>NC_137873.1:33814329-35145186 GCF_963924005.1 Protomyctophum bolini | reverse complement strand
TCTTTTTCGGGGGACAGGAGGTGAGAGCGTGTGTGTGTGGGTATAGGGGGGGGGGGGGAAGGACAGACAGAGAGAGAAGAGAGAGAGAGAGAGAGAGAGAGAAAGGAGGGGCTAGCATATAGCCATGCAACACCAGCAGGGCCAATCCAACAAGTGCTGAGTGGGCATTAAGCGGCCCCTCCATGTGACCTATGCCTGCTCTGCTGCTGCCGCCGCTGCCGCCGCCCCAAAGCCCAAATCCTCGCTCACAATAGTTTCCTGTTCCACTTGGATCACCCTCGTTTTGACAAACATCAGCAGGCACACAGTAGCAGGCAGCGCTCCACGTCCGACACCACCATTAGTGTATGGGGGACACGCATAGGCTCACACACACACACACACACACACACACACACACACACACACACACACACACCAGAGACAGAGAGAGAGGAGGGGAGGGGGGGGGGGGGGGATGTGCGTGGGGAGGTGAGAGAGGAGAGGGCAAAGGAAAAGGGTAAGGAGATAGTGGGAATAGACTAGAGAGAAAGACAGAGAGAGAGAGAGAGAGGGAGAGAGAGAGAGAAAGTGGGAGGTGAGAATGTGTAGTATGTCAGTAGGACCATTAGAGCTGGAAGGTGCACCCCTTATTCCCAGGACACAGTCAGCGACTGAGCCTCACACACACACACACACACACACACAACACACACACACACACACACACACATGCACACACAAGACGAGGAAGAGATCGAGGGAGGGCCACGCGCGACATCATCGACGAAGACACGAGAGTGAAGGAGTTCTTTTTTTTTGTTGGGGTGGGCCGTTTTTTTTCCTTCTTCTGTCACAACTACTCTCATCTCCTCCTAATCTTCTTTTTTCTCCTCGTCCAAAAGCCCCACTTCTGGTGGAAGACACACAAAAAAGGGACCACCTTCTACTGCTGAAAAAAGGGAGGTGAGAGAGAGAGATGAGAGAGAGAGAGAGAGGCTCTTATTCCTCGCTCTTATGTCTCTCTCCCACCCTCTCTACCGTGATCCTAATGGTTTCTCCCCCCAAAGCCCTCTGGAGGACAGCGGGGGTCACTGGACAAGTCGAGCAACGGTATGGACCGCAAACACCTCTGATACATTCATGGGAGGGGGGGGGGGGGTGGGTGGTGGGGGGTGGGGGGGGGACACGGTGCTTTTTTAGCCTTACATGGCCAGTGAAGAGAGAGAGAGAGAGAGAGAGAGAGAGAGGGGAGAGAAAAGCCTTGAGCTTGAAGCGCTGAACTGAATTTACGCTCAAAGTCACCTTATGGTGCATGATGAGACTGACTGCCTTTCCTGGGGAGAGAGAGAGAGCGAGAGAGAGAGAGAGAGAGAGAGAGAGAGAGAGAGAAGGGGGGGGGGGAATACGGTGAGGAAAAAAGAAGAGAAAAAAACTACAAATGTTCTGCTAATAACTTCCTCCTTGACCTTGTGGTGTGTGAAAAGATGGGAGAGAGAGAGAGAGAGAGAGAGAGAAATGTGTGCCGCTATATCGTCTTCTACAGAAAATGGCCTCCCGGAGCACATACTTCTTTATATACCCATATGAACATATGACAGCTATGGAATGTTAAAGAAGTATTGTATTCTTGGGTGGGTGGTGAGTCCTCGTCGCGAATGGCCCCGGGTCAGAATGTTTGTTTGGGACACTTGGGTTGTTGGTTTGGTTGGTTGGTGGTGTCTGAGGACGTATATACAGTAATGTCATGCAGTGTGTTAGATTGTTTAATGTGGCTGTGATCATGGTTTTGAGTGGGGGGGAAACAGCGGGCGTTTGAGATGAGAGAGAATGAGTGTGTGTGTGTGTGTGTGTGTGTGTGTGTGTGTGTGTGTGTGTGTACTGTATGGCTCATACATTAGCTATACTGTCTCTGGGCAGTGCTCACTGCAGCAATAACCGCTGTAGGGGAACTTAACTGCTTTCTCCAACTAGCTGAGTTGGCCAATAAAAATCCCTCTTATCCAATCGACGTTCAGACTATCTTCCGTGGCTAATAACGGTATAGGATAGAGAGGAGATAGGGGTCGTGTGTGTGTGTGTGTGTGTGTGTGTGTGTGTGGGGGGGGGGGGGGGGGGGGCTGTAGTGTGAACGTAGCGTGCCACTTTTAGCTTGAATGGCGTCCGCGCGGCGGTGCTATATAGAACAATCATCCTGCGACATCACCATATGAACAGGGCCCTTCTTTTCATCGTTGGGGCTTTTTTTTTTTTTTTTTACTGCATTACTGCGTTGAAAAAAAAGGCATGGCCTCCCCTGGCTGTGCATCTTATAGCTCCCCAACTTCAGCTAAGCAAAGCACAGAGAGGTATGCTGGAGCTATAAGAACCCCCCCCCCCCCGGCCATATTATAAGACCATAATCTTTTCCCTTATGGTGCCCTTATGGCTCAGGCGGTGAGGGTTAGGATGGGAGGTTAAGGTGAATCAGACTCTCGCCACCTATTATTATTATTATTAGTACTATAATGTTTTACTTTTGAAAGAAAGAGCACGTCAAAGAGTTGCTGAGGAGGCAGATCAGACAGGCTGGGCGGCCGCTATAGCTGCCAAACACTGGGCTCTGCCCCGGTGCTGTATCATATGGCCGGCTGTGTTAACCTACTGTGCGCTCCATTGTGACCCCCCCCCCCCCCCAACCCTTTACCCCACCCTGGCTGCCCCACAATCCTCCCCCTCCCTCGCCCCCCCCCTCACCCACCCCCTGCTCCCCCCCCCCTCCCACTCCGATTCCTGGCTCTCATTGTTCGACGTTTTAGCTATGCTTGCCAAATGCTTTGGCTGAGGCCACATGGCAGTCAGATTAGGCCATCAAAAAAGTGACAATGCAGGATCAGGGTCAAAACTATACCGGCCCCGTCAGCTGATTCTAATTGTCCACCAGGGTTTTCAAACAAATAAAAAGGCAACAGAACAGAACAGGCACAGGGGACACGCAACAGAGACAGAGACAGAGACAGAGGGGGAGAGGTGGGGAGTTTCTTTTCTTAACGCAAGCAAACGAGACTGTTTGGGCAAATCAAATTGATGTGTGGGGCAGCAAAACTAGCATCACCACCCTCTCTCTCTCTCTCTCTCTCTCCAATTAAAAAATTTAACTTTAGTTCCACTTAACACTTACTTCTTACTGCCCGCTTGAACTGTTTTGAATCAGTTAGGTATTTATCTACAGTTGCTAATCACACGGCTTTGCTAAACGGCAAACTGGTCTTGGGATGGGAGGCGGTGTTACTCCAGTGCAGTGCAGCAATAGGGGAAAGTGCTGTGCGTGCACACACACACTGTGCGCGCGCCAGCCACCTCAATGCTACAGCACTATTCTAATGAAAAACATGACACACTCTATTCTGAAACTGATTAATATGCCCAGTGTGGCGCGGGGAGACTTATTCCATTCTGCCGTGCATGAGAGAGAGAAGACGTAAAAAGCTGAGGGAGAGATTCTTTAGACGGTGACAATCTGAACGCCGGTTTCACTGACATCTGAGCAGAGGAGGTAAAATATAATATAATGTGTTTTTAGGGGGGAAAAAAGAAAGGTTTCAATCGAAGAAAAAAAAGAAAGGAGAGAGAAATGGAGTCTGTAACCTGCTAGTCCCTTTTCAACACCATCTTCTTTTTTTTTTGCTTCAGTAAAATCCTATTTGATGCATGAAGATAAAAAAAAAGATTTTTAGGGGGGATAAACTAAGCTGGAAGGCCAATTCAACATAATAGAACCTTACTCAATTAGGATGAAAGCAGTTCATAATAACTTAATAATGGGGGTGGGGGGATACCCTTAGTGAGTAGTGGTAAGCAAATTGAAATTTCAATTAAAAAAACAAATACTATTTCTGATAAGGTCAAAGAGGAGAAAGGGAGGGGAGACAGGGGACAACCCTGCCTTACTTTCCTGTGTGTGTGTGTGTGTGTGTGTGTGTGTGTGTGTGTGTGTGCGCGTCTATTGAAAATAGCCGATCTACAAGCTGTGTAGATATACAAGCTGTGTAGATCGGCTACATTCACTATACTTCCTTTCTTCCGTTTATGTCATTTCAAATTTAGGAAACGAGGGGTTACGCATATGTAACATATAACAATGTGTCCGCTGCAACCCACAAATGGGGCCCCCGGCCGGGGCGGGAGGACCCGACCCAGTGCAAAACAAGTGTTCCACAAACCCCCGGGGCCACGCTCCCCCCTCGATAGCATTTTGGCCCCCGCTGTCTGAGTGACAAACGCACCAGCAGATGCTGACATTATCAAATGCTCCGGTTGGTGCCTGTCATGCCCTCGATCCCCCCCGCCCTCCACCCCCCCCCCCTGCTTTTTTTGTGCCCCTGTTATGGCCTGTGACGAGGTGAGGCTGCCCAGCCACCTGACTCTGAGCTGGTGTGTGTGTGACTGTGTGTGTGTGTTACAAATAGCCCCGGTCCCTCTGGTGTGTGTGTGTGTGTGTGTGTGCCATATGGAGCTGGCCCTGTGTTGACCTCCAGGCTGTCTACAAGCAGCCCCCCGCCGTCTATCCCTCAGCTGTCGCAATGTGGCCCCCCGCGCCCTCCCCCCCCCCCCCCCCCCCCCCCCCACTCACTTCAGCCTTTGGGTGGAATGAAAGGGAGCTAAACTAATATACTAAAAAAAACACAGGCCTATAGTAATGATCAAATCTTGCTCGGAATTAAAATGCTCGCGTTGTACAGTTAAGATTCTGGAGAGGGTGTGCTATACAAACCTCAGCAAATGGACCCATTGGACTTACAAATGGATACATTGACACTGAGTATTTGACTTTTGTAGTACAAAATGGTGTCCAAATAAACATTAGTAATGACACCAGAGAGAAGGAAATGAAGGCGCGCGTGTGTGCGTGTGTGCGTGTGTGTGTGTGTGTGTGTGTGTGTGTGTGTGTGTGTGTGTGTGTGTGTGTGTGTGTGTGTGTGTGTACCGCGCGTAGCTGCGCTTTAAAAATGGAACGACCGTACGGTGTCCCGTCATCATTCTCGGCGGTGTCATCTGAAATCTAGTCTCCGGGATTTAAAGAGCGTTCTAAATTAGCGCTGTGAATTGACACCCCAGAGTGCTGCTTTAGGCATGCGAGTGAGAGGCATTACAGTGTGTGTGTGTGTGTGTGTGTGTGTGTGGGTGTGTGTGTGTGTGTGGTGCGTGTGCACGTGTGTTGCCGTCTTGCTGACCTGAGCAGCGGCGTTCTTGCGGCGGGCCCATCTGTCACAGCCTGTAATTGCTACACGACTCGGGGACATTTGACTCAAGTGCACTGCCACAGATTATTATCCCATTCTGACCTGAGATCAGATTCATACGAGGTTTCCACTGGACACACACTGGTCTGATGAACCCATTCTGACCTGAGATCAGATTTAAAAAATGTCAGTCGCTCTTCGATTTTTCAAAATAGCAGACCTACAAGCTCGTAGCGCGCCACTCGGTGGCGCGCTATGAGCTTGTAGATCTGCTGTTTTTCAATAGCTAAAGCATAACATGATGCTAACACCAAAACGGGTTCCCGGTCAGAATGGGTTATTATCCTTTTCGCGGGGAACAATTTTTCTCTCTCTCTCTCTCTCTCGCTTGTATGAGAAGGGAGTGAGAGTGTAGAATATAAACTGTAAAAAAAAAATGAGAGAGAGAGAGAGAGAAATCCCAACGAAGATGAATAGAAAGGCTGGAAGCAAGGCAGGCATAGGAGGAAAGTTAGCAAAGGGGTTGATTGACTGTGGCTAGGTTGCCGTGCGCCGGCGATGGTGCGTGTGTGTGTGTGTGTGTCTGTGTGTCTGTGCGTGCGCATGTGCGCGCGCTGGCGCAGCGTGAAATGTGCAACCCCGTGTGTCACAGAGAGTGAGCGAAAGTGAGAGTGATGAAGTGAGCCAGAAAGTGGGACGGACCGTAAAGTGAGATGGAGTTCTCGTTGGACTACTCTGTGCCCATGTTAGTTAAAGGACAGGAACCGTTTTCGAACCGCGGCCACCCCCACCACCCATGCACCACCCCCCCCCCAATCCCTCCCAAAGGTGGGACGAAGGGGCGAAGAGGACGCGTGACCCATTGCCTCTCTCTACGGCCCACAGTTGTTGACTCTGGACAACTCGGAGACCAGTTGGGATCTTATAAGCAAAGCACGAGCCGACCCGGAGGAGGAGAAGGAGGAGGGCCAGCCCATTCCACAATGCTGTGCTAAAGCTGGTAAAATGGAACAAATCACCTCTTGAATGGATTTGGTCCCCTTCAACCAGCTGTAGCTATGCTTTGATTGCTACGGGAGAGAGATCAGTTTCGTGGGAGTTGAAGACGACCTCTTTCTTCCGCCCACACACACACACACACACACACAGACACACGCGCGCACACACACACACGCACCCACGGCGTCCCGCGTCGAGCTGCCGAACGACGACGATGACTATGACGACGACACTGGCTTTTCTCAAGGACTTTGGTCTGGTGTGTTCTCTCTTTAAAATGTTATTTTTACCCCATTAAGGACTGGAACACGTCTGTGTCACCTTTAACTTTTTAACCATTTATGTAAACTTTATAGCTGTTGAGAAATAGCAAATCTGCAAGCTTGTGCCTTGCTATACAAGCTTGCATATCTGCTTTTTTTTGTTTATCGTGAAAATGTGTGTGCAAATCTTTTTAACTCAAAACATTTGCATCTTCTGTGGGGGTTCCTAGAACAACTGTCGTGATTTTTAGAAGACATGTTTGTATATAATCTGGTCTCAGTCCTAAATATGTTGATGTTCCATGTTTAATCCAGTCTGCTTTTTCTTTCTTTCTTTTTGTAATAAAAAAATTAAATAAAAGACTGATCACAGTTTGTGAAGCCTTTCGTGTCGTCAAACACCCTCTCTTTTCAGTCTCTCTGGTCTTTTCGGGGGTTTGTTGTAATAATTTCCCCTGACTGAGCGTTGTCGCCTCACCCCCTGAGGGACAGGGTTTGATATTCCAACCACATCAGTTTCAAAAATAGCAGGGGAGACATACTGTATGTGCTGTACGCTTTCCAGCCACACGCCATGCTCACATGTCTGTATGAGAATGCAGGGGGGGGTGAGAGGGGTGTGTGTGTGTGTGTGTGTGTGTGTGTGTGTGTGTGTGTGTGTGTGTGTGTGTGTGTGTGTGTGTGTGTGTGTGTGTGTGTGTGTGTGCGCTTGCATGCGTGTGTGTGTGGGGAACTGAGACGGAAACTACGGTGAACTGACAGTCACTGGGACGATAGCAGCAGTGGTGAGGGGGAAAGTACTCAAATGTTAATACTCGAGTAAAAGTACAAACACTGCAAGGTAAAAGTGCAAAAGTATCGGCATCAAAAAGTGCTAAAAGTGAAAAGTACTCATTGTGCAGAATTCAGAAGTTCTAAATGTGGGCAAAAATCCTTTGAAAATAGCCGATCTACAAGCTCACAATGAGCTTGTAGATCTGCGATTTTTCAAGTGGTCAGTGTACGTTTTCCAATCAAAATTGAAATCTCCAAAGTATCTCAAGTAACTCAAGTTTTCAAATCATTGTAGTGGAGTTAAAGTACACATTTTCGGCTCTGGGGTGTATACTGTATAGTGGAGTAGAAGTAAAAGTATTGGAAATACCCAAGTAAAGTACAGATACCTCAGAATTGTACTTACTGTAAGTACAGTACTTGAGTAATAACTACGCCAGCGGTCCCTTTATTTGTCGTTTCCTATACGTTTCGTTTTTTCAAATTATTACCAATTAAAAACATTCTCAAGTAAAAGCTACATTTTTCATGAAATGAAAAAAAAAATCGAACAAACAAATGTTTTAAGTAGACGTGGGGAAAATAGCAGATCTACAAGCCAACAACGCGGCGCGAAGCGGCGCGTTGTGAGCTTGTAGATCTGCTATTTTCACTAGTTAGGTCACACCCAATTTCTCTTTTGGGACACTGGCTGAAAACGGGGGAGGGAATAAAACAGTGGGGGTTGCAAAAGCCGCGAGGGAAAAGCAAAAAGGTCTATATCTGAGGTCAAATTAAAGAAAGATTAAGGGGAAAGAGGGGGAGAAAATTATAAAAGGGAATGATCCAAGTTTGGATTGAAAACTGCAGTGTACGCAACACACACACACACACACACACACACACACACACACACACACACACACACACACACTTCTCGTCTCCTCCCCTTGGAAGCCTCCTCCTGTTCTGAGACTGGACAACGACAGAGGGGGGAGAAGGACGAGAGACAGATGCACCAGCGAGCGGCCAGCAGAGAAACACACAAATCACACACACACACACACACACACACACACACACACACGCACACACACACACACGCGCACACACACACGTGCGCGCACTGCCGCAGTATACAGGCAGTCAGATCTAAAACATGTCTCTGTGTTCCCTCCCTGCCACACTGCCAAACTCTCCCTCTCCTACATTTGGCCGGTGTCAAACTGACCGGTTCCGTTTTATTTTAGCGTGTGATTATAAACGGCACAACAGAATCACATACAAAACACAAAGACAATTTGCCTTAATATAGTTCAGTGACGGTGATGATCACTTTCTCTTCTATAGGCTGAATTCTTTATGAAATAGAATGTGTTGAGTTTAGAGTGAGAGCGTTTTATTAAAAAAAAACTGTATAAATGGCTTGTAAATGCTTTAAAAGCGCTCCATCGTTATCACAGGTTTTTGGGGGAGAAATTAATCCTAGTGGGTGGAATTTCTGAACGGCCATCTTTTACCAATATGCATTGAATGAGAGACTCTCATCGGTTGCCTTTTCGAGGTTTAAATAAATCCTCTCTCTCCATCCACTACCATTGAAATAAGGTGTTTTTCCCAGTTGCTTCGTATTGATACTCATTCAAATAGTTATTTTAAACTTGGTGTCGTTAAAAAAAAGGAAACATCACAGGTATAGCAGCATGGTGACTGCATGGGCATACATGTGTTTGTTTTTTTAGTTTATTTATTTTTTCAAAAAAAAAAAGAAAAGTGTTTTAGCAAATTCAATTGAGCTGAAGGAACCAGGGCGTATAACAAGGCAGAAAGGGGCCTGCTGGTTAGTCAGTCAGAGACCAATCAGAAGGCTTCTTAGATTAGCCTAATCTAAACAAGTGGCGTGCTTGAGCCGAGAAGGAGAGAGTGGGGGGGGGGGGGTGGACTGGGCGATAAACTCTTAACCCATTCTGACCTGAGATCAGATTCTAAATCCTTCTACATCATGACAGTTTTCTGAAAAAGCCTATGTTTCTATGTCAGTCGTTCTTCGATTTTTCAAAAAATAGCAGACCTACAAGCTCGTAGCGCACCACTCGGTGGTGCGCTATGAGCTTGTAGATCTGCTATTTCTCAATAGCTAAAGCATAGCATAAATGCACCAACACCAAAACGTATGGCATTGAGGCCTGATTTACACTGTGTGCCGCATGCCACAAAAAAAAAGAACACATTTTCAAGCCAACAAGGCGACAATGCATTGCGCATTTGTGCGTTTCTGCTTAGTGGTCTCTCCGCAGCCCCCCCCCCCCGCGCAAAACACTATGTTCTAAGTCTAATTATGGTCCCCGTTAGGACGAGAACCATTATACGACACGACGCTGCCTATTCGTTCTGGCTGAGCCAATCTGTAGATTGGGGAATACTTGTCGTTGGTTGGCATTTCAGAAACATGACGAAAAAGGACATGAGCGCGACCAGCAACTCTCTCTCTTGCCCCCTTCTTCCTCCTCCTCATCCTCCTCCTCATCCCCACCAGTGGTGGAAAGTAAAGTTTACTCAATTACTGTACTTAAGTACACTTTTGAGGTATTTGTATTTTAGTATTACAAATTTCCAATACTTTTACTCCACTACATCTCAGAGCCAACTTATTGTTTTATTTATTTTTACTCCACTACAATAATTAGAAAACGTTGGTCAATAGATTTTGGAGATTTAAATGTTGATTAGAAAACACACATTAACCACTTCAACCCCATGTACAATACATACATGACCATTTGAAGATAGCAGATCTACAAGCTATCGCGATGCATTGTGAGCTTATAGATTTTTTCAAAAGATTTTGTACGCATCGTGGACTTGTAAAGTGGGACATTCTGCAATAAGACTACTGTTACTTTTAGTACTTTGAGTATACATTTTGATGCGGATACTTTTGTTATTTTACTTGGGAGTACATGACTTCTAGTTGTTAACAAAGTACAGCACTTACATCAAATATTGGGAGTACTTTTCCCCCCACCACTGCCAGTACTAGTAGCCCCCCAGGTGAAGTGATTACCGTGCAAGGACCCTCCCCAATTATTGCCGTGCACGTTAAAAGAAAGCCGAATCATAGGTCTTATATTAAAGGTTTTTTTTTTTTTTTTTAAGGAGAAAAAAAACGAGGCACACAGACCACCGCCGCAGGGCCTGTTTGTAGGGCCCCGTTTATGTGTCACGGGCTATTAATCGTATTGTTTACAGCTGTGCTGTAGCAGCTACTGGCTTCAAGCAGCCTGAGGGGGGGGACGGGGGGACGACGACACGAGAGAGGAACCAGGCTGCAGGCAGGGCAGGGCAGGGGCTGCTGTGGCTATAAACACATGATACTGTATGGACCACAGAATGGAGCATTATTATGGGACCGACCGACCGACACGTTTCTTCGTTTCAATTGTGTTCTTCGCAGTGCTTTTCAATTTACCAGCCCCACAACAGTGATACTTAACAGTGGGGGCCCTAATTTACGAGGAATGCCATTTTACACGGCGGCCTTATAACGCACCGTGTGTGTGTGTGTGAGAGTAATGAAGGGGGTGATATATAGTTCAGGTTCCCAGATCAGCGGGCACCTCTCCCCCCCCCCCCCCCCCCCCACCCCACTCCCCCTGCTGATAGAGTTGATTTGTCTCTGGGTATATTTTGGGACTCTGTGTGCGTTGCGCGCGGCCAGACTCATCTGTCACCGACGGAGGGGCTCCTCCTCCTCCTCCTCAACGTGTCCTCCATCTTTTTACACACACACGCTTGGTAGGGAAGGCCCACCCATGCTCTCACAATGTCAGAAATACATTACACACACACACACACACACACACACACACACACACACACACACACACACAGGGTTCCCTCACATCTTTTTACCAATGAGTTTCCAAAACGTTCCCAGAATATTATCCCGACATAACAATCATCCAGTGCAATAATGAGTCTCTTTACTCCTATGTGCAACAATGCCCAAAAGACAGGCAAGTGTGTAGCGACAATAAAGCATCAGATATAGAAGGCTATAATAATTCCATTCCAATTGTCAGGCCAACCTTTTTTCGCTATACTTCACCCCTATTCGAGGAAACCCTGCACAAACTGCTATAGTGTTTGACGTCGATAGCTATACTTCCACCAGGGCAGAAAACAAGCCAGCCTGATTGCTGATTGAACTGGGCCTCGTCGTCGTCACAACGTAACAACTGGAGAGATGTGTCGTCGACGTGTTTTGGCCTCGCCTCTCACAACAACTGCATATAGATATATACCCGGGACATTCCGCACCATCGCATATAGTTCAATGTGAAAGCACGGCCCCGTTGGTTGGTTGGTGAACCTTGTTATACGCAAGCCTTTTAATGACCTCATATTCCTATTCAGTGGCTATAGGACTGGTTCCAACTAGTGCCTCTTCCGGCTGACACGGTCTCAGAGGGCACTCTTCAAGAATACAGCAGGACTTCCTTTCAAGCCCTCAATCGAGAGACAACCGCCTCTGTATGTATGTATATATATATATATATATATATATATATATATATATACACACATATATATATATATATATAAAATAAAAAGCTGCATGACAGCGAACCTATTTTCACTTCAACCCAGGGACAGATTTTCAAGGGTTTTAGGACAGAGACAGACAGACAGACAGACAGACAGACCGCGTGGACTGAAGCGAGTTCACAGCTGACGCGACGGGGGAACCCTGCAATAATAACAAAACACTGACTTCGGCACTTTTCACCTGCCAAGTCAATAACAGGGGCTGAGGACTGCCATGTTGTACACTACTCTGTGGTGGTGAAGAGAGGGTATATGTATTGTTAAAGTCCTGAGGGTGACCAGCTCCCTATATTTCCATTCTCCAATAAATTCTAGACGGCACACAGGCGCGCCGCGCGCGCGCGTGTGAGCACACTACACGTGAGCACACACGCACTCTCACACACACACACACGCACGCACTCGCACACAAATGCATAAGATTCATATGAAAACATAAGTGAAAATATTTGTCTTCCGTCCTTTGATGCTATTGCTAGCTAAAGGGGGTGGAAAAATGTAATAAATGGGGGAGGGAATATATATATATATATATATATATAAATTAAATAACATATATACGCTTTATCGCAAGGGCTACCATGAAAAATGACTCCAATGCACACCACACGGTCCTCGAAATAGAATGTCAGGCACACGCGCGGGGAGCTGATTGCGGTGCAGATTATTGCCCAACACAGGCCATCTATCAGGGTATTGGTTTGGTGGAAAGGGAGGCGGGGGGGGGGGGGCTTTAGGGGGGACGATGGGACCGGCCCAGGCTGGAGGTGGGCAGGTGACCTCTGAACCCAATTTAATTTGGCCTCGTGCCAGGCCAGCAGAATGTCCGAGGCGACACACACACACACACACACACACACGCACGCACACAAAAGCTCAGTCAAAAAAGGCAGCTGTTGACTTTCCTAAAAAAAACAAAAAAACAATCCCATAACCGTGACACCCCCCCCCCCCCCTCAAAAACACAAATGTCCGTCACCTTCAGAGGTTGATATACTAGTACACACACAGACAGTATAGTCTCTCTCTCTCTCCATAAGCCAACCCTTATAATATTCGCGTGCATTGCGAGAGTAGACCAGAATAGCTCCATCACCACCAGCGGAGCAGCAGCAGCCAGGTGGAGACAGAAATAGCCGCATGGCCACAAGGACACAAGACAGACTTCTGTTACACCACTGAGTGCGCTAGGCGGCTTGCTCCGCTTCAGGCTACATCGCCTCGCTGCTAACATGCAACGCGATAGACCGGCATTAACAGTAAAATACACTAATGAACTTCAAGGACTATTAGGTGTACACCGTACTGCAAAAGAAAAAGGTACTATTTGACAGATGCTTTCGGCACCTCACAGGTAGTCCTATAATGTCAACGTGAGTCCATACCATCTGGTGCAGAGAGACAGATGAAGCCTGGAGGCTTCTAGCTCGAGCCCAGAATGAATGGAACAAAACGGGAACGGGGAAACGCCAGAGAATCTAAGAGTCTAAATGCAACATCTTTATGTAAGATATGAGGAGTCAGTGCTAATCCTCCTTGGGATCATTTTAGTTGGCATTGACCCCTAGAGGCCTTGACCACCAAAACGTTATCTTTATACACGCTGCGTCACTCCAAAATGTGACCATTTTGGTTTGCATTGTTTTACACAAATGAAAATGTATACATTGTGTCTTCAGGTTTTTACCAAACGTATTAACATATTCATTTTCAGAATGACAAGCCCGTATCAGGGAGAAATGAGGGTCGAGCATGTTTTCCTTACAGCGAAAACATGCCGTCCTGCAATCTAAAAAAAGCAATGATCTCTTTCTCAAATGCTACACTGACGTTCTCAGAGATGTGACGAGCGTAAATTTCTACTTCTTGCTATAGCGTGTAATTAAAATCGAAGTGCATTATTTCCCCAGCCTGATTGGGGTGTACGGTACTGACATGACAATGAAGCGAGTGTTGTGTGTTGTTCGACAAGATTTGAAACGAAAGCTCCTCAGGGGCCCCACGGCCACGTGTAACCTGGAAAGATCATACATAATGATACAAAACTATGAATATTTATGTTGCTTTTGGGTGCTACATATTTACAGTGCTTTTGGGCTGCGTATGATAAAGTAAAGCAATTAACCCATTTTGGGCGTGAACCCATTGTGGTGTTAGCACTATGCTATGCTTTAGCTATTGAAAAATAGCAGACCTACAAGCTTGTAGGTCCGCTCTTTTTGAAAAATCGAAGAACGACTGACATTTTTAGAATCTGATCTCAGGTCAAAATGGGTTAAGGAGACCAGTGTGTGTGTCCAGTGGAAAAACCTCGTATGAATCTGATCTCAGGTCAGAATGGGTTAAGCAGCAAAATGCTGTGAATGGTTGTGCCATTGGATTGTGTCGTTGGATTCTCTCTACTGTCCACTACCACGCAAAATAGCAGATCTACAAGCTCATAGCGCGCCACCGAGTGGCGCGCTACGAGCTTGTAGGTCTGCTATTTTTGAAAAATCGAAGAACGACTGACATAGAAACATAGACAGTGTTTGGGTGAAAACAGCAGCACACTATTAAATGTATTCCAGCGAACAGACGCCATAGTCTAACTGACATTAGCATTAGCCTGGTAGGCCTCGTTTGGACAGCGAAGCAAAACACAGCCTTGGACACCCTCTTGATTTAGATTTATTATGCAACACACACACACGCACACACACACACACACGGTGTCAGTCATTCTGTCCAGAGGGTGACTGAGCAGCTACAGCATTAGCGCTCCACTGTGGCCGCAGGCTATAGACGCTCAGAAGGAATTAACCAATGATATGTCTGGATTAAGCCTTTCTGGATGGACGGGAACCCCTTCTGGGGTTTTAATTAAGAATTATGTTATATACTTTTTAAGCATTATGTTATATACTTTTTAAGCTATTGAAAAATAGCAGATCTACAAGCTTTTAAAAAAATATCTACACGGTGCCGCGCTATATTTTTGGGGGATATGAAAATGGTTTGAGAAAAACTTGACACAGAAACATGGATTTTTTTTCTCAGAAAACCGTCATGATTTAGAAGGCATTTGTAGAATCGTCCTCAGGTCTGTGGTGTATTTAGCTTTTAAATGCAGGTTAAAAGCTAAATAAACTCTCACGACTGAAAAAAGGTTGCTATAGGGCCAAGCCCTAATATGTCATTTGTGAAACGGCGTGAAAGGAGCCACCCACACACACACACACACACACACACACACACACACACACACACACACTAGCGCCGTGTGTCCTACACACTTAAAACGATGGCGTTTTGGTAGCCATATTCCGCTAACCAGTTGAAGAAATTGCAGATTGAGGCTGAGATGTAATTGGCCACCGAGCCCCATGTTGTTCCAGGGACCTCCCCAGAAGCAAAGATTTGAGCCACAGAAAAATAGCAGAGCTACAAGCTCGTAGCATGGCACTCGGTGCCGCGCTGTGAGCTTGAAGATCTGCTAAGAGGCTATACCTACAAGCTTGTAGATCCAAATGACTGAAACGAAGCCGTGGCGACTGAGAACTTTTATCCATGTGTATATATGCTAGCGCTTGTTTTGTGAGCCGCTATGGCAGAAGAAGAAGGAAAAAAAACGAAGCAACAGGAACATTTTAAAAAGCACGTTCACGTTGTCGTTTGAACATTGACGATTGCTTGTCTCTTCAAATGTTATTCCTTGTTTTCTCTACCGGTGCAATATCCTACTAAAAATAAATAAAAAGATAAATGTGTACCTGGATAGCTTTTGTGGGGCACTTGGGGGATCTTCTGTCTGTTTAATATGACTTTAGTTTAATTTGGATTCAGGGCTCGGTGTGTGTAAAGAGATTTGACAAACACCCCCCCCCCCCCCAAGGCTGAATAATAAACTAACGTGAAATACAACTAATATACAACTATGCAAAGGCACCAACCTTGCTCACCAGGAGCAGTTGGGGTTCTGTGAATTTAAGTGTGTAAAGCCCATCTCCTGTTTCTGTAGCGTGAGGCAGCTTGTTGTACAAGTACACCCCCGTACAAGTACACCCCCTGGACATGACGCTAGTATGTCTCAGGGACTTATACCCCCCAATCCAACCATCGATGCCGAGTAGTGAGTGTCAAGCAGGGAGGCACTGGGTCCCAGAAGTCTTTGGTATGACCCCCGGGCCCGGGGATGGAACCCCCGACCTCCCAGTCCCAGGTTCGGACACGGACACTCTCTCTAACCACAAGGCCAACTGAGCCCGGTAATTAAAGTGTGCTCTGAAACAACAACATTGTCTGGATCCATCCAATCCAAGTCATTACACCCTCCTACAACCACCATATGAAAGTGAAAGCACAGAGGAACTCTCTTACTCCAACAGAACCAGTGATGTGAATGGGTTTTCAACGTATTAATGGGTCCCCCGGGACCCAGTGGTGCTCTTTTAGATGAGTATAGACATTAAAGGAGTATGGTACCGATGTACAGTATTGCATCCCAGGACTCTCGGAGGGTGACATGATTGCGTCCTTCACAGGTGTTTACCAAGGCGTGAATCTATTCTACGTCCGACACAGACATGGCAACGCCCCCGCCTGCCTCTGATTGGCCTACCCGTCTTGCCCCCATGGTCTCACCAGACTGTCCTATAAGAATCATGTCAGCTTGGCACGCCAGCTTGGCAGCCTTGTAAGTAACTAACTTGTGAACTTTAGTTTTTGTTAGAAGAGGCAAACTAATGTTGTTTATGCCGTTTGCTTCGATTGAATAATTGATTGAACACGTCGTACGTTGTGCTATAATTTGATTTGGGTGTGTTCTAAATAAACTGTTAAGTGTTGATTATATTGCGGATTAATCTAATTATAGTAAAAACTAAACGAATACTATACTACTAAAAGATAAATAATCAAGGGAAAAGAGAACTTACACTAAACGACTAAAGTAAAATAATGTCTCAAGTTTACACATACTGTACAAATAAATTATACAACAATCAACACACTTTATTTAAAAACACACAATCAATTATTCTATCAAAGCAAACGGCATAAAGCAATATTAGTTTGCCTCTTCTACAAAAAAATAAAAGTTACAGTCAGTCTGTCGCAGCGTGCCAAGCTGTCATCCTCTTGCATTATATCCTACTTGTATTATTTATTTATTTCCCACACCAACGGAGTAACCTTGCGGCAGACTATGTTATCTTCCACCTGGGAGGAAAGTCTGGTGCGGCGGCCATTGAAAAATAGCAGATCTACAAGCTCATAGCGCGCCACCGAGTGGCGCGCTACGAGCTTGTAGGTCTGCTATTTTTTGAAAAATCGAAGAACCACTGACATGGAAAGAAGACATTTTTTAGAATCTGATCTCAGACGCAGGCGGGGGGGGTGTTACCGTGTCTATGCTCGGACGTAGAAAAGAGTCACGCGTTAGTGTCTCAAACCATTTGAATTCTGAGAGTGTACAAATGGAACCGGAACGTTCTCAAAGAGTTACACAGCCGTTACCGGGGGGCCCATTCACTCAAGGACAACATTGAGACCCACTACGAGGGTAAGCCACTAGCCAGAGTGTGCCAACATGTAGCCTCGGAAACCCAGACGTTTTCATTTCCAGGGAGAAGGAAAAAAAAGTCTGGGTCCGAGTCCACTTCAATTCGGCATAGAGCAGCGCAAACATCGCTCTCTCTCTGCTGATTTCTGATCGTCTGCACCTTTGTTAAATTGACACACACACACGCTCCTCTCTCTCTCTCTCTCTGTCGCTCTAAGTAATTAGTCTCATGTCGCGCAGCTGCGCATAGTTTCTCCCAGCGGATCCTGCCGGGAGATGCCTATATGCCATAAAAAGCATAGGTGAGTTCCAGGCTAGCCAACATGCAACAATAGCAGCACAACACCACCACCACGACTCTGGTAGTTCTTTCCACAAAACGGCGTGTATTATGATGTTGCATAGAAGCGGACGGTCAGAGGTGATTATGGTTAAGGTCGTGTTGTGTTGTCTCCTACCTGGGGTTCCCGCGCAGTGCGGCATGGTGCAGGGCGTTGAAGCCGTTGTTGTTGGTGATGGTGACGTCGGCGCCGGCCTCCAGCAGCACAGACAACATGTCGTCCCTCTTCTTGCTGATGGCGTCGTGCAGGGGCGTGTCACCCTCAGAGTCCTGGGGGGGGGGGATAAATGAACCCATTTAGGACTGACAACCAGTGTTGTTTTCGTCGACTATAAAACTAAGACGAAAAATGTTCGTCGTCTACCTTTTTTCACTGGCGAAAACTAAATTGTAACTAAATGAAGACTAAGCTATGATGACTAAAACTGAGACTAAATATATTGACAATTTCGTCAACACATAAAAACTAGACTAAAATGTTAGGAAGGGACTAGTGGACAAGAGTATAAGACACACGTCATTTTACACTTCGTTTCATGCTGAAAATAGCCGATCTACAAGCTCGCAACGCGTCACGTTGTGAGCTTGTAGATCAGCTATTTTCAGGAAGTGGGAGGTGGGAAATATGTCATTACGACGGCATCAAGCCCCGCCAAAATACATTTTAGTCGACTAAATCAACCGTAGATTTAGTCGACTAAAATCTTATGATGTTTAGTCGACTAAAAGTAGACCAACACTAACACATTCCAGGTGACTAAAATGTGACTGAAACTAAATTAAAACTATTCAAAAGACTATGACTAAAACTAAAATCAAAATTTGCTGCCAAAAACAACAATGTCTTCTAAAATCGTGACAGTTATCTTCTGGAAAAACCCCTTATGTTTCTATACGAGTGGTATAAAAAAAGAAGGAAAAAACCGCCCTCCATCCCTCCCACCCATACTGCTCAGTGACAACCGCATAGAATAAAGGTCAGTCATGGAAATGATGATAGACGGTCGACCACAGTGGTATCCTGTCCATTAGCCACATTTTGACAGATTCTATGTCTTCTACATCCTTTCTGAAAAAAGCTATGTGTCCATGTCAGTCGTTCTTCGATTTTTCAAAAATAGCAGACCTGTACAAGCTCGTAGATGAGCTTGTAGATCTGCTATTTTTCAATAGCTAAAGCATAACATGATGCTAACACCAAAAGAGGTGCTTCTACTGAAGTTCCTTCAACAACAAAAAAATTAACTACTTTTTCATTTGTGCGTTTCATATATGCTACTGTGATATTTTATATTATATATATATATATATATATATATATAAATAATTTTTGTATTATGTAAAAAGGTGGAACTTAAAAGTGTCAACATTAGGTGCAATGGCCTATCTTCATGCCTACCAATATTATCTTAATTCTGCTATTTAACCCATTTTGACCGGAAACCCCCTTTGGTGTTAGCATTATGCTATGCTTTAGCTATTGAAAAATAGCAGATCTACAAGCTCATAGCGTGCCACCGAGTGGCGCGCTACGAACTTGTAGATCTGCTATTTAAAAAAAATCGAAGAACGACCGACATATAGAAACATAAGCTTTTTCAGAAAACTCTCAGGATGTAGAAGACATTTTTAAGAATCTGATCTCAGGTCAAAATGGGTAAGCTCAATTGGTATAGCTTCTATAGGAAGGCCACTCGATAAGCCCCTTTGGGGTTTTTTTTGGCATTTCCGGCACATCATGTATGTAACTAATCTCGTTTCTTGTCTTGCTTTCTGTCTTGTGGTTACATACATTATGTTATAATTTAGCTATTGAAAAATAGCAGATCTACAAGTTCATAGCGCGCCACCGAGTGGCGCGCTATGAACTTGTAGGTCTGCTATTTTTCAGAAAATTTAGATTTAATTTTTTGTTATTTCGACGTCAGGCCTAAATGGGTTAAACTCAACTAAACTAAACTAAAGAGCTGGGACGGGGTCTCTGTGTACCTGGAGGCTGGGGTGGCAGCCCAGGTCCAGCAGCGTTTTGACCACCTGCAGGTGGCCCTTGTTGACGGCGATGTGCAGCGGCGTCTGCCGGCGCTTGTTGCGGGCGTTCAGGTCGGCCCCGCCCCGCTGCAGCACCTCGATGACCGAGCCCTCGTCGCCGAACGCCGCGTGGTGCACCGCCCGGTCGCCGTCCTTGTCCTGGGGAGGACAGACATACATAAGACACCAGAATGACATTGTCCTTGTACTGGGGAGGACACGGTCACACACACATAGACACCAGAATGACATTGTCCTTGTACTGGGGAGGACACGGTCACACACAGGGCAGAATGACATTGTCCTTGTCCTGGGGAGGACACGGTCACACCAGGGGGGCAGTCAGACAGATATTTTGTGAAGCCACTAAGGACATATAATGGCCTGTTGTGGTGCTGTCATTGGGCCCAAAAAAACCCATATCCCCATAAAGGCCCATGTATTTGGGCCCAACTTCACCAAGACTGCATTACCTTAATAAACATGGTCATGAATACTTTCTGCTTCCAGTCACTAGTTTAAAATCTCATTTCTCATGTGATAATATTCTTTTTGGAAAATGATGGTCCCATTTATTAAAGAAATGACCATAAAGTCTGAGGGGCGTGGCTACCGTTACAGTCTATGAACGGGAGCCACCCCCCGTTCGAGTCAAAATAAAAACCAACTAAGAAGAAGGGGGGGGGAAGTCCCGCCTCGTTGTCTGGGCCAGCCAATGGCCAGCTGGGCACAAACGGATCTAGAAAGATGGCGATTTACAATACAAGGACTGACTGGCTTCATTTTACGTCCATATCAGTCCCGGCGAACGCTTTGTCCATATTCTTTTACAGTCTATGGGTCACACAAAGACACCGGAATGACATTTTCCTCGAACTGGGATTCTACAAAATGTCTTCTGAATCCTGACAGTTTTCTGTCAGTTTTCAGCGGTGCTCAAACCCTTCCATGTCAAGAACTGCCAGAATGATCTGTATTTTAAATAATTGTGTTCCTGTGACCAAGCAAATATTTGAGTTAATTCGAGTTAAAAAAAATAGCAGATCTACAAGCTCATGGTGCAGCACAGAGTACTGCGCTATGAGCTTGCAGATCTGCTATTTTTCAACAGTTAAGTTTAAAATATTTGGTTCAAAGCTAAGGTGACATGGATGGATGCGTTCCAGGCCTTAAAGGGTTTTAAAAACCACATTTTCCACTTCCACGATATGAAAACCGCTTCCAGCCCCAGATGTAGTCTGTGTGCAGAGGGGGTGCAAACTATCTCCGCTGACTAATAAGAATTTAATGGCGTGGTGGATGATAAGAGCGGGTGGGAACATTGAAGGAAGACAGAAGCTCTTCTCTGAGCGGTGCTAGCCCCTGCTATGAGCGACTGTGTGCGTCCGTCCGTCTGTGTGCATACCTCAGCCTCCAGGTCCACGCTGTGTTTGAGCAGCAGCTTGAGCACGTCCACGTGTCCGTTCTGACTGGCCGCCTGCATGGCCGTGTGGCCGGCACACTGCCCGTTCACCTGCACACACACATTTTAATCATTTATTTATGTCCACATAAGAGATACAAATACAAGGACACAAATATTTACAAGGTGCCGTACAGAATGCAGTCAGCAAATCCCAAACAAATACCCACACACCCTTCAGGGGTACAGGTAACAGCGTCTTCGCCATATTTGGCGGCTACCGATAGTGGAAGATATTGCACAGAATTTTGCAACACACACACACACACACACACAATATGAGTCTTTCTGGGCGCATGACGTGTTCGTTCCGACGTACCAACAGTCCCTAACTAACAGGGACGATTCCGACAGCCTACCCAAAACCTATAAACCACGGGTTCGTTTTAACCTGCCACGCATGTCGTCGGGAGCCACGGGTTGGTTTTAACCTGCCGACTAGGGTTAGTTTTAAGCTGCCGCGTATGCCGGGAGCCACGGGTCAGTTGTAACCGGCCACGTATGTCACGAGCGACGGTGTTGTCGGACTAATGCAGGAACTGGGGATGGCAGTCGAAAAATGATGATGAGGTCTAACCAACGTATGCACCCGTCTGTCTGTCTGTCTATCTCTGTGTGTGTGTGTGTGTGTGTGTGTGTGTGTGTGTGTGTGTGTGTGTGTGTGTGTGTGTGTGTGTGTGTGTGTGTGTGTGTGTGTGTGTGTGTGTGTGGCGCGTGCGTGTGCGCTCTCGTGCACTTGTGTTTGTCGATGTGAAGCAGCAGCATTTTATGTCGATCCACAAAACTAGCTGTTCACCTGGAGCACCACCAGCGTAGTAAGTGGCTGGGCGCGTGCGTGCGTGTGTGTGTGTGTGTGTGTCTGTGTGTGTGTGTGTGTTTGTGTGTGTGTGTGTGTGTTTCATTGCTAACTGCAGCACTGCAATAACTCAGAGCATAAATATTAATGCGGACTCCTTTGGGAGTCTCGAGACGTCTCTTGTCCTGGCCTGGCCCGGTGTGTGCTCGGCTTTAAGAAAATCATTCCATTGAAAGGCGCTGGGGCACCTGGCCAACACACACACACACACGTGGTAAAAGTACTCAAATGTTTTACTTGCCAATATAGAAATACTCCTCAAAATGTACTTAAAAGTATATTCAGTGATTTCACTCATAAAAACCTTAGGTTTCGTTTTTGGCTAGGTGGCAAAGCCTTTCAGCCAATCAGGATAGAGAGCCACCGGACAGGGAGGAACTCAGCACACTCTATAGTAGAGAGGATTATCACAACAAAACAAAAAAATAAGTGATATTTGAATTAAGTGAAATCACTGAATATACATTTAAAGTACCAAAAGTAAAAAGTACTAATTGTCCCATTTTAACAAATTAACTGCTGATCTACAAGCTTTCTTGTAGATCAGCAGAAATAGATACAGAAATGTGTATAGGGCTGAAGTGGATAATAATAATCAAACTAACTTGTATCTAAAGTGTATATATTTCTAAATAAATGTAGTGGAGTAAAAGCACAATATTTGCCTCTGAGATGTAGCAGAGTAGAAATAAAAGTATTGGATATTGGACACACTTAGTGACTCTTAGTAAAAAGTAATATGTCTCGTATCGCCTCCCAGCAAATGGGCGTACCCCCCCCCCCCCCCCCCAGAGCAGCCCTTTGTCAGGACAGATCCTCTGGCCCAATGCAGGACTATAGTGGATATCAGCTGGACACACTCGGAGCGCCGCAATGCACCTCCATGCCTCCGCTGGGCGCCGGCTTAATGCCTTTCTGATTGAGAGAGGAGCTAGCCAGCTAGCTAGCTAGCCAGCTAGCTAGCTACGGCCGCATGCTCCGGCCATGGTAGCTCAGTGTAAACTGAGCTGGAAGAGACCGAGTGAAACGATTTTCAGAATGAGGTGCTTTTGCCTATTAAATTACTGGATGGCGCCCTGAGCCTCCACCACCACCAGACAGGTAAATGAGACAATAATACATACATTATTATAAAAGACCCCCCCCACCCCCCAACAGCAAAGTGTGTTTGAGGCAGCACTTACGTCCACATCAGGTCGTTTGAGGATGTCCTCCACCTTGGCCAGGTCTCCATTAGCCGCAGCCTTGACCAGCTCCTCATTGATGTCTCCCGACTCCTGCGTCTCAAACAGCTTCTTCAGCAGCTGAGACAGACGCTCTGCAGACACACACGCACACGCACGCACGCACGCACGCACGCACAATGGGGAGAAAGCCATTATCAGAATGGTAATTTGTGTGTAGGTGCACAGAAGGGAGACAGAAGAGAGAGAATGTTAGACAGACAAGTGAGCCAAAAACCAAAGTTTTTGTGCGTTATTCAACCCAATAAGACCAATTGAGGCCAATTAAAAAAAAAAAAAATCTGAAAAAAACCCTACGTTTCCGTCTCAGTGGTTCTCAAACTATTTCATGTCAATGGCCACCGCCGCCCCCATCTCAAACTATTTTGTTCCAGGGAGCCGCAGAAGCAAAGATTTGCGTTGCAAATGTTCAATAAAAAAATAAATAGCTGATCTACAAGCTCAGTATAGCGCGGCACTCGGCCGCTGCGCTGCCAACTACATATAAATGTGGGGGGTCCTCGACATGAAAATGTTTGGAGAACGACTGACATGGAAACGTTGCATTGTTCATGAAGCCGCGGTGGACTCTGTGGCGGTCGTTGCAGCGCGGCTGTTGCAGCCTTAACCCATTTTTGGGCGTGAACCCCTTTCGGTCTTAGCATTATGCTATGCTTTAGCTATTGAAAAATAGCAGATCTACAAGCTCGTAGCGCGCCACCGAGTGGCGCGCTACGAGCTTGTAGGTCTGCTATTTTTGAAAAAATCGAAGAACGACTGACGTAGAAACATAGGCTTTTTCAGAAAACTGTCAGGATGAGTAGAAGACATTTTTTTTAGAATCTGATCTCAGGTCAGAATGTGGTTAACTTTTTACCTCCAGAGGCGTTGGTGACGGCCGAGCCCGACGGCGCCACCTTGGTGACGGCGGCGGGGTTGTAGGTCCACGAGGTGCCGCACACCTCCACCTTCAGGTCGCTGTCCGAGTAGATCTGCTGCACTCGGCCCACCTTGCCCAGGGTCTGGGGGAGGAGAGACGCACAGCACACAGACTCATTAGAAACAGTGGGTTACAACTAGGTAGTAGGCATGCAGCGATATATCGTATATCGCGATATATCGATATATCGGGGCTAGTGTGTGATAAGAAATGTCAGATTTTGGAGAGAAATGAGACAGTAGAGGCCTGGAGAGAAAATTGGAGAAAATTGGTCATTTTGTCTGGAAAATCATTGTGTTGAAAATATCGTGAACAATCATATCGTGAACCTCATATCGTGATACGTATCGTATCGTGAGTTGAGTGTATCGTTACATGCCTAGTTACAACCCCACCTTACCCAGGGTCTGGGGGAGGAGAGACGCACAGCACGCAAGACTCATTAGAAACAGTGGGTTACAACTAGAGGGTCAGTGAAGAAATCCTGACTTCCTGAAAGTTCATATAATGGCCTGTTGTGGCGCTGTCATTGGGCCCAAAAAAACCCCATAGCTCCATAGAGGTCCATGTATTTGGGCCCAACTTCACCTAGACTGCATTACCTTAATAAACATGGTCATGAATACTTTCTGCTTCCAGTCACTAGTTTAAAGTCTCATTTCTCATGTCATAATATTCTTTTTGGAAAATTATGGTCCCATTTATTAAAAATAATTACCATAAAGTCGAGTATGTTCTGAGGGGCGTGGCTACCGTTACAGTCTATGATTGGGATCCACCCCCCCGCTCGAGTCAAAATAAAAACCAACGAAGAAGAAGGGGAGAAGTCCCGCCTCGTTGTCTGGGCCAGCCAATGGGCCAGCTGGGCCCAAACGGATCTAGAAAGATGGTGACTAACAATTCAAGGACTGACAGGCTTCATCTTACGTCCATATCAGACCCATATTTCTTTATTTTTTTACAGTCTATGGTTTCAACCCCACCTTACCCAGGGTCTGTGTGCAGAGACACACACCACACAGACTCATTACAACAGTGCTTACCCAGGGTCTGTGTGCAGAGACACACACCACACAGAGTCATTACAACAGTGCTTACCCAGGGTCTGTGTGCAGAGACACACACCACACAGACTCATTACAACAGTGCTTACCCAGGGTCTGTGTGCAGAGACACACACCACACAGACTCATTACAACAGTGCTTACCCAGGGTCTGTGTGCAGAGACACACACCACACAGACTCATTACAACAGTGCTTACCCAGGGTCTGTGTGCACTGTGCAGAGACACACACCACACAGACTCATTACAACAGTGCTTACCCAGGGTCTGTGTGCAGAGACACACACCACACAGACTCATTACAACAGTGCTTACCCAGGGTCTGTGTGCAGAGACACAGACCACACAGACTCATTACAACAGTGCTTACCCAGGGTCTGTGTGCAGAGACACACACCACACAGACTCATTACAACAGTGCTTACCCAGGGTCTGTGTGCAGAGACACACACCACACAGACTCATTACAACAGTGCTTTCCAACCCTTTTCATATCAAGGACCATTATTTTACACCGACGCGCAACAGCCAACACCATCTTTCACCATCGGGGCGACGGTACACAGTACCTTCGCTGCAGGCTAGGGTGCTTAACCCATTTTGACCTGAGATCAGATCCTAAAAATGTCGTCTACATCCTGACAGTTTTCTGAAAAAGCTATGTTTCTATGTCAGTCGTTCTTCGGTTTTTCAAAAATAGCAGACCTACACGCTCGTAGCGCGTCCACTCGGTGGCGCGCTATGAGCTTGTAGATCTGCTATTTTCCAATGGCTAAAGCATAACATCATGCCAACACCAAAAGGGGTCCCCGCCCCAAAATGGGTTAAAGATGGTTTGTTACCATAAGTATAGGACTTATGAACAAGCAGGCCCCCCATCTCAGTTCTGTGCATATACAATGTAATGCAATGCCTCTTGGAACTATGACCGGTAGCCTTTTGTTGGCATTTTGTGTCGTTTGCGCTGTTAAATGTCGTCAATGAATTGTGTGATCTGTTTGTGTGTGTTCTTTTTACTGCATGCTTGGCACAAAACAAATTCCCGCAAGGACAAATAAAGTATCTACCTATCCATCTTTATTCTGCATTTGAGCCACCATTTTGATGGCATTTAGCCTCTCGGACCCGAAGCCTTTTGATGTCGTTGGATAAAGATTTTGTCCACAGTTCTAAATGGTGTAAGACTTCTTATAAATTAAGCAATGCAGATGTTTAACGTTAGTTTAACTCTCGAGAGCGTAAAATAGAAACCAAAATGGACATCCATTTGGTTTCATGTTACACTCTCAAGACTAAAAAGATCTATAAGGGTCCATTTAGCTGGGGGACCTACCCTGGAACCCTCTCAAGGACCACTGGTTGAAAACCACTGCATTAGAAGAAAGCGGTGGGCATTATCGGTCTGTGCATTGTGTGTGTGCGCGTGTGCGTGCGCGTGTGCGTGCGTAAAATCCGCTCAACCTAAATCAGTCAGCCATTGAGATATGGCGACAGCCATGAAGCAGAGCAGAAGGTTGGGTTATTCGGCTGAGAAGGAGAAGAGGAGTCAAGTCATCGACAAGCCTGTTTTACGTGCAAGGGAGAAAATAAACACCGACAGACAGACAGACAGGGGATCATCACAGGCAAACGTGACGTTTTTTCCTCTCATTAGTCATTCAAATGGCATGGACAAACTGTACAAACAGAGAGACATACAGAGAGACAGAGAGAGAGCAAAGGGAGCGAGAGAGGGAGACTCATCTATTAGCCAGGTTATCCCATTTTGACCTGGGAACGATTCTACTAAATATACCAGTTAAAAACATTCGCTTTGAAAGATATATATATATATATATATTCAAAGATGTGCACTACATTTTCACGATTTTTTCAAAAAAATAGCAGACCTACAAGCTCGTAGCGCGCCACTCAGTGGCGCGCTACGAGCTTGTAGATCTGCTATTTTTTCAACAGCTAAAGCATGACATAATGCTTAGTTTAAAAAACACCAAGAGGGGTTCCCGGCCCAGAATGGGTTATTCCACATCTATACAGCCAATAAACGGCATCCTCTCCCAGGGTTTGGGAGGAGGAGGAGGAGGAGGAGGAGGCAAAATGCCTTCCAATTTTCCAATCATATTGTGCCGTGGCTGCACGAGGAGGAGGAGGAGGGGGCACTTTGGAGACCGGCGCGGAGCAATACAGTACCGGGGCCCGTCCTGGAGGATGCTATCAATAATGGGGGGGTTGGGGGGGGGGGGGGGGGGACACTGCTGCAATAAGCGGCATCCGCGGAAGACAGACGGGGAACAGCCGTGGTTAGTGATCAAAGCTACAGCCCCATCTCGGGGTTTTAACCCATTCTGAACGGGAACCCATTTTGGTGTTACAGCATCATGTCATGCTTTAGCTATTGAAAAATAGCAGATCTAGAAGCTCATAGCGCGCCACTCGGTGGCGCGCTATGAGCTTGTAGGTCTGCTATTTTTGTAAAATCGAAGAACGACTGACATTTTCAGAATCTGATCTCAGGTCAGAATGGGTTAATCAGACCAGTGTGTGTCCAGTGGGAAACCTCGTATAAATCTGATCTCAGGTCAGAATGGGTTAAGGCTCATTAGCTGCCGAGAGGGGGCTAGTTTGGCAGGGATAAGTGGCATATTGTAACTAGAACCGGCGTTACACACAGCCAACGGGCGTTATGGAGGGCAGCAATGAATAAACTTCCATAATGGGGAAAGAATACAGTCTCTTTGAGAAAGAGAGAGGGGGGTGTAATCACTACTACCATAACGGCCATAATCTTTATGGCGTTCCAGGGCTAATTTGGCACAGAGGAATCTTTGGCGCGTTTGTGTTATCTCTTACACGGGAGATGAAGTCAGCACTGGCTAAAAGACCATAAGCGAGGGTAGCAGAGAGATTACAGTGGCTGTAAACACGTTGAATTGTTTCATCCAACGATCCGCCCTGTTAAATACGCTAAACCCGCTGTTTTGTTTAATTTTTTGAGTGGTGCAACCACTCCGACAACCAGCAATGTCTGTGTACACCTATGTAATGTATGTATGTGTTCACCTATGTGTGTGTTAATGAGCACCAGTATGAGTACCAGTAGGGGGCGCTGTTGTGCCATGCAGAAACAGAGAGAGAGAGAGAGAGAGAGTGCTGACTGTTGCCTGCTAATGAGAGAGAGAAACTCAAGAAATCAAGCCATGCTCTCTGGGCTGCTAGGGCTTCTGGGAAAATGAGCCCCAACGCAAGTGGACGCCGTTCGTTTGGACTACAACATGCGGTGGAGGCGGTCATTGTTTCGCATTGTAATGGCGGCTCGTTTTTCTCTTCAAGAACAACAACCCATCGGACTATTTTTCGCCGGATTTTCGTCGAACAAAGCTGCAAATACTTCGGCGTATGCTCCAAAAGGTAATAAAGACAATCTAGGCAGTGTGTGACACGAAAATGTGAGCTGTAATCATATTCCATCATATTCACATGCTTTTGGAGAGAAATGAGAGACTCCATGCAGTCAATTTCAGTAGTAGAGGCCTGCAGAGGGGAGCTGTATGTGTCTGTGACTGTGCCCAGGTGATGGTCGTTATTGATGCTCATTAATACATCAAGGAAGGCAATTATGTTTGCAATGTAGTTAAATAACAATTGTGAAAAAAGCTTGGGGGGGGGGAGATAAATCATTAAAAAAAATATTTTTTTGGTCATTTGTCTGGAAAATAATTGTGTTGAACATATCGTGAAAAATCGTATCGTGAACCTCATATCGTGATACGTATCGTATCGTGAGTTGAGTGTATCGTTACATGCCTATATACAAATGATACACTTAACGTTCTAAAAGCAGGAGACTCCTACCGGCAGCATGGCCTCGGCCCACTCCCCGTGGCCCCTCTGGAGCAGCTTGATGCGGTCGATGTCGTAGCAGATCTGGACCAGGTCTCCCACCAGGAACTGAGAGCTTCCGCCCTCCGCCCCGGCTGCCGCGTCTCCGCTGCGCACCACGTTGGCCTTGGTCAGCACCGCGGGGTTAAACGTCCACCTGAGGACACACACACACACACACACACACACACACACACACACACACACACACACACACACACACACACACACACACACACACACACACACACACACACACACACACACACACACACACACACACACACACACACACACACACACACACACACACACACACACACACACACACACACACACGTCAGTAAACTCATAACCAGAAAATGTCATAGCGATGTCATGTAACACAGTGACGGCTTATAGTTGCACAATATAATGGGTTTTTTTTGAGTGGTGCAACCACTCCCAAGGAACAGCAATGTCCGTGTCCGCCTATGTGTGTGTTGTTCACCTATATGTATGTGTCGGTTAATGAGCACCCGTATGAGTACCAGTAGGGGCGCTGTTGTGCCAGAAACAGAGAAAGTGAGAGAGAGAGAGAGAGGAGGGGGGGGGGGAGAGGGGAGTTGCACCACTCGGTTCACACGGGTGTGATTTTTTCCTCAACTACAGAAATCCGTACGCAACTAAAGTCATAGGAATTTGCAGTCAACCCCCCCCCCCCCTCCCCCTCCCCTTCTCCGCTCCCTCCATTGGCTCCCGGTCGCTGCCCGCACAGAGTAAAACACTCTGATCAGCCAAACGCAGGGAAGCTGGGAAGTACATTCACTAAAAACGCTGGAACAACGCTCCCAATGTCCCACACTCTTCTCCCTTCTGGCTCCAAAACTATGGAATGCACTTCCCCGTTGCAATCGGAACTGCAAACGCACTCCCCTTAAGTCCCGATCTTCCGCCGTAGTCTGAAAACCCACCTCTTCAGACTCTATTTTAGACGGTAATAATAATAATAATAATAATAATATATACGATTTATATAGCGCTTTTATGGGTACCCAAAGTCGCTTTACAGAAAGAAGTACAGACATATTTATTAGAAAACTATTTAAAGTACGTAGCACTTGCCCTAGCCTCGCTCGGCTCAACTTATGTAAATTAGACAGCATTTAGACATAGCACTCTATAGAATATACTCATGGTATCATTATATTAGATATCCCACCGTTAGGTTACGTATTACGTATGATTCTTGAGGACTATTGTTATGTATTTGATGTTCTACCATGTTTCGTTCATGCTTACTGTAAATCACTCTGGATTAAAAGGGGTTATATGTAGAGTTTACAATTGTAGTCACAACTATAAGACCAAAGCAATCGATCGATGGACTATTGATGGGGACTACGAGGAGAAAGCCCTATTTACAACAACTTTGGTTACAAATTTGAACCGGCAGTAATAAATGATCATATCAAAGTAATTAAACATTCAATAATTGAAAGTCTGACTTAATTTATATCCAGGCATGGCATCAGATCAAGCTAGGAACAAAATTAATTAATCATGCAAAAAAGATTTCCTCCCCCGAAGTACTAAAAAAATAAGAAGAAAGAAAAAGAAAAAAGATTGATGGGACAGATTACATTCAGAGGGAATATTCAAATACACATTTCTGACAACATCAGCCGGGCACGAATTTACTGTAGGCAAAGTAAGGTATTTGCCTTAACCCATTTTGGGCGGGAACCCCTTTTGGTGTTAGCGTTAGCAGATCTACAAGCTCATAGCGAGCTTGTAGGTCTGCTATTTTTGAAAAATCAAAGAACGACTGACATGGAAACATAGCTTTTTCAGAAAACTGTCATTTTCAGACAGACATTTTTAGAATCTGATCTCAGGTGAAAATGGGTTAATCGTTTACGTTTTTGCCTCCTCTCAGCCGAGAGGCTTATTGTGCATTATTTGTGTTGTCTTTCAAGGCTGCCAGACAGTGTATCAGACCGAAGAACACACATCTATTCTCTCTCTGTGTCCTGTGTGTCTGGAAGGTGTTGTTGGGTCTTTTGACACTCGAGTGGCTAGCCCATTTTGGGTGGGAACCCCTTTTGGTGTTAGCATTACGCCATGCTTTAGCTATTGAAAAATAGCAGATCTACAAGCTCATAGCGCGCCACTGAGTGGCGCGCCACAAGCTTGTAGGTCTGCTATTTTTGAAAAATCGAAGAACCACTGACATGGAAACATAGCTTTTTCAGAAAACTGTCAGGATGTAGGATTTTTTAGAATCTGATCTCAGGTCAGAATGGGCTAGATGCCTGTATGTCTAGCATCCCCCCAGAACCGCTTTTCACGGGTCACGACACACAACAACAATGTCCCGACCTCATTCTTCATTTGATTCTTGAGACAGCAGAGAGACACGCGATGGCAACCGGAGAAAGTAAAACGTTTTGTCCCGGGGCAAACTTTATTTTCGACACGAGGACGCCTCTAAAACCTGTAGGCGTACATCACCACCCGCACCGGGGGGAGAACCAGAGGACCCTCGTTTTGCTGCTTTTGCTTCTGTCGCCGGTCTCCACAGAAACAACTTTTTGGCATCTGCCACTTGAATTAAGTTGACTTGATTGATTGACATAAAAAAAGGGCCTGTCAGCTCAAACCCATGATGCAATACTTTGTTTTCCTTACTTTGTTGCTGCTCACAAATGTCAGTAGAATTACAAATTAAATCCAAAACCCTTAACTATTCCATTTTCCTATTCCAAAGCCGCCCCAGGTACATTTTTAAACTACAGTATTTTCAGCAATGGGATTATAATTTTTTCGGTGAGTAGATCTTGTTGAACTGGTCATTTTCAAAGTATCTCACAAGTAAAAAGAAGTGTGGGCACCCCTAGATCGAGGACTCAGAGCCACCAACTCAACCAATCAATGGAAAATGTGGTCCGCCTGCCTCGTATAGAGCATCCCTTTCATGACGACGCCAGGAAATCATTTCCAAATACATTTCATAAAGTATTTTTTTAAGACCTTTAAAGCGTCGTACAAAGCCAACTTGAGTTCACAAAACACAAAACACAATATTTTGGACCAAATATTTTGGTGGTGGTTTTGGGCTTGTTTTTTGGAGGCGAGTTTGGCTTATTTCTCTCACTAAAGAGTCGTTCAACACTGGCAGAACACCTCACCTGTTCCCACTGGGGTACTGGACGACGATGTCGTGGTCCTCGTCGATGCCACACACCGTCCCGGTGGTGGTGAGGGTCTCGAACATGCCGTCCGTCCAGCCACCGTGACCGTGCTGCAGGGACTGGACGATCTCCAGGTCCAGGTCGATGTTGACCAGGTCTCCGATCTGAAGACCACCGGGGTTCCTGTTTCCGTTCTGCTCACCTGGGGGAAGGAGGACGGACAGTCGGGACTCGGTATAAGAACCAAAAAAAAGGGAATAATTGCTCAATCCCCTTAACCCATTCTGACCTGAGATCAGATTCTAAAAGTGTCTTCTACATCCTGACAGTTTTCTGAAAAAGCTATGTTTCTATGTCAGTCGTTCAAAAATAGCAGACTTACAAGCTCGTGGCGCGCTATGAGCTTGTAGATCTGCTATTTTTCAATAGCTAAAGCATAACATAATGCTAACACCAAAAGGGGTTCCCCTCTTGGTGTTTTCAAGCGTTACGTTACACTTTAGCTATAGAGAGTATGCACATGCATGATTTTCCCATCAGGACACGCCCCCCTCATCTAGACTGAGAGTGGCAAAACATTGAGCAGCATGGAGTGTTGGAAGCGCTCGTTGGAAATCACTCAACCGTCCTGCGTATACCACCCGTTTATAAATGTCACATGATGCAGGAGGCAGCAAAATGTTATTGAAAACAAGCACTTCCAAACTCTGACACTGGCATTTCTTGACAGAAAGTAGCTCATGGCGTTTCTATGGTAGATGTTTTATGAAACAAACTTTGCAGAGAGAAAGAGGATAATTCAAGCTTTTCGTGCAGCTGCAATGTTGGCGAGTTTAACATTGTTTAATGCAATCAGACAGGACTTTTCTGTTTGGATGAATGGGCTGTCAAGGCCAGAAAGTCGGGGGTTTTTTTCAACTCAGTGGGCATTCCCGCATAACTTCCAGGTACGATGATGTCACGCGCTATACCCTCTATTGAAAAATAGCAGATCTACAAGCTCATAGCGCGCCACCGAGTGCCGCGCTATGAACTTGTAGGTCTGCTATTTTTGAAAAATCGTGAAAATGTGGCACAAATCTTTGAATATATATACTTTCAGAACCTTTTTAACTCAAATCTTTGCTTCTGGGGGGGTCTCTGGAACAACATATTTTCAGATGGGGGTCGGCGGCAAAATACAGATAATTCTGGGGGTCCTTGACATGAAAAAGGTTTGAGCACCACTGACATAGATACATGGGTTTTTCAGAAAACTGATTTAGAAGACATTTTGTAGAATCGAGCTCAGGCCTAAATGGGTTAAAAAGGTGGTGCAATTTCTTTGTTGAAATATGTGATAAATAGCTCTAAATTAGTATAGTAGTAATCCCAGCTCTTCAATCAACAGAGAATTAAATCTTCTGGTTAGGATTGCACTTTTATTCAATCAGGAGAGAGAACTCACGCGGCAGGATACAGGAACACATTTAAAATAAAACGCCATCAATATTCTATTTCTTTCATAAATAGGGAAACTTTCACTCAATAGGGACTCCTGTCCCAAATTGATGATGTCATATGCCCATATGGTCTACCCCAATGGAATATGGAATGCATATGCTAATAAAAAACAATGTAATACTTCCTACGGTTAATATGAGCATCAAAACAATATTTTAAATACTTATTAGCACGTGCATTCCATACATTCCATAGGGATGGACCACACATATGACGATGGGAGCAGTTCCTATTGAGTGAAAGATTTTTTTACACTCATTGTAATGAAAGAAATAAAATATTTAAGGTGAAAAAAAAATGAAAATAAACAAAACGATTAATTTTTTAATTTTTTAGAGGGCAAGTATAATTAGGCAAATTTTTCTTATTAGCCAGGGATCCATTTAAACACTTGAGCCCCATTTTAAAATGTCCAGAAGATTTCTACAAGCTCACAACGCGTTGCATCACAATGCTGAGTTGTTGTTGTTTCATGATTTAAAAATCATGAAAATATTTCCTTTTTTAATTTATTTTTTAATGTTTTTTTGAAAATGTAGGAAACAAAACAATAAAAGGGACCCATAAAAAAAGTGTCCGTGACGGGGCAGTATGTAATGGAGTGCAGCAGGCTATGCATTCTATAAAGAAAAGCGCTGGACTGTATAGGGGATGATGATGACGCCATCGCACTGTACTGTACTGTACTGTACTGTAGGGGCTCTGCTGCAGTGTTGGAACGGGCTGCCAGGCCCTTGCCCAGATACCCCTTAAAGCCAGGAAGTCACTAAGAAAAACATTTCCCTACTGGGAATTCTTGGAATGCTGTGCAGGCCCGGCAGGCATGACCCAACGACTACCACCACTACCTATCAAGGCAACCAAGCAGGTGTGACTGTGTAAGTGCTGCCATCTGGTGGCCTTGGCGTGTAACTGCCGACAGACAGACAGAACACACACAACTCTACCCTAACGCCCTTGGAATCCACTGCACCAGAACACTGGAGAGAGGGAAAAGGGATTGGTGCAATAATGAGGGTGGGCACAGATCACTGGGCTGTAGTACTTACCCAGGACAGGGCAGTGGTCACGGTAGAACGAGCCTCCTTTGGCGTCCTGCACGCATTTCAGGTCCGACTGGAGGCAGAGAGAGAATGAAATAATTAGCCTGATCATGAAGTGTGTGTGTGTGTGTGTGTGTGTGTGTGTGTGTGTGTGTGTGTGTGTGTGTGCGTGTGTGTGTGCGTGTGTGTGTGTGTGTGTGTGTCCCAGAGAATGGGGGACAACAAAGTTACCCTAAGGGCAAGCAAGGACAATGAAACATTACGTTGCTGCTGCTGGTGGAAAAAATAAAGCGTGTTATCGCAATATCGTGTTATGTTTTTTTTTTTTTGATGACTCAGTAGATGTGCAGCCACTGTGGCAGCGTTAGAGGGCAGAGATGATTACAAGGCAGTGCAGACATTCCTCTGAAGTGATGGGACCGCGTAGCAGCACTATAGGCCTCGGGAACACACACACACACACACACACACACACAAGTCCAAACACACACACACAAAAAAAAAAAAGACAAACCTGCGCCGACAGGGATTAAAGTTGATCTTATTGTGATGCTGATCTGCACAAAATAATTACTATACACTGTCAAGATCGTCCGTGGTCATTTAACTCAACTTCAAATGTTAACCAAATGGATTTGTGGTTAAATGAGCACTGAGGATTTGACTGTGTGAGAACACAGGAGAGGGAGTTTTTGTGTGTACATTTACTAGGCTGCAGTGGCTGGTTTCTTTTTTCTTTTTTCTCCCATGTACAGGTTTGTTTTTAGTTCAATGTTTTAAAAATGCCATTGACAATGAAGGGGAAAATGTACGTCATCTTGTCCCCAACACAAACATTAAATGCCATTAACAATAAAGACAATTTAATGTTTGTTTTGTCACCGTTTGTTTTACATCGCCATTACATCACCTAAATCAACATGAGTTAGACTTAAATATATTAGCGCCCCTCACGGTCACACGGGTGTGATTTTTACACGTGCTCACAGTCTCTCACAGAGTGGGGTGCTTGGGTTAAAGATGGCCGTGCTGAAGGGGAGGGCTGGTTTAATCTATGACTTGCTTAATACAGCAGCAGATGCCGTCTACGGACTACCTTACCCTCAAGACCGTTTCAGCCTATTAGGACAACAAAGGACAAGTCTGTTACACGGCCGAGAAACCTCATTGGACCCTTCGAAAAAAGGCAGAGGGGGTCTCTCCACCAATGAGAGATGAAGCTTTCCATCGGGGGGTGTGTGTGCATAGCATATAGCCAGAGCACCCCCTGATAAAACCAAGGACGCCCCGTGTCCCTCTCTCATGCTGACCTCCATTTTCAACCCCCCGCCACACACACACACACACACACACACACACACACACACACCCCGCCAAAAGGACCAGATTGCCTTTATCATGTAGATATGTCTCTCTTTTCCAGCTGCCTACACAATAAGTGCCTCACGCATGCTGGCTGCGTGGCTCCTCCAACAAAGCCCCTGGCAACCCTCTCTGCTCTGTGGTCAAACACAAAAGCCAACATCGGGCAGCTGATCCTTTGTTAAGACGTGTGTGTGCAGTGCACTGCGCGTGTCTAGAAACTGGAAGTTAACTCACCATCCCCTCGAAGCCCACTCTGTACAGGTTCTTGGCCCCGTTGTCCCACAGCACGTAGGCAGCGCTGTGGGGGCTGGCGGCGCTCCAGTCCTGGATCTCCGTCACCTGCAGCGGAGGTTAGGCAAAAGGCAACAGAACAAAACCCAGTATTAAGTCAAAGCCGGCTGACCTCGAAATTTAAAAAAGTTTCTTCTAAATCCTCCAGTTTTCTGAATTTTTTCACGATTTTTCAAAAATAGCAGACCTACAAGCTCGTAGCTATGAGCTTGTAGATCTGCTATTTTTAAATAGCTAAACCAGATTCTACAACATGTCTTCTAAATCCTGACAGTTTTCTGAAAAACCTCATGTTTCTGTTGTCAGCGGTTCTCAAACTATTAAAGGACCACAATAATTATATGTAAGAATTATATAGAATTATATGTAACAACTAAAGTATAACATAATCCTTAAGTCCTGAATGGGCTAGCAAAAGGCATTAAAAAAAAGCACTTCAAAGAAGTTGTACGTCAATAATATGTCTTTTAGCCACTTAGGCCCTAGAATCTTCTAGGGCATATTGCAAAAAATCTCCACCCTTTGTCATACAATGACAATCACATTATATTGCAGTATGGGAGGGCCGTCTACCGACTGGCTATGCACGGGGGCAATAATTTGCCGTTTTAGATGAGCACGTCAGCTTTATTTCTCCCAACGCCCACCCCATCATGGGACAGCGCGTCGGTCTGCGTGCGGGACAGGTATACCGTAGTAGCTAATGCATAAGACTGCATTGTCTGCAGTTCTGCATGCCATTCCATCACCATGTCGAGACTTCACGGAAGGCAGGGAAATGTCAGTGAGTGTGGGGAAATCGGCAAAGGACCCAACAATTTGATTACATTTTGATTCTTTTGACTCGCAATTTGATTATGTCTCGATTCTCCGTGCGCTGCAATTTCTTTTTTTTCCTTCTTTTTCTTTCAATATGCTCCACTTTTCTCTTTTTACCGTTTTTTACTGCAGTGGAAAACCTCTCAGGTGATTTTTTTAATATACCTTTGTGACTTGCAATTGTTTCCAGAGAAGCAGTAAAAACAAGGATCAAGCACAAATGCACTAAAACACTGCACTTGTGCAACGCACGCAAGCCGTGATCCCCCCCCCCCCCCCCCCCCCAACCCCCTTCTTTTTTTAATTAAAAGTGACTGGAGTAAAGTCATCTGAAATGAAAAATCTTTTGCATTAGCAGTCATTCCAGATAAGTCTTCTTTGTCGGAATCTGGGACTCTCTTTGAATAACTGTACAGCATTCCCAGAGGACACTCTGAACCTAAGAGGCAAGAGTTGCCAATGAGCAGGAGTTGTGGAGAAACTTTGCCTTTCAAGAGGTCCTTGGCTGCCGTGTTTAACAAGAATGAAACCAATGTGAACTTAAAAGATGTCAAGTGGGTCCACAATTCCACATTATAAAAATATATGCCCAATTAGAAAACACAGAATCAAAATGATCTACATGAAGTGATTTTAACCCGTTTAGGCCTGACGTCGAAATTTAAAAACAATAAAAAAAAATCTGAAAAACCTCATGTTTCTATATCAGTGGTTCTTAATATTTCATGTCAAGAACCCCAAAAATTACATGAAATATGCCGCCGCCCCCAATCTGAAAATATGTTGTTCCAGGGACCTCCCCAGAAGCAAAGATTTGAAACTCTGAAAGAATATATTCAAAGATTTGAGGCACATTTTCACGATTTTTCAAAAAAAAGCAGACCTACAAGCTATGAGCTTGTAGATCTGCTATTTTTCAATAGCTAAATTATAACATAATGTTTAAAACACCAAAAGGGGTTCCCGCCCAAAATGGGTTAAGGCCATGTATGCATTTGTACCCATGGACGAGGCTACAGCAATTTGTAAAAAATTGCAAAAAGATGGTCGGAGCTGTGTTACAATAATTAACAGTTTAGCCTTCAGTAAAAACACATTTCAAATAATTAGATCATACGAATGCTCATTCCAAGGCATAATAAATTAACCCATTTTGGGCGGGAACCCATTATTGGCAAAATATAATAGCAGATCTATATAATATAATATAATAGCAGATCTACAAGCTCATAGCTCGCCACCGAGTGGCGCGCTACGAGCTTGTAGGTCTGCTATTTTTGAAAAATCGAAGAGCGACCGTCATAGAAGACATTTTTAGAATCTGATCTCAGGTCAGAATGGAAAACTGTCAGGATGTAGAAGACATTTTTAGAATCTGATCTCAGGTCAGAATGGAAAACTGTCAGGATGTAGAAGACATTTTTAGAATCTGATCTCAGGTCAGAATGGAAAACTGTCAGGATGTAGAAGACATTTCTTAGAATCTGATCTCAGGTCAGAATGGGTTAAGCGGCCTTAGGAGGCAACATTCGCACCACGCTGACAGCTCATCTCGGCTACGGGACATGTAATAGCGGTTTTCTGGGGAGCATATTGCTTACAGCATCATAAAACAATAATGAGATATGCCATTAAATAACAGCAAAATGAATTCTTAAATTGCCTGCAGGGTCTCTTAAATTGAATACATTGGGGTCTCTGGGGCCGGAGTCAAAATACAAGCTCTTTATGGCTCTCTCTCTCTACATTTTAATAGACAACCTCATCAGACTGCAAGGACAATTTGTCTTCTCTGAACATAATATGAATTTGAATGGGTGGGGATGAAACCAACATAAGATCTTAAAAATAGGGACCTTTTATCATTGGGGAAATTCGGAGTTGAAAAAAATAGAAAAGTTAATGTAATTCGATAGTCTATTTTTTTTTGCCAAACAATTAGCCGGCAATGTCTATTTTAGAATAACTTCCCTAGAGTACACGAACAATTAAAAAACACAGCTAAACCTCGGCTGGTTCACAACTATCTGCAGTCACATTTCATACATAACAGGGCTGTCGTATAAACGATAAAAAGATTTAGCCAGATTAATCACACATTAATAATTCATCGTCAACGTTCATATTATCCTAAAAAGATAAATGACTCTCTCCGTCGCGCTCACCCAGTTGTTTTAGCCAATAGCCGCTGCCTACTTAAATTGTGCAGCACGTTTCTGGCATGAACCCATTGTGGGAACCCCTTTTTGGTGTTTTAAACATTACGTTATAATTTAGCTATTGAAAAATAGCAGATCTACAAAAGCTCACGAGTGGCGCGCTAGGAGCTTGTAGGTCTGCTATTTTTTGAAAAATCGTTAAAATGTGCCTCAAATCTTTCAGAAAGTTTTCATGATTTTTTTTTTTTATTCAGAACATTTGTATGACTTTTTTTTATTTATTTCGATGTCAGGCCCTGAATGGATTAACTTAGTATTTTCCCCATTCAGATAGAGCCACGCACAGGATTGTTGTTTGGATCCATCAGCCCTCAGATAATAGAGCGGCGAACACACAAATCCAATTGGAGGGGGTATAATTAATGTATTAATCATTTACCACAAAATCGTCATAAACGTTAGTTTATGTTATAAATAATCTCCAGAGCGACTAGATCCCGTAGGGGGTGGAGGAGGCAAACAGTCCATCTCAAACCAAACATTATGGGAATAATAAGAGGGCTAATAAAAATTACAGTTATGGTGTGTGCAATATTAATTGTGAGATTACCATAATGACGGTAATCATTAAAGGACCACTTTTCAACCTATCTTCATATAATAGGTCCTCACTAATAAATTAATAATCATGATAAAATGGCACGGTTTTTTTTCTACTCGGTCTGTGTCACTTTTTCTTTTTTTTTTAACCGCGGTAATGAACCCGATACCGCGGTATGCGTTACATACCGGCGGTATGGCGGTATGGCGGTTATTGCACCCAGCCCTAAAACATAGCTTTTTCATCCTCCCGATGATATCGCACCTTTCCTCTCCTGCCGTTGCCCCCGTCCTGGTCCTCCCACTGCCAGTCCACTCCTCTCACCACCCGGCCCCCGGTGAAGATCCCCCTGGCCGTGATCTTCTTGGACTTGCGACGGGACTCCAGTAAGACTCTGTAAAAACAACAAGAAGACACAGAGAATGGTTCTCCGTTAACCCATTTAGGCTTGACGTCGACATTTTTAAAAAAGTACATTTTTTTAAATGTATTTTTTTCTGGAAAAACCTCATATTTCTATATCAGTGGTTCTCAATATTTCATGTCAAGAACCCCCAAAAATTATATGTATTTGGCCGCCGACCCCCATCTGAAAATATGTCATTCCAGGGACCCCCCCCCCCCCCCAGAAGCAAAGATTTGAGCTAAAAACGTTCGCTCTGAATTCAAACATTTGGGCCACATTTTCACGATTTTTCAGAAATAGCAGACCTACAAGCTCGTAGCGCGCCACTAGGTGGCGCGCTATGAGCTTGTAGATCTGCTATTCTTCAATAGCCAAATTATAACATAATGCACCAAAAGGGGTTCCCGCCCAAAATGGTTTAATGTCACTTATTTTGGCATTGGCATTATTCAAAGCTGTAAACCAAGAACACGGATGAATAAACAACAACGTATGCTGGACAAGAACGGCTACTGAAACTGAAAGCATAATAGACGTAGACAAGACGCATTTGGCCACTGGGTGGCCTCCATATTGGCACGGGGCAACTTGCCACAACTCCACTGCAAGAAATATGCCTGCGTCGACAGAAGTTGAACCGACCCCTATAGACATTTTCGGCTGTAGTTTAGCCCATTCTGACCTGAGATCAGATTCAAAAAATGTCTTCTGCATCCTTTCTGAAAAAGCTATGTTTCTATGTCAGTCGTTCTTCGATTTTTCAAAAATAGCAGACCTACAAGCTCGTAGCGCGCCACTCGGTGGCGCGCTATGAGCTTGTAGATCTGCTATTTTTCAATAGCTAAAGCATAGCTTAATGCTAACACCAAAAGGGGTTACCGCACAAAATGGGTTAGTTTCTTTTCCGGGGCTTTTGTCCTCGGGGAGGAGATGAGAAAAGGGGCTGGGAACGAGCCGCGGTTAGATAAAATGTGAAATGGCAAAATGTCATTTCAAACCACTTTCACAACCTGGCAACGCCTATTTTGAGCAAATGTATAATTTAAAAAACCTTTCTAAAATAGCTTATCGACACCAGTGCACTGCAGTGCTATTTAAAATGATAAAATGGGGCTTAAAGGAGTAGTTCGCCCCAAGATATATACATCAATCATTTTCTATCAATTGCACACCCCATGAAGCCTTGAATTCATAGATTTTTGTTTTGTTTAGTTTATTGCGTACACAAACTAAATAATGTACATTTTTTTGTGGGTGAACTACACCTTTGAAGGGATATTTCACTTTAAAAAAACTATGTTTGGTCATTTTATCGTCTACTCAGGTTTATGTGAACACCACAGACAGTTTTTGAAGTTGCTTGATTCAGTATTTAGACATTTGATATTCATTTTAGCTGCGCCGACCCCTCCTAGACAAACCCATTGTAACTTCCAAATTCCATTTTAACAAGTTAGATTCATCGAATACACCAATCCTTTAATACGGTGACTAATTTTCAATTACGTTTTAAAATGTTTGTAGACCAGCCTCTCCTCTGTAGGGGCCTGAGTAGACGTAGATGAAATGACCGAATGTTGAAAGAAAGTGAAATATCCCTTTAAGTGGTTAAAAGAACCTGGCACGACGGTGTGATGGTGGAGGTTTGCGTGCGTTTCCTTGGTTGCCCAGAAAGTGTTGTTTATAAAAGAATTGTCAGCAGGTGTTGTGGCAGCAACATACTCATTTTTATTCATTTCCACCAATAGTTCCCCCAGGACACTATCCAGAGAACGATATCATGGAGGCCAAGTTTGAGTGTGTGGTCTTTTTTCTTTTTTTAATCACAATGGAAGGGAAGCCACACTCCTTCTGACATGGGGCCAGGCTGGTGGTTTACCTTAACCCATTCTGACCTGAGATCAGATTCTAAAAATAAATAAATAAATTAAATTAAATTAAAATTATATATATATATATATATATATATATAGCCATGTGCTCGAATGCCCACTGTCGGTGGGTAAATATCAGCCAGGAGGCAATTTGAGGTCGAGTGTTGTTGTATTACTAGTGTGGCTAGCAATGGCCACAAGTATAATATAGTTATATAGATGCCTAATAAATTGCCCAGAAGATCTTACGCCGTCAAACTACAATGCACCTGTAGATGGTAGACATGGCAGCTGGACAGTGCAAGTCCAACCAAAGCAAAAACAGCTTGTGGCCTCTAGACACTCCTCCTCCCCCCCCTGCAGCAGTCAGTGAAAGAATCTTAACAAAAGGCCCCCCGACTGCTATATGCCGGTCAGAGCGCCGTGGACAGGGGACACCGCCGGCGTCCATTGTGTGCCACCATGCACCGACTGTCTCGGGGGAACTGAAGTCACACTTTAGTTGAAAAGGCCGCCAGCTGTTGGGCCATGCGTTCGTCTACTCAACATCACAATAGACGGTTTCCCCTGAAACGCGGTTGAACAGGATGCTCCCCATCTCAAATATTGCCACGGTGCAAGCTATGGCGAAATGCAGCGTGGTTTTGCTCATTCAACGCTATCTGTGGGCACATTCACGCATTGTGGAAAAACACAGTAGGAAGAATGTATCCGTCCGTCCGTCTGTCCCCCCTCCCTCCCCCTCATAAATCAATGCTATTGAACACACTTTACGTCTGTGTGTTGGTTAAGAACATATTGAACCAATGAAAGGTATTTAAAAGGTGCTTTGGAAAAAGCCTCTCAACTCCATTGGACCCTCAAACTGTCTGCTAAAGCAGCTAACTCCACCACCTCTCCCCCTCGCATGCAAGTAGTTGGCAATGTATAAAGTCACAACACCAACTTGGATGAATGAGGCCGTTTGGCATCGTTTTCTTCATTTCCTGAAAAATGTATATTTTAATGTGTATTTTTCATTTGCTGAACATTTTGTAGGTGGTATCTTCCCGAGTAAATGTGTAAAATGCTATCAAATCTAAAGTCTTGCTTTCAGCCATTTTTGTAATAAGGACAAGTATATTTGCATAAATGAATACTGTATAACAAGACAATGATAAGATCAAAGTAAAAGTTCTACGACTTAAATCACACACGTTACTGCAGTGAAATTTGTTTCCTGCATTTGACCCATCTCTTGGAGCAATGAGCCGCAGCCAAGGAGCGGTGAGCTGCAGCCGTGCCGCGCTCGGGAATCATCCGATTAGTTGATTTGACCCCCCAATCCAATCCATTGATGCCGAGTGCCAAGCAGGGAGGCATTGGGTCCAATTTTTACAGCCTTTGGTATGACCTGTCCGGGGATCGAACCCCGACCTCCCAGTTTCAGGGCGGACACTCTAACCACTTGCGAGACGTGGCCAAAGCATTTCCGGAGGTCCCCAGCCCAAAACGTTGAGAACCCCAGATCTATACAAATACATCTTCTAGTCCTTTGTAATAAGACAGAGCTATAGGAAGGGTATGGCCTGGTCAGCCTGCAATGACATGCATAAGATCTGGTCATCCCAGATTAGTAAGATGTTAAAAGTAAAAAAATATTTAGGACGACCGTTGAGCCGATTCTACTCTATGGCTCCGAGACATGGACACTTTCAAAGAAACTAGAGAAACGGTTGGATGGCACTTACACCCGCCTTCTAATGAGAGCGCAAAATCTGTCTTGGAAGAGCCACCCATCGACTAATCTAATATACGGCAACCTTCCCCGTGTTTCTTCACTAGTCCAATCCAGAGGATTTTTGGTTTTCCGGCCACTGCTACAGAGCTGACAATGAGGTTATATATCTTCCCTTCTCCTCTGGAGTCCTGCCTCAAAGCAGACCAGAGGTAGAAAACTGTCGTTCCCTGATGTCATCGCTATAGGGACACATGCATCAGTAAGCAGGAACTGGGGGTGGCAACGAAGGACCGGGAAGTCTGGCGTGGCGTTGTGAAATCCATGATCTCGACCGCGGTCGAAAAATGATGATGATGAATAGGAGCTACTATTACTATCATTATTATATGATCATCATTGAAAGAACCTATCCTGGAGGTTGAGCTGTTGCCTGGCAACAGTGAGCAAGGAGTGGTGAAGACTGGACACATGCGTTGTGGTTGGCTGAGAGGCAGGTCTCAGACAAGGACTCTCAAATGTCACATACCGTAGTAGGTAACGGAGTGAACTGCTGGGTCACCCCATACACGAGGTGTTAAACTGCGTTCAGACTTCGATAGTCAACACTTTTTTTTTTTTGGCCAGGGAATCTTTCAGAAATAAAGGCGCTAGAGTGCCAAGCAGATGAGGCAGATTTTACTCTGAAAAGCCACGCCCTTCCATTTCCCCCCCAAAACCGGAAGGTGAAATCTTCCATTTACTACCTCGCGCTAATAAGTCTGATCTCTCTATTAGAAGCGTTAATGTTCTAAACGAGATGCTTGATGAAGTCAAAAATTAGGACGCCGTTCTGATCAAAACCACGGACAGCGCTGTAGGGAGATTGTTGGCCCGTAAACCAGGAAGTGAATGGCTGCGTGCGCAGCAAAAACAGCCCCGGGACGGACGAGCAAGGCGTTGCCTATAGCTGTAAAATAATGGATTTTAACGATTTAATTTGAGAGGACATGTGGACTCGTCTTTAGCATCATAAGTGTTATGAGCGGTGCAAATACATTACAAAGTCAATGCAAAGACGAGAAGTTTTCCGAACGGCCTTGTGGCATCTTCGAAAAATCCAACTGAAGCGACCTTCTTTCCAACCCTCCGACAATGACCCCCAATAGCCAATCAGCGCTGATGATGTCCGGAACCCCCAGAAATGTTTTTGGCTGTTTGATGATGTCATTCATCCAGTTCCAACTGAAGTACTGAACTGACCGCCGCGACTCAGCAACGGTGGAATATATACACACAAACCCTCTGCAAAGACATAGGTAGGAACTAATTCTGCTGCTCAGACATGATATAGTAGCCGGTAGCAGGAATTATATAAAATATATTGAACCACTCGTTCACCCGTCTCGAGTGGGTCCATTTGGTTACACTCAAAGTTACATTACTGCGTCTCTACAGCCAATCGGCGCGCGACACGAGCAAAGGGACTTTTGTTTGTTTTTTTACCAACGCTGACCAAAGTGAAGCGATTTACAACCTGTTGGAAAAACAAAACAGACCAACGCCGCAGAGACTAACCTCTCGCTGCCAGGAGTGGTGATCCGGTAGAAGCGGTGTCTCAGGTGATGCTTGTCTCCATGGTAACAGGTGGTGCAGAGGTCATAGTTGGTGCACTCGGCACACTTCCAGCGAATCCCGATGATGGGCTGTTGGCGGCAGGTGTCGCACATGGTCCCGTCATGCTTGATGCCTGAGGGGGAACGCAAAGCAAGGGGGACACCTCTCAGTGGGAGCTATAGCTTGTAGATCATATCGCAAGAATAGTCGCCCACCATTGTGACATAGTTGACATGCTATCGTGTGGTTGAAACTAAAATGGCTTTGGTTTTAACAACTTTAAGTTCACCCTATCCCCCTATCCTGGGCAGGTCAAAATAGGGAAACAGGAAATAGGCAAACATTCAGCAAATATAAGAGTGTTACAGGCTCATACAACTAAGATTTGTCCAACAGTGGAATATCTACACAATTAAACTATGTGTATACACTATAGAGCGCTATGTCTCATGTCTATTGTATACATGAAATGCTATCATAATTACATAAATTGAACCTTTGCATACACCTGTAACTGTAAGGTCGTCGAGGCTACGGCAAGTGCTACGGGCTAAGATGGAATCTGAAGAGGTGGGCTTTCAGACTACGGCAGAAGATTGGGAGTGAGTCTGTGAGTGAGTTTTGGAGCCAGAAGGGAGAGGAGTTTGGGAGTTGTCCCATAACATAGCATTACGGGTAGTGGTCGACCAATTAATTAATCTGCGTCGTATGCTTAATTTTTAATAATTGTCATCAGCAGATGGGCGATTCTTCTTTTTCTTCAGTATCTGCAGTTTAGAACATTGACTGATCACGATTAGCTTTCTAAAATTCTATGTGTCCATGAACATGTGCATGTATCTAAACACAGAGGTAAATAACTGTTTCACATTATAAATGTTGTATTTAATTAGATCAATCACTAATCATGAGGTTGTAGATTGGCTCTTTCCCGGCCCGAGAGAAAAAAGGAGAGGTCCAAGACAGACCGCTGGGGGAAGAACAACATGGTATATAGGCCAGGGTTTACCAGGCAGGGACATTTTCCACCCATTAAACATGTAAACAAGGGGCACCCCGTGGCTCACCTGTAGGCTGGTAAGAGATCAATCAACAGCTACAACTACTTCCCACAGCAGGCTCCAACCTAGCTCTGGTCCATACTAGCTTTAATGTCGTTGCATTTAGAGCCATGTTACCGATGACTTCCCGGGGCTCGCATAAATGCAGAGCAGTCTCTTGTCTTCAGCGTAAATAAAAAGAACATTTTTGCTACTCACCAATACAAAGGCGGGTTGTTTCATTAGAAAGCCTACTTTCCTTAGTGGAAGCACTCTGAGCCCCCCACCACACGTATAAAAAGGTACGTTTTTTTGGCCAGAAAGGGATTTGTTTTCCACCAGAATTTTTTTTTAGTACTTACTTACTCTACCGATATTTCCAAGAGAAAACCTTCATAGAGAATATATTTCCTCCAGTGAAAAATAAACCCCCTTCTGGCCAAAAAGTACCTTTTATATGTGTGGTGGGGGGCTCAGAGTGCAAAGTAGGGCTGTCTAAGACACAACCCGCCTTTGTATTGGCGAGTAGCGAAAACGTTCTTTTTATTTACGCTAAAGACGAGAGGCTGGTCTGCATTTATGCGAGTCCCGGAAGTCATCGGTAAGTAACATAGCTCCAAATGCAACGGCATTTATAGAGCCATGGACCAGAGCTAGCTCCAACCTAGCCCCGCAAGCAGAACCCGAATGTAGTAAAGTTTCTGACACTTTTAAGACTTTACTGCATTGGGTCCTGCTTCACGTGGGGCTGTCGCCAGTTACGCACAAACAAATACTATGTAAACACTCCATGAGACGGACTTCTGCGCGCTTTTACCATGGTTATTCATGTATTGACTTACGAATGTGCGAACTATAAGTACCTTACATACCATACCGACACATCTCCTGTGTCGCGGAAGCCGTTAAGTATTTTTAATCCATGATTGATTAAAAATGTCGCTTCTTCCTACCTTGTTTATTGACACCTCATTGTACCGCCTATCTGGCTAGCTAGTGGTGCTACAGCTATGACGGAGCAGATCAAAGGCAGGGACGTTGCCCGCAAAGCCAACCGCACATCGGGAGGCGGTACAATAAACGGTAAATAAACAAGAAGAAATCAAAGCGACATTTTTAATCAAACATGGATTAAAAATACTTAACGGCTTCCGCGACACAGGAGATTTTATCAGAGGTATGTAAGGTACTTATAGTTCGCACATCCGTAATCAAACACAATACAAAGCGCGGTAATAGCGAGCAGATCGAAGAAAGGTTGAGTTTTTTATATCCGCGTTCCAACAATCGCATTGGAAAATCTTAGCTTGACCAGGGACCCTACGGGTCAGCCCGGTTCGGTTCGGATTGGGCTGACCCAGGGGGTTCCGAGAGGGGCTAGCTCCAACCTAACCAGGGCCATTTGATCTCAAGAGTCTGATGAGGGCACTGTCACTAGTCTACCAATCTCCACTGATCTTGTGAAGACAGACCGCATCTAACCTGACAACTTTTTTGGCAGATGGCATTTTAACATTCTGTAATGAAAAAAATGAAAAACACCACTTTAAGAAGATAAGGAGCTGAACTGAACTCTAAACTAAACTGGGCCATGTCGTGTGGTTCCCCCACCCAGGCTGCCGGTCACTGTCACATTCATTTGGCGAGGATTAAGCAACAGACATAGATATAAAAATAACATACTAATTCCCATCATCACAACCCTAATGTCCACACTAAGAGCAATGTGCTTGCCCTGGTTAACTTTGCAGCGCAGGTAAACCCTTAAGTTCACATGATCTATTTTTAATTCATTAATTTGTAAACCTGTGTACACCCTTTTTTTAGACCCTTATTGCATCTGTACACTCTTAAAGAGTTAAATTGGGGATTATAACGTGGAGATAAATTATAACGTGGAGATAAACTCAACAAATTGGTAATAACAGGTTGCCATGGGCAACCACTCTAATGCAGTGCTTCTCAAAGTGGGGTCCGGGGACCCCCAGGGGCCATTGAGGGAGTTCAAGGGGGTCCCTAGCTAAATAATAGATAGTTACGAACCATTCCAAATGGACCCTTTATATGGGTCTGTAACTCAAGAGTGTACAAATGGGTCCATTTGGTTCCATTTGTACACCCTCTGAGTTAAATGTAACATTGATTTTACAATATGAATTGTGGTCCCAGAGATGGAAATGCCAGGGGGTCCGTATCCTTATGCATGTCAATGAGGCCGGGGGGGTCCTTGAAGTTAAAATGCTTGAGAATCAGTGCTGCCTGCTAGAGCCGCAATAATCTTCTCTTATGGGGGTCCGCTTGGCAAATCTTTTCAAATGGGTGTCCGTGGTGGGATGATAATAAGTGTAAATGTGGGTGTCCTTTACCTTGACATGAAAAAGTTTGAGAAGCAGTAAGCACTGCCTCTAAAATGAGCTTTGACTACCTGTGGGAGCGCTGTCAAAGATCCTCACGTCGTAGGCGCCGGAGCAGCGGTAGTTGGCCGCGGTGCCGTTGTCCCAGACCACCACCACCTCCTCGGGACTTTCGAAACTCCTGACCGTGCCGACGTGCCCCTCTCCGCCGTCCTGTTTGCCCCACTTCCAGTCCGGTCCGCGGAGCACCCTGGCCCCGACCCCCTCCATCATCACTCGGTTATTCCTGCCCGTGGTCATTGTTGTTGTTGTTGTTGTTGTCGGCGGCGAAAAGGAGGACCCCGCAGCAGCAGCAACGCCACAGCAGCGAGTTGTATGAAGTTAGCCAGCCAGGGAGCTAATGTTGCTACTAGTCCTTTTTTTAGTGGACGAACGTGAACAAGCAACAGGACACAGAAGCTAAACAGCTAGCTACCCCCACACCACCGCCACCACCCCAAGGAAGCTGTTCAACACCACCACGCACTTTCTTACATTAAAAAAAGAAAACTATTCTCGGCGCTTTCTTTCCATGTTAACACAACGAGATGGGGAAAGCGGTCACCCACAAGCTCGCGAAGTAGAGCCACATTGCTAGATGGTTGCCAAGATCTTTGTTGGCAAACTGGATGGATGTCCCTCCTCCTCCTCCACACAACAAGAATGTATATGCCACCTCTTACTGAGTTAGCTCGGTGGCTAATGCTTCGCTAGCAAGCTAAAAAAAACCTTGTTCGTTCCTGGGTTAGCAATGTTATCGTTAAAGAACTAATGTTGTAGTCCGCCCTTCTCCTCCCCGGTCGGTGTTGTTGAATGCGAGGGAAGGGAGTGCTGCTGGGGGTTTCGTCCGTTATTATGCTGCCTTTCTTTGTCAAACGGCTCCCCGCTGGAGTCAACTCAGAATGGTCGCCATTATTGTCAATCAGACTCAGCGTTGAAGCGAGTAGAGCAGCAGAGCTAGGCTGCTAGCCACAGACAGTGAGTACAGAGTCAGACGGAGGAAACCGACCACGCACGAAGACGCCGTCGACTCGGGTCCGAAAAAAACACACTCTTGTCTTGGGTTTGTTTGGCTTGGAGCGTCATTTGACTGGCCTGACCGACCAGACCACCGGGGCGGGGCGGAGCAACGAAGAGGGTCGTCTGAGAGGATGAAGATGCGAGCGAGGGTCCATAATGAATGTGCAGGTTAAAACTCTGTAATTCTGCAAACTGTTAATAAATACTTCAATCAATAAATGTCAAGGAACCCCAAATGAACATGTAGAATAGAAATAAATGTGTTGTTGGGAACAGGGACCCCTATACAACAAGTTCACAACTGTGAGCTTGTATGATATGATATATGATATGATATACTAGGCGTCTAGGCCGATATGATAGTACTTTATTGTCAGTTTGCACTGAAATTCGTTTTGCAACCCAGCGGCCTTGTATGCAACACATATACACATTTGACATAACACAGGACAAAAAAATAATAATAAAATACAGTTACATACATAGAAAACATAAGGGCAGAGAGCAATGTCCACAGCTCAGTCTAGTTCTGGCCAAAATCCTGATTAAGCCTCAGAGTTGATTGATGGACAAAAGACCTCTTCAGTCTGACCTTATTGTATGCTGTACATCAGCTATTGATTTATGATGTTATATTAGCTACCCTCAAGGACCCCTGTGGCTGTGGGGTCCTGCAGAGACAGATTCTCGTGCATGCTTTTATTAATGACATTAAATCAGCAATTTGTTCATGTCTGCAGAGTACTCAAGGCCGGTCTTCTGGTCTCAGACAGGGACTAATTGCAGGTTGAAAGAGTCCGAGTCATGCACCAAGCTCAGATTCAGAAATATTAGTTACATACAGTACATACATACATACGTACGTGTATGTACGTAGGTACGTATACGTATGTACATATGTACGTATGTATTGGATTAAAATGGGTGAGGGTTTAAAAAAAGGCAAAAGCATGCTCTATTGGACTGGCCTAAAAATTGGCCTGAACATTCTGAGATTAGTATTCGGTTTATTGGCCACCAGATGGCATACCTTGCAAAATATGCCCTAACCTGACCTGTATGTCAGTTTGACTGTTGATGGTGACCTTTTCAAGGTTGGTAAGGTCAATAAAGGTCTAGGGATTTAGAACAGCAGAACTAGACATTAGTTAGTAGCAGTATTAGTTAGTAGTAATTGGCTGTCGATGGTGATGGTTCAATGTTGGGTGGATGAAAGGTAACGTGTATTTATACATGTATGTATGTCTGTAAGAATGGTGGTCCCTTATTGGCAGGGCCGGTTCTAGGCATAGGCGAACTAGGCGGTCGCCTAGGGCCTCAACCACTGAGGGGGCCTCGTCACAGGGAGAAGATTTTTTTGTTTCATGTATCCCTTACATGGGCTACTGGCCACATGTGGCCCCCACCTAGCTTCTTAATTTTGATCTCAAAGTGCACCAGATTGAAGCATTTTCATGGCAAATTTACAATTTTTATCCGGCGTGGCAAAGCAGGAGGGGGGGGCCTCTGTATAATATGTTGCCTAGGGCCTCAAAAGGCCTAGAACCGGCACTGATGGTCGGGGGGGTAGGACCAAGGGATTTGGGATTTGTTTATAAACATTTTGGTATTTGTTTATAAACATGTGTGATTTGTTTATAAACATTTGTGATTTATTTATAAACATTTTGGGATTTGTTTATAAACATTTGGGATTTGTTTACAAACATTTGGGATTTGTTTATAAACATTTGGGATTTGTAAGTCTCATGGGGGGGGTAGGACCACTACCAGTTGACCTGTAGTAAGTCTCATGGTCGGGGGGGTAGGACCAAGGGATTTGGGATTTGTTTATAAACATTTTGGTATTTGTTTATAAACATTTGTGATTTGTTTATAAACATTTGGGATTTGTTTACAAACATTTGGGATTTGTTTATAAACATTTGGGATTTGTAAGTCTCATGGGGGGGGGGGTAGGACCACTACCAGTTTACCTGTAGTAAGTCTCATGGTCGGGGGGGTAGGACCAAGGGATTTGGGATTTGTTTATAAACATTTTGGTATTTGTTTATAAACATTTGTGATTTGTTTATAAACATTTGTGATTTGTTTATAAACATTTGTGATTTGTTTATAAACATTTTGGGCTCTGTATAATATGTTGCCTAGGGCCTCAAAAGGCCTAGAACCGGCACTGCTTATTGGCTGTTGACGGTGAAGTAACTAAGGTAGTAAAGGTACGCTTCAAGGTAGGTATATATATATTTAGATCGAGGGCTGGTCGTAAATTCGTAGAGGTCGGCAGTATAAATGCTCGCTCTGCTTGCGCACAAGTAGGCCGCATCCTGTCTGTAGGTCTAATAAACTGTGCCTCCTTCCCATGATACTCATGATGCTTATTAAGGTTTAATTTTAATTGGAGAAGGTCAGGACAAACACTGTGATGCAGGTGTCATGGTTACAGCTTATAGCTGTGTCAGTAGGCTGGATTATATGCACACACACACACGCACGCAAGCACAAACATACACACACACACACACACAGCCTGTGCAAATCAACATGCAGGAATCCAATTACAAGCTGGCATTAATCATGACTATACACTGTACTGACTCAGCATGCATTGATGAGAAATAATAGACCTATACATACCCCCCCCCCAGCCTGCAAACTGTTAATAAAAAGTAGGCTATAGCTATTCAATCAATAAAACTGAGGCAGATTTGTTTCACGTTTCTTCTCGGTTGCAACTTTGAATCCTCACGTATATATTATAATTATGATATTATAATCTCCTTATTGTCCAAATGATGTGTTTCTGGGTTGAACAGCCTATCACTATAAAAGCTGGATCTCCGCATTTAATAGTGTCAGTGTGATCATGTGTTGTAGAACCGCTTTAGTAATGGTAGGTGGCGTCGTCAGACTCTGATCTGCTCGAGTTTATGGAATCATATAGTTGGTCAGAGAGCGCCATCATCCGCCAGTGTGTATATCGCTCCGGCTCAGCTCCCCTTGACGGTCTCCTTCACACTAGCAGCCGGCCGTAGCCTACACAGTCAGCACCGCAGGCATCCAGACAAGAGCGCTGACATTTCACTCGAGCCGCAGCGGCCGCTATATCCTTGCAGTGCGAGGAGGGTGAACATCGAGCGACCTTGCAATGATCTCCCTGGACTTCAATTTCAACGTTTTGACAAGGGACCTCTCGTTGTACCTCGAAAACCAAGTGAAAGTCGGGCTATTTGGATCTGGAGTGGCTCTGTCCCTGGTGCTGGGTTTCAGCGCAGCATATACCTGCTACTACTTGATATCTGTAGCAAAGGTAGGGATCTAAAAAAAAAAACCGGCTGCTTTGAAGAACGTACCATTCCACGTTTCATATTATGATCATATCGCGGCCACCGTTGGCGTTTAGTCAGCGTTATGTTGTCCTCAGAGGAGCACTGCTGTAAGCCATTGCACCCTAGCTGCACTGCCGCTGCTTTCGCTGATGGATGGATAGTATTGGATACATAGATTAGGTTGCTCTGCATCCCTGAAGCTTATACGCCCGCACGTGTGATGTAATGTTGTGATGTGATGTGATGGGAGGCAGTGAAAGTCTATGCCAGTGGTTGTCAACCCTTTTCATATCAAGGCCCGTTATTAATTGGGTATTTGAGCCACGGACCACCATTTGATGAGATTTAAAAATAATAATAATAATAATAATAATAATAATAATATTTTGTTGACAATTCCATGCTGTATTGATGTTGGTATACCAAGATAACAGGCAAACATTGAATTGTGTAGACTTCTTGTGTTTAAAAAATAATGTTAGTTAATAGTTACATAATTATCTATTATTGTCCATTTGGTTGGCAACTCTCCATCATTTAGCTGGGGACCACCCCCTCCCAAGGCCCACTGGTGGTCTCCGGATCACTGGTTGAAAACCACTGGTCTAAGCTATTAGCTATACCCTTCAAGTGTGGTGTAGACCAAAATGAGTGGCTACCTATTAGTTACCAGTCAATATCTTAATCTGTAGGCAGTAGGCCTACATTTCTCATGACGCAGTATTCATTTGAATTTGAATTTGTATTAATTTGAATCACACACACACAAAGCTATAATGTGTGATAAAGTAGAAAAGCCAATCATGCAGTGTCTTACAGATGTGCTGCTGTCATGAGTTATGACCTGCTGCCAGTGTGACACAGTACAGACAGTGGGTGAGAGGTCAGGCCCAGCAGGACCCTCCTCTCTTCTACAATAAACACTTTAGATTATAGTCCCATGATCTCATAAAGATACTGTAGGCATACTGTACGTTGTGTGTGTGTGTGTATGTGAGTGTGAGTGTGCCTGCTTAGAGAAACCAGTACAAGCGATAAAAACGGTGAGTTTCCCACAATATGTACTGTAACATATATATATTTATAAAATCAGTGTGTATGTTACTCACTGACAGTCAGTTAGACATTGACCAGTAATTTGATACAGAACTAAAGACCAGTAGTAAAAAACAACAATGACTCTCCTTCGACTTCAAACACATGATTCACCAGTTCATTTGTCACTTGTGATGGTGTTTTTTTCTCCAAAAACATTGTAATTTTCTCGATAAAGGTTGCGAGACTGCAGCAACATCGGACAAAAACGTGTACTTGTGACAATCAACGCTGTATAGGACTTCTTTCATGCTAATGTGAGCTATAATCCACATTTTGTTTTGTAGAAACCACAACTCATCTCGGGAGGTAAGAAGTTCTATCAGTTTCTGAGGGAACAATGTCCAGTGGTGTCAGAAACCTACTACCCCACCTTTTGGTGCTGGGAGAGTCGCATCCAGACCCTGCTGAGACCCTTTGTTACAGCCAAACCCGGGGTCAGCTACAGAAAGTAAGTAGTAGTAAGTATAGTATTAAGTAACAGAAAATGAAAAATTGCTTTGTTTTCTTGAAAAGCAATTGCTTATCCCGGTTGAAATGGAGCAAACTGGTGGCGTGCGTATATGGCGGGATAACGAGGTATACACCTCACATGTGTGGGATATGAACTTAAAGATGGAACATTGGGCTGTAGAGTAATTTAATACCAGGAATTATATTAGCCTTCTATTCCAGGCCATGCTGAGGGCAGGGTTGGTTTATTAAAAGCATAAGAACTTTGCATGTGGTGACTGGTCACTTTGCGTCTTTGATTCCTTATATAATACAAGTTTCACACCATGGAAACAAATCCCACTCTTGCTCGTGACCGAGACTCAAAAGCTCAAAGGTGAATGCAGGGTGATTGTGCCGAGATGTCGGCCCGAGTCCACTGTAGCTGCTACTGTACATTCTTTTGAGGATAAACGGTACTATTGGCCAATGCTTTCCAGTTTCCATACCCCCGGCCCCCGCATTGGAATTATTCAAAACTATGTGTGGGGAGGGGTGTTTGCGTCATCCTCATCGGGATTAGGTGGTCTGTGGACCATGTGAACATTGCCACGACATTTCATTCATATGGTCATACATGTGTGGATGCGGTTGACCCATTCTGACCTGAGATCAGATTCATACGAGGTTTCCACTGGACATGACACACTGGTCTGATGAACCCATTCTGACCTGAGATCAGATTCTAAAAATGTCGATTTTTCAGAAATAGCAGACCTACAAGCTCGTAGCGCGCCACTCGGTGGTGCGCTATGAGCTTGTAGATCTGCTATTTTTCAATAGCTAAAGCATAACATAGTGCTAACACCAAAATTGGTTCCCGCCCAGAATGGGTCAAAGAGACTATAGACCGGAGCCCGGCTGTATAGAGCACGGAGTCGGTAACGATGGAAGTGGGAGTTCCATGCCCACACCCGGCTATGCAATACCCGTTGAACCCGTGTCAGAGTACCCGTTCCGCCCATCTGTCTGTGTCCCTTTTTATGCCCATATATGGAGATTTCCGTATCTGTCTTTCTTTGGCCGTTTATTCCTATATATAGTTCTGGAGTTCTGTGTGAGACATGCCACTATAATATGGAGTGTGTTGTGACGTCAGAACAGGTCAGCTCCATATTTGGAGCCCTATATATCCAGAGCCCGGGGCATAAGGCCTTTTGTGGCGGTTTTGGACAACTGTGTGTGTCCGACCGACTTGACACCGGGCACTGACTGCACCCACCTGTGGTGAGTGGAGAGTGGAGAGCTGTCTCCTCCTCAAAGAAAAATAAATAAATTGTACTCGTTCTAAGTTTCCATCTTGCTGACGTCATCATCGTCCAAATTAACTGTGTTGGTGCTTAGGGCGAACAGCAGCGAGTGGATCAGCTACATATTATGAATGATCTTGTGGTGTGGAACGTGTGTGTCCAATTTGAAGTCGGTGGTGCGAAAGGTTCTCGGGTTACGTGCATTACAGACGTACAGGCGTACAGACAGACAGACAGACAGACAGACACGTGGGTGCATTTATGTCCCAAATGTTTACAAATCTACAGGCAAAGTCCTGGCCTGAGGATCCATAGTCCATAGTTATCACGTTCCTTAAAGTGATGAGTGCAGTGTGTGGTGGTCGGTTTTTTCCCCAAGAATGCTTATAGGTTTATCTGTAGCATATTATTTATAAATTGGTATAGGTGAGTTGGGGACAAAAACATACAGTCATGAAGTAACTTGTTGGCTGTCCGTTCTTTACATTCAATTACCAACAACACATAATTATGTTATGGATATTTGCCCCAGGTGTTTTGTCCCGTCATTCGCATTGTCTCCAGCAAGGACATTCACATTACCTTTCATATTTTGACTGTATGCCCTCTATCGACGAGAAACACTTTCCTACAATGCAGAGGGGCCATGTCAAGTCCTGCAGATGCACCCGTCTATGATCAAACCCGGTGACATTGATGACATGTTCTGACGTTATCACATTTTCCCTCCATCCATAAGGCATCTACCCATAATCAAGTTACCCCCAAGTTTTACACCCTGAAAGCTGTCTGATGTATCTATCTGTGAGAAAGTCCGCTCCTAGTAGACTGCAGGGGTGTCCAAAGTGTGGCCCGCGGGAATAATGTGGCCCTGGGACAAATCTTATATGGCCCCCCAGCTTCATGCCTGAATGGAGGGTATATGCACATGCATAAAGCGAGTGGCAAAGTGAGTTTAATGGCGTTTAATACAATCATAGGACGTTTCTGTTCGAATGTATGGGCTGTCATGGCCAGAAAGTAGTTTTTTTACCGGGTGCACGGTTGGGGAAGTAACTTTTAAACAAGAGAATACCAGCACTCACGGAACTGTCCTTTAAGGCACCTTATTGTTTCATCATATGGTATGGTATAAATTATGCTGCGAAGCAGACAGCACAACAACGTACGCGTTTCGGCGTCTTTTCTTTTCTTTTACCTGGGTGAGTTTCCCAGAGTATATAATTTATAGAGTATATCATTTGTTAGTGTTCCGTGTATTGCTTTCTTTCTTCTTTTTTTACCAGCTGCTGTGTGTAAGCTCGTCTGGTGACGTTTGGTAACGTGAAAAGATCAGTTACACTACACTTTTTGTTCACAGCACACACACCTGACAAAAGACCGTTCATATTAAATATTGATGTTGGTTAAATTGAATCGTTTAAATGTGATGCAATATGCATCATGTGATTTTGTTATAGTCCGAAGTTATGCCAGGAGGTGTATAGTTGGCCCTTGGGTGTTTAGACATGTTCTAATATGGCCCCCTTTGAGAAAAGTTTGGACACGAACAGCGAACGTCGTATACCTGCTATAAAAGACCATCTCCTCACGCTTTGTGTGTGTTGCTCACTGTGGATTTGGGCCTCCTTAACTTTCAAGTCTGGCCTTAAGGGTGCATATTTTATGGTGGTTCTGTAATTTCATGCTGATGTCTCCATGCAGCACGGCATGTACTGGCCAGGTTTACTCTACTGCTCTGCTCTGCTCGTGTGTGTGTGTGTGTGTGTGTGTGTGTGTGTGTGTGTGTGTGTGTGTGTGTGCGTGCGCACATTGCCGTTAAGATGGATTGCACTGGCCCTAAATGACCCCATCTTCCAGCCTACATTTGTAGCCCCACTGCTTATTAATTTGCCCTATAATAACCATTAGTATTCCTCAGCGTTTATTTATTCTCCTTGAGTGTAAAAATAATGACCAAATGGACCATTTAAAGGGTCCACATGGTTTCATTCGTACACTCTCGAGTCGTCTCTGAGTTCAATTAACACCGAGGATATGACAGAGATACAGTACATTGGTGCAAGGTCCCCCCCCAGCCCCCCTTTCTCTCCAAGAGTGAAAAGCACTCTGACAGGACGGACGACCTCAGAGGAAATGAAACGCTCGTCACAATGAGCTGTGCGCACCTGTGCACTGCAAACCCCAGAATGTTAACCCCCGAGAGAGTGTATACCAAGTAGAACCAAATGGACGCGTGAGTTCCTTTTGTGCACTCTGCGAGCGTCAAGTCGGCACTCAGAGTTTTCCTCCTGTGTGGGAGGACTCCACTAAAGCAGCCATATGCAATTCCCTTTGACGCCGTCGTCGATTGACGTGTCGTCGGGGTAAATCATTTTACCTGGGGAATAAAAAAAAGAAAAGGTGTAACGCAATTACGCAGAGAAGCTTGTCAGAAAGGAGGCTTGTTGTACTCTGCCGGTGTACAGTTGCCCCCGACGATAGGTTCACTTTAGCCACGTGATAATTATGAACAGCTGCGAGAGACAACGTTCATTTCATACACTGTGACAACAGCGGACTCGACCGTTAGCGGTGACAATGACCTGCACGCCTGCTGTTGGAATTTAAAGATGTACAACAATGTATCGCATTTGTGTTTATCTTTGCAGTATTGTGTGATACCTAATTACCGTAATTTGCTTGTGTGCATAATAATAATAATGGCATGCTTTAAAAACAAGAGTCAGGCCCAACAAGAGTCAGGCGTCTCTTCCTGGTTTTTAGACGGCTGGTGGACGGAAATGACGCGGAAATGTGCGCGTTATGATATCTCATTGTATTCCTGACACGCAGTAAAGTCTGTCGGGATCGGGAGTCGAACCCGCGGCACACTGCCAGACTGGATTACCAAGCCACGGGTGCCTGGACCGCTGAGCCACACAGCCCAGGCCTTCTTGGTCTAGTATCCTTGTCGCTGAGTCGTTGGTGTACACGTGTTTCCGCAGTGAGCTCATCAAGGCGGCAGATGGAGGCCAGATCTCCTTGGACTGGTCCGACAACGATGGCAGTCCCTCTCACCCCGACCCGGCCACCAGGCCCACGGTGCTGCTGCTCCCGGGCCTCACCGGAACCAGCAGAGAGTCCTACATACTGCACATGGTCCAGCAGAGCCGCGATCTGGGCTATAGGTGGGTGGTCCTGTCCTCCTCCTCCTCCTAGCTGGCAGGCATGCAGATCCAGAGACTCACCGGGCATTGTGCCCGGCATGCACACGACGGCGGAGCCCTGGTTCATGCTTTTGTCACACACTTTTGTGTGTGTGCGTGTGTGCGTGTGCGTGTGTGCGTGCGCGTGCCATTGATACGAGCCATTCATGTGAATATGTCTTCATTCAGGTCGATGTTTGCAGAACACACAGTAACAATCCTTTGCATTTCTACTCCTTTGCGTTTAACTCCAAAGCGCGTACGCTATAGTATAAATGCAACTATAAATCAATGGTTCAGATGAAAACAAATGGAGCCAAATGGAGCCGTATGTATCTAGGCTTAATTTGTACACTCGTCTGAGTTAAAGCAACACTGGGGGTCAGGTGAGCAGGTGCAGTGGAGAAGTGGTGCACCCCTATAGTGTCCAGTGCTGTCTTGGCAAATCGCCAAGACAGACATTTGCAAACGCATCGATGCAGAGGGAGACCGTATTTTCTCTACCCCACCCCCGCTCTCTCTCCCCCTCTCTCTCTCTCTCTACAATTCTCTCCCCAAACAAACCACCCCCTTCTGTGTTCCCCGCACTACATTCTTTCAAACGGAACGTGGAAGGAAATGAGAAGACACAGCAGGGCAAACTCAGCATCTTTTGGCCCGGATCCGCCGCTGTCTGCGTAGACTTTAATGAGTCACAGTTTATCCTGCTGCGAGCTGCGCAGCTTACAGTATTATAGTCCCTGTCCGGCGAGGTTTGCTCTGCTGCAGTGGTGGCAGAAAAGTACCGGTACTCAATTGTTTTACTTAAGTAAAAGTATCAATACTGCAACTTAAGTCCCGGAATCCGAAATGTACAAAAGTATTGGTATAGAAATGTACCAAAAGTTAAAGGTACTCAAGTTGTCAAATGTATAATAAATAATCTTTTGAAAATAGACGATATATAAAGCTCTAGACTAGAGGGTATGCGCATAAAGTCAATGGCAAATCGAGTGGCTAAGTGAGTTTAACGTTGTTTAATATTGTTTAATACAATCAGATAGTCTTCTTTTCTGTGTGGATGTACGAGCTGTCAAGGCCAGAATGTCATGTTTTGCCACTCAGTATAGGCGTTCCTGCATTACCTCCGGGTATGATGATGATGTCTGTGTATAGGGCTGAAGTGCTGGTTACTGTATGTTTTGTAATAATAATACAAATTTGATAAAAAGTAACTAGTAACTTAACGTTTTCAAATAACTGTAGTGGAGTAAACGAAACGTACAATATTTGCTCTCCGAAATGTAGTGGAGCAGAAGCAAAAGTATACAGCAAATTTGACATGCTCATAGTGAAGCAGCACAAATACCTCAAAATTGTCCTTACAGTAGCTACAGTATACTTAAGTAAAAGTGCTTAGTTACTTTTCCGCCACTGGTGCTTCTGTGCTGCAGTGAGTGAGCGGTATACGTACTGTACTACGTAAGCACTCCCACCTATAGCCCCCGTTTGACTGCACCCTTGCAGCTGCTGACTTTACAGTGATATAGAAACAGTAGCTGTGGCTCCTGCAGATACTAGATGACTAGTGAGCCGTGTGTGTGCGTGCGTGCGTGCGTGTGCGTGTGTGTGTGTGTGTGTGTGTGTGTGTGTGTGTGTGTGTGTGTGTGGGAGGGACTTTAGTCTCCAGTAGCTACAAACAACATGATTCTATACAGCTGTGTCTCGTTATGATATCTCATTGTATTCCCAGTCCACTTTCTTAAAATGAAGAACATTTAGGAGGGGGAAAAAAAGTGAATTTGGGCCAAGGTGTTCCCGTGAATGTGCACTTGGCACAGTCAGTAGGCTATACTTGTAGACTGCAGTGATGCACAGTTTTAAAAGCACCCACAGTTGCAGTGTACAGGTGATTTAACCACTATAACAACTATAAAAAGGACTATTTTATTTATTATTAATTATTTAATTTCAACCTGACATTTCTATTTGTATAGGCAAGAAAAGGCGTAATTGGTGATTAAACGCAGAATCTGGTAGAATCAAATTCAAAGGGCCGACAAAAGATGGCTGTAACTGTCATTCAAATGTATTTAATATGAATTCATGAGCACGTTTCTTTTGACCGTTTCAGATGTGTGGTGTTCAACAACAGAGGGGTGTCTGGTGAAACACTGTTGGTAAGACTCAGTCACACACACGTATACATACAATGTTTAAAAAATAAATAAAATAGCTGCTCAATTCCTTTTAGATATATTCTTTATTTGAACACCAGAACACCAGAGATGTGCGTGTGTGGTTACAAAGGAAAATAGGATTAGGACATTGAGCATTATAGAAATATGCCCTCTTCTAGTGCTTCAGCAGTCAGCCGGCTCAGAGCACGTCTATTGTGCACACGTGTGTCATGTGGACAGCATGTACAGACAGACAGACAGACAGACAGGGCAGGCCATGATGTTGACCCATAGCAGGGATTAAGTTGCAGGTGGACAGATAGTGTATTTTATTGCCTGGCCCAAAGGAACATGACCTTGTCACGGCACGTGCACTAGTTCAGACACCTGGTCTAGCTGTCCTCCTATTCTCACAGTTATATTTAGTCAACAAAATGGGCCTAAGCTCCCGCGCAATGTCCGTCTGTATTAACACGCGCTACAGTGAGTATATATGCTTCTGGAGGGGCACATTCTTTTCATGTCTGCAGAATAGCCAGTGCCTTTCTTATCATACTAAATATACTGTCAGTGTGTCACCCATGCAACCATCTCCCTTCGTCTACAACGGGGGTGGGCAACTTTGACAATGGAGAGGGCCACTGCATTTCCACACTCACTGCAGAGGGCCACATTGCATAATTATTACTGTCGTAGCAAAAATAAATGACAATCTACAAGGTCAAAATGTGTCGCACTGCGATGCGTTTACTAGATTTGAATTGAAATCCTGAATAATCTTTTGCTATTTTTTTAAATTGGAATCCTGAAAAGTAACATTTTTATTTAATTTCAAATGCATTTAGTCATAGCTATGTTAACTCAACGAACTAAATGCAAACATACATTGGACATTAAAAAAAAGACATTAACATTTTACTATTTTACTTTAATTAGCTGAAATCAATAATATATCAATGTTGGGATATTGACCTGCGGGCCGCATTAAGTGATGACGGGGGCCGCCAGTCGCCCACGTATATGCTCTACAAGACATGGTGGTGTGTCTTGCAGCCAAGGTTTTAGCTGACAATGTTTCCTCTTGATAAATGTCATTGCATCAATGGCTTGTCTATGCCTTGCACTGTATAGCCGCCATTGTTGTTGTCCCACACTGACTATAGCTGCTGCACATTTATCTCAGAGAGAGAGAGACGGGCTCTGAAATGTGTGAGAAATGCAAAATAGCTCATTTGAAAGTTTCTTTGAGATTTGGTGACCTCAACTGAACTAAAATGAAAAAAGGACACTCGTGTGAAGTGAGGGGCGCTCTTATCGTCATATACAGATACAGTACATCACATTCCGTTCAGCTGAGCATATTCTGCATATTCCGCACACACTCACACACACACAAAGCTGTACATAGGAGGGGCTAGCGCCCCTCCAAAAAATAACTTGACACTATATACAAAGAACGTGACGGTGGAAAAACACCCTGGGTATTTGAGCAACATTTCATGAAAATGACTTAGCATTCATACGTTGTTGTCAGTGTGTTCCGCCAATTGTGAATAGACTCCATTGTTTAAAAAATAGGCCAGTGCTTCAGAGTGGCCCACTATGTGAGAGATGCCCTCTGTCTAAAAGAACAGTACAAATGCTACTGCCCTAATTCTAGACCTCTGCTTGAATAGCAGTTACAGTACATTTTCTTTAGCACACGTATCTCTATATGAGATCAGCCAAAACCTGCTGGTTCCCTTTATTTTTTTACGGTACCAAGCAAGGCTGAATAATTATGGTACAAGTATTTAATCTCGATCTCAGCAAGCTTGTGTGTACCAGAGTTTTTAAACGGGCTCTATTATGTTAAGTCACTGCACCTGTGTTGTGGCCTATGAGAAGAACACAGCCTGCATGAGTGCAGAAAAACAGGCATTTTACTTTCCCTGCGCATTCTGCTTGAATTTCAATGAAGGGCCATAGCTGAGGAGAGACAACTGCAACACAAGAGTTGGCCTTGTTAAATGGACTCCTCCAAGTAAGAGGTGATTTGTTGTGTTCGTCAAGTAAAGGCGATTGCCTGGCAAACAGTTTCGGGCTCAGAAAGATTAACCTTGTTTCCCAATGGGCATGGATATCGGATAGTGTTACATTTTTATGATGTAAAAACAACAACGTGACCTGGTTGTTGTATATATATATATATAGGCTACTGGTGGTATTGTCATTATGTTACCATATTTCTATATCCCCAACTTATTCATTTCCTTTGAGAAAACCTTGGTATTTTGGTTCAAGATTTCCTTAGTGTCTGTGTTTTGCTGCACAGATCGAATACCAACAAAGTCACCCTTTTACCAACTCGTGCCGGGCGTATACAGCCGGCAGAACTGCTCAGCCTGGTATTTATAAAGTAACCTAAAGTAACTTATGCTTAAACGGTTAAACCTAACCTTATTCCTAACCTTAGCCTCAGTAAAACGGTGTCAAAACCTAACCCTATTCCTAAACTTAACCCCAGTAAAGCTATGCCTAACCCTAAACTTATTTCTAACCTTATTCTCAGTAAAACTAAATAAAGAATACAAGAAGTGAGGTTGTAGAAAAAAGAGGACGAGATGGATTATGGGCGACGGTACCACAGATATGCATATGGGTCATGTTTGTACGCTATGTCCATGTTAGATATTAATTAAAACAGAGATACCTCGTATCTCCGTATTTTAACTTTTTATGTTTTTTCGCCACTTAAAGCTGCTATAAGCAATAATGTGTCAACATTTTAATGACCTTTATTTTTATTTTTTTGTTTTTTATTCAGACAGCCAACAATGGGTAAAACGCTTCCAAAAAATGTTAGTCTCTCTGACACATCTGGGGCCACAATCTGCATTCAAAGACTTTGCTAGATGCTTTGTCATAGGTCGATTTGCCTGTCTACTTCCTGATCGATTAGTCATTTCGACCGGGTTATTTTTTTCGACCAATGACACAGCTTCTAGGAACATCTTTGAATTGTGGCCCCTAGATGTGTCACAGACTATACATTTCTTTTGGGAGCGTTTTACTCATTGCTGGCTGTCTGAATACCAAAAAATAAATATAAAACAAAGTCATTAAAATGTTGACATATTATACTACTTATAGCAGCTTTAATGCCCTACTTCGTCACTTCATTTACGAATGAAGTGAATCCATGAATTTACTTCGTTTATGTTTTGGACATGAGCTGTATTTTGCGTGTCTTAAGTACCAGGTCTTATTCCCTAACATGAGTAAACTAAAGACCGGACTAAAGACCGGACACGCATCCAGACTGGAGGCGTGATCAATGCTCTTTGGCCACTCAGAATAGCCAAATGGCATTGATCACGCCTCCAGGTCTTTAGTTTACTCAAGTTAGGTAATAAGACCTGGTACTTAAGACACGCCAAAATACAGCCCCATGAGATGTCCACCCGACAGTGACTATTATGTATTTCAGAAGACAAAGACTGAATGAGTTGCATTGTGTTTGGATTGATTCCCCCCAGACTCCCAGAACCTACTGTGCTGCCAACACAGAGGACCTGGAGGCGGTCATCGAGCACATCCAGCAGAACTATGAACTGTCTCCAATTATGGCTGCTGGAGTATCCATGGGCGGGTGAGTTTAAGAGACCAAGCTGACCAAAGGTTGTCAATGCTATACCGTGTCACTTCACACTGAAGTGAAGCAGTCCGATGCTATAAGGCTTAGGGTTGACGACAAGGGTTACAGTACAGCATCTTGCAATGGGCCTGGGTCTACAAGATTCGCTATACACCACCAATATACCCATGTACCCGTCTAAATACTTCCTTAAGTTCCTTAATGTCAACGTCCACACTCACAACACCTCCAGAGGCAGTTCAACAGACCACGTGCAACCCAGATTCGGCTCAGACAAGGGTTTAAATTAATTTAGCTCCTACGCCACGAAAAATGGGGCACGCCCTACCAACAGCCAATAAGCAACGTGAATCCCTAGACTCCTTCAAAACCAATCTCAAAGAGCACCTACGGGCGGCTGCAATTTGAAACGGGCATTCATCGAATTGCAGGCACTGCATGGTGCCAGCTCAAGTCGACTCTACTCGACTTCCAGCCCTACGCTAAGCAATGCTAAAGTTAGGCCTGGGCCGTGGCTCAGCGGTCCAGGGACCTTGGCTGGTAGTCCATGCCTGGCAGTGTGCCGCGGGTTTGACTCCCGATTCCGACGGCCTTTACGGCATGTCACACGTTTCTGTGCTGCCACTGCTTGTCGTACGTAGTGCGGAGCCTCCCTCCCTCTCCCCAGCCTGCTGACAGGCGCCACCCCAGCCCATAGAAGACACCCAAGACAGAGAACAGTAGAAAAGCAAGACACTCCCAGTGGTGGAAAAAGTACCGGCACTCACATTTTTTACTTACTGTAGGCTAAGTAAAAGTATCAATACTGCAATATAGAAATACTCCGTTACAAGTAAAAGTCCGGAATTCAAAAGTGAAAGAGTGAAAGTACAAACGTATTGGCATCAAAATGTACTTAAAGTACAAAAAGTAAAAGTACTCACTATGCACACAGCCTGAAGTGACATGGCTCGGCCAATAGAATGACGGGGGGAGGGGGGATGGAAACTCACTTACTTCTGTGTACAAACACTGGGAGTTGTCTATATCTCCTTTAAGTAAATGTATACTTATAGTTCATCTCCGCTTTACTTCCTGTATCCATTGAAAATGTTTGTAATTGTCGGGGTGAAAATCTAAATATTTCTGGGCTGGGCTAAGCCCCCAATGTTTGTGACGGTAGTCAAAGGAGCTGTTCCCAAGTAGGCCTACTTGGCAAACTACTTCTCCAGAGTAGGAGATGCTCAAACGTTCCCTAGTTCAAGTCACTCAAGGGTAAGAATGCATTGTACTGCAGTAGAACGCTAGCTCCGCCAACAGCCCTGAATGTGCTGAATTCACCATTACAGTTTAAAGGACCACTTCAACCACTTTTCTTCATATAATAGGTCCTCACTAATGTTCATGATAAAATACCACTGGTGGACACCCGTCCACCAGTGACATCATCAATGGGGATTCCAAGCTAATAGAAACTGCAGGCTTTCTTTTCCTGAAAAGTTGCAATGCGAAAATGGAAAGCCCATCACACACCGTCTGCGGCGCGACGCGTTGCCGCCTGGAAAATAGAACGGTGTTCTATCGGCGAGCCAGTAAATTATCTTTATTGTTAAAGACATTTAATGTTTGTGTTAGCGACAAGATACATTTTCCCTTCATTGTCCGATAGCGTTTTTAAAACAAACATTGAACTAAACACAATCTGCATAACGATGATGTCACTGGTGGATGGGTGTCTGTCTGAACTGATTGATTGATTGATTGATTGATTGATTGAAATATTTATTAACAGTTTGCAGAATTACAGTACATTTCAAGCACAAACTCACTCACTGTGAGTGGACGACCCAATTAAGTAGGCTACAAATAGACACTGCCCACAGCCCTCCTATGAGACACAGACCAAGTAGGATTTTTTTTGTGTTTTATCATGAACATTAGTGAGGACCGATTATATGAAGAGATGTTGAAAAGTGGCGAAGAGGTCCTATACAATCACAGTGGCGAAAAATAAAACTTCCTGGGAACTCAGATTAATACAATCGTGGCTCCAATCCAGCTAAATTCAAATGAGCTAAATTCTTTCGCCTCGGGGGCCTGAACTGACCTGAACTGACCCCAGAGGCTGAACACCTCTCCCTCCTTCAGGGGCCTGCCGGCCTGACCTGAACTGACCCCAGAGGCTGAACACCTCTCCCTCCTTGGGGGCCTGCTGGCCGGACCTGAACTGACCCCAGAGGCTGAACACCTCTCCCTCCTTCAGTGAGCGTTGCCATGTCTGCCATGTGCAGTGGTGGACCAAGTGACCAAGTACAGTCAGTTACTATAAGTACTGTACTTACAAACTAATCCGACTTCTTCTTCACCTATAGGGCCCACCTCTATGCGGAGCATTTTGACAGCATAGGCTGGCCCAGGGTGGAAGACAAGAGTCAAGCAATTGAAGATGGGCCTGACTTTCAAAATTGTAAATGCAACTTTACCCTCCATGCCCTCAGTACCCACTTACTTGACTAATTACTTTAAAAAAAAGTGAGCAACACCCACAGCCATAAAACGATCTGGTGCCACCCATTTTTAAAACAAATATGGGCAAATTCACCTTCCAAAGCACTGCTAAGGTGTGGAATGCCCTCCCCCCCATCGCTCAAAACAAACAAATCACTGGCTTCCTTCAAGACTGCAGGCCTAAACATTCACCTGGTCAGCAGGTCAAAGGGAGAGGAGGTGATCGCCTCAGCCTCTTTGTGCAAATAATCCCCTTCCGATTAACCTTCGGCCCCAACCTGTGAATACTGTAGATTTCATGTTTAGAGGAAACTTTTTTTTTGTTGCTTTAAATTATTATTGTTATATCACTTACTGTTACTGTGTTAACTTATTATTCATTAGTCATGTGCGAGTGGATAGCACCCGAATGTATAAACAAGGCCGCAGTGAAATCCTTTTTTGGACAAAAATGCCTGACTGTACATTGTGCTGTTTGCATTTATGTTGCCTAATAAAATATTCAATCAATCAATCAAAAAAGTACAGTTTTGGGGTATTTATGCTTTACTTGAGTATTTCCAAATTTTCAATAATTATTACTCCACTACATCTCGGATCCAAATACTGTACTTTCACTCCACTACATTTATTTGAAAACTTTAGTTTCTAGTTACTTTGTAGAATTTGATATCATTTGGTATATTTATTCGTCCATTTGAAAATAGCTGATCTACAAGCTTACAATGCGTCGCGTTGCGACGCATTGTGAGCTTGTAGATCAGCTATTTGAAAACTTGAAATGGAACATTCTGCATAATGAGTACTTTCGGTACTTTCCAAACTTTTCCTTGTAACAGAGTATTTCTGTATTACAGTATTGAAGTAAAACCTTTGAGTACTGCTCACGTGAGTGGCATAAAGTGTTTATGAAACTGTTATGTAACTAAAACTAAATGTAATAGGTGTAAAGTCTGTCCACTTCATTGAGAGCAAAGTAAAAGCAATTCTTATTGAAAACAAAAATAAGTAGGTGAAGTCAAGTTCAGCTATAGCCGGTATATACCATGTGCTGCTGTGGGAAAAGAATAGAGAAATGTATAGCCACAAAAATACTAACCCAGTAAAGTAAATAGACCCAAATTAATTCTTACACTCTAGTTAAAGCAACACTGAGGATTTGGCTGTGGGATTTAAATCAAAGGGTATTATGGCGTCACACTGTTCCGAACACTGTGGGGAGCTTTAGTTGTTTGTTGGACATAATAACATAATAACTCAGTTTTAACCCATTTCAGTATTTAGTATTTCACTATACTTGCAGTTACTTTGTGGCTTTTTGAGTTTTGATTATTACAACAAAACGTGTGCATTAACCACTTCAGTCCTACATATATAGATTTCGGCCATTTGGAAGTGGCCGACATACAAGCTCTGCTATTTCCAAAATATGTTTTATAAATTAGAAAACGGGACATTCTGCAGAATTGTAGGCTATACGGCGCTGCGTTACTACTAGCCTATCGGGCCTTGCCTCTTTAGTCGACCGGTAACGCACAGTTCCTGTGGAATGGGGAACCCGGGTTCATCTCCCGGGCCGAGGCTATACATAATAAGTACTTTCTACTTCTGGGTGCTTCAAGTACATTTGTTGTTGCCAATACTTTTGCACTACATTACAAGTAAATGTTGAATTCCCGACTGTTACTTGTAACAAAGTATTCCTACATTGCCGTATTGACACTACCTGGTAAAACCACTAGGGGGAGTGGTTTGGACAACATTTCAGGCAAATCTTTCCCACCACTGAGCATTTCCCCCAACGCTTTCCCTCTCTTTACAATCCTGTCTATATCGCTCCCTCTCTAAAACTGATCATTCTGATTCAGATTCATTTTCTGATTCTAATTCTGATTCCTCTTACCTGGATGTGTTCCAGGATGATGCTGGCCAACTACCTGGGCCGTGCGGGCCGTGCGACCTGTCTGAAGGGCGTGGTGGTGTTCTCGGCGGGCTGGGATGTGTTCGAGTGCACCGCGTCACTGGAGAAACCCCTCGACCGCTTCCTCTTCAACTCCTACCTCACCAGCTGCCTGCAAGCCTCTGTGGACAGGTCTGATGTATTGATTGAAAATTGTTATGAATCTTGTTTGTAACCGCTCCTATATCCAGCAGAATAACAAACGCTCCAACTGATATATCTCAAGGTTGTTTATTTCCCCAAGACAACGTGGAAAAACTGCAACACAAAACATAACAATATCCTTTTAAACACAATATGAAACATGAAATATGAATGTCCTTGTTGTCAGTCAATCATGACGTCCGTATTATATGTAAACAAACACATGTACACAAACAATTGTAACATACCGTGTGCGCCTTCTGCAGATTATTTTAGGAGAGCTACTTTATCTTCTCTTATATTCTTTGTTTAAGGACAGTTTTTTTAGACTGGGAAGAGCTCCTTGCACCACTCAGTCAGCTTGTTGTGACTGAGTTCAGCTCACACAGGTGCAATCAATGCTGCCTCACTCTAATCACAGGGCTCTGCTCCTGCATGCCCTTCTAAGTCATAATGAACGGCAATAAAGGACCAGGCACCAGGCACCCACAGCATGCAAATACAATATGTACCCAAATAAACATACATATAATGTTCACATATACGTTTTCAGAAAGTATAAGCAATAAAATTGAATATTACAAAATACCCATTGCTGGGACAGCTACATTGTTTAAAAAGAATCTGCCAAATGATGGGTTTCTGAACTGCCCTCCTATAAGACAGACCAAGTAGGAAATGTAGTGGAGTAAAAGTACAATATTTGGTTCTGAGATGTAGTGGAGTAGAAATAAAAGTATACTGGAAATTGGAAATACTTGAATAAAGTACTTAAATACCTCAAAAATGTACTTATTAGACCAGACAGTGTGCCTTGTGGTTAGAGTGTCCTCCCTGAAACTGGGAGGTTGTGGGTTCGATCCCCGGCCGGGTCATACCAATGACTTAGCTCAGGTCCATACTCCATAGCCTTCTACTGCTTCAGTATAAGGCTATGGGACTTTCGGTTTTAAATCTCAAATCGAAATCAGACCAGCCTCTCCTCTTTAGCGTAAATAAAAACAACGTTATAGCGTGCGGTTTTAAAAACAACACTGTTTGTGATAATGTTTGTGATAATGAAGTTCACCTTGACCTCGACATTCAAACCATTCCATCTGCCGTTTCTTTCCCCTCTCCTCTCCAGACACAGACCAGTGCTTGAAAAGTGTTACGACATAGATCATGTTATGAAGGTATACTATATAGACTTTAACTTTCAACTTTAATAAATATACATATATAGGCTATAATCCAGTGGGGTCACCAACATGTCCGCATATACACGGACAAATAAGACTTGGTCATGTCCGTGACACATTTTTGATTTTCTGTTTTTACACACCATTATAATGTTCTTATTTTGATCATAAGACCCGACTAGTGAATGTCAGTCTCCAGGTTTTCTTGAGAATATGTATGACACTATTTACGGTACATTAGGAGTCTGTGAGAGGGAGGATGGCTGATTTAAGCAGTCACACCTGTGGCCCTGAGTCAAACTAGAACTGGACTCAGAGCTGGGTGTGGCTGCGCACCTGTTGTGCATCATGGACTTGATCAAGGCACAACAGGTTAAATCAATCATCTCCCTCTCACAGAGTCCAACTAGTACTACTAGTTCTCACATGGTTTATTTGCAAAGACCCGCGGGTACAAATGGAACCAAATGGACCCTTGCGGGTCCATTTGTACCCTCTCAGAGTTACAGACCTGTCATGGTCATTCAGGGTTGTCAATTTACGTGTTTCTGGTAATATTATTGTCCACTCATTTTGTAATATGTCCGTGGCAACATTTTTTATTTGGACAGAAATGTCCACCACGGGCCGACATGGTGACTATCCATCCAATCAAATAATTGATGTACCCATTGTCATTTTCTCCATTACGTTTTAAAGGAGAATTCCATGCTAGAAGGCTTTCTTATACCTTTCTTTGTAGTCATTACGTCCCCACCAAAGAGGTCCAGGTGTGTTTTTTGTGCAAAAACTCCTTATTGGCTATTTCCCCTACCATAAGCCCTCAATGAATTGCATTGAATTGAATGGGAATTGAATGGGGCTATGGGGTGTTTCGCTAATTCGCTTATTTCCATCGAAATAAGTAGTAAAGTGTGCCGCTTGGGATATTATTTACATTATGAAGAGAGGATATATACAAAGAAATTATAATTTTGAGCGATGGAAATAAGCGAATTAGCACAACACCCCATAGCGCCATTCAATTCCCATTCAATTCAATGCAATTAATTTAGGGCTTATGGTATAGGGAAATAGCCAATAAGGAGCTTTTGCGCAAAATAACACCTGGACCTCTTTGGTGAGGACGTAACAACTACAAAGAAAGGTAAGAATGCCTTTTAATATGGAATTTTCCTTATGGAACATGTTTTCTCCCTGGGCCAGGCGAGGACCATCCGAGAGTTTGACGAGCGGTTCACCTCCATCATGTTCGGATATCCCACCAACGACGACTACTACCGCGACGCCAGCCCCATCCACAAGCTGAAGTCTGTGCAGGTGCCAATGCTGTGTCTGAACGCCGCCGACGATGTCTTCTCGCCGTCTCACGGTAAGGTTTCGGCAAAGCCCTGCATGCTGAAACCGACGCGTCCCGTCGGAGAGACGCGTCGTGAGCTTGTAGATCGGCTGTTTTCAAATGGCCCGAAATGTATGTATGTAGAGGCTGAAGTGGTTAATGCATGTTTTTTAATAATCAAAATCTAGTAAAGTTTTCAAATAAATGTAGTGGAGTAATATAATAATATTCCAGTATTTGGATCCGAGATGTAGTGGAGTAGAAGTAAAAGCGTTAAAGTAGAAACACCTAAAAGAATTACTAAATGTAAAAGTACTTAGTTACATTCCACCACTGGCTGAATGCCCGACAGACTGGCGTCAGTCAGCCGGGACTTATAGAGCAGGCCAGAGCCATGGAGTAAGACAGAGTTACGCAAACTCAGTTTCTCCCTGGAAATAAAAAACCTTTCCGAGGCCAGTCCAATGGCGGCTCTCCGAGAAATAGGGACAAGTCCTGGACCGGAAGTAGGCAGATACGCAGTGGACCCAGGCTGCGTGATCTTAAATCCCTTTATTTTAGATTGTTTTGTAGTAAACGCACAACATAAACATTACAGAGACTTTAGTTGTTACTGTACAATACTTTAAAACAGTTGGCATGTTGCACACATGCCTAAAATGGCTCTTTATTTGCGCCACCCTCGTTGAAAACAATGTATTTCAAACTCTAGCTTGTCCAGCTTGTCTCCAGGCTGCATGAACAGCGCTCCGAGCGCTCGTTTTTCTGCCCCCTCAATATCGTAACTCTTTCATTAGATGGCTCTGGAACAGGCTAAAGAAAAAACAGAATCTTCTGTTGAGTTTCGCGTTGTTTTTGTTCTCTACGTCTACAGCCATTCCAGTGGAGGCTGTGAAGCAGAATCCTAACCTGGCTCTCCTTATCACCTGTCATGGCGGCCATATTGGTTTCCTGGAGGGCCTGTGGCCTCGAAAGAACACTTACATGGACCGGGTCTTCAAGCAGTTTGCCAAGGCCGTCATAGAGGGCGGACTCACAGACCTATCTTGCTAGGAGAACCAATTCCTGCTCATTCTTTTGGTTGGTTCCTTCAATTCTTCCACGGCACCTTTGTGTTTTTCCTTCCTCGGTTTATTTCATCATTCCTTTTCTTTTTCTTTTGCCTTGTTTTTTCTTCCTCCAGCCACAAGCAAAAAGAAAAGGTTTCTCATTCATACATTCGTATATCTTGTTGAATATTTGTTTATATGCTGCATTTTAACCATGCACTTATACCTCCATGTAGTAATGCTCAACAACTGTATGTACAGCCTTGCACTCAATATGATATTTATTGATAGAGATGTCCCGATATCCGATACCAGTATCGGAAAAACACTGCCCCATATGCCCTTATTTGGTCATATCGGGACATATCGGGATGGGCGAATGTGCCAGTCTAACCACCGATCCGACACAGGGGGGTTGACACTATATGGCAGGTAAATAAAATGTTTGGGCATGTGGAGTTTGCTTTGCCCAAACTGCAAGTTGCACGCTTGAGTGAGGAGTCTGCTATAAACACAACACGAGATATACAGGTATAGCTACCGGTAGATTAGATATCTATAAACACAAACACGAGATATATAGCTAGATTAGATAGCTATAAACACAAGTTACACAACACGAGATATGTCTATAAACAAACACCTCCGCTCTGCTCCTTCTCTTTCCACACAGTATACATAACACAGCACACACACACACGCACACACGCACGCGCACACACACACACACACACACACACACACATGCAACGTCCAGTTAGTGGCTCAAACAGTTCATTAACTCTACTATGATGGGATGTGGTATTTGGAACGAATGTATCGGGACATCCCTACTCATTGGTGGTTTATCATCACCATGTGCAATGAACAAAACTACTGCATAACATGAGTCATGGAAAGTACACATGTGTGTTCATTTAACTCTGAAAGTTTACATTTTAACCCATTTAGACCGGAGGCTGAATCTACAAATGTCTCCTAAAATCGTCACAGTTTTCTGAAAAGCCTATGTATAGTTCTCAAACCATTACATATCAAGGAGTCGCAAAATTATATGTAATTGGCCGCCGAACCCCCCCATCTGAAAATATGTTGTTCCAGGAACTCCCCAGAAGAAAATATATGAGTTTGCTATTATATTCAAAGATTTGCGCCACATTTTCACGTTTAAAAAAAAAATCTAAAATAGCAGATCTACAAGCCCCGTAGCGCGGCACTCAGTGCTGTGCTATGAGCTTGTAGATGTGCTTTCCAGCAGACGCGTCCTCATGTCTAAATGGCTTAACTAAACGTTCAGAGTTAGCACTCCAGAATCTACTTTGTATGAAGCATAATCTTTTACAACTCATCATATCAGTAGGATGGTAGTCCTCAGGGATTTTCTTTTAGTTACCCCTCTAGTCCTATCCTGTGGAGTTATGATTTTGTTTTATCATTGTATCATTTTTCCATTCAACATTTTGTCCAAGCAGTATTATGTCCCAGTTAACACGTTTCCTTGACGTTTTCCTGCATGCACTTTTTATTAACACATTCTATCTTTACAACCAAATAGTTCTACAAATATATATATTATGGAAAACAAATCACTAATGACAAGGAATGTTATTAAATGGCACTATTTTAGTTCATACTACTGTACCATGCCTTTTAATGCCCTCATGTAAGGCACTTGATTTCGTTAGATATGGGAGGTTTACCCCGAAAGGCCAAGCAGACCACAACTGAAATTCCACGGCTGTCCTTGTCCCGGTGTAGATGGGATATGTAGTCTTAACCTGTTGTTGGCTGTGCTTGGTACAGTGTTGTGACCGGCATATTTGCACTTAGACCTTTTTCAAAGCCGCCATTTTATCATCAAATGGCACGGTAAACACGGGTATCACCAGTGATACTAATTAAGTTTATGTTCCATTCAAGTCAAGTCAGGGTGCTGCTATTGTGCATGTTAGCTAAAAAGGCTATAACCTAAACTTCTTTGCCTTTTTCTTTTGTTTTTACTATATTGAAACACTTTTTTGAATAGTTCAAATAGCCAAATCTACAAGCTCACAATGTGTTGATGTAGATGTAGATGTGAACCATTTTAAAAGGTTTTTCAAAATAGTAAAAAAAAAGAACGTAAGTTAAGTTTAGGGATATTGGGGTTTGCATTGATGAAAATTGGGCCCGGAGAGTTTTGACTGCTACACTTTATGAAAAGGAACCTTAATTGTGAATTGAATTACTGAAAGGAACCTTAATTATGAATTGAATTACTGAAACGGTTTACCTGCCCCATTTCACGTCAATATGGCTGCCGTGAGAAATGTCAAACTGACTTGATTGAAGTGAATGGCGAACGCTGCGTTACAAGAAGATGCATGGCATCATGGGAGGGGGGGGTGGGGGGGGGTTGTCTGCAGGCATCTGTTTCATCAGCCAACAAGGACCAAAGGAGCTGGGAATGAGTTGGCAATGATAATAATAAAATAGAAACAGGCTACTGTACGGACTACTGTACGGGTTTCAACCGTTGCACCGTGTGAAGGATGATGGCTTTCCCGTTCCTGTTTGGAGCTCTTTGTTCTGCCAAGTGGCCACATTGAGTATAGCATGTGTTTCATCAATGTGTCCAGCCTGATTTACACATGCATTTTATAGTTGCGTGCCAAGGGCTCCATTTTCGTCACCGCTAAACCCCTTAGCCTTTTTATTTACTATTTTGAAAATCATTTTTGAATAGTTCAACTAGCTAATCTACATTGACACGTTGTGTCAGCTTGTAGACTGGCCATTTTAACTATTCAAAAATGTTTAGCAAAATAGTAAAAAAAAAGGCAAGGAAGTTTATGGATAAGGGGTTTAGCGGTGACGAAAGTGGAGCCCCAAGTGTGCTAAACGTAGCAGATTTACAAGCTCACAAGAAGCTGCGTCGCTTTTGCAGTCCCATCTTTGAGCTTGTAGATCTGTTATTTTCTACCACGCCATTGGTGCGCATCTAAGGCGCGAGTCGTCGGACCACATCCTGAAACCTATACGATGACATCACTGCATAAACCCCGTAGCGCGGTTTTTGTTTTTCGTGGCACATTGAATTTTGATTTTGTATACATGACATACTGTATAATGAAAGGAACATTCTATATTTAACATGTTGCAGCAATAACATTTTAAAAATAATTGTCTGTATAGTATCGTAGGAATATATGCACATTATCAACATGACTGTACAGTATTATGCTGTATTTAATAAATTATTAAATAGAGTGTAGTGGAGTCCTTATTTGTGTCTTCTGCCGTGTGGTTCAGCTTGTAATGCATTGTCTGTCTGTCTGTCTGTCTGTCTGTCTGTCTCCTTCTTCTTTCGCCTGACAGCGTGCCGCGGGTTCGACTCCCAAATCTCAACGACCGTTGCTGCGTGTCATTCCCCATTCCCTGTCAGCATCTATCAATAAAATTCCCCCAAAACTATATCTTCAACAAAAGAAGATCCTTCCGGACGGACTAGTGCATGCAGCTTTAAGCTCACCACCAGTCACGTGAGGTGTTAAGCCTGCAGCCAGAGGTCTTCACCCTTTGGTGACATTGAGTTGTCCTCCTGAAGGTTGGCATTTGACAGCTTTATAGCCACTCTTGCTTCTAGAGCTCATCCGTATGACAACGTGCGTCAGAGAGCACTGCATCTCAAACTCACTCACTCATCTCACTCATCTCACTCGCTTTTTCTTTGGCAACGGCGCATTTTGGGGTTCCTGGAATCAGATTTGTTCCTGCTCCTGTGTCGGCTCCTTGGCTCACAGACAGCGATATGATGCACTTTGCTACAGTAGTGGTGGCTCTGATCTGCCAGAGGTTGACCATATTATAATCCCCAGCCCTCTCTCTCTACCCCCAATAAGCCCACTGACAGATGGGCTGCATGGGGGTTGTTAAGAGTAAGCTATAGCAGATTGGAACCACCGTTTATTTTTGAGAGGTGCCTCCGGTCCACTACACAGCTATGTGTGTCCCTATGTGTGTACAGTACAGTATGTCCCTGTGCGCGTCTGTCCGAGCACGGAAAGCTGCAAAGTGGTATAACTCTGTCATTTCTCCACCGTTTCGGACGCGGGAAGGCTCGCCGGAACCGGGCCGCCCCCCCCCTGGGCGCCGTTCCTGGGGGGGTCTGGATGTCCAAGGACCCCCCGGGGACCCCCACGCGGTAACAGACGGACAGACAGACGCGGACGGAATGCAAAACATACTCTCTCCTCATGCCTTCAGCCTGGCGGAGACAAATATCTACAGCTGCAGCGGCTATATGTGTGAGAATGTAGGCTATCTACCCCATTTTATAGTATATACTGTAGCTATATGTAACTATAGCCCTAACCCTGGCCAAATGTATATGTTTGTGTTTGTGTTGAGATTAAATTGTCAAAATGAAATGACCAACTTGCATTCCCTCTATTATAGCGCTAACATAAAACCGCAAGACATGTTTAATCATGTAAGTATAAGCTAAGCATTTGAAAGTGGTGTAACGTTAAGTACCACATTGCCCAAGGGCTGAGTAGCTAGAAATAATATGTCATGGGAAATCATCAGGAGACATTCCCTCCAAGGCTTTGTGGTAACATAATGACATAACATCGTTATCACTAAAACCATTACAGCTGAGCATGAACATGTAAACCAACAGCCATACTGTATATTATCCACAGTTTCAAGGTAGGGAAAGTCATTTTCTTTGGTTAACCCATTCTGACCTGAGATCAGATTCATACGAGGTTTCCACTGGACACACGCTGGTCTGATTAACCCATTCTGACCTGAGATCAGATTCTAAAAATGTCAGTCGTTCTTCGAATTTTTCAAAAATAGCAGACCTACAAGCTCGTATCGCGCCACTCGGTGGCGCGATATGAGCTTGTAGATCTGCTATTTTTCAATAGGTAAAGCATAACATGATGCTAACACCAAAATGGGTGCCCGGTCAGAATGGGTTAAATATAAGTGTTAGTACTCATTCCTATGTGTTGAAAACATAGAGAAACAGAAAATGCATTCTCAGGTTGGGATACCAATTTTATCCGGTCACACCCATATCTGAAAAATGTATTTTCTGTTTATTAAAGAGCTGGAGAGACAGGGAGACCTCTGTTACTGAAGCATAGCATTACTATCACAATATAGTGATTTAACCTTTAACAAAAAGGTTTGTTTTAACCATAAAATATCACTTATAGTCCACAGTTTCAAGGTAGGGAAAGTCATTTTCTTTGGTTAAATATAAGTGTTCATTCCTATATATGTGTTCGTTCAGTCTCTCCAGCTTTTCATGAAACAGAAAATGCATTCTCAGGTTGGGATACCAATTTTATCCGGTCACACCCATATCTGAAAAATGTATTTTCTGTTTATTAAAGAGCTGGAGAGACAGGGAGACCTCTGTTACTGAAGCATTACTTCAGCATTACTATCACAATATAGTGATTTAACCTTTAACAAAAAGGTTTGTTTTAACCATAAAATATCACTTATACCTTTAAGCCCACTGACAGATAAACAAACGCTAAAAATGAATAGGCTACGTACACACACAGACACAGACACACACACACACACACACACACACACACACACACACACACACACACACACACACACACACACACACACACACAATCTGATAGGAAGGTATGTGACGTGCTAGACTTACTTCAACAGACAATTAACCCCCTTTTTAACACACAAATGAAGGCTTATGAGAAATCCAAACACTCCAGAGAGAAATTAAGCCCCTTTTGGAATCCTATAATGTTGCTACTTTTCCCAACAGAGCAATTACAACAAGGTGCAGGAATCAGCGTGCTGAAAATAGCCTTGGTGTTCCAATAATACCCCACAGGAGCTTGATGGAGGCTGATGAAAAGTAGTTCCCATTAAGTCAGAGGATCTAAAATAGCAAAAGTCCACGATGGAAATGCCCTGTGCTACAGTGGTGTTAGAAACAGCCATCATAACATCCATTAAACAGCCCAGCCATGCTCTTGATAACCCAGAGGGGTTACCCGGACAAAAAGATATACAGTGGGTGCTCCCACACTGGGCTGACCAGGAGCAGATACTGTACACTGCATGGCTTTAACCCATTTATGATACTGTAGTTAAATAGACATGGACAAGAAATTAGAGAAACGGTTGGATGGCACTTCTAATGAGAGCGCAAAATCTGTCTCGGAAGAGCCACCCATCGACTAATCTAATATAGGCCTACGGCAACCTTCCCCGTGTTTCTTCTCTAGTCCGATCCAGAAGAACACAGTTTGCCGGCCACTGCTACAGAGCTGACAATGAGGTTATATCTTCCCTTCTTCTCTGGAGTCCTGCCTCAAAGCAGACCAGAGGTAGAAAGCTGTCGTTCCCTGATGTCATCGCTATAGGGACACATGCATCAGTAAACAGGAACTGGGGTTGGCAATGAAGGACCGGAAAGTCTGGCGTGGCATTGTGAAATCCATGATCTCGACCGCAGAGATGATGAGTTAAATAGAGTCGTTTAAATGCGATGCATACCGGTATGTAGTTCCGAGGGTGGAGAGAGAGATGGTGTTCTGGAGGTTGGTAGACAAGAAGCTGCTGTGGTGATCTAGCATGCATGAATTAATGAGTGCAGCTAGTCCTACTTGTAGCCTCCCACACCTGTGTGCAGTGAGCAAGCTGCCAGCCACTCAGTCTTGATTGCTTGATTGAATTGATTGGCAAGTGAGTCTTTTGACATGTAATGTAACTTTGTTATAGTCCGGAGGTATATTATGTCAGTAGTTGGTGTTTTAATGTTATCTAATATGACCCCCTTTGAAAAAAGTTTGGACACCCCTGGCCTAGTGTGTGTGTGTGTGTGTGTGTGTGTGTGTGTGTGTGTGTGTGTGTGTGTATAATCACATTCCAAAGAGAGGTCACGAGAAACCCATCATTGTGTCAGGTTCATATGTAGAATAAGGGCAGAAGATCATATTTTCTTGTGTCATTTTTTGTATTTTATTATACATTCATAAATTTCCAACAACAAAAGCACGGTTCCAAAGTCATACGTTATGTCCACAGCCCACAACTCTGCAACAGTAAACATGAGGTAGATCACGCTAGCACGTTAGCCAAAAGGCTAATGCTGGGGGATGGGACGATGTGGAAAAATGGTACGATTATTGCGATTAACAATACGATCGCGATAATCAGAATATGATTAAAACTCTTCTGTTAACCACTTGCACCCCCAGCATCCATATTCGGAGGGGGGGGGTTAATTAGCCAAAGATCTGCTATTTTTAGGTTTAGTGAGCCAACTCGGGTCCAGTGTGCAACGGACGATTCCGCGATAAATAAAAAAATCTCTGCGATGTGATTGTTGAGCGTTTCTTTCATCGCGACGAACGACAATCGCGATTTATCGTCCCATCCCTACGCTGGGCCACTATCCAAACGCAGTTGATACTTCAGTGAGAAGATTGTGAGAAGCAACGTTGCATATTACGTTTATGTGTGCAGCTAATTATCAAACAAGACACATTCTGTGGGTCATTCCGAGTTTGATGAATGTCAAAGAGACTTGTGTCAATATTTAGGGCAGTGGTTTTCAAACTTTTTGTGCACCCAAGGCACACCGATGGACAAGTCAATGGACAAGGAATTGTAAAAGAAATGGATTTTCTTCAGATTAAAAAAAACAACAAAAAAAAAACAGTAAAACATTTGGGTATCAAATGTAATATTTCATACCACTCTGTATTGGGACATGTGTGCAGACAAAGTACTGATACAGTCATTTCAAAAAAGAAAATTCATAACTTGTATGAATTGGAATTATAATACGGTATGTAGTGTCACAAAATCCCAAGGCACACCTGGACTTGTCTCACGGCACACCAGTGTGCCTGGAGTTGGCACACCGTTTGGGAACCACTTTTTGGGGGGTATGGAGTCATTGTATTCGGGGGAGTTCACCTAATAAAGGTCTGGTGACATTAATAAAATATTTTCTTTTCTTTTCTAGGTTTTCGGAGCTCAATTGTACCCAAAAAAAACCCATGAACTTTTAACATTCAGTAGATTTTCTGTGGTCTGGGGCTTTGCAGGCCTCAAACAAGTGTTCTGATTTGCCTGTGGACTCAGTCCTGTTATGTAACAGTCCACAAATCCCATATATGACATAACAATTTGCCAGCAAATGTCACTGTTGAGGGACGATTGCCTGTTTTCATTACAGTTCAAAAGGCTTCCGAACACACAGAGAAAACCCCAGACCACAGAAAATCCACCGAATGTTCAAATTGTCAGGTTGTGTGTGTGGATGCAAATTAGAGGTCATAAAACCTAAAACGAAAAAAACGAAAAATAAATGAATGTTCATGAAACCTTTGAACTCATCAGAATGTTTTTGGTTTGTTTGGTTTTTGCCGCCGGCTAGTCGTATAGTGCAATATCACATCCCGCTAATAGCCGCTTACCGTTCAGTAGACATAAGACTCCATTCAACGTGGCGTCTCTCTTGTGCAAGGCCTTCATTGGGTGGTTCCGTTGAAGAAGAGCACACACACACACACACACACACACACTTTGATTTAAGCCAGCTCAGCATCATGCAATAAAAAGATTACACTTCACTAATGATTATCAGTCCAAAAAAAAAAAAACGCTCGTCAAATAAATAAGAATCCCGAGTCGCGACGGGATTTCTGAATTTCATTTTCAATAAACGTCCGACACGACGACAGTGTGGGAGGGGGGGTTACAAACACATTGTAATAATAATAAGAACACATCTAGGTAGATTCTTCTTTTTGCCTTTTTTTTTGCCGACACACAACAAAATGCAGACAAAGACATTTAGTGACCAAAAATATAATACTAAAAGTTACGCAATGCAAAAAAAAACCAAAAACAAAGATATCAGCAACCCTCCGCTGTTATAAGGTTGTTATAATATATTAATAATGTAAACTTTAGACAACAGACAGTAGTCCTACATCCAATTAATTTGCCCTTTCTCTCGGTTTCCCGGGGGGGGGGGAAACTATATTTCTTCATTCTCATTGGTCCGTAAAATGAATTAACTTTTCAGCTACCAGTGACAAACATCACTTTAAGGCATATTCTTTGGACGACCCTGTGCAGTAACATATTAAAAACATTCCTACCCGCTTTCAAGTATAACATATGAATTGACATCTTGGTCATCTGTTAAGACATTGTACATTCCCTTTCTTAAGGATTGATTATCCATTTTTCTTTGTTTGTTTGTGGGGGGTGTGGTGGTGGTGGTGGGGGGGTTCAGAGCATATTATATAACCTTTTTTTTTTACTACCAGGTGTTTGCTATGTGACTGATGAATTATGTGACAGGGTTTAAAGGTGTGTCTCGTTTGGTAGCCACAGGCACAGAACACTATTACAGGGGCAGAATCACAGGCACACAGACGACAGTTTGGCAGTAGGAGAGAGAAGCGTCACTGGGATTTTATGCATACACTGCATAGCATGAAATTAAGATTAATAAAAACATCGGCGACTGCGTGCGAACCGATCTCGTTGTCTCCCGCGCTTCGCTCTCCCTTTTCCGATTGGCTTATAACACTTATATAAAGTAACAGTAGCAATTGAATGGAAATCCTTCAGGTGGAAAAAAAAACCACACGCCCGCTTTTGCTCTAAATCAAATGCAAAAAAAAGGAGCACAACTTTGACTCTCTTCCGGAGAGAGAAAAAATAAAATAGATACTCGCAAGGATTTCTCGTCCGAAAGAGGACCCGATGCCATTATAAATAACACAAAGGCACGAGAGGGGGAGGGGGCGTTCCTCACAGTGGGGGCTCCACATTCGTGTAGCTGCGCCGCCCCGAAGCAGCTCGGATACATATACCCACGAGTCGCGCCAACGCCCCCCGCCGACATTGTAGAATCCGATGCTCGCGTTAAAGGACCTTCCAAGTGAAGCCAGGGGGAAATCCAATACACTTGGCGACTCCACAAAACCCGGTCAAACGTCCATGAGCATTAATACATTCCTTTGATGCATATAGGGACACGCGGGGGGCCAAGGTGCAGCGGAGCTGAGGATATCTTTGGTGAGCCACACTGGGGGTACCAAAACGCAACGGCACGGGGGGGGGGGGGGGGGGGGGTACTGATGGGCACAATGCACTGACCGAGGAGAAAAAGGTCCGTTTATCCATCGCTTGTATAACTCTCCTTAAAAACCCTGAGATTTAGAAGTATCGTCCAGTTATTGGACGTATACCGCAGTCACAGTCCAACAGTATACATAACTGTACAGTCTTCATGTAAATCACATTTATTATCGATGATAGTCTGTTTTTTTTGTTTTTTTTTTGCAGGGGATAGAACAAGCTTGGAACAAAACAACAGGAAAGAAAGATTAAAACGTTCATTAGTCCGCTGCGGCGTTTTCTCACAGCAAAAAGTCTCTTTCAGTTGCAAAAACGGTGCTTTGGTTTAAGGATGAGTCCCCAACCAAAAAGTCAAGAAGTAGCACTATAGCCCCCCTTTGTCGCTGTGCCATGGTGTATAGTGGACTATGATAGTGCAGGTTCCATGTAGCCTAGAGAGAGCCTCCATCGATGGCCCCACGTGTCCATTGTTGTCGTGGCACTTTGGGGGACCTCAACAACAGGCTATCCAGGATATCCTCTCTGTTAAAGAACTGTGATTGCCGGCTGTTTTTCCTTCCGAATCAGTGGTTATCCTTTCATCTGATTGTGTTAAAGTGGAGAGGGGGGGGACGACGACACTCACGGAAGGAGAGGGTTCTTCTTAATACGATCAAACATGGCGGCCGGTGAGAAAGAAGAGGGGCCGGTCCTCGCTGCAGTTGGCCGTCTGGAACTCGTCCCTCAGGCGGAACTGCCACTCGTCCTCCAGCTCCAGCCGGACGATGGTCTGACGCAGGGAGCTCCGGTCCTGGCTGATCACGCACAGAGTGGCACCTGTGTGTGAGAGTGGACATTATGGTGGTTATATCCCATTCTGACCTGAGATCAGATTCTAAAAAATGTCTTCTACATCCTGACAGTTTTCCATTCTGACCTGAGATCAGATTCTATTTTTCAATAGCTAAAGCACGACATGATGCTGACACCAAAATGGGTTATGGTGAAGATATGCTCATCTCCGTGTCCACTAACGGTGTTGTTTTCGTCAACTAAAACCGTGACGAAAAGCATTCGTCGGTTACCTTTTTTCCCCTGACGAAAACTAAATGGAAACTAAGCTATGATGACTAAAACTGAGACTAAATATATACTGACATTTTCGTCAACAAATAAAAACTAGACTAAAATGTTAGGAAGGGACCCACTAGAGAAGAGATAAGTAATTTTACCCTTGGTTGTGTGCTGAAAATATTATAATTATTTATATATTAATTAATATATAAGTATTTTTATTACTATAAAAAAAATTCAGCAAGTGTAAAAACAGTCTTTACGACGGTGTCAAGACCCTCCAAAATGCATTTCAATCGACTAAATGAACTGTAGATTTAGTCGACTAAAATCTCATGATATTTAGTCGACTGAAACTAGACTAACACTAAAACATTCCAGGTGACTAAAATGTGACTATAACTAAATGAAAACTATTCAAGAGACCAAATGACCAAAAAAAACTAAAATCAAAATTAGCTGCCAAAAACAACACTGGTCCACAATAATAAAACGTCTGGGCATTAATTGGGCAGCTGTTGGGGAGTGTGGTGCATGTGGCTAGACAAGAGTGGACTCGCGTTTATACCTTTGAGAAAGTGGAACTTCTTGAGGAGACCGGAGACCACAAAGGAGTCACAGAGATAGAGCAGCAGGCCACTGAAGACCAGGCCCTTGTGGTCGAGGTTGGTGGAGTGTGGGCGCGAGTTGATGTAGCACACAGGCACCTGCACGGGGCGGACAGCACAGACAACAACACAGCACCGTCAGTCATTCAGAACATCAACACGGAGCGGACAGCACAGACAGCAACACAGCACCGTCAGTACGGGGTGGACAGCACAGACAACAACACAGCACCGTCAGTCATTCAGAACATCAAAGGACAGCACAGACAACAACACAGCACCGTCAGTCATTCAGAACATCAAAGGACAGCACAGACAACAACACAGCACCGTCAGTCATTCAGAACATCAAAGGCATATGACTATACACGGTGAAATCTCAAGCCATTAAAACCCATTTAGGCCCGACGTCAAAATAAAAGAAATTGGGACAGTTTTCTGAATTAGTGGTGCTCAATATTTCACGTCAAGGACCCCACAAATGATATGTAATTGGCCTCCGACCCCCCCCATTTGAAAACATGTTGTTCCCCCCCTCCCCAGAATTATCTGTATTTGGTTCCATTTGTACACTCCATGAGTTACTGACCCATAACGGTCCATTTGGTAATCCTATAATTATCATTTAGCTGGGGACCCCCCTGTGTAACAGAGTGTCTTCTAGGTGAAAGACCATGCCACTGATTGAGAACATTATTTCCACCTGTGCTGATTAGCAAGATCCCCTGCAGCCTGTTGTAGCCTCTGAGTGTGTGCTGTGTGTGTTCAGTTCTGCTTTGAAAGAGTCACCAAATGCTCTCCAAGTGTGGTTATTTAGAATTTTAGAGTCCCAGAATATTACACCCTGGAACTCTCTCAAGGACCCCTATAGGGGGGGACCCCACTTTGGGAACCAACCACCGTGACATGACATACCTCTGGGCCGATGTTGAGATAGCTGTCGATGCACAGCACGGGGTTGGTTCTGTTGTTGACGGCCTTGGGGAAGAGCCGGTGGCTGCAGCTCTGGAGGAACTTCTCCAGGAGGAACTGTGCCGGCGCCGCCAGCAGGGTCTGCTCGCTGTCGGGAGCACACACGTAATGGGCCGGGCTGATGGGAGAACCCGGGTTCTCCATCTCCTGCGAAAGACACAAAAAAGACCAAGACAAACGTTGAAATAATAACTTAACCCATTTAAGGCCTGACGTCAAAAAGAAGCAAAGATTTGAGTTAAAATGTTCACGAATCGGCAATTTTTTACTACTTCTTGCACATTTTGTTTTCTGGAATTTCTTTCTTTTATTTCTAAATGAAATTGCTGGGGGGAAAAAATCATGAAAATCCCCCCCAAAAATGTGTCCGTCCTGACCCACTGTTTGGGAACCAGTGACTTAAGGCTCATACATACTCCAGTTTTTGGTGATAGGTTATCACCGTTTTAGGTGATAGCTTATCACCTCAAAAAGTATAAAACATTTCAAAACATTTCGGGAAGAAGACAACCATTGCAAAGTTGGAACTGTGCTTCCAGAGCGAGCCACATTTTTACGCAGAATAAAAATAAAGTTATAATAAACAATAATGGGAAGAACACAACACTAGGGAGGAAGCCCACTAATTATGCCTCAAACATGCACGTACATTACTCATTATGAAACGTGATTCATCTGAGGGGGAAAAAAAGCCAAGTAAACATTGAAAGCATTTACAACAGAACCCCTGGCCGTGTTCTGGAACAGAAATGAATGAAGCGGATCTATGACAGGAAACGTGAACAAAGACGCACCATGAGTTTGGGTTTAACCAGGAAGTCCTTGTGGCCTCCGAACGAGATGTGTTTCTTCATCAGGCTGAAGTGGTCAAAGCGACAGAGCAGCAGGCCACTGCTGTTGGCTCTCAGGTTGAAGTCCACTTCCTCACAGCTGTACCTGCAGAACACACCAAAGTCAAAGTCGTACGATTAGTCACACACACACACACACACGTTACCACAGTGAAATTTGTTCTCCGCTTTTGACCCATCTCTTGGTGTCCAACAAGTGTTTCCAGTGAGCCGACACGCACGACAGCAGCACCCTGACTCTGTTTGACCAGAATGGAACAGAGCCTTCGTTAGAATCATCGCTAACACCTGTGAAGGGGAAGTATAAGGGAAGGGGCCCCAACAAGGTATTTTCCAAAAAGGGCGTGTATGTGTGCATACTATAGCGCCCATTTGAGAACCAACTGGTCTGCTCCGGGTGTCGGACTCACCGGTTCAGGTCGTACTGGACGTTCTGCGTCAGGTCCACGTTGAGCATGACAAAGTCGTGGAGGTGGCAGCGGGTGAAGGGCCGGGCGGGCGGCCGGCGGGCCAGGCCGCTGCTCCACTTGCGCGTGCCACACATGGCGTACAGGGAGATCTTGGGCGTGGCCTCCATGTGCTGGAGAACCGTCTTCAGGGACACGTTGGCGAGGCTGGTGGGACCCCCCTCTGGTGTCTCGCTGTGGGGGGGGAAGGTGAAAGCAACGAACGGTAAGTAATGGTCATGGAATAGATTTGAGGTTTGAAGTTGCTTTTTCGTGACATTTCTGATGTCCATGCATGTTTCTGGAAGATGCTTCTAAACTTGTGTTCTATTGCTATAGTAGTTTGATCACTTGGAATAGTCTTTCGTCTTAAAACAGCTAATGAGAAGCTCACCACGGGATGCACACGCAGATTAGACACACAGACGGAACCACCATGCGGTCCAACATGCGCCGCTCCCGTGCTCGCGGTTAGGGTTAGGTTAGGGTTTGAGCCTGTAGGTTTGTCGGTCCAAGGCGCTTTACATAGATTGTGTATTACATTCACACACACACACACACACTGATTGCGGCGGAAGCCATGCAAGGCACCAACCAGCACATCGGGAGCAATTTGGGGTTCAGTGTCTTGCCCCAAGGACACTTCGACATGTAGACAGGAGGAGGAGCCGGGATTCGAACCGCCGACCCATGGATCATTGGACGACCTGCTCTACCTCTTGAGCCACAGTCGCCCCGACATATCATGTCTAAACTAAAGCTTGTAGATGTAGATCGGCTATGCTTTCACAGAAGACACACTGTGGCTTATATGGCATATACCAGCTATCAGCTACGCCCGAATTCTCTGAACGGCATGACCATTGCTCCTGTAACTCTATGAACAATGTGGACTGTATGAATGTTCCTAAAAACATAAAGCGACGTACCTGCTGCTGCATGGAGGCTGCTGGGCGTTCCACAGCACACAGGTGTCGTCCATCATGACGATGAACGGCCACACGTCCTGCCTCTTGACGCCTTGCTCCTCCAGGCGGTTCCTCTCCAGCTCCAGGTTGTGGTAGGACAGCTCTTTGATCATGAAGCGAGCAGCTCCTACGACACAATATCCAGACGTTACATAAATGTATACAACTTGTTCCTTTTTGCTTCTGGGATGAGCACGTTGCCAATTAATTAACCACAAAGTCAAAGTCAGAGAAAGTAAAAATGGTGGTTTTATGATAGTGAAGCCTAAACTGACTGAAGAACCATTAACTCATTTTACTAACCCTTTTGGTGTTAGCATCATGTTATGCTTTAGCTATTGAAAAATAGCAGATCTACAAGCTCATAGCGCGCCACCGAGTGGCGCGCTACGAGCTTGTAGGTCTGCTATTTTTGAAAAAACGAAGAACGACTGACGTAGAAACATGGGCTTTTTCAGAAAACTGTCAGGATGTAGAAGACATTTTTAAGAATCTGATCTCAGGTCAGAATGGGTTAACCGCACAGTCCCCCCATACATGCAGTAAAAACCAAGCAACTCACCGACTCCGGCGCTGTTGAACATGGCGGGCAGCACCAGCAGGATGTGGTTGGACCAGTACTTGCGGTAGTGGGGCATCTCGTACTGCTTGACCACCAGGATGTGGAGGTGCGCGGCGCCCTCCATGGCGTGGAACAGGTTGAGCAGGCCGTGCTCCTGGCGGCCCGTGGTGGGCGTGAAGATGGGGCTCTTCAGCAGACCGGGGTCCTGGAAGAGGAAGAGAGAGTGAGATACATAGACCAGATATATACAGAGAGATGGAAAGAGATTGGCTGTTTTCAGCATGCAACAAAGTGTAAAATGACTTATACTGGATCTCTTGTCCACTAGTCCCTTCCTGACATTTTAGTGTAGTTTTTATTTGTTGACGAAATTGTCAATATATTCAGTTTTAGTCATCATGGCTTATTTAGTTTCCATTTAGTCTTCTCCAGTGAAAAAAGGTAGTCGACCAACAGACAGACAGACAGACAGACAGACAGACAGACAGACAGACAGACAGACTTAAAAAATAAATTAATCAAAAGACTACGATAAAAAACTAAATGTGCCGTCAAAGTTCTCTTGATTCTCTTTCTCTTTACACTCTTTGGTTACCAACTCTCCGTCATTTAGCTGGGGACCACCTGGAACCCCCTCAAGGTCCACTGGTTCCACTTGCTCTCCAGACAGTGAACCCACCTTGTTGGTGACCAGGGGCAGCCTCAAGGCCTATTCATAGTCTTTTCGGTGGTGAGGTGACCACCACTCCGGTGGTGAGCTGACCACCGGAGCTGAAATAACGCTGAGCGGTGGTGAGTAAAAACAGAGAGAAGGGCTGGAGCGGTGGCGGTGGTCTGCTCTTCACCGCGGCTCTGTGACGTCATGTTGTAGTTCGGTGGTCACCTTAACCACCGAAAATCCAGACTATGTATGAGCCTTCATGCTCTCCAGTGAACCCACCTTGTTGGTGACCAGGGTGCTCTCCAGACAGTGAACCCACCTTGTTGGTGACCAGGGTGCTCTCCAGACAGTGAACCCACCTTGTTGGTGACCAGGGTGCTCTCCAGACAGTGAACCCACCTTGTTGGTGACCAGGGTGCTCTCCAGACAGTGAACCCACCTTGTTGGTGACCAGGGTGCTCTCCAGACAGTGAACCCACCTTGTTGGTGACCAGGGGCAGCCTCATGCTCTCCAGTGAACCCACCTTGTTGGTGACCAGGGTGCTCTCCAGACAGTGAACCCACCTTGTTGGTGACCAGGGTGCTCTCCAGACAGTGAACCCACCTTGTTGGTGACCAGGGTGCTCTCCAGACAGTGAACCCACCTTGTTGGTGACCAGGGTGCTCTCCAGACAGTGAACCCACCTTGTTGGTGACCAGGGTGCTCTCCAGACAGTGAACCCACCTTGTTGGTGACCAGGGGCAGCCTCATGGACTCCAGGACGCTGCCCTGCTGGCTGAAGACAAAGTGCTGCTCCTTGGACTTGGGGATGATGAAGTGGAGCTGCACCTCCTCGCCCAGCATGGAGGAGGAGAAGGTGAAGGCGTGGAAGGTGCACTCGGACAGCTGCAACGCACGCACACACACACACACACACACACACACACACACGCACGCGCACGCACACACACACACACACACACACACACACGCACGCGCACACGCACACGCACACGCACACGCACACGCACACACACACACACACACACACACACACACACACACACACACACACACACACACACACACGCACACGCACACACAACAAACGTTATCAATACAGCAATGTATAGAACTACTCCGTTACAAGTAAAAAGTCATTCGGAATTCAGAATGTACTTAAAAGTACCCAAAAGCAGAAAGCCGTCGTTATGCCCGAATGTCTCGTTTCAACGTTTTCAAATGTATGAAAATATCTTTTGCAAAACTCACTATGTACAACTACTGTAGATATTATGCTCTATCTTCAAATGGCAGAAATCTATATAGGACTGAAGTGGTTAACGTGTGTTTTGTAATAATAATAATACAAAATCTACAAAGTAACTAGTAACTAAAGTTTTCAACTACCGTAAATGTAGTGGAGTAAAAGTACAATATTTGTACATCTGAATTGTAGTGGAGCAGAAGTAGAAGTACTGAAAATTTGACATACTTAAACCCATTTTGGGGCGGGAACACCTTTTGGTGTTAGCATCATGTTATGCTTTAGCTATTGGAAAATAGCAGATCTACAAGCTCATAGCGCGCCACCGAGTGGCGCGCTACGAGCTTGTAGGTCTGCTATTTTTGAAAAATCGAAGAACGACTGACATAGTTATATGACACATATTATGCATATTTCTAGAAAGCCGCTGGGGAGAATGCGGGGCGTTGTTCGTACCTGTGTGGCAGGGCTGGCTTCACGGTAGTGGTGACACTGCTCACAGTGGTGAAAGGCATTGTGGGCCGCGAACCTGCTCAGGCGGATGGACACGGTCTCTCTCTTCGTCGACGTTTGGCTCTCTCCTTCTTTCTTGGCGTCTGCGCGTACCAAAAATAACAATCATTTTTCACTTGCATACCAAATAACAACCACGCGTAATCATATTCCTATAAATACATCCGTATATAACGGTTAAATAATAAATACACATCTTACATTCCAGTGAATACAGTCCCAATTACACTCCCACACAATGCCATTTGTTTAATTTGATCCATTCATGACTGTAGAGAGTGTACAAGTAGCAACGGGTAAGTTAGTACAGTCTCAGGACTAAATAAAAGCTGCAATTCATAACGTTGGCATCAAGGCCCGCCAAAATACATTTTAGTCGACAAAAATCAACTGTAGATTTAGTCTAAAATCTTATGATATTTAGTCGATTAAACTAGACTAACACTAAAACATTCCAGGTGACTAATATGTGACTAAAGCTAAATGAAAACTATTCAAGAGACTATGACTAAAACTAAACTAAAAATGTTCTGTCAAAATCAACACTGTCTCCCACATGAGAAACCACATTCCTAGCATTATTGTGAGGAATCTCTGCAGAACTGGCTGCAGTACTACTTGCCAACCAGTAGATGTCCTACCAGACACTGATTTCCAACTTTATGTACTGACCTGACACCAGATTCTACAAAGTTTTCTGAAAAACCTGTGTTTCTATGTCAATATCTCAAAACTATTTCATGTCAAGGACTCCAAAAATTATATAGATTAGAAGAAGAGTTAAAAACGAAAATGAGCTTGTAGATCTGCTATTTTTCAACAGCTATTCCTGTAAGAAATAGCCTACTGGGAGGGGATGGGGAGGGAAGCCTCGCTAGAAAAAAACATTTGGCAAAAAACCCACTGACTATTTGACATACAATGAAGTGGTTGAAATGTGACTCTGTGCTGACCTTTCAGACTGGTTAAATGTGACTCTGTGCTGACCTTTCAGACTGGTTCAATGTGACTCTGTGCTGACCTTTCAGACTGGTTCAATGTGACTATGTGCTGACCTTTCAGACTGGTTAAATGTGACTCTGTGCTGACCTTTCAGACTGGTTCAATGTGACTCTGTGCTGACCTTTCAGACTGCTTAAATGTGATTCTGTACTGACCTTTCAGACTGGTTGGCATCTTGTCAGTGTAAACAGGGCTGGCCTTTCTGAACTTGGGGTCGCGGGGGCAGAGGTCGAAGGGCATCTGGCGCATTTCCTCGATGTCGGGCCACCGGGTGCCGAGCTGAGCCACGGGAACCTCGGACGTCTCCGTCTCTGGAGGGGTTCAAACGAGAGCAATGAAAGGCGTGAGAGAGTTTCAATAAAACTCGTCCAATGCCGTTCGTCCTTAGCAGAGAATTAGTTAATCCTGCTTGGGCTTCACCCAGCTGAAGGCTGTTCAGCTGGTCTTATGGAGTGCTGCCTGCTCAGGACCATTGCTATAGCGCAGTGGTCCCCAAAACACTGGCTCGGGACCCCTTTGATGGTCGCGGACACATTTTTACGTGTCCCTTTATATGTTTTTGTTTCCTACATTTAGTTTTTAATTATGGTTATTTCAAAACACCCCCCCCCCCCCAAAAAAAAACATTCCCAAAAAAAGCTTACATTAAATGTAAAATTAAAAACAAAATTCAATTTTTCCCCAGTAATTTCAAAAAAGAAAAATCTAAGAAAAAGAAGCTACAAGCTCACAACGCGTCGCAAGCTTGTAGATCGGCTATTTTCACTAGTCCCGGGGCAAACATCTAATCTCTATCCAATATCTCTAAACAATTTAGGCATTCAGCAGACACTCTTAAAATCCAGAGCGAGTTACAGTGCGCAAAGAACAAAAAAGATGGTAATACATGAAATACATAAAAGATTATCAAGAATCATAGGTATTACGTAAGCCAACAGCCTAAGATAACATGGATATTAAACAGGGAAAGAATGTAAAAAAATAAACTTGAGTGGAACAACATGAAACAGCTTTGCTTGGTTAACCCATTCTATACGGGAAACCATTTTGTTGTTAGCATTATGATATGCTTTAGCTATTGAAAAATAGCAGATCTACAAGCTCAAAGCGTGCCACAGAGTGGTGCGCTACGAGCTTGTAGGGCTGCTATTTTAGAAAAATCGAAGAGCGATTGACATTTTTTTAATCTGATCTCAGGTCAGAATGGGTTAATCAGACCAGTGTGTGTGTGTCCAGTGGAAACCTCGTATGAATCTGATCTCAGGTCAGAATGGGTTAAAATCCTCACCTTCCTCCACCTCTTCCTCGTCATACACGTCCACCTCCAGCAGGCGGATGAGCATGCGGAACAAGATGCGAAGAAACTGCAGGTAGGCTCCGGTTTTTCCCACCTAGAGGGCGCGCACACACACACACACACACACACACACACACACACACACACACACACACACGTCAGGCAACGAACGCTGCTGCAGCTGCGACTTTCCTCCCGTACTCATTTCAACCGGACAACCTTTTCTAAACGTATATCCCCGGCAATGTTTTTTTTCGTGAATCATTTTGAACGCCACTGAACGCGACAATTTCATCACCACCCCACTTAACCAGAATCAGAACAGTGGTCGACTATAGGGTGTCTATTTAGCTATTTGATTTTGGGGCATAAAAAATATATTAGAAGCTTTTTTTTTAATCAAGAATTGATCGATGTCACCATGGTCCACATACAAAAAATGGAAAAGGGCAGGGGCTCTGGCACCACTTGGTGTCTATCTGTGCACGCCACTGAGCTTGAACTTGCCTCCTAGCTTGCCCCAGACTGGTACGTACTCTGCCTTGGGGTCTATAGGCTTACTATCAATGTCTTCACATAATCGTACAGTTAATATAAAAGGCATATATTCGGGCACATTTCAGCCACCTCTTTTGCCCATTAGGACCACACAACGTCATCAGACAGCGACGCTCACATACGGTAAAGTTGGTAACATCATTCCACAGGCCACAGGTTTCTGCATTACACCTTATATGTTGGAGCTAGAGCTTCTAGTCATCTGAATGAAGGAATTCAGGACGGGAATACCCCTTTTGGTGTTTTAATCAGACCAGTGTGTTGTCCAGTGGAAACCTCGTATGAATCTGATCTCAGGTCAGAATGGGTTAAGCATTATGTTCTACTTTAGCTATTGAAAAATAGCAGATCTACAAGCTCGTAGCTCGGCACTTGTATAGGTCTGCTATTTCTGAAAAACGGTGAGAATGCGGCCCAGATCTTTGCACTGACCTGTGGCGGTCCGCTGAGCAGCAGGCGCCTGGGGTGAGGCACGGCCGTGGCTTCGTAGTCGGCGTGGTGCTGCCGGGCCACCGTCCACTGGCGGTAGAACGCGCTCTGCTCCGCACCCTGCAACCAATCAATGATTGATTAATTGATTGATTGATTCCAGCTGCCTCCCAAGGAAGCCCACCCAGCCCATATATGGACTTACAGGAGACAATGAGCCGACATGACAGTTCACAAACAATGATCGGATGAATACTAAACTAAAAAAAAAACACCCCAAGCTTCTTACATGGCAGATTTACATAATTATAATTATATACAACATAAAAATAAAATTACTATTTTCAAAAGATTTTTTTATACATAATTATACAACTTGAAATGAGGCATTCTGCACAACGAATACTGTTACTTTTGGTACTGTAAGAACATTTTTATGTCAGTTATTTTGTATACTCAAGCACCCCTTTTGGTGTTCGCATCATGTTGTGCTTTAGCTATTGAAAAATAGCAGATCTACAAGCTCATAGCGCGCCACCGAGTGGCGCGCTACGAGCTTGTAGGTCTGCTATTTTTGAAAAATCGAAGAACGACCGACTTAAGAATCTCAGGTCAGAATGGGATCAAACCGACCTGCATGTGGTGCGCGGGCGGCGGTCTCAGCGGGCTGCTCCAGGCCATGTCGGCGTGAGGCAGCAGCGAGCAGGAGCTCAGCTGACTGCCCGGCGACTCCCCCGCCAGCAGGTTGTAGGCGGCGCGCGACAGGATGACGGTGCGCGGGGACACTCGCCGCCGCGCGGGCTTATTGGCGGCGCCGCTGCCGCCGCTACCGCCGCGCTGCGTGGACTGGCTGGGCCTCTGCTGCGCCGAGGAGGAGCACGGCGAGGAGGACGAGGAGGAGGAAGAGGAGGAGGACGAGGAGGACGAGGAGGAGGAGGCCAAGGAGGAGTTGGAGCAGACGGAGGGAGGCGCTTTGGACGACCTGGAGGAAGTGGAGTTGGTGGTTGATTTGGGGTTACGGCACAGATTTAGATTTTTTTTTTTTTTCTTTTTAGTCCTGTATGTCTTTTGGAATAAATTAACATTTCATTTAGTTTCGAGTCACATTTGAGTCATGGAAATGTTTTAGTGTTAAAGGGCCACTTCACCCCTTTTGCAACCAGATCTTATTTTAATGATGTTCTTTGGGAGACAAGAAACACTTTCCTGGTGGTTTTCATGCTTTGTTTTTATTCAAAAGTTTTTTTTTATTCAAAAGTTTCTTCTTCTTTTTTTTACGCCAAATAATAATGAATAATCAAACACAAATCAAACATACGAATCAATGAAAACGAAAACAGAAGAAAGAAACAAAAAACATAACACAAAAAACCCCAAAAAAAACAGATATTTCAGTATTTCAAAGTGTCCATTGTGCTCCATGATGTCATCGAGCTCACCACTTCCTTCCTGGACTACAATTCCCATAATGCTTTGGTGCACTGCTCCTCCTTGTGGATAGGGGGGAGGGCTGTCTTACATGAGACAACATGTAGTCCAGGTAAGCAAGTGAGCCCAGTGTCCATGACATCATGGAGCCCATGGACACTTTGAAATACTGAAATATGGTCCAGTTTTAGTCGACTAAATGTCATGAGATTTTAGTCGACTAAATCTTTTTTTTATCATAGTATTAGACGAGGAAATCAACACTGACCTGGAGAGGTTGGGCGAGTCGCACTCCTGTTTGACCCGGTGAGGAGGCATGCCGGTCGTGGTGCCTTCGTCTCTGGTGAGGACGCCAGCGCCCTCTGGTGGGCAGGAGGACATCGAGGGCTTCGGGAAGGACTCTGCCACGAGGTCCGAGGAGCTGACGCCGTTCTCCGCACAGGAGCCTGAGAGAGCGCACACGCACGCACACGCGCACACGCACACGCACACACACACACACACACACACACACACACACACACACACACGGAAAGGAAGAGGAAAGGTGTTGGCCTGTTAGAGGCGGTTTTCAAACAGATGCAAAACAAAAACAACACAAGACCCATAAAAGGGGGGTCTGCACTTGCACAAAATCCCCCAAAATGGCCGATCAACAAGGTTTACAACATGCCACGACGATTGTATTATGAGCTTGTAGATCTGCCATTTTTTTTTAAATCATGAAAATGCGACACAAATCTTTGAAAATTGAACATATATTCTTTCATAAGACTTTATTTTTTATTTTTTTTCGACGTCAGGCCTAAATGGGTTAACATTGACATGGTGGCCTCCTCAAAGGGAGGTCAGGGACCCACCGGAGGCTCTGGTGGCGGCGCTGCCGTTGCTCGGCGGCCTCTCCAGCTCGTCGTTGCCGTCGTTGTTGCAGTGCCCCCCGGTGGCCATCTTCTCCGTGGCGTCTCCGGGCTGCTCTCCGCCGCCGCGGGTCGACGCGGACGACGCCGACGCCGGCTCCTGGACCAGGCCCGCCGACACGTACGTGCACGCCAGGCCCACCTCCTGCTCCAGGGCGGTGCGCGTCAGGTAGCTGGAGTCGATGAGGCGCAGGTCGCAGTACTTCAGAGACCTAATAACGGGAGAGAAGAAGAGCACAATGTATACGTTAACCCATTTTGACCTGGGAACAGATTCTATAAATGTCTTCTAAATCCTGACAGTCTTCGGGAAAAAGCTATGTTTCTATATGTCAGTCGTTCTTCGATCTTTCAAAAATAGCAGACCTACAAGCTCGTAGCGCGCCACTCGGTGGCGCGCTACGAGCTTGTAGGTCTGCTATTTTTCAATAGCTAAAGCACGACAGGTCACAGTACTTCAGAGACCGAAGAAGAAGGCGAAGAAGAAGGGCACAAAATTCAGACCTGAGGACAATTCGACAATTCGTTTTCTAAATCGTGACAGTTTTCTGAAAAACGTGTGTTTCGGTCAGTGGTTCTCGAACTATTTCATGAATTATTATGTATTTGGCTGCCCCCGTCTCAAAATATGTCCTTCCCAGGGACAGAATATGTAAAGAAAGAATATATATATTCAAAGATTTGCGCCACATTTTGCACGATCTTTCAAAAACAGCAGATCTACAAGCTTAATAATGAAAGTGTCATGGCGCAGCCGCCCAGTCACGTGACCACGTCTGTTCCTTCTCAAAGCTTCCTTGGATGTATAGTCCAGGAAGGAAGTGAGACCAGTGTCTATGACATCACTGGCACTTTGAAATACTAAAAATATATTTAAAAAAAACACGTATTACACACATACAAACCCCCAGGAAAGTGACATTCCATAAATTAGAACAAAATGTTTAAGAAGTGGTGCTCTCTGTAGCTTGTAGATCTGCTATTTCCACTAGTTTGGGTCCCCGGGACGAGAGAGAGAGAGAGAGAGAGAGAGAGAGAGAGAGAGAGAGCGAGAGAGAGAGAGAGCGAGAGAGAGAGAGAGAGAGAGAGAGAGAGAGCGAGAGCGAGAGCGAGAGAGAGCGAGAGAGAGAGAGAGAGAGAGAGAGAGAGAGAGAGCGAGCGCTGCGCTACCTTGGGAAGGTCTCTCCCAGCGGGTCTTTCCCTGTCAGGATGACGATGCAGGGCAGCCCTTCCAGGTCCTCGTAGGTGCGCGGCGTCCATTCTTCATTCTCACAACCTCGCCACGCCTGCAGCAAAAAGCACCAATAATGCATTCATTAAATATTTATTTACAACGCCCACGACAGACTTTCACTTTCATTTAACAAAAACAAAATTTTTTGGGGGGCCGCCGAACAAATAATTAGAAAGAATTGTTGTCATGAGTTGTCACGATCCGAGTTGGCCTTAAAGGCTTAAAATATTTTTTTAAAAAAAATACTTCGTCTATGGGGGAAAATGCATGGGAAACGCGGGACTGTATATCGTCACACCCCTAAACGGTAATGACGATAAGTCACGACAGCTTGGTGGTGGTATACTATGGTAGCAGTAACTCACCCTGAGGGCGGCTGGTGGTGGAGTTCAACAAATCACCACTAGGTGGTAATAATAACTCACCCTGTGAAGTTCAACAATTCTACAACAGGTCGTTAAGAGGAGACTTGGTCTCGTTCCTGACCGCATCCCTGTCGTGGCAATAATCACGTTAAACAACACCCTCTCGTGTAATAATTGCTTAAATCACCACTAGGCGGTGGCAATAACTCAACCATGTGAAGTTCAAACAAGTCACCACCGGGTGGCGGTAGAACATCAACTCACCCGGAGGCGGGCGGTGAAGTTGCGGCTCAGGCTGAGCTCGGCGGCGGCGGGGCTCCCCAGCATGACGGCGAAGCAGTACTGCAGGCCCAGCTTGTCGCGCACGTCCTCCAGGCGCTCGCGCGCCAGCATGGCCAGCTGCAGCGAGGGCACGCGCACCAGCAGCATGTGGCCGCGGCCGCGCGAGCCCTCGCGGCACGGCGCGCTGATCAGGTCCTCCACCATGGCGAGGGTCTCGGGTGTGATGTGGTCGCGCAGCGAGGGCGAGGAGGTGAGCGCCATCATGGCCTCCGTGTACTGCTGGATGAGCAGGTAGCTGCGGATCACCATGCTGTGCAGGTGAGGGTGTCTGTGGGGGAGGGAGGGGAAAGGTACTCAGATGTTTTACTTGAAGCCATTCAGGAACCCCTTTTGGGTTTTTTTTAAGCATTATGTTATACTTTAGCTATTGCAAAAAACAGCAGATCTATACAAGCTCATAGCGCGGCACCTACGAGCTTTCAATAGATATTCTTTCACAGCGAATGTTTTTAACTCAAATCTTTGCTTCTGGGGGTCCCTGGAACTACATATTTTCAGATGGGGGGTCGGCGGCCTATTACATATAATTTTTGGGGTCCTTGACATGAAATACTGAGCACCACTGATATAGAAAGATAGGCATTTCAGAAAACTGTCAGGATTTAGAAGAATCTTTTTTTCTTACGTCTAAATGGGTTAAAAATGTTTCTCCTTTGAAAACAAAGCGTGGCCTGTGGTTAACTCAAGAGGCTATACTTAAACTAGCCTCGGAAACCCAGACGTTTTTATTTCCAGGGAGGAAAAAAAAGTCTGGGTCCGAGTCCACTTCAATTCGGCATAGAGTAGCGCAAACATCGCTAACTCTCTGCTGATTTCTGATCGTCACACACACACACACGCACACATGTACACACACACTCCTCTCTCTCTCTCTGTCGCTCCAAATATAGTTTCTCCCGGCGGATCCTGCCGGGAGAAACTATGCCATAAAAAGCATAGGTGAGTTCCAGGCTATACTTCAACAAACACCGACCTCTCCAGCAGCGTTCGAACCATCTTCTCGAAGGCGTCGTCACAGCGCAGGATGGGGCTGGCCACGCCCCACTGCAGGGACCTGCTGTAGTCCCGCAGGCCGAAGTACGACAGCTCGTTGTTGCAGCTGCTGTGGGGCGACTTCTCCCTCTGCTGGAAAACAAAATGGACGTCAGTCAGTGTTATTTTCGTTGACTTTAAAACTAAGACGAAAAATGTTCGTCGACTACCTTTTTTCACTGAAGAAAACTAAATGGAAACTAAATGAAAACTAAGCTACGGTGACTAAAACTAAGACTAAATATACTGACAATTTCGTCGACAAATAAAAACTAGACTAAAATGTTAGGAAGGGACTAGTGGACAAGAGATCCAGTATGAGTCATTTTACACTTGGTTGCATGCTGAAAATAGCTGATCTACAAGCTCACAACGCGTCGCAACACATATATTATGGCTTGTTGCTTAGCATTAATGGAAATGAAATAAATAAGCTCTAAAGCTCTAAATATGTTTTGGTGAACGGAAATGACAACTCCCTTACTCGGATTTCGGGAGGTGTAGTTCAAGACTCTATGTGGCATTCGGAGATTGTGGAATAGTTATGAGAGCCACTGTGTAATTCCATCCTCATGCCTCTAGGGGGTGTAACTAGACCACACAGCTGAGGCACTGACCACTGCAGAGTACACTTTTGAGGTATTTGTGCTTTACTTGAAGTATTTCCCATTTCCAATACTTTCGGATCCAAATATTGTACTTTTACTCCACTACATTTATTTGACAACTTTAGTTACTTTGAAGATTTTCATTATTAATACAAAACATACATTAACCACTTCAGCCCTAATGTATATAGGGCTGATCTAGGGCTGATCTACAAGCTCACAATGTGTCGCGAAAGCGACGCATTGTGAGCTTGTGGATCGGCTATTTTCAAAGATTATTAGACACTTGAAAACTTTAAATGGCACATTCTGCACAATTAACACTTTTCCTTTAAATTAAGTACATTTTGAAGCCAATACTTTTGTACTTTCAACTCAAGTAAAAATTTTTACTTGTAAAAGAGTATTCCTACATTGCAGTATATGTGTTGCATATTCTCATGTATGTATGCGTTGTTTTCGTATATAAAATTGAAGAGATTAATTTTGATAATGAGTAGTTTAAGTTGAAGCACAGTAATTATTTAATTACAGAGGGATGGGAGTATATACATACGTTTTTTACGTCTTCTCACTCCTTTTCGGATATGCTTAAGAGTTGTTGTTTTTTTGTATTTTACTTTGTTTCGTTTTCTTATATTTTAAGTTATTTATTTTAATTGTCCTTGTAATTAGGAAATGCAAAGACTTGTTTCAGTTTTTATTTATTTTGAACCCATTCTGGACGGGAACCCCTTTTGGTGTTTTAACCAAGCATTATGTTATACTTTAGATATTGAAAAAAACCCAGATCTACAAGCTCATAAGCGCGCCACCGAGTGGCGCGCTACGAGCTTGTAGGTCTGCTATTTTGGAAAAATCGAAAGAACGACTGACATAGAAACATAAGCTTTTTCAGAAAACCGTCGGGATGTAGAAGACATTTTTTAGAATCTGATCTCAGGTCAGATTTCAAACTTCAAAGAGAGCCTATAGACTCACCACCATGTTGTTGCTGTCCTCGGGGCTGACCTGAGGCCAGTGGACTTCGTTGTGGACGCTGATGCGCGACTGGCGCGTCTGCAGCGTGAAGGGGAAGCAGCTGACCTGCAGCACCAGCAGGTTGACCGCCTCCAGGACCTCCTGGCAGTTGACCACGCGGTCGGCCAGGCCCTGCAGATCGCCGTGGCACACGGAGCCAGACAGAGCACTGGGGAGGAGGAGGAGGGAGAGAGAGGGAGAGAGAGAGGGAGAAAAGCATTAGATCAGGGGTTCCCAATTGACACTAATTAGACAGACACCCATTTGAAAATACATGTGTGAGAGAGGGAGGATGACTGATTTAAGCAGTCACACCTGTGGCCCTGAGTCAAACTAGAGCTGGACTCAGAGCTGGGTGTGGCTGCACACCTGTTGTGCATCATGGACTTGATCAAGGCACAACAGGTTAAATCAGTCATCTCCCTCTCACAACATGCCAAGGACCCCCCCCCCCCCCCATAAGAGATGATTTTTACGGCCTCTAGCAGTGATTCTCAACCAGTTTCATTTCAAGGACCCCCCCAGTTTTACATGCATTTAGCCTATACGGACCCCCCATTTAAATGGCATTTCTATGTCTGAGACCCCAATTTATATTGTAAAAGTTATACAGACCCATAAGGGGTCCATTTGGTTCCAAACTATCATTTAGCTGGGTGGCCCCTGGAACTCCCTCAAGGACCCCCAGTTTGGGAACCACTGCATTAGGAATTAGGAAATAGCGTTAGCGTTTTATCCACTCTAACCGTTATTTTAAACTTTTAAAGCCGTTGAAAAATCTTAAGTAAAACATGCGAATAATTTTTTTCCCCTCCATCGATGTCATGACATGAGGCTCTGAAACACATGACCCCCCCTGTCATGTGACAGCAGCACGTGTTGAAGCACAGCCGTCCCGACTGCTGTGCTTCAACACGATTATGTGAAGGACAGAAGGAGTCATGTGTGCAGAAAAATTGATTCTAGAACGTTTCTTCTAAATCCTGTCATTTTTTTCTGAAAAACTCATGTTTTTATGATCTGTAATTGGTCGTGGACCACATCCCAGGAGCAAAGATATGAGTTAAAAACCGTTCACTGCGAAGGAATATATATATTCAGATATTCAGAAGATTTGCACACAGTTTTCTTTTTTGGTTAAAGGCCAAGGAAGTTTGCACATATAAACTAAAGGCATTAATTTGGCTTGAAGGACATGTTTCAACACACAACTAAATATAATGCAAAATGACAGAGAGAGAGAGAGAGAGAGAGAGAGAGAGAGAGAGAGAGAGAGAGAAGTGTAGTCTAGAATTAGTGACGTGTCATTGCCTTGTTATTTTAAAACAGTCTGCACCGACGCTTGAGAAAATAAAATAACACAACGACACAAAAGACCCAAGGCTGGACTTGAAGCCATAACAGCTGGCTGTGTTGAAGAGCCGCACATCATCAGACAAACAGGGGAGCGAGAGGGACTTCCCACTGTTGATGTTCACAGTCGTCTTTTTATCCCATTTTGGGCCGGGAACCCCTTTTCGTGTTTTAAAACGTTATGTTGTAATTTAGCTATTTAAAAATAGCAGATCTACAAGCTCATAGCGCGCCACCGAGTGGCGCTCTATGAACTTGTAGGTCTGCCATTTTTGAAAAAATCGTTAAAATGTGCCTCAAATCTTTCCGAAAATTGTCATGATTTAAGATTTTTTTGTTTGTTTCGACATCAGGCTTGAATGGGTTATTATCACATCACAGTTTTAACCCCCCAGAAAACAGAGAAAGGGAAGAAGAGAGGAGTGGGGGCGATTAGGAGATCAAGGCAAAGAAAGACCATTTAGAAGCTCGTTCCACACACAAACGGCACACTCGTATAGGGTCTCTCTTAGCTAATTTACAAGCTATACTGTATGTACCAGCCGTATAAAAACCAAGGAAGAGGGGAGGTCTCTCTTTTTCTAGCCTCGGAAACCCAGACGTTTTTATTTCCAGGGAGAGAAAGAAAGGTCTGGGTCTGAGTCCACTTCAATTCGGCAAAGAGTAGCACAAACATTTCTCACTCACTGCTGATTTCTGATCGTCTGCACCTTTGTTAAATTGACACACACACGCACACATGTACACACACACACACACTCCTCTCTCTCTCTCTGTCGCTCTAAGTAATTAGTCTCATGTCGCGCAGCTGCGCATACTTTCTCCCGACGAATCCTGCCGGGAGCTGCCTATATGCTTATGCCATAAAAAGCATATTATGTGAGTTCCAGGCTATACTCTTTTTTCACACCAGAGAAATGACCACGTTTCTCATACCTGGTGAGGTCGACGTGCGAGTTGTCGTGGATGAGGACAAACAGCGTGTACGGGTTCATCTTGACCTTCCTCATGAAGGCCTCCATCTTGACGTGCACCTCCCCGTCCAGGCGCACCACGTACTTGTCCGACTTCTGGTGGGCCGACGAGGCGTCCTCCACCCCCAGGTCCACCAGCACGCCTAGCAGAGAGAGAGAGAGAGAGAGAGAGAGAGAAAAAAGGGAAAACACAAGCCCCAAATTGATTAAATCAATTAATTACCAGCAGCATTATTATTATTATTATTATCTGTGGGTCTAGCCTGCTGACGTTATGCCACTTTTTAGCTGCGCTCCGCTGTTATGCTCAAATTAGTGACCCTAAAGAATTCTGAGGCAACATGGCTATTATTTTTTTTAACTCTCTGGATTTAAGACATTTTTTAGAATCTGATCTCAGGTCAAAATGCGTTCAAGAACCACCATGCTTCTGTGCGTTTATAGAATCTGATCTCAGGTCAGAATGCGTTAAAGAACCACCATGCTTCTGTGCGTTTATAGAATCTGATCTCAGGTCAGAATGGGATATATATATATATATATATACCTGATTGTCGGATGCGCTGTGCGGTCTGGTTGACCAGTACGTGGGAGGGCGGCACCAGCACCAGGAAGTCCACCTTGCAGAAGCGCCCCAGGTCCAGACTGTGGCTGCCCGAGTCGGCGATGGAGCACACCTGGGACAGGAGGCTCCGCGCCACGTTCAGCTGGGGAGGGTAGATCTGGAAGGCCTCGCTCAGCAGCTCTGTGGACAAGGACCAAGGGAAGAGAGTGGTGCATTTATATAGCTGCCTTATAACCTCGAAATGTAAAAGAAAAAAAGTCTTCGAAATCCTGGACATTTTTCTGAAATACCTACCGGTATGTTTCTATATCAGTGGTTCTCAAACGATTTCATGTCAAGGACCCCCACATTTGGCCGCCAACCCTCATTGAAAATATGACCAACCCCCCCCCCCCCCCCCCCCCCCCTCCCAGAAGCAAAGATTTGAGTTAAGAACGTTAAAAAAGGTTATATATAATAATATATCAAATATTTGTGCCACATTGCCACAGGGATGGGCAATTAATCGGCCGTCGCGTCGGTATAAAAATGCATTGTCGGTATCGATTCGATATCGACATAATAATTATATCAGTTTTAGCGGATATTTTATAAATAGCCTATCTACAAGCTTTTTTTTAATACATTTTGAAAACTTGAAAAATTACTACTTTGTACTTTTGATACTTTCTAAGTACATTTCGATGCCAATACTTTAGTACATTTTGAATTCCGGACCTTTGTTGACCCATTTTGGTGTTAGCATCATGTTATGCTTTAGCTATTGAAAAATAGCAGATCTACAAGCTCGTAGCGCGCCACAGAGTGGCGCGCTACGAGCTTGTAGGTCTGCTATTTTTGAAAAATCGAAGAACGACTGACATTTTTTAGAATCTGATCTCAAGTCAGAATGAGTTAATCAGACCAGTGTGTGTCCAGTGGAAACCTCGTATGAATCTGATCTCAGGTCAGAATGGGTTAAGTAGAACATGCGAGTACTTTCTGCCCACCGGTCTAACATGACACATACCTGACTCGGAGGGCGGCAGCATGCTGGCCGCCGCGGCCTCCTGGGAGTGGATGTGATCGGCGGCGTCTCCCTGGAAGGGCTGGATGACCTGGCCCTTGCGCCGCCGTTGATATCTGACCAGCTGCTTGTCCAGGTTGTCTCCTGTTATGGGAACAACCAGATCACCACCAACGGTCAACACGCCTGCAATGCTTGACGTCAAGTTACACGACTGACCCACCCAGGTGATGGCAATGATACTAATCACCGTATAGTCTTATACCGTGCAACATGAAAACTCCTGCTGGGTGGTCGTTAAAAGTTGATTCCTCCCTCTGCCACACGAATTGACAAATATATTGATGTTATGTTATATGTGTTGTATGTTGCGATACTTCCTCCCGCGATATATATATATATATATATATTGTATCGTTCTCCCAATATCGTGAGATTGATTAGGTAGTACGTTGCCCCGACGTGTCTATTGCGGACGAGGGCGGGTTGGGGAGGGACTCAGCCAAGTATACGAGTACGCTAGTAGCAGGCGCTACGCTACCCACAATGGAACACTCGTGGCATTATGCGAAATGACGCCAATTCCTGCCTTTGTTATGGACAAAGTGTTTGTTCTGCAAAGAGGTCTCGTATAGGTGCTCAGAGAGTTGATGTGGTGTTGTGGGTCCCCAGCAGCAACACTCACCCAGTGAGGTGGTTCTGAAGTGAGAGGCCAGGACGCTGACCTTCCCCGTGATGAGCTCGTAGCTGATCTCCTTCAGGAACTCGTTGGTCGTGAGCATGCCTTCCGCTAAGGCCCGTGCTTGGTACTTCCCTGCAACATGGCAACAGTATTTCATTACCAAAACATTGTCACAATCGTATGATATAATTCGTTTCGCCATGACTATAGACATGTTCTATTAAAAGGTGCTTTGGACAAAACTGTCTGTCACGCAAGCTTTTCGCAAAACAAAAGCTTTTCTTCATTTCCTGAACATGTTTGGAGTTATACCGGTAGGTGGTTTCTCCCCGAAACAGCAGAGACAGTCATGTATATTTTGCAACATGATCACGACACTAGCTAAGTGCACAATCGTCACTCTTAACCCATTTTGGGGGCGGGAACCCCTTTTGGTGTTTAGCATTATGTTACGCTTTAGCTATTGAAAAATAGCAGATCTACAAGCTCATAGTGCGCCACCGAGTGGCGCGCTACGAGCTTGTAGGTCTGCTATTTTTTGAAAAATCGAAGAACGACACAGAAACATGGCTTTTTCAGAAAACTGTCAGGATGTAGAAGACATTTTTAGAATCTGATCTCAGGTCAAAATGGGTTAAACATTTGTATTTAGATTTTCATCAATCAATCAATCAACCAATCAATCAATCATTATCACAGGTTTATTGATTGCCAACCAATGGTATATGAAGAAGCCTATACTATACGGCACTAACTAAAACTCACCTAACACGAGCACGCAGAATTCATTTAAAACTCACCTAACACGAGCACGCAGAATTCATTTCCGCTCATCTTGGACGCGCAGACGATGACCACGTAGGTGGGCCGGCCCTGCTGGGGGTGTGTTGCGTGCTGCTGCTGTGCGGCGGCCGACGCGGGGTCGGAGATGGAGCGCAGGGACTCGGAGATGCCCTCGCCCAGGGAGTTGTGGCTGACCAGGACCTGGACGCTGCCCCCGGAGACGCTGGCCTCCAGCCGGGCCAGCCAGGGCAGCTGGGCCGGGAGGATGACGGCGGGGCCGCCGGGAGGACAGCAGAGCATGGCCTTCAGCGCTATCTGCTCGAACTCCTCCCTCAGCGGGATCTGCTCCGAGCCTGGAGCAGCACGCGGAGAGAGAGAGAGAGAGACAGAGACACAGAGAGAGAGAGAGAGAGATTATTAGCACATGAAACAACTCCGAACCTTGACTTGCCTTTGAACGTTTCGACCTGGTGTTTGTTTGTTGGCTACGACGAGAAGAAAAAGAAAAACAGCCCCGTTGTAAGAATTTTTCACAATAAAAAAAAACACTTGACAATGTATTTGTACAGCCACTATAGCCAGCTAGTGGTGTGTGGGGGAAAAGTACTGAAAATGCTTTACTTAAAGTACCAAGTATCTATACGGCAAATGAATGAAGAACTATACTCTGTTGTAGGTAAAAAGTTCCGGAATTCAAAATGTACTTGAGTGAAAGTAAAAAAGTATTATTGGCATCAAACTGTGCTTAAAGTACTTAAAGTAAAAGTACTCATTGTGCAGAATATGTGCCAATTCAAGTTTTCATCTGTATAAATATCTGTTGAAAATAGCAGATCAGCTAATTTCAAATGGCCAGAATGTATTGCTGAAGTGGATAATGTATGTTTTTACATAATAATCCAAATCTGCAAAGTAACTAAAGTTGCCAAATAATTGTAGTGGAGTAAAAGTACAACATTTGCCTCTACTACATATGTTTAGCAGGCCGGTGTTTGCATACGACATAAAATAACAATTATTTAAACTTTAGCAGACACGCTTACCCGGTGCGACTTTACAAGTGCGAGATTAGAGTAAGTGGAGTGTCAACAAACAACAGGGTATAAACAGTGAAATAAGTAGAATGCAAAGAGAACAATGCAGCGCCTCAAATAAGAGACCAGCGTGCCAGTAAAACACAGCTGTCATAACAATATGCTAATTACTCTTCACTGTCAGGAGTCTGATAAGCATGTAAAATAGAGAGAAAAAGATAGACAAGACAAACCGGCGTATGTTTTGCCTGTGAATCAATTAAGTTACTGAAAAATAACTAACTAAGCAACGTGTATTTGTCCTGTTCTGCGGGGCCGCTGAACACAATTTACAATTTTTGGCATTTATAACCAAATGACCTGAAATGGGAGTGACCGAGAACTTGAATCCGACGCGTGTTTTATCATCAGTCTTACTTAGTCGTGCCAGATACTGCAAGGTGAGCAGGATCTTGGTCTCCACGTTGAGTGTCTGATTGCTGCTCAGGCCCAGGCTCTCCAGGGTCTTCTCCGTCAGCTGGCCACTCTTCTTGTAGCAGCTGACCAGCAGGGGGCTCACCACGATGTCCCCCACGTTCCCGTAGAAATAGGGTAAAGTGCCGTGACCTGCAAAAGAAAAAAAGGGCCATTTTAAGACCCGAGTTAAAAAAGCATTCACTTTGAAAGAATATATATTCAAAGATTTGCGCCACATTTTTTTTTAAGATTTTTCAAAAATATTTAGCTATTGAAAAATAGCAGATCTACAAGCTCGTAGGTCTGCTATTTTTCAAGAGCTAAATTATAACATAATGTTTAAAACACCAAAAGGGTTAAAATACGAATTATGTGTTTGCACGTAAGAATATTGACGCTGAATGTCACAATTATACAGCATTCTCTATCTAGAATGGCATTGCACCGCACTGCGTATTTAACCCTCATTTTAAACTTTATTTGTTGACAAATAGCAGATCTACAAGCTCTACAAGAGCTTGTAGATCTGCTATTTTTTGGGGAAATCGTGAAAACGAGTGCATACTGGAAAACCAGTTATTGGCAGCCATGGGGATTAAAACCACTGCGTACTCCCTATTCTGGGGAGCAGAACGTTCAGTGTAAAAACAGCAGATCTACAAGCTCACGGCGTTTCATAGTTGTGACGCGTCGCGAGCTTGTGGATCTGCAATTTTTTTCCCCAGCGAAGATATTCGGTTGTAGATTAGGGACATTCTAGGTGGTCAGAAAAACAAGGACACCACCAGGACCGAGACACACACAGAGACAGAGAGAGAAGCCAGTTGTTTGTGTTCTCCGTACCAATGAGAATGACAGGGCGAACCCCCGACGTGTTGAGCAGGTTGTCGGGGACGATGACCGTCTCTCCGGCGGTGACCGGGTGGGGCGTCAGGACCCCTCCCGACGCCAGCGGAGGAGGCTGCGGAGCGGCCATGGTCAGCACGGAGCCTGCTGAAAAACAAGACAAGCCCCTGGCTGGTCATTTACTGGGTCGGTGTGTGGTGTCTCATCACACTGTTACTTATTAACCCATTTAGGCCTGACATCGAAATGAATAAAGTCTTCTGAAAGAATATATATATTCAAAGATTTGTGCCACATTTTCATAATTTAAAATAAATAAATAGCAGACCTACAAGCTCGTAGTGCGCCACTCGGTGGCGTGCTATGAGCTTGTAGATCATGCTTAAAACATGCTTAAAACACCAAAAAGGGGTTCCCGCCTAGAATGGGATAATCAGTTACTTATTTATTATTATTAATATTATTTATTATTTATAGTTATTTATTAAGCACATTTTGCAAACGACCAAGGTCATCCAAAGAAGAGCTCAAATTAAAATCAAACAAGCTAAGAGATATAGAGCAATATAGATTCAAACAAGATGATTCTTTTTTTCTAAACGAGCAAGCAAATATACTCAACCGGGAATATAAAAGTGGGCTAAAAACAGCATCAGAACATTATTTTCTCTCCACTAAAGAAAAGCATCTTTCTCTGTTGCCATGACTGTGTAAACTTTACACAGTCATGGCAACAAGAGAAGATGCAAAGGCAACTGAGCGGAAACAAAATGACTATGGGACTCGAATACAAGGGAGATTATATGCCTCTCTTTTTAGGCGGAGAGATGATGGCCGCGATGTGTTTCTGTTCCCGACGAGCAGCTCCAAGTAGTTGGAAAAGATGTGAAAAGAGGAGCCTATATTAAGAACTATAATAGCCGTCTGACAGACATCCGTCCTCAATCTGCAGCAAAACCTCTTGCTTGAACCAAATAACAATTTGAACCAAATGACGTCAAGTCACTCAAAGGTTTCGTGACGTTCATTTTCCTTTTCTTTTGGGAATAATAAGAGGGCTAATAAAAAGTACAGTTATGGTGTGTGCAATATTAATTGTGAGATTACCATAATGACGGTAATCATTAAAGGACCACTTTTCAACCTATCTTCATATAATAGGTCCTCACTAATAATCATGATAAAATGGCACGTGTTTTTCTACTCGGTCTGTGTCACTTTTCATTTCATAAAAAAAAAGGAAAAAATACTGTTTTTTCTTTTTTTAAACCGCGGTAATGAACCCGATACCGTGGTATGCGTTACATACCGGCGGTATGGCGGTATTGCGGTTATTGCACCCAGCCCTAGCTTCGTATTGATATTCTGTGCACTCAATTTTTATTTTAAACTAGGCGTCAGTAAAAAAGGAGCAGCTATGGCGACTGGGATGATATCATCGTTTGTTCAACATAAACAAGGGCAGAAAGAGCAGGCTGTGGTTATAGTCAGTCAGGGGCCAATCAGAACAAGCAGACAAATGGTGAATTACAGCTTCAGATGGAAACGGAGCAGCATATAGGGGCGGAGCCAGAGGGATCACCACACCTGGGCGTGAGTGAGTGAGTGAGTGAGTGTGTGTGTGTGTGTGTGTGTGTGTGTGTGTGTGTGTGTGTCGGACTGACCTGGAGAGAAGGCGATTGGCCGAATGGCTGGCACGGGCACGGCGGTCGGCGGAGCGTTATTGGCCGCCAGCGTGTTGGGGTGCCAACTCCGGTGGCGCTTCTTGGGAGGGCCGGAGTTCATGGCAGAGGAGTTCATGGTGGGACAAGCTGAACAGCCAAGACAAAAAGAAAGAAAGAAAGAAAGAAAGAAAGAAAGAAAGAAAGAAAGAAAAAAGAAGAAAAGACGATAAACAAAAGCTCACAATACAAGGAAATCATTGGATTCAGCAGATATGCGTTGCTATGAAAGTTAATTAACCCATTCTGACCTGAGATCAGATTCATACGAGGTTTCCACGGGACACACACTGGTCTGATTAACCCATTCTGACCTGAGATCAGATTCTAAAAATGTCAGTCGTTCTTCGAATTTTTCAAAAATAGCAGACCTACAAGCTCGTATCGCGCCACTCGGTGGCGCGATATGAGCTTGTAGGTCTGCTATTTTTCAATAGCTAAAGCATAACATGATGCCAACACCAAAATGGGTGCCCGGTCAGAATGGGTTAATGAAAGACCGCAATCTACTTTGATATGTACGGTATACATATGTGTTTAATCAACTGTATTCTAATGCTGACCAACGGAAGTGACAGTGATATCTGACAGAACAAGTGATCCATCTCTTTGCTATTGTGCTTTGCATACTGTAATACCCAGTTTTTTGTGTTTTTGTGTTTGTTTGTTTTGTGTTTTGGTTTTCTCCTTTTTTGTGTATTGTATTGATTGTAGTTATAATATTAGGACCCTCTCGAATAGAGATACTGTATATCAATGGGGTGTGCCTAAATAAAGAATTTCAAACAAACAAAATAGCAAAGAATACATCAAATAAAGCTCACAACGCATCGCAATGTGACTGTGCTAGTGTGAGCTTGTAGATCGCCTATTTTAGCTGGAAAAACATTTAGTGTCGAGTAGTGGTGGACATTGGGAATTATACGCAGGAGGAGGGGGGGCAGGGAGGGAGCCCCAGACCTCCCGGACTCTCCCGGACACTCTGAATGTATTCTCACTCGGAGTGTGTGTGTGTGTGTGTGTGTGTGTGTGTGTGTGTGGGTGTGGGTGGGTGTGTGTGTGTGTGTGTGTGTGTGTGTGTGTGAGGGGTTCTTACGAGCGCTGTCTCCCATGTCTGCGCTGCGATAGCCCTGGCCTTGAATACCGACGGAGACCTGGGAGGGAGTCAGTAAGGGAGGGCGCGGGTCAATGCCAGGTCCGTTCACCCTCAGAGCCGTGGGCACTGCAGAGACACACGAACAAACAGAAACACGCACGCAAACGTTGAGTAGGGATTTCAAACATTTTAGACATTTTAAATGTATCGTTTTAAATGGCTACACAAAATTTAAAAACCCATTCTGACCTGAGATCAGATTAAAAAAAATGTCTTCTACATCCTGACGGTTTTCTGTCAGTCGTTCTTCGACTTTTCAAAAATAGCAGACCTACAAGCTCGTAGCGCGCCACTCTACGAGCCCAGAATGGGTTAACGGATACTGTGCGCACTAAGCCTACGCAATAAAGAGAATTAGAAAGTGTGAAAAAAAACATGTATCTCTTTTTTTTTTATGGTTCTACATACAGTGCATGGACATGTGCTTAAGACGTTTACCGTCTAGTAAGCCGAAGCAATAAATAAAGATGAGTCAGGCCCAACACTAAAGATATTGATTTCCTATAGATGAGTGGCTATTGCCAATGACCTGATGGGGCGTTTTTCCAATCTCATATTCACTGTGTATGCATTACGCTAAAACATTGATTGGTGTGTGTGTGTGTGTGTGTGTGTGTGTGTATGTATAGCCTTTTGCCTGTCAATATCACAACCTTGTAAAGTGGCTAATGGATAGCGAGGCCTTTAAAAAGCCATTATGGCATTCTTGTGCGCGTGCATGGAGGCGATTTGTTTGCATTCATATCAGTCTATTGTATTCACACGTACAGCCCTCGCTTATATAATATAGGTGAGGTATCGGTGTCTCTTCAAACTAACGAGAGCCTGGATACAAAATGGGACGGCGGCGCGAAAGTGTTTTAACTACCGGTATGCTATTTACAATATTGATTTCCCACATTCTATGCGGAGATTGGGACTTAACCCATTCTGGGTGGGAACCCCTTTTGGTGTTAGCATACGAGCTTGTAGGTCTGCTATTTTTGAAAAATCGAAGAGCGACTGACATAGAAACATGGCTTTTTAAGAAAACTGTCAGGATGTGGAAGACATTTTTAGAATCTGATCTCAGGTCAGAATGGGTTAAGCTAAACAAAATTCAATATGCAATAGGGAGAGAGTAGAGAGAGAGAGAGAGAGAGAGGCGGGCTGACTGAACACTGCAGAAATATTGGTTATATTGGAGAGAGGAGAGAAAGAAAAAAAAGAGGTCCACCTATTGGCAGAGTCTTGGTCCCTGGCGTGGAAGCGGCCTGTGGCTTGAGAAAGCTGCAGTCCCTGCTCACGTCCGGCCCGCCTCCTCCTCCTCCTCCTCCGAAGAACATCGATGAGGCCTGTGTGCTTCTCATTGGTGGAGACTCTAGAGAGGGAGAAACCAGAAGCATGCCGTTAGTATGGACGATGTGACAATTAGTGGACTCACTGAAATGGTATGTTTCGTGGTAATTTCAAGGAGCCTTAGTTTGTCATACAATCATCAGGCCGCACGGACAGGTCTCCCATTTTCATCTCTCTTGCGTCACGGCACAATTCTACGGGGTTGTGTAAACCACAACAGACGGCCATATTTTGAATCTATAGCCCCGAGTTTCACAACTATAGGCTTCTTGTGTGATCATCGGCATAGTCGATTTGAAACAACAGTGCTTTGGGTTGAACTCCTAACTAACACACTAGTGAAATCCCTTAACGGGGAAGAAAAAGTTAAACATTTACACTCTCGGTATAGTATAGACTATAGAATGAGACCGTTGTCGCGGCTCGCCTGCCCTCGCAAAGAGCACATACTGTACAGAGCCCCGATTGGTAACACAATAATTCTTTGGGGGGGCTTTGACGGTATTGATTTCTCCTGAACCTGGAGGGCTTTCAGAGCTTGTCAGCACGCAGCGATCTCACAAACACTATAGCACGCTGTGAGCCGTGCTGTGTTGCAACCAGGCTCTCGTTGTTAGCATAACTCGCGGCCTGCTATCTCCCTGACTGCGACCTTGAGGCACATCCTGCTCCCAAAAAAAAGAGGTCGGTCATGCTCACTCGGGACGCGGAGGAGGAGGGAGGGATTGGCCCCGGCCGGCCGCCATGATATATCCACCACAACCCCCCCCCACCCACCCCACCCCCAGCCCATAAACGGCTGCTGGTTATGGAACCCGTGTTTGCTGATAAGCGATCAGCGATGAGCTTTTTTGGGTGTTGCGTAATGACAGTATGTACAGAATGTACAGTATGCTCTGGAATGCTTTTTAGTCATAGCAAAAAAAAGGTTTGATTGCACCGTGAATCAAATGAGACCATCAAGAGTAGCCATGGGAACCGGAAACATCCACCCAGCGAGATATCTGGTGTTTTAGCTATTAATCCAGAATTTATATTATACTTTTTTTACCATATTTTTATTATTTTAGCATCCCGTCCCGCTATAGGCAACGCTTGCTTCCGTGAATCCACCGAAATCCAAAAACTATCTTTAGTTGGAAAAGGTTTGGGAACCACTGCTATATTGTGGAACAGTCTGTCTGGCTTTGGGTGCAGTACTTAGTTTAGACAGTTTTTGGTATAAAGACTAGTCATTGGGTTAGACCAGTCATTAGTCCTACAACTACAACCCATCTCAAACCCTCACCCTATAGACCTAACCTCCCACGGGGCAGCCCACCTAAACCTAACCTTAACCCATGTCTAACCGATGACTATAGTCTAAACCAAGTATGCACCCCGTCGGGCTACGCGAGAGCAGGTCTCACCTGACAGAGGGAAGGGGGAGTTGTTGCGTTGGTGTCCGTTGGTGCCTCCTCCTCCTCCGTTCTCCTTGCTGCTGCCCAGGGAGGAGCAGGAGGAGGAGCTGGGCTTGGAGGAGGTGGGGGCGCTGCCGCTGGAGAACTGACGCGTTTTACAGTCTGAGGGGGAGAACGAGAGCCACGAGAATGGAGAGAAAGAGAGAGAGAGAGAGAGAGGACAGAAATGTGACACATGCCATGTTGTATACAATTGGAAAATAATTACTCAATTGTTTTACTTAACCCATTTAGACCTGAGGACTAAAAGGTTTTCTGAAAAACCTATGTTTCTATGTCAGTTTCTATGACATTTTCATGTCATGGACTCCCAAAAATATATGTAATTGGCCACCGACCCCCCCCCATCTGAAAATATGTTGTTCCAGGGACCCCCCCAGAAGCAAAGACTTGAGTTAAAAGTTAAAAAAAAACGTTTGCTCTGAAAGAATATATATATTCAAAGATTTGCGCCACATTTTCACACGATTCTTCTAAAATAGCAGATCTACAAGCTCGTATAGTCTTATTATAGGACATATATAAGCCCTGAACGGGAGGGAGGGAGAGAGGGCTTCTTCTTTGCTGACCTTTCCAGCAGATGATGCGTCCTTTGCACAGAGCACCCTGCGGGTTCTTCACCAGGTAGTATTTTAAGTGCTTCTGCTTCTTGGGCTGCGTCGACAGCTTCAGGTTGATGTGGTTCGAAAACTCCGTGAAGTAGCGGAAGCCCTTCTCGCCGCAGCCCACGCAGTTTCCTGAAAACCCTGGGAATTGGAGAGGGGGAAAAAACATGAATATTTAATCGTGTTTGTGCGTGTGTGTTAACGTGCTTGTGCGTGCGTCTGTGCGTGCGTGCGGGAAAAAGAAAATGTAGCGTTTTTTGGTAATTTACTGCTTGTCTTCAAATGTTAAAGGACCACTTCACCACTTTTCAACCTACCTTCATATAATAGGTCCTCACTAATAATCATGATAAAACGGCACGATTTCTTTCCTACTCAGTCTGTGTCTCATAGGAGGGCTGTGGGGCAGTTTAGAAACCGTCTTCCGTCTACTATTATTACGAAGATAAGGTTGAAAAGTGGTGAAGTGGTCCTTTTTAACCCATTCTGCGCGGGAACCCCTTTTGGTGTTAGCATTATGCTATGCTTTAGCTATTGAAAAATAGCAGATCTACAAGCTCATAGCGCGCCACCGAGTGGCGCGCTACGAGCTTGTATAGGCCTGCTATTTTTGAAAAATCGAAGAACGACTGATATAAGAAACATAGCTTTTTCAGAAAACTGTCAGGATGTAGAAGACATTTTTTAGAATCTGATCTCAGGTCAGAATGGGTTAAGAATGTTATTCAGATACTGCGCTGTCTAGAGTGTCCTCCTCCTGGCCTGAGAGGGCTCGACAACGTCACCCCCCACCAACGTCACCCCCCCCACCAACGTCACCCCCTGATGAATTTAGTATTTTTTTTTCTTTTTTAGATATTTTTTTGGAAACAAACCTAAAAGTGCATTTTTCCCATTCTCGTCGGGCAGGAACCGCCGGTCCACGGCGCACACCAGGATGTGCTCGGGGGCGCTGGGGGACTTGGCACCGACCAGCTCGAAGCCAGCTGGGGCCTCGATGCTCTCTGTCGCCATGGAGACCAGACGCAGGTCCTTGCCGGCCTGACAGAAGCCTGAGGAACAATGAGATGGTTTGTAAATTCAGAGAGGGAGGGAAAACAAGCAACACACAGGACACAGTATATATACAGCAGGGCTTTTTACTTCTAGTGATTGTTGCTGGTCGACTAGTCGCTTAGTTTACTAGTCGACTAGCTGTTTAACCCATTTTGGGGCAGGAACCCGTCTTGGTGTTAGCATTACGTTATGCTTTAGCTATTGAAAAATAGCAGATCTACAAGCTCGTAGCGCGCCACCGAGTGGCGCGCTACGAGCTTGTATAGGTCTGCTATTTTTGAAAAACCCCGAAGACATTTTTAGAATCTGACCTCAGGTCAGAATGGGTTAATAATGAAACTGTCAGGATGGAATAGACATTTTTAGAATCTGATCTCAGTTCAGAATGGGTTAACTAGGCCTACCTATTATGTCATCTTTTATACATTTTGTATTTATTTTTTAATAATAGTTGTACATTTAGAAACTGTGTTCGTTGGTGACTATCTAAGCTGATCTTGAGGCCAGCAAAATATTTTCTTATCAACTAGTCAACAGTGGATTTTACTAGTCGACTAGTTGAATAGTCGACTAGTTGCTCAACCCATTCTGAACGGGAGCCCCTTTTGGTGTTTTAACTAAGCATTATGTTATACTTTAGCTATTGAAAAATAGCAGATCAACGCCTCCTAAATCAGTAGGTCTTTTTTCCCCAATTTCTTCTCCCAAAAGCAGATACATAAGCTCGCAGCGCAGCACGAAGTGGCGTGCTGTGAGCTTGTATATCTGCTATTTTTCTTAATAGCCAACGTATAAGCTCTAAAATGACACGGATACTTTCCCAGGTTTTGATGGGCTATTCTTGTGCAGAATAAAGTCAATATACAATTGCTTATAATCCATACGTACACATATTGCATTATAGGACGCTCGGCAATAACTTCCATACAATATGGTTAGTGTTATACAAACACGTACTGTATGCCTAAAAGCTACTGTAAACCTAAAGTGAATGTCTTTTCATTTTCATTTTGGGGTCAACTTTCAAATTTCGGGGTAAAGATAAGTGATGCAAGGTAGTGGTGATTTTTGTTGTAGCCGCACTCAAAGGTCCTGAACTTGGCACGGATTAATCTAACGTCAATATGTACTCAGTAGTACTGACATGACGTTTAACGTACCCTTATCCTTAAAGGTACAGAGTACTCGGAACTCAATCCTAGAGGTGAGTGTCAAAGGTCATGGCAATATGACATCATTATTTCAAACTAGATTAATACACAATTCGTTTTTCTTGTCTTTCTTGTTTCTTCTTCAATTCTATGGTAATAATAACACTACGATGGAACTATGGACGAAAACTTAAAATTAACACCAAAAAAAAACTAAATTAACTGGTAGTTTACTTACTGTAAACCTGTGGTGTGATATTAATACCGATTCTGATTCTGAATGATTTAAAAATAGAAATAGTGGAAATAGTACAATGCAGCAAGTTGTTCAATCAGACTAATATATTTAGCCAATTAGAAAAATATAAATAAATCTATTTGAACTTAATAATATATATATATATATACCTGCTTCTTGAATATTCGATTAACCTACATGAGCAAGTCAGCTATTGGTTCCAAATGTGGGTTTCAGATATGGACCAGATTCTACAAATGTCTTCCAACAGTTTTTTCTATATCAGTGGTGCTCAAACGTTTTCCTGTCAAGGACCCCAAATATTATATGCATTTGGCCGTCGGACCCCCATTTGGAAATATGTTGTGTGCGTGTGTGTGGTGTGTGTGTGTGTGTGTGTGTGTGTGTGTGTGTGTGTGTGTGTCCGGAAGCAAAGATTTGAGTTTAAAACATTCGCTGTGAAAGAATACATAAAGATTGCTCGTTTTTTCCCCAACAGCTAACGTTTCAAATGATGGTTAAGGTGGTTAACCCTTTTTACCCCTTTTGGTGTTTTAACTAAGCATTATGTTATAATTTAGCTATTGAAAAATAGCAGATCTACAAGCTCATAGCGCGCCACTCGGTGGCGCGCTATGAGCTTGTAGATCTGCTATTTTTGAAAAATCGTGAAAATGTGGCTCAAAATCCTTGAATATATATTATTTCAGAGCAGAAACGTCTTTCTTATTTCGACGTCGGGCCTAAATGGGTTTTAAAGCTAAAAGACGACACAGACGTGTTCCAGGTCTCAATGGGCTAGTGATGGTTGGGTTGGACGTTAGTGGTGTAGTGTGACGTTGAGCCCCCTTACCGTCCAAGGTGCAGCTTCCATCCGGGACGGGGGTCTGTAGGTAGGGGAGGGGAGGGCTGTTGCTGGTGTCCGAACCGTCGTCCTCCTCCTTGACGTCGCTGGAGGTCAAGTGACCGTTCAGGAGGTCCTGCTGGCCGCCCGGGGGGAGGGGGGCTCCCCCCCGACCCCACCTCCTCCGCCGCCGCTGTGGAGAGACAGGCTGCCCTTGGGCTTCATGTCTGAGGAGGGAGGAGGAGAAACACGTCAAGACGTCACTCACAACGTTGATTCACTTTTATGTCAGTGCGGTTCTCAAACTTTTTCATGTCAAGGACTGGACACCCCGAATTGACACTAATTAGCCTCGCGGACCCCCCCCCCCCCCCCCCTTTGAAAATACATGTGTGAGAGAGGGAGGATGACTGATTTAAGCAGTAACACCTGTGGCCCTGAGTCAAACTAGAACTGGACTCAGAGCTGGGTGTGGCTGCACACCTGTTGTGCATCATGGACCTAGTCCTGATTGGCTCTGAAACCACATGCTCTGAAACGCCGCCTATAAGCCAATGGGAGTGCCTCCTCCTAAGCCCCCTGAAGGCTGCAACGCGGAAGTGTTGACCCAGAGCCAGACTCTTGCTATACACCGCAGTAGTGTGTATATATAACCCCAAGCTCCCCAGGGAGGCTCTCCAACGCTGAAGCCGCTCGGCCTACTACTGGCCAGAGCTGGGGACTGCAGGCGGACCCGTGGATTCATGACGAGGAAACCCCCCATGCAGCTGGGGGTTTAACGTTGAGCACTCGATGAAAGCACTAGAACGTTCTTTCCCGGGTCCTTCAAAACGCCACTGAGCAACTTCCAACGAAAAGGGGACAGATGCTCAACGGAGAGCGCTTCTTTCACCTGGCAGTTAATGATACGCGTGTGTGTGTCGTTCTCACGTTTTGATTTAGCAGAGTGTGGAGCGTTGGTTTGGTTACCTTCCATGCTCCGGCTCCAGATAGAGCTGGTTTGGTTACACTTCATACATTACATAGAGTTACACATAGAGCTGGTTTGGTGTAATACCTTCCATGTTGTTGCCAGGGTAGGACTGCTCCGGCTCCAGATAGAGCTGCGTGAAGATGGGCTGCGGGTCTCCGCTGGTGGAGCGCAGCGACGCCTCGATGGAGTTATGGAGGGCCTCCTCGAAGCGCGCCGACTTCAGCTGCCCGGCGTACGAGTTCCCCATTATCTGCAGAGAGAGAGAGAGAGAGAGAGAGAGAGATAGATAGAGAGACAAGGAGAGTGGCTGAATGAATGACGACGACAGCCACTTGGAAATGCACTGCTCACATCGTTAAGCAGGAAGGGAAAGACGCAAGAAGGGAGAAAAAAAAGAAGAAAAAAACGGGCAGCGTTGCACGGCAACAACATGCTCTACGCAAAGAGTAAAGGAAGAAACAGAAAAGTGCTGGATGTCTCGCACACTGTGGACACGCACGCACGCACGGAATGTGGCGGCTTTGAAAACAGTGGAGTGGTGTCTTTCTTTTCCAGCAGCATATCCATTAGTTACTCGGTTGCTGTTACAGTATGTGTTCTTTGAGTTTACTTGAAGTGTCGTCCCGTCGTTGTTCTGTCACTTGAGCTTTTGGAGTGATAAAAGGTTCTTCTCACAATGGGCACGCGCGCGCACACACACACTCACACACACGCACACGCACACCAAAAAGTCACCTCTTTCTCAATTTTGTAGCCCAAGCGTATAAAGGCCATGGCTCTTTTTCTCTTCTGTCTTATTCTGTCACTCTGCCTGTCGTCCCCCCCCCCCCCACTCCCCCTTCCCCCGTACCCCAATGTCCACTTGGGGACATCTGCCGGGGTCGGCTGTGTGGGCCTGAGGTTGAGTGGCTCTCTGGTGGCAGGTGGCAGCTGGACAGAAGGCCATACATGTGGCCAGAATGAGAGAGAGAAAGGGAGAGAGAGACAAGGGGGGAGGGGAAGGAGAAAGAGAGAGAGAGAGAGAGAGAGAGAGAGAGAGAGAGAGAGGGAGAGAGAGAAAGAGAGAGAGACAAGGGGGGAGGGGAAGGAGAAAGAGAGAGAGAGAGAGAAAGAGAGAGAGAGAGAAAAGGGGGAGGGGGTAAGGAGAAAGAGAGAAGAGAGAGAGGGAGAAAGAGAGAGAGACAAGGGGGGAGGGGAAGGAGAAAGAGAGAGAGAGAGAAAGAGAGAGAGAGAGAGAGAAAAGGGGGAGGGGAAGGAGAGAGAGAGAGAGAGAGAGAGAGAGAGAGAGAGAGAGAGAGAGAGAGAGAGAGAGAGAGACAAGGGGGGAGGGAAGGAGAAAGAGAGAGAGAGAGAGAGAGAGAGAGAGAGATGAGAGAGAGAGAGAGAGAGAGAGAGAGAGAGAGAGAGAGAGAGAGAGAGAGAGAGAGAGAGAGAGGGAGGGACAAAGAGAGGGAGAGAGACAGAAGGGGCGAAAGCTGGGCAGAGAGAGAGAGAGAGAGAGAGAATGGTAGAGAAATACAAAGCGAGAATGAATGTAAAAAGGCTCGTACAGTAAGGCCTTCCCATGATGTCCATCTATTAAGAGGCCGGTTCTTCATTCTGTATCCAAGCGAGCAGGAATATTTCCCTGCGTGGGATGGGACGGGGAAGATGCAAAACAAACAGCTCTTTCGGCTCATTTCCTGGCACACAAAGTCTTTGCCTAAAATGCCTCCCGTTTCTGTCCTTGAGCCACATTTGACCTGCAGTTGACTAGTGTTGTTTTCCATGGACGCTAACAGCCAGAGAGCAGGCCAAGTGGAGAACCCAGGTTGAAGGCTTCAGCTGTCTGGAAACAGTTCAGTCACCTCAACAACCGTCGCCCACCTCTGAAGAGTTTGTGCAGCTGTCGGACGCCACTGGTTCCTCAAACAGCGGCTCGGGGACCCGTGTGTGGGGTCGCGGAACACATTGTTATAATGGGTCTCCTTATAGTTTTTGTTTCCTATACAGAAAACAATCAGTCATGAAGAAATGAAGAAAAAGAAGAAAAACTGAGAAAGAAGCAGGTAAAATAGCCCGATCTACAAGCTCACAGCACGGTGCGAAAGCGCCACGTTGTGAGCTTGCAGATCGTCTATTCTCACGAGTTTGGGTCTCATTTCTGGTGTATATACATTTCTTAAGATTTTTCTTTTGATTTCTTCATGAAATTACTGAAAAGAAGTCATGACATTTTTTTGCTATTTTGGGGCAACGCTTTATGAAAATGTTTCAAAATAACAATAATTAAAAACAAAATTAAGGGGACCCACTGTTTGGGGAACCAGTGGTATATTATAAATCATTCAGCAAAATGTGTATAGGACCTTGCGACGCAATGCCGCAAGTTGTATTTTGTCAATACAGTACAGGGGGGGGTGGTGGGGTGTGGTGGGGCGGGGATCAAGTTTGGAGCTGCCTTTCTCCTTCCAAAGGTGTCCTTTTGCACCCCACCACGCCCGGACAGGTTTTCGGCAGCAATGTTTACCCATAGGGACCGTCCCGGACTGAGAGAGAGAGAGAGGGGAACGGGAGAGGAATCTCCTTTGACCCAGAGACAAAAGGACAAGATTAACAGTGTCTGATTGTGTGTGTGCCGTCACTGGCGATAAGCAGCTTAAAAAAAAACAATCACACACACCCGTGTGAAGTGAGGGGCGATCCTTGTATACGTCATCATCAAGAATGGTACGGGGTCCCTTATTGGCCAAGGGTGGCACCGACCAGAGTGGAGAGTAGGAGAGTAGGGACACGCTTGATCTTGATATTGGCTATAGTTCCAAACATTGCTCCTAATGGCTGGAACTATCCCATTGAGACTGAGTGAGCACTTCCGCATTCCATTGTTACAATGGGAGTCAACGCTATAGTGTCGCCACTCTCTTACTATATATTACTCCGACATACTCAGGCGATTTGCTCAGACACACCAATAATGACGTCACCAATAATAATAGTGGTCCCTTATTGGCCAAGGGTTTTTTTTTAATCGACATATACCGACAGACATACCGACAGCCGATTTGCTCTGCAAGGCACATGTGACGTAAATTCTCCATTCATTGTCAATGGCATGTTTGCGTTCAGACAGAATACGCACCATAGCCGTTTATAGGATGGGCTATAGCCTAGCGCCCTCAAAAAGACGTCAAACATTAAAGAGGCCCTTTACATTTTTTACTTATAGGGCCTCTTTCTTCATCCCTTTTGCAACCAGATCTTATTTTAATGAGGTTTATATAGGACACACAAACCACTTTATATGTGTAATAATGATTAAAATAATATTTTAATCATGACGCCATGTTCACGACCAAACTCTGTCGCGAAAATGTGGTCTCACTTCAGCTTTACAGTTTCTTCCAGCGGTGAAATGTCCCTTTAACTACAGAAGAGAGAGAGAGAGAGAGAGAGGGTTAAAGGAAAAGCCTGGGCCCTAAGGGTGTTTTAGGCAAACGGTCGCCCGTTTGATTGTGCAGTCAAAACAGAGTCCTTTTTTCTGGCTCGCTGACCCTCAGGCCTCAGTGGACAGATTTGCCATTAACCTCGCTCCAGCCCAGAGGTGAACGACGTGGCGGAATGACCTTTTATCACCTGCAACCTCTCAAAACAAAAGCATGTCCGACGCGGCCTAGAGGTCGCCTATAACGGATGTTTCTCGGGGTGTGACTCAGAGGAGTGAGAGGCAGGCGTTTGTGTGGCCGAGGTCAGGTTGCGAGGGGAGGGAGGGAGGGAGGGTGGGGTATTTCAGGTGAACTGGTGGCCCCCGGACAGCGTTTGATGGATGAACAAACAGACGTTAACAAGTGGTCCGCATGCAGCGCTCCCTCCGGGGGAGAAAACAATTAGGTGTTCAAAGCAAAACAATGGGCAAAATAAGAGGTCTTTTTTTTTCTCTAAAGTGAACGGGTGAACTCGGACCGTCGGTCGGTCGGTCAAGTCCATGCCACTGCATGCTTCTGGGTGGTATTAACCCATTCTGACCTGAGATCAGATTCTAAAAAATGTCTTCTACATCCTGACAGTTTTCCATTCTGACCTGAGATCAGATTCTAAAAAATGTCTTCTATGTCAGTCGCTCTTCGATTTTTCTAAAATAGCAGACCTACAAGCTCGTAGCGCAACTCGGTGGCGCGCTATGAGCTTGTAGATCTGCTATTTTTTAAATGGATAAATCATAACGTAATGCTATAACACCGCCTAAAATGGCTTAACAGATTGGATGAATCTGACCCCCCGGGGCAAAGCAAGACGATATGATATTCTGCCCAGCGGATTCTATACCCGACAAACCCTATAGCACACAGTGTCGTCGCGCACACACACACACACACACACACACACACACACACACACACACACACACACACACACACTCTCTCTCTCTCTCTCTCCGACTTAAATGAGCACTGAGGATGTCGCTGTGGTCAGTATAGTGGAGTCTCCAGTATTCAGCTACGGTGCAAAAACACGGACAAGGAGCTGACGCATTAACATTAACGAGGTGTCTTAAACTGTACCTTTTTCTGATGGTTCCCACAGGCGGGTTCAGGGCGAAAGGGACTTTGTTCTCCACTCTGCTACATGCTGCGTCGCTACCACTCGGAAGAAGCTCTCAGCGCCGGCATCTCGTTCTCAGGGGCATCGCTTTAGACCTGAGGAAGGGAAAGAACGGAAAGGTTTTACTCATTGGAAAAAAGGGGGCAACCATTATACCGTCAATGATAAAAACGTTCGTGAAGGTATCTTAGCTATATATACAGACCGACAAACGTATCGTCGTTGCTGTATGGAAGAAACCACCGAACTCCATTTTTGGGAGGTTTTTGATTTTTCTTTTCATCAATCAATGCTGTTGAACATTCTTTACGTCTGTGTGTTTGGTTAAAACGATATTTAAACAATGGATAGTATTAACAAGTGCTTCCGCCAAAAAAAACCCTCCTAACTCCATGAGAACCTCAAACTATCCAAAGCCAAACCACCCTTTTCGTCTGTGTGTTGGTCAAAACAACAATGAACCAACGGAAAGTATTCAAAAGCGCTTCGACAAAAAGCTCCTAACTCCACTTGAGCGGGATGTTTCTTTTCATTAATTTCCTGAAAAATTAAAACATTTTGAAGAGATATACTGTACACACAAACAAGGCCCAAAATCCCATATAGGCTTTACATTACCCATTTAAAAAAAAAAGGGACACATGAGTTTAAGAACCACTCACACTGTGAACCTGATCTGGTGTGGTGTCATTTTACCAGCACCAGAAACAATTGCTGTCACTTGCACGCTCATTCACTGAATGAATAGGTGCCCTGAGAACTCTAAAGGAAGGCCAGTCAAACGTTAAGAGGGAATGCAACAGATTGCATCAAGCCCACCCCCCTCCCCCCCCCCCGGACATAATGTAGTCAGAATCAAGGAGCTGGAGAGGGGTTACGTGATACCATTATGGCCCTGGGGGTATTTTCATAAAACACACTTGAGTGTTTGACTTTGCGGGTCACACACACACACACACACACACACACACACATACGCACACACGCACGCACACAGCACAAGTTAAATTGAACCGTAGCGTTGTCTAGCCACTGACATAACAGATGCAAAGTTCCTTTCAAAACATTGACTGACACAAAATAAATGGGCCGCGTCATCATTTCTGACTGTGTGTGACTGTGTGTGTGTGTGTGTGTGTGTGTGTGTGTGTGATAGTGCTCGGTCTAGGGACGGTACGACTATGGATCTTTATGGCATGATTACAGTGAGATAATCACGGCTATTATACAATTCCACAAAACTGTATACAGTATGTAGAAGATCCCATTTGTAAATTAGAGGTTTTATTATATTTTCCCTGCAAAAAATGCCTTTGTTGGCTTTTTTGTAACCGTAACGCAAATAATACAGTGTCCAAATAATACATACACAATATAAATAGAGTATATTTATTTATTTTCACGATTATACTGAGCCTATGCGGTTGTGATTGTGATAGTTTAAAATCACAGTCAAAATTCTTCAAATTGCACATTTACGCACACACACCCAACACACACACACACACACACACACACACACACACACAGTCACACACACACAGTCACACACACACACACACACACACACACACACACACACACACGATACTCCAACACAGCAAGGACTGAAAAATCACTTTCTGTGTCTCTCTCTCTCTCTCTCTCTCTCTCTCTCTCTCTCTCTCTCCCCCCCTCTCTCTCTCTCTCTCTCTCTCCCTCTCTCTCTCCCCCTCTCTCTCTCTCTCTCTCATATGATGCTGGCTGGCATTGTCTGGCCATACTAAAGCTCCAGGTGTGAATGATTAGCCAACCACGGCAGAGTTAATCAAACTCAACATTTACACTGTCAACGGGAAAGACAGAAGACAAAATAGAAAATCCATGGAATCTCACTTAATGGACAACTAACTATAGGCACGTTCCGGTATCATCCAACTTGTGTGTACACATACTATACACACAAACACGTGCAAAAGAATTTGAACCCCACAACCAAAGCCTATCAGGAGGTCCAAGTGGCTGACAGCAGCAGAGAGAGACTCGAAATATTTGGATCCTTATCTAGCAGTGAAGGGCGGGTGACACAGACAGACACACAGATGGCCACAGAGATGAGACCACCGGAGCCGTAAATCCGGCACAGCCCAAGGTGCTCTCAATATACCAGTAACGAGTTCTTCTGGTCTTGACATTTGAGGCAGCGTTTTCGTTTTGGGCTGGACTTGCTGTCAAAGGACTTCACCTCCTCGAGGCCACAAGAAGAAGAAGGGGGGGGTTTAAGGCGGCGGCTGAGAACACACCTACACCTCTCCCACTCCCATGCATACACACACACACACACACACACACACACACACACACACACACACACACACACACACACACACACACACAAACAGCCCTGTGCGCAACTTGGGTACAAGTGCAAGTTCATGCGTTTTGCAGATGCATGCACAATAGTGAACGCGCACGCACACCGCACACACGCGCACACACACACACACACACACACACACACACACACACACACACACACACACACACACACACACACACACACACGCACACACGCGCACACACACACACACACACACACACACACACACACAAGCACCTCAAACTTCTCCTACTTCTACTACTCAAGTCAAGCAAATAAACACTGATTTTGTCAAGAGAAAAGTATGGTTAGGTAATTTATATATATGGGAAATCTATAGAAAACCGTAATCTTACTTAGTGCTGACACACAATTTATATGACCATGTCCAAGAAGCAATTTTGCCTTAGTTAGTGTGTGTTGTTAAAAAAAAGAAAAAAAGACACAACACACTGAAGTTAAATGGTATCCAGCTTCCATCCCATAATAAACACATCCATCTCTTATAATTTAAATTGCTGCACTAAACAAGCAACTAATGATGACTGGCGGTTTTTGGGCCAAACGATAATAAAGAAATAAAATAAAAACATAGCTTAGCTTCAGTTCAAATCTTAAAAGGTCATCCAGGAAGTCTATCCTAAAAATGTTCCATATTATTCGACTCCATCAGAGGGAGCTGACCCTTGACCCCCGACCTCCTTTTGTTTACCCCTTCATCTGCATAATTACATTACAGCGCTGATAACAGAGAGGACAGAGGCAGGATTCATCTAAACTTAACTTCACTTCTTGATTCAAATGATTTAGGCTCATTTATATCTAAAGCATAGTACCACCATTATTATAAAAAAAAATATATCAACCACTTTCTACCTGGTGTCCTTCTTTTATGATAATGCGTTTGCGTGAGTTTTTTTTTTGCCATTTAAGCCCTTTTTTGCCGGAAAAAAAGGGGGCTTACCGGTAAGTGGTTTACAAACACAAGGAATCCCTCTTGCTATAGGTTGACAGAGATCTAGCTTAAAGAGATGTAGTAAAACTTGACACTAGGTCATTGCTTTGGCCAGTAAGTCATAATTTGGTTACCATGTATTTTATATATAGTTTCATTTAACCAAAAATGATGTCTGAGAGAGCTTTAAAGGCTTCACAGAAATGATGCAGTGTTTCGGTAAAATATAAACATGACAAAATAATCGATCAAATAGGCCTATACTTGTGTGTGTCCCCCATTCACGTCACTCTTACGGTTTTAAAAAACATGAAAGGTCCATAGTGACGAAAGAAATGCAGGAATGAGAGCCAAGCTTTACTGTTAACATTAGAAAAGCTTTGTTGAAAGAGACATCACCCATCAAGACAAGGGGTGGTTGGGGGGGGGGTGAAATGGAGAGAGGGAGAGAGAGAGAGAGAGAGAGAGAAACGACTAACAATTCTCAGTGTCGTCCTGAATTAGGTGCTAAAAAAGCCATGAATGCCATGTTAGGCCAAATGCCATACGGTGACAGTGGCAACACTGTATTTACAAAGCGGCTTCCTGTACTGTACTGTGTTACTGTACCTTCCATTAGTAGTAGTAGTAGTAGTAGTGCCCCCCCCCCCTCAGCAAGCAGAGACCCAAACCATCCGAAAAGGAAACCCTGCACTCCCAAACCGACGAGATATCCACAGCGTGAAGAAGGGAAAAAAAACCTTTATTTCAAATATAGTCCGGTGTTATAGGTCCATTGGAAGGAAGGAAGGAAGGACCATTTGACTGTACTATACTGTATATCCAGTCAGGAGAAGAAGGAGGGTGGTAAAAAGCAGTATAGGATCCTTATCTGGCCTGCTTCAAGCCACCTTGGTCATGATACTCCAACACACAGCAAGGACTGAGAGATCACTCTCTGTCCCTCTCTCACACCACAACAGATCCCCCCCCCCCCTCTCTCTTGGTCACACATGCAAACAAACACACAGTCACACACGCATACACACACACACACACACACACACACACACACACACACACACACACACACACACACACACACACAGAGAGAGAGAGAGAGAGAGAGAGAGGGCCCTCCCCCTCAGTCCCCTATGCCCTCCCCTGTTCTGTGCCATTTGCTGAGGAGGGAGGGAGAGAGAGAGAGAATTCATCGGGGGCTCATTCATCTTGCCCCGCTGACCCCCCGTGGTGACAGATGCTCTTGGAGGGCCACAGACCCGTGTGGGAGGGGGGGGGGGAGACAAAAGAGAAGGCTAAACATCTTCCCCGCTGGCCTGGCACACAGCAGCGTGGCGCCCTGCCACGCGTGACCCCCAGCGCGAGAGAGCGAGCGAGAGAGGCCGCCACCACCACCATCACCGCTGGCACTGAGTAATGCGGATGTGGACGGAGGAAGCGCCCAGAAAAGGTGGAAAGAGCACCCAATTGTAGAGTCAAAGTTATCAATACTTTAATGTAGAACTATTATATCCCCTATATATATCACTATGCAAGTGAAAGTTCCGGAATTCAAAATGGACTTGAGTAAAAGGATTGGCATCAAAATGTACTTAAAAGTACCAAAAGTAGAACGTATAGTCATTGTGCAGAATGTCCCATTTCAAGTTTTCAAAATGTATAAAAAAAAAAGTATATTTTGAAAATAGCCGATCTACGAGCTCGTATACCGTACTGTAGATCGGCTATTTTCAAATGGCCGAAATGTGTATATGGGCTGAAGTGGTTAATGCATGTTTTTTGTTTTGTAATAATAATATAGTAACCTAAAGTGTTCAAATAAAAGTAGTGGAGTAGAAGTACAATATTTAGATCTGAGATGTAGTGGAGTATAGTAGATAAAAGTATTGGAAATTGGAATTACAAATACAAAGTACAAATACCTCAAAATTGTACTCAAGTACAGTACTTAAGTAAATCTACTTTCTTTCTTTTTTTTCTCCACGCATGGAGGAATCATTAAAATCAGATCTTCTCTCTCTCTCTCTCTCTCTCTCTCTCTCTCTGTGTCTCTCTCTCTATGCCACCCCCCCCTTTTTTATGGGGGGCCAATTTGGAGATAGGAGAACCAATCCCAGGCGACATGGGGAGAAGAATGTCAGGTCAGGGGGCTTGAGCATTTTGTCTCCGCTGTGTGGCCCGGGCTGGGCCGTCCGGCCGCGAGGAGGGACCGCCTGAACAGCCCCCTTTTTCTGGGGAGATTGACCCCTCGCTGAGTCACTGTGACTTTTTTACTCCCGCTATAAATACCAGGGGGGGGGGGGGGGGGCTCATCTGGTCAAAATAAATAAACGGAGATGCGCCACAAATCAACATGGCGCAGCGCAGGGGCAGGGGCAGATGTTAGGGATTATGTGTCATTATTAAAAGCCCTTTAGTGGGGTTGGTTTTTGCATTTATCATTTACAGTTACTGTTTTTGGGACCAAGCTTTTCCACGTTGCTGCAGTAAAAGTTCCTCCTCCCGTGTAGATTCTGAGTGTACAAATGGATGAAAATGTCTGCATGACTGAAGACATTTTTAGACATAGGAGGAGGAATGTTTCCAATTTAAGCATCGGTGGATAAAGTGCAGGCGTGTGGAGTGAGAAATCATTACGTGAGACGAGGCTGATGTGTACTCCCTTTGCGGGTGTACTAGTTCCAATCAACTGCAACGTTCTCGTACTCCCTCTGAAATCAAAAGAGGCTGGATTTTATCGCCCCCAAAACATTCCCTTCGCAAGCACCCAGTCCGTGTGTTATCTCACGACTTTGACTGGTAAACACAGCCCCAGCCCAGCAACGCTGCCAAGTCAAACTCCATCTCCACACTCACGGCCCTGTATCTTGTTTTGGCTGCCAGAAACTAAAAGTTACCAAATGCTGGGCTAATAAGCCTTATGTTAATAATTTACTGCAGCCTTGGCTCGTGCGCCGTGGAATGAAGAGGTTACCGTGTACAAAATGTGACATAGTGTTCTGCCCTTGAGGCTGCCATTAATTTATGTATTCTTTTTCTTCTTGTTTTCCTGTGAAGTAATTAATTTCCATCCATTAAGTAAAGTCGGCAAGAATTTGTCAGGTAAATAGTAGCTCCCCACTAAACACACAGCTGCTTGGCATCGGCGCAATCACTCTCAACAACACTCTCACCATGGCAATGAGTTACTCTTTACCGTTCAGCTCAGGTCACAGACATTATTGTGTGAGGTATTCAGAGTGAGTCAGACAAATATGACAAAAAAAAAACACAAAAGTGGGATGCGCGTCTACAGTGACAGACAACAACACTGTCTGGCATTGGATTAAAATGTTAAACTTAACGGCTTGTTCACTTCACTTAACCCATTCTGGGCGGGAACCCCTTTTGGTGTTTTAAGCGTTATGTTATACTTTAGCTATTGAAAATGGCAGATCTACAAGCTCATAGACATTCTTTGTCTATGCTGTTTTTGAAAAATCGTGCAAATGCGGCGCAAATCTTTGAATATATCTATTCTTTCAGAACGTTTTAAACTCAAATCTTTGTTTCTGGGGAGGTCCCTGGAACAACATATTTTCAGATGGGGGTCGGCGGCCAAATACATATAACTTGTGGGGTTCTTGACATGAAATATTGAGCACCACTGACATAGAGAAACATAGGAATTTCAGAAAAATGTCATGATTCGGAAGACTTTTTATTTATTTATTTCAATGTCAGGCCTAAATGGGCATCCAAGGGGCTTTGCTTCAGTGAGGGCCAAGACTAGACAAATGTTCCAGTTCATTGCCACTGACACCACGGCCGGCCGTTGTTTTAATCAAGCCGTATACGGCTGTTCTCACCTCCTCTCCAACGGTTCTAATAGGCCACAGGCGGTGTGAGGGACAGCTGTAAACCACCACTCCGGGGCCAATCAGGGTCTCCATTAGTACTGACTTAACGGGGGCCCTTCATGCAGGCTGCAGTCCTTTGCGTCAACCAGTCGTCGTCTAAACATTGGGCTTGAGTTTGACTGTGAAATGTGTCCGCTTGGCATTGCCTCTTGGACCACACACACATTATTCACCGCGTTCTCAGAGATCAGATTCTAAAAAAGTCTTGTATACATCCTGACAGTTTTCTGAAAAAGCTATGTTTCCATGTGAGTCGTTCTTCGATTTTTCAAAAATAGCAGACCTATACAAGCTCGTAGCGCGCCACTCGGTTGGCATGCTATGAGCTGGTAGATCTGATATTTTTCAATAGCTATGGATTATGTTTGGGGGGAATGTCAATTATACTTATACATGTAAGAGACTAATCGAAATATCATTCACTTAAAAAAAAAAGAGAGAAGAAAACAAGAAGAAGATAGATCACGTTGCAAATGAAATGAAATCACAGTGTATTATCGATAGACCTGTCCCGTCCCCCCCCCCCCCGTCACCGATGCCAATGAAGTCGCAAGTTCAACTGGGGGGAAGGAAGAGAGAGAGCCGTCAGTTGTGATTTATGTCACGAGTCCCCTGACTTTGACGTAGCCAATTTTAAATAGCCCCATTGGAAACGGAGATAATGAGTAAAAAGCCACCGGCCCTCAAAAGAGGGCTGTGCGAAAAAAAAACCCAAAAAACAAAAGGAGGCTAAGGGTCTGAATGGGCCCGCCCCTGCCCCTGATCCAATCCTTCATCGCTGCATTGAGCCCCCCCCCACACACACCCCCCCCTGCTAAAGGGCCCTGACAAAGGGGGGAAGTATCCTTGCCAACGAACGCCACCTGAGGAAAGACGAGTCACGTGACTAGCCTACGGGGGGTTGTTGTGGGAGGTCTCAGTAGGGAGGGAGGGAGGGAGGGAGGGGGGTCTTCCACAATAATCTTAACAGATTCCCAAAGGAATGCCTCTTTTCTGCTTTGTCTTTAGCTGACTCAGCAGTGGACCCAACACCACATGCAGTGTGTCGGGTTGGTTGTGGGGGTGAAGCAATCTGGACTCGGCTATAGCAATAAGGCCAATGTTAAGAGATAACAAATATAAGAGCATCCTTAGCAGAGATGGAGTACTTGTAGAGAGGCTGGGGAATTGGGAATTGGCTATATACTACATTGGGAGGGGAGAAAATGTTTTTGTTTTTTCTTTTGTCTTGAAGGGGCATGTTTTGCACGACAACAGTCTTGTCATTATGTCTGCCCACGATCTTTGTGATTCATACAGTACGTTTGTTTACCCCATAAGTCACTGATACTAAATTCTGATATTTCATTTAAATTTTCGGTGACCTGAGACCCCACTGTTACAAAACGAAAATAAAAAGATTTTGAAAAGAAAAGAGCATCCTACATTTTTTTTAAATAAATTAAAAAACTATTATTTACGTCTATTCGTAAATTTGCAAGAGGAAAAAACCCTGGTCGAACGTTCGGTAAATAATAGAAACAATGTGGCAAAGATGCCGTTTTGAACGTGCGTCGTGTGACTGGGAAATAAATAATATTTGTAATCTTTTTAGGTTTTATGACCTGACAATTTACACCCAAACAACCTGAACTTTGAACATTCAGTGGATCTTCTGTGGTCTGGGGGGGGGGTTGAAAATCAGAGCACTTCTTCGAGCCAGAAAACGGCCTATAAGACCACAGAAAATCTACCGAATTCAGTTTTTTCGGTCACGCGAGCACATCGATGGGGACAGACGAGGTATGAAGTACTACCAGGGAGAGCAAGAGCAACAACCACGGTGCAAAAACGACACGTGTCTCGGGCTAAAAAGCTGTCACTACACTAAACTGACACGTGAAAGAATAACAAAAACAAGCAACACGAGGGAAAAACCCAACAGCCGGCCGGCCGGCCGGGGCCCCGACACGTGAGAATTCCCACGACAAGAGATTCCAACCCGTTCCTTATTTCCTTTCCGCCCTCGCGCCACCGCCCACCTCTCTCTCTACCTGAAACCAGGGAAGGTGTGAGGACTCGCGCCGTCACTTACTGTCTCTGCTCTCATTTCCTTATAAAAAGCCCTGAGAAACCCCCACACCCAATACCCCGCACCCAACCCCCGCCCGGCCCGGACTACCTGCTGAGCCCTGAAGTGCAAATCGGCCACTAGTGAGGATAGCAGATGAGCTTAAAGGTCATTCATGTCTTTCCTAGCGGGGCCACACAAACACAAACAAAAGGCAAACATTCCAGCTGAATGCCATTGCTGAAGTCGGGACTCGGCAGCAGCAGCGGTGAGAAGGAGAGAAGGACAGAGAGCATGCTCAATGTAGATAATAGCCCGAGGGTGTGTGTGTGTGTGTGTGTGTGTGTGTGTGTGTGGATTATCTGTGGAACTATAAAGGGGGGTGAACCAGGGTTTAAGGCTTGGAGTGACCGGGGGGGACGGACGGACGGACGGTCGGTCGGGGGCAGGGATGGCTGTAGGGGGCTGAGGTCTGGTGATCAGCGGACAAAAGGAGCATTTGGGGCAGATGAAGAAGTCATCATCATTAAGTCACTGAAAGTTTACTGTCCAGTCATAAAAACTCATTTCGGAATTAGGGTTGCCGATGGGTGTGTGTAGTGTGTGTGTGTGTGTGTGTGTGTGTGTGTGTGTGTGTGTGTGTGTGTGTGTGTGTGTGTTGTATGTGTGTGTGTGTGTGTGTGTGTGTGTGAGAAAGGGGGTAGCATGCCTGGGAAGGACTGCTGTGGATTGCCGAGGGACTGTGGAGCCAATTCATTAGGGGACAAGCGGCCATTGTGTTCACACCAGGTTGATTGGAGTGGTGACCTTGCAACACACTCTAGGCACCGGCGGATGAGTTTAAGGGCAAGGTATTTAACCTTAAACTGAATCCCCTGAAACAAAAGGGGCCAGCGTTATTGAATATGGGATGATATCCGATGCCCCCAAAAGGGTGATCATAACACATCTATAGCCTCCTAATAAATACCCAAGCCTCCTCCCTAATTCCTACTTTTGAAATGATGTTCTTCGATCAGCCACATTCTGGGATGAATTTATGCAGCACTTTATTCAGTTTGATCAATAATAATGTGTCCGTATTGCTCGTATCATGAGTTACATTTGATGGGTGCGTTTAGACCAAATAATCTGACATTACTACCCCCTAAACGCACGCGGAGGCCACGGGTGAGTCTTAAAACCCATTCAGGACTGAGACCAGATTCTACAAAAATGTCTTCTAAAACCTATGTTTCTATATCGGTGCTTCTCAAACTATTTCATGTCAAGGACCCCAGAAAGTATGTATGTGATTGGCAAACCCCCCCAGAAGAGAAGCAAAGATTTGACTTAAAAACGTTCGCCCTGAAAGAATATATATTCAAAGATTTTCGCCTGTTTTTCCTAAAACAGCAGATCTACAAGCTCTTTTTTAAAGTTGTTGACATGGATACCCAAAAGTGGAAACCTAAAGGTTATCTCCAGAAAAAATGAAAGAGAAAAATGAAAAAAAGCAATGCAGCGTACTGTGAATGTTATCAAATGTAATCACATAAAAAGCCATATATTGGAGGGCAACAAGTTGCTTTGTTGCCATGTACTGTATGGAGAAACTATACCTACTTTTGTATCGGTATCGGTCGCCATCTTTTATCCCCAAAAGAGCCTATAGTTTTCCAAAAAAGGGACCAAAAACAGATAAGATGTGATCTTTGGGCTGTATATTGGGCCGGCCTGATAGAACGAGTCAATGAAAGTGAAGGATGAGTGACAGTTTACAATGGACGTTCATGGCTGCGTAATAAAACGGAAGGCCTGTAAGTGAACCCAATCTGCATTTTACAACGCCAGCCCGGGGTTGAACGCCAGTTCAACCTCTGTCTGAACAACAGACACAGGCACACACAGAAACCCCCCTAATGCATTTATGGACTTATTCAGGGCAACCATGCCGAATAAGACAACAGAGAAGAGTTCTATTTCATACTGTAAATCTGTCACCCCATTAGTGGTCACCCAGCGGCCAATGGTAAATCAGAGAATGGGACCATGTGGGGGGAGATGTTAGTACTAGTTATTGCAACAGTAGCATGAGCGGTCAAATTGATTTCTCTGGGCTAAACAATTATGTCAGCTCTTACGTATAAGAACCATTTGTTCCTATTAACTTCCCCCGCCTATATTCAGGGACACTGAAAATGTCCCTTCCTCGAAAAACACAGCAAGACAACATTATTATTATTCCTCTCATATAGGGGGGACAGCGAGCAGTGAGTCATGTTTCTTATAATATCACCATCTGGTCAACTCAACACCTAGCTTAGCTCATCCACCGGTCAAGACTTAAAAGATCTCGGACGATGATGGTCTGAGCGGTCCGGGGGCCATGTCGCTGGCCTTAAATTATTGTTTAGACAGCCCTGTTTGTTATGGGGTGTAAAAAAAAGGGAGCCATGGATCATGTTGAGAGTGCCAGTGCTATCAAAACATTGGCTCTTATCAGATGACAGGCGCGGTGGGGGTCGGGTTCCGCTTCCACGGACCATCCTGCACCGCACTCCACCCTGTCCCTCCACAGTGTTGCCATGTCGGGCTTATTATAAGCGACGTTGGGCTTCTTTTTCCCCGGTAAAGTCGATTGTAAATGTAATTTGTCGTTTTTTGGGTTGCGGTTTTTTGGGGACTCGTTTCCAAAGTGTAGTTGCTTATTATTTAGGCTTGTTTGCTAATGTCGTTCAAACCAGTGATTCACACATTTTCATGTCAAGGACCTCCAGATTTGTCCAACTAAGGACCCTACATCAAAAAGTAAGTCTGTGCCCAGGAACCCCCAGAACCTGGTTCTATGTTCCCCAGGTTCTATGTTCCCCAGGTTCTATGTTCCTTAGGGTTTAGGGTTAGCGTTATAGGTTTCTGGTTTAAGGACTTCAGTGTTTTGTACTATACAATTGCATGTATAAGTACAGAACAAAGAATGTTTGTTTTTGCCATCTGTGTTGAAGAGTCTGAGCAATTATGTTTTAGTTTATTTTATGCCAGTGTTCATTTTTAAGTAGCCTAGGCAGGCCTATCAATCAATGGATTGTTCAAAGAATGAAGCTTGGCTAAAATACTTTTAGTCTCACTAGAATTACTAAAATTACTAGGTTAGGTTTCTGGTTTAGGTTTAGGTTTATTCTAAGTGGGGAACAAAGAACCTTTTTTGCATGGTGGCGAACATAGAACCTGGGGAACATAGGTACGCTCCCCTCTCCATGTAGAATGAATATTGGAAATACTCAAGTAAAGTACACATACTGTACCTCAAAACTGTACTTAAGTACGGTACTTACGTAAATGTACTTACTTACTTTCCACCACTGGATATGAGCCGAGATATGACTGACAGTTCATAGATTACAAACTATGTGTAACAACACCCCATGTGTAACACCCCAAATGACGTGAACGTCTTATAGAATAACCATTGCAATAAAAATAATCAACCCGTTTAGAAAATAATTACAATGGTTTTTCTTTTTAAACCTCAAAATGTAGACAAAAGGAATGCAACACACAATAGGACCCAGACCCTTGAAACGTTTCAGAAAGGCAGACAACAACAACCCCTAACTTAATTTAGCCACGAAGTCACAGTGAGCAACATGTGGAGAGGAGTAGTAGAGGACACAAGAAAGGGCTCTGTTGTAGGCCGAGACAGGGCACCTTTTCAACAATGGGAGACCTTCTCCTTTCTTTACCCCCCACCACCACCCACCACCACCAGTGAAAAGGAGTCACAGAGAGCCACCTTGAATCCATTTGAGTGACACTCCGACAAAGAGAGGGTTCTTAATGTCCTGGAGGAAAGAAGGAAGAAGAACCCCCGCTCCTTCTTCTCCTAAACCGCAAACTTCCTAAACCGGGCGATCAGCTGTGTCCATCACGCACAGTTTCCTGACCCCCAGGCGCCTACTGCCGCGTCAGCACCCCCCCCCCTCCCCCCCCACGTTAACCCCCATCTCCACCTTCACCCCCACCTCCCCCCGACAGGTTCAGCCCCTTCTGTCTATTATTAATACAAGCCACAGGTTGCCCCCGGTGACAGAGCCCAGAACTTTTTAAATCCCATCAGTCCATCTCCAGTCAGTCAGAGCCACAGCAGCAGCAGGACTTTTTTGGGGGGGGGGGGGTTTGTTTTTGTCTTAACGGGGACAATGGGGGGATGACATCCCTTTGTCTCCGCTGTTTGGCGCCACACACACAAACCTTGCTGATGAGGAAAAAGTGACAGTAAAAAAAGCTATTCAGGAGCGATATCACTGATCTCCTCTCCCGTGAGAGATGTGAGCTCCCTCCCAGACTCATGGCCAGATGTAGCCATTTTAAAACAGGACTTGGGTTAATCAGTTTTAAAGTAAAAAAGTGGAATGATGAGGGCTAAACGGCTAAGTAGGAGAAAAGAAGAAAGAAATAATGATTTGTTTTTGTAAACATTTTTTTTCTCCAGATGTGTGACAGCCCATACTGACGTCACGGACCCATGCACAGCATCCATTTAATAGCCAACTCATCTGAATAAGACATTCTGTGGTGTTTGAGCTCAAGAAGCCAGGACAGAACGTTAGCACGCATCACTCACTGTGTGGACACCGAGTTCCCTATCCTCTGGGCCAAAAAATTAAATAAAATAAATAGAAAGGAGGTATTGACTTGAGAATCAGACGCTGCTCCATGCTGGAAAATATTTGTCCTATGACCTATATACTTCTACTTCATATATTGCGGTTGTCGAGCGGAAACCTTAACCTTTAACTTCTTGTGTTTTTTTTCTTCGTAAAACATAATGCAATACGTGATCATACTGCAGTGTTGCACAAACGTTCGAGCTTGTAGATCTGCTACTGTCTATTATGCAGTAATGTAAGCATAAGCAAGGGATAGGATTCGACTCATTCGAGCGAGCTTGCTGCAGTCAGACGAGACAGATAGAGAAGTGTTCAGCAACAGGGCTCAATCCAAACCAACGGTGTGTGTGTGTGTGTGTGTGTGTGTGTGTGTGTGTGTGTGTGTGTGTGTGTGTGTGTGTGTGTGTGTTGTTGCAAGCTTCATGACGTGCATGATGCGGGGAGGCTTTTAGGAGAGGTCTCACTCGAGTGGGCTCTCTCTGTTCGTCTCTGCTTTTCATTGAGACAAAAGCAGCGCGCAGTCACACGCGCGCATGCACGCACGCACGTCGCACGCACATACATACAAACACACACAGAGCAGCCAGGGAGACATCTGACAATTTCTGTTCGCTTGACAACAACTATAATATAATGAATAGAATGGAAAGGTGAAACTGATTTCTGACATCAGTAGCAGCAGGACTGATTTCTGAAATCATGTATGCTGTATCCTACTGATTTCACCATCACATATGCTGTATCCTACTGATTTCACCATCACATATGCTGTATTCTACTGATTTCACCATCATGGAGGCTGTATCCTACTGATTTCACCATCATGGAGGCTGTATCCTACTGATTTCACCATCACATATGCTGTATTCTACTGATTTCACCATCATATATGCTGTTTTCTACTGATTTCACCATCATATATGCTGTATCCTACTGATTTCACCATCATATATGCTGTATCCTACTGATTTCACCATCATGTAGGCTGTGCAGTGTGCACTATTCACTTCATCCTCATGTGAGGTATGTGCGCATCAACTTATTATTATTATTTTCGATTGACTGAGTACTTCATTGACATAAATGCAAACAGCATGAGTACAGAGTAGTATAAAAGACAAGGATGACCTTCCCAGCCCAGGCAGGAACACTAAGTACAGGCAGCAGTGCTAGGTCCTGGTCACCCTGGCCTTGGCCGGTCTGTGACAGCCTGTGGCAAAGAATGACTACCAGAGACAGACAGAGACAACACGCACACACACACACACTCACAGCCTGCTGCTGCCACACATTATGACCTTGTGTTTCACTAATAAGGAGAGCGAGAGAGAGAGTGAGGCAGAGAGAGAGAGAGAAGGGGGGGGGGGGGTGACCTGTTTGGATTGCTGTGTTTGTAAAAGTGTGTGGGCAGCGAGGGCAGTGGCGTTTGGAACAGTTATAGAGAGAATATGGGATCTGAAGAAAGAAAGAAAAAGCCACAATAGAGTGATAAACAATATCCTCTGTCTAAAAGCGTTCATGCTTTTCAAACAATGGTAAATGTAGGAAGAAGAGGAAGGAAATAATAATAATATTCAGTTAAATCATTGCAAACTATAGGAACTATAGAAAGATGTTCTTCGTGGTGGAGCGCATATATCTGCTCCAGACCTGGTGGCCTACCCAGGGCTGTGCAAGTTGTGGGTTAGTAGCCATTTAAAACCCATTTGGGTGTTAGCATCATGTCGTGCTTTAGCTATTGAAAAATAGCAGATCTACAAGCTCGTAGCGCGCCACCGAGTGGCGCGCTACGAGCTTGTAGGTCTGCTATTTTTTTTAAATCGAAGAGCGACTGACATTTTTTAGAATCTCATCTCAGGTCAGAATGGAAAACTGTCAGGATGTAGAAGACATTTTGTAGAATCTGATCTCAGGTCAGAATGGGTTAAGGCCCTGTGGATGCTGCATTGGGATAGAGCGTCCACTATGGACAGAAGTGAACATACAACTCTAATTTCATTTGATATGGCGTTTCTTTTAATAGGCCCCAGCTGCCACTAATTTTGGAAGCTAATTACATTATTAATTACATTATCAATCAAAAAAGCTGCTTGACGCACATTGTCAGGTTTTTTTTGTTTTCTCCTGATCGGCCCGATACCGATTTTGTTTTGCAAGGGGAATGTTTTGAATATTTCCAAAAGTATTATTACGTCAAAACCCACAACAAAACTGTTCATGTGTGTGTGTGTGTGTGTGTGTGTGTGTGGGGAGAGGAAGGGGAGAATATTTAGGCCTGTCACAAAGATGCAAATTGATATTATACTATCATCTGATTGACTTTTTATACCACTGAAATGGTATAAAAATGGTTTCTACAGTTCTGGTGAATTGCAGATCAACCGATCATCTTCAGTGAATATCGGCCGATCACCAATTGGCGGGCGGCCGATGGATCGGAGCACCTCTAATCCATTTAGCCTCGTTAATTACCAATTGGTTCTACAACAACTGAACCGTCTGATAATTTCCTACTCCAAATTAAACACTGTGCAGCAGCAGTATACGAGATTCAAACACGGTAAAAAAAACTCGTGGCCAAACCCCCCTATAATATATGACCCAGTTTTACTTTACAAAAAAAGCCTGCAGATCGACTGCTGCCATATTAGAATGCAGTCAGACGGCGCGAGAGCACACCATGTGCTCTTTAACCCATTCTGACCGGGCACCCATTTTGGTGTCGGCATCATGTTATGCTTTAGCTATTGAAAAATAGCAGATCTACAAGCTCATATCGCGCCACCGAGTGGCGCGATACGAGCTTGTAGGTCTGCTATTTTTGAAAAATCGAAGAACGACTGACATTTTTCTAGAATCTGATCTCAGGTCAGAATGGGTTCATCAGACCAGTGTGTTGTCCAGTGGAAACCTCGTATGAATCTGATCTCAGGTCAGAATGGGTTAAAAATAATGAGCAGAGTTGCACACACACTAGGCCTCATTTTCTGGCTGCCGCAGAGCGTTACGGTTCCACAGGGGACGGCATCTCTGCACAGTGGAGAATACTACTGTAGACAATATGAGAAGAACACACTGTTCCACAACAGCAGAGCGTTACGGTTCCACAGGGGACGGCATCTCTGCACAGTGGAGAATACTACTGTAGACAATATGAGAAGAACACACTGTTCCACAACAGCAGTGGGGGGGGGGGATTGTTACCCCGGGTTGCTCTTCTAACCCATTATGACTTGTGATCAGAGTGTAAAAAATCCTGACAGTTTTCTGAAAAAGCCGTGTTTCCATGTCAGTCGTTCTTCGATTTTTCCAAAAATAGCAGACCTACAAGCTCATAGCGCGCCACCGAGTGGCGCGCTATGAGCTTGTAGATCTGCTATTTTTTCAATAGCTAAAGCATAACATAATGCTTAACACCAAAAGGGGCTCCTGCCCAAAATGGGCTAATTTCAATATACTCCAGACCACAGATACATATCATTACCAATGAAAACACCCCCTACCACCACATCCTCACACGTTGCTGCCTCGTGGAAGCACTTCGGACGGCGATGCGACGGAGCCCAGCGTACACAACGCAGAATAGCGCTGGTGGAAAGTAACTAAGTACATTCGCTTAAGTATACTGCAGTATATCGAGTACAATTTCGAGGTACTTTTACTTTACTGGAGTATTTCACATTCTCAGCGGTTTTACTATTATACTGCTCCACTACATTTCAGAGGCAAATGTTGTACTTTTACTAGTCCACTACAAATCTACAATTATTTGAGAACTTGTAGTTGCTATAGTTGCTTTGTAGAATTTACATCACATTTACATGAATCACTTCAGCGGCAGCCCATATACATTTCGGCCGATTGAAAATTGCAGATCTACAAGCTCACAATGTGTCGCATCGCGACGCATTGTGAGCTTGTAGATCTGCTATTTTCAAAAGTATTTTTTTTTAAAATAGCAGTAATTTTGAAATGGGACATTGGGGCATAATGAGTACTTTTACTTTTGGTACTTTAAATGCATTTTGATATCAATACTTTTGTACCGACTTTTACTTGTAACGGCGTTATAGTTCCATATTGCAGTATTGATACTTTTACTTATGTAAAAACTTTACTTAAGTAAATAAAAAATAAAAAAGGGGAACGGTGGTAGAGGTGTGAGGTCACTGCTCATGCTGCAGGGATCCGATTGCAATGTGATGCAAGTTGTCTCTCACACACACACACACACACACACACACACGTCGCCCAGAGAAGAACTGTCACCCTTAATGGTTATCCGTGGTCTTTGTTCTGGACACGCTTGCTGACGAATGACTCGGGGGCATGTACTAGATATAAGTTCCATTCATTTCTGCCAGAAAGGTATGTCAACTTTGATCTGATGCAGAGGAACACTGTCTGTCTGTGTGTGTGTGTGTGTGTGTGTGTGTGTGTGTGGGGGGGATTGAGGTGTGTTCGGTCAGTCACGTGGTCAGTAAAGGGTTACAGGACGATGCCTGTCCTATACACGTCAGAAACCAAGATAAGTTGCAACACAACAGGAAGCACCATTTATCAGTCACATGCACATGCACACAGACACACACACACAGACACACGCACACAGACACACGCACACGCACGCACACACACACACACACACACACACACACACACACACACACATCCTTTCAACTGATTTCCATTGATTTCATCCCCTATTGCACTTTGCATTGCCTTTGTGTTTATAAAATGTGGGGGGCACTGGCAGTGGGGTAGAGTGTCCGGGTGGGAACTGCAAGGTTCCCAGTTCAATCCCAGGCTCCCCTCCCAGAGTTATAGTGTCGAAGTGTCCTTCCTTGTGCAAGACTCTGAACCACTCCTGATGTGCAGTTTGGTGCCTTGCATGGTTTCCTCCGCCATCGGTGTGTGAACGGGTGAACACAAATCTATGTGTAAAGCGCCTCGGATAAAGGCGCTATATAAAATGCACATCAGCCATAACCATATAAGGAGTTCCCAATGTGGACTGGAGTGTGTTGTCTGAACCTCAATCTGCCGTCAAGGCGTCAGGCACAAACAAATCAGTCAGCCCATTATGGTCATATATACTATACTGACGACATCAGGAATCTCCATATATGGGCATGAGAGGGACACAGACAACTCCATTCATGATGAGCACAAAAGACACACAGACAGACAGACTGGTACAGCAGGTACTCTGACAAAGCCAGTTTTTTTTTTTGGGTTTGTTTTTATGCCTTGTCTCATAATGTACCGGTCATGTGCTTCACTGCCTGCCTGCCTGTTTCGTTTTTTTATGTTTTGTGTGGGGGGGACTGTGAATGAAATTTAGCATCTTTGCTAATCCCGGTGTATTTATATGTTGCATTTATTTCTTTGTATAATGTTCACGAATTTGCTTTGTCCTGTCAAAAATAAACAGATAAAGTAAAGTAAAAGCTGGACACGAACAAAGACATGCCAATGGGTATAGGGGCTCCAATATCAGTGTAACAGAGGTACAGAATGCACAATAGGGAAAATTAAGCCTTTTGGTTTACACAAAGATAGAACTAGAAACACGCGCGTGCACACACACACACACACACACACACACACACACACACACACGAGAGCTTCCCTCACAATAAAACAGCACAAGATGATCACGCTGGATGGCCAGCCTTTTTGGCTGTACACTACGTACTGTACTAGGTAGGTATGTTCTCTGATCTTTCGTTGTATAAATTTCTCTCAAATCGTCAATCACGACACGATGACGTCCAAGTGCTGCGAGCAAGAACGGGATTATATATCTGGCAGGAATTTAAAGTCCACACAGTCAGAGCCTTTCCCCCCCTTCTTCACTCCCCCGGCGGCAGGTCATAAACACCTGGGCGTGAAAGAGACCGTCTCAACACCCGACCCGACACAACTTCATGGTCAGATGTTTGGGGGGGGGGGGGGGCAAGTTGTCTAGTAGTGACCATAGAGTAGACGGACCAATGCTCTGCAACGCCGGTATCTTCAGATAACATCATCCAGCATCCAAAGTATAGCTTAACCCATTCTGACCTGAGATCAGATTCTAAAAAATGTCTTCTACATCCCCGACAGTTTTCTGAAAAAAGCTATGTTTCTACGTCGGTGGTTCTTCGATTTTTCAAAAATAGCAGATCTACAAGCTCGTAGCGCGCCACCGAGCTTGTAGATCTGCTATTTTTCAATAGCTAAAGCACAACATAATGCTAACACCAAAAGGGGTCCCCGTCCAAAGTAGCTTAATGCTATATCAGTTACTGAGCTTTGGTGAAAGGGATGAGGAGTCAGGACACGCGTCCTCCGGAAGAACGTGATTGATTGTTATACGTTGAATTTTGAGGTACCGGTAAGAAGAAGAAAGAAAATCCAGTCACTACTATGGTGAACAGTGCATGGAAGGTCATTTTGTTAACAATTTGGCTAAATGACCACAAATTGACGTTAAATATAGAGCATGCAAAATAAATACGCGTTCGTTTCCTCACCCGGGTGCAGGTGAAACTAAGATATAACATCTGATGGGAGAGGGATTTTGGGGCGAGAAAGCCCCACCTCCAAGCCGAGGGGATCAATGCACATAAATGGAAGAGGTCACAGACCTTTGACTTCTGCTTTCAGCTGGGGGAGGAGCGAAGGCCTTTGTGAGATTGGGCTTTAATGATCCAATTGTGCAACCCTGGCATACTCCTTATACAGGAGATACAGTTTTTCCCCTCATGGGCTCTCCACGCTGTCTTTCTTCTTTTTTGTTTTTGTTTAGAAAAGCAAAGGGACAATAGAACCTTGTTTACCCGATCCTCATGGAAATGGATGTGCACGAGAATGAATTGTAACTTAAAAAGGAGGGGATAAACCCCATGCGATGAATCATCTTGTTTTCGAGTATAGATCCTTCACACAGATGTACAAAAAAAATACAATACAAAACAACACGTACACAAACAGAATCTCTCCCAGGACTATACCCACTCCCACAGCCACACTCACTTCCCGTCACATTTTATACTTTAAAATAAGCATTTCATTTTAGAAATGTGATTATTTTACAATTTACAAGATCTACAAGCTGAAAACGTGTCGCACTGCAACGCATTTTCAGCTTTTAGATCAGCTATTTTGGCAATATTTGATTTGGAATCCTGGAATTATTTTCTTTGCCATTTTTTAATTGGAATCCCAAAAAAGTTACCTTTTTATTTTATTTCAAATGCATTTAGTCATAGTTCACAAACTAAATCCAAATACATTGGACACAAAAAAAGGACAATAACATTTTCAGTTTCCAATTCCAGTTGTAATGCCAGTTCCTTGGTCAAGTGCACTGGGCATGAGTACCTAACTACTACATGCATGTTGTTGTTGTTAGGTACTACAATTTTGCTGTATTTGAGTATTTTTACTTTACTTGAGTATTTTCATTTCCAATACTTTTACTTCTATTCCACTACATCTCAGAGGCAAATATTGTACTTTTACTCCACTACATTTATTTGAAAACTTTTGTTACTACTATAGTTACTTACAAAACATACATTAACCACTTCAGCCCATATTGAAAATAGCCGATCTTCAAGCTCTTTTTAATTGTAACATAGTATTTCTATATTGCCGTATTGATACTTTTACTTAAGTAAAAAAAACAAGCTGTGAGCAATCTTTCCACCACTGCGTTCGGGAGAGGATTTTAAAGTGCATCCACTGAATAAGTGAATAAGTGCATTGGTAAGCACGAGGATCATCAGTGCTGTCCATGTCCAGCTGTCTTGCTTCTCCACTCATCACTCCCACATGTTTCAACCTCAATCTACTTCAACCCCCCACACACACACACACACACACACACACACACACACACACACACACACACACACACACACACACACACACACACACTTCACTTTCATGCTGCATTTTATGTACTTGGTCAATAAAGAAGGTCTATTAGGGGAGCACAACACTATGAATGCTATTGGGGACGTTCCAACAATTGTTGCGCTATATTTGTAGTACTAAAGGAAAATGGGCATTTAAAAAAGTAATATTTTGATTATATTCATGTTATGTACTATTAAAATAACTTCCCATGGCTTGCCTCTTTAGTCCAAAACTAAATATTAACAGAATAACACGATATTGACATTTTGGCCCATGGGCTCTGCACGTATGAACGTAAACAAAAAAGATCCCATCTTGTCCCATCCCTTTTGAAATATTCTGCAGAAAACACTGATTGACGCCGTAGCCTTGATTATTGCAAAAGGCTTTTTCAGCTTCAAACATAAATATTATAAAATAAAATATGGCCAAAAGAAACAAATTCAATTGGTTCAATAGAATTTCTACGGACGATATTGTGTGTGTGTGTGTGTGTGTGTGTGTGTGTGTGTGTGTGTGTGTGTGTGTGTGTGTGTGTGTGTGTGTGTGTGTGTGTGTGTGTGCGTGCGTGCTTGCGAGCGCGTGCGTGCGTGCTACTTCTAATTCTGATATTTGGCACATCTGTATTAGACTATCAGTGTCAATATTTTCTTAGCCCCTTTCTTTCTTTGTACACAGAGCTGACAGTGCAGATCTGGGTTCCTGGCATTCTTCACCCCCAATAAAAAAGCACAGGTTAAAAGTTTAAAAGGTTAAAAGAGAGACGCTTGTCTTGTCTATGGTCTTGGCACAATAACAGTGAGACAATCCACAACACTGATGCTTGATGATATTAGGCTAAAGTAAAGAGGCTAATTGTATGAAAGCTTTGGATACTAAATTGAACACTTTGAATAGACACACACACACACACACACACACACACACACAGAGATAGACAGACAGACAGACAGACAGACAGACAGACAGACAGACAGACAGACAGACAGACAGACAGACAGACAGACAGACAGACAGACAGACAGACAGACAGACAGTTGTGCGGCAGTTAATTTTGTCTAAAATGGTCAAAGCTTATTACAGCTCAATTATTCATTTTCAAATAATAGTCTTATTTGTTGTTGTCATTGTTTGATTGTGAATGAATGTATAGGACCTTAATGGAAACGAGACTTTCTTCGGTGCTATCCTTTAGGACCAAGTGCTGAACTGTACCCTTTGCTCTTTGCATTTTTCTAACAAAGTAATCAATACCATTTACAATTTAGGCATTTAGCGTCAATGGAAGAATCCAGGAGCCATCTAAGCAGCTTCATGGTTGTTTTGATACCCATTTGTGTTCAGGATTCTATCACACTGACAAAGCCGATTTCTCTAGCTGGAACTATTGCCGCAACGTGTTGCACATTGTAAGCTTGTCACCTCAGAAAAACAAAAGAATAAAACATTGAAGAAAAGCAAAATACCATCTGATTGGCTAGTCCCTTAAGACTGTTTGACTGTTTTCGTGATCCAGGAAGACAATCGGATGACGTGCAAGTAAATGTAAATTAACTGTAAGGGTGGTTCTTGTGGATGAGTCTTCATAGTAGATCAATACTCAAACTGATATGTTTCTGCTGCTGCAAAGACCACAGAGGAACCTGACGCCTCTGCATTCCTGACTGTATTGGTAATCAATCACCAGCCTAGTGCTTTTTGTTATGACACTGACCCCACATCTGAGTGACCCACACCACACATTGGTTTGTCATAACAGAAAATAATAAATTAGAGAAGGTGTGATCCTCAAATCCTGCAGGTTTCAATGCTATTAAATAAACAATAGAATACATGACTTGAGCGAAGAAGAGCTTTGTGACTGGAATGGCAAAAGAATAGGGCATAAATAGTACACATGGCAAGATGACAGGGTGTAAAGTAAATCACCATAATGTTACCATGGTAACAAAGGCTTAAAAATCGTACGCAGTAGATCCTTGAAAAATGAAACAGGCTACATGGTAAAAAAAAGAAAGGGAGAAAAAAGAGAGGAGAAAGGTATCTGTGCAAGACCAAAGATTAATGCTTACTGTTTGTAAGCCTATATTAAAAGTATAGTAAAGTATAGGCCATTAGGCCTGAGTATTTGTATTAAAAATATGAGACTGAAACTATGTCTCTCAAAATAAACATAATTTGGAGTAGACTCATTCATTGTTACTAACTGTTCATGCCAAAAGTATAATTTAAATAATTGACAAGAAAAACAAGGGGATGATATAGAATAGAATAGATGGACACATTCTGGTCACAGCGCTGTCACCACCACCACCACACAACCACATACTGTATGTCTCGCTTGCAGTTTCACCAAAACCAGCATGGTTTGTAAATTCAAGAAGAGCCCATTCAACAGTTGAAAGCCTAGTGTCACCTAACTGGAAATCGTAAAGAATTATGCAAACGCTCATGGAAAGTGATGTCTCCTTCAAGGCTAGAGAGAGAGAGAGAGAGAGAGAGAGAGAGAGAGAGAGAGAGAGAGAGAGAGAAACCTGTCCTATAGTGCAACAGTTGTGTCACAGGGGCTGCATTTATCTCCTCCCTAGATTAACTCCCAATTGTTCTCAAGGAACAAAGACAGCTAGTGAGGAAGCACCCCCCCCCCCCCACCCCCACCAAGGCCAGATGGTCAGCGTTCAGAAACCCCTGAACCCTCCAGCCCTTGCCCTCTCTGATAGCGTGTGTGTGTGCTCAGGGCTGAGACAGACATGGGCCACCCAACAAAGTTCACAATCCACACGGCCAGCAAACATCTCTCTCTCTCTCTCTCCACATGACATATTATATACTTATAGGCCTATGTTAAAGTTACTTAACTTGAGTAGAGAACTGATGCATGACAACTCAACATAGATTTAAAATAAAGTCACAATCAGCAACATCAAAAATGGTTTATCTACTCTGTTCATTCACTTGCACTAGTCTGTAAAAAACCTAATCTAGTAACCACATAAAAAATGACATTGATGGGCTTCATGAAGTCCAGTGTTGCTGGAATGGGAGATATAGGCTAGTGCAGTAGTAGAGCGTACATGTGTATCTGGTCAAGATGGATGGCTGGGCTCCGAGCCTCCGATAGGCAGCACGAGCCTGCAAATACTAACTTATATTCAGGACCTTCAGGTTAATCATAAACATCGTCCTTTGCTCCAATTAAAGCAGGAGAGAGTGGTCTTGAGACATAAGAATGCTAACCTTGCTTAGGACATGATGAAACATGGGGGGGGACAGATTAGAATCTGGTCGAGATAGACTGGTTTGGTTAGCATAATTACATTGACTGACAGACCACACACTGTCACTATGCCTCTTCTATCTAGTCGCTCTTATCTGATATTATCTTGACTCTGGCTGGCATGGCTGCTGCAACACCAAGACCATCAACACCTCCCCCCAGGCCATGCATTAATTAAAAGATGAATACAATCTGTGAATTTGGTTTTCACTTTCTATGTCTACTTTGTTTAACAAATGTATACGGTATACCCGACGTATGCAATTAATATGAACTTAACTTGCATGGGAAGATTAAGGGTTTGGCTTGGCAAGCATATGGCATTCATTCTGATTTAGTAGACAAACAAGTCTAATATCTTCAATTCCAAATATATACTGATTGATTAATCGATATACAACACTGTACTGATATGGACGACTACTGTTTTAAGGTGCCCTACTGTAACATCCCTAGTCTATGACCTGGCCAAAGGGTTTATTTGTTACCATAATAATGTGAATTCCATCGGCATAAATAAGATGTAGATCGATTTAGCTGAGACAGACTTTTGGGAGAACGCTATAGCTTGCCTAATAAATTGGTCAAATAATATATTGCCCATAAGGGGACGAGCGACATTAAAATACGAAGAGGAAAAAAAACAGTCTGATTCTTTCGTTATTTGGTTTTACGGACAGTCTCACTCATTAATAACCGAGTTGTCTACTTGGAAAAAAAATCTATGTTGTGAAGGCTATGTTATAAATCATGTTCTGGGCCATTTGCAATGAAATTGCAAACTGCACATTTATAGTCTTTTACAGCAGCTAACTTGGTAGCATCGCTGACAAGAAGAAGAGAGCACTGGGCTGCATCAACGCAGAACGGACTGGTCAACTCAACAACATAACAGACACAGTAGCCTACCTACTGTATGTATTTCATTCATCAACGCCGCTTCTTCCAGCCCAGTGCAGTCATGCTGAGACACTTGTTGTGAAAAGTGTGTACGAAGTAGTCATTGAACATAAATATCGCCACGGCATGCTTACCTTTCTTCTTTTTTTATCCGAATTGAACAGCGCCACGCCGCCACGTCCATCGACACTGAGTTAATAGTATACCTCTCTCTCTCTGTTCTGTTCTGTTCTGTTTGTTGTTGCTTCTTCTTCTTGCCCAATGCCGCTCCGAAAGGCTTTGACACTGTTGGCCGAGGGAGCCACCGAGTGATGACGTCAGTCAATTACTGTATGTACCATTTGGTTGCGAACCGCCTGCGTTCAATGCTGGGGGAGAGAGAGAGAGAGAGAGAGAGAGAGAGAGAGAGAGAGAGAGAGAGAGAGAGAGAGAGAGAGAGAGAGAGAGAGAGAGGGGCAGCCAAAAAGCTCGCGTACCGTACGTACGACGGTGTCGCGCGCCGAAAACATATAGCCCCGTCCTAATAACTCACGGGCCGTAGTGGAGACGTGGACGTAGAAACGCGTCGTGAGCTTGTAGATCGGCCGTTTTCGGCGCCGCGCGACACCGTGGTACACTGGTACGAGTACGACCGACGGATGGAGCATCATGTTATAAATTCCACACCAGTACAAGAAATACAATGTTCAGAACAGAACGTGCATTGGAGTTTACCGTACATACATCCACACAATCTTGCCCAAGGCTAGGTCAGTGACATAATATCAAAAATGTCATTTTGATATGTCACTGGCCTATAGCCTTTGGCAATATAGTGTGGATGTAAAGTAACTCATGCTAACTTTATTTACTTTAATAATAATAAAATAATAAAGTTTGCATAAAAGTAATTGTTTTGTTGTCAGTTTATAATAACGTTGCACATACATACCGGTAGCCAAGCCTATACACATGACATGAGTTTGTAGTTTCAAAAGCTTGAGAACATCTCCCTCTGTTGGTAGAAATGCAGAATCGCTGGAAATGAAGCGACTGTTGTGTTAATACGTTCAGCATACATGGTTAAATAAAAAGCAACAAAGAATAACGTTTCCCTTCAATGGACATTCAACATATGCATTTGACATTTGTGGATTATTAATTATTTGTCACTTATTTGAATGGACATAATAGCTCAAGTTTATTAAGCCTATTTAAATTCCAATGTTGATAGGCTTAGGCTCATGGACAGCTGTTTATTTAAAATGTTAGCTAATCCTTATAGATAGGCTATATAATATAAACAAATAGCTAGGCTACATAAAATAAAACAAGACAATTAATAATTATTATGAATGATATGATAATTATTAATTATAATTATGATATTTCCTCTTCAACGCGTGGATAGACAGGTGCTATTAATCAGTGGACAGGTGCTATTAATCAGCGGTTCTCAAAGTGGGGTCCGTGGACCCCCAGGGTCGTTGAGGGAGTTCAAGGGCCCCCCAGCTAAATGATAATTATATAGGAACCAAATGGACCCTTATGGGTCTGTAACTCAGAGACTCGAGAGTGTAGCCTACAAATGGAACCGAACTCTAATTGGGATCCCAGAAATAGAAATGTCATTAAATGGGGGTCTGCTATTTTCCAGCATTGGACCGTTGCACAGTGAAGTATAAACAAGGCTTTAGGATTTATAAGTCGTTTTTAGAATCCTCCTTCTCAGGAGCATATACACGGATTACCCAAGCCGTGCATATCCACGGATGCATGCCTATTCCCACTATAGGCTGAGGAAGAAATGCCACTTGACAGTTTTCAAATCAGCCTCATGGTGGCGCTACAACAGGCCAAGTTGCGTCTCACACACACACACGCACACACACACACACACACACACACACACACACACACACACACACACACACACACACACACACACACACACACTTCATAACATAACAATAACATAACACAGGTTACAGCAGACAGCTGTAATGTTAAAGGACAACTTTGTTTTTGTTTTCCAACCAAGGTTCATGTTTTATAGGTTGTTATTAGAGAAAGTAAAAGATATGGTAAATGGTGCATTTATATATCGCCTTTATCCAAGTCGCTTTACAGAGATTGTGCATTATACATTCACACACACACACACACACACACACACACACACACACACACACACACACACACACACACACACACACACACACACACACACACATTCTCACACTTGCAATGCTTAGAGTAGGATATACTCTGAGTTGCAATGGGACTGGTCCACAAGATTCGATACACCACCAAGATACCCATGTACCTGTCTAAATTAATGTAAACGAAGTCCACACCCACAACACCAGAGGGAGTGCAACAAACCATGTACAACCCAGATTCGGCACAAACAAGGGACTAAATTATTTTCGCTCCTATGCCACCAAAATGTGGAACGCCCTACCAACAGTCATTAAGACATGTGAATCCCTTGACTCCTTCAAAACCGTTCTCAAAGGGCACCTACGGACGTCTGCAATTCGAAACTGGCCCCCGTAAAATCTGAATCCCCCCACCCCCCCCCCCCTTTTTCCCCTCACTGTATATGTTTCTTTTCCCTTTTTGCTTCCTTTATGATAGTTCTTTAACTAGAAGTGTCTATTTGTACGTCTTTAAATGGCAATTGGATGTCATTTTGTTCCAAAAATGTGTTTTGCTAAAATCCACCTGTTGGTGGTGCTATAACAGGCCGTTCTGGAAAATGTGGGGCAGAGGCATATATACTCTAAAGGCAGAGGTTCATGTAATCCTTTACAGTAGAGCTGTTATTAACGTGTAATTATTTACAGTAGAGCTGTTGCGATTCTTTACAGTAGATATGTTATTAATTAACATGCAATCCTTACGCATTACGTAACAACATACAACATGAAATCCATTGTAAGAGATGAGAGATGTCAGTGTGTGGTAAACAACCACCCAACAGCTATAACAACACTGTCAGTTGTATAACAACACTGATGAAGGCTGGATAGCCGAAACGTAATTGTTCAAATATGAAATAAACTATATATAACTGAAGTCTTGGTGCTGTGTGCGACCCACTACCTTTATTTTGGTATAACAACATGAAATCCATTGAAGAGATATCAGTGCCACCTGCTTTCTATCTATATCTATAAACATATGACAGACCTTACCTTGTGAATTAATTCGAAATATTGAAATATTTCCAAATATTGAAGTATTTTGTGTAATGGTTGTGCGATCTGCCTGCCTGGCTTTAATAGAGCGTTACAAATACAACTGACAACCTGACAACTTCTTCTTCTTTCTTCCTATCCCCCCCCCCCCGACACGGTCGAGGCAGATGGCCGCCCACCCTAGAGTCAGGTTCTGCCTGACGTTTCTTCATAAAGGGGAGTTTTTCGTTACCATTGTCGCAATATTGCTTACTCTGGGTGGATCTTTGTTGGTTGTAAAGTGTCTTGAGACAACTTGTTGTGATTTGACACAATAAATTTGAATTGAAGTGAATTGAATTGAACTTCCAATGCTTCCATATGAGGAAATCAAGAAATCACTTTGGCGTTTCCATTCATACGAGGAACTCACGTTAAAATACGAAGTAATGCCTGAACAACTCTATTATGTTAAAAACGGATGGCTTGTGTTAACAGTGCTGCATGGCTGGCTGTCAGCCTGTCACTCAAGACGGCCGTGGGCCTGCCTTGTTCTTTTGCGGTTCGAAAGCAGGCGTCAGTGGCAGTATGCAACTATGCATATATGCAACATGTAATCCATCAGTGTAACAACAGCGTAACAGCAGTGTAACTACCAGTAAGACGGCAGGCAGGCTTTGGCATGGGGGGTCAGATCAACATATGGAATGAATTCTGTAGGCCTACTGGCCATACTGTATATGGAGCGTGTGTCTTGACTTTATAGGTTTTGATTCAAGGTTCAAGGCACCTTGAAACGACTCAACAGCTTCCACCTGCGTTGTCTACGTCGCATCCTGGGAATCTCTTGGCAGGACAAAATTCCCAACACAGAAGTCCTGGAACGTGCTCGCTCCACCAGCATGTTCACCATGCTGAGCCAGCGCCGCCTCAGGTGGCATGTCCACAGGATGGACCCCAGCCGGCTCCCCAGGGCCGTCCTGTATGGAGAGCTGTCAACAGGCTCCAGACCTCTTGGTCGCCCACGCCTGTGCTTCAGGGACGTTTGCAAACGTGACATGAAGCAGGCAGGCATTGACCACAACAGCTGGGAGGAAGCTGCAAAGGACCGTGGCGTTTGGAGGCGGACTGTCGCTGCAGGAGCCCGCCGTGCCGAGGAGAGACACATCTCCGTGTTGCAGGCGAAGAGACAGAAGAGGAAACTGCGTGCAAGCAGCCCCCACTCCTGTGCCAGGCCCCTCTCGTTTTGTCTGCACCAACTGCGCTATAGGGACTGTCACTCCGGAGTGGGGCTGTCCAGCCACAGCCGTCGCTGCAAGAAAACATGACCACCCTGCAGGCGCAATCCATCGTCATCACTGACGGACGGATGCCTATGAAGAGTCAAACTGATTTTTGTTTGGATTCCTTACAGACATGAGGTCAGAATCAGATTCAACATATGGAATGTCAGAACGGGTCAGCTCCATATATGGAGATCTAAGGGTTTGAGGTCAGATATAGAGTTGCATCATATATATGCAGATCTAGGTGATGATCCAGTATTCTCCATGTATGGTTATCCAGGGTTAGATGAGGTCAGTGTCGTGATCTTCATATATGGAGATGGCCATATATGGTGGCGTGACATGTCACGGGGCACCATATATGGAGATCTATATCACGTGATGTCACGAGGCCTGACCATATATGGAGACGTGATGTCACGAGGCGTGACAATATATGAAGGCATGGGTCGGTGACGGACGGGAGATGCAGGTTCATAGTAAATAACAGTGTAACAACAGTGTAAAAAAGGAAAGGTAGCCTATATGTTTACCCAGGGTAACTGGACTAAGCTCAATAACTTGTTTACAGCCAGGCCCAACAACAGTGTAACTATTAATAACAGTGTAACAACAGTGTAACTATTAATAACAGTGTAACAACAATGTAACAGTGAATCCATTACTAGACCTGTCTGTGTGTAACATTGGATTGCGCAGCGAGGTTGCGCATTCAAGGGGTTTGTGAGTGAGCGTCGTCTAGGCGCAACTCACTCACTCAAACTCCTTGAATGCGCCTCGGGGCGCATGCGCAGTGCGTGACGTTTCGAAGTCGCTTCTCCGGGGTGTTTGAACAGGAAGGCGGACATGTTGGTCAGGCTGTGGGAGAAAATCGGGCATCGTCTGTTTTCTTTTTTTTTTTTTTTTCTTTCGAAAAATAACATAGCTCAAAAGCTAGTTTATGTGTTTAGAATCTGAAAAGCACCACCCGGGCCTGTCATAACAGACCGAAGGTGACAATGTGAGGCGTGCAGCGGAAGGGCTGCCATTGAATGTTTTAACGAGAGCCGTGTTTTAAAACTGATCGAAATTTGGAAGAAGTTTTTTTTTCTTCCTTTCTCGCCACTTCTACTTTGCAGCTGTCAGACTCGTTTGTCTTTTTTTTTTTTTGGCAAAGGGCCTGGCACAGATATGGACACGGGCCTGGACTAACCTCGCCGCGGATCGAGCGTCGCTAGCCGAGGCGCTCTCTCTAACTTCAACTTTTCGTTACCTTTGCGTTTGAATGCAGCAACATTTTTTGAAAGCCTCTTCTCTGAGACTGCGGAGCGGCGGCATCCTGTGGAGGCTCCACTAATCTGTTGCCGCATTTATCTCCTGCTGCTGAAGTTGTCTGCCTGCCACTTTCGACTGACTGGGGAAACGCAAGCTTTTCTTTGAAAATGTGGCTTTTGTGTGTTAAACGCAACTGTAAACGTTCCGCGGTTTGTCAGGACAAGAGAACAAACACGTCTTTTCTTTGAAGTTTGGTTAAAGAGTTCACACGAAGAAAGAGAGGGGACTATTTGGCTAGCTAGCTACCACCGACTGCTAAGCTAGCTAGCCTTCTGGACTCGTCCGCTGCTCTGGTTTTTAACCCGCAAGAACAACAGTGGAACTGAACGGAACAAAAATGTCAGCTGGAGAAAGTTTGGAGGCTCGATTTGAGAAAATCGATGCCATGTTGAAGGACCCCAAGTCGGAAGTAAACACGGATTGCCTTTTGGTAAGTTTCTAGCCTGCTAGCTGCCTGGCTAAGTAGCTAGCCAATCAGCCATTCGGGGTCAGGCTATTCCTTGGAGTAGAAAAACACAGCGCCTGGGCGAGAGGAGACGGTCAAGTTGTGTTTCATTGCCACGGAGAAGTTTCTCTAGCGAAAGGTGTTAAGTGTGGCGCCTGAGAGTCGTTTCTATGCACTTTTACATCTAAAAAGGGTTTGTTAAAACTGAAACGTGAAGTTATCAGCAGTTGAGCCTCTTCTGTTTCCTCTTTCCCCTCCCACCCATGCTTACTTGCAGCCCAAATCATGAGTTTGTAATTGCAAAATGTAAGGTTGATGTTTATTCTCCACTAGAATGGATACCACAGCCTCCATAGGTCGTGATACTACTGTATTGTCAGATAGAAGGACTTGAGAATTGAAGAGGCGGTTACCACCAGTTGAGATGACGGCAGCGTTTGACAGACATCATCTGATCAACTAGGCTAGGGAGTGATTTGGGCAGCCAACCTTCAGACATCGCATAGATTTTTGCGCGTGTGAGCCCCCCCTTCAATGGCCAAGTAAGTGGAACGTAAGGTTTTAGACTTGTGGGTGGGCTGTTTTGCCTAGCTTTTTGGTAGCCTGGTAGTGATTTAGTTAGAAGTGATAGACTGTGTGCCTATAGTGGCCGTGTACCACCGCCTGCAAGCCTGTTCTAACCTGCAAACCTCCAGCTGCATCAGTACACCTGTTGCCTGTTCACCGGAGCCTGTCCTGGCTGCTTCCTGTGTCTGCCTGTGTGACAACTCATGAAAAGTGACTCTTTTGTCTGTGGAAAGAAGACTGCTGCTGTTGCCACACGTGTGCTAAACCCCAGAGCAACACCTCCAGTTTTTATATTGCGTGACATAATCAACGTCACTGGCACACTGTGCTGTGCATGCGACTGGATGCTCCTTTTTGTGAGCTAGGATTTGTTGATGATCGGCGTAGCTCGGAAGAGGTAGCGGCGACAAGTATTTTCGCAGGCATTTTGGCTTCAGCAGCCAGATGTGACTCATATGGCGTTCTCTTCTCTAGTCTGTACTGGGGGATCAAGCCAAAAAGCCACATGCAACACTATTGTGATTTGATGGAAGATTCTGGCCAGGATTTCCCGAGATTGTCTTTGGCAGTTTTGGAATTTACTCTAGTTGGAGCCCACTCAGCCCAGCATTGGCATTTGAACTATCATGGAAGGACCAGTAATAGTTTGTGTAGGCTGTATAAGTCTAAAGAGTAGTGTCATCGTTATGAAATCAGGTGTCAAGATAGTGATCATCCCATGTTAATTATCCATCCATTTGTAAGTGAGAGTGTACTAAATGTAACCAAATAGACCCTTGCTATGGTTCAATTTGTTACCTTTTTAGTTTTACTCTTACAAAGGGAGCATAAAAGCAGTGTTTTGGGGAGGAGGCTTTTCCTTTTGCCACACCCACCTCAGGAGTATTTCTGTCAGTGTAGGCTGCTGTAAATGCAGTCTGCTGCTGTTGACAAGAGAAGTTACCTTGCCTCTCTAACCTCCCAGTCCCACTCTAGAGAAAGGCAATTAAACTCACCTAAAAGTGCACACACTCTGCATTTTAATGGCTAAAAGCTGTGGGGACTGTTCTGTCGGCACCAGCTACACACACACACACACACACACACACACACACACACACACACACACACACACACACACAAGGGTGTTGTTCCTCTCTCTCTCTCCCCCTCTGCAATCTCTCTGATCAATGAATGGAGGCCTTTTGCTGAGGCACTCTCCACCACCACCATGCAACTCCACCCACAGCTTAATAAAATTCCATGCTAATCAAATAACCTCTTGTCTTTGACTGGCCTGGAGTCCCCTGTGTGTCTCTAAGCCATTCTGTGCGTCTGGAGAGAGAGAGAGAGAGAGAGTTGAGAGCAGGCAGGCAGCTCTGAGGTAGCTTGGGTGTGGGCTTCGTTTCTCTACCCATAAACCAAAATTATGTGGACCGAAGACTCATGTTTCTGAAAGGCCTTGAATCGGGACATTTAACTCATAAAGCAGCCTCCGACATGTTTGGCCATGAGTAATAGGTTCCCTCAAAATGCACAATGCAAGCCTTTTAGTGCCCATGTTTCTGTGCCTTTTACTCTGGCAGTTGCTATTGCAGTGTAGTAGGACTGGTGTTGTGGTAAATGCATCCCCCCCCTCTTCTTCAGAGAAGCCAGGCCTGCTGTTGCATGATGTTGACATTTTGGCCTGCACCTTCCCACTCTGCTCAAGGGTGGCCTATCAAGCTGCTGTGTTCTTCTAGCCCTGTCATCCCTTATCTACTCCCCCTAAATAATTTCTGCCGGAGAGAAGAGAGGGGCCTTATCTGGTGTTGTGCTGCCCACCATCACTGTGCTCCAGGCAGGCTTCTACTGAGGGCCATTCTGAACAGGCAGAATTCCTGGCATTGTGATGGGAGAGCTCGCTGACATTAAAAGGGCCGCATATTGTTCTGTGTGTGTGTGTGTGTGTGTGTGTGTGTGTGTGTGTGTGTGTCTGTGTGTGTTTGTTTGTTTTTTTCTGCATGCCTCCCAATAGCTCGCGTATAACTGCTGCTTTTAAATTATAAACCATGGCATTGAAAGGGGGGATTTAAAATGGTTGGCTTTACATTTTAGATACGGTATCAATCAAGTAATGAAAACAATTTTTTAATGGAATAGTTACTGTATGCTTGGTTCCTTTTTACGGTAGAGCTGATTCACCAGTTGGTGATGTGGAATGACTGAGCTGATATGTTGGAACTTGTTGGGTGTGGGCTTTGGTCTTATTTGAAATATATGAGGGCTTCCTGGCACAGCCTTTGTTGTTCCTCCTTTGACACTTAAGGAGTTGGGGTGCATTAGCCCCCACTACGTTTTGATCTCTTTCATCTCTTATTTGAACTTTTTAAATCTGTAATAATACTAATCGCAGGAAATAACTGGGCTTTTAAGGCTGTAGTAGATTGGTTCAGACCGTGATTGATGGGGGGGAATTAGGCATTTTTCTTATCCAGAATGACTTTGAATATGTGCAATGGTGGAGTAATCCTAAATGGTTTAATACAACTTTTGCAGCCAGCTTTTTGGCTTAATGTGTCAGAATAACGAATCACTTTAATATTGATAGACTAGGCCTTCTCCAGGACTAGGATTATGATATTAAAAATGTAATGCTTTTTTAGTTTACAGCATACAAGTGAAACTTCACTTTCCCCACTTTCCCCCCCCCACACAAAAGTAGTGTTTTACCCTGGGAATACACTGGAGTCGTGGAAGGAATGTTAATGGGTGTGACATTTCTTGAAGTTGTCACCTGGCATTAGTCAGCGTCGAGTGAATTGGATGCAATAATTGTTGCTAATCGTATCATTGCTTCATGTCAATTAGAGGTGTGGAAATGTGGATGATTCTGCATCAATGCAGTGCAGTGATGTGATGTAATCGAGTATCAGCATAGCCTATTAACATTTATTGTTGGTTTTCCCGGCCTTTGTTGGACAATTTAAGCTTTTTTTGGACGCCGGTGCTAATGGGGCGAAATTCAATTTAAATTTGAACACTGGACAATGGGTGGGGGCGTGAATAATGATTCAAGGAATTAACACTCTTATCGCCACCTAGTGTTCATTCAGTGATACCGCACAGTGCCAAATAGAATGTTTCAGTTCTCATCCGGGTCACACAGCCTCAGACATTCGCAGAAGGAGGTGCGACTGGTTTTTAGCAGGAGCCGATGGGGCTTAGCTTTCGCCAGAAACGGTAATATGTCGGGCGCGATGCGATTGGACAACACATTTTCTTCTGAGAAAACAAGCCGCAAAGAAACTACAATGAATGGATTCATAATGGTGTGCGCGCGCATCCATCCCCATGCTGGGAAGAACGCTGGTTTTGATATAAAGCTTTTGAACCAGCGGGTGAAAACCTATGGCCGCGATATAGCCCTGTTGGCAGCCTTCACGTATAAAAAAATACATAAATAGAGATGATCAGGACTCGAACCCGCGGCACACTGCCAGACTGGATGCCAAGGTGCCTCGACCACTGAGCCACGGCCCAGGCCCATCATGATTGTTTACATGATAAATAATTTTAGGCCAGTTGTTGGCAATAGGCATCCGGCGGGCCAGAACAGCCTGCAGCAATAATATCTGGCCCGGTAGTCGATCATTTTGAGCATATGATTTATTATACATTTTCTTCCATTTTACAATATTGGTTGTTGAGATACCTGCCCTGTTTGTTGTAGGGATTGCTCCGATCAGGTGTTTTGGTACCGAACCTGATCACCGATTGTTTTTCTCATCTTCGGCCGATACTGATACCGATCTTGTGCGTAAGGGGAAAATTCGAATATTTGTCAAATTATTATTTGTCAAATTATTTGTTTGTGTCTGTGTGGGGTGGGAGAAGAAGAAGAACGTTTAGGTTTGTCACAAAGATGCAAAATGATATACTATATATACTGATAATCTTATACCACTGAAATGGTATAAGACGGCTTCTCCAGATAGGGTATATATTGGCGATCACAGAAAGGGTAAGTTACCGATCGAGTCATTTGGAGTGAATATCGTCCGATCACCGATCAGTGGCCGATTGATCGGAGCATCTCTAATTTGTTGTAAAACCTTCTGCATAAAGCCGGACGTCGAGTAAAGCAGAATGAGTGGCAGGAAGCTTTCGTTGTCAGCTGAAATCCTCAATTTCAGATGACTAGCATGCAGTGTATTAACCCATTCTGACCTGAGATCAGATTCTAAAAATGTCTATTTGAAAATGACAGTTTTCTGAAAAAGCTATGTTTCTATGTCAGTCGTTCTTCGATTTTTAAAAAATAGCAGACCTACAAGCTCGTAGTGGCGCGCTATGAGCTTGTAGATCTGCTATTTTTAAATAGCTAAAGCATAACGTAATCTGCTAACACCAAAAGGGTTAAGAATAATGATGAATAAGATTCCTTGAATAATAGTGGGAAGTTGTGGAGCCGTGGAGATATGATTGACTGTTGACTGAAAGTTTCAGTATTCTACTGGTCTCTGTGATATACTAGCATAATCTCATAGCTACTTTTGCTATTTCCCTGGTTGTATCTTTTCGTTGTAGTTCTCTATCTGTATGCCAGGTCCAGTATGTATGTACAGTATGTATAAATGAAGAGATTGTGACGTCGTCTCTGGTGGTGCGCTGGAGTAGTTGGTGGCCTGATGCTAGATGTCATACATATTTCTCAACCAGAAGTGAACGTTGCTCTGTCAAATTTGTTCTCGAGACTAAAGTACTGAAGGAATACCAACACAGTCGAAGTAAACCCAGTAAAACTATGCCTGACCCTGAACTTATTTTGAACCTTATTCTCACTAAAACAAAACGAGGGCGTAAAAGAAAGGAGGGCGAGATGGATCATGGGTGATGACGGTACCTGTTGCCTACTGGGAGGAGGGCTGGGGACAGTTCAGACATCCGCCTGCCAGACAGTGATCAGTAGGCCAGAACAATGGCTCTATAAAGTTTATATTATACCATGCTACCTTGCAGGAAGAGAGAGGCTGTGGTTGGGGAGCCCAGAAGTTCATCAAGAGGGCTGTACAACCCACACATGTGTGGGTTGTACCCCCTGTTTGACACATGTGTGGTTTTTGAGCGGTGCCTAACCGCTCCATCGCACAGCTGTGTGACAGTGTGTGTGTTTGTGTGTGTGTGTGTCAGTTTCAGCACGTACAGCTGGGGTGACACTGTAAGAATAGTACAGTATAAATAGTACAGTGCCAGTACGGTACAGTACTACTACAGAACATTACTGTACAAGTAGTACAGTACGTATAGTTGCACCGCTCAGTTCGCACAGGTGTGAATTATTTTGTTTTACATTTCAGCTTTTTTGTCAGAATACGGTAGTCCCTTTTTTCCCCTCTTGTTGCAGACCCACACACACACACACACACACACGCACACCGTCGCTGTAGATAATGGCAAGTTTTGTCGGCCCGAGTAGTCAAGAAAGTGAATGGCTGCGTGCGAGCTCTGAGAAAGGCGTTTTATATCAATTACTATCTAAAGTCCATGTCTGCATGCCATTGGCATTTGGGTGGTGCAAAATGCTGTTCCCTGCTTTTGGGCTCTCTAATACAGGATGCCTGCCCTCATTCTAGTGACCTTTGCCTTTAATGGACACGCCTACCCCACCTATAAGGTGTTGCCTGCACTGATAACACAGCCTGACGGCGAGATTATTGAAAAAAAATAAATGCATATGAATTCCTGTGTCCACACGTCATCATGAAATAGGATTTGTTGGACCATATCAGTGCCACCCATGCATAACATCTCTAGGGCCTTCTACACCTTATACTGTCTGTATGTTTTGTAAACTAACATACAACCGGAAACCAGACCGTGGCCTTGTGGTTAGAGTGTCCGCCCTGAAACTGGGAGGTCGGGGTTCGATCCCCGGCCGGGTCATACCAAAGACTATAAAATTGGGACCCAATGCCTCCCTGCTTGGCACTCAGCATCAAAGGGTTGGATTGGGGGGGGGTCAAATCTACTACCGGTAATCAAAAGATTCCCGAGCGCGGCACGGCTGCAGCTTCACCGCTCCTTGGCTGCGGCTCACCGCTCCAAGAGACGGGTCAAATGCGGAGAACAAATTTCACTGCGGTAACGTGTGTGACAAATCGTATGACTTTGACTTTGACTTTGTCTAGGTCAAGTGAAATCAGCTGGCCTCTTTTTTTATTTATTTAAATAAGCTAATCACTTCCTATAGGGCAACAACAATGGCTGAGATGATCACTTCCATTCTGCAAATGATGAAATCTCACTTCCTAAAGATGAAAACAAATCTCACATTTTTTGTTGTGGTTTTCGGCACTGGGTCCATCCCCTATTGTTGGAACGGCCCACGGCTGCCAGTTGTAAACTGCTCTCCTCAGCTATTCGGCTAAGGGAACAACAATGGGCAGAGCTATTTGTAGATCTGCATTTCCCTCAACTGACCGACCATTGGCAGGAATGCAGACTAAAATGATCTAGTCTTAAACCACGATGAAACCTAGTGGTCCTATATTGGGGGGCAAACATTCTACGGAAATATCAGATCTACAACGTGTATATGAGCAATATACACTAAATACGTTTTGTGTAGAGCGGAATAAATGAGCTGACCAAGTATAGACCCTGGTCAACATAAACAGGGTTTAAGGGGTTCCTCCTTTTGATTTAGCCCTTGAACTTCACAGCCCCCCCCCCCCCCCCCCCAACACCCTCCCATCTCTTACTTACAAGGCCTAGTTCTATTGTCCCACTTACAGAGGAATCTGCACCCCCCTGGCTAGTAGGAGTTGGTTGGAAAAGCGAGTTGAGATCCCGGGGGTCAATGTTTAATAAGTTGGTTATTTGTGGTTGAGGTCACAAGTGCTGGCTGGCGGAGGCAAGGCATCATGGTCTTTTTTTTGTGTGTGTGCTTGCGAATCCAATACTCAGTAGAATCACATGAGCGCTCAGTCTCTTCTGTAGGGATAACTCGATTGTATTTTGACATGAAAGCCTTTATGACAGTGAGTCTCTCTCTCTCTCTCACTGGGGCCTCATAAGGAAATGGAATGCCCTTGTTGTACCATGCCTGGGTTCAGTGTCACCGCCATGCATCTAGTAGGGTTTGTTTAGCTATGCAGTCTTTCTAGGTAAGTGGGATTTCCTCTCAGTAGATTATGATGCACTGCAGGAGTGTGCATGTGTAAATGGCCCATTCTGACCTGAGATCAGATTCTAAAAATGTTTTCTACAGTTCGACAGTTTTCTGAAAAAGCTATGTTTCTATGTCAGTCGTTCTTCGATTTTTCAAAAATAGCAGACCTACAAGCTCGTAGCGCGCCACTCGGTGGCGCGCTATGAGCTTGTAGATCTGCTATTTTTCAATGGTTAAAGCATAACGTAATGCATTGCTAACACCAAAAGGGGTTCCCGCGCACAATGGGATAGGGGCTTTGGTAAAGAATACCTTCCGAAAGAATCCGAAAAGAGAACAGAAAATTGTCTTTTTTGTTAGATTTTAGATTCCTAAATCATAATATCCTAGTATGCATATTGCATATTTTGGATGAGGAATGAACCAAGGTCTAAATGTGTGGGTTTTTTTTAAAAAATATAAACATTTTAGAATATCAGCCACTCCGCAGTTCTGTTGCGCATATACACATGGAACGAAGCCTGGCTGGCTGCGCCGCTTTGTTGAATTGCCTTTTGCATGATGGGTAAACTGAGGATGTTGGCCTGCACGATTTTGTTCAGATGTGGAAGGCATTATTGTCTTGAAGAGGTGTCGGAAAGGGGAAGTGAGGGCTACAGATTTTGACTCGGGCCCACAGTCGTCTGCATGCCTTCTGCTGGCACGGAGTGCAGGAAGATGTGGCTGCATTGCCCATGGAAATTTTAACTCCCCAAGTTAAATGTCTGGAAAAAGAGAGTTGTGTGTGTGTGTGTCGTTCTCTCCCCTTATAAGCTTAAATAAATGGTTGCCAACCGCTGGGCCACTTTTTCTGTATGGCTATGAAGTTGCCATTAACGCGATGAGAACCTTTGTCATATCTCTGCTGTCGGGAAGAAACCACCTTAAACCTCAAACGTTCATTTTTCAGGAAATGAAAAAATATATACATCTTTCAGGAAATGAAGAAAACCTTATATTAACAATGTATACGACAATGTAGTACTGCCTGCAGCCTCACCAAAGTTGCTATTGTGAATTTATATATTGTCAATTAATTGCATGAGAGGAGGAGGAGGAGAAGAGGCGGTTGCGGTGGAGTTAGCTGCTTTAGCAGACAGTTTGAGGGTCCAATGGAGTTGAGAGCTTTTGTCCGAAGCGCTTTTGACTACTTTTCATTGGTTCAGTATTTTTTTTTAAACAAAAAACTAAAGGTTAGCACTGATAGCACTGATTTATAAAAAATAAAAAATAAAAGGAGTTAGGGGGTTTCCAACCGACCGCAACGATATTTATCCTTATTACCCAGTAATCCCGGAGATGTGTCGCCATGCATGCCATCTTCCCTAGCCCATTTTGGGCAGGAGCCCCTTTTGGTGTTGGCATCATGTTATGCTTTAGCTATTGAAAAATAGCAGATCTGCTATTTTTGAAAAATCGAAGAACGACTGACATAGAAACATAGCTTTTTCAGAAAACTGTCAGGATGTAGACGACATTTTTTTAATCTGATCTCGGGTCAGAATGAAAACTGTCAGGATGTAGAAGACATTTTTAGAATCTGATCTCAGGTCAGAATGGGCTAGCATCAGCAGAAATGAAGAGAAGCCCCTGCTAGCTCCCCTTTTGTTTTTCTTAGAAAATGTTCCCAAGACTGCCACATATGATTTGTAGTTAGAAGTCCCAGTGCTTGAATTGAAACCTAGGCCAGTCGCGCCACCACCTAGTACGTAGCTGAAGTAGCTGAAGCAGGGTTAATCTGGGCCTGTACCACCATATTATGCAGCAATAATAAAGGAGCCGAGGCATGATTTATCAGGGTCTGTACTAGCACTAGACAGCCCATTTTGATTTAGTTTTTGTCATATTTTACTCTGAAATGCTTCTAGCTTTAGTCGAGTAAATATAAGATTTTAGTCGACTAAATCTACAGTTGACTAGTTGACGATGACTAAAATGTGTTTTGGCAGGTCTTGATGACGGTGTAATGCTGTAATGCCTGATTTTACACTTGGTTGCACTCTGAAAATAGCAGTGCGACGCGTTGTAGAGCCTGTAAATCGGCAATTTTTCCGCTGTTGACATACACGTATGGCAGAAACACCAAAGAGAACAACCATGCCAAGCGAGAATCATCGTGTCGGTGAATAAAGGTTGCACGTCGACAATTAAGGCTGGATATTGCCAACAACCTCACCATCGAATCGATGCGTATCGCCATACAGAGGCCACATATACCATAATTGCATTGTGATACGCGTTGATTTTGAATAATGACCGTGTGTGCTGCTACAAAATGTACCAGTCCTAGAGCACCGATGACCGATTGCCAATGTTTTGACTAATATATTGTCAGAAAAATGACTAAAACTTTTTTAAACGAAAAGCAAGGGGGAAAAAAATACAAAATGAGAACAATTAATGCTTTGATGGATACATGCAAAAGATTGAATCAAATATATTAATAACTGTCGGTGCAGAAACCGATCCTTATGTTAAACACAATTAGAGAATGTGGAAGAATTGTTGTTTTGATCAACGTTTACCATAACAAAGTATTCTTTAGTTTTGGCTCTGCGAGCCCGGGTATCATCAAATGGTGGGCCTTTTTAATAAACCATTATAATGAATAATAATGGGCCTTGATATGAACTGCTTTTCAGATAAATGTTGAGCCTTTTGCAGTGTTTGCCTGTAAACATGCTGTGACGTATAGTGTGTTGTTGTCGTCTTGTCTGTCATCTTTGTTTTGGTTATCTTCTGGGAGACGAGGTCCATGTGTACCCCCCCCAAACACACACACACACACGCTCGCTCCCGCGTCTTTTTGTTTGATTTGCTCCTGTGAAACCTTTCAAGGAGGGGGGGGGGAGAAAGTGTTTCAAAACTTTTTTCATATTTTCCTACTGTCTATTTCGTATTCTGGAGTGCTTTTACCATCCTGTGGGCTTAGGTTCCTAGCGTGGCTGTCTTTAGGGTTTTCTTTGTTTTTTCCTTCATTTGTTCTCCTCCTGGCAGAACATCCTACCTCTCTGTCGGTCGGCCCGCGATAATGCCAAGCACGACTCAAAGACAAGTGCCGATTGAAAATAAAGCTCCGCATTGCAACTTTGCACTTGGGGATGGATAGCTTTCCCCCCTCTCTCTCTCTCTCTCTCTCTCTCTCTCTTCTCCTTCACTTTTTGTCGAGAACTTGTTTGGCCGCATACTTAAAATAGCTCTCTGACGTGTACAGTCCTGTTAAGGAATGTTACTGCGGCTGTCCAGAGTTTCTCTGCGGCAGGAAGTTATGCAAACGTGCATTGCTGAGCACAGAGCTGTGTGATTAGGGTCCTGGAGGACTCCGTTCCTCAGCTTCTTTTTTTTCTCTCTCCCTTCTCCTTCTTCTTCTTCCACACAGCAGCAGCAGCAGCGCAGGCTGACTAGTTACTGTATGGTCAAAAAGGCTCCATTTTTTCCCACTGCCGTTCCATAGCCTGCCTTGTGTAAGAGAGTCCCTTTTGCTGCCCTCCTCCCCCCCTTCTCTCCACCTCCACTGCTGTGACTGACTGACTGAGAGGTGGTGGGGAGGAGGTGAGGTACATGGCAGGCTTTGATACATGATGAATCATGACTGGTTTTTCCCCCCACAATCATCTTTACTTTAACGTCCAGTCGGCTGTTGATTCGGTTCTTTTTCTTTTACTATAGTCTTTCTTTACCCCCGCTGATTATGTCCCTCTCTCTGAGACATCTACAGTGCCTTCGGGAAGGCCCCCCCAGTTCCCATCCTACTTTCTTCTCCTCCCATTCTTCTTCTATCTCTCTCTCTGTCCATCCTCCCTTTCCTCCCCCTCCCCCTCCCCTCCCTCCATCCCTGAGGCATTTTCTTTTCTCATGTATATTCCTAGGGGGGGGGGGGGGTGTTTCCATGGCCCTGACCTCTACTGTGCTGCAGGAGCCACAGAGGTTTCTTAAGAGGATTCCTCGACTTGTCTTGAGCTGCTGCTGATTCACTGTGTTGTGTGTGTGTGTGTGTGTGTGTGTGTGTCACCATTGTTTTGCTCAGAGGTGCAGAATGGCACTGTCTCATTACTTGGCAGGGGCTTCCCTCAGTGTTCAGGTGTTCCAGGCTTTGGTCCTAACGAATGCGTGTGCGTTCATACAGATAACCTGCTAATGGCCCGTCTCCTTTGAACAATGACAGCGGTTCTTCTTTTGTGTAACATGTCCCCATGGTTTATAGGCACATCTTATCCATGTGCTGCGTTCACACGGGCAGACGCAAAAGATGCAAAGCTACGCAGCGTATTTGTATCCACGTAGCTGATGTTGGAACCGGCGAAACCTTTTTTGTGTGTCTCGTTGTAGCCGCTTTTGCAGCAGCTACAAGCGGCATCAGATGTATCTTTGCATCTTTGTGTCGCTGGCCCTCCATTGAGAATGAGCGGTAGACTGTATCTTTGCATCTGCCTGTGCGAAGCATTATGGTTCTGTACTATAAATGTTCTCATCTGCAGGGTCAACTCTGCAAGCGGGGTGTCCCACACACACACACACACACACCGACTGGATGTTTTTGACCGAGGCTCTAGTATGTTAAGCGTTTGTACGCTCGCTTTGTGTCAACCATCCTGGATTAAAGAAGATTAGATTGAATCCGTGCCCGTGGCACTTCTGCTATGGAGGATAACTAGCCCTCATGTTTATAGCTGGTGGGGGGGAAACCCACCCACCCACCCACCCCTCCCTCCCACCCACCCCTCCTGCATTCTGGTGGTGTCTTCAGCGTTGAAAGCAGTTTGACATAATTCTGCACAGCAAAACTAAATAGTGTGTAGAATTGTGCATGCAAAGGCAAAAGGCATTCTTTACACTTATCACATGACCTTTTTGTTCTGGGTAGTTCACTGTTGGTATTCATGTTTGATGTAGAATTGATAACACTGTGTCATTCACCACTGCATGCTCTGACAGCTGTCTGAGATAATGCCGTAGCGCGCAGGGTTTATTTGAGATAGCAGAGGCAGGTCAAGCTTGTCCAACTTGCAGTGCCATCAACATACATTGTAGCTCTGGGCGGAAACAGGTGATTTCAATTTGAAATATAGCTGCGAGCAGCGATAAGGCGGGACCAAGGAGAGGGAGAGAGAGAGAAGGGTGGAGAGAGAGAGAGAGAGAGACAGAGAGAGAGAGAGAGAGAGAGAGAGAGAGAAAGAGAGAGAGAGGGGGGGGTGGAGAGAGAGATAGAGAGAAAGAGGGAGAGAGAAAGAGAGAGAGGGGGGTGGAGAGAGAGAGAGAGAGAGGGGGTGGAGAGAGATAGAGAGAGAGAGGGGGGGTGGAGAGAGGGGTGGCGAGAGAGAGAGAGAGAGAGAGGGGGGGGTGGAGAGGGAGAGAGAAAGAGAGAGAGAACAATATGCACAAATAAGAATCACAGGCTGAGTTGTCGCTACCCGGATTTGAACCAGTGACCCTGTGGTCCAAAGTTGAGAGCTCTACCGACTGAGCTAAGCAGACACTGTCAGTTGACTCATTCTAAACAGTAACATGCAGTATAGGTATTAGCTGCCAACCGTATTTGGAAGACGTATTAGTTGCATGAGAGGTTTCACAAAACAGCATTTTCGTTGGCTCATAAAAACTTCATTTTTTCACTTAAAAGAAATCTGTTACGATTTTTTGTTCGTTTAAGTCCAAAGTTCAAGTGTAGACGTTTTTGTACATTTTGATCAAAGATTCTGGGAGGAGATAGATTTTAAATGGTTTTCATATAATTCAAAATGGTGGGTAATGTAAAGGTCAGAGGTCAAAAGTCAGAATACGAAAGTTGTTCACCATGAGGAGACAAATATGTGTATCAAAGTGTCATTGCCAACGGTCAAACGGTTCATGAGATATGCAAGTTCAAAGTTTGCATTTTCAGTGCTATAGCGCCACCATTTGGCCAATGGTCATGGGCTTCACATGGTCACTGTTTGGCATGGCCCTCTACCAGATTACAGAGTTTCGTAAAAACCGACTGCACGGTTCAGTCAGAACAGCTATCACAAAACAGCATTTTCGTTGGCTCATAAAAACTTCATTTTTTCACTTAAAAGAAATCTGTTACGATTTTTTGTTCGTTTAAGTCCAAAGTTCAAGTGTAGACGTTTTTGTACATTTTGATCAAAGATTCTGGGAGGAGATAGATTTTAAATGGTTTTCATATAATTCAAAATGGTGGGTAATGTAAAGGTCAGAGGTCAAAAGTCAGAATACGAAAGTTGTTCGCCATGAGGAGACAAATATGTGTATCAAAGTGTCATTGCCAACGGTCAAACGGTTCATGAGATATGCACGTTCAAAGTTTGCATTTTCAGTGCTATAGCGCCACCATTTGGCCAATGGTCATGGGCTTCACATGGTCACCGTTTGGCATGGCCCTCTACCAGATTACAGAGTTTCGTAAAAAGCGACTGCACGGTTCAGTCAGAACAGCTATTTTTGGCGGAAGAAGAAAAAAAAACACAAATACAAGAAGTGACCAAAGTCACTGCGTGTCTTCTTGGTCCCTTAATTAGTTAGTTTTCGTATGTTTTTAGACATATGTTCTATACTAATCGTGCCCCCTATACGTAAATCATTCCACACGGGGGGCTAGCTACAGTGAGTCTGGATTAACCAAACTTTTAAATCATTTTTATGGATAAATTCTTAGCAAACGTCTTAATATTTAGGCTGGCAGTGAAATCTGAGCTTCGTTGGTCTTGTGAGATATCTGAAGACCAGAAAAAGCACCCTTGGTTGCTTTTTGTTTGACGCTGACAAGCCGAGACGTGACAGGCTGTAGTACTGATGTTTTATTTCCTTTCTTCACCCCCTGCTCCAGGACGGCTTGGATGCGCTGGTGTACGACCTTGACTTCCCCGCCCTGAGGAAAAACAAGAGCATTGACAACTTCTTGAATAGATGTAAGTACTAAAAGCACATACAATGCCTTTCGCTTCATCATGGCCTCCTTTTTCACACCCCTCCCTCCTTGTCTTTCGCTTCTATCGTTCATATTTGCAGACCCCCCCCCCCCACACACACACACACACACACACTACATATTGGCATAAGCCTCAGCCCAGGAACGAGGGCTTCTTTTTATTTTTTGGGTCAGTGCCTCCATGCAGGCTCCGGCACAATTGTGTCTGCTGCGTGTTCCCCCAACAAAGGGGCTTTCATGAATGGTTGGTGACCCACATGATGCCTATCATGATGGCTTCCATCTATCGCAGACTGGGGGAGCTATGGTAGAAAATACAAGGGCAGAGGAAGAGTAGGGATGCTCCCGGCCGGTTTTTTTTTCTTCTTCGTGATCGGCCGATACCAATCTTGTGCGTAAAGGAGAAAATCTGAATATCGCCCCAAATTATTATACGTCAAAACCACCTGTCAAAACTGTTCCTGTGTGAGGGGAGGAAGGGGAGAATGTTTAGGGCTGTCTCAAAGATGCAAAACGATATTATATTATCTAATATAACAAGGCTTAAGTTGGTCACGTGCCAAAAGCGGTGGACAGAAACTGGTCTACAGAAACTGCTGTTGCCCCACAGGGGCAGAAACAAGGCCTTTTAACCAGGCTACTTGCACACACTGCAACTCGCTTACAATTCGCAAACCTGGCAACACTGCTCTGTGTTCTCATAGGCCCACCAGGCCCGCCCCCACACTACTCTTCAGTCTCACAATCAGCCATCTTGCTTTTTAGGGCCCTCGCAGGATAACAGAAAGAAGGAAGGGGAGAAATTAGTGCTTATCCCTTCTAAATCCCTGTATTTACAAAATAAAACACTCAGCGAATCCCTTAGTTAAATCAACATTGTTCATTGTCACTACTTGGATTGTGCCGAAATATTTACGTTACACGTATAGCTTTTGCTATTTTCGCCTGCCAGCCCACCGCCGACTACACACGCCTGCACACACACACACACACACACACACACACACACACACACACACACACACACACACACACAGGAATGGCTATACGGCGGCGACACAGCAGTGCAGCGTTATAATTTTCAGTTTCATTAAATAACTGTCTTTCTCAGCGTGCGCACGTGCGCACACAACATTATTCAAGTGAAATGCGTAACGCCAATATTGGGCTCAACTACGTTCACTTAATGGGGCCAGTCCTTCACAGTGACACACGCGTTAGATGAACCACGCGACCGGGATGGTTTCTACCCCTCAATGTCGTGCATTTGCTGCGCCCTTCTAATGCTGCGCCACGCCTACTCTATACTGCTCCATGCGACTCGAACAGCGTCAGCAGCAGCAGCTCCGAGCCTCCGTCAGAAAGGCTGCCCACACCACTGCACAGCCCCACACCCAAATGAATCGAATGAATGAATAAGGCGCTTATATCGCTTTTGCTCAGTGGATGGGACATTTACATTAAAAGCAATCGGATGGACGCGTGGATAACGGCATGGCTGTGTGCAATCGGAGTGAAAGCTTCCATAATCCATATAGCTTCCATGCTAGCTGCTTCAGACACAGGGGAGGGAGAAATAGTGCGAAATAGCGCTTATGCAACAATTACCCTTAAAACAAACACCTCAACTCGATGTCATTGTGAATCAGAATTTCGAGCGAAAAAAAGTGTGCGTGTGTGTGTGTGTGTGTGTGTGTGTGTGTGTGTGTGTGGGGGGGGGGGGGGGGGGGGGGTGTGTGTCGCGTCGCCCTCCAGCTGCAATGCGAGTGTGCGCTGTGTGCAGGGCACACTACTGAGTTTAAAACACAGCTGAAACATGAAGTGGAGTCTGTCCAACGACGTCGAGTCTGTGGGGGCTATATGAAGAATTAAATAGCCCCTTTTAGTCCCCATGAGGATTTTCGTGGACATTTTATATTAACATTACAGATTTTCTGGGAATTATTGACACTCTGTGACTCTGTCACAGACTGCATACTAGCGTATTTACACATGCTCTGGAATTCCGCCGGCTGTTCAGAGGTGTTAAAAGTACTCAAATGCTAATCGGGTTTCTTTTGTTTTCACCTAGCCAGGTATTATATGCCTACAGTACAGTGCCCATAGGCGGCGGGTGTGTAAGGCAGCAACACTGACACTTTCAGCGGAGTGACTCGAGAAAAGACCCATATCGTCCAAAATAGGCTAATCCGTCGTTGTCTGTGTATAGGCTAATTCATTGGTAAAAGTATGCTAAATAACTCAATTTTAGACCATTTGGGAAATAAATAAATCCGCGGCGGAAAGTACAATGTGCATGCACACAATATGTAAATAAATAAATGTGTTACATTTTCTTGCATAAACACAAAGAGCTGTTTCCATAACTGCACAAATTATTGCACATAACATGAGTAGCTGTTATAATAACATAATAACATAACATGAGTAGCTCTTTGCCTGCCTGCCTGTCTGTCTGTCCATGAGTAGTTATTTGTCTGTCTGTCAATGAGTAGCTGTCTTACTGTCTGCCTGTCTATGAGTAGCTGTCTGCCTGCCTGTCTATGAGTAGCTGTCTGCCTGCCTGCCTGTCTGTCCAATTGTCCATGAGTAGCTGTCTGTCTGCCTGTCTGAGTAGCTGTCTGCCTGCCTGCCTAATTGTCCATGAGTAGCTGTCTGTCTGCCTGTCTATGAGTAGCTGTCTGCCTGCCTGCCTGCCTAATTGTCCATGAGTAGCTGTCTGTCTGCCTGTCTATGAGTAGCTGTCTGCCTTCCTGCCTGTCCAATTGTCCATGAGTAGCTGTCTGTCTGTCTATGAGTAGCTGTCTGCCTGCCTGCCTGTCCAATTGTCCATGAGTAGCTGTCTGTCTGTCTATGAGTAGCTGTCTGCCTTCCTGCCTGTCCAATTGTCCATGGGTAGCTGTCTGTCTGTCTATGAGTAGCTGTCTGCCTTCATGCCTGCCTGTCCAATTGTCCATGAGTAGCTGTCTGTCTGCCTGTCTATGAGTAGCTGTCTGCCTGCCTGCCTGTCCAATTCTCCATGAGTAGCTGTCTGTCTGCCTGTCTATGAGTAGCTGTCTGCCTGCCTGCCTGTCCAATTCTCCATGAGTAGCTGTCTGTCTGCCTGTCTATGAGTAGCTGTCTGCCTGCCTGTCCAATTCTCCATGAGTAGCTGTCTGTCTGCCTGTCTATGAGTAGCTGTCTGACTGCCTGCCTGTCCAATTATCCATGAGTAGCTGTCTGTCTGCCTGTCTATGAGTAGCTGTCTGCCTGCCTGCCAGCCAGCAAGTTGGTTAACAGAAAATAAATTGTTATGGCTGAGTAAAATAAAATACAATAAACACAATTTGCCTGAAAATAGATTACCCAGCTATGACCTTTTTCATGAAAAAAATGTAGTAGTGATATGGCTGACTGAGTAAAATAAAACAATCTACCTGAAAATAGATAGCTATAAGTGAAGAACTATTAATGGCAGCTGGGTTTCATCATTCAAATAAAATAGAATTCTGTCCGTTTAGCTATAAAATTATTTCAGGGAATAGGGATACACAGTATATGTCTTTCATTTGCATTGCATCTCCCCCCCCCCCCCCCCCCCCCGCCCCAAACTTTTATTGTCGTTCGAGTAATAGTACAACTCTAATAGTATTACTTATAATAATGTCATTAAAGATAACTTCTAGTACTAGTAATTCTAGTACTATATATCTGATTGACTTTTATACCACTGAAATGGTATAAGACTAGAGAGGTGTCAAAAAAAGAATTAGAATCGCGATTCCCGTTATGAACGACTCAAAATCGATTCATATTTTCCAAAAATCTCTCTTTTCTTTTCCTTTCTTTTCTTTTCTTTTTTTTGTGGCATGTCTTCAGTCATTTTCAAGTTACTGTAGTCACTTCAGTCCTATGTTTTGAATCAAGAATCATTTAGATTTTGAATCGAATCGTGACCCCAAGAATCTGGGACACCCAAAGATTCACAGCCCTATATATATGACGGTTTCTCCACATAGGGTAAATTGCCGATCACCGATCGAGTCATTTGCAGTGAATTTCGGCCGATCACCGATCGATCGGTGGCCCATTATCGGAGCATCTCTGAGTAAAAGTCTGTGTAGGCGGAGTCTGAGAACAACCGTAGAGTACCCAAGTCCTGACATCACTCGTTCATAACCTGGGTCGCACACGTTTTTCTCCATGGAGAATAACATTGGGTCATCTTAGAATCGTGGCTCAAAAATAAACCCAACTGTCTCTCTGATATTGTCGGGGAGGTGGCTCTGTATCGTTTATAACTGGTAATTCTGCGGCAGTAACAACATCGTTTTTATTTTCTCGTCGTCGGTTGATTCTTCATAATTATCCAAAATCCTGCGTTCACATGGGCACATGGCCAAAAGACGCAAAGATGCAAAGCTACACAGTGAATTTTTTGCTGTTCGCTACAAACTACAAACTTGCACTTTGCATCTTCGTGTCGCTGGCTTCCATTGACAAATGAATGGTAGACTGTATCTTTGCATCTGCCCGTGTGAACGCAGCATATTAATCAAACCGCCATCGCCATGTTCATTTTTGTTTATTTTTGGAACACAGTTCTCATTTGACACTATATATATATATAGAAAAAGAAGTCTATGGGAATTCAGAATGTGGGCAAAACGTAGGATAGACTTCTGTGCTTTATGAGGATGGTGTAGAAAGTTTTAAGGATAACCATGCAAAACGGTTATCGTTGTTGGAAACCTTGTATTTCCAAAAAGGCTTAATAACCTGTGTTCCTGTTCCAATGGCTCTATTGTAGTTATTATTCAGTCAGTAGTCTCAAGCTCTTGTTAATACACTTTTCACTGATACACTGATGCAGGGAATTATTGCATTTTTCCATATCGTTATTATCATTTGGCTCAACCTCAACATGGCCAATAAGGATATTTAACAACCAACATTTGAAAGCTGATGTGCTTTTATTGCAAATAGAAAAGTTTCTGAACGTCTCGGCATCGCCACGTGCTGAAAATAGCTGATCTGCAAGCTCACAACAACGTGTGGCGGACGCGACGCGTTGTGAGCTTGTAAATCTGCTATTTTCAGCATGCAACATGTCGTACAACGAAGAATATACTAGACCGTTTCATGTCTGCATCTTTGTTTAGTTTTTTCGGAGTTGATCAGTGAGCACGCCGCCGCCGCTTGTTACGACTCGCATGCGCACATGCGCATGCGCACATGCGCAGGCACGTCACTCACGTGCATGGCAGGCACTCAGGCCAGAGGCAGGCAAAGAGGGAGAGAGAGAGTGGACTCAGCGATTGAGCCAAAAGAAAGTAATATTTTCTTATCACACAGTTAAAAAAACAAACAAAAAAAAATGATCGGTTTTATTTATTTCTTTCCTTTTTTCAAGTATCACCGGTGCGACCTCGTTAAATTTTAAGTAGCACCTTAAGAAATTAAGTGTAATATGCGACCTATTAAGTCGCACGCTGGTGCGTGGAGCCCTGTACATATTACATAAGTATGCGTGCCCCGGTTATTTTCTGTAGTCTGCTCTTGACTGCATATTGACCCCATGTGCTGCTACAGCAGCAGTTCAGTTGTGTTTATATCATGACTTTTATTAAATTGTTTTATTTCTTAGTCCCAACTGGGGCCGTTCAAGACATGTCCAACAGTCCTGCCAAACTGTGAAAGTTTGAATTCTCTTATTCCAAGTGCCGCTGCTGACTGCAAACTAGTGAGTGCTGAGCCTTGGGGGCGAAAGCTGTCATTCCGCGTTTGTTCAATTAGTTTTGGTACAGTACTTTTAGTGTTCAACAAGCCAAGCGTTGGAAACGCTGTGATGGACATTAATGGACTTTAAGCTGTCTTGTGAGAAAAGACCTGTCGCCAATGGCATGCGCTGCCTCAAGGGCTCTCTCTGGTCAACTGAACGCTTTCCAGGAGCGCTGCATGCATTCTGCAGTGCAACCACCACCCCATCAAACATCAAACTGAACTGCTCTGTTCATAATATTTACAAGCCCTCGTTTTACTGTAGAAAAAGAATGTCCTATGAGGAAATTCTTTGAATAATAGTAGTTTGTTTGTTTATGATTGCCGACCCCTCCCACCCTGCCAGCTCTCTTTTTTTGCACCCTCTCTGCCCTCAGGTAAGAGACTTCGGTCTCTAAAGTGCAACACCCTCCCGCGTTAAGAACAGCACTTATCCCGAGGCTGTTCGCCTTCCTGAATGCCGACCTCTCTTTTCACTCGCACTTTACAGCGCGAAGCTGCGATGAATTGCTATTTATTTAGCGTGAATTGCAAACGATTTGCATTCTTCTTATTTATTGGCCCCTCTCATATGGGGGGAAAGGGTACTTTTGTATCTTTTTTTCTACTGTCTGAATATGTGATGTGAATATGCGTCTATTTGTACGTGTCTGTTTTTAGAGCACTGAAACAAATTCTAATCGACTCTGTTGACATGGCAAAAAAGAGTATTGAATCTTGAATCTTCGTACATTTGTTTCATCCAGCCAGCTAGTTATAGGAATCTTCTTTAACCTAAGTGGAAATTACTTCTTCTAATAGCCTCAGCCATGACTTATTTTATTTTTAGATGAATTGAACTTGGATGCCCCCCCCCCCTCTTCCATGCACTCATTTTTTGTGCCCGCTGTGACCCATGTGAATCAAATGAGTATCCCCTTAGTTCAACTATGACCAAATTTGGCTGAGCAGTGAATGTCGTCTCCCCTAGGGGAGAGCCAGCATTGTTGCATCAGGGAGAGGCCTGTTCTCTCCAGTATAAAGCAGCAAAAGTACTCCCAAGCCGTCCTCTCTCAGCTGTGCAGACGAGGTCCATTGTCAACGAAAGGGAAGGTTTCCTCTCCCGTTCCTCTTTGCCAACAAGTGTGGAAGTTCTCCATAAATCCACATAAATTTGCCCTCGTTTTATCCGGACAAAGCAAAGCACAACACCCACATTTGGTGAAAGGGGGAGAATCATAGCCAGTAAGCTAAGCTAAACCATCCATGTCCTGCAAATGTCACTAGTTTCAGCATTTAAAAAAATTATAATAATACTGTATATACTTTAGGTTTCTGAGGATAAGGCTCTTCCACTCATGAGATCAATGCAATAATGTTGTCTTTTGCTTCTGTTTTCCCAGATAAGGATACGATTAGTAAAATCCGGGATCTGCGCATGAAAGCCGAGGACTATGAGGTAGTTAAAGTTATTGGGAGAGGAGCGTTCGGCGAGGTGCAGTTGGTAAGTTTCCCCGTTGTCGCTTGTTTTGTTTTAGTTTTCTTTGTTTTAAAAGTGTTGTGTGGCACTACGCACACAATGTGTTTTAACAGGCCTTATACTATTGCACATATAGAAAGTATACATCCAAAGTGTTGTATTATTATTATTGGATTAATATTATCTTCTACTTTTTGGCATCGCTAAATACCGTCACTTTCACTTCATTTGATTGTTTTCCCAAGAGCGACCGACCCCTGAAAGGGCATTTAACTTTGATTTTTAGCAAAGTCATATTGTCTCACTTCAGGGGCATTGTTGCCATATTATTATCCCTTCTGTATATTAATCCCACCCCTTTTGACTCTTTTCCAGGTTCGACACAAAGCAACGAGGAAGGTCTACGCCATGAAGCTGCTGAGCAAATTTGAGATGATCAAGAGGTCGGACTCTGCTTTTTTCTGGGAGGAGAGGGACATCATGGCCTTTGCCAACAGCGCCTGGGTAGTGCAGGTATAAAAAAAAAACGACGAATGGCTCCTTTCAAAGCTTATTATTATTATTATAAATATCCTCACGATTTTGCAACGCAATTTCTTTTCACCCAGTGTCAATTATCTAATGTAAATCCTGGGCGCTATATACGCCCTCTGCCAACCTTGGTGAGAGCAACGGTGCATATGCATGAGGAGTCCAAGCCGTTTCTTTTCACCTGAGGGGGGGGGAACACACGTAATCCCAACCAGTTCCTTTCCCCTCCCATCAGGCACCCCCCCCCGGCTGGCCAGGGGGAGGCACTTCTGTGAGACTTCAATAGCATTCAAAATAACCTTTTCATGAAATTAAACATTTTTTTCTGTGGGGTAGGGTAGGTATACCCTCACAAAAAACATGCAGTAATCCTGGTCTCTTAAACTGCCTCCCCCCTGGCCAGCCGGGGCGCCTGATGGAGGGGAAAGGAACTGGTTGGAATAACGTGTTCCTTCCACGCGCTATATACGTCCAACCAGGGGAAACTTCCCCCCCACTGTCAGGTGTAAAGGAGAAACTTGGACACTCGGGCATGAAGGAAGCATGAGTTCAAGTCCGTTGCTCTCCCCAGTTTGGCGGACGGAGGGTGTGTGTAGAGCCCAAGGATCACATTAGATAATTGACACAGGGGGTGAAAAATGGGGTTACAAAATCGTGGGATAAAAACCATTTTAGTAGTAAAATGAAATTAAACAATTTTTCCGTTTTACCCCCCCCCCCCCCCGCAGCTCTTTTTTGCCTTCCAGGACGACCGCTACCTCTACATGGTGATGGAATACATGCCCGGCGGCGACCTGGTCAACCTGATGAGCAACTACGACGTCCCAGAGAAGTGGGCCCGCTTCTACACGGCCGAGGTGGTCCTGGCGCTGGACGGCATCCACGCCATGGGCTTCATCCACCGGTAAAACCTATACATCTAATGTTTAACCCATTCTGACCTGAGATCAGATTCAAAAAAATCATAATGTCTTCTATACATCCTGACAGTTTTTCATTCTGACCTGAGATCAGATTCTAAAAAAAGTGTCTTCTATACATCCTGACAGTTTTTCATTCTGACCTAAGATCAGATTCTAAAAAAATGTCTTCTATGTCAGTCGCTCTTCGATTTTTCAAAAAGAGCAGACGTACAATCTCGTAGCACTCAATATTTCATGTCAAGGACCACAAAACATTTCTGTATTTGGCCGCCGACCCCCATCTGAAAATATCTTGTTCCAGGGACCTCCCACAGTAGCAAAGATTTGAGTTAAAAACTCACTCTGTAACAATATATAATTAAAAGATTTCAGGCACATTTTCACGATTTTTCAAAAATCGCAGACCTACAAGTTCATAGCGCGGCACTCGGTGGCGCGCTATGAGCTTGTAGATCTGTCATTTTTCAATAGCTAAAGCATAACATAATGCTAACACCAAAAGGGGTTCCCGCCCCAAAATGGGTTAAAATCACCATTCATAGCGAGACACAGTATTGAGTATGAACTAGTTTCATTTATAAAAATCTAAAAAATAATTGACCGTACTCATTATGTATGTAAATAAGTTATGCATGCACAGCATCGTAATTGTCTATTATTTACAAAGTGGGCTTGTTGCAGTGAAGCCCTTTGCGAGGCATTGTGACAACAGTATATGTGTTGGTATTATTATCTGTATACATTCTCTGAGAATCTGGTATCAAATAATAAGGAAAGCATATAAACTACCTGAAATATCTGCTTATACGCCTATACATTATAATCATGCTTTCCCCCCCTTCATTGGATAAGAATAGCTTCACACTCTGGGAGAATAATGGCATAAACACTTTATCTGACCTCTATATTGGTGTTATTATCTGTGACGCGTGCAGTGCTTTGACAGTGTATCACAGCGTGTCTCTCTCTCTGCTTTGCTTCCTGTCTCCTCAGGGACGTGAAGCCTGATAACATGTTGCTAGACAAAGCAGGCCACTTGAAGTTGGCAGACTTTGGCACCTGTATGAAAATGAACAAGGTATCCCATTTCAGTCTCTAGTGTGTGCCACTAATATGACGAGCATTATTATCACACCACTCGCACGGTTATCTGTAGAGCGTCGCATTCCGTCCCCCGTCCCCCCTCGAGAGACCCGGAAAGGAAAAGAAATCCCCTTTCATTTTCCTCATAGTATTTATTTGAAGACGTTTTACGGCGCGGGAAAAAAGCCAGCTCTTGTCGTGACGAATCGTGACAATAAACACAAAGTTTTGGGGCCAAACAAAGTAGGAAAAAAATGGCAGGTTACAACACTTTTTCTTTTTTTTCTTCCTTTCTTCTTTGTAATTATTTGTTTGGTCCAAAATATTGTGTTTGTTGTCATGATTAATTTTGTCATGACTTCGTACTACGCTTATAAGGGTCTTTAAATAAATATTTTCTGAAATGTCTATGTGGGGAAAAATGCATTGTGGATTCATTTCCCGGGCCTGGCGTCGTCATGAAAGGGTGGCGCGACTGCGACGCTCTTATAGAAGAGATAATGTGAGTGAGTGCCGTGACAATTAAAAAAAAAAAAAAACATGTCTTGTGTTTACATTACACCACACCCGCTGCCATGCACCTGTTGTCTCGTTAGTGTGATTGAGATTTGCCTGTGTTGTTGCCCCTCCCTCTCCCGTCAGGACGGTATGGTACGATGTGACACCGCGGTGGGAACGCCGGACTACATTTCGCCCGAGGTACTGAAATCCCAAGGAGGAGACGGATATTATGGCCGAGAGTGTGACTGGTGGTCCGTGGGAGTCTTCCTGTATGAAATGCTCGTTGGTGAGTGTGACTATCAGTGTTGTTTTTGGCAGCAAATTTTGATTTTAGTTTTAGTCATAGTCTTTTGAATAGTTTTCATTTAGTTTTAGTCACCTGGAATGTGTTGGTGTTAGTCTAGTTTTAGTCGACTAAATCTACAGTTTATTTAGTCGACTAAAATGTATTTTGGTGGGCATTGATGCCATCGTAAGGACTGTTTTTACAACCAAGTGTAAAATGACTTATACTGGATCTCTTGTCCACTAGTCCCTTTCTAACATTTTAGTCTAGTTTTTATTTGTTGACGAAATTGTCAGTATATTTAGTCTTAGTTTTAGTCATCATAGCACAGTTTTCATTTAGTTTCCATTTAGTTTTCTTCAGTGGAAAAAGATAGTCGACGAACATTTTTCGTCTTAGTTTTAGTCGACGAAAACAACACTGGAAGGTGAAATGGCCGTCTGGGGGGACCTCAGCTGCCATGTTGAAATTTTGAGTTCAATTTAATAAGCTTCTACTACCGGCATAAATCATGTCAAGAGTGCTTTATGAAATGAATAAAAACTACATAAAATACAAAAAAATACTGACGGAACAGGAGTAAGACAAAAGAAATGAAAGCGATTTATTCGCCAGGGCCTGTGTGTGTTGGGCAATGACAGGAAAGGCCATGATTACAGTTTGTCACCTTTTGTATGCAACCTATTGAATCGAAAGGAAGGGTTTACACGGAGTGTTGTTGCCGTGGCACCTATCCTGTGTTTCATACTGCTATTTATTCTCCCCCAGAATGGTACATTCCAAGCTCTTGTGTCTGGCCATGTTTATGTTGCACTGCATTGCTTTTTTTTTCTCCTTCTCCTCGTGTTTGTCTATGATTGTTCCATCATGGGCAAATCGCTGTGTGGACATAGCAGTAACTCACGGGGCTGTGTTTTGCGTTGTTGTGTACAGGCGACACGCCTTTCTATGCCGACTCGCTGGTGGGGACGTACAGCAAAATCATGAACCACAAGAATGCGCTGACCTTCCCCGACGACAGTGACATCTCCAAGGACGCCAAGAATCTCATCTGTGCTTTCCTGACGGACAGGTGAGATATTAGCCACAGAATGGAGCCGCCACGGTGTGGCATCGTGAAGAGGAGGGCCCTTATCTTAAGAGCCTTCCCTTGCTTTGGGGCATCGAGTATCCCTCCTGCACAAATGCATTGCTGTAGGGAACCAAGGAAGCTCTGAGAAGGAAGGGAAGTGGTCATGTGACTGGGCTGCGCCATGACACTTTCATGGGAGCCAAACTCAAACCGGAAGTGCAATGAATACATGGCAATGAATGGAGCTGGCTGGACCAGCTCATAACAAACATTATTTATGAACAATTGAGACCTTTTGTAAAGTAATCACTTCTGGAAAATAACAGAAGACATATCACAGGTTGTTTTCTAATCACTTACTTTTCGATGTGCACAGTATATAATTTTATCTGAGGAGCTAAACAGCAGCAGGTATCGTTTCTGGCTCCGAAGTATCGCGATATTTTGCTGCCAGACAGGAAATGGTGGGAAGTCTCGCGATACTTGGTGCGTTCAGAAAGGTACTTTGTCCTCTTTAGATACCATACCTCTATAAAAATTACACAGTGTACACATCGAATAACAACACAGCAGACAATAATGTGTTACATGTCTTCTGTTATTTTCCAGAAGTGATTACTTTACAAAAGGTCTCAATTGTTCATAAATAATGTTTGTTCATGAGCTGTTCACTGAGGGTCCCTGTAACAACGTATGTGGTGCTCCTTGACATGAGAGAGTTTGAGCACCACTGATACACTGTTTGCCAGGATTTAGAAGACAATTTGTAGAATCTGATCACAGGTCTCAATGGTTAAACTATAACCTTACAGCTAATAAGGTTAACGACCAGAGGCAAAGACTTGAGTTAAAAAAACGTGCGCTCTGAAAGAATATATAATTCAAAGATTTTGCGCCACATTTTCTACGATTCTTCAAAAAATAGCTAAAGTACCATTCAAATGATGATGTCTGATGCCACAAACGCATTACAATCATAAGTCGAGCAGCCATAATGTGACAGAACGTTGATCACGCTCTCTCTCTCTCTCTCTCTCTCTCTCTCTTCTCCTCCCGACGCCGTTCACCAGGGAAGTGCGACTTGGCAGGAACGGCGTGGACGAAATCAAGAGGCATCCTTTCTTCAAGAATGACCAGTGGACATGGGAGAACATCAGAGAGAGTGAGTTGTAATCATCTGGTATACATTTGACTTTTAATTGTAAAATGGTGCATTTATATAGCGCCTTTTTTTTTCCAAGGCGTAGATTGTGTGTTCCTTTCACTCACTCACTCACTCAAGCACTCAAGCACTCAAGCGACCCCCCCCCCCCCCCCTTGCTTTAATGGAGACGATCACGGTTGTCAACAACATATCTTAAGTTGTAGGGCTGATGTTCTAATCGGCAGTCCTCTGTGTGTGTGTGTGTGTGTGTGTCTGAAATGCTGATAAAAATGTTGTTCTGCAAAGTTTACTCCAGTGATTTCACTGGGGAAATATCCCAATTCTAAAACTACAACCTTTTACTTCTTGGGTTTTATCCACTGTCAGTCCTATTGTATACTTCCCCACAAAATGCTTTATGGGAATTGACAGACACGAATAGACCGAAAGGAGAGTTTTCTCTTTTCAATCAAAGAGGAAAAAAAGAATATTGTAGTTTCTATATTGACTGACTGTAAAAGTCATGTTCATTTAAACTGAAATGCTCATCGAAAGCATATGTATGCCTTTAACTGCTTTTGCAAATGGCCAAACAGTGACAGGAAACTCTTGAAAAAAGGGGTCCATTCATGCTATATCCTCTACAACAGTGCTTCCCAAACCTTTTAGCCTGTGATCCCAAACTAGTGAAAATAGCAGATCTACAAGCTCACACCGCTTTGCTTCGTGCCGCGTTGAGCTTGTAGATCGGGGCCCCCCCCCCCAAAAAAAAATATATATTTTTTTTAATAATTGGGGGACCCCCCAAAAATAATGTTGTTTGTTGTTACAGAGTGAACATTTTAACTCAATTCTTTGCTTCTGGGTTGGGGTCCCTGGAACTACATATTTTCAGATGGGGGGACGGAGGCATATTACATATAATCTTTGGGGTCCTTGACATGAAATATTGAGCACCACTGATACATAAACACGAGGTATTTCAGAAAACTGTCAGGATTTTGAAGATAAAAAAAAAAAAATCGACGGCCCCTCTGCCACGCCTTTTAGCTATATGGCTACATCAGCTGCCCTGCTTGACCCTGGTTTGAACGATTATTACCAAGTAGTTTTACCCAAAGGAGATTTAGAATGAACGATTGCGAATGAATGGAAATTGCTGCACACTCTGCACAGAGCCCCTGCAGGTCATGGAGGTTCTTGTTTAAAGGCTAAACTTTGTAGATTATAAGCCTTTTTATCTACTTATCTATCACAGGCAATATCCAGAAGATATACCTGTATTCCTCAGAAGTTTCTTGAGGAAAATATTCATAGCCGATAACGGTGTGGAAGATGACAATCTGTGTAATTGGCGGTTGAAGCTTATCGGCAGTGACACTTCTAGTGATGTATTGTGTTTTGGGAACATTTTTTGTATAAATCTATAGCCTAAAGTTTTAGCAAAAAAATCTATAGCCCTAAGCCTATAGATTTAGGACGGCCAAGGACAAAATATTTCTATTTCACACATTCTTACATGACCTGTAGGCTAGCTCTGTGGAAGCCCTCGTTTTAAAACTTAAGTCTTGTGTAGATCTACAGGCTTGTAGATCAGTGCCAAATTGTGTGTGCGGCTGTGCGCGACTCCGACGCACACCGAACTACAAATCACCCTTGACAAGTGCCTTGTTCCTTAAACCTATAGTCCTGAGGACAATTCTACAAATCTTCTAAATCATGACAGTTTTCTGAAAAACCCATGTTTCTGTGTCAGCGGTGCTCAAACTATTTCATGTCAAGGACCCCCAGAATTATATGTATTTGGCCTCCGACCCCCCATCTGAAAATATGTTGTTCCGGGGACGCCCCTTTGAAGCTAAGATTTGAGTTAAAAACGTTCGCTCTGAAAGAATATATTCCAAATTTGCGCCACATTTTCGCGTTTAAAAAAGAATTAGCAGACCTATGAGCTTTCAGATCTGCTATTTTTCAATAGCTAAAGTATAACCTAATGCTTGAAACACCAAAGGGGGTTCCCGCCCCAAAAATGGGTTAACCATAATTTAATACATATAGACATGCCTGTCTGATGTGTATTGATTTGAGCGTAATATGCTACATGCCTGCCTGTCACTTTTGCAGCAATAGAAACCTTAACCTCCTCTTGTATGATGAAAAGAGATGTTGTGTATTGTATATTTTAATGTATCGTACCTTTTTCGTTTGTTTGGACCCAGTGTTTTATACAATGTCTATAGAGCCTCGCAGTCCCGCCCCCTCGAGAGACCCGGAAAAGAAATCCCCGTTCATTTTCCTCATAGGCTTTTCAGAAAGTATTTATTAAAAGACGTTTATGCCGCGGACAAAGCCAACTCTTGTCGTGACAAATCATGACAACAAACACAATTTTTCAGGCTAAACAAAGAATTAGAAAGTATAAAAAAACGGCAGGTTACAACACTTTTTTGTTGGTTTTCGTCTTTGTAATTATTTGTTTGGTCCAAAATATTGTGTGTGTTGTCATGATTTGTCACGACAAGAGTTGGCTTCGTACGACGCTTAAAAGGTCTTTAAATAAATACGTTTTTAAATGTCTATGAGAAAAACGCATTGGGATTAATTTCCTGGGCCAGGCGTCTACATGAAAGGGGGCGGGACTGCGACGCTCTATAGAGTAACCAACTAACTAGTCCATACGGTGTCGCTTTGCTGAAACTAAATGTCGTCTCACGACGTGTGACAGAGTGTTAATGGAGCGTCTGTGGCTCAGGAGGTAGAGCAGGTCGTCTAATGATCCCTGGGTCGGCGGTTCGAATCCCGGCTCCTCCTCCATGTCCTCATGCCAAAGTGTCCTTGGGCAAGGCACTGAACCCTACATTGCCTCCCAATGGTCGCCACCATTGGTGTGTGTGAACGTGGGAAGTGAGGACGCTGGCGTCGACCGTTCGCCGCTTCCTCTCCCAATGAATGAATGAATGAATGGACCTTTTGAGTAAGCACGTAGTGCACAGAAACTCCCTCCATTATTATTATTATTATTATTATTATTATTAACTTCTCTGAATGCTGTGTTCTTTGTGTAGCGGCGGCCCCGGTGGTGCCCGAGCTAAGCAGCGACATTGACACCAGTAACTTCGACGACATCGAGGAGGACCGGGGAGACGAGGAGACCTTCCCCATACCAAAGGCCTTCGTGGGCAACCAGCTGCCCTTTGTCGGGTTCACGTACTACAGCAACAACCAGTGAGTTTGAACCATTGTTGTTTTCCTCCACTAAAACTACAACAACCAGCTGCCCTTTGTCGGGTTCACGTACTACAGCAACAACCAGTGAGTTTGAACCATTGTTGTTTTCCTCCACTAAAACTACAACAACCAGCTGCCCTTTGTCGGGTTCACGTACTACAGCAACAACCAGTGAGTTTGAACCATTGTTGTTTTCCTCCACTAAAACTACAACAACCAGCTGCCCTTTGTTCGGCTTCACGTACTACAGCAACAACCAGTGAGTTTGAACCATTGTTGTTTTCCTCCACTAAAACTACAACAACCAGCTGCCCTTTGTCAGCTTCACGTGCTACAGCAACAACCAGTGAGTTTGAACCATTGTTGTTTTCCTCCACTAAAACTACAACAACCAGCTGCCCTTTGGCGGCTTCACGTACTACAGCAACAACCAGTGAGTTTGAACCGCTGTTGTTGTTTTCCTCCACTAAAACTACAACAACCAGCTGCCCTTTGGCGGCTTCACGTACTACAGCAACAACCAGTGAGTTTGAACCATTGTTGTTTTCCTCCACTAAAACTACAACAACCAGCTGCCCTTTGGCGGCTTCACGTACTACAGCAACAACCAGTGAGTTTGAACCATTGTTGTTTTCCTCCACTAAAACTACAACAACCAGCTGCCCTTTGGCGGCTTCACGTACTACAGCAACAACCAGTGAGTTTGAACCGCTGTTGTTCCTCCACTAAAACCTGAGACGAAAAATGTTCGCCGACTACCTTTTTCCACTACATGAAAGCTAAAGCTGACTAAGACTAAATATACTGGCGATTTCGTCAACGAATAAAGACAAAACTGTTAGGAAGGGACTATAGTGGACAAGAGATCCGGGTATACAGTAAGTCATTTTACACTTGGTTGCATGCTGAAAATAGCAGATCTACACGCGTTGTGGGCTTGTAGTTCGGCTATTTTCAGCAAGCGTAGAATCAGCCATTGTGATGGCATCGAGGCCCACCAAAACACATTTTAGTTGACTAAGTCACCCGTAGATTTAGTCGACTAAAAACTCATGACATTTAGTCGACTAAAACTAAACTAACATTAACACATTCCAGGTGACTAAAATGTGACCAAAACTAAGTGAAAACTAAAATAGAAACTTGCTGCCAAAAACAAACATCACTTACTACAGCAATTGCCAGTAAGTCAACCAGTAAATGGATTAGTTGCTGCAAACAACATGTGTACTCGGTAGTAGGGGTGGACGATTATGAAATGATGACCGATCTCATTATTATTTTGTCATTCAAATCTGTGAAAATAAGGATTATTTGGGACCGATCCGACACCGATATGGCATTTCTATGGCCGATTTCATCATTTCATCATGCCACTGATTATATTGTGCACCAATACTCGGACACTTAACCCATTAGAGACCTGGATCTGTGTCACTTCAGCGTTTAAAACACGTGAACCATTATTTGATACTTTAGCTGTTGGAAAAGTTCATACGAGCTTGCAGAGCTGCTACTTTTGGAAGGGGAAAAAAAGTGAAAATGTGTGCAAATCTTTGAATATACAAATATATTATTTCACAGCAAACGTTTTTAACTCAAAACTCCTGTTGTATCCTCCAGGATTCCCCGGCTCTCCAACACCAAGACCAGTGACAAACGCAGCAGCTCCACCAAGGAGGACAAGAGTCACGTGAGTTAGTGGGAAGGGGGAACTAATAACATTTACTGTTTGAGTTATTTAAAACAATAGTGAGTATGACATTATGAAATATAATATAATACTATTTTGATTCGATTAGTTGTTTACAAAGCCTATAAAAGGGAAGAGAACTTAAATGTATAATCCTGGTCTCTTAAACTGCCTCCCGCCTGATGGAGGGGAAAAGGAACTGGTTGGAATAACGTGTTCCTTCCACGCGCTACGTCCAACGCTACCCCCCCCCCCCCCCCCCCCCCCCCTGTCAGGTGTAAAGGAGCAACTTGGACACTCATGCATAGAAGGAAGCATGAGTTCAAGTCCGTTGCTCTCCCCAGGTTGGTGGAGGATGTGTAGAGCCCAGGATCACATTAGATAATTGACACCGGATTTATGTTATTATTCATGTTCTATCACCTAGCACCTTTTTTTCAAAATTGCAATTACAAAGTGCTTTAGACGCTGCTGTGCATCCAGGTTGAAGACGTCTGTGTGGACAGACGCTGCTGTGCATCCAGGTTGCAAACCTCTTTTCTCTTGTCGTTTTCTTGCGTTCAGTTGGAGAACCTCCAGAAGCGGATCTTCCAGTTGGAGGAGCAGCTCCACGGTGAGATGCAGCTGAAGGATGAGATGGAGCAGAAGTGCAGGTAATGGCATGGCTCACTTTATTCAGATCATAACCCATTCTGACCCGAGATCAGATTCTAAAAATGTCTTCTACACCCTGACAGTTTTCCATTCTGACCTGAGATCAGATTCTAAAAATGTCTTCTATGTCAGTCGCTCTTCGATTTTTAAAAAAATGGGATAATGGGCTCTATGCACTAGGCGTGTAACGATTCACTTAACTCGCCATACGATTCGTATCACGATATGAGGTTCACGATACCATTTTTCACGATATATAAAAAAATATATATTTTAAAGAAAAATGACAGTTTTTATTTTATTTTATATAATTTATCTTCCCCCCCTGATATTTTTTATTTAACTATATTGCAAAAGAAGTAGCATAACTTTTGACAGTGCAGAAACAATTGCCTTCCTTGATGAGCATCAACGACCATCATCACCTGGGCACAGACACACACAGCTCCCCTCTACAGTCACAGACACACACAGCTCCCCTCTACAGTCACAGACACACACAGCTCCCCTCTACAGTCACACACAGCTCCCCTCTACAGTCACAGACACACACAGCTCCCCTCTACAGACACACACAGCTCCCCTCTACAGTCACAGACACACACAGCTCCCCTCTACAGTACTCTACTACAGAAAGTGACGATCTTTTCCCTCCAAAAGCACTTTAATATGATGGAATATGACTAAAGCTCACTTTCTTTCTTTTTTTATCGATTTTTTTATTTCAATGAATCGATTCATATCGTCGGGATTAATATCGATATATCGTTACATGCCTACTATGCACACGGAATAAGTCTTCCTACTTCGGCCGCTTCCCTACTTCTTTCACGGGTGTTAACGATGACGGTAATTATTACGGCTCTGTTCCATTTAGTGTACAGTGGTTTTCAAAGTTTTAAATCTCAAGGTGCCCCCCATAACTCAACAGACCCGTTTCGGGCCATTTTGGAACCCACTCAAGGACACTTTGAGACCCTCTGGTGTAGTTTTCCTGGTGAGCCGACACGCACGATAGCAGCACCCGGGACTCTTGTTTGACAAGAATGGAACAGAGCCTTCATTAATATCATCGCTAATACCCGTGAGGGAAGTTCTTTCCAAAATGGCGTGCATGCATAGAGCCCCTTGCCTTGATCTTCGGATGGAAACATCGAACTGAAAACTTTTTTTTTTTCTTTCCAAAATCGCTTTCATTTCTTCTCTTGGCCACAGGGTTTTACAATTTAAAAAGTACAGTTTGGGAGAGATAAAGTGAATATACAAAGGCAATGAAAAGTATAACGTGGGGAGAATTGAGAGAAGACAAAATCAATGTGTCAAGTGTGCTAGAATGAGACATACTGTAATATAATCATTCACTTCATTTACAAAGTTGGTCCGTAACATACATATTTGACCCAGTTTGTCCACAAGTTAATAAACACAGCCTTCTGAATATGGGAAGAATTATTCATCTTTTCCATATCATAGATGTCATTAACTATATCTACTCCTGAATAGATAGTGGGGACCTTGGGAAGCAGCATAAAACTAATAAATATATATTATACTAATACTATGTACTTATACTATACTAAGTATTCATCAGGTCGCCGGACAGATCGATGAGAAGTATGTCTTGAATTGAAATGAACAGAAGATGAACATGCTTTTTTTAAATTTATTTTTCAGGACATCGAACACCAAGATTGACAAGATCATGAAGGAACTGGATGAAGAGGTGAATTATCCATTTAACCTCGCTGGGATTAGAAAGGGAAGTGTGCATTGACAGAACAGCACACATATTGTGGGACTGGTGTGCAGGTGGTTAGTACAAATCACACAATCCTGATGTTACAATCGAGCCGCTTAAACCATTTGTTCATAGAGCGAAGCAGTCCCGCCTCCTTCGAGGGCACATGGAAGGGAATTTCCCATTCATTCTTCCCATCAGAAAGTATTTATTATAGGCAATAATTCGGAAAATATATCCTCAGGCCCTTGTGCTTAATACTCGTCCAAAGATCCCTGGGTCGGCGGTTCGAATTCCGGCTCCTCCAGTCCACATGTGGAAGTGTCCTTGGGCAAGACACTGAACCCCACATTGCCTCCAATGAGTCGGTCGGTGTTAACTTGCCACCATTGGTGAATGTAGGAAGTGAGGACGCTGGCGTCGACTGTTCGCCGCTTCACCTCCCAATGAATGAATGAAATGAACCGTTGTACCTCCCAATGAATGAATGAAATGAACCGTTGTACCTCCCAATGAATGAATGAAATGAACCGTTGTACCTCCCAATGAATGAATGAAATGAACCGTTGTAAAGCGCTTTGAGCACTTGGAAAGGCGCTATAAAAATGCAATTAATTATTCATTTATAACATCCGTTTACGATGGCCGGTACGGGTGAATGAATGAATGAACGAACGCAGGGCGTAATGTGTTCAGTTAACATATTGTTTGGTTGTTTTCATCCCTGCTTACAGGCCAACATGAGGAAGAGTGTGGAGGCCAGCGTGTCTCTGCTGGAGAAAGACAAGATGATGCTGCAGCACAGGTCCACCGAGTACCAAAGAAAAGCCGACCAGGAGGCCGAGAAGAGACGCAACTTGGAGAACGAGGGTAAAGAAGGTTCCACTGACGTGTTATTCACATGGTGCTGTGAACACAGTGAAGTTATGCCCGGTGATGTCGTGTGACATGTGCTTTAATGGTGCAGTCTTGTGTTAAAAAGCCTTGTTGTGCCGTAACAACCACTTAAACCAATTCCTCTCTCTCTCTCTCTCGCTGTCATTTGATCTGGCCCCGAGCACATGTCCCCAAAATGGATTACTTGGTGTGTGACAAAGGTAGCCTGGCATGCCCTTTTCATCTTGCTCACTTGCCAGCGACGCGTCTGGGCCACACGGCAAAAAAACACCTCATTGTCTTAACCCGTTTAGACCTGAGCTCGATTCTACGAACGCCTTCTAAATCCTGACCGTTTTCTGAAAAACCCCATGTTTCTGTGTCAGTGGTTCTTAAACAGTTTCATGTCAAACCCCCCAAAAATATATGTAATTGGCCACCAACCCCCCTCCCCCCCCCATCTGAAAATATGTTGTTCCAGGGACCCCCCCCCCCCCCAGAAGCAAAGAATTTAGTTAAAAAACGTTCACTCTGAAAGAATATTCAAAGATTTGTGTCACATTTTCACGATTTCCCCAAAATAGCAGACCTACAAGTGCCGCGCTATGAGCTTGTAAGATCTGCTATTTTTCAACTGGGTTAAACACGGCCGACTGCACTAAGAGGATTCACAAGTTCTCAAAGTCATTAAGTTGTTTTTAATCGAGGGTTACATATTTGAGAGAGAGAGAGAGAGAGAGGAGAGAGAGACGTTTGCTCGCAGTGCAGTGAACATTCAGTGGCAGCGTAAATATTTGACAGATTTATTTTGTCTAAAGGAGGCTGCGAGTAACACAGAGGCACTTAAATCACGAGGCTAATATGTACAGTGTGTCCCCCTTTTTTAATGTTTTCCAGTGTCTACGTTGAAGGAGCAGCTTGAAGATCTACGGAAGATCAGCCAGAACTCCCAGGCCTCCAATGACAAGATTACTCAGCTTCAAAATCAGGTATGATAACAAAGACTATGTTCTTTTACTACCTTGGGGAGTATACATGAGTTCATATACATTGGAACAAATTTAAACAAACATGCCATTCCCCGTGGATTTATGCAGGGGTTCTCAACCCGTGGGTCGCGACCCCTCGGGGGGAGGGGTCCCCAAATTATTATTTTTGCAACTGAATGGCTGGAAAATAGAGAGCTTACACATAGTACTTTCCTTAATGATTATATCTGGGTTTCAGTATTCATTTATGATATATTTTCTCTATTACCGGTAGTAAGGTTATTATTTTTTGTTTGTATTGGGGGTGGGGAGGGGGGGCCGGGGGTCACGAGACATGGCCATGGCATTTCCGGGGGTCCCACCCAGCCAAAAACGTTGAGAAGCCCTGGAATAATGGACGTGTTTCGGCTAAAAGCTAATTATCAGCACGCCGATAAAAGGCTTTTCTCTGAAACTCATTCGTCCTCGATGAATGGAAGTATTGATCCGTCAATATGCTGGTATTCTGTTTGTTTTGATACTGCACCATATTGCAACAATTTGAGCCATTTATTATGCGAAAATGTCCCACGTTTCTAAATCGGTATTGATGTTGCATAATGTGTGGAAGTGGAACATTTTTTAAATGGGAGGACTCAAAATGATTGCAACAAATGGAAAAACACCATCGTCAATCATTCCCAGTGATGATTTTACTTCTTTTTTTTTTCATAATATGCGAAGAAAAAGAAAAACTGAGAAGCGAACAAACTGATATCGTCTGCTTCCAAGACCCCAGAAAACACAAAGTATCAGACAGTAATATAACATGTCATGGCATCCCGATGGGTTAACCCATTTGGTGTTGGCATTATGTTATGCTTTAGCTATTGAAAAATAGCAGATCTACAAGGTCATAGCACGCCACCGAGTGGCGCGCTACGAGCTTGTAGGTCTGCTATTTTTGAAAAATCGAAGAACGACTGACATAGAAACATAGGCTTTGTCAGAAAACTGTCAGGATTTATAGTAAGACATTTTTTTAGAATCTGATCTCAGGTCAGAATGGCTCAACCTGTCGGGAGTACGAACCAATGAACGGTGGTGACACACCCTGAGTTTGAATGTGGCTCAGTCAGCCTAATACATCTCTCTACTCCAGTTCTTCCTTATTTGATGATATCTTAACATTCCCTCCTGCCTTTTTTCTCTGTGTGTGTGTGTGTGTGTGTGTGTCTGTCTCTGATTGATTGATTGATGGATGGCAGCTGGAGGAAGCCAACGACCTGCTCCGGGCCGAGTCGGACACGGCGGCGCGGCTGAGGAAGAGCCACACGGAGAAGGACAAGGCCATGAGCCAGCTGGAGAGCCTGAACCGCGAGATGCAGGTACATGTGATCCATTTTGTTCTACAACAGCAGACCTACAAGCTCGTAGCGCGCCACTCGGTGGCGCGCTACGAGCTTGTAGATCTGCTATTTTTCAATAGCTAAAGCATAGCATAATGCTAACACCAAAATGTGGTTAAAGTTCTCAAAGTCGTCGCGACCGGTTTCACTCATTTTGGATTCCATATATACGATTGTTTTATAATATTCGTTTTATTTGGAAAAAACAATAGATAGATAGATAGATAGATAGATTTCTTTATTTTTGTGTCATGCACCAAAGGCGCCCAGCCCACATGGACTTACAGGACACACCATAACATTGCTTCAATATTGCATTGTGTACAATAAACAGATTTGTTTTGTTGATATTCCATTTTTTTCTTTTTTTTTTTACACAAACAAAACATTCTGCCTTATTTCCCACGCCCTGCATAAAAAGTCTGCCAAAGCAAAAATACCTTTCCTAAAACAAAATTCCAGTTTTTCATAGTCCTCCAACCAGAAAAAGTCAGCACAGATGGTTGTCATTTTACAAAATAATATATGTCTTAATTCTTCATATAATGGGCAGTAAAACAAAAAATGAATTTAATTTTCAATTTCTTTTAAATCAAAGTGTGTGTGTGCGTGTGTGTGTGTGTGTGTGTGTGTGTGTGTGTGTGTGTGTGTGTGTGTGTGTGGTGGCTCCTTGCACGCCGTTTCCCACAAATGACATATTAGGGGACTTATTGGCCCTAGCAACCTTTTTTTTCAGTCGTGAGAGTTTATTTTTACCTTTTTTTTTCCTTCTCCATGTTGCAGGAGAAGATCCGTGCCGTGGAGGTGGAGAAGGCCCAGCTGGACAAAGAGCTGCTTCTACTGCAGAGCACGCTGGACTCTGAGAGGAGGAGCTACAGCCAGGACTCTGAGGAGATCCGAGAGCTGCAAGGTATTCTATTATATACAGTATATAACTAGTGGAGGCTCACTTCAAATGGGGGTTTATTGCACAATGAATGAATGAACAACAGAGTGGCGCGCTACGAGCTTGTAGGTCTGCTATTTTTTGAAAAATCGAAGACCGACCGACATGTCGACATGTCGGGATGTAGAAGACATTTTTAGAATCTGATCTCAGGTCAAAATGGGTTAAAATAAAATAATAAACTCAACCAAAGCACCACTCTCACACTCCACCAGGTCCAGATCGGGGTTGTAGTCTGTCTGTGGACCTTTTTTGACCCAACACTATACTCTCAGATCATGATACAAGAGAGGATACAATAACATGGATCTCATTCTCCAGCTCAGTTCAGATCAATGATTACCAAAGCATTGGTGGAGAGCAGGCGCATATCTACTACCATACAGGCCAGGCCAGGTCAATTCCATTTGAAAAACATGAAGAGAGAGAGAGAGAGACAAACACCAAACCTGAGAACTAGTGGGCAGCGCATTGGTGCGACCCTCAATCACCCCCATAGGAATGCAAATGGCTGCCTTTCACTTTCAGTCTTTGGGGGGGGGGGGGCATCACCTCGTCTTGACAAGATACAATCTCTTTGATAACCTTTAGTGTTTCTGATTGGGGTCGGGCGGGGGAGGGTGGGGGGAGTGACGACGATGACGACACATCTCGCCTGCCCCAAAATTCAATGTAATTCCTGGAATCGCCACTGATGGAGAGTAGAATACTTCCATGGCACACAGATATTGTAGCAAGACTGTGGCTTCACTGACTGTGGCTTGGATAGAAAAAAAATCACGGTTTGTATTTGACTGCATTTTTTGGGGTTAAAAAAGACAGCTGCAGGATGGCACATTTAATCCATTCAGGCCTGACGTCGAAATAAAATAAATAAAAAAGTCTTCTAAATAATGACAATTTTCGGAAAGATTTGAGGCGCATTTTAACGCTTTTTCAAAAATAGCAGACCTACAAGTTCATAGCGCGCCACTCGGTGGCGCGCTGTGAGCTTGTAGATCTGCTATTTTTCAATAGCTAAATTCTAACATAATGTTTAAAACACCAAAAGGGGTATACCCGCTCAAAATGGGTTAAACGGATCCAGAAAAACCGGGCTAGATTTTTTCAAATGTAGAAAGAAAATGACCTCAGTTGTGGTTTCCTGGATCTTCAATTAAATAAATAAAAACTACTAATCTGCTCTCTTTTGAGCCCCAGTGCAAAAGACACAGCTGTGGAAATGTCCACCCCCCGGTAATAATATCAACCGTCGCAATACATCACTTTAACCCACTGATCATCTGAAACATGCGCTCAGGCACTGTGACAACGCCCAGAGCAGTTAAATCGGCCTCTGATTAATCTGTCAGCCAACACATTTTTTTATATATGGTACAAGTCTTTGAAAAACCTCATAGGATGTACTGAAGTGGTATAGGCGGGCGATGCTCTCTGACATGTGGACAGATCGGTAGTATTAATGAAATGGAAGCTGTATGCTACGTAAAGTATGACAACATTGCGCGGTGTGATGACACGGAGCATGCGATAATAATGGAGGTGATGACGGGAGGAAAGGCTGCCGTACTACAACATGATTCTGCATATTCCAGATTCTACAAAATGTCTTCTAAATCATGGCATTTTTCAGAAAAACCTATGTTTCTATGTCAGTGGTTTTTAAACCATTTCATGTCAAGGACACAAGAAATGATATGTATTTGGGCGCCGACCCCCATCTGAAAATATTTTTGTTCCAGGGACCCCCCCAGAAGCAGATAAAAACATTGAGTTAAAAACTTTCGCTCTGAAAGAATATATATTCAAAGATTTGCGCCACATTTTCAATGGCTAAAGTATAACATAATGCTTAAAACACCAAAAGGGGTTCCCGTCCTGATGCAGTGAGTGGTCTTTTTGGTTAAAATAAGTACGTGTTAAATGGCTGTATAATCTGAGTCTGAGTAATAATTGCTATCGAGGTCTTTTGTAAAGCTAAAACGCATTTCTAAGTTGAGATACCAAGTGATGACATGAAATGTGCGGACAAAAGTGAACCCCGGAACACTATAAAATGTCAGCTGATAAATGGGTCCTCTCCTGCTTGGATGAAATTGGCAACGCACCTGGAAATAATATTTGACCACTGTCATTAGACTTAACAACTTGAGCCAAAAAAATCTTTTTTTAAATGGCTGTATAAACAAAATGGATAAACGCACGACTGATACCAATGTCAGACAATGGCCGATGTATCGGACTCTAGTAATGGCAATTTCCCTCCGAAATGTGCGTCTCTACCGTTGAATCCTGGTAAATAGTTTGCCCTTTTTTGTCTCCCATTCTCAGCAAGGATGGCAGGAATACAAGAAGATAACAAGAACTTGAAGGTCAGCATTTCCAAAGTGGAGGGAGAGCGCAAACAGGCCCAGGAGAGGAGCAACAACCTGGAGAAGGTATGGAAGCACACTTTTACTTCCTGGGTCCAGGTCAAAGGGCAAGGACGGGAATGAAGTAATATCAGACGGGCGCTGTTGTACTGTACTCTCTATTAAATTCTCTATAAAAAAAAACTCTATATTGAATGAGGCCCAAGTAATCGGCAGACAACGATTTATGGTCTTGTTGATTATATTTGTGATTATTTGGCTCTGCCAACAAATCATATTATAGCAGCAACATCATATAATATAGCACAGTGGTTCACACACGTTTTAGCTCGAGAAACTAGGACCCAAACTAGTGAAAATAGCAGATCTACAAGCTCACAATGCGTTGCTTCACGCTGCATTGTGATCTTGAAGATCGGCTATTTTCACTACTCCTTAAACATTTTGTTTTATAATTTATGGAATTAATTTGACTTTTTCTTCATGAAAAGAAATTGGGGGAATGTTTGTTGAAAATGTTTTGAACTAATAATTCAAAACAAAATGCAGGAAACAGAGGGACCTATGGATCCCGACGACCCGCTGTTTGGGCAACAGTGATATATAGAGGCCATGTTTCTTTTCTCAGCTGACTAAAAATGTGTGCGGCTTTGTGACACTTCCCCATCTCTCTCTCTCTATCTCTCTCTGTCCCCCCTCCTCCTCCTCCTCCTCCTCCTGTCACAGGAGAAGAACAACCTGGAGATAGACCTGAACTACAAGCTGAAGACGCTGCAGCAGCGCCTGGAGCAGGAGCAGACGGAGCACATGGTGACGCGAGCCCAGCTCACCGACAAATACGAGTCCATAGAGGAGGCCAAGTCTGCTGCCATGCATGGTATGCAAGCACCCCCCCCCCCCTTCTCTCTCTCTGTGTCTCAGTGTCTCTCTCTCACGCTGTCATGCAGTCCTTCCATGTTCCCTCTCTCTCTCTCTCTGTCCCCGCACCCCCCTTTTACTTTTATTTGTTTTTGTGCACCTCATTTCCCTCCCCTCTCTTGACCCATCTTCGTCGATGTCTCTCACTCTCTCTCTCTCTCTCCTCCCACCTGCACCTTTGGGGCGGTGGAGCCACTTGAACAGACTCGTGCCCCGGGGGCCTTTATGGGTAGCAGGAATTCAGGGAGTGTGTGCACTGCACTGCACTCCACGTGGCATGCCAAGACTGTGCCTTCGAATGTATTATTTATATCCTTTATTAACTGTTTAATTTAATTTTTATTATTATTATTATCGTGGTTTTTATTTTATTTTATTGTTGCTTTTTTTTTTTGCTTTTTTTTCCGTCTCTTGTGATGGAACCGGGGAGGGTGGGATATATGTGGGGTTGTTTGTTTACCAAAATTGAAAATCCTATAAATAAATAAAAGACTGTGCCTTCGCCACAGTATATGAACCAGACGAGCTCTCATTACCGAATCCCAGTTCGATTTGTGTGCATGTTATTCAGCGTGATTTCAGCCTCTTGCCTAAGATGTCGCTCGGTTTAAATATATAGTGTTCACCGTGTCACACTTCTAGTTTTAGACCAGTGGTTCTCAAAGTGGATCCTCTGGGTTCCTTGCGGGGCGTCCAAATGGGCCCTTACAGGTCTGTACCTCTTGAAGAGTGTCGAAATGTTTGTACACTTTGAGAGTTACGGAGGTCCTTGGAATAAAGAGACATTGAGAACCACTGCCTTAGACGTCTCACCCTTGTGCGATGTTGTTTCATGCTTTCTTGTTCCGAACCTAGCTCGAGTTAACATGTCAAAAAACAAAAAGAAGCTTTCTTTCATGGCATCTCAGGATAGATGTAGAGTAGACCTGTTTGACAGTGCAGAAACATACTTGCCTTCCTTTGATGTACTAATGAGCATCAACGACCATCACCTGGGCACAGACACACACACAGCTCCCCTCTGCAGTTCTCTTACTGCTCTACTACAGAAAGTGACTTCATGGTCTCATTTCTCTCCAAAAGCACTTGGATATGATGTGATTGGATTAAAGCTCACATTTCATATCACACACACACCATAATTCACTAGCAACCCTATAAAAAATACAAAATAAAAAATCGATTGAGCGGAGCCGTCCAGGCACCTAGGCCGGTAATCCAGCCTGACGGCGGGTTCGAGTCCCGAGCCCATCGGACTTTGCCGCGTGTCTCCCCCTTTTCCTGTCTAGTTACTGTACCCTATCAATAAAGGCAAAAACGCAAAAAAAAACAAAACAAGCCCAAATTGATTAAATCAATTAATTACCACCTGCATTATTATTATCTGTGGGTCTGCTGCTGACGTTATGACACTTTTTTAGCTGCGCTCCGCTGTTATGCTCAAATTAGTGACCCTAAAGAATTCTGAGGCAACATGACTGGAGACGAGGCAGCCAATTAGAACTGCTCGACTAGCCATGCCGTGCAGACGATGGGATGTTATGGGTTGTTGCCAGTGGTGGCAACTGTCGTGACAGAAATAAGCTAAGCAGCCTCCAAAGACCAAACCAGGCAAGCAACTGTGAATGAATCCACGTTAGGCTGGAAATATGCAGGCTTGGCAACCAGTGTTGCCCAACTGGTGACAGAGCAGGCTCAGCAGAAAATGATCTCCTGTCGGGACTTTCACAAGCTAATATTGACCAAATCGATTTACGATATATATGTTTACACTCCGTCTCTAACTTACTGCCCCCCTGTCCCCCTCCCCCCCCCTCCCTCCCCCCCAGCGGTTCAGCACAAGGTGTCGGAGGAGAGCGGGGCGCGGATGCGGGCGGAGGGCCGCGTGGTGGAGGTGGAGAAGCAGTGCTCCATGCTGGAGTTTGACCTCAAGCAGTCGGTGCAGAAGATGGAGCAGCTGATGAAACAGAAGGAGAGGCTGGAGGATGAGGTGACTAATTATGGCAAACCCCCTTTCAGCTGCCCTTTTTTTGGGCAGCAAAAATGTGATTTGAGTTTTTTTGTCGTGGTCTCTTTTCAATAGTTTTCATTTAGTCACATTTTTAGTCACCTGGAATGTTTTAGTGTTAGTCGATAGTTTTAGTCGACTAAATCTACAGTTTAATTTAGTCGGCTGAAATGTATTTTGGTGGGCGTTGATGCCTTCGTGATGACTGTTTTTACACTTGCTGAGAATTGCAGATCTACAAGCTCCAACCAAGTGTAAAATGACTATCTCTTGTCCACTAGTTCCTTCCTTTAGTCTAGTGTTTAGCCTGGCCGTCCATTATTTTAGACAGATGTCATAGGACAAAACATTTCAAAATGTTTGGTTGCACTTTGAAAATAGCAGATCTACAAGCTGTAGATCTGCTATTTTCAGAGTGCAACCAAGCATAAAATTACTACTAGACCCCTCCACTAGTCCCTCCCTAACATTTTAGTCTAGTTCTCATTTGTCGACGGAATTCTCAGTATATTTAGTTTCAGTAATCATAGCTCCGTATTTATTGTTATCGTTTCTTTTAGTTTTCATCAGTGGGGGAAAAATTTCCCCCCACTGGTGTTAGCATTACGTTATGCTTTAGCTATTGGAAAAATAGCAGATCTACAAGCTCATAGCGTGCCACCGAGTGGCTTGTAGGTCTGCTATTTTTGAAAAATCGAAGAACGACATTTTGTCCCCCTCATAGTTTTAGCGGGTGGTAAATCATCAACCCTCCGTTCCTCCAACCCCTCTGTGTCCAGGTGAAAGCTCTGCGGGTGTTGGCATTACGTTATGCTTTAGCTATCGAAAAACAGCAGATCTACAAGCTCGTAGCGCGCCACCGAGTGGCACACTACGAGCTTGTAGGACATTTTTCCCCTCATAGTTTTTCCCACTCCGTTTCCAACCCCTCCTCTGTGTGTCCTCCAGGTGAAGGCTCTGCGGGTGCAGCTGGAGCAGGAGTCCAGCAAGCGCCTCCAGTCCCAGAACGAGCTGCGGAGCCGCTCCCAGGACACGGAGCGCCTCCGGGGCTCCGAGAAGCAGCTCAAGCAGGAGATCAACTCGGCGCTCGAGAGCAAGCGGGCGCTGGAGTTCCAGCTGGCCCAGCTGACCAAGTGAGAATCCAACCAGTCCCTCCCAACAACAGGGCCTATACCTCCCTCCATTTTTCAGAAATGTCCAAACAAAATAGTAATAATACTAAATAGGTTCTCAATGTAATAATGGGGGGGGGCCCAAGGGTGCTCTTTTTAGATGGAGTCCTATACTTCAACAACGTTAAGAGTACTGTACTGAGTAACTGTATTCTATTGCATCCCAGGACCCCCCCCCCCCCCCGGGAGGGTGACATGATTGCGTCCATTCTCAATTTTAGTGAGTCTAAAAGCCCTAACCACAAACCATGCAACGCCTTGCAACATGCAACTACTTGCAACCATTATTCCCAATGGCAGTTGGTTGGTTGGTTGCATTGGTGTGGTTTGTTTTGTTGCAAGGAGTTGCAGCTGGTGTGGTTTGGGCCTAAGGATGCAGGCTGTTTGCATCACTGCAACTACAAGCCCACAACGAGAAGTAGATGTGCTATTTTCGCTACTTCTGAAATGCTTGACAATTTCTGAAAATATAAAACGAGTGAATAAAAGGCGACACTTAACGCCATGTCACAATATTCATATCACAATATTCCCTTTTTAAGAAACCCAGCGTCCAGACTGATTTGCCCGTTTTGTCAACTGCTGCTGCGCCCAGTCGGTCGGTCGGTCGCTAAGGCTCTTTGGAAGTCGAGGCGTAAATGGCCCTACAATTGCCTGTTATTCTCCAATAAGAGCTATTATTCCAGCTTAGAGGGGGTGACTGAGGCAAAGCTGCTCGCCGGCAATGTTTACACCACAGGATTAGGATTTACCCAGAGTCCCAACTCCCTCCACCCCTTTTGCTAATCCCCTGGCTGTGTCTGCTGGGAGTGGTTGCAGTTGTATAGTTCCATGTTAAGCACAGGTCCTGGGTCAGCTGTTTGCCTTGTGTTTTACTAGGACATTTTTAGCACCGTCTTTTGAGTTAAAGCAGTGGTTCTTAAAGTGGGGTCACAATGTGTGACGTTGTGAGCTTGTAGCTCTGCTATTTAATCCTTCAAAGTTGCCCATACCACCCATGACCAATATTTAATTTTTTTACCTGTCACCTGGTACAAGATATTTCTAATGTCCGCAGCATATACATTTCGGGTCCTTGACATGAAAACCACTTGAGTTAAACTGTTAAAGTATAGAATAAATGAAATATTCTGTTGCAATAATGTGTGTTTGTTCACCAGGCAATACAGGGGCAACGAGGGACAGATGAGGGAACTTCAGGACCAACTTGAAGCCGAACAGTATTTCTCTGTAAGTAAAATGTTATGTTATACTTTAGCTATTGAAAAATAGGTCTACAAGCATCTACTACAGAGTGCCGCACTACGAGCTTGTAGATCTTAAAAATGTGGTGCAAATCTTTGAATGTATATTCTTTCAAAGCGAACGTCGTTTTTTAAATCAAATCGTGGGGGTGGACGGAAACATGGGTTTTTCAGAAAACTGTCAGGATTTAGAAGGCATCTAAATGCCTTAACCAATTTTGGGCGGGACGCCTTTTGGTGTTTTAAACATTATGTTATAATTTAGCTATTGAAAACGAGCTACGAGCTTGTAGGTCTGCTGTTTTTGAAAAATCGTGACGATATTTATTTCAGAAAACTGGAGGATTTAGAAGCTTCTTTTTAAAACGTCGACGTCGGGTCTAAATGCATCTAAACGTCCTCTCTCTCTCTCTTGGCCCTCAGACGCTCTACAAAACTCAGGTCAAGGAGCTGAAAGAGGAGATCGAAGAGAAGAACCGCCAGGTACAGGACGCTCAGAAGAAGGTGCAGGAACTGCACAGTGAAAGGTAAGACATGGAACTGGATCTCTTGTCCACTAGTCCCTTCCTAACATTTCAGTCTAGTTTTTATTTGTTGACGAAATTGTCAGTATATTTATTCTTAGTTTTAGTCATCATAGATTCGTTTTTATTTAGTTTTACTAGTTTTAGTCATTGAAAAAAGGTAGTCGACGAACATTTTTCGTCCTAGTTTTAGTCGACGAAAACAACACTGGTTGTCGCATGTCATTGCCTCGCGTCGCAAGTGATCCAGTTCAAAGGTGCATTACTCTGGTGTGCGTGTGCAACGCGTACGCCGAGTCACGAAAAAACACTTGTTGCCGCGGAGACGAGGATGCATGTTTTTAGAGGCAAAATGTCACGGTTTCGTTTCAACTTGTTGCGTCTGGTGTGTCCTTTAGGGACTCCCTGTCGGCCCAGCTGGACCTCACGGTGACCAAGGCGGAGTCGGAGCAGCTGGCCCGGGCGCTGCAGGAGGAGCAGTACTTTGAGCTCAGCCAGGAGAACAAGAAGGCCATCACGAGACACAAGCAGGAGAGCGGGGAAAGGGACGCCACCATCTCACGGGTAAACAAACAACCAATGCATCTATTACAGACTATATATATACATTTGAGCGAATTGCGAGCCCACGTTCCTCTGTGGGCGGAAGCTCACGTTTTTTTGGCGACACACAGAGGTGGCGACATAAAGTTAATTTCTCTTCAGAAGCGTTGAGCATCCAGTTTTCGGTGAGAGAGAGGGCGTTGAGCGAGGGCCGTGACCACCGCAGCGCGACGTCGTGTTTGTAGTTTTCGGTGGTCACCTCTTCACCGAAAACTGGACTTATGAATAGGCCTTTACTATTGTATAACCACGATGCAGCGTACAAATCGACATTGAATGACACGCTCGTCCATGCAGTGCAATGCATGTTGGGTTACAGGTGCATGTTGGGAAGCCGAGTTTTTAGTGTAACACCAATTTCATGTTTATTTTTTGGGTTTTTTCCCCCTTAGACTTGATTCTAGTTTATGACAACAATCATCCTCTCTCTCTCTCCCACACGTGTTAATATTCACACAGTCATGAAGTGACATATTTCTGTCTGAGCTGCAAGTGGTGGGACATGTAGAACAACGTTCAATTCATCATCATCCACTTTGAAACATTGTTTTAAAAAGGTGCTATATAAATCAAATCCATTGTCATTATCATCATCCGCAGCTGGAGGAATCCAATAAAACCCTGACCAAAGATGTGGAGAACCTGGCCAAGGAGAAGACGGAGATAGATGAGAAGCTTCATTCCCAGGAGGAAGGTTTGTCGGCCATGTTTGTCTTGTCGATGCCTCACTCGTCCCCATATCAACAAGTGGTTCATCACGTGAACTCTAGCGTCCCTATTCTGGGGGGAACATTCAGCATTAAAAAAAAAGCTGATCTACAAGCTCACAACGCGGGCCGTTGCGAGCTTGTAGGACGTTTTTTTAATTCATTTTTTTGACAGACATTTGGTGAAAAAAAGTATAGACCTCTGGGGGATATGAAATATAATCCTTGCTGTCGGGAGGAAAACACCTAACTCCATTTTTGAAGTTTTTGCACAAATCGAACACCCTTTACGTCTGTGTGTAGGTTAAAATACCATTGAACCAATGGAAAGTAGTAAAAAGCGCTTTGGACAAAACCCCTTAACTCCATTGGACCCTCAAACTGTCTGCTAAGGCTTCACTCGCGCCTTTCGATCTAGCATACAACATTGATGCATGCAGGATGTAGGCAAAGGGTTAAGTGTCATGGCCGCCCCAATGCATCTCCAATGGAAGTCACATGGTTTGACACAACATTTCTGTCGTACGGCTTTCGGGCTGTGTTTCGACTGCCCCCCACCCCCTCATACAACAAAAATGTTGTGTCAAACCATGTGACTCCCATTGGAAATGCATTGCGAGCTTGCGTCGGTAAACAAGTCTCATCAGCTATACATCAATCTGTTGTGAAGGTGTGAGTCAGGCCTAAGGCAGCTAATTCCCCCTCTCATGCAAGTCATTGACAATATATAAAGCATTGCTTGTAGTGTAGTATTGCTTTGTTTAAAAAAATAATTACCTGGAAAAATGAACATTTTGGAGTTAGGTGGTTTCTTCTATACTGTAGGGCTTAAGAAGTGGTTACTGGTTTATCATGCCGTACTGAGCCCAGACTGTCTCCCCTCACAGAGTATGCAGCTCAGAAGGAGGAGATTTCGAACACAATCAAGGCCAGCTACGAGAAGGTCCTCCAAACGGAGCGCACGCTGAAGACTCAGGTATGGATCCATGTCCTGTGTTACGAAACCAACCTATACCTACCGTATAGACCAGGGGTGTGTTACGAAACCAACCTATACCTACCGTATAGACAACTTTGACCACGGAGAGGGCCACTATAAGATTTCTCACACTCACTGGCTCCACTTTACATCTCTGAACTACTGCATGCAAAGCCAAACATACGTTCTCTCAGTTCCAACAACTAGACTCAAAAAACAAAGGGTGACCGTGCATTTGCAGTGGTTGCCCCCCACTTTATGGAATGCCCTGCCCCCTTGAGTTAAAGAATGCAGAGTCTTGTCGACGGTTTTAAGAACTTGTTAAAAACGTATTTATTTCGTCAGCACTTTATTTTATAACATGATTGTTTTACCTTGTTGTACAGCACTTTGTAACATTGTTTCGAAAGGTGCTCTATAAATAAAATGTACTTACTTACTTCCAGAGGCATATTACTGTGGTAGCAAGTTGCGACAAAATTTGTCAAAATGGGTTAACCTGTGGTTCAGTGACGGTGGAGGCTGCGTGTGGCCCCCCCGGGGGCCGCCAGTTTGCCAATGCACGGCATAGATCCTTGTCCTGTGTTTACAAAACCCTGTTAAAACCCCCCAGCTGAGAAGAAGCCCAGGCTGATATGAATATGAACCCAGTCTTATGTAATCTCAACCTCCCTTTATCAGGCGGTGAACAAGCTGGCGGAGATCATGAACCGCAAGGACATGAAGCTGGACCAGAAGAAGAAGGGCAGCACCGCCGACCTCCGCAAGAAGGAGAAGGAGAACCGCAAGCTGCAGGCGGACCTGAACCTGGAGAAGGACAAGTTCAACCACATGGCCATCAAGTACCAGAAGGAGCTGAGCGAGATGCAGGCGGTGAGTTCAGTGGACGACAAACTACTCGTTGCTGTAACCCAGGGGTGGCCCACACCCTCTTTTTTTGTTTCGGGACTTGAGAGCTTTCTAAATAGCCTCGGAAACCCAGACCTTTTTATTTCCAGGGAGGAAAAAAGTCTGGGGTCGAGTCCCCACTTCAATTCGGCATACAGTAGCGCAAACGTCGCTCACTCTCTGCTGATTTCTGATCGTCTGCACCTTTGTTCAATAGACACACGTACACACACATACTCATCTCTCTCTCTGTCGCTCTAATTAATTAGTCTCATGTCACGCAGCTGCGTCTAGTTTCTCCCGGCGGATCCTTTCTTTCCCTAACCGTGCTTCTCCCCCCACCCCCGCCCCCCACAGCAACTGTCGGAGGAGTCGACGTATCGCAACGAGCTGCAGATGCAGCTGGACAGCAAGGAGAGCGACATCGAGCAGCTCCGGGAGAAGCTCAACGACCTGCAGCTGCGCATGGACAACTCCAGCGTCACCAGCCTGCAGCCCGACGAGACGGACAGCAACATCGCAGGTAGGGCCTCTGTCTCTGCCGGGGGAACCCCTTTTGGTGTTAGCATTATGCTATGCTTCAGCTATTCAAAAATAGCAGATCTACAAGCTCATAGCGCGCCACCGAGTGGCGCGCTACGAGCTTGTAGGTCTGCTATTTTTGAAAAATCAAATAACGACTGACGTAGAAACATAGCTTTTTCAGAAAACAGAAGCTTTTTCAAAACTTCTTTGAATTCGATCAAGCTGGAAGCTGATACTACTCAGAAGTGGCAGATATACCAAAAGGGCTTTAAGCTACTGCTTTACGGATACCTATGTCATGCAAATGATGTAATTTTAGTTATTTTTCTTCCAGAAAATGTACCATAGGTCAGGATTTAGAAGGCGGTTTTGGAATCTGCCCCAGGTCTTTACTTTCAGGGTTCAATGGAGATTCAATGACTCCATATAACTTTTCGAATTATTAAGCAAATATTGTTCTCTCGGTAGAATACGACACACCTGGTGGTGATTGCAAGCAGTGACATCAGGGTGTACTAATTAACTGTCTGATTAACTGCACCGTATCATTTAAAGTCACACTTAGCATCCTCTTGTAGCATAAAACATGACGGAACCATTTTAGAGGATTTTCTAGACAGGTGACGAGGTGGAATACTGTATAAAAATAACTTTGTTATAACGTTAATATGACAATTTATACAATGTGCTTTTTTTTTTAAGCCAGCTAACACAAGATGATGTAGGGCAGAGGCCACTGGTAAAAACAACAGACAAGTGTAATGTAATATTTGTATTACTACACAGGTAGTTCTTCTGACCAAGCAATTGGTTGAAATAGGCTCTCCAGCCGTGCTAAAAATGAGCATGACGGCACACCTAACACAAGAACGGATTAATCGCATTTAGAAATATCATCAGGTGTGCTGATTTAGCGATTAGACAAGAGTTTTGTGAGAGCTTGGCGTCAGTTATTATGGTGGTACTTGGAGAGACAGATATTTCCTGAGGTGGTACTTCGGTATAAAAAGGTTGGGAACCACTGATGTAGGGGACACTTTGTTTATTCGTTCACTAAACAATCCACAACCATCGTGTTTTACCTTCTCTTGTCTTCAGCCATGATGCTCCGACAGCTAGGACATTGCATGCACTCTGAACTTCCAAAAGTGAGCAGAATTTCTCCTCCGGCGTCCTCTAGTTGAATGTATAAACGCACCAGTAGTTTCACCACAGCTCTCCATTCTACTCTTATTGGTTTCAAGTGTTTGGTGAAGTGGTTCATGGTTCATGCTAGGTTCCAAGAATATCTTTGTGTGCATACGAATAAAAATGGATAGCTACCCACCCTGAACTACACCACACACACACACACACACACACACACACACACACACACACACACACACACACACACACACACACACACACACACACACACACAAGGAGCAACAGAGCAGCCGTTGTCTCTCAAGGTTTTATTTTGAACTGGAGAATGGTATATCTGTATCCAAAAGAAAGGCAGTAACGTTTTGCTGTGGGTTAAATGATGTCGACAGAAGCACAGTGTACACATTAGGAAATTTATTTTTTATTGGCATTAACAGTTGCACTTTAAATGCTAAAATCATCGACTGCAGTCACGTACTCTGCTGTTTTCTCAGTTATTAAAGTACTTTAGATGCTACTTATATTGTGGATCAGGTATTGACGACTAGTGCTAGGCACCTTGCGTGCATTTTATTTTATTTAGCAATGTTGGTAGGTCACCAGACCTACCGGTAGATCAAATGGTGTTTTTTTTTTATATATACATTTTGCGTTGACATGCTTTTGGAGTACCAGGTGTGGGTTTGCCACATAGGAGAACGCAATGAGGGCCTTTAACCCATTTTTGGGCGGGGAACCCCTTTTGGTGTTTTAAACATTATGTTACAATTTAGCTATTGGAAAAATAGCAGATCTACAGTAGGTCTGGTATTTTTTTTAAACTGGAGGATTTAGAAGATTATTATTGTTTTTTTAATTTTGAAATGGGTCAAAGTCTTGACAATCGCAGGAAAGCGTGTGAAATTCAATTTGCTTTAGTAAGTTTTTCCAACCATGGCGTGGCACTATTTGAATTGTCCTCGTGTAACTCCAAACAAGTTAAAACAGACTTGATTGAATTGCTCGCGAAGCGAACTATACTCTTGTCCCAGGTGCTCTGTAACTCATTGATTACTGGTGTCTTGTCTGTTGTTAAATCACTTCTCTCATCTCTTATTTCCCTCCCTCCTCCATGTCCAGTTGGTTCTCCTTGCTCCTCTTGTCTTTGTAACTTCTATTCTTTCCCCTCTGTGAGTAACTTTTGGAGTGTAGGTGCCTGCCTTTGTGCCTCTTGGCCTGCACTTGCTGTTGCTGCCGTTGTATATGCTCGTGTCTTGTGGCCTTCTTGTGTTATTTTTCCATTCTCTTGTATCAGGGGTGCGACATTCTCTTGTATCAGGGGTGCTTGAAAGAAGCACTGTCTTGAGTGGGGGAGAGAAATTATCTTTCGTAATTGTTTGAGTGTATAGCCCCAATGAGGCTCTCAGACTAGAACACACCAGAGATCACTCTCAGCACCTTTCAAAACGTGTCTGGAAACTGAACACACCCTTTTTTTCTTTTTTTTTCTTTTTCCAGTTCTGTGTGCTTCAAATACTAGTTAAAACACCTATTATTTTGTTGGCAAGTGGCATGTTCACCTCAGATGTAGAAGTATAGTGCTCTGTGGAGACAAGAAACTCCTTCACAAAGTCATGTTGGCACTCAAGCTCCCCCTCTTAGTTCACTATCCCCCCTGTAGCTTTCGTTGTGCCAAAGGCATGCTTCTGCACTTTCAGTTGGTATCACTTTAACATAATTACCAAGATAGACCAGCCGATAGTACACATCACTGAGGATATCGGTTCTGTTTTCAGTGAGGAAGTTGGTGACCAGGCTTGTGGTGAACTGACAAGAAGTGAATGAAAATGTATTTAGACTGAATCCTTTTCACACACACACACAAAAATACAGAAAACGTCCTGCAACGGCTCTAACATGCTAAGAACAATTTCTTAACCCATGTTTGTATGTGTTCTCATGCATTGGGAGTGTGAAGTAACGGCATGGGATATCGTACATTAATTCTTGTCACTTACTCCCAGTTCAGTTATATTAAAGTGAAACCCTTGCAGAACTCTTGTGTCTGAGTTCACCTGTTTGTTTTGAAACCTTTGCAACCTTTGTCACTTTGAATCGTTGTCGTATATATCGCAGTTAAGTTTGAATTGAAATCACTGCATGGCGTTTTTTTCCCCTCCCCTACAGTGTCAACGCAGAATACTTTGGTATTTACTTCCTCTTTGCATTTTCTAGAATCGAGACTGGAGGGCTGGCTGTCCATTCCTAATCGTACTAATATCAAGCGATACGGCTGGAAGAAGCAGGTACGTGAAGTTTCCTCCATTAACCTTCATAATTATGAACTGCTTTGTTGAAATATGCTGCCACAGCCCTTTGAGGCCAACACCTTCATTGTCTTTTTGATGCCTGTAGTATGTGGTGGTGAGCAGCAAGAAGATTCTGTTCTACAACGATGAACAAGATAAAGAACAGTCCAACCCATCTATGGTACTAGATATTGAGTAAGTATCCTTTTTATTATTCTGTTCTGGTTCTCTTTTGACTTTAGAAAACATTATTTCCTTGTAGAGGACATTGTTGTTGTAACACTAAATAAAGGGCCTTTTCAAACGGGAAGCGAGGAACGCACACGTTGTTGCGCGTTCACGTAACGAGCACACGCGCAACAAATTCACGGGACTGCGCTCGCGTAAATACGCTTGCGTTGTCGCACCGCGACTTCGCACCGTGCAAAAAAACGCAGATCTCATTGAAAATAAACTATAGGCGCGTTATATCGCTTCACGTTTGAAAGGCCCCTGAAGGATATAAACCGTCAAGTTTGCCCTTTCGTGTGCCAACTTACTACTTGTTTGTCAGACTGTTCAGAGGGAGTTTGTCAGCATTTAGTGTGGTGTTACGGACACTTCATTGCTAATGGTTTGTGGTGCATTACAGCAAGCTGTTCCATGTGAGAGCAGTTACACAGGGAGACGTGTACCGGGCTGAGACGGAGGAGATTCCAAGGATATTCCAGGTAACTGTAGTTCACTGGTTCCCAAACCTTTTCATGTCAAGGACCCCCTAAATGATACTCATTAGCCTGCCGACCCCCCCCCCCTCCCCCATATGAAAATGTATGCCAAGGACCCCATAAGAGAAGGTGTTTGCGGCTCTAGCAGTGCTTTTCAGCCATTTTTAATTTCAAAAGGAACACGCTTTTGACCTGAATTAGGCTAAGGTCCCTCATTTAATGGCATTTCTATCGAAAAATGCCCCAATGTATATTGTAAAATCAAAGTAAATGTACGGTTCCATTTGTACACTCTCTGAGTTACAGACTCATAAGGGTTCCTAATTATTATCATTTAGCTGGGGGACCCCCTGGAACTCTCTTAACCCATTTTTCGGGCGGGAGCCCCTTTTGGTGTTAGCATTGTGTTATGCTTTAGCTATTGAAAAATAGCAGATACAAGCTTACAGATCTGCTATTTTTTGAAAAATCGAAGAACGACTGACATAGAAACATAAGCTTTTTCCAGAAAACTGTCAGGATGTAGAAGACATTTTTTTTAGAATCTGATCTCCGGTCAAAATGGGTTTTAAGTCTCACTCTCTGTCCACGACGTCCAGATTCTTTACGCCAACGAGGGCGAGTGCAGGAAGGAGGTGGACATGGAGACGGTCCCCCAGGGAGACAAGACCAACTGCCTCCCCCACAAGGGCCACGAGTTCATCCCCACGCTGTATCACTTCCCCTCCAACTGCGACGCCTGCGCCAAGCCGCTGTGGCACGTCTTCAAGCCGCCGCCCGCCCTGGAGTGTCGCCGCTGCCATGTCAAGTGCCACAAGGACCACCTTGACAAGAAGGAGGACGTTATCGCCCCTTGCAAAGGTAAAACGTGACACCATGCAGGGGCTTTGGTGGGTGGCAGCCGTGTGGTCTATAGGAATGGCGAGCTTACGAGGGAGGGTGCAGTACTTAGTTCAGACTAGTCATTGGTCCGACAAACGACAAGCCACCTCGAATCCTAACCATAACCGTAACCGGGAGCACGGGAGCAGCGCATGTTCGAGCCCATGTCGGACTAAGGTTCGATTCATACTCCTAGAGCCGAATAAAAGTCGGTTCGGCTCTTCGGTGCTACTGAACATTTCTGACGAGCCGAAATCATTTCGGCACTACAGCGCCGAAACGGCGGTAAAATAGGAGTATGAATCGGCCCTAATGCTCCGTGCCACAATTCAGAGCTATCAAAAAATACCTGTCCTTAATTGCATTGTTGGTAACTAATCATTCATTGCAGAAACACAAACCTGTTAACATTCTATTGATAAACAAAACCATTAATAATGAACTGGGGTTTTTACTGTTACTGTACTTGATTGACGGAGCATAGTTTAATGTTTTGTTTACCCGTGCCAGCCACTCTACATTTGACCACGTGTGCTTGTCTGTCCCTATGTATGTATCAGCACGGCATGAACAGCTGCAGCATGATTGCAACTCAATTACACTAATTAACTAATTAACACAAACGAGAGACAGTGCATCACACACACACACACACACACACACACACACACACACACACTGAATAACAGTGCCCACACACAAAATAATGTAGTGGTACCACAGTGAATACCAGCGCCCGCATATCAAATAGACTAGCAGCACCGCCTGAATATAAGGGTTACACCACCCCATCTCGTTTAATATTGCTTAACTAGCAGTCCGACAGGCATTAGTCCGACAACACCCGTCGCTCCCGAACCTGCATGGCCGCTTACAACTAACCCGTAGACGGGTTAAAACTCACCCGTGGCTCCCGCCATGCGCGGCAGGTTAAAGCTAACCCGTGACGGGGGTATTGGTTAGGGTGTCTGACTCATGCACTGTTAGTACGTCGGAACCAAACGCATCACCAGTCCTGAATACCAGCCAGCACCCAGTCACATCAAACAGTAGCAGTACAGGCACCGCTTATACTTGGCACAGGGTGTGAAACCCAAGGTGACTGTGTGTGAGGTCATGGGTTTAAAGAGTTTTGTCTTTGGCAGTAAACTACGACGTGACCTCTGCCCGAGACATGCTCCTGTTGGCCCTGACCCAAGACGAGCAGAAGAAATGGATCGGCCACCTGGGCAAGAAGATCCCCAAGACGCCTCCCTCCACCTTCTCCAGGGCCTCGCCGCGCACCATGTCCACTCGCTCCGGAGCCAACCAGTCCTTCCGCAAGAACCCCAAAAGCATCACCGGAAAGCCAAGGTAAAACCTCAACGCTCTGTTTCTGTTTCTCTTTTTTAGACCCAGTGCTTCCAAAAATGTTTCAGCCCGTGACCCAAAACTGAAATTAGATAGATATTCGCCCCCCCCGGGGACCCAAACTAGTGAAAATAGCAGATCTACAAGGTCACGCGATGTGACCTTGCCCACCTCCTATCCACACTTTTCCTGGGCTGTGTGTGCTCCAGTTCCTGTTGATTTCATTGGATATCATTGGTCATCTGACCAGTTTCATTGGCTTTCATTGGATCAAATCGACAGGAACTGGAGCACACACAGCCCAGGAAAAGTGTGGATAAGTACCAATTTGTTCTATAATAAGATCTTTCTTGTAGATCGGCTATTGTAGATCGGCTATTTTCACTAGTTTTGGATTATGTTTAGAAATGATAATAATTGAAAACCAAATGTAGGAAACGACACCTAAGGGGACCCATAACAATGTTTGAGGAAACAATGCTTTAGATCACAGGTTTTATACATTTTCTCATTTTGTTCTAGTTGCAAACAAAATGTCATTATAGGAAGACAGTAGCACGGCGTGCACTTGAGTCACTGAGATGTACTATTTTTTTAAATCCATTTTGGGCAGGAACCCCTTTTGGTGTTTTAACTAGGCATTATGTTATACTTTAGCTATTGAAAAATAGCAGATCTACAAGCTCGTAGCGCGCCGAGTGGCCACCTTTAGATCTGCTATTTTTGAAAAATCGTGAAAATGCGGCACCCAAATATTTGAATATATATATTCTTTCAGAGCAAACTTATTTTTTTTCTTTTTTGACGTCGGGCCTAAATGGGTTAAGCAAGTTAGCGAGGGTGTGCTCCAGTCAGAAGAGCTATTTCTGTCCCTCCTGGTGGACGTGGATGTGGTCAAAGTCAGTCATATGACGGTCTGTTTATCTCCTGTGTTTATAGCAGAGCGCAGTCCAGCCTCCAAGCAGCAGACACCACATCCAGCACTTGTTGACAACGTCTAGGTTTTAGATTTGTTTTCGTCCTTTCAGATTTTTTGGACCCTCTGCGTATTTATTTATTAACCGTGTCCGTGGGTGTTTTCTAACAAGCGAGCCACTGCTCTTTTGGCTGCGTTGTTGTTGTTGCTTGGCTCCTGGGGGTTGTTCTTTCCATTGACACTTTGGGGGATACTTTGTCTAATAATTGGCGCTTAAGTATTGTTGGGTTTCAACGACTAACACATATAAGCCACTCTTCGACCCCTGCTGTTGGCGTGTTGTGGCCCACGTTGAATGTTTGGCATTTCCTCTTATCAAATATGACGCAGAAGTGTTAACGGAGTTTGCAGTGGCTCTGCCTGTCGTACATTAACTTAGTCTGGGTACTAACCGAGTTAGAGAAAGGTCTTGGCGTGCTTTTACTGGACACCTGTCTCTGTTCTTTTTTTCTTCCAGCTAACCGCCTGACCCATTGGATTATCTTTTTGGACTCTGTAATCTCCTCCCCCCCCCCCCCCCCCCCCCCCCCCCCCTCTCTATTAATTATGAAAAGTCAAACAAAAAAAAAGACCAGCGCTGGAAAATTGGGACACTTGTCAGACCTGAGGTATCAGGGACATTGAGGCCTGTTCACCCCCACTTTCCCGTCCTTCCTCCAAACCCGAGACACACACACACACACGTACAGCTCAAGCCTCCAGAAGATGTCTCACTTCGTTGTAACCAAACTATGGACCTGAACAAGAAGGAGGGACACGTGGCACCATGTGTTGCTTCATGATGGAAGAGGATGGATGAAGGGGGTTTTGCTGGGACTCTTGTATCATGTATGTACTGTACATGGTCCACACTGAGGTACTGTATAGTGCAGGTATTGGCTTAATCTGCGCTGAGTGGCTGGCTGCATCCCGGGGGGGGGAGGATGAAAGCGTATTTTGTATTCCCTTCCCCCGCCTGTAAAAGCAGATACTAATGCAAGCATACTTCTGTTTCCAGTTTAAGAATGACTTTTGACGCCTTCATCCGACGGACTTCAGTGGCCTTCTGAGTATTGGGAAATGAGTATTAGATATTTTGAGTATTGAGTGAGGAGCATGCAAGAAGATCATCATTTAAATCTATGCATTATTTTTATTATAATAATTATTTTTATTGCTCCAAGCCATAAGAAAATTCCATTGTAATGGCATATAGGAGACCTAAAAACTTCATTGATTTTTTTTTGTTTGTTTTTATGTGTTCATTGGGTACATTGTTTCTGTAATAAGTTTGTTTTCTTGTATTGTTTTTTTTTTTTCATTTCTTTTTTTTTTTGTAATGTATTGCCTTACATTGATTCATAGATAAATGGTTCAAAAGGAAAAACATTAAGTTAACAAATGTAAAAACTGCACTGTTTGAATTGTAAATTATTTGTAGAAGACTAAACAGGTGTAGCATTTGGCCCACCTAGTGCCTTAACGTTTGGATAATGATTTTACCGCCATATCTGTTTGCGTTTATCTCCAAAACAAGACAAATCTTAACTCTTCCACCTTATTTTTTAAAGAAATCCTTTGTTTGGTTTTTATCAGAATTTTCCTCTCTGGTTTGAATATATATATATATATATATATATATATATATATATATATATATATATATATATATAGCTAACCTATCCATGGATATGGATGGATTGCGATGTGTCAATACAAATTCCAGAGTCCATTATCAACATGAAATGTTTCAGGATGGTATACCTGTAGGCTAAGGCCTGTCAATGGATGCCCTCTTCTAAGTTTAAAAGTGATGTGGTATTGTCCCGTTAATGCAACCCCCTCCCCCCCCCACACACAGTGTACATAATTAGAGAGACAAAATGCTCATGGAAATACCTCCACAAGAATCAAAAATGGTTTTATACATGTTTTGTTCAGTTGAAAAAGCACTGGAACTATGATCTACTCTTATTTTTGTCTTGGAGGAATTGCATGTTTAATTGCATTGGAGGCCGCACTGATGGATATGTGTCAATAAACATATCTTTATCTATCATTCTCTGTATTTAGGTTCCCTTTTTGTTTTGCTGTGGTTGAGACTTCAGGGCTTCAATAGTTTATTCAATCGGGCATCTACAGTACATGTTGTTAGAAGTGCTCTTAAAGCTTTCACAGGGTATGTAAAATGTTGATTTTTTTTGTGCTTTTAAGAAAATGTGAGTTAAAGACTTTAAATGTGGCTTGGAGGGTTGTTTGGTCCATAGAAATCAACGTGATTTAAAGTTCTATATTTTTATAGAAATCAAGTATTTCGTTTGATCTTAAGGTGTATATTTCACTTTAAAACACTTCTGGCGTCATTTTAATGTCATCTACTTAGTCTTTTGTGTGCACCCCAGGCCCAGACTGTTTTTAAGTAGTTTGATTCGACATTTAGTGATTTGATATGTGATGTTCATTTAATCAGACCTGCCCCCCCCCCCCCTCCTATATGAGCCCAGATTCTACTTCAAAGCATGTTGGACTCATTTAAATCAACCACGTGCTTGTGGTGTCCTAATGCATAAAGCGCCCTTCATATTTTAGTTTAGTTTTGTTTCCCCCATGTAAAACACTTACCTAATTGATGTATCTCATAATCTGCTGCTGAGCCAATCAAATTAAGCCATGGGGAAATGAACCCAGGAAACGGGTATACTACCTTCTGGATGCACAGAGCCTATTAATTAACCAATTTTCGGCGGGAACCCCTTTTGGTGTGTCAAGCATTTTGAAGCACTTTGAACAGGCATAACTTGTGTGTGTGTGTGTGTGTGTGTGTGTGTGTGTGTGTGTACGTACAGCTGCAATACTGTTCGGCCCTAAACATAGGGATGGACATAGGCACATTGCTGTTCCTTGGAGTGGTTGCACCACTCAAAAATAGCTAGTAGTCACTGCCAGCCAGGTACCTTGTCATTTGTGGTAGTAGCCAATTTAGCCGTTATGCCAATTAATTCCTCCCCACACACATTTCTGTTATCACTGCTGTTGCATGCATCCTACCGACTCACCGGGAGGACAGGGACTCCCGCCCAACATTCCTACTGACGGGTGCCACCGCGACCCATAGGAGTACATGCAGTGACCAACCTTGACCTTGGTGGTGACGGTACGTGACGGGCAGGCCCGCCACGCTCTCCAGCACCACGGTGCTGGTGCTGACGACGGAGCCCAGGTTGTGGATGGACTTCTTCAGGCCATCCGCCTCCGACCGGAAGTCCAGAATGCTGCTTCTGGGTATGGGGTGTGTACGTGACCACCAGTGGTCAATGTGTCCATACCTTTACAGTCTATATGGTCCATACAGACAAATGCCAAGTCTCTTGAGAGTTTTCTTCAGAATATGTATGACATGAGTATGACACTGATTTACTATGACACATTTTAAAACATGTCACGATCTACAAGGCGTTGTAAGCTTGTAGATTGCTATTTTCACAATGTGTTCATGCCATAAAATAGGGATTAATGTGTTAGATTATAGAAAATCTAATGTGAATTTTCTTTCACAGCTATTCATGGGTATATGAAGAATAACAAATCTCAAAAAAGAAACCAACGCACTTCTCCATTATTTGATTGATGGAAAAGGCAATAATGGAGATAAATGAAGCATAGTGTTTTAGGGCTGACCTAAGGGTGATGGTCAGCTCGCCGAGTCTCTCACTTAGATGCTTCTTGACCAGCAGCATATTTGTTTTACTTTTTCACCTGTGATGATATTTCATTTTGTTGTTGTTCATGTCATGTCTATGAATTGATTGCATAGGGCCTAAATGGAAACAAGACCACAAGATACTATTTTGGTGCTATCCCTTTTGTACTGAGTTTCTTGACTGTACCCTATTGCTGTTTTTACATTTCTATTCAATCAATCAAAAAAGCACATGGTCTCGGCCTCGCTGCCGTGACTCTGTTCTGTGAAGTTACTGCTGTTGATGCCGTCCTGCAGGCTCTTTTTTTCTCCAAACTATAACTATAACTATAACTATACTTGAACGCAACAATTTGTCTTACGTGTAGAAATCCATGTCGTAAAGCCGCATCTTCAGTAGCTAAAGAGTGTGGGGTCACTCATGCCCCGAAAATAGCTGATCTACAAGCTCTTAACACATTGCAGCGTTGAGCATTGAGAGCTTGTAGATCCGCTGTTTGATATTTTTGGCCAAAAGTGTCCTTTTTAGGGAATTTCAGCCCCTGCCTCTCTAACATTCTCTGCACGTCCCTGCTGTACCGAGCCTGCAGGATTGGTTGATTGCAGAATGGGTACATTTCACATGAAAGCACAACTCAATACAAAGACTGTTACTGTGGACGACACACCGATTAAAGCATTGCACTTGTTTACAACAGGATCCACCATTTTCAATTCATCAGAGCTTTTAGAGACGTACAAATATACACTTCTATAGCCTATATAAAAAACAGGAAATCTTGTAAGGCGGTAAAAAGGGAAAAGAAACATATGCAGTAAGTGGGAAAGTGGGTGGGGTGGAGTCAGATTTTATGGGGGCCAGTTTCGAATTACGGACGTCCGTAGGTGCCCTTCGAGAGCGGTTTTGAAGGAGTCAAGGGATTTGCATGTCTTAATGGCTGTTGGTAGGGCGTTCCACATTTGAGTGGCATAGGAGCGAAATTAATTTAGTCCCTTGTTTGTGCCCAATCTTGGTTGCACACATGGTTTGTTGAACTCCCTCTGGTGTTGTGGGTGTAGTGTAGACTTCGTTGACATTAAGGGAGTATTTAGACATAGACATGGTGGTGTAGCGAATCTTGTGGACCAGACCCATTGCAAGATGCTGTACTCTGTTGTTGTGCCATTCCAGCCTGTCAAATTGGGCAGGGGTGAGGTGGGTTCGGGGAGTTTGGCCAAGTAGTAGCCTGACCAGTTTGTTTTGGGAAGGAGATGTCCAACTGAGATGTCCAACTGGGCCTGCAGGACCTGGACATCATGCACACACAAACAATATGCTATTAATTAGCCACAGTGAGTGAATTTAGTATTTTTTTTAATTCTTCATTTAACAAATAAATAGTTCATAACTGCATTTAAGTGACATTAAATAAATCAAATGTAAACACGTCTCGTGAAAGAGATTAAAAGGTTAAAAGGAGAACAGAGACAAAAGAGATCAATGTATCTGTAATCTACTATTGACACTTGTTGGTAATCGATTGGTCACGCCTGCAGAGGGAGCAATAAGAGTGAGAGAAATTTGAAAGCGGGCTTGTTTGTTTCGTTTTCAGCTGCTGACAGAGAGGAAACACTTTTTTCTCCAGTGTTAACTTTACTGACAAGTCTCACTCTCCCCTTGTACAGGTATAACAATTGGTATTTCTGCTCATGAATAATTGAATGTGTTGTCAACTTGTCATGATGTTTTGTTTATAGCTTGAGTGACTTTGTGGAGTGTTTTGAAAGTATTATTGTGGATCCGTGCCCAATGCAATGCAGCACATGGCTATGATAGGTGCAGTGTAGGCCTACAACGTTGCTAATGTGTGTGGGCATTTGGGCAACTCGCGTGCATTTTATTATAATAGGCAGAAAAGAGGTACCGTTTGTAAACACAAAATCGTTTTAGCTTAACTCTTAAGAGTTAAGCTAAAACGATTTTGTGTTTACACTGGTTTTGCACTTTAAATTGATTTAAGTTCATGGTCATTTATACAAAGTATACTTAGTCTTACATCAATATTTACCTTTTGGGTTTGACCTGTTGGAAAAGAAAATATAAATGGCATTACATACCTGAATACTTGAATTTATAACTTGTATGACAGCAGCATGTGCCAACATTCTTGAGCTCTATTCTAATATGATGATCAGGATCAGATTCATTACTAGTACCGAGTATAGTAGCATTCAATAATTACATGTTTTTCCCCATGTTTATTTTCAGTGTATAGAAATGGCGTGTGCCAGCAGTCTCCTGTCTGAAGAGCAGTACCTGTGTTCTATCTGTCTGGATGTGTTCACTGATCCAATCACCACTCCATGTGGACACAACTACTGCAACACCTGTATCACACATTACTGGGACACCAGTAGTGTGTGTCAGTGTCCACTATGCAACGAAACCTTCAGCAAAAGACTAAAGTTCTCTGTTAACAAAGTCCTCTCTGAGCTGGCTGATCAGTTCAGGAAGACACACAAGCTGACAAACCATTCCAACGCAAACCAAGAACCTGTTAAACCAGATGAAGTGTCCTGTGATTCCTGTACTGAGCCAAAGCTGAAGGCCCTGAAGTCCTGCCTGGTGTGCCTGGCCTCCTACTGCGAGACTCACCTGGAGCCTCATCTGAGAGCCACAGCGTTTAAACGACACAAACTAATCGACCCTGTAAAGAACCTGGAAGACATTCTGTGTAAGAAACACGACAGACCTCTGGAGCTTTTCTGTAAGACTGACCACATGTGCGTTTGTCAGTTCTGCACAGAGTCGGACCACAAGTTACATCAAATCATATCTCTGAAAGAGGCATACGAAGGGAAGAAGGCTGAGCTGGGAAAGATGGAGGCTGAAGTTCAGCAGATGATCCAGGTGAGACAAGTGAAGATTCAGGAGGTCAAACACACTGTACAGCTCAGCAAGAAAGATGCAGACAAAGTGACAGCAGACAGTGTGCAAATGTTCATGGCTCTGATCAGATGTGTTGAGCGAAGCCAGGCTGAAGTCATTGACGTTATTGAAAAGAAGCAGAAAACAACAAAGAAACAGGCTGATGGCTTCATCAAAGAGCTGGAACAGGAAATCACAGAGTTAAAGAAGAGAAGCTCTGAACTGAAGCAGCTCTCACACACTCAAGACCCGCTCCACCTCCTCCGGAATATCACACCCACCAACATCCCTCCACCCAGCAAGGACTGGACAAACATCAACGTCCATTTGTCTTCGTACGCGGCGACTGTGAGACCAGCTGTGACTCAACTGGAGAAGACACTCAGTCAAGAGATTGAGCTGCGGAGGACACCTTCAATCGAAAACCAGAAACGGACCATGAAGTCAGTATTAAAAACTACTTTGCGAATAGGCGACGAATGGTACTTGATATACTATCGGTGGTTCAAACAGTGGAGGTGTTATGTAGGATTTGACGATTTGAACAGTGTCGGACAGCATAGCCTCTACCCTGGACCTATTGATAACTCTGGACTGTTCTCAGACCATGAGACCCAAGTCCTGAAAAAGCACCTTGTAGATGAGCGTGACTATGTCCTAGTTCCTACTGAAGCATGGAACAAGCTGGTCAGCTGGTATGGTTGTGTTGAGGGCCAGAGAGCCATTGTCAGGAAAGTGGTTGAAGATGTATTTGATTGTAAAGTGGAGGTCTATTTGTTGGAACTAAACTTGTTTGAGAATGACAACAGGGACAATATGGTAACGCGTCAATTCAGTCGAGCTGACACTATAGATACCATAGAGAAGGAGATGAGGTTGCTTTTTGAAATTCCATCAGAGAAGGAGACGCGGCTGTGGAAAATAAGCATGTGGAACACGTACGAGCAGCTGAACAAACCAGGCAGCACTGTGCAGGATGCTCGTCTGCGCCATGGATGGGAGTTTCTTAAGATTGAACGGAAGAACGAGGATGGCACGTGGCCCAGAACTAGGGCCACATACAAGTAAGCCAAACTCCTGGACTAAATGGCCCGACACCGACGCTCAAACACTGTCATGATATCTTATTTCCAACTACTTCCCGTCTGCATTTACACCCTATTCTCCATGTGCATCAATCACACTCATTATTCACACCAACACCTTCTTTGCTCACACTACAATTAGCAGTGCAACATTTCAAGGGTGACAACGTCGCAACGATGCGTGGAACTAGAATCGAGACCGGCCGGGGTCGAGTTTCTAGTCCAGTCAATGTGTCAGCCATGCCTGACTGAGCTTGGTTGAATTGGAGTTCATAAGTGAGGGAGGCAGGGAGCGTTCTCTGTACTAGGTGTTCGGTCTGAGCAAATCGGAGCATGGGAAGAGAAACAAAAAGTGACCAAGTTTGGAATGCCCTGACGACCCCTTCCCTCAAAAAATGCCAATCACAGGCCTGAAAGTCCACCTTTCAGCAGGCCAAAGGGAGAGGAAATGATCGCTCCTCCTCCTCCCTTAGACAAGTGACTACCCCTGCCTCTTTAAGAACCCCTTCTTTTCCCCCCCAACCTGTACACGTCTTTTAATTTTTTTGGTGGTTGTTTTTCATGTCATGATTAAGAGTTTAATAAAAATCCAGTACCTGAATGGAAACAAGACTGCAATGGCTTTTCCCGGTGATATCCTTTTAGACAGAAGTGTTTGACTGTACTCTGTATTGTTTACATGTATGACTAATAAAGTAATCTAATCAATCAATCCTCAGGGAGGTTTTACTATGAGGTTCCGGTTAAAGGGGAAAACTGAGTGGGTCCATTAACAGCAAAGGGGAACACACACTGAGCTACTGGACTATAGTGTTGAGGAATGGAAATCTGTACAAGGCTTTTGCTGACTCCCGTCCTCCCTGTAAGGAGAGGACGGTTTTTGGGAGTGTTTCTGGTCTCATTTTATGATGTGGAGATCAGAGTTCATTCTTTCACTGGCTGCACCTTCACTGAGAACCTATCCCTACTTCAGTCCATGTCCTAATGATTCACACTGATTAGACTAATTTAATCCTCAGTTTTACATGAAAATGTTCATTTTCAACAAAGACAACACGTACAGTAGGGCCAGGCTATGTATATGGAAGGGCTATTCTTTGTGTCATTTAAAATCAAGACTTTAATTGTTGTTCCTAACATACATCATGTATTCTATTGGCAGTGGTGGAAGGTGTAATTAACTTTAAGTACATACAGTATCAAGTATTGTACACTAGGCTACAAGTACTATACTTTGGCTGTTTGAAAAATAGCAGATCTATAAACTGACAACCTGTGGCAAAGCTTACAGATTGGATATCTTCGATAAAGCTGGACAGACACTAGACTAGAGTATATGTTATAACTTGTCTCCCTGCTCTTCTTCTATTGAGACATTTAGGTGAGAGAGTATGGGTACAACAGCAGTGGAAACAAAAATGTCAGGGGATGTTTACAAGTCCAGTATGTGATATTGTTTTGTTAAAATAAGTTTTAAATAGCTATATTTTGATAGTAATCAAGTGTTTGTTCAGTAACAGGAGTCTCTCTGTCTCTCAAGCTCCAGCAGTCAACAGATTGAACAGAAAATGCTTTTTCAGGTCGGCATACCCATTTTAGCCAATCGGCGTAGAGAACTCACTGAATCTAGGATAATCGGATGGTGATGACAAAAATAAATTAGCAGACAAAATTGGAAATGGAACACTATAAAATTGAAGCTGATTATAAATGGGTACTCTCTCCTGATTGGATAAAACTGACCAGATGGTTATCACTAGTCATCACAAATGTGATGAAGTCATCACTTTTGGGGTGGCTATGGCCGAATTTAGTGTTTTTGTGCGAGAACTAATGCTTGCATAATGAAATTGTGAAATATTTGCCGTAGGTTGTTATATCCCCTTATAATGAATGTAATATAGAAAATATTTCATGCCAATAAAAAAACATAATTATTTATATATATATATATATATATATATATATATATATATATATATATATATATATATATATATATATATATATACACACACACACACACACGCACCAAATTTCCCACTTTATAAATAATTATTTTGTGCATGAGACTTTGTATTGGGAACTTAACTCTGCAGATGCTTGTGAGACCACGCCACCACATGGTCACATAAGTTAACAACACATGCTTAGAATAATATTATGATAGAATAACTGTAAAATATTAGCCCTGAAACATAGCGTCATGGCGTCATGTGAACCATGGCTAGTAAAATATAAAAGTTCTTCAAGTTCAACCCATAGATATAAAGATTTAGACTCTAAAATGTCAGAATCGATAAATACATATACGAGAGTCTAAATCTAACTCGATAAACTGGATGGGCTGTGCTCACTGCTCGTCATTAATCAGGTGTTTAAAGAATTCGGGTCCAAAGGATTCCTTGAGGGGGTTCCAAATCAAAATTAATATGGGGGTTGAAATTAAACAGAAAGTTTGAGAACCACTGATATAATATCATATGCACCTTAAGTTGCTTGCCTTCTGAAAAGGTTTTTTTTTTTTATTGGCTGTCAGGTGACTGTCAGGTGGGGTATTCGATCCCTAGATCGACTCGATACGCATTCCTGCTAGTCAATCCCAGAGCGCGTGGTCGTGGATCAGTGTTCAGCGTGTGTTGTTGCAGCGTCATTCTGTATGAATGAAGTTCGCAGCCAAGTCAACTACACACACACACACACACATTCGCGCCCCGGTGGACAGTCTGTCAAAAGAGAGCTGAAGGAAACAAAAGTGGCCAAACATGCCAGTGTTTACAGGTAGGATGGTATTGACGCACCACATTCGCTGGGATATTATGTATAAAACCTCACACGTGTTTTTAAGTCAAGTGTTTTCGCATGTTGGCTAGCGTTAGCAACACTGGACTGTTAGCAGGCTGAAGCTAGCCAGGCCGTCTTGGAGGAATCACTATGAGGAAGATGTGCACTAAAGTTAAAATACCAAATTATGATGTTCTCATCATAACATTAATCAGTGTTACTGACTAACTGCGTCAAATGAGTGGAGTAGTCTGCGTTAGCCTGGCGCCTTCTGCTAGGAAACTGATTTAGCGGCAAGCTAGTTAGCTAGCTGGCTAGTTGTCAACTTGTTTATAGCTAATAATGTCAACACATTGCTGCCGCGTTACCTGCTTCTCTAGCAGTACATTTATATAATGATATCAGATCAAGAAGAGTTAGTAGTACATGTTTCTACTAGCAAGTAAAGTATGCAAGACAAACGAGTCAAATGACTGACTGTTTGCTTGTTAGCCAACATGATATTGCCAACAGAAGTTAGAACGTCTTCCAAATTGGTTTAGTAGTTATATCAAAGTATTAGCTACACATACCAGCTGTCATCTTTAACTTTAGAGCCATAGCTAATAGGAAACCATCTGAGCACTTTTGTACTGCGTTCGTTTCTGTTGCCTTGTATGCAACAGTTACGTACAGTATTATGCTGTGTCATCATGGTTTGATAACATTTGAATTCCGCCATTCTGCATATTATTTTGGAAGCTAACTAAAGTAATAACCTGTGCTGTAACTGTGTGTGTATCTGTGTGTCTGTGTGTGTGTGTGTGTGTGTGTGTGTGTGTATTTTTTAGTAAATGTGAAATGGGGTAAGGAGAAGTTTGATGGAGTTGAGCTGAACACAGAAGAGCCGCCCATGGTGTTCAAGGCTCAGCTGTTTGCCCTGTCAGGAGTTCAGCCAGAGAGACAGAAGGTCATGGTGAAGGGAGGCACTCTAAAGGTAACAATGAAGACGTATAACGGTGATGCAAATAGCCTGCATCCTTAGACGCGCTACATTGAGAAAAGACGCAGTCATGTCACCCTCCGGGGATGCAATACTGTACTCAGTACTGTACACTTAACGTTGTTGAAGTAGGACTCGTACAATGTCCCTGGGACCCATCTAAATGACCATGCAATGAGTCCTGGGACCCATTACTTTGAAAACCTATTTACATCACTGGTTGTATGCAGCCTCACTCGGAGATGGGCAATAGGTTTCACATTACAAATATAATGCACCCATCATTCCTTAACACCCATGACAAAAATCTACAATGACACACTTTTAAGTAACTACTAGTCAGTAGAGCATGCTTAGCTTGGGACTTCGGTCTTGTAGTATTTTAATGGACAATATGTGCTAATATATATATATGTCTGTACTTCTGTTGTAGGACGATGAGTGGGGCAACATCAAGCTGAAAAATGTGAGTGAATAGCGGATTTTTAAGTGTTTTGTGTTTGTCCCGATTTAATTGGGAGCAAGCTGAGTGCTGGCCATTGAAAGTGAAGATGAATGTCTCTTGTAGGGAATGACCCTGTTGATGATGGGATCCGCCGAAGCCCTGCCCGAGGAGCCGGCTGTCCGACCCATGTTCGTGGAGGACATGACCGAGGAACAGCTAGCATCAGCGGTGAGTTAATGTAAAGGTTTACCGGATGGATTATACGTCTATATCTTTTGTCTCTATGTCTTTCTAAGACAATATTTTGATGAAGCTGTTTACAATACATAGGAGGCTATTTAAGTATTTATAGAACTATTCATATTATCATGTACATGCTTCAGAGCTTTAGCCTGATTAATGACTACAGGTGCCACCTTCACAGCAGCTGCTTTTTAACATCTAGTGGTTTTAGGTTTGTTCAGACAAATGCACCTCTCTACCTTCATTTGATTAGCTAGTTACCACTACAATGTTTGCGCCCTTTTAACAACTTTATGCTATGCCTTTAAAACCGGTGCGTTGGTGCCAGTTTCGGCCTAACCACAAAAATGCTTTGGTATCAGACTAAACAAGGTTCACAACCACCTGAACTGCTTGACCATGAATGCTCTTATTATCTGCCATGTGTTGCAAATCTCTAAAACAAAAGTCCAATAGAGAGTTTTGGTTACTAGATTAAGGTGGAGAGGAGACTTTTTCCTACATTTTCAATAATTTGTCTAAAATTGGAATAGGTCTTAATTGGATTAGGCTTATTCTTACTATGACCTACCTTATATGGTTTACGATGCTGTTTTACATGACTATTTATATTCTGTTGTACATTTTCTTCATCTGGTTTTCTGCTGGTTTGTTTATATTCTGATTGGTTGGTGGTTGGTGCTTTAGAATATTTCTTGAAATACAATGCATACGTGCTCCCTGGACGATAGTCGCAATGATTTTGGCGACCAAATGAGAAATTACCTTTCCTTTTGTGCCACCTTTAGACCATAATTTCCAATTTCCCCACACACTATCTCAAAATCTAATGGACACTTTGCCATGAAAAGGAATGTGCTCAGAAGGAATGAACCCTACTGATTTTTAAGGGGAAGATTGAAGTGCATTCTGTTTCTTGGAAGAACCCAAGGTTAATTAAATGAGGTTAGGAAGCATGTGCTATATGCAGCCAACACTTCCGTGTTCAGCTTCCTTGGTCTCAATTGCGCATGGTGTTTCTTTCCTTCCAGGGAGCAACATGGAGCTTTTCCTCTAGCTCCATCCTTCAGTCATTTTCTATTCGAGTGTAAGGAGCAGCATGAGCTCTAGAGGCTGCTAAAAGAAAAGTTTACCGCTGTCTTCTATGATGAGAAGTTCGGGTATGGAGTCTCTCTCTCTAGCTAGATAGAGAATTCGGAACAATCCCTGTGCTCAGAGCTTAGGGGTAGGACTAGGACAGAGTCTGTCACCCTAAATAGTGGGCGGTGTGGCTATTGCTGGGCCCTTTACTCTTGTTGTTCCCATAGTGAGCCTTATGAAAGTTAATAAAAAGGAAATGAAGATGCTGTTTCCTCTTATTAAATAGAAGAACTAACCCCTTGTTTTTCTATGGTCCAAAGCTGGAGCTGCCTTGTGGGCTGACAAACCTGGGCAACACCTGTTACATGAATGCCACAGTGCAGTGTCTGCGCTCTGTGCCAGAGCTCAAAGATGCACTCAGAAGGTAGGGTTTCTTCTAAAATGTGTTTATCCGAAAATGTATGCAAAGCCTAGATGTATTTATTTTGCGATCTGTGGGTACTGTTGAAATGTACAGTGCTTTTTCTTGTCAAACATGGACCAATGTTTTGCTCCTATTATTAAATGTTATTATTATATGTTAATGTGTTTCATCAAATTAATCGTGTTATCAGTCTTGGTATCAATGTTTTTGTGTATACTGCGGTGTTGGCTTGTAGATTTCCTTTTTGTATGCAACGCCGGTGTAAATTGGCATACATTGGGTTGTACATGTTTTTGGTACTCTGCAGTATTTTTGAAAACCGCTTGATGAATGTACAGTTTTCCGTCGTAAGTCCATGCATGACTGGACGCGGTGGTTACACCGTAGGAGAAAGGAGGGACACCGCCACTTGTCAGGTTCAAGAGCATTTATTTTTTAAAGAGCAACGTTTCGGTCTTGCGACCTTCCTCAGGCTAATGACCTTTTCCCCTGCCACATCAGCCAGACCTGCCTGGTATGCGTTCCCAATGCAAGCAGGGAGATATAATTCCCCACCTGGTCCTTGGTCTGCACGGTGACCTCTTACCAGCGCCTGCCTGGAAAACGTCCCTGGGGAGGGGACCAGGAAGCATCCTTACTTGATGCACAAACCACCTGGCTGCTTTCTATGCAAAGGAGCACCACTCTGGGAGGATGGTGGCTGTCCCACCATCCTGAGTGAACCCTGTTACCCATTTGACAGCTTGTGTCCACGATCTTGTTCGGTCGGTTCATGACCTGCATTTCATTGCCATAGGCGAGAGTAGGAACGATTATTGACTGGTAGATCAAGAGCTTTGCCTTTTTCTTTTCATCAAAACGGTATGGTACAGAAAACTCATTACAGATCGTTCATATGGGGTCAGGAGTCAGGACTCATTCCCTACCCAGAATGGGCAATGCATCAGTTTTCTGCTGAGAATCAGATTTAGAGATGCTGAAGCTCATCCCAGCTGCTTCACACTCTGCTGCAACGGATCCAGTCAGAGAGATCTGGAGGTCACTTAACCAATGTCATCAGGAGGACCACACTGCAAAAAGCACTGCAGTCCTCAGCTCTCCGTAACCCTTAACCCGATCTTCCACAACTGCGCCTCGAGATCCCGTCAATGAATAACACAAACGCGATGGGTATCTGCGCAGCTCTTTTGGAGGCCAATCACCCACCGAAAACAAGTCCAAATTGGCCGTCGGTAGAGCTCCCCTCACCCCCATACTTCCACAGCAGTTCCCTCAATATATATCCTGGGGGACCCGGTTCTATTCCTTCTCCAGTTCCACTCTTGTCATACGTTCATTTCAGAATTAGGGCCTCTTGTGTTCAGTTCTACACTTCTTGTCAGACATGGTTAATTTCATGCGTCTCTTCCTGCTGAAATGGTGGGGTGCATACTTACCGGTAGTTTAGTTTAGACTAGTCAATAGTCATTGGTTAGACATAAGGTTGGTGAGGGGTGCGTTAAGACGACCGGTTTAAGGTTGGTGAGGGGTGCGTTAAGCGTTGGGAGAGGGTTAAGGTTCGGTTTAGGTGTGCTGCCCTGTGGGAGGTTAGGGTTTTGTGAGATAGGTTGTAGGACTATAGACTGGTCTAACCAATGACTGCACTCGAAATTGTCTCCTTTTCTCCACCTAACAGGTACGCGGGTGCTCTGAGATCTTCAGGAGCTAATGCACCATCCCAGTATATAACGGCAGGTTAGAGGGAATTCCTAGATTAACAATATATATATATATATATAGTATACAATATAGAATGTAAAAGTGCAAGAGTGATTATTCTGTTCTCATCCTCAGCCCTTCGTGACCTGTACGACACCATGGAGAAGACGTCTTCCAGCCTCCCACCCATCATCTTGCTGCAATTCCTTCACATGGCCTTTCCGCAGTTTGCAGAGAAGGGAGACCAGGGCCAGTACCTCCAGCAGGTAAGGAACTCATCTCCACTACCAGTGTTCCTACGCCCACCACCAGCACCCAGAAGGCTCTAACTTCTGATTAGAGACAAAGATGGCTACTACTATTTGAGTGACGGGAGTGCAACCGAATCCATTTCTATGACCGTATTCCCTTTTGTGTTCTGTCAGGATGCCAACGAGTGCTGGTTGCAGATGATGAGAGTCCTTCAGCAGAAGCTAGAGCCAGCAGAGCCAGAGACTCCAATGGAGGTAAACAAAGCATCTCTTTATTAAAAACCCATTTAGACCTGTTTTCTGGGAAAACCCATGTTTCTATGTCAGTGGTTCTCAAACATTTTCATGTCAAGGACCCCCGGAATTATATGAAATTGGCTGCCGGACCCCCATCTGAAAATATGTTGTTCCATGGACCTCCCCAGAAGCAAGGTTTTCAGTTAAAACATTTGCTGTGAAAGAATATATATTCAAAGATTTGCGCCACATTTTCACGATCTTAAAAAAATAGCAGACCTAAAAGCTGGAGCTAAAAAGTGGTTCCCGTAAAGAATGTGTTAATATACAGCTATATTATAATAATGGATGAGCAAGGTATTGGTAATGTAGAAGAAATGAGAGTGTATTGAACATTTCCACCTTTTTATTCTCCCTAGACCGAGTCCGAGGGTGGAACTGTCGCTGCCGCTACAAAGAAGAACTTCATTGACCAGTATTTCGGTGTGGAATTTGAAACCTCGTATCCTTAATCAGATTTGTGTTTGACTTGGACATTTGAATTATGTTTGAACCCGGCGAATTACATTTTTAAACTGTGGTGTTTTTGTATATAGCCATTGGAGCACAGAAGGCCCTTTTGAAGTGAAACACTTGGGGCTATGTTTGCACAAGGTACTTCCGTTACCTCTGCAATAACTGGAGACGGCTACCATGTATCGAGTGAATGATAATGCAGATAGGTTGTTTGCAGTCTCATAGGCGGGTTATGTATGGGTGGAGAAAATAACTTTTGTGAAAAATACACAAATGGCTAAGGCTATTCTCAGCACTTAAGTAAAAACCGGTGAGGCATGCCTTGCTGCTAAATGGATAACTATCAAAGATAAGTCTTAGTAAGAAGCAAAAGAACGTTCCTGTTCTCCCTTTGAGCTTCTTCGGTACTGTATTTATGAGCATTGTATGTCTGTCCTGTTTTTTTTTGTATTGTTTTTGTTACTGGCTGTGTCACTTATTTTTGCCTCTTGTCTTGGCCAGTTCACACTTGTAAAAGAGACTTCAGTCTCAATGTGTTTTTTACTGGGTAATTTTTTTTAATTATTATTAGTACCACTATAGAGCCCTAATGATACATCAGCGGTTGAATGTAGCCATCTGTCTGTCTTTTTCTTAACCCCTCTTGTACTCAGTATGAAGTGCACAGAGTCTGAGGAAGAGGAGCAAACGAAGGGCAAGGAGAGCCAGCTTCAGATCAGCTGTTTCATCAACCAGGAGGTGAAATACCTTGCCACGGGACTGAGGCTGGTAAGTATCACGCTTGGGGAGGTTTATGGTTTCTGTGCTGTATCCAATTTAATGGCTGTGAGCCGCATCCAGCGAGATGCATCATGTCCACTTCTGGCAGTTGGAATAGATGCTATATTTTTGCTCGTCTCTAGTGTGACAAGACCACACACACACACACACACACACACACACTGGTATGTCTATCTCCATAGTAACAAGATCTAATGTGTTTCTTTCCCCCCCTAGAGACTGCAGGAAGAAATCACGAAGCTGTCCCCATCTTTGGAGAGAAATGCCTTATATATAAAATCTGTAAGCTTCTTTATCATGCCCAAGTTGATTATAAAATGAAAAAAAGAAAATAGGTCAATATCGATCTCTGACTTGACAGATCAAACGACCCAAATGTATCTTATTTATTTGAAGGGGTTTTGTCTTGTTTGCATCCTCCCAGTCAAAAGTCTGCCGTCTCCCTGCCTACCTGACTGTTCAGATGGTCCGTTTTTTCTACAAAGAGAAGGAGTCTGTCAATGCCAAAGTGCTTAAGGTTGGTGTTTTTTTTATATTTGTGAGGTTTGAAAATGAGTGGAGCTCCAAATTCAGAATTAAAGAGTTTTTTTAAAGCTGAAATATCACCGTCTGGTTCAATAGGATGTCAAGTTCCCCCTCATGCTGGATGTCTACGAGCTGTGCACTTCTGAGCTCCAGGAGAAAATGGAGAAAACCAGGTCAAAGTTTAAGGAGGTGGAGGAGAAGACGCTGGAGAAACAGGGGCAGCAAAAGGACCAGGTAAGACTGGCTTAAATACGTCCCAGCTCTTATAATCACATTTGCCATTTTATGTCTATGCAAGTGTAATTTTGGCTTTGAATGGTGTCACAACCTTTTGCTGTTTTTCTTGCAATAGTTGAAGAAACCAGTCACAACAACGAAAGCAGTAAAATATGAACCTTTCGGCTTCCCTGACGGTAGGTTGGTTACATTGGTGCTCCCATGTTGCTATACCTGTATGTCCCCTATAGAGCTAATATTGTGTTCTATAAGCTCGGGGGAGCACAACGTGTTGTAACGACGCTCTTCTGTTCCCTACAGACCTCGGTTCCAACAACAGTGGCTACTATGACCTACAGGCGGTGCTGACACACCAAGGTCGCTCCAGCTCATCAGGTCACTATGTGGGCTGGGTCAAGAGGAAAGAAGGTAATCTTTAGTTTATCTCTCTGCTTGTCAGGAAGAAACTCCAAAATGTTCATTTTTTTCCAGAAAATGAAAAATATACTTTTTTCAGGAAAATGAGAAAGCAAAGCAATACTGCCTCGTCAAAGTTGGTGTTGTGAATTTATAAATTGTCAATTACCTTGCATGAGAGTGGCAGAGGTGGTGGAGTTGGCTGTTTTAGCAGACGGGTTTAAGATTTTGTCTGAAGCGCTTTTTACTTAACCTGACGCTGCCAGATCCAAAAAGCTTGCTACACAAATTTGTTTCACAGCTTATTTGGATCTGGGATCGCGGAAGCAAATTCGATGACGGGGCTGTTCCTTTTTTTCAAGATACATGGTAGATGATTGGATGGGAGCGTCTGTCTATCACCGTGTGGGCGTGCAAACACAACCAATCATATCGACGTGTCTATATACCGTCACATCCGCATCCCGCCTTTAGCTCACGCTGATTGGTTCGGTACGAAGCAGATCTGACTCAGGGCTCAACTCCGTCAGAGATCCCAGATGAGTGTTGTGTTGGGGAATATGTTTCCGCAATACCGCCCTCATCTGGCAGCGTCAGGTTACTTTTTACTAGGGATGCGCAATAATTATCGTCCCGATAGCAGGAATTATGACATAATAATTATCGTCCCGATAACATTATTAATAGCTCAGATAATAATATATTGAATATATATTTTTTATTTCATGTATTTTCATATGCTTGCAGTTATGCGAAATGATTATTCGTTTCATCTGCTGATGGTATTTGCTGACAAAGCACCCATCGTGTAATGGGTATAAAATGTAATGCTTAGGTCAAAGCTATGTTAAATGTACCGTTACTCAACTAGTATTTTTTTTATGTATGTGTCTATATATTTTCATTAACTATCAGTATCGCCGTATCGGTCTTGAGAAGCATGAAGTTATTTATCAGTATCTGTTTCAAAAAACCATTATCGTGCATCCCTACTTTTCATTGTCTCAATATGTTTTTAACCAACACACAGACACAAAGGGTGTTCAATAGCACTGATAAAAAATTAAAGAAAATCAAGTCCGGCAATCTCTAGGGGTCCACTCAAAAGTCCCCAGAGAGATCTGTCCTGAAAAGAAATATATATATTAAACGAAAATACAAAATATTGTCAGATTGCGGTCCCATGGCCAAATACATATTAATGTAGGGGTCCTGTTGACATAGAAACCCTAACAGAAAACACAAGTATCATAGTAGAAATGTCATGCCTCTAGTCTGTACTACCTATAGAAAGTAATTGGTTTCTCTGTCCTACAGATGAGTGGGTTAAGTTTGACGATGACAAGGTGAGCGTGGTGTCTCCAGAAGACATCTTGCGGCTGTCCGGTGGTGGAGACTGGCATATAGCATACGTTCTACTCTACGGACCCCGGCGGCTGGAAATACTTGAAGAGGAACAGTAAAAAAAGAAAATGCAAGAGCTCTAAAATAGAACCAGAAACGACATCCTACATGCATACAAAAATGCCATTTCCAAGCACTGTCTGCATAGATGTGCAATAAACCTGGGTTGTCTTTCAAATTTGATTACCATAACTTTTTTTTTTGTTGCCGTTTTTATAACTGCCACGGATACTTGTAAAACACATTTCTCCATCAAAACGGAGTTGAGTATTCTTACCAGTTTATGATTAGAGATTTGGGGAAAGGAGGATCCTGGATCCATGGAGGCGTTTGTCTTGTTCTGCAGGTTTCATTAAATGTTTTATACACATTGTATATTTTTTAAAGCCTTCGATAAAAGGTGCTCATGTCATAGAATCAAAGTAAACCAGTTTGTACAGAAATGTGTGGCCAAGTTATTGTACTTGGACGCATCCAGGCTTGCATCTCTTCAAATTGGATGCATTATGAAGGATCTTAACACTGTTTAAGACTCTTCGTCACTTATTGGGTCTCTGGATAATTCTGTTTTCCTAGTTTAGATTTTCTGGCTTGCATCAGCTCTGCTTGACATGCTATGAGGTGCTGTCCCCTCATTTTCTCAAAATGTGGGCTTTGGATGATGCGAGTAGAGTCCAAGCTCAAAACTCAAACTCGGGACTGAGGTTTGACGAGCCTTGCATGATGTCCTTGTTGGAAATGATTTTCAGAGTTCACACAGCTGCTCTGACATGATGCTATGCTTCACTCTCTTCATGCAGTTCTCCCAGTCACATTGCCCCCAATGTTAAACGTCTAACCTTCCACTCTGTAATAACTTGACTGGTGGGTTTTCATAGATGGTGAAAATAAACTGTTATACCAAATGTGTGACTTATCTTTTCTTAACCCATTCTGACCCGAGATCAGATTCATACGAGGTTTCCACTGGACACACAATGGTCTGATGCCGGGATACTCAAATAGATTTACCTGTGGGCCACATTACAAAAATGGCAAGGGGCCAGGGGCCAGTAGATAAAATTACCAATTTAAAATTACCAAATTGTCTATGAGTAGCTGTCTGCCTGTCCAATTGTCCATGAGTAGCTGTCTGCCTTCCTGCCTGTCCAATTGTCCATGAGTAGCTGTCTGCCTGCCTGTCCAATTCTCCATGAGTAGCTGTCTGTCTGCCTGTCTATGAGTAGCTGTCTGATTGCCTGCCTGTCCAATTCTCCATGAGTAGCTGTCTGTCTGTCTGCCTGTCTATGAGTAGCTGTCTGCCTGCCTGCCAGCCAGCAAGTTGGTTAACAGAAAATAGTTATGGCTGAGTAAAATAAAATACAATAAACACAATTTGCCTGAAAATAGATTACCCAGCTATGACCTTTTTCATGAAAAAGAGTAGTGATATGGCTGACTGAGTAAAATAAAACAATCTACCTGAAAATAGATAGCTATAAGTGAAGAGCAATTTCCGCAATTACCATTTCCGCAATTTCCATTTCCACCATTTCTGCAATTACCATTTCCGCAATTTCCATTTCCGCAATTTCCATTTCCGCAATTTCCATTTCCAACTATTAATGGCAGCTGGGTTTCATCATTCAAATAAAATAGAATTCTGTCCGTTTAGCTATAAAATTATGTCAGGGAATAGGGATACACAGTATATGTCTTTCATTTGCATTGCATCTCCCCCCCCCCCCCCCCCCCCCCAAGCTTTTATTTTCGTTCGAGTAATAGTACAACTCTAATAGTATTACTTATAATAATGTAATTAAAGATAACTTCATTCAGATTTATTTTTATTTCATTTTCCAGATTTTTTTTAGATTTTCATTGGTGGGCCAGTCATAATGGTCCCGCGGGCCTGATGTGGCCCGCGGGCCTGAGATCAGATTAAAAAAATGTCAGTTGTTCGATTTTTCAAAAATAGCAGACCTACAAGCTCGTAGCGCGCCACTTGGTGGCGCGCTATGAGCTTGTAGATCTGCTATTTTTCAATACCTAAAGCATAACATAGTGCCAACACCAAAATGGGTTCCCGTTCAGAATAGGTTAAGCATCTTACAATCAATGGAATAATTCACTGATTACTTGGAAAAACATTTATTAGATGTTTGCTTCTAGAGCTGAAAAAAAAAAAGATAACAAATTACATTTAAAAAGAACATTAGGCGACTAGCAAAATCATCTTTATGCCTCATTGAGGCTGTCTGCGATCTGGGAGAAGCCTGCGGCATTGAGGGCTGCGACCAGGTTCTCCACGGTGGCTTGTGTTGGGTCTCTGTCCTGCCAGGCACACAGGAGCAGCTTGGCCTGCATCTCTATGTCTTCGCTGTCCGTCTCGAACTCCCGCACCTCGGCCGCTTTCATCTCCAGCTGTGTGGCCAGGGTCTTCCACTGACCACCCAGTTTGGCTGCAATGTCGTCCATCTGCAGATTTGTCACCAGCTTGCTCTGCATGCTCGGACCTGGACCAAAATAAAATACTAAGTGAATGCAAGCTTTTTTTAATAGTTTGTTCATTTAAATGTCAATCTCGGGAACACTTTAATGGCTGCTGCATTTACAGTATGAGACGTACCCTCTGATACTAATATGTGTTAAATTTAGAGGACAAAAGTACAGTGAAATCTACATAGTACATGTGCTGTCAAAACCCCAAATTGGCCTAAATTGAATCACTGGTCAGTCAGCACCTGGTGACAATCACTGATTGGGGAGAGGCACAGAAAACAGGAAGTGTTTGTTCAGTATGAGAGCAGCAGCAGTGGAGAGAAGCAGAACAACTGAAAGACTAACCAAACATTGGAGCCGGGAAGACCGAAACCTGTCAAGCCATCAAGGGGAATGCCACTGGTGCGTTAAGTGTTCCTGCATTGCAGTTTATTTTATTGCTTAATAAATTTGATGCAAGATATTTATTGTTTTGTGCTGCTAGGCCACATTTAACTGCTATAATTAGCTATAATAGTTTGATTTAAGTTGCATTTGGTTTCATGTTATGGTAATACGCTCTCAAGAAGTTACATAATTGGAGACTTTGTTACTTTGATCAACGTTGGCCTGTTATCTCTCCTATGGTACCAACATTAATACAGCATGGCATTGTGGACAAACATCTAAGTTTTGGGTCTAAATCTCATCAAATGATGGTCCGTGGCTCAAAGTTTTCTCCAGCTCCCGCATAATAAACAAACGGCAGGTGGTCGAGGAAACGACATTGAGGGGTGCAAGGACACCAACAAGGAAAGGGGGAACTTACTATCATTGGTCTCTTTGAGAAGGTTATCTCCGTTCTCGTCGTCATCCTCCTCCCCCGTCTTGATCTCCTCCGAGGGGATGTCCTTCTACAGATGAGGAATAATCAGAATGCAAGCATTAATATGAACGTCTTGTGACATCTCTGGGTACTGGAGTGCACAGTTGGAATATTATTGAAAAACTTTGCTCACCGGCAGCTCTTTGGCCAGTTTGCTGACCATGCTGTCCAGGTATTCTGCCAGGCTCTTGAACTTCTGGGGCATGGGCTGAAAGAAGTGGGGACTCCTCCTGGACAGCAGTCGTAGAGCTCGCCAACCGTAATTGGAATTTCGCACAACCCTGATTTTACCGGGAGAAAGGAGGAAAATGTTTATCCCCAAGTTGAAGTTAAAGACACTTGTATCGTCACTGTCAGGTTCGAAAACCTTCCCTCCATCCATTCACATACTTTATGTATACTGTGTGTGTCGGAAATAATTACCGGTACATATGTACTGTATATATTATACATATTTTTTTTATATTATACTGTTCGTTGTAGCGCAGTGTCATTCAAGTGTACTAAAAGTTCAATATGACATCTCCACCATACCACTCTGAGGGTGTAGATCTAGGTTTAAGTCTGTGTTTCATAACGATGTAATGAATACATTTCCTGAAAAGTAATGGCTAATGGAACAGTATGTTGCGTGTGACACTAACTCAAGGGCTTTTAAAGTGAAGACATACTTGTACTCATCCTCCACCATGTTAGCGGGGTCGGCCTGTTCAATGGCCTCCGTAAAGAACTCGTCCAGAGACGGCATGAACTCCCTGGATGGAAGACATTCACACACGGAGATGAAACAACTTCAGAAACGGAGAGCGAGCACGGTTACAGAGTACAGACTAGGCTGTATATGCTAGCTAGTGCATGGGTTTTCAACCTGTGGTCTTTTGGCCCCCTGGTGGTCTGCAGAGTTATTGCAGGTGGTCCCTGGCCATGCATTTTCTGGTAATAAAATGCTTTGAAAACTAGATTTTGTTTTTGTTCCAACTCATGATTTTAGCCTGTGATAAACCCATGGAATGGTGCATGAACCCCCACCACTGTTGTGTCAGGTGGGTCTATGATGGACCCACCCGACACAATAGTGGTGGTCCCCCAGGTTGCTCTTAGTGAGGATGGTGGTCCCCTGGGTCAAAATCTGTTTAAAACATTTTTAGAATCTGATCTCAGGTCAAAATGGGTTAAACAAGATGTGCTTTGATTAACTGTACAACGTAATAAAAGTCTACGTCACTGACCTGTTGTCTGAACTGCAGGCCTCCATGTTATCGTGGTTCAGGTTCCACAGTCTGGTCAGCTCATCACTGGAACGACACACACAGGGTCATACAACAGGAACCCATTGGGTCGTTTTTGAATTGTATTCACGTAACATCGAGAGATCTTACTTCCCCATGAAGATCTTGCGGTCCGGCCCTTTTCCTAGGAAGTCTTCCGGAGCTTGTCTTTTCCTGGTGGGCCTCTTGGGTTTGTCTTCTACCGTTCTGTGGGAGCCAGAGAAATCAAGACAAAGAGCATGGCATCATCAAACAGTTTCTTGCACTTAAATGCTGGCTTAACGTTTGCACATGTCTAAAATGACCTTCCATAATTAAAACTAAAACCAAGTAGTTGTCGTACCTCTCTTTGACAAAGCTTGCGCATCCCTCGTTCTTCCAAACATTCCAGTTCTCCTCCGTGTTCAGGATATGCTGTGAGAGATATAAGAGGTGGTTGACCAACAAGTCAAATCACTTCTGACGGAACTAAAACATAATGCCATCGCTGGCCAAATGCATTGCACTAGAATAGATACATTCATGTCAACATCACTTACCTCAACCATGGTGGCAAACTGGTCTCCATCTGGCGGGATCTCTCTCAGCAGCTAGAGTTTAACAGTTGAACATTAGCTGAAGTTTGCTTTCCCCCCCCCCCCCCCCAAGACTGGAGCATTTACATTAAAAAAAATATATATATACACACACACTCGTATATCTACTGTATATTCTAATACCTTGACATATTTGTGTACATACCGTAACAACCAATATAATGTAAACAGCAATATGACAGTCTTGTGTACAACAGTGACATTTGCAAGGAAGATTAAAGACTAACCTGGTATACCAGTTTGGTTGTCTCTTCAATCCACGCAGTCTGGTCATCATTGAGAACACAGCTGGAACTGAAAGATAGTAAGAGGCAGCAAATAGATTTCAGTAAAGTGCAGAGATAACATATTCCAAATTGCTTGCTAAAAATAAAAGAACTGGTTTCCAGATACTGGGTCGGGACCCATTTGTGGGCCGCGGACACATTGTTATGGGTCCCCTCATATTCCGTTTCCTAAATTTGGTTTTGAATTATTATTTCAAAACATTTTGAAAAAACATTCCCCAAAAAAAATGCTAAACTAATGTATTAAACCAAAATTCAATGATTTTTTTCCAGTAACTTCATGAAGAAATAAAATAAAATAATGTAAAATCTAAGAATCTGATCTAAGAAATTCCATAAATTAGAAGAACAAGAAGTGGTGAAAAAGTTTGGGGAACCACTGTTCTACTAGCCTAGAACTCACCTATGCTTTTTATGGCATAGGCAGCTGCGCGACATGAGACTAGACAGAGAGAGAGGAGCCATGTGTGCGTGTGTATGTCAATTTTACAAAGGTGCAGACGATCAGAAATCAGCAGAGAGTGAGCAATGTTTGCTACTCTATGCCGAATTGAAGTGGACTCAGACCCAGACTTTTCTTTCCTCCCTGGAAATAAAAACGTCTGGGTTTCCGAGGCTACTGTTCTACATGCAGCGGGGTACCTTTTGAACTTGACCTGGCCCTTGAGGTACTGGAAGAGGATGAGGTACTGCAGGAGAATGTGTCGCCTGAAGTTACTGTCACTGAGCTGCAGGTCCATGAGCTTGAGGAGGCCAGACAGAACCACACATGACAGAGAGAAAGACCAGGTAAGCATTCTTTTTCTTAACCCATTTTGGGGCAGGAACCCCTTTTGGTGTTGGCATTATGTTATGCTTTAGCTATTGAAAAATAGCAATCTACAAGCTCATAGAGCTTGTAGGTCTGCTATTTTTTGAAAAATCGAAGAACGACTGATATAGAAACATAGCTTTTTCAGAAAACTGTCAGGATGTAGAAGACTTTTTTTAATCTGAAAATGGGTTAATGTACTGTATAGAATGGCACCTTTCACAACAACGTTAGAAAGGTGCTTCACATTTATACAACCAAGCCGAGAGACAAACTGAATAACATTCCAAATACACACACACATAAATCACAATCTAACCTAAAGGACACACAGCCATATGACTTAAGTCCCAGGTGGGTTTGTGGAAAACACTAAAACGAGAAACAAAAATATCTTTATGGGAGTTTATTGCCGACTGTCCTACATAAATCCGTTCTCACCTTCTCACTAGTGAGGAACTTGGCAAAGTAGACGTGTTCTCCACCAGATGTCCTCAGGTCCTCTAGCTTCCTCTTAGACAGCTGCATGTCATCCAGTTTGTAGCTCTTGAACACGGCCAAGGTCTCGTCCGAGTACTGAACGGGACAAAGAACAACTCTACTGTAAGTGCACATTCTGACCTGAGATCAGATTCATACGAGGTTTCCACTGGACACACACACACTGGTCTGATTAACCCATTCTGACCTGAGATCAGATTCTAAAAATGTCCATCAGCACAGATCTTGCTTCTAGAGTGGAAGCGGCTTTACCTTGAGGAATGTCATCCAGGAGAATTTATCGTAACACTGCACGGGGTTTCTGAAGTAGTCCTGCAGCGTCCAGAACTTTCTGTATAAGTTGTAGTCAATCGGAATGGAACTGAAAAGTCAAACGTTCAATCAATGTTGTTGAATGGATTAGATCATTAGATAGAAGCTTTGAATGACAGAAAGGGACCAATGTGAAAGCAAGGAAATATGGATGGCTAATTCTTAGATCATGGTTTTAGTTATGTAGACACTGACGTCTCCTAATATTTAACCCATTTTGACCCGAGATCAGATTCTAAAAATGTCTTCTACATCCTGACAGTTTTCTGAAAAAGCCATGTTTGCCATGTCAGTCGTTCTTCGATTTTTCAAAAATAGCAGACGTACAAGCTCGTATCTGCTATTTTTCAATAGCTAAACCATAACATAATAACACCAAAAGGGTGTCCCGCCCAAAATGGGGTAAACTGCAATGGTCTGATTATGACAATAAAAACCAAAGAATATCAGTGAAAATGACAGCTTTTTAACTGAATTGCATTGTTGTTGCCGTCGATAAATAGAATCATTGATCTGTGAGTGCCGTTTGTTTTGATGCTACCACTTACCACGGTGCAGGTACGTCTTCTTCACCCATCTCTCCCTCTTCTACCTCCATTCCATCTTCCTTTTCTTCTGTGTGCTGCCATAGACCAAAGTTTTAATTTGAGTAAATAGGCCATCTACAATCTCACAATGCATTCACAATGTGGCTCGCCTAGCTTGTAGATCCCCCCATTTCGGCTTATGTTGTACAACAAAGTATATAGGGCCTACGTGTTTAACAAGGTACTGATAAGAGTGTCGTGTATGGGAAAAATGTATTTCATACTGATTTACAACATTATGAATACAAGCCTATTGTATAAACCAGCTAAAGTAGAAGCTTGTTTGTTTTTTTACTGTCCTGATAAAATACCACCCTGACACTGACCTTATGTTTGTACCCTGAACTGTATCACTTCTCTGTACATAAAGAATACTACTCCTGTAAATCTTTAGAGAAGTTGGTTCCTTTCCTCGGTCTACGACATTTAAATCATAGGGGGGGTGAAGGTGTCAAAGCGAGCATCCTGGTATTGTTGACCTGACGTGTTGAGGCTGCTTACAGTTGGTACTTCCTCTGTTCCTTAGCAATGACCCCAGTAAGTGGACCACATTTAGCTGAGTGGGTAGAGGGGCAGCCTGGGAAACAGACGGTTCCTGGTTTGTGTCCCGACCTACGCGTCCCTGAGCAAGGCATTCCTAACTCGCTCCCCCGAGGCACTGCCCACGTAGTGCCCACTGCACCCGATACTTAGAGGACGGTTTAAATGCAGAGCCCACATTTCACTGCATTATGCAAAATAACATGAAGTGACAAAAGAGTGTGAGCCACTACCACTAAAAGTGCTTGCAGACACACTTTTTTGACTTGTTCATGAACAGACCCTTTTTTTTTAAACATGAATTTCCATCACAAATGCCTCAACCCATTGGCGTTTGTTTACCTTTTGTCCAAGGGTGCTCTCTTGTTCATTCTTGTTGTATACCGTGATGTTCTCCAGGTTGAACTGGCTTTGGAGATTGAGGCCTGAGAGAAGTAGAATAAATAGCTACATGAGGAGCAGGATTATGACCCATTATATTTAATTGAGGAGGCAATGCTTGCACACCTCCCCATTAAACACTTAAACCGTCTATACTTAGTAAACTGGACAGGAGTTGCTTCTATACTTCGTGCGTCACAATGCTTTGCCAGCTTGTAGATCTGCCATTTTAGGCAAATGTTCCCCCGGAATATGCTGGGATGCATGTGGTTAATTCACTATTTGTCAGCCTTCTGATTGGTCCCCGATTGTTTATGTTGAATTTGCTTAAACATTACATTTGGAAAAAAAACGAAAACGTGTGCTGCACATGATGGTGATGTTTCTTTTTACTGACACCAAGTTTAAAATAAAAATGTAATGCACAGAATATCAATATGAAGCAATTGAAAAACGTCATTTCAATGGTAGTGGATGGAGAGAGAGAGAGAGGATTTTTGGAAAGGGGCTCAACAATTTACAATTTCACGGGTGGGACTTGACAAAGGGTGAATTGGCTTCGGAATCTGACATCGATTCATCACATCAAATGCCATGTATACAAATTAACCACTGACCCGATTTCTCAGACAGAGGGAAGAGACGAGCCAGGAACAGTTGGATTCTCCCGCAGAATACTGTATTCTGAGATTTGGACAGCCTCCTCAACAGATCTAAAGAGATGAACCATGTGTATTATTACCTTTACTCCATTTATGCACCGTGATGAAAACGTCTACAAATATTATCCTTACCGTTACACATCCTCAACAAGTAATTCTTTCCAGCGGTATAGAAGGAAGTCTGAAGGGTAGAGGAAAAATGCACATTTAGGTCACATTCTCACCTCAACTTCGGTAGACTCGATACGAATGGGCGGAGAAGTTTTTAATTTGCCGCGTTTGTGTTCACACTGCGCTCATCAACCGCAGCAAGGAAACGCAACAGGGAACTTTATCAATGATAAACCGTCTCCAACTGTGTTTACTGTTCACATTTGATGCGGATTGCATTCACACCTGCAGTGAATTCTAGTCCGGTGCGCTTGCGAAGCGAAACCCCCGTTTTTTGGCGAACTTGCATGCCATTGTTTGATCCGCACCAGCATTTGAATGAGCCTTCACACCCGCCAAACGAAGTGCACTTTCCGACGATACGCAGCAGGATTCGTTTTAATCGCAGTAAAGCATTCTGGTGTGAATGCCACCTTAATAGAATCAAACAGGATATTCGATCTGGTCTTCAATGGAAACAATGACTGTGGATATCTCCCGATAACACTTCAAACACCTTTACTGTAAGCCTCTAAACTAAGGGTTAGGCAGCCAACTTACCGATTTCCATGTGCCGACATTCTCCTCCACAAAGGAGAATATCCTGTCACATTGATCGAGAGGCAAGCAGTCGAGTACGTCTCCCAACAGGACGAATGGAGTTGTAGCAGAGCAGATACCTGCATGGAGAGGGCTCTTCATTAATGTCTTAAGTCTTAACTGAATCATGCCTGATCATTTCACTCACAAAGTGTTAAAATATAAATGGAATGATTGTTCCACAATAACATCCTACCTTCTGTAACTGCATCGATGCTGAGGTATATGAGAGACAGATAATCCTCACTGCTTGCCTTCTGTTCAATCTGCAGGAAAAAATTAAATAAATGATGCTGGCTCAGAATCTCCAACGAGCCATAGTGCCACAGTGCACATCTATTATGTGTACAGCTGAGATCAAAAATAAGAATTAAAAAAAAAAGAAAATAATACTTACAATCTGATCTCCCAGAACGCCCCTCAATGATTGGTCAAGTGTCGTTTTCTTCTCCGTCTCACTGGTTGGGAGAGGGTAAATAACACGTAATGTATTAACAGTAGCCACAAGCAACTTTAGATGCTAAATGGCTTGGGTTATCCGCTTTGTCTCCGTCAAGACTATTTGTAAAGATCTACCATGCAGAGCAACTTTCTGTCAATAAACTGAATGTATTGGCCTGGTCCCTGGCTCATGGGTACCCAGGCAGCCTGGCTGGTAGTCCAGTCCGGCAGTGTGCCGCGGGTTCGACTCCCGATCCTGACGGCCTTTACTGCATGTCAATCCCCCCCCCCCCCCAGCTGCACTGGTGAGTAAAGGTAGGGTACGTGAATTTATTTGGTTAAAATACGTGTTAAAAGCTCTATATTCTGATAGTACCGGTACTCATTGCTATATAGAGTGTTTGTTCAGTAATAGGAGTCTCCATTTGTCTCCAGCTTTTGTATTAAACAGCTGTCAGGATACAGATTAATCAAGTGGAATTGTAAGTGATGATGACACAAAGAAATGAGCAGGCAAAATTGGAACTGAAAACACTAAAAGGTAAGCTGACAAATCATACATGGCTACTCTCTCCTGATTGGCTGAAATGTTGTTACCTACCCTGATTACCCTGATTATTAAAGAGCTGTAGAGACAGGGAGAGTCCTGGCTGTTACTGAACAAACAGGTATAGCAATGATTGATTACTATTACAATAGTGATTTAACCTTTTAACAAAACACTTTTAGTTTTACCCCAAAAATATCACTTACACTTACCCTACCTTTAAAGAACAAAGATAGGACACAGACTTTCCCATTTGGGCAATTTCCCGAATGGGCTCTCAATGGACGGATGGAACTTTGCACATAGCATCTAGCAGATTTTTGCTTGCGGCTTAAGACAGTATTCTTGTATTCAGTTTGTTAACTTACTTTCCAGGAATCTGGTTGAAAGCGTTGATCAGAGGCTTGCTGTTTCTGCCCGCCAGAGCATTTGCAGTAGACGCCTGTGTGTTTATGTGAGCAGAGGAGGGAAATGTAGCTTAGCCATTAGCACTGATAGTGAGGAGCAACACAAAAGACAAAGACACAATGAAATAACCAGGCTGCTATCGTCTCAATAAAAAAGGGCACTTGTTCATGAATGCGTATTTTCAACAGGTAAGACAACTAAGTAATTTCCTCACCGTAAATTTGTCTCTAGCGTCGACAAAATTAAATAAGGACGGCGACATGTTTACTGCTGAGAGAGCAATCTGTCACTAGTATAATAAGTATATACTTCCGGGTGAACACTGAACATGAATGTCCCTCTATTTTATTGAAAAATAAAAGAAGAACGTCCATGCATAAAGACGCTTCTTTATATATAATTAGAGTTACTATATTGTAAATTATAGAAGAAAGACACTTCACAGAGAGACATTTTATTCAAATGCAATACATTTTACTAGTTAGATAAATTAGGAGAAGGCATAATAAAGGCATGTCATACACTGGCGGTGCCAGAGGGTGGTAGTATTGTATAATTGTACACGTTTTTTCATGGTTTTCTCATGCTCGAGAGAAATTGTAATATTTAGTATTTTCCCTCAGTGTATTTACTCCACACACAGCACACATATTGGTATCTTTCTACTGTTTATTATTATTATTATCTTTTATTATTATTATTACAGTATTATTTATTTATTCATCCATAATTCATTCATTCAAATATTTTGTAACAATATGTAACAATTCTATGTGATGCGTTTTCTCACCTGGATTATGATACATATTTTTGTTCAATAAATAAATTGCACAGGCTACTGCGGCAAACTGTTGTGGCAATTGACTGTCCTGCACTAACTATGCCAGAGGATGGCAGCATTTTACACTATACACCATGTATTCTCCATAATGGAGTTATAAACTGTCGAATACATGTATCTGTTATCTGCTTATAATGAAGTGAGTTGACACTGCTTGATGCACCTGAGTTTATTGTTTTATTTGTGGTGTGGCAGTAGCTCAGGATGTGTAGAGTAGCTGTCTGGGAACTGGAAGGATCTCAGTTTTATCCCTGGTTCCTGACCTCTCCAGGCTTCACATATCGAAGTGCCCTTGAGCAAGTTGGTTGCATGTGTAGCAGAGTGGCTCCCAGCCTCAGCCGGATGGCATAAAAAGTCTAATATCTCTCTTGAATCATAATCATAGGGAATTCTCTTTGGGTTAGTGTGGTTAAGATGTTGCATTTCCACTCAGGAGACCCAGGTTCGATTCCCAGCTGTTACATCGGTGCTCTGATCTGGATTGGGTTTCCTGGGAGGAGGTCAAAAGGTGCGTGAGTATAGCAGAGTAGCTCACAATCTTAGCCTGAGTGATGGCCTGATCTCCCCCAAATCCGTTTCCTTTGGCTTAGTGGTTAAGATGTTGGCTTTCCACGTGAGAGACCCAGGTTTGAATCCCTGGCGTTACATGGTTGCCTCTGCCATTGGTGTCTGAATCAATAACTGTAAAATGCTTTGGATAAAAGGCACTACTATATGTAGACAATTTACCCAAGGATGTGGATTAATCCTCGTGAACACCAATTGGCCACTTAAGCACCTGTAGACATTTTATCGTATTTATATCATGTAAGATATAACTATGAAATATTACGCTTCATATACCACCAGAGTTTTAGGGTTCCTAATAACATACAACATACCTTTGTTCCAGCCACACACCCAGAAACGGAAGACAGAACCTATATGTTTGCAGTGGATCCATTCAATGTATCAAAATTATTTAGTAATAAGCTCTTGTTATTACGTTTCATTGATTCAATATTTATAATACTCAGACACCTTTAATCACTTTCAAAATGAGAGCAAAGTGTCCTGTTAAGTCAGAGAGCCACATAGGAGGGGCCTTGTGCACGTGCGGAATAGGCCGAGGGCTTGTAAAATACATTCACTTATTTAGGGAGCGTTCAAATGGTGTGTGGATACCTTTTCTTTTCACTAGTTCATTTATAATGTATTTATTTGTATCCAGCACCTGAAATTCATTTTGGACGTGCATGCATTTCCTTGCACTGCATAGGCTGAGGGCCCATATTTCAGCGTTGCCCCATATACATTTTTTTCCTCCATGAGTCACATCATTTAATCTTGTCCCTGCATTTACCATTCAACACCTGACATCAGCTTAATCATGGAGCTGTTTGCACAGCATTTCATATAGAATGGAAGCCATACATTGGAACGTGTAACATGAAACATACATGAAATTGTATACTTCTTCCCGGTATAGCCATCCATATAATCGTGTCCAAAAATGCTCCTTGCATTTCTTCCCCGGATTTAAGGTTGACATGAATCTCCATGAGAAATGAGCAGTGGGAATCATAGTAATTGCTCTGTTTTACTCCCTTCCATTCCTAAGGAGAGATCTATGATATACTCTCAATGTGTTCAGCTATCTCTGCTTCCAGGTAACAGGTGGCCGTCGGTTAACCTTGATATGAAAACGTATGGCATTCAGGGGTTTTGGGACTTTAGTGGAGATCATGAGAATCTAGTTGTGTGTGTGTGTGTGTGTGTGTGTGTGTGTGTGTGTGTGTGTGTGTGTGTGTGTGTGTGTGTGTGTGTGTGTGTGTGTGTGTGTGTGTGTGTGCCGCGCGTGCGTGTGCCCTCATGAAATATTGCACATTCATAATTTGATATGCTCAATTATTAAAAAAATGTCATTAAGGACATTTGAGGTGGCATAGCAGCCGCATCAATGATTAACTCTCTGGAACTTTCTTCCATAAAGGTTATCACCAGCAGCAGTTTCGTCATATTTCATCAGCTCCTGCTGATGAATCCACCGACTTGCATAGAGAGGTCATTTATTTTGTTGGTGGCACCCTCGTGGGCCGAATAGTTTCCTCGCGTGTTGTCACAGAGCTTTGATGTCATTTAATTATGTCATTTAATGAGTTCATTCGATGCCCTCGCATCGAATGAATGCACAATCCCTAGAGGCTCAGCGGTTACAAGAAATATCTATGAGGATTGTAAGGGTTCTGAGTCGCTTGTCTGCCGTGTCAGCTGTGTCGAGGCCGTCGTTAACTGAACGTCAGGGTGTTATGATGTTATATACAAAACTTGTGAAAATGGGGCCTGGAACGTTGGAAAGAGCTCAAACATAATTGTCTTGTGTTTATTGTGCACAGTTGCACACACTGCAGTAGAGAAAGAGGGAAGCCATGATTGCTTTATTATACAGGTTTGAGTGGCACCTTGTTTCACTTACACAGAGTACTTTCTCTGCTTGCAATGACAACCTGCTCTAAATTAACCGCCCGTTAAACACTACACAATTCACAAAGGAGTATGGCTCCTCACTTGACACAACGTTTATTGAGCCGTTGCCAAAATCTGACGAAGAACAGAGAGGGAGTGAGCATGGTAAGTTACTCTGTGGCTGCAGATAAGGCCTCGACAACACTCAGCACAGAGCCCTGTAGAGATGAGGTGGATAGGGTTAGTGGGGTTATATAGTTAACGCATAAACAAGTTAGTCTTAAAACTCCCTCTTATCTGGGGGAACACCACAGCCACTGTTGGGATTGATGGCAGACGTTTTTTTTTGTTTAGTTTAAATAAAAAGAAAAGCAAATAAAGTTTAAAAAAAAAAGGAAAATGTAAAACATTACATTTAGGGCAATCTGGGAAAGATCTGCCATGCAGACCTCTGAATCTGTTTTTAGAGATTACATTTAGGGTATTTGTTGGTGTACTGTAGGCAGTTTAAAAACAGTGGAATTGCATTAAATATTGCTCTGCACTAAGACATAATCACACTGAGCTCAACACAGGAGCCAAATATGGATGTGAACGATTCTAAGACAAATGACAAAAAACGAGCAGTGTCCTTGAAACTTGCTTTTTTGACTTTGGAGGTTAAGCTTAACCCATTCTGACCTGAGATCAGATTCTAAAAATGTCTGTTTGAAAAGGACAGTTTTCTGAAAAAGCTATGTTTCTATGTCAGTCGTTCTTCGATTTTTCAAAAATAGCAGACCTACAAGCTCATAGCGCGCCACCGAGTGGCGCGCTATGAGCTTGTAGATCTGCGATTTTTAAATAGCTAAAGCATATAGTAATGCTAACACCAAAAGGGGTTCCCGCCTAAAATGGGTTTTAATGCAAGTAAATGTGAGACAGGCTTGTCACATGAGATGACTGAGCCTCACAGTTGCAAACAAATGAACAAATAAAGAGTCACAAACTATGTATGTACTTTATTTTCTATTTTCCATAATTTCATTTGTTTTGATATTTGATATTTTAATGTTTTATCTTTTCATGTTGTAAACGTGTGATGCGACAATCAATGAGAGTTGATGAACATTTCTGTAAACTTGCATCCATTGATCATCTCGATATGTCGACAAGAATAGACACAACCGGTGTGAGCTCTCTGTTGCCAGAATAAAAGCATACTGTACACCTTATTCTCCTTGCGGGCCATTACATTATTTATTGGAGTTGAAAACATGTGAGGTTATTAATGATCGTATCGCACCCAGTACAGAACAACATCAATGCTTAAATGAGATACAGATTGTTGTCCTGCAGCAGAGTGCTGCATGTTCAAAGCCCATCATGAATTCACAAACGTCAATGTGAAACCAGTGATGATAAGTGCGGGCCCCATAAATAATTGGCAAAATTATTTAAGTGAATGGCTTAAACTAGAGGTCCCATCCGTACAATCTGAACTAGGAAAGTCAGCCTTTTGCTTCGATGCCCCAAACAACATGGAACACTTTACAGCAAACATTGAAAATGAATACCCCAATATCCTATATGGTCAATTTAATAACCTGCTTTTGAACCTCCCTACCTCAATATGTAACTGTTTTTAACTTATGTATTGTCTCATTGTCTACAAAATATGTCTATATGCCTTACATGAAGATTAGTTTTGTGTATTACACCTGCATGTCTTAAATTGTTTTTTATAGCCTACTGTATGTAATCTCGTCAGCATTGAAAATGAGGGAGAACCTCAATTGCTCTTTCGAGAATAAATAAAGGTTTCAATCAATCAATCAAAAATAGAGATTTTGATAATATAACCTTAATATAAAAATATATTACAAAATGTCATGGTATTTCTTCTTTAAAGTATAGATACCGATATGTATATATAGGAACTTAGAGTATACTACATTCAAGCCGGAACACAATTGATATTAATCACTGAATTAAAATAAACCTGCTAAAATAGACATGCTCTGAAAAACCACGGCTTGCCCACCCACTTGCCGTTGTCCAGTGGTCAGATGGGGTTGACCATGAACACTTTCTTTTCCACCCATTAGGTTTCCATCCAAGAATGATTTGCTTGTGGTATGTAAAGTCATTTGGTGGTTATTCAATGATTAGCGCAGGGTGTGGAGACTGTTAAGTACGCAGAGCAACATGGGATGTCAAGAGCGGTCATGTGCAGTTGCGCACTACTGGAAAAGGAACAGTAGGCCTTGTGATGCTGCCAAATGGGAAATGAATTCTCCCTCATGTCCACTTGTCTAATCATACTTGTCCTGCAGGATAACGAATAGTGTTTTAACGTGCAGTTGATTCACATCCTTTCAGTTGTCCCGCTATAAGGCCAGACATTCTGGAGTGCAGCCAAATCCCTTCAATTAAATCTCATTCCAGATTTGCAAGATTCTATAAATCCTGTGTTGACAATAGGGTGTTGAGAATGCAATCGCAAAACAAATATTTTCAATAAAACAGAGGCTACATTCTCTGCCTTTACTTTGTGCAGTGCAATGCTGTCCAGCCTCTGGACCATTAATGGTCCACAATATTGTCACTAGAAGAAGCTGAAGGGTGGCGTTCAACATAAATATAGCCCATCTACAAGCTTAATCTTGCAAATGTAGCTCGGCTAATGACTGCTATTGCTGGCGAATTAATCTGGCACAAGTGCAGTCCGTTTTACTAAGTATAGATGGTTTAAGTGGTTAACTGCAAAATCAAGATAAACATTAGTTTACAGAAATATTGCAAATGAAATCTCAATTTAAGGAAAAAGTCCTTGCATCCCACTAAGTTTTCAATTGTACAAATCAATAGTGAGAAAATTACTGTTAATTGCTTAATGCTTAATTTATGGTCTGCCAATGACCAGCATACCAGCAATCTCAATGCACCTCAGCAGTCAGCATTGGGCCGATTGTGGGCTATTTTCAGTGCATGACACAGTATAGATCAGGCTTAAGACGGATGTCAAAAGACTTTACGGTCAACCGCTTACCATATTATTAAAATGCCAAGCAAAAATAAATGCGTTTTGGTCCGATTGCTTTTACAATGCTGTGTAGACAGCCCCAAGCATCTGAGCCAGGATGTGTAGACAGAGCATCCAAGGCCACTGTTTTGGCAGCAGAAGTTTACAGCAGGGTTCAGATGGGCTCCGCTGACAAGACCCAAACAGCAGACACCAGTGTGTCAATAAATGGCCAACACAAAGGCCAGGGAGATCTTCACTTCCTGGGCTTTCGCCGTTTTGCATTTCCAATAATAGTATATATTATAACAATGATTATGAACATATAATCATATCAGATTCTGCAGCCAACAGCTCAACCTTTTACATCCATCCCTCCACGTCTGTGTGTCGTTTCGAAAATATTGAACCAACGGATAGTAAAAAAATAAGAAAAAACGCTTTGATAAAACTTCTGATCTCCATTGGACCTTAAAACTGTCTGCTAAAGCAACCAACTCCACCACACTTTCCCTCTCATGCAAGCAATTGACAATATATAAAGTCACAATACCAACTTTGATGAGGCAGTATTGCTTTGTTTTAAAAATAAATGGTTCTTAATTTCCTGGGGGGAGGGAAAAAAAAAGTATATTTTTCATTTCCTGAAACATTTTGGGTGGTTCTTCAGCATTTTTAGATCATCGTTTATAGTGTAATTTGTGCAAAAGGGTAGTAGGTGGAATGAAAACGGGAAAGAATGTCTTGCAACAAGATGTTTATATAAGTTTTATTGTCTCTTTAAAGTGAAGAACCCTTCGGGGTGATGCTCGCTTGATGATGATGCTGCTCGCCATGATGATGCTTGCCATGATGATGCTTGCCATGATGATGCTGGCCATGATGATGCTCGCCATGATGATGATGCATATGCTCGTCGTCATTAACATCCTCCAGAAGTGGCGCTCGGTCAATGTCGTCGTCCTCTGGGCCAAAGCAGCACAGGACTTTGGCCCTCTCTCTGAAGGCCTCTTTCCGAGGTATTAGCAGGTAATCGTAGAGGAGAGCTGCTGCCAGCCCTGCACTCATGGGTGCTGCCCAGTATAGCTGAAATGGAGAAACAAGAGGGAGTCATGACTCATGACCCATACATACATGCATGTCCATTGTGGCTTGAAAGAGCTGAGGGATAATATCAATCATCTATTGATAGGTCTAATGTCATCAGTTGGAAAGACCCATAGCCGTAGTCCTAAATGGGTTACTTAAAAGAAGACTAGTACTACAGCAGATTATTAACACATTGTGAGCTATATGCAGCTTGTGCAAGCATACAGTATAGCAACACCATTTTCAATGCACACCGACACAATCTCGTGAATTTGCTTACATGTAGTATAAGGTCAGCCTTATATAGACTGCCATGTTTTAACCTGCTGAAGTTTTTAACCCGAATAGTCAACGATCTCAGATATATATAAGGTGGCATGTTGAGGATGTGTTGAGCTTGTAGATCTGCTAGTTCGATTTCACCTAGAACGACAGGCCTAAAACAGGAATGCCAGTGGTAACATTTCTGAATCTCATAATCATGTTTTGGTGTATAGTGCAATGTGTCACTTTATACTGTGGTACATACCCAATGATCCTCAAAAGACTGCTGAATAAGTGCAGGCCCAAAGGATCGAGCTGGGTTGATCCCACACCCGGTGTAGCTGATCTGTAAACATCAGAGCACAGGAAGAGAACACTTACTTTGCCTTTTCTGGCACCGATTCATGATTCTATGCAAGCCAAGGTTGTGAAGGCCGTTCATATGTCATGCCAATCCATTGTATTGGGCCACACAAAAAGAGGGGAAAAAAACTTTGATGTATACTCACTCCTGCGAGGTGTCCCACTGCAACGGACAATCCAATAGCCAGAGGTGCAAACCCGTTAACGTCACGCCGCTCATCAGTCACCGATATAACACACAGGACCAGCTGGAACGTCAGGAGGAATTCCACGGCAAAACCTTGACCTGGGCTGATGTCATTGAGCTACAAAGGAGACAGGAAGAGAGTTAGAATGTCCTCCCCGTGCCTCATCATAACTCTTGGGAACTTCAAATTAAATTTTGCATAATTTGTAATGCACCATAGACGGATGGGTTTTAAATAGCCTGCCCCAATCAGAGTGAACATGAAGACAATTTAGTAACACAGACCAGGCTTTCCTCCAAGGTGGAAAGCCTGGTGACGAGAGGTTATAGCTCTGAGATGGCTGCCTGAGCTAGCCCTGTGGGATGCATCTTTTTTTATACATTTAGCACTCTTTGGCGTTTACATAAAAAAGGGGGTTGTCAGCAGTCATCTGAGAAGGCAGATTCTTAAATGAAAGACTCGAGAAGTACAGTATTGAGGAGAACAAGATCAGGCAATTTCCCCAAACGCCTTCCCATTTATACAACATCAGCAAACTATGAATTCACATCCTTACCTTGTTAACGCCAAGGGAATTTTGGTGTTCCTGCCTGATGCCATATACAATAGCACTGCCCACCACTGCTCCCAACATCTGAGCCAAGATGTAGAAAAAGGCTCTGAGAAAGCTCATCTGGCAGGTGGCCAGAAAACCCAAGGTGATGGCAGGATTCAGGTGGGCTCCGCTGATGTGACCTATACACTGGGCCAGCGTAGCAATGGTCAGTCCGAATGTTAACGCTACCTTCACTTCATAGTCAGGATAAGTATCATATTTGTCCCCTATAGCAGCTGAAATGCCAATAAAGATGAACATGACCATGCATAGAAACTCAGCCAGAACAGACCTCCAAAATGACCATGTTTTGATTTCAGACATTCTGTGAACTGTACGCTTACTATGCTAATAGTCTAGTCTACTCTAGGCAGTATTCTGTGAGCTATATAGTTCTCTATACAACACTACCCTCCTGCCACACCATGAAGTGAATGAAATGATCAATTTGCTCCAGGTGTCTTTATTTAAAGGATCAGGTGGGCCCAATCAACTGAGACGTTTGCCATCTTAAAGGGCATCTTGAGTTTTTTTTTGTTATGTTGTTATCACTGATACACAAGGATTCTTTTCATGGCCACTACAACCTAGCACTAATAAATAGATTATCTCTCCTATGGTTTTTTACTGGTTAAATAAAGGTTAAATAAAATAAAATAAAATAAATACAGCATGGAATTGTGGACAACATGTTATTCAACAACAGCAAAATATGCGAAGACAAGTTTTGGGTCTGAGAGGCTATAAATGTCATTGGTGGTGGTCCGTGGCTTAAATGCAGAATAAACAATGGACCTTGACAATATGAAAATGTTTGAAAACTGCCCTAGAAAGGCAGACTAGACACACTCCAGTGAATTAATTGGCAGACACTCCCTGAGCACTGATCAGTCCTTCAAGCGCCCTCTTTAAAATCCTCCGGTAGCCACGCCCCCTCTCCCCTCCACACAACTACACACACCTGCGTCCTCGCCGTCCTGCTGTAAACAAACAAAAATAGTTGAAAAACAACTTATAATGTAACTTTACACCTCATGGAAGTTGAGTGGAGTAGTCTGGGTTGTTAGCCTGTTAGGAAGTGAAAACTGCTCAGGGACAAGTAAGTGTGTGACAGTCAGACAGTTTTAAGTTAACAAACTGCTTGGTCGATTCATTGTATTCATTCTGCGGGTGAGTTAGATGCTAATTGCTAAGCATTAACTTGTGCGCGTGTGTGCGCATGTGTTTGTGTGCGTGGGTGGGAGGGTGATATGAATTATGAACAAACATAAAGGTGCTTGAAGTGCTGTGTGCAACTGTGCATGGGTCCTATTATACATTTATAGAATAAATATGCAGAGTAGACACAATGTTTTGTTTGGGGTGTCACAGCATCAAATCCCTTTATGAAACGCCATTCTTAACTGTTTACAACTAATGATGGTTTAATTGAAAGTAATGAAGTTGCACATCTAGATTTCTATCTCAATTTATTTCAAGGTAGGCCTATACCCTAGTGAAGTCCACTGTAGTCCAGGCATGTCCAAAGTCCACACAGCTTCCTTCCTAAAATGTATTATTTTTCTGATATAACATTACGTATATATGACTATATGTACACCTATGGCTGTGTTGACAGGATATAATAGGCTATTATGTACTGTATACTACTAGACTGTAATATATATGTAACCGGAAGGATGAAGTAGCCTATACGTTCAGTATACAGACTGTGTATGTGGCTCTTGGTGAGCTCACTTTCTTTCTCTCTACCTTACTTTAATACTTATAGCTTATGGTGTCTCTGTCAACCTGCTCCACACAGGTGCACGAGTTAGGGTGATGACCCCAGACACCCAAGCTCAGCTTTTTCGACAGCCCTGCCCTGAGTCCATTCTCCTGTGACATGCTGGACCCTATAGGTCTAAATCCCTGACCACTGCACGACGCCAGAATGTAAGTAAGTAATTAAGTAAATTTTATTTATAAAGCACCTTTCTTAACAATGTTACAAAGTGCTGTACAGTGACACAATAAAATCAATCATAATTAAAACAGGACAGTAGAACAAGCAAATAAGAACAACATAATCAAGTCAAATAAAATCAGAAAAATGTTCCCGAAATAAAAAAGTTTTCAGCAAACTTTTAAAAATATTTACAGAATGCTATGTGCAGTATTAAACATCCAAGGCTGAGTGAGAAGATGGCAGCCAGGAGAATGTGGCTGGTCGGTGCCATTGATACTGGGAGGAAAGTATAGTGGCCAGCTAGCCAGATGTATGGACGATGGAGACGATGACTGGAGATGCCGCTGGAGGGCTCATCATGGAGAGACCTGGAGGCTCCTCTATCTCTCTGGGTTCCAAAGTTTGACCCTGGCATCACGTACACAACTGAAGTCAAGTAGTAGAAGACGGCTCAAGGTAGGAACTTTGTTTGTTTCTTCTTTGCTGCTGCTTGTGTTGTATGCTGCCATGGGCATGGTGTATACTAGTGTGCTTCAAGTTGGTGTACTATTACTGTCATTTTGGGACCCAATGACCCGGGTGGCAATGCAACATGTTCAGTGACTGTTTGTGGCTCTGGAATTGAATGCTGATGTCTACTACACTGCTACAGTTTGTATGTTGTGTTGAAGGTACTGTACAGTATGTGAGTTGTAACTGGTAACGGGTGAGGGAACAATATGTGTGTACACTGCATGTGTACAGTATGTGGCTCTTGATCACAAGATCTATTTATTTTGGTTCAACTTCGAGCTAGAGGTTTTAATTGGGCTTTGACATAACGGCCAACAATTCCAAATGCAAACGTTCAATTGATAAAAAGGTTGTTTTGTGGTTGCTGAGGTTCCCTGTGAGTTATTGTGACAGGGTGGCTGACTGCATTGGTTTATGACTGGCATGATGGCAAAGACTGTCTCTATAGGCCTATTCCCCCTTTATTTTTCCTTCCTGTCTTGAGTGTACAGTGTTTGATGAGGTCAGATCAACATATGGAATGTCAGAACAGGTCAGCTTCATATATGGAGTTCTAAGGGTGGCAGCGGGGGCAGTGTCTTGAGTGTACAGGGTTTGATGAGGGCCCAGGTAGGGCCTGGCCTTAATTTTCGGGCCTGTTGATAACTCTAGTGTTCGCCAGCTGCCGGGCACGGCTGCACTAATAACTTTGGGGCATCACGTGATGTCACGACTGACTGACTGACTGACTGACTGACTGACTGACTGACGGGAAATGCACAATTTCATAATTGACTGCGAAATGCGGTCGCAATAATGACTTTGAGAGCTGTTTCAGTGTACAATGTAAGTCAATGAGGTGCTAAATAATAAATAATACATCATCGCACAACACTCACCGAAGCTTAATTGAAGAGTAAATCTACTGGCTGTTCTATTCAGCTATTCTGATTTCGTTACACTTTTGTAGCAAATCACAATAGGAGGCAAGACGATAAAGCATTTTTCAGGGCACTGTAAGTAAATGGCAAACGCAATCACCAACATTAATGTTATGTACGCCTGAAAGGCATTCTACTTTGCTATGATACATAATTTCTAACAAATAATCAACACCATTTGAGTGTGAGCAGAGGGAGTCATGGAGCTTTTGTATGTTCTCACAACACGGGTGTGTATTCAGCACTCTCATCTACAGTAGCGCATACCTCTGGGCCAGCAGATCTGTTTACCAAATCTAATGATAGTTTATTCTTACTTAAGTTAACTCCTGTCATGTAGTGATAATCCTTGAGATCCTATTAAAGGTGGTGAGTGACTGGTCATTCAGTTTGCATAACTCCTCTCTGAGCAAGCGCGAGATATACATTTGCACAAGCCATACGTGACAGAAAGACATGTGAGTCAAATAAGCAAGACATGTGAGCCAATTAAGCAAGATGGGATATGGGGGGAATAGATGGAAAACATGATGTGTTAACAAGCAGATTTCTACACTACCTATATATAGTGACATCCTGTATACTTTGTTTGAATAGTTTGTTTGACTAGTTTTAACAAGCAGATTTATACAGTATATATAGTGACATCCTGTATACTTTGGCATGTAGTATCCTGATAAAGAGCATATACAGCTTAGATGTAAATGAGTACAGTATCATTGGATGTGAGCAGTGGTGGACAATAATGAAGTACATACTTAGCTAGTACACCTAGTTAAAAAAAGGTGTATCTCTTCTGTACGTTACTTATTTGTATTTCTTTGGATATTTACTTTCACTCGAGACAAATATTGTACTTTTGACTCCACTACCTTTCTAATAAGTAAATTAGGAACGATCCACTTAAGCCCTATTCAAATATAGTTGCAATGAATGATAATATGTAGATGTATTTTCAAATGGCCGAAATGTATATAGGATTGAAGTATTTAATGTATGTTTTGTAATAATAATCAAGGTAACTAAAGTAACTAAAGTTTTCAAATAAATGTAGTGGAGTAAAAAATACAATATTTTCCCCTGAGATGTAGTGGCGTAGAAGTATTGAAAATTGGAAATACTCAAGTAAAGTACAAATAATTCAAACTTGTACTTATGTACAGTACTTAACCCATTCTGAACGGGAACCCGTTTTGGTGTTAGCATCATGCTATGCTTTAGCTATTGAAAAATAGCAGATCTACAAGCTCATAGCGCGCCACCGAGTGGCGCGCTACGAGCTTGTAGGTCTGCTATTTTTTGAAAAATCGAAGAACGACTGACATTTTTAGAATCTGATCTCAGGTCAGAATGGGTTAATCAGACCAGTGTGTGTCCCAGTGGAAACCTCGTATGAATCTGATCTCAGGTCAGAATGGGTTAAGTAAATGTACTTTACACCACTGCTAGTTGATTAGTATGGCCCTACGACATGGAAAATGTTCCATTCATTGTCCCTCAAAATTGGGGACTGTGATGAAGTGATAATCTGAAATGTACAGTAGCGTTACCGTAGCTCAAATCCACTATATGAGAAACAAATGCAGTTATGCCACGACGTCATCCATCCATGACTCCATTTGTTCAGTTTGGTGTCTCCATTATGTCAAAAATGATACTAACAGTATCAACCACTTAAAGTCACATTGGCAATTTATTCAAAACTATTGGCTATTTCTTTCCATCCTCAGAGAGTCATAATGTACTGTAGGCTACTGTTCATGACCTTATAGGTGTGCTAAACAAAAGAGCAATTCACAGTTTATATGGAAAATGGAAATACTATATGTACTTGTAAAGCACCAAACTGTAACTTCTGTAACTTGGAGTATTATTAGATGTTTATCCCTAAATTTCCACGACATACTCAGAACAACATTTGTTACCAACAGTCAGGTGTTTTTATTTTACTTACAAAAGTGATGGACAAGACACACATAATACATTATACAAAAGAAATATAAGTCATTGCTCATAAAGGTACTTAGAAATATGTATACAAAAACAAACGCATAGAATACTGATGAGGGAAGACATTTTTAACACACAAAAAGTAGCTCACTTGAGGTTGTTACAAATCTAAACACATTATGCTCGGGCGGCAGTGGTCTGGGTGCAAAATGGTATGTAGTCAAATTTGAGTGAATTAGAATTAGATCCTAAATGACTATTACCACCATAAAAGACCTCATGAAATAATCATTGGCATTTCACAATGGCATAAATCACTGACACGCCGAAGCAAATTCAATAGCTCCCCCCCCCCCCCCCCCCGTCTTTTTACAAGAGTCGATAGCACCGATCCTCAGTACTTCAACACTAAACGCTGGTGCTGAATTCACTGAAAAACACAGAGCGTTCATTCAAATCCAAGTGTACAAACGGAACCAAAATGGACCCGTATATAAGAGTCCATTTGGTTCCGTTTGTATCCATTTTCTTTTCTCTCCATTTGTTCCATTTTTGTACACTCTCAGCGTTAAATGAACACGTCTGGGACTTCATAGTGCTGGTTGTTTACTACTTTGAGGAGGACAACTCCACGCCTGTGGCTTCGTGATCGGCTCCGTTGACGTCGTAGTCTCCCACAGGCCCGCTGACGAGGACCTTCAGGCGCTCGGGGAAGTCGTCGAACTTGGGGTACAGGAGGAAGTCGTAGATGAGGGCCGCGGCCACGCCTCCGCACATCGGCCCCACCCAGTACACCTGCGTTATGGGTTAAAAGATCAGATTATTACCATGAGTCTAGTCACATGAGTCTAGATCTGTGTCTGGGACTGGAACTGCACCTCCTCTGAGATCTCTTTTGTAATTTTCTCCCTTCGTGAAAATTTCCATTTAGGCTTAAAACCCATTCTGACACGAGATCAGATTCTAAAAAATGTCTTCTAAAATCAGACCAGCAGACCTACAAGCTCGTAGCGCGACACTCGGTGGCGCGCTCTGAAACAATGCAGTTGTTCTCAACATTATATATATTTTTTTTCCTTAAAAACGCCATTGACAATGAAGGGACATTTTCGTCATTTTTCGTCACACACAAACATCACAATTGTCCATGTTTGTTTTACATCACCATTACATCACCTAATCATAGCAACTTGAGTTAGACTTTAATATATTAGCGCCCCTCACTTCACACTGGTGTGATTTCTTTTTTAATTTCAAGGACCCCCATGACTCTGAGAGTTGCAGACCTGGAAGGGTCCCATTTGGAACCCCCTCAAAAAACCCCACTTTGAGAACCTCTGAAATCAAACTATCACATGGTTGCATTGGAGCGATATACATTCTTTCCCTTGTTAGGCCTATGTGGTTTTTATCTGTGTTGGGCTAATAATAAAACAATTGATGTTATCACACGTTGACTTTGTAACATAATGGAGGATTGCTGGTTATTCAGTTATTGAATTGTCTAGGCATGGCACAGACTGTACAATGGCCCCTCACACAAGAATGCGAGGCATTAGAATAGTGCGCAAGATTGCGCGTTCTGATCTGTGACTCACCCAGTGGTGTTCGCCGAAGTTGTTTAGGATCAAAGCCGGGCCGAAGGAGCGCGCGGGGTTGATTCCACAGCCTGTGTAGCTGATCTGTGTTCAATAACAAAGAAGAGACATTAGATAGCTATAGTTTTAGTGAAACGCTTTGGTGGTCTGACTTTTGCCAGACAAGACCATGCAGGGAGCTGCAGGTATATGATATTAAAAAGATGTTTTATTGTTACATTCCGTTTTTAGACAATATAAGACAATATGATTGTTAAGTTGCCAGTGAATGTGTGTGTGTGCGTGATTGTAAAGTGTTTGTGTGTGTGTGTGTGTGTGTGCGTGTGTGTGTGTGTGTGACTGTGTGTGTCTGTGAGAAAAAGATAAGTGCATGAAAGTCTGTGGTAGAGGTTCCTGTACATGGAGAGATCACACATTGGCTTTGTGTTCTAACCACCTTTCCACAGTATATACTAGTACTACGTACAGCACAGGCTTTGTGTGGGTAAAAAACAAGATACTGCACCGTGCACAACAACGGCTAGCAGAAGAACCTATTAACTTACAGCTGCCAAGTGTCCCAATGCGACCGAGAGGCCAATGGCTAAGGGTGCCGAGCCGGTGACATCACGCCGCCTTTTATCAGTAACGGCAATGACACAGAGGACCAGCTGGAAGGTGGCCAACATCTCGATACCGAACCCTTGACTAGCGGTGAGACCGGGGCTGAGCTGTGGAAGCATGGGGTGGGGGGGGGGGGGGAGCGGAGGGGCAAGCCAAAACAACAACATTTTGTCAGTTTGCATTAGTGTTAGATGTTTTCTCATCACTAGAACTTCCCATTTAGGAATTAGCTGGCAAGTATAGCTGAACTGGCCCCCATGGGGGGGAAAAAAGCAATTCTTCATTTGGCTTAATTATGTATGACAGCAATTGGGCAAAAGACCCTGCGAATGCCGGACTGCTCATTTATTTTCAAATTACGGTAATTACATTTTTCAATACTACTATAGTCTGCGGTTAACTTGGAGGCACTATAATACAAATACATACATATAGGACTCTCCTGCCTGAGTCGATCTCTCAACTCGGGCAGGTGGAGGTCATGCCTTGTACTGTATATAGTCGGTCAATGTTTAGCAAGACATGCAATTACTGCATTAAGACAAGTGTTGTTTATTATCACCATGGAGAACAAGTAGTCCAGTATAGTCAAAAACCTCCTGCATTTTCCAGAATACAGCGCGGAGAACTTCCCAAATGTAAGACATTTAATCACTGTCACATGATCATGTTAAAGTGCTTTCATCCGGTGCATCACAGCGTGGTATAATTGTGCATCAGCACCACCACCACCACCATCTAATTGTGAGCAATAATAACAACTATAGTGCCAGCACCACACGTTATCACCACGCTACATGCATATTCATATGGTATACCTACAAACAGTTTTGCACTGTTCTTTTTACTCTTACGGTAAAAGTTTGAAAGAGATGCACTCTGAATACATTAAATGACAATGAAAGTAATTACATTTCTTTAGCTCTGCACACACATACAACAACATACAAAACAACAACAACATACAAAACAACCACGAGGAGTAATAAGACACTTACCTCATTGAGCCCCAGTGCAAGAGTCGAATTCGGACGCGTTCCGTACACGATGCCGCTGCCCAGCGCCGAGCCCAGCATCTGGGCCACGATGTACATGAGCGCCTTGAAGACGCTGATCTGGCAGCTGACCAGCATGCCCAGGGTGACGGCGGGGTTCAGGTGGGCGCCGCTGATGTGCCCCAGGCTCTGCGCCAGCGTGGCGATGGCCAGTCCGAAGGTCAGCGAGACCTTGACCTCCTGGTCGGGGTTGGCGTTGTTGGAGTTGCCGATGGCCGCGGAGATGCTGAGGTAGATGAAGACGATCATCCCCACCATCTCGGCCAGCACGGCCCTCCAGAAAGCCTTGTCCCTGAACTCTCTCATGGTGTGGCTTGTATGACAGTGCAGCTATAGAGAGAGGCCTGTGGTGGTCCTTAGTGCTGTGTGTGTGTGTGACTGTGTGTATACACTCACTCACAAACAGCAACAGGCTGCATATATATGGCTGAGGGCTGATAATGGTGAGGGGGCGGGTCCTAAAAAGTGAAAGGGAAGGCCACACTGAATTAATGAGAAATCCAAAAGGCTGGTCTCCCACTTGCCTCCCTTCCTCCTCTCTCTCTCTCTGGGTTCCCTCCCTCCCTCCCTCCCTCCCTCCCTCCTCCTCCTCTCTCCTCCTGCCCACTCCTGGGACCTCCCCGTGCACCTCGTTGTGCTCTTTGGACCTTTGTGTGTGTGTGTGTGTGTGTGTGTGTGTGGTGGTAGTATATTGGCCCCAAAAGCTGCTGTATAGACACTAGACAGTGGGTTAATGTTGCCCTTGCACAAAAGGCATTGGAGTGTTATTGGTGGGATTGATTCAGAGTCTATGATTATGAGTCAGGGTTTGTGATTTAGAATCATCTGTCGGTGATCCTATAAAACGCTCTCCTCTTTTAACCCATTCTGGGCGGCCGGGAAGCCCTTTTGGTGTTTTTAAGCATTATGTTATACTTTTAGCTATTGGAAAAATAGCCTACGAGCTTGTATAGGTCTGCTATTTTTGAAAAATCGTGAAAATGTGGCGCAAATCTGGAATATATATTCTTTCAGAGTGAGCGTTTTTAACTCGAATCTTTGCTTCTGGGGGGGGGGGGGGGGGGTCCCTGGAATAACATATTTTCAGATGGGGTCGGCGGCCAATTTCATATATTTTTGGGGGTCCTCGACATGAAAATGTTTGAGAACGACTGACACAGAAACATGGGGTTTTTCAGAAAAGAATTATTAGAAGCAGCAAAGTTCTGCTGTTTATTAAACACATGCACGTAGAAAACGTATGACTTTAAACGTAAGTCCTATTATTGTGGCCGAAAGATATATGCGAGTCAGTGTACCTGTATAGCAAGATGGGAAGAAGAACATGAAGCGACAGAAAACCTGATGATCCATCTAGCAAGCGAATTACCGTGATACCTCTATAGTGGCATCCTGCATACTTTGGTCATGAAGTTTGCTGGTGAACCCTAACCCCTAATGTGTCTAACCCTAACCCCTAATGTGTCTAACCCTAACCCCTAATGTGTCTAACCCTAACCCCTAATGTGTCTAACCCTAACCCCTAATGTGTCTAACCCTAACCCCTAATGTGTCTAACCCTAACCCCTAATGTGTCTAACCCTAACCCCTAATGTGTCTAACCCTAACCCCTAATGTGTCTAACCCTAACCCCTAATGTGTCTAACCCTAACCCCTAATGTGTCTAACCCTAACCCCTAATGTGTCTAACCCTAACCCCTAATGTGTCTAACCCTAACCCCTAATGTGTCTAACCCTAACCCCTAATGTGTCTAACCCTAACCCCTAATGTGTCTAACCCTAACCCCTAATGTGTCTAACCCTAACCCCTAATGTGTCTAACCCTAACCCTATGACACATTCTGGAATGCCTTTGCTGTCAAACTGCAACGGTCAGCAAAGCTCTATACGTTATGATGAAATGAACATGACGTGCTGTTGAACGTGGGTTTATTTCCCCTCACTTTGTTGTGGTTTGCATTACAACACATTCATTCCAACATTACATTACAACACAGTGAGTGATCGGCAGTGTTGTAAAAGTAACTAAGTACATTTACTTAAGTACTGTGCTAATTTTGAGGTATTTATTTTGTACTTTACTTGAGTATGTCAACTTTTCAGTACTTCTTTTTATTTCTACTCCACTACACTTCAGAGGCAAATATTGTACTTTTACTCCACCAGTACAATTATTTGGAAACTTTAGTTGTTACTTTGTAGATTTGGAAAACACATACATTAACCACTTCAGCCCTATACATTTATACGGCCACATTGTGATCTTGTATTTTCCAAATGATTTTTTTTATACATTTGAAAACTTGAAATGGGACACACTGTATAATGAGCACTTTTACGTGTGGTACTTTAAGGACAATTTGATGCCAATACTTTTGTACTTTTGTGAGTACATTTTGAATTCCGGACTTTTACTTGTAACGTAAGTAGTTTTTATATCGAAGCATTTATACGGAGTAGTTTTTATATCGAAGCATTTATACGGAGTAGTTTTATATTGAAGCATTTATACGGAGTAGTTTTATATCGAAGCATTTATACGGAGTAGTTTTTATATCGAAGCATTTATACGGAGTAGTTTTTATATCGAAGCATTTATACGGAGTAGTTTTTATATCGAAGCATTTATACGGAGTAGTTTTATATTGAAGCAAGTCAAAAGCATTTGAGTACTTTTATTTCCCCACCGCCGGTGATCGGTACACTTGTCATGATCTAGTCATCCCATTGACGGACAGAACATAGGGAAGGGCTACTTACTGAGAATCTCTGACGGCTCTCAACACCCTACCCCCCGCCCCCGCATAAAGGGCTCACTCAAGATGTTTCAGGACCGCCTGTCGCGGACTGGCCTTTCACGTGAGCTTTGGATTAACAGGAGACAGAGAAAACAGACATGAGGGGGAGAGAGAGAGAGAGAGGCGGGAGGGAGGGGGATAGAGCGAGCGAGCGAGGGAGAGGAAAACAGAGCCTGCGTTGCATTGGATCTCTTTTCAGTCAAGATGTGTCTCCGTTAATAAAAAAAAGGTTTTAACCTATACAGCGCTATAGCAATGGGACGATGCTCTGGAATGTTTCTTTTTGCTGGACCATGAGGTGGAAACATGATGGATTATATAATGATAGAGTATTGAAGGTTAAATGTGTTTTCTTCAGGCTCCACTATGGTGTACTCCGACCTGTAGTTATACAGAGTATTGAAGGTTAAATGTGTTTTCTTCAGGCTCCACTATGGTGTACTCCGACCTGTAGTTATACAGCAACTCCAGCGGTGGAAAAGCACTGCAAGGCCATTTAGTTAATGCTTGTTAGATATGGAGTAATGGGTGTAACGGGGTAAAACATCAACTGTGGGAAAACGACCAGCCTGTCGTATACCTGACCTCCAACGCAATCGCATGTGACGGCAGCCACCCGCCCACTGACTGAACCACAGAATAAGAAAGCAGTTAGACTCGGTTACAGATATGCATGTATCACATTTTTAGTTGGATACAGATACCTTTAAAAAAAAAAAATGTTTTTACAAAGCCAGCCTTGAAACTTTTAATGCCAATGTAGCTATAATCTTTCTTTCATATTTATTTTTGAGACATCCGCGGGGGCGAGACGAGGGAAAGTGTTCCCTTCTAAAAATTACACTGTGAAACCTTCAATGATTAACTGTACCGTTATATGGCTCCTAGTTGGGACTCTCTAAATGTGTGTCAGTGCGGCGCAGTTGTCTCTGCATGGCCAACCAGGAAGTCTATGACAGACTGCTGTCATGATGATAAGAACAAGTTCATTCAGAGGAAGGAAGTTTGATACTCCTGTTATTTAATTTCTTGCACGCACGCACACACGCACGGCACGCATGCACGCACGCACAGACAGACAGCCGCCCTGGAATGATGAGAAGCAGTCTCCTCTCTCATTCTGTGTGCCCCTGGTTCCATTCCTTGATGCCAATGCCTTTGCGTACTGAGATATGCACGATATGTACATGTCGGAGTTGAAGGGAGGAGATGAGTACAGGCCGTCCCACACCGCAATGCTCTGTGCGGGACGACCTCTTGTACTGTGTGTGTGTGCAGATGAAATGCCTTTGTTTTTAGAGCACGCTTGTGGTATCCTCCATGTCTGTGGGTGATCTTGTCAAAATGTTCCAGTCCATGTCATGTCCATTCCTTTTTTGCTGCTTAGTGGCCTGCCTCGTGTGGTAGGGGTCCATGGTGCTCCTGCCTCGTGTGGTATAGTGAATCAAGAGGGGTTTATTTGTCACCACCTGAGTACTGAGATACATGTATAGCGAAACGTTGGCGGGACATATGCTGCGGAGACGAGATAATACAAATATATACAGTATAAAAAGTAATTCTAATGGATGAGATAGGATTAGCGGAATGACAGTGTGATAAACCTCTCAAGACACACCTGGGGACCACGGACTGGCCCAGGGAGAGATTGAATATACTGGCACTGCAGGAAGTCAGAGCAGGTCTTGATGACCGGCTCGGGGATGCTATAATCTCGGCCGGGCTGCTTTCCTGATGCTCAACCCTTTCTTCACGTCCTGTTTACAGACAACGAGCATGCTTTCTGCTACAAGGCTATATAGAGCACTCCCTTCCACCAGGCCAATCGTACAGGCCAGTGCTATAGCATGTATATAGCCTCAAACCTTCTGTAGAAAGCATTCAGCTCATTCATTCGGTGCCGTGTCATTAGTCAGAAGGTTCATTGTTCCGAAATGACTATCCCTATCCCCATCTCTAACCCTAACCTAAACCTAACCGCAAGCACGGGAGCAGTGCATGTTTGGACTAACGGGACTTCGGATCTATGGGCAGTTCCCATTCATTCGCCACTGTAGTATAGCAATCAGTAGTCGCTCTCACACACCGACAGTCAGCAAATGCTTTGAGAGGCTGGTGAGGGAATACGTCTGCTCATTCTTTCCTTGTGGAAAAGAGTCCCCCTTGGTTGTACGGGTGTACAAAAGAGTCCCCCTTGGTTGTACGGCTGTACAAAAGAGTCCCCCTTGGTTGTACGGCTGTAAATAAGACAAGAGAGACCGAACTTCGCAACGCTCGACACGCCAACTCGCGCCCCTTCAGGGCCGGTCGGTGGTGTCTCCCGTGGCTCAAGTTTTGTGGAGTTGGCGCTCCTCCGTCATTGTCTACGGGGAGGTTTTCACAGTGTCATTTGTACGGATTTGGGGATTTTCTAGGCGTATGTATGTACGGAATTGCAATTCCGTGCTATTTCTGGGTAGATATTTTAGTCCTGCCAAGAAGTGCACTTTGCAAACGTCCCGAGCGTCAGCATGACTCTTGAGTATGTGCAAACGGAGGTTACTCATGACTGTGCTGTCTGCTGCTTTCAAGTCTTTATCAGGTGATTCACAGGAGGGAAGATTCCTTGGAGAGTTGCAGTGTGCTTGTTATTGTACACTTACAATAAACTGGAATCTTTTTTCAGATTCAACTTAACTTCAGCTTCACCTTTTATTGGCACAGGTTGCAATTCTTTGTCGCAGTGTGCTTGTTATTGTACACTTACGGTAAACTGGAATCTTTTTTCAGATTCAACTTAACTTCAGCTTCACCTTTTATTGGCACAGGTTGCAATTCTTTGTCGTACAAGCTCCCATCATTTGCTGTTTTCAAGAAAGGGGAATAGAAAGAAAAAGAGAGGACACAGGAGGAAGGAGAAAGAGAAATGTAAAATATTCCTAATATGAATAGAGTCTATATACATAAGGTGTACGGTTAAAAGACAAAAATGGCAATGGAATGAGGCTGTTAAAATATCAGCAGATAGTAACTGATATACATAAGGTGAATAGTTTAAAGAACAATAACAATAAAATAGCAACAGATATGGAAACATAGTTCCTTGCGTGCGTATAGTCTAATATGCAGGTGAGATCATCAGGGTTCATTAGAGGGAAGCTTAGTGTTAAAAGCAAGATGTCAGGCCAGGGGAAAACAACTTGGTTAAACTAAATTAGTTGAGTACATGTACTTATAGTTTCTTCACACCTTGTGGGTTATCACTTTGGAGAAAAAGTGACCAGAATTTACTTGTGGCAAGCGAGTGATAAGCATTCCTCCCCTGAGTGGTTTATGGTAGACTTATAGCTGGAAGAGAATACATGGGAGGAATGTGTCTCTGAAACAAGTGGTCAAACCAACACCTATCCTCTGGAGGACTGGGAAACCGAGATGGCCAGCTCGTAATCGAGGATCTAACTATACCATACAATACAAACCTACTGTCTGTCCCGCAGGAATTCTCTTAAATGCTACGAGATGTTGTGGTGTCTGCTCTGTGGCTGCATGTAAACAAAATGTAAAGCATACAGTAATGCAAGTGCATGGGTGTTTAAATATGGATCAAGATCGTAAGGCGGGTCCAATCTGTACTGACATAATGTCCCGTACTATTGCATTCTATAACTGTCCGGCATGCATAGTTGATTAGCGGTGATCCAAAGAAGAAGAATATTTTCTAATGGACAGTTAATTATGCATGTCATAAAGCCACAGGACAGAATGGCACTGCTCAAAATGTTGTGTAGTTTAACTCTACATTTGTAGTTCTCAAACCTTTTCAAGTCAAAGACCACCAAAATTATATTATATTTAACCACAGACCCCCCCCCCCCCGTCTGAGAATATATTGAGAAGCATTTTGAATGCTGAACCACTGAGTAGAGTAGAGTATCTCTGCCTTATCAGACGTTAAGAGACACTGCCCTGGTTGATGTCTTGTCTATAATTGTGTTGTCTATATAACTTTCCGAGGGCCCTTTTTAGTGGAGAGTTGTCAGTGTATGAGGCATCCCACATGACTCTACTACCCACCGGCTGAATTGTGAGATGGTTTGCCTATTGGCCGAGGAATGTGGAGAATGCTTCAAAACACGCATGTAGCATAAACACAGTTTAAAGGTATGTGGGAGTGATTTATATCAACAACTACAATAAAATAAAACGCTCTGACAAATTGAAAGCTTTAGCAGCGGGACATGTTCCTCTTGAAAGGAATGGTTGACATTCTCTTGTGTCATGGAAGGGTCACGGTCAGTGATGGTTGTGGACTCGGTTCTCCTGAAGATAATTCGCGGTTCAAACGTAACGACGCACATGATCATTTTGATTGGATTATCTTTATTAATAATCCCCCCCCGAGGGGGAAACTTCACTAGCTGCCACAAGTCAACAACATCATATGAACGTATGATGTTGACGTATGCAAACATTAGTGTAACACACGCATGATTCACAAACATACACTATGTACATGTACAGTACGTTGCACTCAGTATTACATAATACAACGAGAGAACATCACTGGAAAGTCTACTTCTTAAGCACAGCAAGGGTAGCCGTCATATTGCAAAATTAGCTTTATTTTATTCCTGGTAGACAATTCTGTGTTGAATGTAATTGTCTTTCCCCTTTTATTTACCCAGGGTAGTATAGCTGCTCATTTTCACTCAGCAATGCCCTGCACATAGAAACACACAGACAGACAAACGTCTTATACTGTTGGCCACTATAAGCAGCTCCACTGGAGCAGTTGGGGGGTTCAGTGCCTTGCTCAAGGGCACTTAAGTTCAGCGGTGTTGGGTGAGTGATGATGACCAATCACTTCCCGGCCCAGATTTTTTCCTGCCCATCCGGGGAATCGAACCGGCAAACCTTTCGGCAACAAGGGAGCTCCTCTAATAACCCTTAGGCTGCCCCTAATGCAGTGGTTCCCAAAGTGGGGTCCGGAGGTCCGTGACGCATAGCCAGGGTTTTTTTTTTTTGCCAGTGAATTGTGCTATGTGTGATATGTGAGTTTACCATAATCACAGTAATCCTTAATCATATTCCATCATTCCAGAGCATTTGGATAGAAATAGACTCCATGCAGTCACTTTCAGTTAGTGTTGTAGAGTCTGTGACTACTGTGACCAGCTGATGGTCGTTGACTCTTAATTGATGGTTCCAATGGCATCTAAGTGTAAGGTTGCAAATATGCTCTGTGTTGCGAGGATGAGGGGGTACCTGGAAAAATATCTTAAAAAGTTTGGGAACCCCTGCCCTAATGAATAATAATGATGCATTATAATAATTAATCTATAGAGTCAAGCCATTTATGGTTCCTGTGCTTTTTTTAATCACTTTGTTGATTCTGTATATCTGACTTTGACTGGGATGCTTTAAACCCAGCAATGGCAAACTAGAAATTACTGCATTGCGGCCTCCGTCGACCATTTGCAGTTTACATCCCTGTCTGTCCAGACACGGACGTACCGAATATGATATGGCTTTGAAGGAATGAACGTGTTTTTTTGGTTGTTGTTGGGTTTTCTTTAGGGTTACAGTGACTTTGACCTTTGACCGCCACATTCTAATCAGTTCATTTCAGTCCAGTTTTTTTTTTGCCAAATGTCATGAAATTCGCTCTGCGTTCCTGAGATACCGTGGATGGACATGGGAGTCACAGTGACCTTGACCTTGACCTTTTAACCACCAAAGTCTTCACGGCATCCTTTTTTTTTTTTAATTCAAAGAAATTCGAAAGAACAAAAATGGCAGATCTACAATCGCGTTGCATCGCGTGAGCTTGTAGATCGGCTGTTTGTTCGCGACACCATCATACAAAGTAATAAATGGGGTTTATGTAGTTAAGTATTTTGTGTGAAATGTTTACCGACCCAGCAGCTGTCGAGGTACAGTAGCACAAAGGGATGAATTACATAAACCCATCGCTCTGAAAGTATGAATATGCAATACAGATGATTTCTGTTCTTTTGGGGAGGTTTCTGTTTTGATGGTGGAACATCAAGAACAGGAGCACAGGCAAACCCACACGGTCACTGAGCCATGAAACTGCCTATGACAGGGAGGAACTCATTTGACTAATTGCTCAAATCTATCTAATTGGTTCATACAATTTGGACAGGGAGAGTTGTGTCCAAAAAAAATTTTTTCCTTCCTCCCCCGGACACATTCAAAAGCTTGCCTCGTATTGATCACTGTCACCATCCTTTTATAAAGTAACACAACTGAAATCTGCTGTAATTGTAACCAAAGTATCTCCATTTGAAAAAGAGCGTGGGTATACAAATTGATTCATTTGTTCTTCAAATGGATGTTTTGACTAAAAAAGGAAAAAGAAAGCCCATTCTTCTCTGTGACCCCACACTGACGAGGGGGGGGGGTGCATTTAGCTACAAGCGTGTGAAAATAGACAGAGACAAAAGGCCTGAATGAATGGGGTGGGCTGTACACAGAGTTGGCCACAGTCATAGGACTACTCGGTTTGATGGCCAAGCCTGTAACTGTCAGATATATATGCGTCACAGACTGTATGCCAGCCGCAGACCACCTGCACGCATTCTTAAAGTAACCACCGGTGAGCAAACCTATACAGTATTCAAAAGGCCACTGTTCAAACCTAACATTAGCCTAACATTAGCCTCCGAATCCCCAATGACCCGACGAGGCCATTCATGGAGGAGTTGAAGCCCGCCTGTCGTCAAACTGACCTAGTCAAACATGGTCGGTTATGTAACAAATACAGACATTCCAAAAAATGTGCCAAACAAGAGTCCTGCTGGCAGCCACTTAGAAGCCATGCTGCTCCTTAACAATCGAAAAGACCAAAGGGTTCCATCCTTTTTAGACGCCCTGCAAACGTTTGGCCTGGTGGTGATGCTGCTATAGACGAGAGACTATACAGGGGTCACCACAATAAGCAGGGTTCATCCTCCGGGGAACGTTTGGCCTGGTGGTGATGCTGCTATAGACGAGAGACTATACGGGGGTCACCACAATAAGCAGGGTTCATCCTCCGGGGAGCATGGAGGTGCACAGAACATTGTTTTGGAACCTGTTGGACCTGGGGCAGACCCATTAATATTTTCATTCTTTAGATTCCCACTGGTAGGACTAAAAATAAACGGACATGACTAATGTTCATATTCTTGGTAATGGTATGCCATTGTTTGGGGGTTTTTTTTTTGCTTTAACAATGCCTAAATATTTTTAACCTGTGACTGAAAAGTTTTAAAAGTTCCGAGGTTCTCTGGGTGGTGATGATCATGAAGATGGCGATGGTGATGATGATTATTTTGGTGTTCATGGTGGATGTATGTTTGAAGTTGCGGCTTTGGCTCCTGATAGACAGCGGAATCATCCTGTCCTCACGTTTCCCCCTAGTGTCCTTTTTTTTTTTTAACGACGTGTTTATATAATACCCAAGGTATACAGTATAGTGGTGTGGTGTGGCTGGTCCCAGACAGGAAACATTAATAAGTCCTAATGTCTCTTTAATGGTATTCGGTAGCTTATCTGACTTCCACGACGGGGAGTGTAATTAGGGAGCAGTTGTATACCGTGCACTGTACTGTTTATTTTTGCAGCGACCATCATAGGATATCCTCTTATTCTGCATGTGCCACGCAACAAAAGACCAGTTGTAAAATTGTATTCCATTATATAGACCATTGATCAGCGACGTTGGCAGCTCGCCCAACAATGTGCATTCCTTCTTATAGGCTCTATTCTACAGAATGACTTTTGGAATGTTTTTCGCTGCATCTTAAAGAAAACAAGTTTTCAAAAAGCCGTGCAAAAAGGGGCAACATTACTTTGTTTGACCACAAAGTCTATAATAGCCTCCTGGAATGTTTGGAGGGGACGTTTAATTATTTATTTATTTACTTATCTTAAATTGCTTCTCACCTATTGCAACAGTAACGTTGAGGTTTATCTACGGGAGGTTCATATAACTAAACTAAACATTAACCAATTAGTCTTTGAAGGGATTCTGAGCTCACTCGCTGTGATTCTTTTAAAATGCTGCTTCTTTGGCTTCTCTCGAAATTAGTCAATTTTCATTCACTTTTTTAATTGTGTTGGTGGAATCCAAGAAGAGGTTTTAGCACTGCTTTTTATATGAGCCCCTTGCAATTTGGCTCTGCATAGGAGCTTATGTAGGTCTTGGATTTAAACTCCCGCTATGTGTGTGTTCTTTTGAGACGGGGCAGGTTCACAAACATACTGGTGGCCTTTTATTAGGGCCCCCGACCCCCTCAATTGTCATGCATGCGGCTGTCGGCTCTTTTGTCTTTTTATGACTATTGTGAAGGCCTCATGCATGTCTCCTCCACCGCTGGAAAATGTACACAAAACATTTTTTGAAAGACATAGTCGGGGGGTCTGTGACGCCATGACAACTGAATGTTAGAGACTCCTCCCAGCTTTTAGAGGGCCTTATCATGCATCTCTATGGAGGACACCTTGCCTAGTAACCACACCATGGATGCAGCAAAGACTGACAGTATTTGGTGGACACCGATCAAAATTCTGGGTGAAAATGGTGACCGTATCAACGTTCCCGGTTTGATCTCAGATATTCCCTTATTGCCTCGGGGTCTTGATATCTCCGTTTCTCAACCCGCCCTCTCTGAATAAATGCTAATATGAACGCTGGACATAAAAAATTACCCCAGGACGGAGAGAGTTTATCTAAAAGTCAGTAAAAGGAAGCACAAAAGTTCAGGCAAGGATTTATGCATCGTTTAGTGTCATATGCGGTATCAACTGCCTCCCCTTGCAGGTGTTACACATCTTTCCCGAGATAACATGACTTATATGGCCCCCGGATTTTTTGGGGATAACACAGTTATAAAAACAAGTTTATAAAACAATAAAGGCTGCCTGATAAAGGCATGGACTTAGTACTCGTCCCACGCTCGTCCTGGGGCTGATGGGCTGCAGGCCAGGGTTCAGAATGTGGTAGTTCTTGTAAATAAAATCTAAAACGATACTGGTGGTCTGGCGTGATTAGCCCACTGACAATGACGGTATACATAATTATATGGGATTCCATTTATCTCAGTACGGTGTGAAAATCAATATGCAGAGACTTGAAGCGTACTTTACGTGGGTGATTTTCTTTACCATTTAGACCTGAGGTAAAAACATTCACTTTGAAAGAATATATATTCAAAGATTTGCGCCACATTCCCCCCCCCCCCATTTTAACCAAGCTAGATTCACCAAAAAACAACCCGTCCTTTATTCTGGCGACTGATACTGCCCTCCTAATACGTGTTTATTTCATTCATTTTTTCATTTATTTTTAATAATAATAATAATTTATTTTATGGAGCCTTGTTTGGAGACCCTGATGAATATAAACACAGACACCCCACGTATTAGGAGTCACCACTAAAGGTGTTTTCGATTAATCGAACTGGTTATAGGGTTTGTACTGTATGGGAAGGGGGCGGGGCAGCTAAAATGAATATCAAATATCTAAATCAGGGGTTTTCAACCGATTGTGAACAAGGGACCACCACCCTGACTTAGAATCGACCTGGGGACCACTGTTGTGTTGGGTGGGCCTATATGGGCTAAGATTAGTGCTTTTGTAAGTTAACACTTGCTATGCATCCCATGAGTATACATCCCTCTCTCAACCGTTGACTATACTACTGGTAAAATGTCCTAATAATAATGACTCAACCAGACAATCCGGTGCACTTCCCCCTTTCTTGAGATTCTAACTCCCTTTTCTGTTGAATTTCCAACTTGCCAGTAAATGACTACGTGGATGGACTTTTCATTCTTTAGATTCCCACTAGTAGGATTAAAAATAAACGGGACATGATTAATGTTTTAGTTGTTTTATTTATTGTTTACTGAATAGGACATAGCAGTGGGCGTGGTTTTCTGGCACCACTGAAAAATATGCCATTCATTTTTTCCCATGTAGGCTATGGATTTACAAAAATATTTATATAATTTAGAATCGAGCCAGCCATCAGGATCCTGGTGAATCAGGACATGTAGTATATCATATAATTAAATATATATTTTCAATATATATAGGTTTTATGAGGTCTTGAATCACCAGGATCCTGGATGTCTTTATTCTAGGATTAAAATAACTGATATTTAAATATGTTTTGTAAATCTCAATGCGAAAAACGAATGGCACATTGTGTGGCCCTGCAGGAAATGATTCTCCATTAATTTTCTCCATAGGCTTTTCAAAAAGTATTTATATAAAGAGAGAAAATTAATGGAGAATCATTTCCTGGGCCACTCGTCGTTCTGAAAGGGGGGCGGGACTGCGACACTCTATTGATGAACAACTTAATAAGTGTCTCTGGGGGTGATAACATAAGCCTGAACAGAGGATGAAATGACCCAAAGTCTATTTAAAAGTAAATTATCAATACTCCAATGTAGAAGGTACAAGTAAAAGTCCGGAATTCAAAATGCACTTGTGTAAAAGTATAAAAGTATTGGTATCAAAATGTACTTAAAAAGTACCAAACGTAGAAGGTACTCATTATGCACAATGTCCCACAAGTTTTGAAATGTATACAAATATATTAACAATAGCAGATCTACAAGCTCACAATGCGTTGCGAATGTGATGCCGCTGCGACGCATTGTGAGCTTATAGATCAGCTATTTTCAAATGGCTGAAATGTATACAGGGCTGAAGTGGTTAATGTATGTTTTGTAATAATATATAATCTACAAAGTAACCAGTAACTAAAGTTTTCAAATAGTTGTAGTGGAGTAAAAGTACAATATTTGCCTCTGAGCTCAGTCAGATGTAGAGTAGGAAATAAAAGTACAGAAAATTGGAAATACTGGCCAGTAAAGTAAGAAAAAAAGGAAATACCTCAAAATTGTATACTTAAGTAGTGTGATCACTGTGTGATGTCTGATTTGTTCTTCTCTTCTCTGTTTTTAAGACGCCTGAGTTCGACCTCACTCTAAAGGGCGAGGTCACGTGCACGCATCCGGCTTGGTGACAGCAGACTGCTGGGCGAGCGCTGGCGCTTTGGCACGGGGGGTCCCCAATCCCCATATCATCATAATTATGGAATTAATTCTGTACTGGCCATATATGGAGCGTGTCTTGAGTGTGCAGGGTTTGATGAGGTCAAATCAACATATGGAATGTCAGAACCGGTCAGCTCCATATATGGAGATCTAAGGGTGGCGGGGGGGGGGCAGTGTCTTGAGTGTACAGGGTTTGATGAGGGCCCAGGTAGGGCCGGGCCTTAATTTTTCGGGCCTGTTGAGAACTCTAGTTTTCGCCGGCTGCCGGCTGCACTAATAACTTTGGGGCAGGCCCGTCTAGAGTTTAAATGGACAGGTATCAGTCAAAAGGGAGACATCAAAGAGGATGGATGGGGAAGGATCAACATAATGGAATGTCAGAACAGGTCAGCTTCATATATGGAGATCTAAGGGTTTGAGGTTTGAGTTTACAGTTTCTGGCCAAAGGGATCTGTGACCAACTGACTGGCGGGGAAATGCACGGAAATGCACGATTTCATAAACAATCTCAATCAATTCCATATGTAACCTACAGACGGAGGTGTTTTCACTACATTGTGGTTGGTGGGATGTGCTTGAGAAAGCCTCCCATGTGAGGCCATGATGTTTGTCCACAATGAAATAGTGAGCGAGGGTCGGGTGGGTCCTTGTTGTTGCAACACAGCTTAACACTTCCTCACATTGAGCAGTGTGCTGGAAAGTCCATTTACTCAAGTGCTGTACTTGAGTAACATTTTGAGGTACTTTACTTTACTATGAGTATTTTCAATTTCCAATACTTTTACTTCTACCCCACTACATCTCAGAGGCAAATATTGCACTTTTACTCCACTCCACTTTTAAAATGTTTAGTTACTAGTTACTTTGTAGATTTTGATTATTACAAAACAACGTTAACCACTCAGCCATATACATTTCGACCATTTGATAATAGCAGATCTGCAAGCTCACAATGCGTCGCGGACTTGCAGTGCGACGTATTGTGAGCTTGTAGATCTTCTATTTCCAAAAGATATGTACCGTATATACATTTGAAATGAGATATTCTGCATAATGAGCACTTTTACTTTTGGTACTTTAACGACACTTTGATGCCAATACTTTTGTACATTTTACTCAAGTAGCCTACATTTTGAACTCTTTTACTTGAAATGGAGTATAGTTCTACATTGCAGTATTGATACTTTTACTTAAGTAAAACAATTGAGTACTTTTTCCACCACTGATAAGCTGACTAAATCCTGGAATCCTGAGCAAGACTCTTTTTCGCCAGGCACTTATAGAGACACAAATGAGTTATTACATTGTAAACTATACGGCGAAGCCTCCTCCTAATCCCATGGGGAATCCTCTTCATATCACTGGCACTTAATCATCCAAGTGACGGGCGATATATGTATCATTATTTTTTTTTAACATTTCAACAACTTTTTAAGTTTGTTAAACAAGAGTTGATTGAGCATGCCAATGTCTTGGCCAAATCGTTACATACAATGTAACCTTGTTTTGTGTGTTAAAGGGATAGTTCAGATTCTTAAGTTGTATGAAATACTTGCCATTAATATAGTGGTTGCAACTGTATTCATTGATTGCCCGAGTCCCGTGGTGGGAGTTCTGCTCTGGTTTTGGTCAATATTAAGTAGTTCCGGTCATTTTGTGGGGGGCACTGGGGCCACGAACGTAATTTGTATTGTTGACCTATTTCTAAACTATTAGCGCGCACACTGAGACATGGACACACGTTGCTGTCTATCGGAGTGGCTGGCACCACTCAAAAACAGTCAGCCTAATTGTAATAATTTCCCAACGGAACGATTATTGTTTGCAGGTAAGAATGATTGATGTGAGGCAGAGGTGCATGAAAACTATATTAGTTGAAAGCTCTTTTTGGTCCTAAACAAACACTACTATGCTGCAGCTGTGCTGAATTAAGCCCTAACCACACCAAAGGATCAAGAGGGTTTTAGCGTTGTCCCTGCGGTGTGATACGTCTTGTTGCACGTTGACCCACGTTGACCCTAGTGATTCAACGCATGGGATTCAGTGGCCCAAACCACACCAAAGGGTCAAGACGGTTTTACCGTTAACTCCTTGCAACCGTTTGGACCCAAGGAGTTGCATGGTGACCCGTTGGTGTGGTTAGGGCTTTAGGCATTATTTAATTAATTAGCTGGCTAATGGCTTTGCATTCCTACCTTAGATTCCACATTTCAATAACAATGTTGTGGTATAATCCAGAAATGTCTATTTTCACTATAGCCCCTCAAAAGATTCAAGGAGTTAACACATATCCTTCAAGGGGAGACAAAAAAAGAGCAGAAAAACAAACCATATTTCCATACGTCTTGAAGTGCCTATATATATAAGAACGCCCACTCAAGCTCCCAACAAATCAAGCAAGACGTGCAGGCCAGCTATAGGCAACGATGAGATAGACGCGCAGCAACACCACTAGAACAGGGTTCTCACATCCAGACACGTCGGAGGGTGTATGCTGTCAACATGATGACATCCATGACCGAGTGCGTCAGGGATCACCATACAATTTAGGTGCAACGTGTACAGCCATAAAACTGGACAATTTGGATGGCACGCACTTACGGGCTGTCGAGGATTGATTGATTTGGTAGGACATAAACCACTGGTTTGTCCTGTTGTGTTGGGGGGGGGGGGGTTTTCTAACTGTGGTTTGGGTTGTGGATGGAGCTCACAGTACCACCCACCCAAGTATCTATGTATTTATTACATCTGTATTTCATTTTAGGGCGAGAGAAAGAACAGGCACAGGCACACACACACACACAGGCAAATAAACACATTGATATTCAAAACCACCCAAGCATTGACGTTTTTTAAAATATGCTGATGTCAAGTAGGTACAGAGAACATGAGTTACTGGCGTGGTGGAAGGTACTGTGGAGCTCGAGTGCAGATTCCATACGCCAACCCCTCTGATGCCTCTTTCTAGGAAACGGAAACATATCTCAGTGGCAGCTATTAAGTGTGCTTTGTGCTAGAGAGAGAGAATCCCCAACGAGCCATATCTCCTTTAGTCGTGTGCCGGTAGTGGAAATGCTACTACATATTTATCAACGCTTCAGATAAGCACCCATGCCTTTTCTTCGAGATAATTCATGCTTATCTTAGATCCTTTAAACGTGTTGATTGCTCTTCCAATCAACTTGAGACTATAGCGCGGACGGACGGGCGAAACGTTGCTGTTTTGATGAGCAAACGTATCGTGTGTGGAACGTTCCCTTTTTTTAAATGTTCTGCTTTTCAAATCAAAACAGTGATTATTTTTTTCCTGTGTAAAATAAGGCCTAAACAAAATTGCACCAGTAACGATTATGAATAGCTGGAAATTTGTATATATATATATATATATATATATATTATTTTTTTAAGGAAACATTTACATTGACACCTGCTCAGAGAAACACCTGCTCTATAGCTGGCTATACTGCAGATATACCTCACTATGGGTTAATGGTATATGGCACCATGCATGAAGTGTCTTTCAAATGATGAGAACTCATCAACTCTCGAGGAGGATAAAGTCATATCCATCTATTGTCTGAAAGGCACAGGGTCGCTCCCTCACTGACGACATGTAGAGAGCACTACATGTGCAGCACAGTATAATGGGTCCATAATACAAACGCACCACATGTGGGTGTGTCGTGTATTTGTGTGTGTGTGTGTGTGTGTGTGTGACCATCTGTACTCACACAGACTAGGGGAAATAACGGCACCATATGGGACAGAATGACGAATTAATGGACGGGGATGGGCAAAGATAACAATGTTCCTCAATGCTCCGGGTCTAACTATTACCGTGCGCACATACGTTACGCTTCCTGCACACCTTTGTCAACACGTGCTTCAATTAAGGAGGAATGCACTTCTTCGTGACATCCCAGACTCTCATGGTCTCTCCTCCTCGCACGCCGGTTTGATTTCCTCGGAGTACGCCGTAGGACAATGGCTGGAAATGTAGCGAGATGACAACAATCACTCGGGGTCCGTTTTCTCCTGATATGTCTAATCACCACAGGGAGAACGTCCGAAGGTCAGGCTTGGATACCCACCCACTGCTTTGGGTTGCATTGGTTTCCTCCCAGTGAGGTTCCCAGGGCGCAAAGAATAAATAATTATAACTTTACACATGTGTGGGGTGTAATGCAGTGGTTCCCTAAGTGGGGTTCGGGGACCCCCAGGGGTCCTTGAGGGAGTTCCAGGGGTTCCCCAGCTAAATGATAGTTAGGAACCAAATGGACCCTTATGGGTCTGTAACTCAGAGTGTACAAATGGAACCCAATGGAACCGTTCCATTTGTACACTGAATGGGGGACTGTAGCATAATTCAGGTCAAACCGGGGGGTGGGTGGGGGTTATGATTATTGAAATGAATAAATACTCACACCCGTGTGAAGTGAGGGCCGCTAATATATTAAAGTCTAACTCATGTTGATTAGGTGATGTAAAACAAACGGTGCACAACACAAACATTAAACGCCATTAACAATAAAACATTATGACGTAAATTGTCCCTTTTTATTGTCAATGGGTTTACTAAACAAACTTTGAACTAAAGACAGACATTAAACCTGTGTATAAAAATGGTTGAAAATCACTGCTAGTCTTTTATGGGGGTATATAAAGCATATATTTTCTAATGGGGGTCCGCAGGCTAATATAAGTGTCAACTTGGGGGTCCCAAGTAGCTCCACTTTCCTCCCAGTACAGTGTACTGAGTACACAGTCAACAGTGTACTGAGTACACAGTCAACAGTGTACTGAGTACACAGTCAAATGCTCAGTGTTCATTTAACTATAGTGGAAAGAAGCAGTACTCAAATGTTTGACTTAAGTAAAAGTATAAATACTGCAACGTAGATAGATGTACTCCGTTACAAGTAGAAGTCCCGTATTCAAAATGCACTCAAGTAAAAGTACAAAAGTATCATCAACAAAATGTACTTAAGGTACTAAAAGTACTCTAAGTACATTTATTGCAGAATGTCCCATTTCACAATTTCTAAATTGTGTACAAAACCTTTTGAAAATAGCCGATCTGCAAGCTCACAATGCATCGCATCGCGACGCATTGTGAGTTTGTAGATCGGCTATTTTCAAACGGCCGAAATGTATAGGGTTGAAGCGCTTTACGGTTATGTTTTCTAATAAAAATGGAAATCTCCAAAGTAACTAGCTTTTCAAGGATGCTCATGCACAATTATCCCAATAGCTAATGGAGATTCTCCACAATAAATGTATTATTTAATATATATATATTTTTTTTAAAATCGTGATATCATGATGTTGCTCACATTAACATGGAACAACATTTGAGAAAAGCGACATGACACCCTAGTTTTAATGATTACCGTTGATTACCAATGCCATGGTGTTGAACATGCTGCTTTCATTATAGTCTCACGACTTGCAGGAGCAATAAATCAGGAAGGGAAAAAAGGTTACCAAATAACCCCCGTAAGAGAGAATACATTACATACAGTATACACCAAAACTGAGGCAACAAATTAAGATCGATATGAAAAGTCACAGACAAGTGTGTTTTGGCTTCACACTTGTCTGTGACTTTTTAAATATCCTTCCTAATTCATTGAAACCAAAATCCTAACACGGCAGGGGTGATATCATCACCATGACTATAGTCACATTATATATCATTGAATCGCGTTCTCTAAAGAAAGGAGAATAGGTTCTCCTAGAGATGCGTTCCGTAACCGTCTCCTTTAAGTAAACCAGACCCTTTCAGAGATGACTTAATGGGATCAGTGTGACTCCATGACTCCACTTGTTGACCAGCGGAACAGACGGCGGAATGTGTCATTGCGGCATATCGTTTGTGTTGTTTAATGTGCTTTAATTGACTTGTTGTCTTGTCTCATTTAGTGACCTCATTCAAGATCTACAAAATGTTTTTGTCAACCAAGTGCGTGCTTCCACTGTCTCGTCTTTTGTGCGGACTTGGTATTGTTTTAGCTTCTTGGGCTGGAAGAGGGAGTCAGTGGGATGATGTGGGATGATGCCAAAGCATTTTTGAGGCCTTTTGACCATTGTTGTGTGTGTTGTGGAAGCGACTTTAACCTTTGATGAAAGACAATTCAAGGAATTGGGGATCAGATGGTGATGATTTGACATGCGACCTTGTGGCAGCAAACGATCAGATAGCACAGAAGACGGTTCCAGCATGAGCAAAACTTCAAAACAGCAACAGGAAGGAAGGAAGGGATACTCATAGATGGGGTTTAAATGGATTATTAGTACCATAGTTCATTTGTAGTGATTGGAATGGCCACACAAGAAAGCTACAGAAAATCATGAACACATCGTGTGATTTCCGTGACATTGTGCAAGCACATTCCCACTAGGCAGAGGAAGAAATGCCACATGAACATTTTCAACTCGGCCTCATGGTGGCGCTATAACTGGCCGAAAAGTGTTTTTACCTCTAACTGCACGGATCTGTGGATAACTTTGTATGCCAACTCCCTAGAGGCCAAGGAAAAACCTTTGCCTGGAATTTGTCACATCTGCTCTTTATAGCGCCATATTAGAAAATGTGTTTTACATATGTCGACCAGGAGGCCGACATATGTAAAACACATTTTCTAATATTACTCCTTCAGATTTTATCCAAATTTCACGCAAATCGGTACACATGCTCTCCATAGTCATGTGATTTCTCATAATCCACCCTCATTGGCTACGATTGGCTTCTAAACTTTTCAGGAGTAGCCCGCTTTGTACCCGTTTTGTACAAATCACCACAACTCCTCAACGCAGCGTCCGATTGTGGTGAAACTGTGCATGCATATTCCCACTAGGCTTTGGAAGAAATGCCACTTGACAGTTTTCAAATCAGCCTCATGGTGGTGCTACAACAGGCCAAGCCGCGTCACACACACACACACACACACACACACACACACACACACACACACACACACACACGTTTATATTGCTCCTAAACATTTTGCCAAATCACACACACACTCCTATCCTCCTGGTGGCTCAGCCAATCAAATCATCGCTATGGGGTGATCACTGATCACCCCATAGAGATGATTTGATTGGCTGATCACTGATCAGCCAATCAAATCATCATGTCACAAAACAGACGAAGCGGTTCATAGGAGGAGGCGCTATAGCGCCCTTCAAAAAAGTAGAACGTGAATTTCTTGCATACCAACTGCCAAAATAGTATACGATAATAAAAGTTATGTATAGGGTAAGTATAAGATCATTATTTACAAGGGAAAGCAGGAGACAAAGTGACTATAGGTCCACTTGTTTTCCTCAGACTATCAGGTTGATGTGGTATCTGGGAGTCTTGTAACAGGTCAGTCTATACTAGGGTGTTGCTGTTAGGACAGGGCAGCGGTTTTTCCGCTGTGGTCACAATGACGGCGTGTGTCATTAATTTATCTACATTTGCACGGCCGTTATCCAGAGTGACGGAAAAGGGGTGAGAAGGCCTGCTGACCTCTGGACAACTCCCACAACTCAGACTTCACTATAGTCTTCAGTGGCTATACTGAACGCTGGCTTTTATTCACTTTTGTTTTGTCAAAAGACTAAAGAAAAAAACACTTCCCATTTCAAGCGCCACACAAGACATTGTGAAAGGTTCCAGTGAACTGTATATGTGCATAACCGATTTGAGGAAATCCAGATGCGTTATCAGGAAGAATTTCTATCTCATCTTGCGTAGGATATCGGTGTCTTTTGTGGCAAATAAACAAACTCCCTTTCAAGGAATGCCCAAAAAAAGAAACGGGGGGGGGGGGGGTGGGGGGGGGGGGGGGGGGGGGGGGGGGGGGGGGGGGGGGACTGCCTGCCAGCATGATGAGAAAGCATTTTGGTTTCCCTTCCCATGCTTGCGTGGCGTTCTACGTAAATCCAGTCGGTGTGACAGAAGTCGGTGCTATGGGCGTCAGAAGGCTTTGATGTAGCAAAGCTGCTACCCTCTTCAGTGACTGAAACAATGTGGGGCAATGGTAGGCAACTGTTGGGCCTGACAATAGTGCACGTCTACCCCCTGCCGCTCGTGATCAATGAGAGAGAGAGAGGGAGGAGGCGTTCCTGGCAGAGTGGAAGGGGATGTGGAATGTGTCCATCATTGTATACTCTTCACATTATCTCCATGGAAGGGGGCGTGGGATGAATATATTGGTCATAACCGTGTGTTGCGGTTTGAACCCGGTTCCTTAGAAAACGTAGAGAAGCAGAAATGAAAGTTAAAAACGTCATGTTTTTACAGTATATACGTGCACAGATGATGCACGTCTTTTCTCTGTTAAACTGTTTGCGCAAACCTGGGCATAATACCAGTAAAGACAATCGAGCTCACGTCTCCCATGATCCTCAGCAGCCAGTCGCTGCATCACAGCTTCTTTGTTTGGATGTGTCGGCTCCTAAATCTCAAATAAACGTTGCAAAACAGAACCGTGGAAGTCTGAATCAGAGGGCGCTGGAATCATGACAACTCGCACGGGGGGCCAAGGAGAGTTCAGTGGTGACGACGACGGCCGCTGATGTCAGCTGAAACGGCCACAGGATCTTCTCACAGACCGCCGGTCGTCCCCACGGGTGCAAAGAATGACTCTCCTGTCTCCCATTCTCCTGGTGGTGCCTTATCAAGGGAAGGAACTAATCTGGGAGCTGCTTCCCTGCATTGTGTGTTATTGTTCCCTTAGGACGGGTAGGTTGCATCACTGAGCAGGAGGATCATACGCGAGGAGGGTGGCCCAAGGTGAGGTTGGTTCTGAAGCCTTCGAGGAATGTAACTTTGTTTGCCACCAAAAGGGAAGGATGCAAAACAAACCAGAACAGTGCCAGACTGCCAGTTCTTATGCTCTATACTGGCACCTGTATATGAACTGTATAATGAAACTGTGACGTCAACAACACCCCGCAGATGCTGTTTCTCAGTAGCCCCCCCCCCCCCCCCCCCCCCCTTCACTGGCCCCTTTGGCATGTGTAATAACCCTTGAAGCAAACGGAGCTGGGCAGCCTACAGTACATCTGCCTTCGGCTCACTAACTCACTTGCAACGGGACTTTTAACGATTTCATTATCCTCTCCAACCTGATGTCCATTTAACAGCTGAGTCGCGTAGCTGCATGGCAAAGAGTCGTATCCCATTCACTCCACTTTGGCAGTCGACCCGTGTCCGAGACACACTTTGCCAAGCTTGGCAAAGTATAACAGACAAAACAATGTCACTATGACAGTGCAGCCCACTGAGCTATACCACCACCACCCCCACGTCTAAGGATATCCTCCTCTCTCTGCCTGCATGGTGGCAGCTCCTCCACATCGTTCTTAAATGTGTGAAGCAATCAAGCAACAGATGGCTGCAGTCAGTATCCAGACTTATACAGAATAATAAGCAGCTGGGGAAAACGTAGCAGAGGTGTAAGGAACCGTCAGTGTGCACCGTGTTGAAGTGCTGGAAAAACTGTACACAGCAAAAGGCCTAGTTAGTGTACAAATGTGTTTGCTAAGCACTTGTCTTAAAGGGACAGTTAGTTTTCTTTTTCTCCAACCAAGGTTCATGTTTTAGGTTGTTATTAGAGAAAGCATTCGAACATAGGGTTGTGTGTGTGTGTGTGTGTGTGTGTGTGTGTGTGCGCGCGCGCAACATGTATGTACACATTCAGTAGATCCCTTGATCTTTTGTGGACATGTAAATTTATGATGTCTAGTAGGACTATAGTAAATAATGACAAATAAATCGCTATAACATTTTGTAAAATTCGCCCCATGTTCGAATGCCTCCGCCCCCCCTGTCAAAAACGTCTAAAATCGCTAAAACGAATGGAAAAGCAAGAACACTCATCTTTTACTTTCTCTAATAACGACAAACTAAAACATGAACCGTGGTTGAAAAAAAAACCGCTCTGTTCTTAGTGCGATGGACCTGCACTGCAACTGTAGCACACTCGAGGGAGGGCGAGCTCCAAAAATGGTATACCACTTTTAAAAGTGGTATATATACCACATTTTATAGAGGGGTATACCAAAGACCACTTTTGGAGCTCGCCCCTTATGACTTGGTCTGCTCTTTGCTTCCTTCGACACTGAATCTCTTGCCCAGAAATAGCAGATCTACACCCGTGTGAAGTGAGGAGCGCTCTCTATCATCACACATCATCATATACATCACATTCCGTGCTCGGCCAATTAAAGTCATCACGGATGTCATTCCGGCCCCCCAATCACTTTTGGCATCCTCACTTTTCTGCCCTCCCTTTTTTATCTTCAATTTATGTATACTTTGCTCAGACCAATCAACATCATCATATACGGGTTGATCAGCCATTCACGAGCCAATAATGTTCGTGTTTACACAAACCCGAAAGGCTGGCGCCCCTCAAAAACAGCCGCTCAAAAACAGTCCCCTAGGCCAGGGGTTTTCAACTGATTATGAACCAGGGACCACCACCCTGAATGAGAATTAACCTGGGGACCACCACCCTTACTGAGAATTAACCTGGGGACCATTGTTGTGTTGGGAGGGGGGATACCGTCGTGGTGTGGGGGAAAGAAATTAACCTTCCATATTAAACTCATGTTGCTGTTCATTGTAACTTACTAATAGTAAGCAGACACTTGCGGTTGATTATGGGCACATTTCTTTATAATGGTGACTCAACCAGGCAATCCGGTACGAGATTCTAACTCACTTTTCTGTGGAAGTTCAGAGTAGACATCCCAGTAACTGATGACATCGACATAATTTGTCACCACATCATTTACTGCATTGTTTCTCAACTTGTGGTCAATACAATAAATTCAAATACGAATCTTCACTTTCCTACATTACTAAATGCATGGTCAGGGACCACATGCAACACCTTCACGGACCACCAGTGGTCCACGGACCACCTGTGAAAACCCATGCCCTAGGCAACAGCCGTGTCCTAGGTGGTTACGATTAGCGACCTACTGTATGTGGGTGGGCTAAGACTGAGCCGTGCATGTCTGGTGAAGACTGAGGTTATAGGGTTAGGGTTTGGGATAGTGTTAGCAATCGGTCAGACTAACAGGAGGTCGGAAACAATGACATGTTATACCGTTGACATACTGTCAACGGTAATTATTAGTCATCGCTTTTTTTTTTCTTTTCTTTTTTTACACATCCCTAAAGTGGTTAAAGGACCACTTCACCACTTTTCAACCTATCTTCATATAATAGGTCCTCACTAATAATCATGGTAAAATGGCAAGATTTTTTTCCCTGTGTCTCATAGGAGGGCTGTAGGCAGTTCAGAAACCATCATCATCATTAGGCAGATTATTTTCTAAACAATATTTTTTCATTCAAAGATGGCTTCCATTTTCGCATGGCAACTTTTCAGGACTAGAAAGCCTGCCGTTTCTATTAGCTTGTATTCCCCATCGATGATGTCACTGGAAGACGGTTTCTGAACTGCCCACAGCCTCCTATGAGACACAGACCGAGTAGGGAAAAAATGCACCATTTTTTTCATGAATATTAGTAAGGACCTATTATATGAAGATAGGTTGAAAAGTGGTGAAGTGATCCTTTAAATAAACACTATGCTGTATTAAGCTAGCGTGGGCTGGTCTGTGTGGCCTTCTCATGACCAGGGCATGAGGCCAGGTCAGGACTTCCTCGCGGAAGGCCTTGGGGCATTACTCAACCACTAGTCTGGACTTGATCCATCAGCCACAAGGTCTTCATCACCGTGCCATGGAGACTAAACTCCTCCCGCGGGCATAAGAGTACTTCATCAAAAATATCCAATGGGAACCCTCCCAGATATCCCCATGTGCCGTATCGGCTAGTGTTTTGTTCAAAAATCATCCAATGGATTTAGCAGACACCTCTTAACTGCCCACGGGGGCATTGTACCTGTTCCACTCCCGTTATTCTGTTCAGATCTGTCAGCAAAAGCAAATCAGGCTCCACCTAAATAAATAGAGAGTATCCTCCCGCAGAAAGAGAACCATTATCCAGCCGATATTGACGTAGGGGAACCGTGTGACTCTTGCCACAGATTCTTTCCGTTTAGAGTTATCTGGAATCGGGTGAAAGATAAACGTTGTAACTATAACGGTGTCACTGTCCATTGGATTAACATGGAGTATGTGTAAGTAGTGTTCTAAAGCCAGTACTGTGATCGTTACTGAGTGATCATGTGTTAAGAAATTCACCTCATACACATAAACCCCCAGATGTGAAAAGTTTTAATGACATTTTGCTGCAAGGCACAAGTCAGGAGGAAGAGACGTGATTATTATAATCTATTATAAGTTGCATTGTAGAAAGTGGTTATACCCGACGATCCATGCTGCAAAGAGGACCCGTGAAAGGTGCACATAATTAACCTCCTCTCGAAATGAGTCCAGCCTAGAATATCATATTGGAAATGCTTAATTGCTTTAATCACCATTAAATGGACGGGTTCATTTCAATATTAAAACCAATTGTCCTTTCATTTCTTGCTACAACTACTGGGGACGAGACGTGCTAATGATTTCAATTTGCTTTTCTACCAACCCCCCGAGCAGCGAGGGGATAAAGGCCATTGAGGGAACTTGGACACAGGCCCCCGTGGTTGAAAAGAGATCAAATGTGCGAGTAAAGGGGCCCATTTCAGACATATGGTAATACGAGTTGGCTGCCAAGAGGCTGCTGCATGCTGCTGTCTGCAGGAGCACCAAACTCAAGATGTGGACAAGAAAGCTAAATCCTAGAGACAAAATTATTTCTAGAGAGAGAGAGAGAGAGAGAGAGGGAGAGGGAGAGGGAGAGAGAGTGCTTACATTTCACACCAGTAATGAACAACCGGATTATAACATCTGGAATAATCTAATGATAACACGATGCGTTCCACAACAGCACTGCAGGCCACAATCTTCTTTGGAACATGGCAGGTTAAGTAAAGTGGGACAGGGACCTATATGTACAATTTTACAGTCAAAGCTCCAGAGTCCATGCCAACAATAAAATGTCTTGTTTTGACACGTCTTACCGACGCAGAGATGAACACATGACGCGTTTCCCATAACGCATGCGTACGTACATGGTACAACACAGGCCAGCTCTAATGAGTGGCAGACATTCAAGCGGGTGAACATCCTTAACCCATTCTGACCTGAGATCAGATTCTAAAAATGTCTTCTACATCCTGACAGTTTTCCATTCTGACCTGAGATCAGATTAAAAAAAATGTATTCTATATGTCAGTCGCTCTTCTATTTTTCAAAAATAGCAGACCTACAAGCTCATAGCGCGCCACTCGGTGGCGCGCTATGAGCTTGTAGATCTTCTATTTTTCAATAGCTAAAGCAGGTGTCCTCAGAAGGTGTCCTCAGGGGCTGTATACGCGGACCCGCTTGTTGGGAGTGATTGCCGATATCTTCGACCTCTCCCTCTCCCCCAAGCTATTGTTCCCACGGGGTGTGCACAGATGTGTCCGTCTCCAAGTACCCCCGAGTTAACGCCGAGGAACAACCGGAGACCTATAAGTATAGCCCTCAACTCGATTGTCAGTATAGCAGCTTTTAAGAGGTTGTCGAGGGACTTAATTTGTTGGAGTCTTTCCTGCTACACTGCAGGGACCACATGGGCGATTAGTATCGCCATGGTTCTTCACTGCCTTTTGTCACCTGGAGAGAAGTATAACGGTGTGTGAATGCTATTCGTGGACGCGTACAGCTCAGCGTTCAAAACACAATATTTCCTGCCAAACTTGACACCAATGCTCAGTTACGACATTGAGGGGGCAGAAAACAGTCCGGTCACGTGGTACCGTATATATATCACAGTGTTTGTTGATGTGACAGATATGCAGAGGAGAGTATATATTCTGACAGCCAGGTGTATGCAATATAATATAATATAATATAATATAATATAATATAATATGCATTAATTAATAGCTACTGATGATCAGCTGTTAGCCCAGCCCTGTATCTCTGTCCGTGGTGCTGAAATGATCAAATCCTGCCCCCCCCCCCACACTTGCTCTTTCTGTTTATATTTAGGTCCCAAAGAAAAGATTGCCGGGCAAGGTGCTATACAGTATGTAACCTTTGTAGCGGGTGGGAGCGGATGGGCAACAATAAATTATGGGCAAGGTATGATGACCGAAACCATTGCACCTGCGCAAAGAAAGCACGACCGCAGCTCCATTGACGACGTTGCAGTCGTTGCAATGACTTCAAGTTAACCCATTCTGACCTGAGATCAGATTCTAAAAATGTCTTCTACATCCTGACAGTTTTCATTCTGACCTGAGATCAGATTCTAAAAAATGTCTTCTATGTCAGTCACTCTTCGATTTTTCAAAAATAGCAGACCTACAAGCGTGCCACCGAGTGGCGCGCTTGTAGGTCTGCTATTTTTAAATAGCTAAAGCATAACATAATGCTAACACCAAAAGGGGTTCCCGCATAAAATGGGTTAATTCCTCTGCATTCACATCTCCTGTCTCGCCGCTATTGTCAGGGAGGTGCCTCTGTATCGTTTACGACCGTCACATTATGATACAGTCTGTTTCTAGCGAAAATGTACCTAATGCAGTAGCAGTAACAATAGCGTTTCCTCTCAGTCAGTTGATTCTTCATATCCATATGAGTGTAACGGTCGGGATGACATGTTTATTTTTCAAACACAGTTATTATATGAGGCGGTCTAAAAATCCCCCAATGGGGATTACAATGCAAAACAAAATGAAGTACATGAACCCGTGTATTTGCGCCCTCTATCGATATTGACGTCAGACTTCGGTGCTCTATAATCATTCTACCGCACCTTCACCGAGGGCATCCTGACGAGCTGCATGACCGCCTGGTGTGATAAATACACCACCCTGTTCCCTACAGAGGGGGGAGGCGGGGAGGACTTTTATGAACTAAATACAAATACATTGGACATAAAAAAGACATTAACATAGTAATGGAGTCGCCAGTTGTATACAGTATGCACTACTATACCATTTGGAGGTGAGCCTCCCTCCCGTCTGTGCCAAACCAGTTCAGCATAAAGGACCGTTGCCACATGGGCTGCTGAATAGGCGTATATAGAGCTGGCAGAGTCTGTGTCTGCCATGCGTTAACTTTCTATGGTATAAAAATGAGCTGGAACGCTCCTCTTCCCAGTCGCGAACATCACGCTCCAGTGCTCTCGGTGCCTGCAGCGTTTTGTTTCTTCCCTTTTTTGGCGGAGCGCCCTGGGCTCTTAGAGCAGACAATAGTTCAACTTTTGGAGAGGAGCGCCCGGTAATTTTAAACGACCCGATGTTGATTGTTACCAACACCAATGCAGATGTCCATGTTTATGTTGCTATGTTTGCGCTAATAAATGCACATGAGTTTGACGGGACTTTGGAGCACTGCAGCGAACGGTTGGAAGGTTTGAACGTTATGTGGGTCCGGACAGCGCCCCCCCCTGGACATGATATCCAAAGTGCTCCACACCGCGTATATAAATGCTTTCTGTGGACACAGATCCCCTTGCTGTCGCTATACACAAAAACAATATCGCAGACCATATTTCCATGTTATCCGAAAGGTATACATACATATTGGGTTTTTTTTGCTCCAATCCAGGACCTGGATTATTAGGAGCACATCGCTGTCCTGCTTTTGTGAGGGGCCGCTGGGTTCGGGATCTATAGGAATATAGCTGTTCCACTGCCAGCAGCTCCGGTTTGGGTCACGCAGTAGTCGCCCCTCGGTTGAGGGAGCAACTACAGTAGGCGGCCACTCTCTCTCTCTCTCAATTCTTCCCCTCTCTCGGGGACAGGACAGTATACTGTACCCACCACCAGGCCCCAGGTCACTGACATCTGTGTCCACGATGAATGGTTAGTTGGGGTCGAGAGGTAGGCCATGCGGGACAGACGGTCCCGTAGCTGGTGTGACATGCCTCGTTCCACTGGAATAGCCCTGTGTGCGTTAACCCATTTTAGGCCGGGGGACCCCTTTTGGTGTTTTAAACATTGTTATAATTTAGCTATATGAAAAATAGCAGATCTACAAGCGAGTGGCGCGCTATGAGCTTGTAGATCTGCTATTTTTGAAAAATCTTTGAATATATATTATTCTTTCACAGCGAACGTTTTTAACTCAAATCTTTTTTGGGGTCCTTCACATCTATGTCTATTTCTATGTCAGCGCACCACTGACATAGAAACATGGGTTTTTCAGAAAACCGTCAGGATTTAGAGAAGGCATTCGTAGAATCGTCCTCGGGTCCAAATGGGTTAAACAGGGTATAGGGGGGCTGGCTATTGGCTGCAAACATGCTAACAAAGCAACGACAGGAGAACGCCATTCTATACTGTCCAGGAACCAGGAAACTCCACAGCGTTCCTATACAGCATCCATCCCGGGGGGCTGCATGGCCACAGTCGCTGACACTGGTCACTTTACTTTTATAGGTGGGTATATATAGCGACACGTTCACTGCCGATCACATGGCCCCAATACCTCCTGAATGCTGGCCAGCGCTGCCTTGAAAACGGCAGGTTGTTTGAGTTAGACACCGATTGATTGCCAGTGTTTCTGAGAGACGCTGACCAGGCTATAGGACCCTCTCCATTACATTTTCAAAGTGGTGCATGTCAGAGGCCAAAAGGCATGCATGAACTATACAATATCTTTTTAACTTGGCCTTTCTATAGTTCCTTGGACATACAGTCATGTCCAGGGGGTTGTACTTGTACGTCATGTCCAGGGGGTGTACTTGTACGTCATGTCCAGGGGGTGTACTTGTACGTCATGTCCAGGGGGTGTACTTGTACGTCATGTCCAGGGGGTGTACTTGTACGTCATGTCCAGGGGGTGTACTTGTACGTCATGTCCAGGGGGTGTACTTGTACGTCATGTCCAGGGGGTGTACTTGTACGTCATGTCCAGGGGGTGTACTTGTACGTCATGTCCAGGGGGTGTACTTGTACGTCATGTCCAGGGGGTGTACTTGTACGTCATGTCCAGGGGGTGTACTTGTACGTCATGTCCAGGGGGTGTACTTGTACATCAAGCTGCCTGCCCTATGGGCCTCATGGCTCGGCAAGTCTTACATTGCTGGCAGGAATATTATATAGGCATGTAATGGGGGTCGAGTAAGAAACCATCTGGCTTAACCCATTCTGGGAGGGAACCCAGCAGAACCCAGCGGATAGCAGATCAAATAGCAGATCTACAAGCTACGAGCTTGTAGATCTGCTATTTTTGAAAAATCGAAGAGCGACTGACGTAGAAGACATTTTTAGAATCTGATCTCGGGTCAGAATGGAAAACTGTCAGGATGTGGAAGACCTTTTTAGAATCTGATCCCAGGTCAGAATGTGTTAAGGCTACGGGCCTCAAAGCCTGGTAAGTTGCCTTGTAGGTTAACATGCCTCTTGGCCTATACGCTATACCCTTTGGGACCTCCTTATTTCACGCTCTAGTTCTCTCTCGTTCATAATGGTGCTGACTGCTGATTGGTCGAGTGGTTTGCGAGATTAGCCGCAGAAAGACACTGACAGACACACAGACCCTATTCTAGGCGCCACGGCATATTACATATTAATTAATTAATAAGCTGGGTATATGTATCTATAACTGCCCAGTACTATCACTTTCAACAGACTCACTTAGTTGGATGAGCTTTGTTTGTGTTCTCACAGTGTTGGTGCTTGGGCTGGCTCTCCGAGGCCAGAAACGTCCTCCCTGCAATATTGACCTGGGCAAACGGTATCCAATAATGTATCCCAAGACACCCCATCAATTAGGCATGGGAGTAAGTATTTCTCTCGACTAAATGGTGCAACAGGTTTGATTCCCTGTTTTTGTTTCCATTTTCTCAACGCCGGTTTGAGTTGCATCCAAATTTGTATTATTATTATTATTGTACATTATTATTATTATTATTATTATTGTACATTATTATTATTATTATGTTCCTAAACCCTGTTTGAAGATAAGGCCCCTTCCAGTTTCTGGGGTTTTTATATGGATAAATATATGGATTCCCCTGAGTCTGAAATAAAGATTGAATTGAATTAAGGGCCTTTCTCGGCCCCACCCCTCTCCCATTTGTTTATATAGAGACACACGGGGACTACAAATGTCACGCCCCCCAAATGAGACAGCGTCCCCACTTCTGGTCCGTTAGAACGTTGTACTGCAGCTGCCAATGCAATCCCTATGAGAGGCATCATAAAGTACCCTAATTTCACTGGTTCATTACTGAGGCTGTAGCGATTTATTTTTTGTTCCGATAAAGTGTCCCATATGTTTGATTTGTCCTTTTCAATGTCACATACCTGCCATCTCAATATACATCCTACAGTGTATACCTATACTCCATCAGTTTGTGAAAAGTGCTAGTCAAAGTGGTCGCACGGTATATACGTAACGGTTGCATCCCTGGAGGTTTTCAATACCCAGATATATTTGTTGTATTTCGTTTTATATGTTATGTATTTGTTGGAAAATGATGTAAACAGCTTCTTGCAAGACTAATTATTAATACTCATCTGGAGAATTCACTAGGTAGTTGAAAATGTCAGGATATGTCACTCCTCCATTCAGCGGGGTTATTTTCCCATGCAACTATTCAGCCAAGTTAATTATACAAGTTGAGGTAGGTAGAACATATTAGTAAGCCAGTGACATGTTCAAAATATAGACATGAATGAACAAAGTCAGTTGGGATCGGGATTTATTATTGAGAATTCCACTCTTCAAAGTCGGCGCTCGTAGCCTCGTAAAGGCAGTGACGTCCCTTTAAAGCGACAGGTTCTCTGTCTGTCGTCTCCCCTCTGCTCTGTTAACATTATGGGTAACTCATTCAAGTGGTAAATTAAATGGGAATTACAGCCTCAATTGAGAAAACAACAATATATGTTGACAAAGACACTTCATACATTTGGAATCATATTTTTTTATTCAAATCAATATAGTCTTCGGTTCATTTCATATTATTTAAAAAGCACCACTGCTCAAAAACTAACATCGAAAATAAACCAAAAATATTTCCTCTTGCGATTTTGACATTTGAATGTGCCATTCACTCAGACCCTGTCACGTTTGCTTACACAACCAAACCCCCGTCGTCAATTGCATTGGACAATGAATTGAAAGTTGCAACATTGCAGATTTTTCTGTCCATTTATCAAGACTATATCAGGGCATGTAGCCAGTCATTGTGATGACAGCCTTTTGCTAACATATAAACATGCTTTCCTAGACTGGACTGTTGGCTTTGCTTTTCTTGGCAAGCCTGGTCTGTTTCTTGCATCCTGTGTGTGTGTGTGTGTGTGTGTGTGTGTGTGTGTGTGTGTGTGTGTGTGTGTGTGTGTGTGTGTGTGTGTGTGTGTGTGTGTGTGTGTTTGACTTGTAGTAGCCATGCGTTGGTATCATATAGACTCGCCCATACACGTGTCTTGTGGATATTCTCCACAGCAAAGGTCCCTTTGCACACTGCTGCGTTTTTCGGATTTTTCGTTTTTTCCACCTTAACCCATTCTGACCTGAGATCAGATTCATACGAGGTTTCCACTGGACACACACTGGTTTGATTATCCCATTCTGACCTGAGATCAGATTCTAAAAAATGTCAGTCGTTCTTCGATTTTTCAAAAATAGCAGACCTACAAGCTCGTAGCGCGCCACTCGGTGGCGCGCTATGAGCTTGTAGATCTGCTATTTTTCAATAGCTAAAGCACAACATGATGCTAACACCAACATGGGTGCCCGGTCAGAATGGGTTAAGACTTTTGTTCGTCAGTCATATACTGTCTTTAACCCATTTTGACCTGGGAACTATTCCGCAAATGTCTTCTAAATCCTGACTGTTTTCTTGAAAAAGCTATATGTTTTTCTATGTCAGTCGTTCTCAAACACTTTCGTGTCACTTTTCACGATTCTTCAAAAATAGCAGAGCTATATGAGCTTGTAGATCTGCTATTTTTCAATAGCTAAAGCATTACATAATGTATATATATAATATAATGTATTCTGATCAAATTTAATCAGCTATTTTTGGCCATGTGCCTGCAGCTATATCATGCTTGTATAGGCCTAAATCCCCATTTAGACAGATTATTTTCTGTCTGTTAATTTCATATAGCTAGTAAAACAATACCATGACTGATTGGATTGATCACTGTGGTACTGTACAATTCCAGTGCGATTCCAGTATGTGAGATACAGATAAGGCCTTATCGTGATTAACTCACAAAACGCTGTCGCACACGGAGCCAAATACAACATGATCAAAACAATCCACTCAAAATGTTCTTAATGGGTCTGTTTTCACACAACACTGTTGTTGATGTTATCTAGCACAGGGGTTCCCAAAGTGGGGTCCATCCAGGGACCCCCAGGGGTCCTTGAGGTAGTTCCAGGGGGTCCCCGGGCTAAATGATAGTTAGGAACCAAATGGACCCTTATGGGTCTGTAACTCTGAGAGCTAAAGGAACATTGATTTTACAAAGTTCCTAGAGTTACAAATGCCATTAGAAACGGGGGGTCCGTAGCCTAATCAATGCATGTCAAACTGGGGGGGTCCTTGAAATTAAATTAGTTGAGAATCACTGCCAGAGCTGTAGAAATCTTCTCATATGGGGGGTCCCTGGCATATCTTTTCAAATGGGGGTCTAATAAGTGTCAATTTGGGGGTCCTTGATATGAAAACGAGCAGTGCTGTTTCACTATGTTCCACAAGCAGTCCAGCACAGTACAGTACAGACTACAGATGATTTTGGTTTAGCTTGTTTTACACGGCATACACTGATATACTGTATGCATATGGAAAGTGTGAGTACAGTGTAGATGGAAGTTTTACCAGCGTTAAACGGTGAACTCAACTCCGCCGCTCTCAGTGTGTTGAACGATCTTATCTAGGCAAACCGTAGCCCTATCGAGATAGAATTTACGACCGTGATTCATCATGACCGGCCGTAGAAAATGGGGGGCGGCCCTATAAATGTATTTAACAACTTTTTTAAGTACTAGGAGGGAATACTGGTGTCATAGAGTAGTAGATTACAATATTAATTCATTTGCAGGAGGCGAGCCATCAGGAGGGGGAGAGAGAGAGAGAGAGGCTAATCTCGTAAACCACTGAAATCAGTGCCAAATGCATTGTGCACACTGCCACTATAGGCCAAGGAGGATGGAATATAGATTTTGAAATTAAATGTTTATTTAACTTAAGTTTATAACGGAAGTTAAATCTTGCCAAATATAGAAGCATACAACATAGATATACCACACAGACGTCCAGTGGTGGAAAGTAACTGGTATTTGTACTTGAGTATTTCCAATTATCAATACTTTTATTTCTATCTCGGGTGGCAAATATTATACTTTTACAATTATTTAAAAAGTTTAGTTATTAGTTACTTTGTAGATTTTGATTATTATGACAAAACATACATAAACCACTTCAGCATCATATACATTTTGGAAAATAGCGATGCGACGCATTGTGAGCTTGTAGATCTTCTATTTTCAACTATGTCTATAACTCTGTACATTTGAAAACTTCAAATGAGACATTCTGCATAATAACTACTTTTAGTACTTTTAAGTACATTTCGATGCCAATACTTTAGTACTTTCACTCAAGTGCATTTAGAATTCCGGACTTTTACTCGTAACGTGTAGTATTTCTATATTGCATTATTGACACTTTTACTTAAATAAAACATTTGAGTGCTTTTTCCACCACAAGTCTGAGATCCTCATGGGAGCCATGCTGTTATCAGACCCTTCCTTGTTTATATTCATCGACGTCTAGACTCTAGATGAGATTTCTTTATATCACATGCCAAAAGAAATGACGCTGTTCACGCGTAGTTTGGGGTACCCCCCCCCCCTATCTCCAGAATACAGGAAACATCAAAAGTGTTTAGATAAACATTAAACCTAATACCGTGCCAAACTGAAAATACGGAAGGTGTGTGTGTGTGTGACCTGGATGTTGTTTTAACCATGTATCCTGTCATTGTAAGATGGGAACAGTGGGCTAAAAAGCACCAGCCGATGACACAAATCGTTTTGGGTATATGCTTAAAAGAAAAACACACACGTTTGATATTTCTGGGTTTAGATACTTTGTGCAATTATTTTCTTTTTAAAGACTAGTAGCCATATCGGAGGAGACCTGAGGCTTTCTTCACTCTCCCAATGACTGATTGTGGGGGTTAGCAGAGATGGAGTACTTGTGGAGAGGCTGGGGAATTGGCTATATACTAAATTGGGACTTGAAGGGGAGAAAATGTTCTTGTTTTTCTTTTATCTTGATTCCTACAGTACGTTTGTTTACCTCAGTCACTGGTACTAAATTCAGATATTTATTTTTAATTTTTTCTATAAATCTGTATATATACATTCCTCAGTGTAAATGTATATATTTGTAACCTTTTTTTCGTACCCAGGGTAGGTGCTGAACACACACACCCTGCGCATACTCACTCCTACAGAGATAAAAAAGAAAACAGTCGTTTTTGCTGCGTAGTATGAGCATTATGAAGGTAACCCTGTGATCTCTTCAGTGGAGAAAGACCTCCTTGTTAAGCGATTGTGCAGAGGAGACAGCCTCATGTGCATCCAGACCCCCCCCCCCCCCCCCCAGGCCTCCGAAGCAATTAAGTGTAAATATATACCTTTCCGTATCAATTTGTGATGTTGTAAAGAGAGACCTTTTATATAGGTCGCCGACGAAGAGGTCAGAATTCCCACAGACATCACAGTTTTTATCTTTCCTGGTATCAGGGGCATACCTCGCATTCATGTGGAGGCCACCCACATGCAGTCTTTTAAATTAATGGAGGTTTTGTGTGTCAGAATATGTAAGCATTGTGTTGTATTATTTATCACTGTATATACAATAAAACACAGGGCTTGCACTCCCCGTTGTATTGTATGCAGTCCATATGGGCACTGACCAGAAAAAAAGAAAAAAACTGCGGGCGGCTTGGCCCGGTTCCGCCGAGCCTTCGGGGACGTGTATACACTAGTATGCATTACATAAGGACACACATAGCTCCGTAATGGAGCAAGAGGCACCGCTCAAAAAATAAGCGTTGTTATTTCTCTATTGTTAAAGAATGACCCCGAGGTGAGCCCTCAGTGTGTTATCGTAGACGTCAGCGATGATAACATGTCTGGAGTGATTGACTGGGTTTAAAGCCCATGATACCTGGCTAGAGAAAACAGACGGAGGGGAACAGGAATTCATGCTGTGTGACTTAACGCATTTTGTGCGGGAACCCCTTTGTGGTGTTAGCATTATGTTACGCTTTTGCTATTGAAAAATAGCAGATCTACAAGCTCATATCATACGAGCTTGTAGGTCTGCTATTTTTAGGAAAATCGTGAAAATGTGCCTCAAATCATTGAATATATATTCTTAATGAGTGAAGGTTTTTAACTCAAATCCTTGCTTCTGGGGAGGTCCCTTCATGGAACAACATATTTCCAGATGGGGGTCGGCAGGCAAATGCATAAAAAGATTGGTCTCCTTGACATGAAATATTGAGCACCAGTGATCTAGAAACGGGTATTTCAGAAAAACTGATTTTAGAAGAAAAGAAAAATTGAATCTGATCTCAGGTCAGAATGGGTTAAAACACATTCCCAAGCACAGATCACGGGGTGTGGTCTGATGTCGGTCCCCAATCGTAAAAGAGTTCAAGTACAGCGATACAGAATGTCAGGCCCCCCCATGGGTGTTTTTTTCTTTTTCTGACAAAATAGGTTTGGCAACGCAGTTTGTGCGGAGCTCCTTAATTCCTCACATTGTTTGGTACGGTGCGGCTTCATCATTATTCATTAACAGTTCTTGACACGTTCCCTGGGACCGGGGAGTATATACTGCTTCTTCTCTAGTGCTTATGAAATATGTTAAAAAGGCACTCTTCAAACTTCTGTTTATCCTCAAATATCAAACTAAAAGATGTGTATAATCGCCAGTAGCTTGGTACCGTAGGTCCCTGTATAGGTGGTCCGACCACCTTGAGAAGAGCTGATATTAACCCATTTTGAGCGGGTGGTTACATGCGTTATGTTATAATTTAGCTATTGAAAAATAGCAGATCTACAAGCTCATAGCGCGCCACTCGGTGGCGCGCTATGAGCTTGTACGTCTGCTATTTTTGAAAAATCGTTAAAATGCCTCAAATCTTTCAGAAAATTAGAAAACTTATTTTTTTAATTTCGACGTCAGGCCTAAATGGGATAATATGCTTCTAAGGCCCGAGCACAACTGGGAGAGATGTGCAGATGTGCTCCGTTCATGATGTGCAGCTAGCTATAGCGCTTATTGCTCAACTTGACGTTGCAACTAATGAAGAGAGGATTTCGGGGAATTCAGCGGGCAGCATCTTCTGCTAATGTGGGAAGTGGGAAGAGGAGAAGGAATGGGGGGGCAGCTCACACAGTGTCTGATGGCTATCTTTTTAGGAGGCACCATGTGGTATTTTATTCTCTGTCCACTGTACTGTACTCCTCTCTGCTTACACGAGGAGGTGATGTATATAAAGTAAGTAATAATGTATAGCAGTGATGTAGACTCCGTGGGGGCGGGGCAGGGCTCCAGCCCCCATGAGGAATTAGACCCTGAATATGGATATACAGTATTTCAGAGGCAAATATTGCACTTTGACTTCACTACAATTATTTGAAAACTTTAGTTGCTATATAGTTACTTTGTAGATTTTGATTATTATATTATTACAAAACATAGATAAACCACTTCAGCCCTATATACATTTCGGCCATTTGAAAATAGCTATTTGTAACTTTTATCCTTTTATTTGAAACTTTAAACACTACATTCTGCACAATGAGTACTTTTGGTACTTTTAAGTTCATTTTGATGCCAATTTAGTACCGTTACTCGAGTAGATTTTGAATTACGTACTTTCACCATGTGTTTCTATATTGCAGTATTGATGCTTTTATACTTAGAGTAGAGTACATACCACACTTTTTCCACCACTGCATGAAAAGAAACAGGGATATTATGGAGGGGGAGGACGAGGTCAGCGGCGGGGGCATGTATGCATGCACTACGCATTTCTTTATTTATTTTTCCTCCGAAGGAAACGTACAGTTCCTTGACCTTCTGAAATGGCACGCTGGGGAGTAAGCGGGAGGGATTTGTTCTCCTCCACCAGATGGTCTAACCATTGGCAGTCCTAGAAGGCATTTATAGCCACAAGGCGGGGTCTATGCAACACGTGACTGACTGCGCTGTGGAAGAGCATTCCGATACGAGTATTACTACCGTATAGTCACGTGTTCACTCACGCGCACGATATGGGGCGGGGGGTCATGTTGACCTTCATACTGTATATGCAAACCCAAAAATAAAACACTTTTTGTCTGGATGGGGGGGGGGGGGGGGGGGCTTGTTTGTTGACTGGTGCACTGGTGTAATAAATACAAAGGTGATTTCTTGCATCATGCATGTGTGTGATTACTGTACATCCGTCACACAGTCCATAACCATACATCACTACTATATACATGTCTGATGAATGATGGCTTTCTCTTGTTATGGAGGTTTATTGTGTGCGTGTGACTTCACCAGAATCACCGTCATTTGAAGTATTTTCTTTTTTCTTTTAAGATTTGTTTTTGGCTTTTTGCCTTTATTGATAGTTATTAGTGAAGATAGGCAGTTGGGAGAGAGAGAGAGCGAGAAGGGGAGAGACACGCAGCAACGGTCGTCATGAACGGGACTCGAACACGCAACACGCTGTCAGGCCCCAGAGCCTATATATATGTGACATGCGGCCTGGACCACTAGGCCAGCGGGCATTTGAAGTATTGATTGAGATAATAACGGCAATTAAATAAAAATAAAAATAAAGTGTTCCGTTAACATGAAAGAAGGGTCAGAGTTTGAAACTAATGCACAGTAAATCAGTGTTGAGTGTGCACAAAACGGACCTGCATGTAAGCCAAGGGATTATTATACCACTGAAGGGTATTTACTGTGAATAGGTCACTGGCCTGCTGAAACGCTAAAACCCCACCATTGCCCTCTAGTGAAAACAGAGTAGGAAACAGTCTACCTTTACGTGCTTCATACTATTCCACAGTAAAGATCTCAAGACACAACTCTCTATTGGTCCTTGTTTTCAATGTCTCGGTGTAATGCTGTGGTTGTCAGTGTGTTAAAGTAAATTGACCCGTAACAATTGAAATCATTTGATTTAGACTAGAGTTAGTTAGTCCTAATGAAATGATTAATATGTGAAATCAATATTAACCACACCATCTAGCGTCCTAATTTTGGGGCAAACATTCACAGAAAATTGCAGATCTACAACTCACAACAACAACAACTCATCGCAACACGTTGTGAGCTTGTAGATCGGGGAAGAGATGGTGGTGTAGAGAGGGGGAAAAGGAGGCAGCCTTCTTGTCCCCTCTTGTTAAATGGTTCCCAAGTTTTAAATTGATCGTTTGATAAATCTGCATGTATATGCATCAACTCTGTACAAAATCTTAACAATATAGATTAGAGCGTCGCAGTCCCACCCCCTTTCAGAACAACGAGGACAATAATTCCCCGTTCATTTTCCCCATAGACGTTTCAGAAAGTATTTCTTTATTAAGACCTTCAAAACTTCGGACACAGCCAATTCGGCAGGTGACAACTCATGACGACAAATAATTATATAGAAGGAAAAACAACAAAAACAGTGTTATACCCTACACTTTTTTCCGTCTTTAGCCAAGGGAATTCACTCCAAAATCAGTAGTTTAGTCTGGGGACATGGTGTTATCACATTTGGTTGCCCATCCTATTCAGAAATGTATGTTACTTATACAGCCATCATAGTAAATCTATACATTACATACATGTATAACATACAAACATACATGCACGGCACGCACGCACGCACATATGCACGCACGCACATATGCACGCACGCACATTCATACAACCACCCGTCTGGGTGTCTGCTCTGGCTTTGTTTGCACCCCAGACAGTTTTTAAGTAGATTAAATATTTTGATGATTTGATATACATTTAGTAATACTGATTCTGTCAAGACGGCTATGGCCGTTTTTAGCCCAAGGAGTGTTTTTCGTTCAAAACTAATGCACGGAATGGATTCAGAATCATGAAAACCCCCTGGTTTGACACGTCACACTCGGAAACCCAGACGTTTTTATTTCCAGGGAGGAAAAGGAAAGTCTGGAGCCGAGTCCACTTCAATTCGGCATAGAGTAGCGCAAACATTGCTCACTCTCTGCTGATCTCTGATCGTCTGCACCTTTGTTAAATTGACGCACACACGTAGACACACTCCTCTCTCTCTGTCGCTCTAATTAATTAGTCTCATGTCTCGCTATATATGTATATGTATATATATATATAAAGCATAGGTGGGTTCCAGTCTACATGCCACTTAAAGCATAATGACATTTTTAAAATGTTGCCTTATATAGGTTGTCAATGGTGGTCATACTTTACAGGCCTTTTTCAAAACTTTCCCCTCAGACAATTCCAGGCAACTTTTGTTTCTGCAGGTGTATTGAAGATAGAAAATCGGCTTAGTTTGTTTTTTTGGCAATTTGTTTGAGGTTGACCCTTTTTTCCATAGATTACCTGTACTAGTATATTGTCATTCTAGTGCGTGAGGGGACTATGTTTGTTCAATTACTTGGAGTGAAATGCCCATTTAAGTACAGTTGTACTATTCATTACTGGCCACCACACTGTGACCACAGTACCTTTCATAACAATGAGCAAGCTACAAGACAACAGTTTCTGCTCACTAGATAGATAGCATTTCTAAAAATAACTCAATGGAGCAACTGAGGGAAACGGCCTCGGGTAACAGCCTCTTGTTGATTTGCACTCTGTTCTTCTTATTGTTGCAGTCAAAAGATGAATCAAATCTCATCTCCCACAGATTGTTGTTTTGTTCTAACCCACTTTGAAAGTCGTTACCTTGATTTCCCACTTTCTGACTGGATTCGAAATGGCATGGTTCTCTCATATTTATGGAATTTATATATGAAATGAGTTAAAACATTTATCTTATTCTGTTCAGCCTTCTTCTTTTTTTTTATCCGAGGACATTATAAGTAGACTGAGACATGGACACACCAAAAAAAATGATGAGAAACACCAGAAATTCTCCAAATTGATGTTCAGATTACTTTGAACAGCCTGCTGCCACTCATCCCAATTGATGTTTTAATGAGCGCTCTCTGAGTACATACTACATACTGTATGAGTGATCCTCATTTTACCTCAAGTGTCCTCGGAAGCAGTCGTTCTCTCAAATATTTCTTTGGCTGCGGTGCGTCATCTGAAGATATGTAACTATGTTGTGCCAGGGAACTCAGAAGAGAAGATGTGTGCTGTCGGCATGTTTCAAAATGATTCAACTTCAAATTTCTGAATTTTTTTAATTGATTTTTTAAAATAGCCGACTACAAGCTCACAGCGTGTATAGCATTGTGACACGTGAGCTTGTAGATCAGCTATTTTCAAATAACTGGGGTATAAAATAAGGTTTAAGTGGTTAAACAGATTTTGATATGTATATTATGAACTCACTTTGCTGGCGACTGTTCTGAAGTACAGTAGTTTCAAAGAAGTCCCTCCGGAACTATGATACCATAGATTCTCTCCTGACTCAAATACATCTCTTGAGTGATGGTACTAGCTATATGAATCAATATATTGCCCTGTATATGCATACATGTATGACGTTTAAGAGCATATATGCTTGAACTGTACCTGTAGTAGTAGTAGCAGCAGTAACATATTTATCATATTTTGCCTGCTATAAGAACCTGATCTCTCTAAAACTGAGCCCAGTGCCCAGTAGAGGGCAATAATGGACTGACAATGTCCATGCCAAGTGGTACTCAAAATGTTTCATTGCAAGGATCCCCATACTCTCAACTCTGAGAGAGTGCACAAATGGAACATTTGGACAAAGCATGGAAACAGGGATTAAGGTGTTTCATTGATTTGTGCAGAATATAATATTGGGAGATATTATTGACTTCTGTTTTAAAAGGCCAGGGAGAAAGGGCTTGCTGTATTGGTAATCCATATCAACTAATGATATGGGGTCTACACTGCATTATCATTTATCAACACATCAAAATGTTGATGTATCCCAACATAATTAAAAGAGTAACAGATATGATGAGAGATCTATCGCAACCTTCTTAAACACTTAAAGGTATAGGGTAAGTGATGTATCGTTTTATATTCTGATAGTACTTATTGCTATAGAGTGTTTTAGAGAAGTCTACCTCTTTGGTAAACAGAAAACACATTTCAGGGTCGAGATGCCAATTTTATCCAATAAGGAGAAAGAACATATGACAAACAAGTGAATTTAACAGTGTTGATTTCGTCGACTAATACTAATACTAACTAAGCTATGATGACTAAAACTAAGATTAATACATTGAAAATTTCGTCAACAAATAAAAACTAGACTACATTTTATTTATGTGAACTGTAGGTTATGTTATAACCTATACAGTTTTGTCCCAAGCACTATTTGAGTGGTGCAACCACTCCCTTACGGAGCTATGTGTGTGGCTGGCTGGCTGGGTCTGAGCATGAAAATAGCATGGTTGTTTTTCACCACCTAACAAGCAACCTATAACACGCACACAAACACACATGCACATATTAACTGTATATGATGATTTTATGATGTGCCAGTATAGTACAGTACAGTACAGTAGAGGATACAGTAGAGTTAACTCTGTCATTTCTCAACCGTTTTGGACGTGGGGCGGCTCGCCGGAATCGGCCCGGCCCCCTGGGCACGTTTCTGAGGGTCTGGATGTTCCGGGGACCCCCGAGACCCCCACATGGTAACTCATTTCTCTACCGTTTCGGTAAAGAAATGTGCCGGTCAGGAACTTCCGGGGAAACACCCCCCCCCCCCCCCACGCGGAGTTGCACCACTCACTTCACACGGGTGTGATTTCACCACTTTTCATTGGTTCAATATTTTCGAAACAACACACAGACAAGAGACAATAGCACTGATTTATGCAAAACATATATTCAAAAACCTCAAAAATTAACTAAAAAAAGTTAGGTGATTTCTTCCCGACAGCAACGATGAATTTTAGTAAGCTTGTTTAAAACGTGGGACCGCTCGCCGGAACTGGGCCGGCACCATGGGCGCATTCCTGTGGGTCTGGAAGTTCCCACGATTTTACAACCCATTTAGTCACCCAGTGTCAATTATCTAATGTAATCCTGGGCGCTATACTTCCTCTGCCAACCTGGGGGGGGGGGGGGGGGGGCAGCGGACTGACCTCATGCTTCCTTCTATGCATGAGGAGTCCAAGCTGGTTATTTTGACATGACAGGGGAAAGTTTCCCCGGCCCGGACGTTATTCTGACCGGTTCCTTTCCCCTCCATCAGGCGCCCCGGCTGTCCAAGGGGAGGTAGTTTAGAGACCAGGATTACTGCATGTTTTTTGTGAGGGTACCTACCCTAGGGAGACACGGGGAGAACATGAAAACTCCACACAGAAAGGCCCTTTTGCCAACCCCACCTCGGGTATGGGCAAAACCTTCAGTTGAACAGAGCAACAGAGACCGCTGTTGCTGCCAGGATCAACAGGCTCACAGCGGTGCTGGTGGTGGTAGCGCTGGTGGTGGTAGCGTGGGTAGTGGTAGCGCTGGTGGTAGCGCTGGTAGTGGTAGCGCTGGTGGTGGTAGCGCGGGTAGTGATAGCGCTGGTGGTGGTAGCGCGGGTAGTGGTAGCGCTGGTGGTGGTAGCGCGGGTAGTGGTAGCGCTGGTGGTAGCGCGGGTAGTGGTAGCGCTGGTGGTAGCGCGGGTAGTGGTAGCGCTGGTGGTAGCGGCTGGTGGTAGCGCTGGTGGTGGTAGTGTGGGTAGTGGTAGTGCTGTGGTAGCGCTGGTAGTGGTAGCGCTGGTGGTGGTAGCGCGGGTAGTGGTAGTGCTGGTGGTGATAGCGCGGGTAGTGGTAGTGGCTGGTGGTAGCGCTGGTGGTAGCGCTGGTGGTAGTGCTGTGGTAGCGCTGGTGGTGGTAGCGCGGGTAGTGGTAGCGCTGGTGGTGGTAGCGCGGGTAGTGATGGCGCTGGTAGTGATATCGCTGGTAGTGGCTAGTGGCGCTGGTGGCGCTGGTGGTGGTAGCGCGGGTAGCCTGGCGGTAGCTCTGGTAGTGGCAGTGCTGTTGCACAGGTCACCCTCACAGCAGCTCATTTGAGTTGACACGCCTGGAAGGATGTCATTGGCGTGAGTGTGGGCGTCCGTCGACTCACAGAGGCTCTTTGAGATGCAGCCCTTCGTTGTCATCGCATTGCCTCCGTATAATTCCACTGTGAACAGACATAAAACAAACTGTATACTTAACGCTCCATGTCTTAGAGAAACAGAGTAATTATACAACAGGCCGTTTCGAGGAAGCAATTTGATTGATTGAACTAGCCATCTATTTTCTAAGGTCATTTTTTTGGTATTCATTCAGTAGATTTTCTGTGGTCTGAGGTTTTCCGGCTCAAACAAGTGTGACGTAAGAGCCAGCAAATCCCATAATGACAATGGGATTTGCCAGCAGATATCACTGTTTTGCCTGTTTTCATTGCAGCTCAAAAGGCGTCACAGACACAGAGAAAATCCCAGGCCACAGAAAATCCACTGAATGTTCAAAGTTCAGCTTTAATTGGGTGTAATTGAGCGGTCATGAAGCCTAAAAGAAAAACGAAAAATAAATGTAAATGAATGTCACCATGGACAGCGATCGAACCTTTTCGCTTTGAAAATCCTGTTATAATGGAGGATTTAAAAATCCCATAGCTGGTGGGGACGGAGGCTCTCCATAGTAACCGGAGCAATGCTAAAAGGTAAATTGATGGTCACTTTCATATGGAGTATACGGTTGTCTACGAACATACGCGTAGTTAGCACCTTTAGGTACCGATAGCCTAGCGTACGTTTATAAACGTAGATAGCAGCGAAAACGTTAACGGCGGTAAAGCACACCCTCTCGTGTGACATTGCTTAATTGACCGTTCTTCGACTTCTGAGCTGAAGAAGAACGTGAAATATTCGGCTAGACAGGAGAGGCTGTGAATCTGAACTCTGAAGCCATGGCATTGTTGTTAATGTTACCTCTTGAGATGCATCGATCCTCGTCACCAGAACATGACAGGATGGTGGAGCAGTCGTCGTTGTTGCAGGTGTAACATCTCTTACCGTTGGGAGAAGTGCTGGCAGGAGCTGTAGGTTTGACATTTTAACCCATTTAGACCTGAGACCGGTTCTAAAAAAGTTGCTTCTAAATCCTAACTGTTTTCTGAAAAATCCTTTCAATGTCAGTGGTGCTCAAGGATTGATTGAAGAATGTATTGACAGTTTTGGAGAATTACAGTACATTTCAAGCACAACCCGATACAAGACTGTTAACTGTGGACGACACGACACCATAAAGCATTACACTTGTTTACAATAGGGTCCACCATCAATTAATCATACCATTTAGAGACGTTCAAATATACACTACTATTAAGCCTAAAAACAGGAAATCATCATAGAGGACCCCCAGAATTATCTGGGGTATTTGGCCGTGGACCCCCATCTGAAAACATGTTGTTCCAGGGACACCCCCGGAAGCAAATATTTGAGTTAAAAACATTCGCTGTGAAAGAATATATATTCAAAGATTTGCGCCACATTTTCATTTCAGATTTTCTGAGGTGCTCAAAATTGATGATTATAAACATTGACAACGAGTGTTGTATTGACAAGTTATAAGCACATTATAATGCATTTTAAATGAACGTATAATGCATTATAAAGGCACCTTAATATAAAGTGTTACCCAAAGGGCTATGCAGTAGGTACTGTACTTACGTGTAGGATATTGGACATTGCAGAGGGCAGTGGAGCAGCACGTGATGACAGTACTTGTCCTGCTGATTCCAAAGTTCACGGAGCCACTAAGACCACAGCCGGCGGATGGCATGCAAGACTTCCTTTTAACATCCACGTTCACCCCACCTAAAACCAAAACAAGATGGCACCCCTCATAGATATTACCGCTAAAGGCCTCACTCCCACTTGTCACACGTGTCTTCTGTGTGTCATGGCCGCCTCAATGCATTTCCAATGGGAGTCACATGGTTTCATGACACAACCTTGTTGCATGGCTGTCTTCTGTCCCCATGCAACAAGGTTGTGTCTTCACACCATGAGACTCCCATTGGAAATGCATTGAGGGGAACGTCCAAACGGGAAGCATGCACGTCTCAAAACTGTTGACTGGTGCAGGACACAAATATACATACAGGAAGAAGGTATACCTTCTTCCTAAATGCATCGAGGCGGCCATGACACACAGAAGACACGGGACACAAGTGTGTCTTGTGTGTGTCTTGGGCGTGAGTGAGGCCTTATAAAACACACAACCGGTGGGTAAATTCTCCTTCTACAGTGCTGCCACCCAAGCGTTGGAATACCCTGACCCCTCAAACAATGCAGATCACTGGCATCTTTTAAAACGGGCCTAAAGAAATCCATCTTTCAGCAGGACTATAAGGGAGAAGAAATGATCACTGCTCACTTCTCCCTTAAAAAGGTGATCACTGTGCACGCCCCCCTTCCTTTTTATTCCACTCCTTCCCACAGTGTTTTAATATTTTCTCAGTGGTGAATCTGATATTGAATTGTGTTGCGCTGCGCGTAGGGCCTAAATGGAAACAAGACTGAAAGGACTTTTTTGTTTGTTTTTGGTGCTCGTTTTAATAAACTAATAAACTATCCAATCAATCAAACCCACTGACAAATCTCTTTTGGAATAACTTACCGTCTCATATCAGAGTCTACTATTCTCAGCTCTTTTAAGAGACAATTACTGCAATTTGTATTAACAAGCTTGATTTGATATTTATTATTAGAATCATTATCATTATTATTTGTAAATCTTTAGGCTTACCAATATTATTCATATCTTAATTTATGTTATGTAAGCTCAACTGGTATAGCTTCTATAGGAAGGCCACTCGATAAGCCCCTTTGGGGTTTTTTTGCCACTTCCAGCACATCATGTATGTAACTAATCTTGTTTCTTATTGAAATATTTACTTTCTGCATTTCTTTTATTTTACCATATTGTTCTTATTATGTACATATGTGCAAATAAACTAAACTAAATAATAATGTCTTAATCATACTAGCTAGAAAGTGGCTTTTTGCCTCCCAAAAAAGAAATGCAGAGGTCATATTGTACAGCTCGTATCGTCACACACCCGCAGATGTCCTGACTGTCGCTGCGCCACATCGCTGCATGGAAGCGGGACAGTCCTGCTGGGTTTCGGTGCAGGCTCCTGTGCCCGTCTCCGTGCACTCCGAGTCGTAGCATTTCAAGGCAGAGAGAGCTGAGACAACATGTGGGGCGATATCATATAGACAGACGTTACAATTACACTTATCAAAAGATACAAATATGTCGTGACAGCTGTTTGAGGAGATGTCGAACAGAATGTGGGTGGAATAATAATAATAATCTTTATTGTCCCGGATATTTGTCTTCACAGTCTGTTCAACACCCACATCAAAAACAACACAGAGCACATAACACCAAGACAATACAAAACATGAGGTCCCCACTGTGTACAGAACCGTCCTATCGGCGGGGCAGTTTGTTTAATGCCGCGATGGCTGAGGGGACAAAACTCCTACTAAAACGGACCTTTTTCCATGGCAAGGTTCTGTATCTTTGTCCAGATGGTTAAAGAAGCGATACAGAGGATGATCAGTGTAATTTGATATCGAGAGTGCAGCTAGTTGTGTGATGGCCTTATTGTTCATTATCAGAAAGTATGGGTGTAGGAAGTCCGATGATCTTGGAAGCAATACGGGTGATACTGAAAAGTTTGTTCCTGTTAGGCATGGACAATATGGTGTAGAAACATGCAGAACAGTACAACAGAACAGGTTGAATAATGCTTTTGTGCAATAATAGCAGAAGATGAGGAGCAACAGATAATGATATTAATTTACGGATTACATGGAGTCTTTGCTGAAAGCGAGACTGGATAGATGTAATGTGTTGATCAAACCTAAGTCTATTGTCCAGTGTGAGTCCAAGATATGTGAAGCTGTCAACCTGTTCTACTGTTTTACCATTAATGAGGAGTGGGTTAAGTCCAGTGTGGGTTGTTGTTTCAATGACCAGTTATTTTGTTTTGACCACATTCAACTCTAGATAGTTGTCAGTGCACCACTGTGTGAAATGAGAAATGGTATTCTGATAGACCGTAATAGAGTTATTGTCATGGAGCAGTCCGAGAATGGCAGTGTCATCAGAGTATTTAAAGTATGTGATGTTAGTGGGTGAGGGGCTAATACAGGGGCTAATACAGTGCCCCTGTGTTGGTGATAGCAGTTGATGAAAATGATGTACCGGTACTTTAACTGTTTGTGGTCTATTGCTCAGGAAGTTGTGAGTCCAGTGTATGAGAAGTGGGGGGATGTTGAGCTGATGCAGTTTCTTGATCATATGATGGCGTTGAATAGTGTTAAAAGTAGTGCTGTCAAAGTTAACGAGTTATTAATGCGTTAACACAACACCTTATTAACGGCACTAATTTTCAATTTTTAACACCAATTGGCAGGCGGGATGTTGAGGAATACTGGTTCCTGCGATGCACTCCCTTCCCAGACCCCTTGTTAGGATGTTTTAAGTGGAGTAACAGCCTTCCATTTACATTTCACAAAAGTTTTGCTCGTGTCGTACGTTCCAGTCCAAAAATGCGCCTGAGAAACCTGTGCAATTCATCCATCCAGACCAAAAGCAAAACCCCCGTTGTTAATTTTGCATCGCATTGTAAACAGCTGTGCCTCGTTATAGCCACACACGTTTCTAACTTGCGGTCACAGTCGCGATACTTTTCAGTTGTGTGGTACTTTTATATGGATTTAACTGTAACAGAAAGTTCTATCCAGACTATCCACAGTCCCATCTCCCAGTCACGGAGCTGGGACTGACACACACAGAGACGAGTCGATGAGCAGCACATATCCAGACCAGATTATTTTTGTAGATTGAAATAATATTATGGGTCCTTTGCTCTTGGCATGAAAATGTTTGAGAACCACTGCTCTAAAACAATATTAGACAAAGTTTTTGAGCCACAAACACATTGCTCTCTCTCTTCTCCTTTTGTATAAATTAAATAGGCCTATTCATGATTCTGCTTATAGAGAAGTAGCCAATGTTAGTTTGTTTTATGGAAACAGTTGTTTGTGTTGAATGTGTTAATTGCACAGAATTATTCAAAGAGAGAAAATGGGCAAGCCATAAAATAATACACATTGCACTTTTCGTACGTCATGTGGAAAAAAGGTAAATTTAAAAAGTAACATTAATGTTGTCATTTTATCAACCGGCCCCTGGCCCCTTGCCATTTTCATGTGGCCCACATGTTCAGCTATTTGAGTATCCCTGGTTTACTGTGTCAGAAAAGGACACCAAACTTGCAGTTTGCAAGGTGTGTGATTTCACGACGCTGTGATCGGTATCGGCAATATCGGTGTCGGCAGTTACTGCTTCCAGTGATCGGTGATCGGGATTAAAAAATGTAATCGCCTGACAGCACTAGTTAAAAGCAATGAATTAATGAATGAAGAGGGAACCCAAAAAAAAGTTAAACCCCTACATATCATCGAAAAAAAGACGTACCTTTTGGGAACAGCAGAACGCCAAGGATCACTGTGACTAGATGCATTTTGTTGTCCAACTGATGAACTGGGCAACAGTAGTTACAGTAGCGTTTAATATCTTTATACAGAGGCAGCAATCAACATGAGAGAGAAAGTTGGCAGACTGTGTGTGTTGTGTGTTGGGTGTGTGTGGGGGTTTTATCAACAGAAACCTGCATCATCTATTCCAGCCTGTAGGTCACTATAGCAAATGTACTATATGCTATATTTTGATTTGCACCATAGACTCTATGGTGCAAGTCAAAATATAAAATATTGTGTGTGTGTGTGTGTGTGTGTGTGTGTGTGTGTGTGTGTGATCGCCTCCATATACAGTGCCATTGGTCTCCAGAATTAACATAAAAAAAACACAAATACCCGTGCAGGAGTTCACTCCCCAGCCTTCACCCTTGACGGGCACCCATTAGTCACCCTCACTTCACCTACGTCGGCAGCACTCTGTCTCCTTCCTGCACGGCTATGACGACATTCAGGCTCGCATCGGCATGGCCTCTGCTGCCTTCGGAAGGCTAAAGGTCCAGGGTTTTCCAGAACCGGAACGTCACCAAGGCAGTCTGCCCAGGGACCCCTCAAAGGTCCACGGGACCCCCCCACGGACGTGGGTCCCGCGGTGGTCCCGAAACCCGCGGTCATGGGACCTTCGGGCGGCCCGAGAACCACTCCACGGTGCATAAAAGCACCAAATGGCACCCTTTTAACTATACCCTCGGTGACCAATACATTATAAGTCACGACGTATGGCTCCATTCCTCGAAGCCGTCGCAACATGCGTCACGAGTTGCGACGAGCCCCGACAAGCGTGGCGAACGGTTCAGTCGTCGCAACTATAGCTGCGACGACCGCCGACGAAGATAACAACGCCGTCGCGGTCGACGAATGATCTCGCCCCTCCTGCTTCCTGGACTACAATTCCCATAATGCTTTTGTGCACTGCTCCTCCTTGTGGATAGGGGGAGGGCCGTCTTACTTTGACAACATGTAGTCCAAGAAGGAAGTGAAGACCAGTGTCTGTGACATCATGGACACTGCTACAATCTAAAATATCTAAAAACCACATATTACACATAAAGACCCCCAGGAAAGTGTTCTAAATGTTTTAACCCATTCTGAACGGGAACCCCTTTTGGTGTTCGCATCATGTTATGCTTTAGCTATTGAAAAATAGCAGATCTACAAGCTCATAGCGCGCCACCGAGTGGCACGCTACGAGCTTGTAGGTCTGCTATTTTTGAAAAATCGAAAGAACGACTGACATTTTTAGAATCTGATCTAAGGTCAGAATGGGTTAATCAGACCAGTGTGTGTCCAGTGGAAACCTCGTATGAATCTGATCTCAGGTCAGAATGGGTTAAAAGTTATACAAAGCCATGCCGTCGCGGACATCAGTTTACCATGCAGCACAGCAGTGTGCGGGATGTCACAAGAAAGACTGGCCGAACGGTTTGCGGAGCGGTCTTGATATCGGAAGGTCGCTAGTTCGTATCCCCGGACCGGCACGTTAAAATTACCACCGCTGAAGTGCCCTTGGACAAGGCATTGAACCCCTACCATGAAATGTTCTATGAGCAGGGCCTGGCTGTAAACAAATTCTTGAGCTTAGTCCAGTTACCCTGGGTAAACATAGTACCTTTCCTTACTGAAGTAAATGTAATTAATTACTCTGCACTTAACATTTTTTTCCTGAGGAAAAGCCCAGAAAGGAATGAGATTATCTTTGATAAGTGGCCTAATCTAATCTTTAACCTCCTGAAGGAATTCACTGCATCGCATGCAATTTGGCTGATGAGTCCATCCTTTCTTCAAAATTGCGGTACCGTGGAATTTAAAAGACACGTTCCCCACTTATTTTGATTCCCACTTTTAAAGCTCAAATTATGTACTGTAGGGTTTAACATCTCGTTTTTTCATCTGACAAAACTGGAAACGGAACAAGCTTTGTGCCACTCTACTGTTCATCCAAATGGCCAATCGTTTAATTCTCATAAAAGTCACTTTGTTATGTTAAGAATAGTGCGCGCATCGCGGGGGACGCTTTTATGCCTGGAGGGAGGCCGTAATGCGTCATGACACACAGGACCCATTCCTATATAAATATGAGTAATATGAGTTTATGAAGATGATTTTTCTGTCGAATAGCTTAGGCCGTAAGCTGTCCCAAAGCAAGCTATAATGTTCGCTTGCACTATTTACATAACCAGTTTTTTTTTTTTGCGTTTTTGTCATTTCAATGTAATTTACTGTAATGACACTGCCGCCCTCTACCATAAATGAATGAATAATATTATCTCGGGAACACTGTTATCAAACATCATTGCTTGACATTGTCATGAGAACAATGCCATATCAAGCAACGAAGCATCATATTGTGTGTGTGTGTGTGTGTGTGTGTGTGTGTGTGTGTGTGTGTGTGTGTGTGTGTGTGTGTGTGTGTGTGTGTGTGTGTGTGAGAGAAAGACGCCAAGGAATTGATGCTTCACTGAGTAGATTTGAATGAGAAAGAAATACAGGACATGGATGATGTCTATACTATGGCATATAAATGGACATGCCAGGCAGTGACCACGACAGTGCATAATAGTTTTGTTTCTTAATTTACATTTATACGTGACTGCTCCTTTTTCCCGTATTACCATTTGCTGGCATGTTGTTGATTCTGTCTTTTTTTGTTTCCTTTTTGTATGTCTTTGTAATGTGAAAAACCAATACAAATATTGAAAGAGAGAAGTGGCACTCTAGTCTCCAGTCTCCACACAGCGTACAGTATAATGAAGAATAAACCATTTCAATGGCAAAACAGATTGATTAAAATCAGGCCCGTTTCTAAGCATGGGTATATGAGCACAGCCTGTGCACAGTCAGGTACAAAACATTCCCCATAGAACCCACAACAATCTTGTACACACGGTTACAACTGAGGTGTGCGTGCGTGCGTGCGCGCCAAAGTGGGGGGCCCGGGGTCACGTTGTTTAATGCCACCAAATAAAAACATGACATATACTGCAAACACTTTAACCACATGAGATTTTCCTCCCTGCAGGGCAAAGTGTGACAGGTTGATGTGTGACAGGGACATATACTGTGACGATCACATGCGCCTGTCAGTCGGAGGCTTTTATTGCTGTGACATTTCTAATGTACCTGTTGGTCTCTTCAGTTTATTTTCTCCTGATGGCTTGATAATTACAATGGGAACGGGCTTGTGCAACGAGGGCCACGAGGTTAATAACTAACTCCCACACAATTGGTTCAGTGCTTGTCATTCAACCAGTGGTCCGGGGACCACCAAGGTCCTTGAGGGGGTTCCGGCCGGTCCCCCCCCCCCCCCCAGCTAGACAGTTGGTAACCAAATGCACCCGGTATAGATCTTTAGATAGTGTCAAATGAAAGCCATTTGGTTTCATTTTTCACTCAAGAGTTTCATTATTGTTAAACATCTGCATTACTAAATTTACAAGAAGTCTACGCAATTAAAGAATGTAGAAGAATTGTTATTTTTCTATCATTGTTATCCCACGATTTTGCAACCCATTTTTTTACCCAATGTCAATTATCTAATTTAATCCTGGGCACTATACACTTCCTCTGTCATCCTCGGGGGGGCAGCGGACTGACCTCATGCTTCCTTCTATGCATGAGGAGTCCAAGCTGGAGTCCCCGGTTGGACGTAGCGTGTGGAAGGAACACGTTATTCCAACCAGTTCCTTTCCCCTCCATCAGGCGCCCCGGCTGGCCAGGGGGAGGTAGTTTAGAGACCAGGATTACTGCATGTTTGTTGTGAGGGTACCTACCCTAGGGGACACGGGGAGAACATGCAACCTCCTCACAGAAAGGCCCTTTCGCCAACCCCGCCTCGAGTATGGGGAATCGAACCCGGGAATCGAACCCAGGACCTTCTAGCTGAGAAGAATTGTTATTTTGATCGTTTGCCTGTTGTCTCTCGTAATGGTACCAAAATCAATACAACATGGAATTGTGGACAAAATCTAATACGACAGCAAAATATTCTTCAGTTTTGGCTAGATCTCATGATTGTCCGTGCCTCAAACGCAGAATAAACTAGAAAAAGTGCCCCTCGGGAGTCGGGGCACAGGTCTCCACCAGGGTGTAATGGAGCTAAAGTAAAAATGTTGGCTCTGAGATGTAGTGAAGTAGAAGTAAAAGTATTGGTAATTGGAAATACTCAACTACAAAGTACAAATACCTCGAAATTTCACTTAAGTACAGCACTTAAATAAATGTACTTACCGGTAGTAGTTACTTTCCACCACTGTCAATCAATGCCTGATTGATACCTATACCTCGCACAAGGTGTCAATCAATGCCTGATTGATACCTATACCTCGCACAAGGTGTTGCGCACCAACACTAGTGGATCTTCAAGCTCACAACACGCCATATGACAGACCATACTGTACATACTGTAAAGGCTTCACACCGGAGTAGACATACTAACTACTGTTTCTTAACCACTTACAGTAGTTGACAGGAGTCCCCCATGGCTCTATACTGGGCCCCTTCCTGTTCTCGCTCTACACTAAATGTTTTCGCTGAATGTGCACCCCATTAGTATATAGTGTTCATGTGGATGAACTAGTTATTTCCCAAAGGGCATAAAGTGTGCTGAGGTAATCAAAAAATGCTAGAAACTTTTAGCTAACTAGAGAAAGTGCCCCTCTGTGCACAGCATGGTCTCCATCAGGATGATAGCGTTTGTGATGTTTTGGACAAAATGTACAGGAGTATATTTTTCGCCATAATCTGTTGTCTGGTGGTTGTATAACAGGGCAATAAAAAAAAAAAACACGTAACAGTTGTACACGTCGGCGCAGTTCTATAGGTGAAAACATGAATTGGCCTGTTATAGCGCCGCCATGAGGCTGATTGGAATATTTTTAAGGGGCATTTCTTCCTCTGCCTATAGTGGGAATGTGCATACTTTTACGGAAATCGGCACAATGTGTGTTCAAGATTTGAGGGGGGTGGGTGCGTGGTACTAACAGGGGGTGCTGCTGTTATAATCCAAAGGGCTGTGGCAGAGATGAGTTCTTCCACCCTTTTGCCAAATCAAATCAAATCAAATGTATGCTCCCTCGTGTGGCGGACTGTTGGGCCGAGCCCAAGATCAGTGTCATGCTGTTCTATGAGTTCACAACGCTCACGTTCATTGTATTTATCAGGCTTATGTGTTCCTGCTGGAATGAGTGTGTCAGCCAATCACCACATCACCACATCACCTATGAGCAGGGCCTGGCTGTAAACAAGTTCTTGAGCTTAGTCCAGTTACCCTGGGTAAACATAGTACCTTTCCTTTCTTACCTGTCCATTATGCTGTTGATGCACCTCCCATCTATGCAAGTTATCGCTCCCTCGAGCTCGTCAAAGAAGCGTGTTAAAGCAAAGAATATACAGTACACAAAAAATGTTTTCTGCCATGAATGAACAAATAGTTCCCCCCTGTAGTAACTCTGAGAACACCCTAGGCCTGTCTCTCCCCTAGGGGTGTAGAGACTACTGCTGAATGCTGTTGTGGATGTGATTGATATGCAAATATGTTTTGAAGCTGTCATGGTTGTTGCAGTTGTTTGGGGACTTTTTGAGCCCCTGCCTGGGATTGTCTCTCAACCACTCAACGAAAATAACCTTTTTTCTTTCAGCTGTTGAAAATACGGCTATAAATTAGCCCATATTCACCGTATTCACACAGAGGCTATTTTGCATTGAAGTCACACTTAAAGTGCCACAATACAGTGCTATAGAGTCACTGTGTGCTGATTTGTGTCATTTGGTGGCCAGAAAATGTGTGGCAGAGGTCTGCAACAAACAACTATTTGCCATAAACCTGAGAGAATAGGTGTCTCTTCAAGGTCCAGAGTTGGAGCATGGCCAATCTCTATTGGGAGAGAGTTCCACAGGGTGGGGGGCTGCCACACTGAAGGCTCTGTCTCCCCACGGTTCATTTGCTTGTTTGGGGAATAGAGTTCCGTCACAGAGTATGTTCATGGAGGAGGCCTGAGAGGTATAGTATAGGATAGGTATACTGTGGAGCCAGGGCGTTGCAACAGTTGTAGGTGAGAGAGAGGACTTTCTAAATAGAAGCTCCATAGAATAGGGAGCCGGAAGCACTATAGAGTAAATGACAGGTGCAGACAGAGAGAGAGAGAGAGAGAGGTGGGTGGGCGTGGGGGGGGAAAAAAAACTATGAATCCCTCACCTTCGTCTGTTTGGCCTGGCAGGGATATTTAAGATTCTAAAAAATATTAAAGGAAGCAAGAGGACCTAGAGGACCTATATACCTGAAAAAGCATTTTTCAGTCAGGGCCCCTGTGCTATGATGTAGCCTACAGTAATTGCACTTTTTGCTGGCTTGAACGGTTCCATGTATTTACAATTTATCCAAATACAGTTACTAATTGAGCTGTTTTGCATATATAGGAGCATATAGGCTACTGTATTTGACATTGTGCATATGCACAGATGTCAAGACATTGTGCATATGCACAGATGTCAATAACTCATTTTTGGGCTGGTTTTAGGTGGGATTTGCTCAAGCGAATGTTGCCAACCTGACTGCTTCCATCGGCTCACATTTTAGACATTTGAACTATTGATTCTGTATGAAGTTATTATAGGACGTCCTGTTGAGATCTGGAGCCATTGAGCATCTTTCTCTCACGTCATATTGGGAGGAAAGGCCACCCCGGATGGGGCTTTAAAGTATGACTTCAATGCAAAATGGCCTCTGTGTGAACATGGAGAATAAAAGGGCTAATTTATAGCCAGATTTTCAGCAGCTGAAAAAAAGTTGTATTCGTTGAGAGACAATCCCATGCTGGCAGGGGCTCAAAAAGTCCCCAAACAACTGCGAACAACCATGAGAGTTTCAAAACATATTTGCACATCAATCACATGCATGCGGAGACAAACTTCGGGTTGATTCTGTCAGCCTGTATCAGCTGTATTTGTTGACGATATATGGCAAGTTTGGCAACTACTGATTATTCCCTCAAGATCTGATCTAAAAATACAGGTCCTGCTCATGGCAGCTCATATTTACAAATAATGAGGCAGTTAACAGGGAAAGAGCATCATTAACCCATTTTAGGCGGTGACCCGTTTTGGTGTTAGCATTACGTTATGCTTTAGCTATTTAAAAATAGCAGATCTACAAGCTCATAGCGCGCCACCGAGTGGCGCGCTATGAGCTTGTAGGTCTGCTATTTTTGAAAAATCGAAGCGCGACTGACGTAGAAGACATTTTTTAGAATCTGATCTCAGGTCAGATTGGAAAACTGTCAGGATGTAGAAGACATTTTTAGAATCTGATCTCGGGTCAGAATGGGTTAAGAGCACCATTACGCTAATCCCCAAATTCTTGATTTTGTCTTCGCAAGATGTGTGATGAAGATCAGCTAATGAGCAGGGCAAGCAGCACGATATGAGACACCCAGCTGCTATGAAAGCTGCTATGAAAGTTATAGTCCTACATCCAAATATCTCATTTACATTTGCTATTTCAATCAGTACAGTATATATTTGTATGTTTGTGGACTGTTATAGGCTATACATTATACCTTAATGGTCGTGACATGCAGAGTTGATGTTCCGTATAATTATGTCATCTGCCGTGGCTGCAAATAATCTCTTGTGAGTTTTCAAATTGATGCTCATGCAAATCACTGCCATTTAGGGCACATTTTCACAATGCAAAAGAAAAGAAGAAGAGAGAGAGAGTAGAGGAGAGGAGGTCGGTGCGGGGGGGAGGTGGGGTGGAGTGAAGCACATTGTGTCCCCCCAGCCAAAACATTGCATGGGTTGTTGTGTGTTGTTGAATATGTTACGGGTGTTTTGGTTGTAGTCTGTTGCAGCATTATTGTCTGCCAGGGACGTGCAGAGAGTGTTAGAGAGGCAGGGGGGCTGAAAAAAGGGCACTTTTGGACAAAAACAGCGAGAATAGCAGTCAGATCTACAAGCTCACACCGCGTCGCAGCATAGCAGATCTACAAGCTCACAACGCTGAGAGCCTTTAGATCGGCTATTTTTTCACTCTTTAGCTAGTGGAGATGCGGTGTGTACGACATGGATCTCTAAACTAATTTGCTCAACGCAAAATGCCGTGTTCAGGAGACTTCGGGGGGAAAAGCAATTCTCCTGAATGCTAACACAAACGTTAAATGCCATTGACAATGAATGAATGGACAATTTTGAGTTGAAGACATCGAAGACGATGGTGAGGATGCAAATTCTGATGAGATTTCCGGAATGAGATGATGTATGATTATGCACGAGCGCCCCTCAATTCACAGTCACACAGGTGTGATTTGTTTTATTTAATTATTATCTATTCTGCATTTACCTCTTACTACTAGGCCTACTGACAATGTGTAACGACGATGGGGAGAATCAAAATTTAATTATTTCTAATTGGGTTTTTTTTTTGCGGCTTTCGCCTTTATTTATTACACCCTCCTATAATGGTATCCAGGTTCCAGTGGTCGCTACACACACACACACACGCACACGCGCGCACAAAAACATGTTTCCTTTATATTACTCCTAAACAGTGGTGTCATGCTCGTAGAACGCAGTACCATGCCGTGGTACTATAGTCATATACCTGAGTGCACGTAGCCACGTAGGCTATGGCTCCAGTATAGGCTGCTGTGTGGCGTATCTATGGCTCCAGTATAGGCTGCCTTGTGGGGTATCTATGGCTCCAGTATAGGCTGCTGTGTGGCGTATCTATGGCTCCAGTATAGGCTGCTGTGTGGGGTATCTATGGCTCCAGTATAGGCTGCTGTGTGGGGTATCTATGGCTCCAGTATAGGCTGCTGTGTGGGGTATCTATGGCTCCAGTATAGGCTGCTGTGTGGGGTATCTATGGCTCCAGTATAGGCTGCTGTGTGGGGTATCTATGGCTCCAGTATAGGCTGCTGTGTGGCGTATCTATGGCTCCAGTATAGGCTGCTGTGTGGGGTATCTATGGCTCCAGTATAGGCTGCTGTGTGGGGTATCTATGGCTCCAGTATAGGCTGCCTTGTGGGGTATCTATGGCTCCAGTATAGGCTGCTGTGTGGGGTATCTATGGCTCCAGTATAGGCTGCTGTGTGGGGTATCTATGGCTCCAGTATAGGCTGCTGTGTGGGGTATCTATGGCTCCAGTATAGGCTGCCTTGTGGGGTATCTATGGCTCCAGTATAGGCTGCTGTGTGGGGTATCTATGGCTCCAGTATAGGCTGCTGTGTGGGGTATCTATATGGCTCCAGTATAGGCTGCTGTGTGGGGTATCTATGGCTCCAGTATAGGCTGCTGTGTGGGGTATCTATGGCTCCAGTATAGGCTGCTGTGTGGGGTATCTATGGCTCCAGTATAGGCTGCTGTGTGGGGTATCTATGGCTCCAGTATAGGCTGCTGTGTGGGGTATCTATGGCTCCAGTATAGGCTGCTGTGTGGCGTATCTATGGCTCCAGTATAGGCTGCTGTGTGGGGTATCTGCACACAAGAAGAATGCCTTCTCCTCCATTAAAAAGAACAGATTCATTCGTCGTCGTCCAAAGCAAACTCTTTAGTTTCGCTATTGTGTGCAGTAAAGATGTTTGTCTGACTATTTTAACTTTTGTGTTTGTGTCTAAAACTCTCACACACTATTTAACAATATATTGGCTCGGGCTATATCGGCTGTTCTGTGTGCATGCCGCGATGCGCACATGCACGCCCGTGACGTCATTCAAACGCCGTGGTGCCAAACATCACACACATTCCTATCCTCCTGGTGGAGGCCTGGGCCCACAAGGGCACCCTTTTTTTTTCTAGGCCAGCCTAGATCAACGTAGCATTTAACAAAGTTGTCCATGCCTTGCATCACATTTTGAAATTCTCTGCCATTCCTCTGTGTTACCTGTGTATATATATATAAAGCAGTTTGATCTGCTTCATCAGTCTGAAAGTTTAATGTCCATGACTTGATTAGCATTTTTTTTTGTTTTATTCACAGAAGAATGTGATTATAGGGAAATTAGCCTCTCTGGGGCTGTTTTAGTGTCACGGATGCCTCCATTACAGGGTTAGCATTAGCAAAGGGGTATAAGCTTTTAATTTGATTGTCAGTCACGGCGATGCATCGCATGCAAAGATCTGATGTGGTGATTTCAAGGACAATGCTGTGATAACGGGGCATCTGCATGAAGGTGACAGTAGAGGTGTCAAGTACACCAATCTAGTTTTATAATTATCAGTCAAATGTTAGAAAACGGTGTGCATGAAAACGGAAATGCCCTTGAGTTTCAGAGGTGCAGTGTGTATTACGGTATTCCAAGCAGTAAATATTTTATGAATTATGTTGGGTCCTCTCTCTGGCTCTGAGCCAGCTACTGTATCAGTAATCATACAGTAAGTACCTATATACAGCACTTTTAATACTGTAGTGTAGGCGCTAGAGTGTGTCTGCAACATCCAACAGCAGGCTGTAATAATGATGCCTTGCTCATTCCCTGATGGACTGATCGAGGGTATAGCTATGCTGGGACGTAAGTCGGGATTTGATCAACCCCGGCTGGGTCGCCTGAGTGAGGGGTATGATGTTGGTAGACCCGAAACCCCGTTGACCTCAGGATGCATCACTGAGGATACGTCCCAGGTGCATCCATGCGATGTATTTTTTGTTATAGTTGTTCTATTTATAGTGACTCATAGGAATAGACTATGTGACAACCGGGTATAGTCTGGTGACCACCGGAGAGAGAGACGGGTGACAGCCGGAATGTAGACGGCACCCGGGTGAGCAGTATGGGTAGGTGTGATACTCTCACAAATGTTCTGAGTACATGCAGTGGGCGTTAACTGTCTCCAATTGAGTCAATAAAAAGAGGATTCATTAGAAAGGCACTTTAAAGGATTAGGGACTCTACATCGTTTTTATTTATTATTATTTTTAAACTTGTGAAGCAGTTCCTTTTTTGCGCATTTAATTTGCATAAGAAGTTAATCCATGCGTTCTCTCCTGCCAGAGAGAGGATGTTTGGTTTGTTCTCCCACTGGGGGACCAAACATCTACTGCTCATTCAAGAGCGAATCACCATTTGGACAGGGGAGATATAAGCTTATAAGCAGTGGGGGAAAGTAACTGTACATTTACTTAAGCACCGTAATTAAGTACCATTCTGAGGTAGCCTACTTTTATTTATTTCCATTATGCAGAACTTTATTGTCTCCACCAGGCCGAAGGTATATGCCTGAGACTATGTTTTTCACCCCTGTTCGTCCGTGTGTCTGTGTGTACAGTGTTCGTCCGTCCGTCTGTTAAAAGCTACAATGAAATTACTAAGGGGTCAATCGAGATTTGGACGGGGTCACAATTTTTACTTCATAATAGTCATATTGCGTCTCCCTTTTATACTGTGCTGCCTCTGTCTGCCTCTAGAGGGCGCAGTGGGACGGGGGTTGGGAGTGACAGTCTGACAGACGTCACAGACAGTCATAGAAGCTTGCCTTGCACACATGCATTTTTTTAATTAAAATATATATTAATTAAAAAGTAAAATGTAAAGTAATGGTACACGTACACATTTCAATTTCAATGCACGGATATTTATTTTCTTATTGGCATGAGAAACATACGTTTGCATTGACAAAGCATACAAGCATGTAATAAAAACAGTTTAAGAAAATGGATACAGTAGCTTAGGCTATAATACAAAAAAAGGCCTCAGAAAGACAGCTTAGGCTATCAAAGAAAGAGAGCGTTGAGAGCAATGAAACCGTTTAAGAAAATTGAAAAGGTTTATTTACAGTTCAGCTATACAAAAAATAGTCTCAGAATTACAGCTTGCTGCTTAAAAAAAGCCGTTCGATAATCATTGTCAGTATAACTGCATTCTTCTTTTGGATGAGTGAAACCTTGAGCAGCATATCTTTCCATTCGTCTCTGAATTTTTTACTTGTGTCATTCTCGAATGCCAGTTGGATCAGATTTGCTTTCCGTTTGTGTTGCATACTGCGTCGGTGATCAGAGAATACATTCTTCAGCGTGGACTCATGGAGAAAGAATTCTCGCACATAGCAGTCGAGGCCCCAAATGTCAGTGCGTGTTTGAATGCAGTCAGCACCACTGGCATGGTTGTCAGCACGCTGGAGTGTTCCAAAAGAAGTTGGCACAAAGTAACTTTCTCCTGGTTCTTGTCTGCTGTGCGCACAGTCGCCAAAATATCACGTGCAAACGGCAAACTGTGCCTCGTTTGTTTGAGTGTTCGTTAAATCCAGTAGTGGCTTCACTCTGCTGGAATTCAAAAAGTTCTTGCTGCAATCAGTCATTATGTTAAGATTTCTAGATGTGCTCATTTCAATTAGGATATCATAGGGAAATATATAGTCTGAGCTGTATCCCAACCATTTTTCAAAGAGAAAACATCAATACTAAGAGAGAACCATCAGTTTGAAGTAGAATGCTTCATTTGCATTTAGAAAATTGCTATGTGGTTATAAATGGAGTGATAGCACACAGAAAGCTACCACCACTGCAATGCCATCACATATTTCCTAGCACTGGGGATGTATACCAAATTCCAAAATATGTTACTTAGAAACATCTCTTTATCCGTTGTCTCTCAGCTTTCTCTCTGTTTTTTTTGGTCTATAAAGATATCCCAAAGTCTCTGTACATACACAGAAAGAACTCAGGTGTCCAATATTTACCACAAGCAAGCTTTAAGAATGATAAAGTGCTTTTGCCAATTCATTATTGAATCCACCAGCCAGGACTGAGTGATGAAGATCCCCCCAGATTGAGTAGTGTAGACCCAGCTGGTGGAGGGTATATAGGACACATATTGGTTGAAATGTAGCCAACAGGGAACATGAGGTCAGTCCATTGCTCTCTCCAGGTTGGCAGACCTTTTATCTAGTATTTTGTCTAGTAGGAACTCTAGCTCCTACTAGATAATTGATATACTGGGTGAAAAAAATGTTTAAAAAAATCGTGGCACAATTGCTCCGTCAAAGCCATTTCAAATTTGTACTTGAGTAAACTAAACAAATATTGGTATAAAAATATACCAAATATATACCAAAGTTAAATTAATTATAATCTAGTAACTTGTAAATAAAGTTTTCAAAGAATTGCACTTGAGTAACTAAAAAGTACAATAATTTCCGCTGAGTTGTAGTGGAGAAGAAGTAGTAGAAAAAGTTCTCCTCTGAGCACTAAGATTAAGATTAAGATGGGAGTCTAATCTGTTGGAGTATTATAAAGAAATGTGTTTTTACCAAAATCGGTTTGCTGGTGGCGCTATAATAGGCCATCTTAACACTGGCACTGCCAAATATAAAACCAATCCAAAACACAACACAAGGTACATTTATATTTTATTAGTGACTTTTTTACAAGCAAAGAAATAGGCTAGCTATAGCTGCCCACTTAAGCACCCTGAACTGAACCACTGCGACAATGACATTAGCAACTTATGTCAATCACTGGCACTGCCAAATATAAAACCAATCCAGAACACAAAGTCATTTTATATTTTATTATTGACATTTTTACAAACAAATAAATAGCTGGCTAGCTACAGTAGCTGCCCACTTAAGAGCCGAACCACTGCGACAATGACATTAGCACCCCTCCCCATCCAAGGATAGGTGAGGAATGTCGTTTTTCCCGTTCTTTCTAGATGGGAGATCATGGCATGAATGATGCATGTATATAATTTGCCTGGGTTGGCAAATGCACGATAACAATTCAATTAAATTCAATTCAAAGGGCTTTGAAAAAGCATATGTTTACATTGCCAAAGCAGAAAGAACAATACAGCAATACAATCAAAACAAAAATGATGTACAATCCTGACCTTCAAGGTCAGGATCTTCAATAGATCAAATTCTATGTACCAAGATCACTCGATGCAGGTATAGTGCAGGAATATACACAATGATTAGTCTTTAGGGTGGTTGTGTTCCATTTGATATCCTTCTCCTATCACAGCAACTCACATATCTTGCTGCTGTGTTTGCACATTGTTGTACTTCGCCCAGCAGATATGGGATTTTTTTGTCATTGGTCATGTTTTCAAAATCTCCATGTGTGGTTGTAATCTGTGGGAAGTATGTGTCTCTGATGTCTTGGTACAATGGACAGATGGTTAGGTAGCTCGGTTTCCACTTCATTTTGTGTACAGTGGGTGCAGTCTGTCTTCTCTCGGGATACAGGTCTGCCTATGACAGCCTTTCTCGATCGAGTCTGTACCTAGTTAAGATTTTTTGTCGGTCACGGTGCTCAGGTATTCTGCCACTGTGTATTCTCTGTTTAGGGCCAGATAGCATTCTAGTTTACTCTGCTTTCGTGTTGCTTATTTCCAATGTGTCAGATAGTTTTCCTTTTGCTGTTTTATAATTTGGTTTAGTCCAATGGGTTTTCTATCTCGTTTGTGTTTGTGCCCGGTGTTTGTGCACGATAACACACAGAAAGCTACCACCACTGCAATGCTATCACATATTTCCTAGCACTATAGGATGTATACCATCCCACAAATTATAGTATGAGAGAAAATTCCAAAATATGTTACTTAAAAAAAAAGTAGAGTACTGTACTTAAAATGTACTGTAATTCTGCAAACTGTTAATAAATACATCAATCAATCAAACTTACACCACTGTGTTTCATACATCGTAATATATCATCCCCAAAGGTCAAAAGACTAAAGTGCACTCTACACACTATAGACTGTGACTCTAAGATACAGAGTATTACACATGTATTCCTCGACAGTGACCCTAACCCAGTAAATGCATATACTAATCCCTGTGTAAATGCCTTTCCCAATAAATAAGTGGGAGATTCGGTCAGCTTTACCTAACCTATGACCTGTAGCATTTTAAACGACATTTGAAGTAAATCCCCTGTTACCCTACAGCTGTGCGCTCTTTTATGTTGATATTTTAACAGCATTCAGTACATTTCCATGTGATGTTTGTGTCCTCTCCCAGCCTCCTAATCCTGTAACGAAAGTCATTTTTACTGTGTTCTCTATCCTGATTGGATAACATTAGTATCCCAGTTTCAGTGAAAATACATTTTCTGTTTAATAATAAGCTGGAGAGACATGGAGAGCTTTTTAACAGGTATTTTAACCTAAGAAAATCCACTTACTTTAAAGATCTAATAAGGCAGTGTTTCCCAACCTGTGTGTCGTGGAGCTTTGGTGTTCCGTTTGATGTGTCCAGGTGTGCCGCCTGATTTGACTGAAATTAACACTATCCCTCCCCCGAAAGCAATAGCTACTGAGCTGCAGGCTTCCTATTGTTGCGTCGTTGTCGCTGTAACACGTCTAATTAGACGTGCGACAACAACAACAACGGCGGAACAATAGACTCTAACGACCATCGGCCATAGGAATGTTAAAGGAATGTTAATGCTAATCGCCATCACCTGTACTCGCCTGGCAACTTTACTGTATAAATGGGGCACAGTAGACAGCTTGGCACTCATTCTACAGCTACTACAAGATGGAACCAGCAGCCAAAAAGAGATGCATCCAGAAGACGCTTCATTTCGCTCCCTCCAGAAAGACACCACCAGAACCCGACAGCAGCACACACAGCGCCGCAGAGTCACCTCCACCTGACGACGGCACAGCAACAGCAGCAACAACAACGGCGGCTACTACTAACGCAACGCCTACAAAGAAAGCCACTGCCAGACTGTACCGTGATGACTACATGAAGTTTGGCTTCACCTTTACTGGGGATACAACTAACCCGATTCCGCTGTGCATCGTTTGTGGATTCAAGCTTGCAAACAGCTCCATGGTTCCCAATAAGCTGAAGCGTCACCTTGATACCGCTCATGTTGAACTCGCCACGAAGGACAAAAACTTTTTCTTGAGTTTGAAAGAAAAGAAGGAGAAAGACACAGCGGAGCAGCCAAGTCTCTTGATACAAAGTACCACAAAGACTTCTGAAAAAGGACTGGAATTAAGCTACCAAATCGCAGAGATGTTGGCAAAGTTAAATTTGCCACATACATTGGCAGAAACAGTAATAGCCAGTTCATTCAAATTTGCGGCGGGTGTGGGCTTGGTGCCACCAGATCTTGCAAAGGAATTAGCAAATGTGCCCCTCTCAAATAACACAATTGGCCGACGCATTGAAGACATGTCTGCAGACATCGAGAGTTTTGTCATAAGCAAAATTATGACAAGTGGGAAATTTGCACTGCAAGTGGATGAATCAACAGATATAAGTGGACAAGCACAGCTGTTGGCAAACGTGAGATTCATTGATTGTGACGCGGATGGTGACTTCATCAGAGAGAATTACCTGTTTTGCAAACAACTGCCTGGAAATACAACAGGAGAGGAAGTTTTCCGGGTGACATCGGACTATTTGGAGAAATGGAATTTAAGCTGGGAAGACTGTGTCAGTGTGTTCACTGATGGAGCTGCAGCTATGACCGGGCGATACAAGGGATTTGCTAGCCGAGTGAAAGAGATTAATCCTAACGCAGAAGACTTTGACTGGGTCCGTGACCCATTGAACGTGGCAAACGTGAACAGCCCAATGCTGGAGCAAGAGCAGTTATGTGACATACGGACGGACTATGAATGGAACAAGAAATTCAAGGAGCTAAGCCTGGACAGGTTTTGGTTGGCTATCGGCAAAGAATATCCCGCCATCACAGACAGCGCAATGGCAGTGCTGCTCCCCTTTTCCACAACCTACCTGTGTGAGCTTAGTTTTTCAAGCCTGACTTGCATAAAAAACAAACGCAGAGAGAGACTGAGAGCAGTTGATGAGGAGCTCCGTGTCAGTTTGTCCAGCGTCTCAGCCAGGATAAAAACTCTTTGTTCAGGAAAACAAGCTCAAGGTTCACACTAAGACAGAACTTGCCAAACATATTTTCTTTTCTTTTTTTATCTATTTTTTTTACGATTTATTTTTTGTACAAAAGTGCTCAAGTTTAAGACCATTGTATTGTGGCAAATGTTTTTGTTCTTGTTTTTACAACTCCTTTTTTCATTTAGAAGTATTACTTTGCATTGACAAATTGAACATGTGTGTGCTATATTTTGTAAATGAGTTTTCAAAAATAAATTGATGAAACTAAGGCACTGTCTCTGTCCTTTCTCTTTAAAGTTATTTGATGAGTGCTATCATGTGTGTTTTTAAAAGTACTTCTTAAATAAGGGTCTATTTGGTTACCAACATTTAGCTGGGGACCACCTGGAACCCCCCTCAAGGACTACTGGTTGAAAACCACCACTGATGTAGATGAATGGAAAGGGTGTGAAGGTCACGTGTATGTGCGTGTTTTGTTAGTATCAAGATCAGAGAATGATAGAGAAATTATCTTGAAAAATAAAAGTGGTTGTACTGTTTTAGTACAGTTTTGTTTTTCTAGTCAAACCTTTCTAGGACAACGTGGGTCAACGTGCAACAACACATATCACACCGCAGGGACAACGCTAAAACCGTCTCGACCCTTTGGTGTGGTTAGTCTGTAGTGTCTGTCTCGCTGTCTTTTATCGGATATGATATTGATAACTTTGTGTGAGTTTGTCATAGGCTAAGGAAGAACTAATTAAATTGTATAAGCCAAATATAGGCCAAAATCACAAAAAAGGTGAATAACTTCTAAACACACTCGCACATCACCACAAACAACTTAGCCAGAAATGGTCACAGGCGAGGAACAACTGATTCACTTAATCAGAATCAGAAGTTGACTAAATTCATTTGGGCCAATAGGAATAGGGTATATATATGGTGGTGGGCATGCCGTCATGGCACTACAACGCATGCATTCTTGGCTGTCTGTGCACTTCTGAACACATTCTCTAGTTCTAAATGGTCTCGGCATTGTACAAGGTTGTAACTCATTATAACTCAATATTTCCACTAACGTTTTCGATTTAAAAAAAATGATTTGGCAATCACAGTCTTCTGAAATTGATGGAACGCAAAGCCTGTGTTTTGCATAAATATGTAATGCTGAGTGAATATAGGGCTGAGGGAACATAAGGCCTAATTTGGATTTAAAAACATGTTAGGGATTGAGGGAACATAGGGCTGAGGGAACATAAGCATGACCCCCATTATATGGGGGCAGTCGGTCTATTTGGAGAAGGTGCTTTTTGTACCCAGGATTTATTCTTCTCCCAGGTGACAGACTGAAGTGACCAATGTTGACTAACTTGACTGTGAATAAGTTCATGTGCACATGTTGCCTATTATTCTGTACATTTAGGGCTTGTTTGGACTCGAGCACTGAGACACATGATGTTCCGAGTGTGCGGGATATCAGAAGCAACTGAAAAATATGTGTGCCTTTGATAATGTATTTTATAAATGTGGACGCAAATAAAGAAATTGAAGGGGGGCAAGATTCCAGTGACACAGAAATGACCAGATTAATAAGGCCAGCACCTCAGAGGCTGGCATCTGGCCACAATTACTTGGTTAGGATTAATGCTGGTTATTGAGGCAGGCATGCACTGGCCAGATTTATTTTAATTTTTACTACCACTCAGGAAGTGGATTATTGTCGCACCAGCGGCACCAGTGATCCGGGCCAAGAGACAAGAGCAAGAAGGTAGGAAATTAGACTCGAACCATGCAATACAGCGTACACTGCCAAATCCTGAGTGAAACATTATTTGTACACCTTCAGATTGAGATTGTGCATGTCATGTCAAGTGTAAAACCAATACATTTCACAGTCAAGGCAGACATTTGTCACTGAACCGAAAGCCTGGATGCTGTCAAGATACATTTCCTTCAAGCATCCAATTTTTTAAGATCTCAAATTAATTCAGAACGGCATGCTTGCTGGCTGAGTTGGAATCCGAGCTCATTTCAATGTTCTGCTCCTCCCAGCATGGCTGACTGTTGTTATCTTCGTCTGTCAGAGATCTCCCAATCCCCAGAGAGGGTTGTTGGAAAGGCACCAACTGATGTACACCGGCATCCTGCAGCTCCACTTCTTGGTGTGTAGACCCTTAAACTGCCAAACCTTATCTGACTGACTCCATCCACTCTCTTGACCCACATAGTCTCTGGTAGTCTGCTTGCAAAAGCATTAGAGGAGGAGAGTGTGCATGACAGATGTATGCGTGTGTTCGTGAGGCCATGTGTGTACATAGTAGTACTAACATACTGTAGGTGGATGGAGTGGGTCAGTGGAGGCAATGCAGGAGTATAGAAGCCTTAGCCTGGCTAATAAGCCAGACCGAATCAGCCGTTGGCATTGCCTGCCTGATTTGAGTCTGGCTTATTAGCCAGGCTATAGAAGCCTGCAAGGGAACATGGGCTGTTGTTTGGTAGTTTCACATACAGCCAGAAAACTATTACTACATCTCTGAATGCTATTTAGAGTCTGGAATTTCTATTTCTGTCAAGCAGCAAGCTATATACTGGTATATAGCCGCTCCTATGCCACCAAAATGTGGAACTCCCTACCAACAGTCATTAAGACATCCAAATTCAGAACCGAATAATAATAAAGAACTCCTCACTGTCGGATAAAAATAACTGAAGCATCTCACACATCGGAGGAGCGACGCAGTTATCTGTGCTTTCTCTAGGACTAACTATCAGTAGGGAGAATACACAACATTTAATTAAGAGACTAAATGAAGAGATTTATTAATGAAAAGCAATTAAACAAATAGGCCTATAGGCACATATATCCATCATTATGTGATCAAACTTCACTGACTAAGTTGCTGTGCTGTCTGTCTCCCTTAAGGTGTCTCATTATCCACCAGGTGGAGATAGAAAGCCCTACAAGGTACGATAAAAGCAATGATATCATGTCTGGTAATGTTGAAAAGTCTGAATCTGGATCAGGGTGATCCTATCATGATGAATGGCTTTGAAGTTTGGCAGAGTTGTTCTGATCCTGCATCTCAAATCATGGGATTCTGATCAGATGTCATAGAAAGAGGCAGTGAGTGCAATCAGTGCATGGCTGAACGCTGGCTAGAGGTGTGTGTGTGTGTGTGTGTGTGTGTGCGCATGCGACAAGATGGTAACATTCCAGCGAGACAGACATTTACAGATTAAGGTGTGTGTGTGCACATGCATGCGTGTGTGCATGCATGCGAGTAAATGTTAGTAGTATGCGAGCAAATCGTGCAAGGGTGAAGTAGAAGAGAAATGAACGATAAAATTCTGTATGCTTCAAGCGGCAGAATTGTGCATGCAGACAGTACATTACGTGCCGTGCACTGATATGAACCCAATAGCTACTATTTTCACCATCAAATACACTGTTTGTGGAGAAAATAACTTTTTAATATCTTTTTCAGCTATATTGGTTTTCCTAATCTAACATCTTGCTTGAGGTTCAGTGATATTACTGTATGTGAACTAATCCTTGTCAGAAACAGCCAAAAGCACGGTAATTCTTATTCATAACACAATTAAAAATATGTTTTTTTAATTAAAATGTGTTAAAAAAAACCCATCCTATTGTGATTCATGTTTAATACTAACGTTCTTGAAAACATGGAATTGTAAATGATGACACAAATAAATGAGCAGACAAAATTGGAACTGGAACACTATAAAATAAGCACTAATAAATAGCTACTCTCTCCTGATTGGCTGAAATTTTGTCACCTACCTGAAAATGAATTTTCAGTTTATTAAAGAGCTGGAGGTAGGATTGCATCCAACTCACCGATGTGCAATCATATTAAAAATATAATATAACGACATTGAACCAATGGAAAGTAGTAAAAAGCAAAGGACAAAACACTTTTTTTTAACAGTACAATAATGTTTAAAGTTTACACATGTATACAAATAAACAGGCCAACGGCATAAACAATATTAGTTTACCTCTTCTACAAAAATAAAAGTTGCTGCCGCGCGTGCCCAGCTGGCATTCTCTTGTATAATATTATATATCGTAATTGACTTGTATTATTTATTTATTTACCACCACGTAGTAACCTCGGCGAGGTTACCTCGCGCAGCAGACTATCCAGCATGTGTCTTCCCCCTCGGAGACACCGGCTGTGTCGTTAGGGCAATCAGAGGCAGGCGGGGCGTTGCCATGTCTATGCTCGGACGTAGAAAGAATATACGCGGACAAAACCTCTTGACTCCTCTTGACTCTTGAGATGTCATACAAAGAGGCTGTGTGTGTGTGTGTGTGTGTGTGTGTGTGTGTGTGTGTGTGTGTGTGTGTTGTCCACCTAACTCCATTTTGCCCCCTCATAAATCAGTGCTATTGAACTGAGCTATTGTGTGTGTTATAATATAAATATAATATAACAACATTGAAACCTCTTAACTCCATTGGACCCGCAAACTGTCTGCTAAAGCAGCTAACTCCACCACCTCTTTCCCTACCATGCTAGTGGTATATTAGTATTGCAACGTGAGGCTAACTCAGACACAGACATGCATACACTAACCTAACGCACCCACACATTGCATTTGTTGTTGTATTTGTTGTTTTATGTTTAATTACTTTGTCTAACTTACTATTATTGTTTATTATCTTAGGTGAAAACCCTGTATGGGTTTCTTTTCTCACCTGCACTTTTATTTCTGAATGATGTTACCTTTTTGTACTGTTTTTTTATTGCGCGAATAAATCAAATTAAATATAGCTGAGCTTCATTGCGATGCACAAACCAACCGAGATGTTGAAAATTATTCTAATTACATTCATTATGAATATCATTGTTGCTTCAAATAAACAACTTCACACCCTGCAGTAAGAAGACTAGACTGGAATCACACATGCATCCACTCAGATCGTTGTTCTATAGAAACACTTTATTCAGGAATGCAGTGTCATTACACATCAGTAACAGGCTCAGCTATAGTCTCCCGTCTCATTTAAGAGACTGTAGGAAAAGAAAAACAGCTAAACAGGACAGTTGAGTGAGCATGAAGACAATTTGCAGTAAAGAAAATCTAATAGGGGGTCCACGGCCAAATACGTAGGCCTATCAATTTGAATAAACCTGCTTTAGGAAAGTAACAAAACAAACTTTTCGCCCCTGTGGAAAAAACGCCTGGTTTTTTCCACACTTACACTGACCTTCCCTGGTAATATCTTCAGCGGTTTATGGTCATTCGTGAAAATGTATGGAAAGAGTGTGTCGGTGAAAGTGTGTGTGAAGGTGTGTATGTGTGCGTTAGCATCAGGATCACAGAATGACAGCCTTCCTTTGTTCCAGTCCAGCTGGACTCTGATCCTCTGAGGTTTCTGCTTCAATGAGAGGTCGACGGTGGCTGACCCCGCCACGGACCCTGCCGTGTGTTTGCCGTGATAGAACTCTACACACCAGCGTTGACCCTCTCCCACTCCACTCCTCTGGTAAGACTCTGCTAGCACACCCAGTCGCCAGCTTGTATTGTCCCCGACCTCAACGTCCCAGCTGTGAGTCCCCGAGTTAAAGCCCTCAGAGCCCAGGACAATGGACATGTGGTCAAACCTCTCTGGGATGTCAGGAAGCAGCCGGAAGCGTGTCAGACTGGTCAGATCGTCAGACAGGGCGAGGCCTTGATAGGCAGTGTTGGGGTCCAGAATGACGGGACTGTAGAAGACAATGTCCTTCATCTTGTCCCAGACTCTGAAGGTCAGGTTACCCAGGTGTTTGGCCACGTCTATCAGTGCTCCAGAGACCGGCCGTGGGTCCTGCAGTGTGAACCGGACCGTTTCCATTGTGGTCTTGTAGTTCTGCAGGAATGCAATGTGTTCAGCTCTCAGCTCCTTCTCTATGGTGTCGATGTTGTGTGAAAGGGTTGATATGTCTCTGTTCAGACATTCAATGTTCTCCTTCATCATCTGACTCTTCTGCTGCTCTTCCACCCTGAGTGCAGTGATGCTGGCCTCCTCCTCTTCTTGTAGAAACTGACGAAGCTTCTTAAACCGTTTCTTAATGTGCCTCTCTGTGAGCGAGGCCTGGACCTTGATGTGTTTTGCTGTTTGGTCATTTTTCTGTTTAACGTAATTAAACATCTTCAGTTTCTTCTGTAAAGGCTTCAGTGATTTCTGGACTCCCTTCTTGTGATCCAGAGCAGCTTCATCGATGGGTCTGAAACGGTGGTTGGTGTGTCTTTCAGAATCTCGACACACAACACACACTGGCTGTTGACATTCCAGACAGAACAGTTTGAGTTTCTCAGCATGCAGACCGCAGAGATCCTCAGACCCAGGTGAAGTTCTCCGACGCTTTGAAGGTCTCTGCTGTATGAAGGCCTCACACAGGTTCTTCAGAACCAGGTTACAGGGTGGAGATTCTTTATTTTGATGTATTTTCTTACACACTGGACATTCCTTTGTTCCTTTCTGTCTCCACCATTCCTGCAGACAGGCTTTGCAGAAGCTGTGGCTACACGCCAGGAGAACAGGATCTTTAAAGATGTCATAACACACAGAACAGGAGAAATCCTCTTCTGAAAAAGACGAGTTGTTGGAAGCCATTAGACTCAGCTGTTTGGCACTACAAACACTAGCTGTGGAAAGACAGTGTCCTCCCTCACTGCAAGACTGCAAGTTGTGAGTTTGGGCTGAAGGTGAAAGAGGCTTTTATATTCAGGAGTCTGGCAGGGGGCGGAGCTGTTGCAATAACACTTAGAATCCTGCACTTCCTCCCATCTTCACACACCCCCTCACACCTCTCCTCCCGTTTAGAAAACAGTCATTGTCCAATTTCAATGTGAAAGGCCTGAAGGCCCATCACAAAAGCCAGTCTGGTTGATGGGCCATCATCACCCACTGGATGAAACAACACTCTTATCATCGTACATCATCAAGACATAAAATAGACACTATGTGTATTTGCTCAGACACTAAATTCTCCATTCATTGTCAATGTGAATTTGTGTAGGACAAAAACACAGATTTGCTATGACACATATGATGTAAATCTCTGTGTAGGACAAAAATCTACACTAATAGCTGAATGTGGGGCTAGAGCCCTTCAAAAATTTATTGAAATTGAAAAGAGGGGCAGAATGAGTAGACCAATCACTGTATGTCGCAATCCTGCATAATCTCTTTTGCAACCTATGGAGTTTATGAAGACGTGTATGATAAGTAGCTCGTGTAGTTTCTGTATTTTATTTGTAACAACAAGAAACATGTAGTATGGTGTATGACTAAAACTTAAGTTTAAACTCATGTGTTTGATGGACATTATGACAATACACAGAGACCTCCCATGTCACCCTTTTTTATTTTTCAAATGTCTGGGACAGCTTAATGGCGAATTACTTTCTTATTCCAGAATCATAACGGCACAATTTTGCCATACTTAACTGCATTAAACACTGTTATTGTTTTAGTCCTTTAACTGTATTAAACACTACTTAGTATTATTATAGTCCTTTGTGTATAATGCTCTGGGTACTATTGACAAAGTACAAAGCATAATGTGCAGACTGTGGAGACTGTATTTAGATAGACAGACCGATAAGACATCCATTTTGATGGATTTCAATGGCCAGCTGTCACTTCATCACCCCCCCCCCCCCCCCCCCCCCCCCCACACACACACACAAAAACCCACACCACACACACACCCAATCCCCCTTGAACAGTGCGGGGTAGATGACCACATAGATTACTATTACATCAGAGACGGTATATGACGTCTGGTTGAAAAGATAACAATTGAGAGAGAGAATCCTTGGGCTAAAAACGGCCATAGCTACTTGACCTCATCACATTTTTAGCCCAAGGAGTGTTTTTTGTGTGCAAAACTAATGCTTGGAATGGATTCAGAATCATAAAAACCCCCTAGCTTCATTATGTCACATATGCTACTTAGATAATTATGACATTTTTATATTGCCTCATATAGGATGTTAATGGTATGGTCACATATGACAATTACTCAAATTGCTCAACGTGCAACTTTTAGCAACCAAGCTTAATCTCATCTGCTAAGCCTATAGATGACATTTGAATCATAAAGGTTTACATTAAACACCATTTCCTGGGTCTAACATGGGACCTACAGTATGGGAGCTTCCAGTATGATGATGATGAAAGAATTGCCTGTATTCTGCATGGTGAAACTCCTCACTGTCAGATGAAAAGAAGCATCTCACACATCGGAGGAGCAACGCAGTTTTCTGTACTTTCTCTAGGACGTACTGTAGGAGTAGAGAGAATATAATACATAATGTAATTAAGAGACTAAACGAAGAGGAAAAAGTATAGGGAAAATATCATTGTACAAAAAAAGAGTGAGGGGCACTCTTAACAGTTTGACTCCATAAAACGCGTAACCCGCATTTCAATCAAATATCCTACGCTGCCGAGATTGTTTTATTACCTTTAAGAGCATACGCTGAATTATTTGGGCTTTTGATCCGTGAAAATCAAGATCTCACTGGAATCTTGATTTTCACGGATCAAAAGAAAATTACCAGAACAGAGCATCCGTTGCCTCAATTACCTGGTTAGGATTAAGGCAGGCATGCACTGACTGAATTTAGATTTTTGTTTACTACCACTCAGTGTGTGTGTGTGTGTGTGTGTGTGTGTGTGTGTGTGTGTGTGTGTGTGTGTGTGTGTGAAATCCTGTATGCTTCAAGCGACATAATTCATTGTGCATGCAGTAGATTACATGCATGCTGTGCACTGATATGAACCCATAATAGCTACTAAGAGGCTGACTGGGCTATACATTATGTGATCAAACTTGTTGCAGTGCTGTGTCTGTCTCCCTAGGTGTCTCATTATCCACCAGGTGGAGATAGAAAGCCCTACATTACAGGGTACGATAAAAGCAACGATATCATGTCTGGTAAACTTGAAAAGTCTGAATCTGGATCAGGGTGATCCTATCATGATGAATGGCTTTGAAGTTTGGCAGAGTTGTTCTGATCCTGCATGCATCTCAAATCAAGTGTGTGTGTGTGTGTGTGTGTGTGTGCGTGTGTGCGTGTGTGTGTGTGTGTGAAATCCTGTATGCTTCAAGCGGCAGAATTAATTGTGCATGCAGTACATTACATGTCGTGCACTGATATGAACCCAATAGCTACTAAGAGGCTGACTGGCTATTTTCACCATCAAATACACTGTTTAGGGAGAAAATAGCTTTAATACCTTTTTCAGCTGAGCTGAATTGGTTTTCCTAATCTATTGTCTGTGTGCATGGCATATTATTGCAGCTTCCACAACATCTTGCTTGAGGTCCAGTGATATTATGTGAACTAATCCTTGTCGCAAACAGCCAAAAGCACGGTATTCATAACACCATTAAAAATCTGTATTTTGAATTATGTATTTAAAAAAACTACGTTCTTGAACACTTGGAATTTTAAGTGATGACACAAAGAAATGAGCAGACACATTTTAAACTGGAGCACTATAAAGATTAAGCTCATAAATGGGCTAACTATTCTTTCCCGATTGGCTGATATTTTGTCACTTACCTGAAAATGTATTTTCTGATGATTACTAATACTATCACAATATAACTTAAAAAAAAAACATGAGCACAACAAATACAGCAATGACATTGTTAATGTCCAATTGAGTAAAGTAAAGTAAATAACCTCATCCCCCCAAAATAAATAACAACATGTTCACCTCTTTCCACCTATTCCCGCATGTATTTATCTGGCGTACTAAGATCCTCTGGTATGTTACACAGATAAATATTTGTAAATTCAATCTCGAAACCCATTATTGTGTTGATATCTGATTGCTAGCCAGATTTCTTTAATTATTGGACAGTCCCAGAATACATGGAAGTGGTCAGCCATTGTATTATTACATTTTCTCCAACAATTTATTGATTCCGGTGTCCCACTCTGTAGGCTTTTTTGTGTGTGTAATGAGTAATGAAGAACCTAATCTTGTTTTTCCACGAACAGACCGAATTGTGGATATCATCTTACACAGGTATATTCAGCCAGTCCTCCTCTGCGATTTCCATTCAATCTCTGTATCTCTTTATCTATATTTTGGCCTTACATTCTTTAAACCAGATGTTCAGTTCAGTTACTTAATTATCCTGAGTGCTTCCTCATGAGAGTCCTATCACCCAGTACTGCCTGGAGGCGAACATCCAATTGATTTATTTATATTTATTTCCATTTGCATCATATTCCAGCAAAATACTATCGTTGAGATAAATCAGCTCCAAACCAAGCTTGTTTTTTTGTCTAAAAAGAAGAATCTGAGATATTTACGTTCTAAGATGCTCCACTCACTTTGCCACTCGATTTGCCATTCACTTTATGCATGTGTATACCCTCTATAGATACCGTAGGTCTATTTCACTGAAACCGGTTTGGCTGACTTGCAAATGAGTTAAATGAGTGAATTTGAATTGAGTGGCCATTTGAAAACAAAGGCGACTTGCTATTTCCATAGAATGGACATGTATGGACATATATTACATATATGTCCATACAGTTAGGATACTGTTAACAAAGGACTATAATAATACTAAGTAGTGTTTAATACAGTTGAGTATATGGCAAAATTGTGCCGTTATAAATCTGGAATGTAAGAAAGTAATTCGCCACAATAAAAAGGGTGACATGGGAGGTCTGTGTACCGTCATAGGAGTTTAGAGTACATGTTTCAAGTTGTGTAAATAAAAAAACGATAATTCTGACCCTCTTTTCAAGCAACTCAGTGGCGGAAGGTTCCTCTAACGGCAGTGGGTGCCCACCTTAGAGTAGCCTATATATTTTAAGGTGCCCACCCGCCCCGCAACTTATTATTATTGGCTTATTATTTTGCCAGCGGGTGCTTCTGCTCCTACGCACCCGTGGAGTTGACGCCGTTGAAGCAACTTACTATTTTATCAATTTTGAAGGCCTCTAGTCTAGCCCCTCCTATATTCAGCTATTAGTGTAGATTTTCGTCTTACACAAATATCACATTTCCATTGACAATTAATGGAGAATTTACGCCATGTGTCTGAGCAAATCAGCTTAGTGTCTACTTTTGTCCTACACAAAGCATAGTGTCTATTTTATGTCATGATGATGTACGGTGATAAGAGTGTTGTTTCAGCCAGTGGGTGATGATGGCCCATCAACCAGACTGGCTTTTGTGATGGGCCTTCAGGCCTTTCACATTGAAATTGGACAATGACTGCTTTCTAAACGGGAGGAGAGGTGTGAGGGGGTGTGAGAAGATGGGAGGAGGTGCAGGATTCTAAGTGTTATTGCAACACCTCCACCTGCCAGACTCCTGAATATAAAAGCCTCTTTCACCTTCAGCCCAAAACTCACAACTTGCAGTCTTGCAGTGAGGGAGGACACTGTCTTTCCACAGCTGCAGAACAGGACAGAGTGTGTTTGTAGTGACAACCAGCTGAGTCAAATGGCTTCCAACAACTCGTCTTTTTCAGAAGAGGATTTCTCCTGTTCTGTGTGTTGTGACATCTTTAAAGATCCTGTTCTCCTGGCGTGTAGCCACAGCTTCTGCAAAGCCTGTCTGCAGGAATGGTGGAGACAGAAAGGAACAAAGGAATGTCCAGTGTGTAAGAAAATACATAAAAATAAAGAATCTCCACCCTGTAACCTGGTTCTGAAGAACCTGTGTGAGGCCTTCATACAGCAGAGACCTTCAAAGCGTCGGAGAACTTCACCCGGATCTGAGGATCTCTGCGGTCTGCATGCTGAGAGACTCAAACTGTTCTGTCTGGAATGTCAACAGCCAGTGTGTGTTGTGTGTCGAGATTCTGAAAGACACACCAACCACCGTTTCAGACCCATCGATGAAGCTGCTCTGGATCACAAGAAGGGAGTCCAGAAATCACTGAAGCCTTTACAGAAGAAACTGAAGATGTTTAATAACGTTAAACAGAAAAGTGACCAAACAGCAAAACACATCAAGGTCCAGGCCTCTCTCACAGAGAGGCACATTAAGAAACGGTTTAAGAAGCTTCGTCAGTTTCTACAAGAAGAGGAGGAGGCCAGCATCGCTGCACTCAGGGTGGAAAAGCAGCAGAAGAGTCAGATGATGAAGGAGTACATTGAGGGTCTGAACAGAGACATATCGACCCTTTCACACAACATCGACACCATAGAGAAGGAGCTGAGAGCTGAACACATCGCATTCCTGCAGAACTACAAGACTACAATGGAAACGGTCCGGTTCATACTGCAGGACCCACGGCCGGTCTCTGGAGCACTGATAGACATGGCCAAACACCTGGGTAACCTGACCTTCAGAGTCTGGGACAAGATGAAGGACCTTGTCTCCTACAGTCCCGTCATTCTGGACCCCAACACTGCCTATCAAGGCCTCGCCGTGTCTGACGATCTGACCAGTGTGACTGGTCAGAAGTCAGAAGTGGAGGTGTGGAATGGATATGTACGGCCGCTTCCTGACATCCCAGAGAGGTTTGACCACATGTCCATTGTCCTGGGCTCTGAGGGCTTTAACTCGGGGACTCACAGCTGGGACGTTGAGGTCGGGGACAATACAAGCTGGCGACTGGGTGTGCTAACAGAGTCTTACCAGAGGAGTGGAGTGGGAGAGGGTCAACGCTGGTGTGTAGAGTTCTATCACGGCAAACACACGGCAGGGTCCGTGGCGGGGTCAGCCACCGTCGACCTCTCATTGAAGCGGAAACCTCAGAGGATCAGAGTCCAGCTGGACTGGAACGAAGGAAGGCTGTCATTCCGTGATCCTGATGCTAACGCACACATACACACCTTCACACACACTTTCACCGACACACTCTTTCCATACATTTTCACGAATGACCATAATCTCCCGCTGAAGATATTACCAGGGCAGGTCAGTGTAAGTGTGGAAAAAACGCCCCGGAGGGCGAAACAGTTTTTTTGTTAAATAAAGATGACAGGGAGCAAACGTATCACGTTCATTCACATTCACTTGTTTTCTTCCAGAGTAACTGTGGAACAATGCAGTTAGAAATGATGAGACATTTAGGAGCATTTAGGGAATATTTCTCAGTTTATAATCTATATGGTTTACAAGTGTTTCCTTAAGAGTAAATTGTCTTCATGCTCACTCAACTGATTTAGCTGTTTTTCTTTTCCTACAGTCTCTTAAATGAGACGGGAGACTATAGCTGTTACTGATGTGTAATGGAACTGCATTCCTGATTAAAGTGGTTCTATAGAACAACGATCTGAAGTCATGGTTGTTTTTTATAGTGAGGTAGTGGATGCATGTGTGATTCTAGTCTAGTCTTCTTACTGCAGGGTGTGAAGTTGTTTATTTGAAGTAACAATGATGTTCATAATTAATGTAATTTGAATAATTCTCAACATTTCGGTTGTTTTGCGCATCGCAAATGAAGCTCAGCTACATTTAATTTGATTTATTCGCACAATAAAAAAACAGTACAAAAAGGTAACATCATTAAAAGAAGGGGGGAAAAAGTGCAGGTGAGAAAAGAAACACATACAGGGTTTTCACCTAAGATAAATTAGACAAAGTAATCAAACGTAAGGTATATGACAAACAACATATACAACAACAAATGCAATGTGTGGGGGCGTTAGTGTACGCGTGTCTGTGTCTGAGTATGCAGAATAAGCCTACATTATCTCTCTGCTGTCAGGAAGAAACCCCCTAACTCCAAAATGTTCATATTTTCAGGAAATAAACAAAGCAATACTGCCTCATCAAAGTTGGTGTTGTTGTGACTTTATAGTGCATGAGAGGGAAATATGTGGTGGAATTAGCTGCTTTAGCATACAGTTTGAGGGTCCAATGGAGTTAAGAGCTTTTGGTTCAATGGTGTTATATTATATTTATATTATAACACACACATTAGCTCAGTTCAATAGCACTGATTTATGAGGGAATAAAATGGAGTTAGGTGGTTTCCTCCCGACAGCAACAATTATAGTAGAAGCAAGTGGAGAGGCTTGATTTATGAGGCTGGCCCTCATGTTTAAAGTGACAGTGAAGGTGAGCAACACACGCACACGCACACACACACACACACACGCGCACACACACACACACACACACACACACACACACACACACAGCTCTAGTCAGCGTTCAGCAATGCACTGATTGCACTCTCAGATCTTTCATGTTCAGGAACCAGTTTTTTATTCGACAGTCCCAGAATACATGGAAGTGGTCAGCCATTGCATTATTACATTTTCTCCAACAATTTATTGATTCCGGTGTGTACACACACACACACACACACACACACACACACACACACACACACGCGCAGCTCTTGCACTGATTGCACTCACTGCCTCTTTGTATGACATCTCAGGTCGTCTTTCATGTTCAGGAACCAGTAGTTCAAACATTGTACTAATCCGTATCTGATCAAGAATCCCATGATTTGAGATGCAGGATCAGAACAACTCTGCCAAACTTCAAAGCCATTCATCATGATAGGATCACCCTGATTCAGACTTTTCAACTTTACCAGACATGATATCATTGCTTTTATCGTACCTTGTAGGGCTTTCTATCTCCACCTGGTGGATAATGAGACACCTTTAAGTGAGACAGACAGCACAGCAACTTAGAGCCACTTCTTAATTATTATATGATGAATTAGCAGAAAAGTGAAGACGCCAAAAGTAATTGGCCCGGAATGACATTTGTGATGATTTGATTGGTTGACCACGGAATGTGATGTATGATGATAAGCGTAATTACAGGTAATTACGTATTCTCTCTACTCCTACAGTACGTCCTAGAGAAAGTACAGAAAACTGCGTTGCTCCTCCGATGTGTGAGATGCTTCTTTTTATCTGACAGTGAGGAGTTTCACCATGCAGAATACAGGCAATTATTTCATCATCATAACCTTTATGAGTACATTTGAGGGGCAGGCCCTCATTTTCAATGTAGCCCGAATAGCCACATTTGTTTTGGATCAAACTAATTTCCTGGTCCAATCGGATAACAAAGCGATCCCAATCCTGTTTTTTTTGGGTCTTGAACTACCTAAAATCCTATTCTGATCCAGTCAAATAATATGAGGTTCAGAGCTTTTAACTTCTGGGCCCATGCTATCAGATCCTGCATGTTAACACCTACAATATACCGTAGTCTCCCGAGACAGACTGGTGACTCACAATTTTCAAACGCTTTCATCATACAGTCTGTGCAATGGCAATCTAATGAGTCAATGCATATAGCTTGCTGCCTGACAGAAATAGAAATTCCAGACTTTAAATAGCATTCAGAGATGGTGTAATAGTTTTCTGGCTATATGCGAGACTACCATACAACATGCCCATCTTCTGTTGCAGGAGGCTGGTACTGTACATCAGTTGGTGCCTTTCCAACAACCCCCTCTGGGGATTGGGAGATCTCTGACAGACAAAGATAACAACAGTCAGCCATGCTGGGAGGAGCAGAACATTGAAATGAGCTCGGATTTCAACTCAGCCAGCAGTAAGCATGCCGTTCTGAATTAATTTGAGATCTTTAAAAAAAAAAGGATGCTAGAAGGAAATATAATTAATAATTAATTGAAAATGCATCTTGACGGCATCCATGTCTTATGGTTCAGTGACAGACGTCTGCCTTGACTGTGAAATGTATTGGTTTTACACTTGACATGACATGCACAATCTGTGTACAAATAATGTTTCACTCAGGATTTGGCAGTGTACGCTGTATTTCCATGGTTCCTAGTCTACACCTTTTTACTTGTCAGCGAGGACGTGGCCATCTTCGCCGTGGACTCTCTAACTGTCTCTCTGTCTGTCTGTCTGTCTGTAGATGGACTCTCTAACTGTCTCTCTATCTGTCTGTCTGTCTGTAGGACTCTCTAACTGTCTGTCTGTCTGTCTGTAGGTGGGCTGCAACCCCAACGAGGACGTGGCCATCTTCGCCGTGGACTCTCTCAGGCAGCTCTCCATGAAGTTCCTGGAGAAAGGAGAGCTGGCCAACTTCCGCTTCCAGAAGGACTTCCTGCGGCCGTTTGAACACATCATGAAGAAGAACAGGTACCAAAATATAAGACCTGAGATCAGATTCTAGAAAATGTTTTCTAGATTGTCAGTTTTCTGAAGAAAAAAAATAAGATCTACAAGCTACGAGCTTGTAACACATTCAGTATTTAAGTCCGACGTCATTTTGTAGTGCTACGTTATACGTCCGGGTCCAAGTGGCACCAGCTCCCGTACCATCTCATTGCATCACAATGATCCACTACCTGAGTGGTAGTAAACAAAAGTCAAAAATTCTAAATTAATCCTAACCAAGTAATTGTGGCAACAGATGCCAGCCTCTGAGGTGTTGGCCTTAATCTGGTAAATTCTGTTACACTGGAATCTTTCCCCACGCATGCACACACACACACACACACACACACACACACACACACACACACACACACACAGACTGGACACACATCAGTCCAGTATCGGCTTTGAAATGTTTTTCCCTCTCACATCCAAGATCATGTGTACCCCCGTTCACTCTCCATTAACTCGAGAAAATGCTCTGATGTCTTCCTTTCTTCTCCTACTCCCTCTCGGCATACTAACCATATTTAATGGCCTCTGTAAGTCGCGCAAGGACAAAAATCATCTCCCTGGCTCAATGATCAAAAGGAAATGCTAAACTTGTAAACTAAACGCGTTTTATAGTCATATGAAAGATCTTATGAAGGAATTTAGCACGAGTACAGTATTTCTCCAAACTAATTTCTGAAAATATTCTTGGATATAGTTGTTGTCGACCTTTTGTCCAGCACATTTATGACCGACTCTCCAGAGGAATGTGAAATGTTTATTTTATTCTTTAGAAAGAAGAAAATAAACCCACCCTTATACCGGAGGCTAAATTGCCTGCATTTTTTCACGTATACACTATCTGTAGAAACCATTATGTTACATAATGTCTGAAATAAGGCATGGATCCAGAATGTTCTGCATTTAAATGATGCAAGAAAGATGTATTTGGCACTGCACTGCGGCGGCATAAGGGCTACGCTTGCATGCGGGCCTTTGTCTAAGACACATGTCTTCCTCGGGAGACTAATAATAAAGAACCTTGAAGAACCTTGATCAACTGATGGACCTAATTACATTTTGGCAATCTACAGTGCTTAATTAATTGAATATACCTTAACGTAATTTAAGTAAAAAGGGCCTTTCTGTGTGGAGTCTGCATGTTCTCCCCGTGTCCCCTAGGGTATACTGTAGGTACCCTCACAAAAAAAATCCTGGTCTCTAAACTGCCTCCCCCTGGCCAGCCGGGGCGCCTGATGGAGGGGAAAGGAACTGGTCGGAATAACGTGTTCCTTCCATGCAGGGAATCGCCCAACTGTCAGGTGTAAAGGAGCAACTTGGACACTCATGCATAAACGCAGCATGAGTTCAAGTCCGTTGCTCTCCCCAGGTTGGCGGAGGGTGTGTGCTGTAGAGCAGTGGTGTCACGCTCGTAGAACGCAGTACCACGCCGTGGTGCCAGTCATTTTTTGACGTGCACGCGCAGGGACGGAGCGGTGCACGTGCGTGCACGCTAGAACGCGTCCCCCTATTCAAGAGAAGTCACCACCAAGACGCACCAAGTACCCAGTGGTCTAGGTTTACTGGAGCGGCTGGCGCCCACCTCCCCCTATTTTCACACCGTGTCAAGTACCGTGCCGAATTCAAATGGCCACTAGTTTGGTTGCATAACAGCTTAAAGTGTTTATACCTGAGCGGTGACTCAGTGACTGTGAGCGCACGTATAGCCTACGATAAGCATGCACGCTTGATTTACAGCAGTGGACTGCTATGGCTCCAGTATAGGCTACTGCTGCCGTGTGATGTTCTCCTCCATCAAAGAACAGTTACAGATTCATTCGTCCAAAGCAAACTTTTTAGTTTCGCTAGTGTGCAGTAAAGATGTTTGTCTGACCATTTTAAGTCTACTTTTGTGTTTTGTTCGTGTGTCTAAAACTCATACACTATTTAACAATAGGCTTTAGGCTATGCAGCTGTTCTGTGTGCATGCCGCGATGCGCACATGCACGTGCGCGTGACGTTCCGTGGTACCAGTAAAATAAATCACCATGACACTACTGCCGTAGAGCCCAGGATCACATTAGATAATTGTCACAGGGGTGAAAAATGGGTTACAAAATGTTGAGAAACACGATTGCTCCCTTCTTTACAATAAAATAACCTTTGCTGCCTGTTGGTATTGTAGCCTCCCACGGTGCCGTGGTCTGATTAAATAGTAGCTGTTCTGAACTTTTTGGACCCTCCTACGCCGGTCACAAACTATTTTATCTCTGCCTGTCAAGCTAACTGCAACTCAATACTCAGAAACAGCCTCAGAAACAGAAAAATCCATCTTGTCTCCAGTTAATTCAGAATGTACAGCAGCCAGGCTGTTGCAGTAACTAAAACCAGACGAGCAGAGAACATTACACAAATTTGAGCCTCCCTTCACCACAGAACTTTTAAGCAAGAGGGCGGCCTTATTAATCCTCGGGCAATGCCCTTAGGTGGAAACCTTGCATGTCCAAAATGTTTCAGGAAATGTGGTGCAACCCCATTAGCAGGCAACAGTGCAGCACTGTCTCTCTCTCTCTCTGTTTCTGGCACAACAGCGCCCCTACTGGTACTCATACTGGTGCTCATTAACGTCACATAGGTGAACCAACACATAGGTGAACACGGACATTGCTGTTCCTTGGAGTGGTTGCACCACTCAAAAAGGGTGTTCCAATTGATCCAATGTAGTTATTTAGTCACAAGCTCTTGTTGATATACATTTGTTTGCTGTAGTAGTCGATAAACTAAATATTCTGTCGATCTTGAAAGATTAGTAAAAACGGCTGAAGAATGTTCTAGAGAAACTATCCGGCAGTAAATTAGCTTAGTTGTTAGTAGGTTGACAAAGGTCAAAGCCACTGTGACCTCACAAAACATGCTCATTACATTCCTTGAAATTCTTCAAGTATGATTGACATGTTGCAGTCAATGAGTCTGTGCGGACACAGACAGTGGGAGATACTAATCCAAGTGGCATCGCTCTTCCACGTCAGGTCAATTAATGGATTCACAAGGCAGCGTTAGAGTGGTCAGGTGAAGCACATGCAGTCTGCGTGGGTGCATAATGTACAGTACAGTACAGTAGACAGCTGGCGAATGTGAAATCTTTGTCTTTGCAGGAGAGTGACAATATTGATGTAGTTCATTTGATGAATCAAAACAAAACACTGTGGTCTGGAAACAGTGGTCTCTTAATACAAATTAAATACATTAATGTATGTTCGGATGTTACATTATCATATCACATATTCTTCATCCAGTCAACTTTGGGGTTTTTCAACCAATTGGTTCATGTTTTAGGTTGTTAGTAGAGAAAGTAAAAGATGAGTATTAACATTAACATTTTTTCATTTGCGTGTGTTTGTAAGTAAGCGTGCAGCAGAGTGTTGAAGGGTATCATTCATGCATTTCTATGCAGCATTGGCACTTGACAGAAAGTAAATGGATTGTCCCCTTGCCTCGAAACAAGCAGAGCGAAGCACTCTAGTCTAATCAGCCTCCTCGTTGACACCCATCTATCATGGACTGTCATGGCTGACGGCCATGCTGCTGATATGCCACAATAAAACCCAGTCACTGAGATCAATTGAAAGAACAGACAGACCCGTTGATCTGGAAAAACCCTCCTGACAGCCGTGAACATATATTTCCCCCAAGAAGATACAGGACAGTGCCATGCTTAGTTACATACAGGTTACAGGTTACAGATATTCTGAGAATATCGGCATTGGAAATCTCTGCATTTGGAAATAAAATGAATTCTTTAGAGCTGTTGCTGTCACACGCAGGAACGCGCACACACAGAGATGCACAGACACAAAGTGCGATATATATACTGTCTATAGTTACATAGTTGTCCATTGACACAAACATTATAATGTGAGAGAGAGAGAGAGAGAGAGAGAGACGCAGGAAAGGTCGACGGGCTCGGGAATCAAAACTGTCTTGCGTGTCTTAAGTACCTGCAGGTCTTATTACTTAACTTAAGACCTGGAGGCGTGGTCAATGCTCTTTGGCCACTCAGAATAGCCAAATGGCATTGATCACGCCTCCAGGTCTTAAGACCTGGTACCTAAGACACGCAAAATACAGCCCATTATGTGGTTGTGCCTTAACCGCTTACTTGTGAGCTTGAAGTCGACTAAATATCATGAGATGAGATTGAGATTCAATTTATTGTCAATGTACAGTACAAGTACAGCACAGCGAAAGGTATTTTCGCATCTCACCAATGGTGCAAACATGTCAGTAAGGAGGATACATTATTTACAGTAGTAACAGTATTAACAGTAGCATGAGCTGAGCAGTAGTCATTTAAATAAGTAAATAAATAAATAATTATAAGAGAAGAAGAAAGACAGATCTGTCCATATTGCACGTAGCCCTTATTGCACATGGCCCAATGCACAGTGTGCTAAACTAAGGTCCATAGTAATCATACATAGTATCAATACTAATCATAGACTAACACGAAAACATTCCGGGTGACTAAAATGTGACTGAAACTAAATGAAAACTATATTCAAGAGACTATGACTAAAACTAAAATAAAAAATTCCTGCCAAAAACAACACTTGCCGGTACGGTATAGTATTTAGCAGTGGTGTAAAGTAACTAAGTACATTTACTTAAGTACTGTACTTAAGTACAAGTTGGAGGTATTTGTACTTGAAAACTTGAAGGGACATTATGCACAATGAGTATACTTTTACCTTCGATGTCTTCGGCTCCGTACTGCAGTGTATCAGTATGCAGGGGAAAGAAAGCTCAAGAGCAATCAACGCCAGGTGTTGATGGCGGGCGATTAATTGTTTCACCTATCAATGGGCAGCCCAGACTCAGTGGCCCGAGAAATGAAATGCAAAGACGGAGGAGATGGACGGGCATTTGGATTCACGCAGTCACTTCTTCGTTAGGGTGCAGAGGGACATCTAGACAATGACGGAGAGTGGTAATGTTGATAATGGCAGCCTCTGAGATTGGAAGCCTGTGATTGTTGTTATTTATTCCAAGTTCCAAAGAGCTGCCAAGCCAGCAAAGTAGTGCTGTGGGAACCAACACACGTATACGGGCCACCGGTCACGAGGACGTACATTAACATGTGGATGTGCTCGAGAAAGACGCAGCTGGAGCGCAAAGCACCGACGAGCTGTATGGCCTGCAGATGTATGGAGAACCGGGATGACTGGAAGTAACAGTGGAGGGCTTGTCTGAGGACGACCGAGATCAGTGGTTCCCAAACCTTTTCATGTCAAGGACCCCCAAATGGACACTAATTATAGCTCGCGGACCCCCATTTGAAAACATATGCCTGCATGATGCAGGGACACCCCCATAATAGAAGATTTGTACGGCTCTAGCAGTCATTCTCAACCCGTTAATTGTCAAGGACCCCCAGTTTGACATGCATTAGTCTACGGACTCCCCCATGTAATGGCATTTCTATCTCTGGGACGTGGGACCCCCCCAATTTATATTGTAAAATCAATGTGAATTTAACTCTGTGAGAGTGTACGAATGGAACCAAATGGACCCTATCACTCTCAGAGTTACAGACCCCATAAGGGTCCATTTGGTTCCAAACTATCATTTAGCTGAGAACCCCCTGGAACTCCCTCTAGGACCCCCTGGGGGTCCCCGGACCCCACTTTGGGAACCACTGACCCGGACAGTGATGGGAATGTTTTCAGTCTGCTTATATGATTTAATGAACTTCATGTGGTCAAGTCCACGACGTTGATGCTTCAATTAGCTTAACCCAATTTGGGCGGGAACCCCTTTTGGTGTTTTAAAGCATTATGTTTTACTTTAGCTATTGAAAAATTAGCAGATCTACAAGCTCATAGTCTATGGGTGAACATTTTAACTCAAATCTTTGCTTCTGGAAGGTCCCTGGAACAACATATTTTCAGAAGGCCAATTACATATATGGGGGTCCTTCAAATGAAATAGTTTGAGCACCGTGCACTGTCATGTTATAGAAGACATTTGTAGAATCGAACTTCGGACTAAATGGGTTAATTGTCACATGCACATGTACAGACAGTACTGTACAGTGCATGCTACCCATTTACAGTATTTAGCTCTTGACCCAAAAGAGAAATGTAGACGTTTGCCTCAAATTGCCTAAGACACAAACTAGTGAAAATAGACGATCTACAAGGTCACAGCGCGTCGTGAGCTTGTAGATCAGCTATTTCCTATACAGTACTTAATAAAATATATATATACATTTAAGGATTTTCTTTGATTTACTAAACAAACAAGAAAAGGAAAATTGATTTGTTTTGTTTTTGTTTTTGGGAATGTTTTTTGAAAATGTTTTTATTTTTTATAACAAAACATAAAGGGACCCATAAAAATGTGTCCGTGTCCCACAAATGAGTCTACTGGAAGCCCCCATAGGTCCCATGTTAGACCCTGCAGAAATGTTGTTTAATGTAAACTTTTATGATTCAAATGTCATCTATAGGCTTAGCAGATGAGATTAAGCTTGGTTGCTAAAAGTTGCATGTTGAGCAATTTGAGTAATTAGCGTAATATGTGACCATACCATTAACATCCTATATAAGGCCAAAAAGTCAAAGTAGCATGCAGTGAAATATGAAACTAGGAGGTTTTCATGATTCTGAATCCATTCCAAGCATTAGTTTTGCACAAAAATCACTCCTTGGGAGGGAAACAGCCATAGCCGTCAAGTGGTCAGCACATTTGGGCAAGTGCATATGGCTCAATTTAGCCCAAGGAGTGTTTTTTTTGTGCAAAACCCCCTAGTTTCATATGTCACATGCTACTTAAAGCATTAATGTTAATGGTATGCTAATAATAATAACTCAAATTTCTCAACATGCAACTTTTAGCAACCACACTGCATTTCATCCATTAGGCCTGTATAGATAACATTTCTATCATAAAAGTTGACCATTTCTGGGTTCATGGAATTTCCAGTAGAGTAGACAACCCAGGCCTGTATACAATACAGGCTAAAGAGAAAAAAAACGACAATGAAGAAACAAGTCTGAAGAAGTCGAGAATAAAAAAATCACAAAAGCAAGACAGGGGCAGGCCCCATCATGTCTATAATGTTAAATTATTTATAAACATACTTATCCTATATTAAAATTGGCCTCGTCGCGGCCCGAGCTTCCAGCACATTATAACTGCTCATTACGCTGTATTGTTATAGTTTTAAGAACTCATATAAACACTCATAATAATGCTTTCTAAAACAATCCCAACACATTGCATCAGTATGCCTATAGTTCGGGGCCGCTATGCTGCCTTCATATAGGAGGCTATAGCTAGAATGTTCTATTTCTATCTGAGGAACTCTCAACCTTTACCGTGTCCTGAGGGACCCGGCTGTGTGAGAGGTAGGAGTTCTTTGCAATTAACTTCTACTTTAAGTGCAATTACATCCACCACGTTCAGGCACATATACAAGAGTATATCCCTGGAAACACATTATTAAAGCTGGATAAGAAAATTGGATATATAGGGTCATTATCGAATGGTCTCCCTCGGGGGCGGTGGAGAAACAGATGGTGCCCGCTGTCTCGAATCGTCTCGCCTCACATTAAACGTAATCCTCCGGTTTCATGGTCCAAATAACACAGTATGGATTCTCTATTGACTGTTTCTGTTTACAGTAGAAAACGTTACGATGATGTGTTAACATAACAGAAGGAAAACATCTGAGCTTGGAATCCATATTTCACGTGAGGCTTCTTTAGCTATACCGACCACTTTCAAATGCTATGTGACTCACTTCTTTAATTCTGAGGGCTTTATATTTATGTATGACATATACCGAGGCTGCCGGGATTGTTTAATTACCTTTGGAGCATAGCCTTTGATCCATGAAAACCATGTGGACCTGTGATGTCATGACATACTTTTCATTTGTGGTTTTTCTATTCATTTGGTCATCAGGGTCCACAGAATGAGAGGTCTGCTCTGCCGAAAATGTATACGTAGACAACACCATAGACAACATCCAAATTTCATCATACTTTAAGTAGCTTGTGACATGTCAAACTAGGGGGTTCTCATGATTCTGAATCCATTCCAAGCATTAGTTTTGCATGAAAAATACTCCTTGGCCTAAAAAACGGCCATAGCTAGCGGATATGCTCGCAGAGCCCAGTCAAAACCGCCGTTCACTTACAACTCATTTTCCCAGAAGCCCTTAATTGCAGCCCAGTGCACGGGTCGATTTCCGGTTTCGTAGTCATAACGCAACATGTCCACGTATACAAATCCGCTATTTCTTTTTTATTATAAAAAAAACCTGCGAATTAAACACATACAACAAATAGCGGGTTTAGCGTATTACGCAGGGGAAGAACATGGATTAAATAGCGTGGAACACGGGTTATGCAGTCAAACTGTTTTAATGATGTCCGCATGCAGTATACAGTGAACCCTGCCATGATGTATGGTACTGTAGACAAGCTGTCTGTGAAATTGTCAAGCCCTTCATCATCCCCTTTCATCCTCTAACGCATAGTGGCGGACGTGCCGTCGCACCCATATAGCTTTCCCTCCGAGGCTGGATACATATATAGGAGGAGACATGGCATGGGAGTGCAACGAACCATGTACTGTACAACCCAGATTCGGCACAAACAACAAGGCACTAAATTCCTTTCGCTCCTATGCCACCAAAAATGTGGAACGCCCTACCAACAGTCATTAAGACATGCAAATCCCTTGACTCCTTCAAAACTGCTCTCAAAGGGCACCTACGGACGGCTGCAATTCGAAACTGGCCCCCGTAAAATCTGAATCCCCCCCACCGTTCATTGAGTTACACTATTTGTGTAACGCAAAGAAGAATTGCAGTATTTTTTCAATGTGCGCTGTAAATATTTAAATAGTACACCTAATGGATTCCTGCGATATCAGACCACATGCGCTGTAAATTAACCATTCATCTTAATTTGAGATGCTAAAACTAAAAATTCACTTTAGTTTATCTTTGGATGTTAAGCCCTAACCACACCAAAGGGTCACCATGCAACTCCTTGGGTCCAAACATGTTTTGTATGGTTGCCTGGTATGGTAACCTGACCGTAGCAAATAAGAACAGGCTCAGCAGCCTCGTCAAAGTGACCAGTAAAATTTCTGGGAGAACCCAAGCCCAACTTATAGATCTGTACAAGAGGCAGATGCTTAAGAGAACCTCCTCCCTCCTGGAGGTATCGGATCACCCACTTCGGTCTGAGTTTGAACTGTTGCCCTCAGGTCGTCGGCTGAGGGTGCCCGCCACAAAGACCAATCGGTTCAAACTATGTCCCTGCCCTTTTGCACATACTGCTCACTAATGCACTTTTGCTGACTTTGCTACTACTGTATGTCATGAATTCTCTGTCTCTAGTGCCCTGTTCTTAGTCTTGTATTGAATGTTGTTGTTTTGTGGTTTTGTGTGTATTTTTACTATGATCTGGCTGCAAACCAATTTCCCGCAAGGGACAATAAAGCTAACCTTGAACCTTAATAGGTCATTATTGAAATTCAAAGAGTAAATTTGGCCATATTATACTACAATATTGTTCTTATAATCCAAGTACCAAAGTTGATATCCAGTAATGTTTCCCAGACGGGCTAGTGGCCTAATTGGGGCAAGCAAAGTGTGTTTCTTTTACCTCATTTAACCCCAATTAGGCAATGAAAAATAATTATTTTGGTCTCCAATTGGCTGTCAATCGAAACTAAAATGAGAACGCGCAGAGATTCATTCATTTGGAGTGGAGAGCTACACCACATGCTGAGTGTTGGGCTTCATTCTTACTAGTACACAGCTCTGTGTACACAGCTCCATGCTGTGTTGTGTTGTGCGTCTCCTCGCGATGGCGACGCAATCCAAAACATTTGCGCACAGGATATTTTAGATGAAAGAAAACTTTATTTTGACTTTGCGCGACAGGTGGTCTCACCAAAGAGAATTTTAGTGATCAAAGACCGTCGGTTTGGTGGGGTTTATTTTCACCAAATGCCAATAAAATCATCTGGGTTGCGCATATTTAATAGAGCCGGTCGGCACTCGGCAACCGGAGACTAGTATTTTGCTCGGCCTTATAGGCCCAATGCAATTTTAGGAGATTATAGGAGGACATCTTGTCATAGCCGTTCTCATTAGCTTGTTCAGCAGCACAATGATCTAAAGTTTGGCTGGCAAAGGTGTTGTTGTCATGTTTGCTTATTATAAGGGACTTTGAGCTTGTTTCCCTGTAAAGTTGTTAGTAAATACTGGTAGTAGAAGGTTGGGTTTTGACCCTCATCTGAAAATACTATATTTTATGCCAGGGACTCGCATACGGGATTTGTGTATTTAAAAGGTTTGAATCTTTCTAGAATCTTTTTGTTAAAGCTTGCATAATAATTATAACTAGAACTGCACTCTGTCGAGTGCACACTAGCACTAGCACGCAAGTACTTTCGACCGCTACAAACTGTCAAATCTCAGTAATGACTACTTGTGCAAGTTGTGCCTGATACGGCAGTGGTGCCAGATTACATACATGTATACATAGGAGCATTACCTTTAATCCTCCCAACACTAAAACATATCGTCATTACGTCACCATCGAAAACCAATTACACTCTGGCATTGGGTCCTTTAATCCACATATTTCTTATGTCATCATTGAGAGCTAGTTATACATATACACACCATGTAATCTGGTCCCAGCAAATCAGGCACAATTTGCTGGGACGGTGCATACGCATCAAAAGTGGCAGGTTGGCTGGGACGGTGCATACGAGCCGGGCGAAACTATTACTTGCGCGCTCTGCTTGCGCAAGTAATTAATACAATTTTAAATAGAATTCTGGAGTCGATTGGTATAGCCAGTGCAAGGCCGCAAGCACAGGAGTAATGTGTGACCTTCTATGTGTGTCGGTTAACAGTCTAGCAGCCGCATTCTGCACAAGTTGGAGGACCACGTGGCAGTCATATGTTTTGTGATTGTGTGACCTGATATTTAAAATGGGGCATGTACTGTATGTACCAGGGCCTTTTCTGGATATTTTGAGGCCCTATAAGCCAGTGCTACACAAACCTTTTCATGTCAAGGACCCCCAAAATGTTACTCATTAGCCTGTTTGAAAATATAAGACAAGGACCCGAGCAGATGTTTACGGCTCTAGCAGTGATGCTCAACCATTTTCATTTGGTCTCCAATTTAATGGCATTTCTTATCTCTTGGACCCCGATGTATATTGTAAAATCAAAGTTAATTTTTTTAATTGAATGTACAACTGGTTCCAGTTGTACATTCTCTGAGTTACAGACCCATAAAGGTCCATTTCGTTCCGTTTGTATTTACAGACCCATAAGGGTCCATTTGTTTCCTATAACTATCATTTAGCTGGGGACCACCCTGTAACTCCCCCGGACCCCACTTTGAGGAACCACTGCTATAAGAGACATTGAGCATGGTTCTCAAAAGCTTTCAATCAACTGATTGTGATTATTGGACCCAGAAATATAACAATTGGGCCGGACTGCTGGCTGTATGTACAGTATAGCGGTCCGGGCACCTACAGTAGGCTACAATGTATAGCCTGACAGCACGCTACGGGTTCGAGTCCCGATCCCGACGGCCTTTGCTGCTGCGTGTCACTCCCCAGCTCTCTCTCTCTCTCTCCCCATTTCCTGTCAGCCTACTGTCTTATCATTAATAAAGGCATAACAAGCCTAGAGAGATAGAGAAAAAGAAAGGGATATAACAATCACGGCATGGTGAGAGTACTCCATTCAGTGTGTACTATTGTGTGATGCTTCTTTTTTTGTGCAGGGAAGAAGATAAACAATACACAATAGAACCTCTGCATTCTCTGTTTCTATGTTCTGTTTTGGCAGCTGTCCTCATCAACTTCTCAACTTCACTGAAGTGCAACACAAACTAGATCCTTTGAGGTGCCAACCCGCATAAAAGACTGGAAAATCAAAGTAGCCGCACACTCGTAGCTTACGTGCCAATGAAAGAATGTGATTAAAAAGTGAGGTTTCAGCAACGCTGCCTTCCTCAGTGTCAAAGACCATCAAAGACGGAGTAACACTTTTGTTAGCCTGGAACTCACCTATGCTTTCTATGGCATAAACAGCTCCCGGCAGGATCCGCCGGGAGAAACTATATGCGCAGCTGCTAGACATGAGACTAATTAATTAGAGCGACAGAGAGAGAGGAGTGTGTATGTGTGTGCGCGTGTGTGTCAATTTAACAAACGTGCAGACGATCAGAAATCAGCAGAGAGTGAGTGATGTTTGCGCTACTCTATGCCGAATTGAAGTGGACTCGGACCCAGACTTTTTTTCCTAGGCTACACTTTTGTATGCAAACAGGTGACTGATCTGTCATGGCAAGTTGGCAAGCAACAAGTTAAGTCCACACAGAGGAACTGATAACTAAATTAATTATGATAAATATTATATAATTATGTAACTTCGATAGCTTATGAAAAAGGAAGGGAGGACCACTGGACAACACCTGAATGCACAAATACCCATATGAAGTGATTAGAGTACTTCACTCAGACCAAATATCATATAGGCGTCCAAAGCCATAAATAATTAAGATAACCTTTGAATAGAAGAATGTGTAGTTGAACCATTAATTTAGCTTTGGGAAGACCAGATGTAAAATGTAATACAGTAGAAATACTCCAGTCAAAATGGGTACACCCTGGCACTCCTAAAGGAAGTGAAGATGTTGATTAACCTAGAGTCCTAGACCTAGAGGGACAAGACGCAGTAGCTGGCCTAAGAAGACCTGGCAGACGACAGTGTTGGCTGACATGAAAGCACTCAGCATCGACCATGAGGTGGCGATGGACCGTTCCCGGTACACAACTACAGTATACTGCTTGGAGGCTTTTATAGGGGGATGGCGGTGCCATTTGACCCCACTGTCAAATGTGATCAAGTTGAGAAGGTGGATGTGGATTGGACATGTTTGCAGAATGGACCAGAGCAGGGTAGCCATGAGATGGAAAACCACCCGGGAATAGAAAGGTTTTCATACATGGACGCGTGCAAATGGCGCAATGATTGTCAACGGCCAGCGAGTTCATGTGTTTGGCCCAATCCATCCCAGAATGCCAATCACAATAATTGACACAATCATAGCCTACACAGACTGTAATCATTGACAATCAGAGATGGAACAACTCGCACACCGCATGCGCACGCACCCACGCATGCACACAGTACCCTTTCATACAAATGCAATCATCATGCAACAACTTTCGTGTTCTGACTTTTGACCTCTTGACCTTTAGATCTCCCACCATTTTGAATTACATGAAAAATCGTTTAAATCAATCTCCTCCTGCATGGAATCAAAATACACAAAACTTTATACCAATATCTAAAAACCGGTGTCTTGTTTGTGTTTTTAAGTTTAAAAATTAAGCTTTTATGAGCCAATGAAAGTTTTATGAAAATTCTTCTTCTGCCCCTAATACATAAATGCAGAGTCACATGTTTATAAAACAATATGGTAGAGGGTCATGGCAAATATCTCTGAAACCAGTGGCCAAAGGGGGGCGCTATAGCAATCGTACCTTCACATGCAGTGCATTTAAATGAAAGGGTACTGTGTGCATGCGTGGGTGCGTGTGCATGCAGTGTGAGAGTTGTTCCATCTCTGATTGTCAATGATTACAGTCTGTGTAGGCTATGATTGTGTCAATGATTGTGAGAATCACAGGCATAAATAACTCATTGTTTGGCCAAAAGCCATGGCACTTGTTTCCACTTGTTTCTATAGCACTTGACTCCACTGAGAAAACCCATTGTTGATGCGCAACTTATTTTTCTTATTGCGTTTAATTCATGTTTATTTTACTAACATCTTTATTTCGTCAGTACTCCAAAACATTAGTGCAGATGGTGATTGCATAGAGTCAATGTTGTGTTCTGCGATGCTAACCTATAGCGGTGTTATAAATTGAGTCTAGGAGAATAGGAGTCTATTCACCGTTGTGTGAAATACGGCCTCCCAGCAGAGTGCAATATCTTTCGAATCAAAACAGGTGTTTGTTTCTAACAAATAATCACAATGAATGAATGAATTTAATTTATATAGCACCTTTCCAAACATATAGTTACAAAATGCTTTACTGACAGGTTATAAACAGCAAATATAAAGGACATCAATAACAACAAAACATCAAAGAACATCAGAAACATTAAACTTGAAAAATGACAGGGCATCAAAAACAATGGAAAATACAATATTAGCTAAAACACTTACAAATGGGTTTCTAAAAGCGTTTTAAAAGGAGACACTGACTCCGCCAGCCCAAGGGCAAGAGTTCCAGAGCAGAGGTGCCCGAGTCGCAAAGGCCCGGTCCGCTCGAGTGACAAGGCGAGTTGCGGATAGGAGGGCCCTATCCGAGGATCTGAGGTTGCGCACAGGATTATGGGGTTTCCAGCAAGTCGGTTATAGCTAGACCATAGGGCTTTAAAAGTAATCAATAATATCTTAAAATCAATTCTGTAGCTCACAGGGAGCCAGTGAAATGTGTCTCTGTATTGGATAACGTTGTTGTCCCATTTGGTTACAGCTTTAAGTGGTGTGATACAATCAAAGGATTCCAACCGGAAGGCTTATTACCTCTATCTACAAAGGAACAGCAGCAGCATCTCAGCGTTCACTCTGCAGCCCGCTCCAGTTCTGTGTTTATATGGTAAACAAAATGTCATTTCAATTGCTAATTGCAGTCACAACAGTCTTTTCTTTGCAGTCATTCCAGGCTCACGGTTAGGAGATTAGCCACGGCCCACGGTATGGGAGATATGCCATATACTGCAGTTAGCGGAATCCTCAACACAAATTTATTTTTGAAAAGAAGTAGGAGGGAAAAAAGCAGACGTTTTAGAACCCCAACGGAAGTATCTGGCAAAAAAATGCACCATCAAGACCACAACCTTGCAGCCTCAGTGGGCTCAGAAATATACCTGCCGTCCATCATGGTGGACAAAGTTCATAGACTTTTTGGGCAGCTCAGTTTTTCACTTCAGTCAGGCACTTGTAGAGTACCTGTGTAGAAGACACTCTAGAGTGTTGGGGGCTTAATGGGGCCTAATTGTAAACACAGTGAATTGAATTCACGTCGGGACATACTGTAGAGAGGTCCCACTGTAAATATTCACAAACACATATATTTTTTAACGCCCAGTACTTTTTTGGTTTTTGGCTGAGTAGGATACTGTAGTCTGTTTGGTGTTTGTCTGTCTCTGTTGTGTATCTCTTCCACATTTTGTCTCTGTGGGGGTGACTGTGTTTGTCTCGGTTGTCTCTTGGAGTCTGCAGTGCCAGCATCTCCTGCTTGTCCTCTGTCCCTGCCAGAAAAAGATGGAAGAATACTTACTTCATTATTACACAAGTTCTTCTTGGCGTGCGCACATGTGTTTGTTAGATTGATTGATTGATTGATTGATTGATTGATTCTTTATTGCAGACTCAGGGGAATCCATATCACAGTACAGAACAGCAACACAATAGATAAAAAGAATAATATAGAAAGAAATATACAATAAAAAGAGTTCCACCATATTCAGTTTCGAACATACAGACAAGTTCGCCAATGGTTCCACAGTCTGGAGGAGAGCCTGACAGAACTACGTATCATGTTTGTGATGACATTAATGATGTAATTTACTGACTCAGATACCCTACACATGAATGTATACATAAGATTGCGTAGCACAGCAGAGCAGGTGGGAACCCCAACACTGACAAACATTTGACTTGCACTGGAGCTTCTTGGAGCTCTCAGAAGCAGCCTCATACAGTCATTGTAGGCCACTGTCAATCGCCTGATACTGGCCTGCTTGTAGCGGCACCACAGGTGGGCGGTGTACAGGGGTGTACAAAACGATTTAAAAAGTGAGATCTTCACTGGTACTGAGCATATGCTAAATTTTCTACACAGCAAGTTTCCTTGCGCATACAACATCCGACGCTGTCTAAATATATCCTTGTCATCAGAGAGGTCATTCGAGATGATGTGGCCCAAATATTTAATCTCACTGCAGACACTAAGGATAGAGCCAGAGAGATAAAAGTCAGGAAAGGTTAACTGTCTGTCTAGAGTGAGAGTGAAAGAAAGAATGAATATGAGTATGCACAAAAATAACACAAGCTTATTGAAAAAAGTTCATCCAGCTCCTGCATCCATTGTCTCCCCTGTCTGGTCTGTATGTACATTCCGACATTGAAAATAGCAGATCTACAAGCTCGCGACGCGTTGTGAGCCTGTAGATCTGCTATTTTCAGCATGCAACCAAGTGTAAAATGACTTATACTGGATCTCTTGTCCACTAGTCCCTTCCTAACATTTTGGTCTCGTTTTTATCTGTTGACGAAATTGTCAATAGATTTAGTGTTACGGTTTGCTCTCCATCACCTCTACATCCATGTGCTGTGGGTGTTCTGGGCACTTCAGCGCCACCAGAGGACTCCAGAGCACTCCACAGCACCTCTCTCCCCGTTACTATCTCCCCACCTGGATGTCGTCTGCAATCACCTGATCACCAGGCCTGTCTGCAGCTCGGCGCCAGTTCTTCCCCAGTCTACGGTTGGTAAAGTTAGACAGCCAGACATTTAGGCCCTCAGTGTTTTAGTCTTAGACAGTTAAACGTCACGCCGTTACTGTGCTTATTCTCTGCTCTGTGGACCTGCCTTTGACTCACCTCCTCTTCTCCTCTCCAGTGTTTCCGGTAGCTTTTCATGAATTATATTTGTACTTACTGTAGGCTGTCTGCAGTCATGAAAGTTTATAGTTAGAGAAATTCAAAGTCCAGCCGTTTGCTGTCCAGCCTCTCCCACCCCTCACTGGGGAATATTCGGGGAGGAAAACAGAAACGGGGTGAGTTGTCTTTTTTACTGTTCACTGTGCATGCAAAATACCAAGATCACCTGAACACATTTCTATCATGGTTTCTGTGGCCGGTTTTCTCTGTGATGATAGAATCACAGATGGCTGAACTGTGCTTATTTCCTGGCATATGTTCTTTTCCTCAGGTTTGTTTCAACACTGTTGTGATAGGCTCGGCTTCTCATAGAGCTTTGCGGTAAGCACGCGCATATACGCACGCTGGTTTGGCTGCGTCATCCACCAAATTGACATCAAAACGTTTTTATTTTTTTATCGGATAGAGGAGTTTTGCTGGGTGTATTACTCTAAAATCTAGATCACTTACAAAAAGAATCACACCTGTGTGAACTGAGTGGTGCAACCCCCCCCCCCCCCCCCACCTCTCTCTCTCTCTCTCTCTCTCTCTCTCTCTCTCTCATATTAGCAGGCAACAGAGCAGCCACTATCCCTCTCTTGGTTTCTGGCACCCCCTACTGGTACTGATAAGTCATAATTATACTCGTGCTCATGGCCACATAGAAAGACACATGAGACATAGGTAGACACATAGGTAGACACGGACATTGCTGGTTGTAGGAGTGGTTGCACATTTGTGATGACATCTATGGCCTTTTTAAGCCCAAGGAGTGTTTTTCGTGCAAAACTAATGCTTGGAAAGGATTCAGAATGATGAAAACACCCTAGTTTGACACGTCACATGCTACTTAAAGCATAATGAAATTTAGAACAGTTTGCCATGATTGTATGGTACCCCAACTTTCAGTAGCTGTAAAAAACTCCCCTAGGGTGGTTGAATATAAACCAATGTGGGATATGTTAGTAGACAGACCTTTACAAACACATTGGTGAAGAAAGTTCTTGGTAAGAAATATATTCCCAGGTTTTATTAATATCCCCTGACTATAAAGGGAAATTTTTATATGTTCAGTCTGCACTCATTCCGAGCCCCTTGCCGGAGAGAATGTCGACCGTGTGCACTGGCAGCTCGTGGAAAAGTTGAGATTCTTTACTGAATACACGTTTTCTCCCAGAACTTTCAAATGAATATGAAACTAGTCCCAAAAACAACTCCAAGTCTCCAAGGAATTAATTATTGGTGAGTACACACGCAGTGCTACAAGTTTAAATGCAGACGATCTCAGTCTGCTAACCGATGCGTGGAGATCCATAGCCGTATATTTGGAATCAATTCAATGTATGTGAGATCACAGACATTCTAGGGCTACTAACTTGTAAACTGAGAATATGTAAATGTGCTTGTCTGAAAAACAAGTGCCTCAAAAAGTTAATGTCAAGCACTGTGTCCAGAGATAATCTCGCAAACTTCTGCACCGATCAGTATAACACATGCACACGCTGACAGTAGGCCAAAACAAACACCCCAAATGTCTCATCATGGTGGAACTACACCAGGCCACTTAATGCTTTGGCCTATAAAATATCTTTTCTCTGGAAATGTTTTGTACTTTTGTGTGTTAACAAAATGCAGTTGTGTGAACAGTCTTTTTTCTTTGATCAGCACATAGCATGCCATAAGCCAGTCTTATAGATCTCATGAACATACTCCAGTGAGGGAGGGGGCAAGCATTTGGAGGAGAGCAACTTTGATATCATTCATTAGACTAGCGAGTAGACTGTCACTCAATGCATTTGGGGGGAAATACTTATCAAAGAAAATAAAGTTGCTTGTTGGATTTCCCTGACAAGCAATCACATTTTTAAAGCTATCCCAGTGTGTGCATATGTGTAGAACTTTGAACCAGCATAAAGGCTGGCTCGCAGAAATGACAAGTGGGTAGAATTAGGGCAACTATAACTCCAGACTCCGGGGAATTGTGCTTGGTTGCATTGACATGCCGTTAATGGACATGAAACAGAAAAGAAGAGATGGAAAGAAAGGGAGGGTCTCGAGAGATAGGGGGGGGGGGGGGTCGCATTCGCATATTCTGTAACGGTCCCAAATTATTCACGTGTGTAATCTCTGTGGGTGACACGTTCTCCAGTCTTTCAAAGCACGGTTTTCTAACGTTCTTTGTTTCTGAAAGATATCGAGGAACAGTCGTTCCACTTATAATTGCTGGCGATCATCGAAAGCTCATAGAGAATATACTGCACTATATATATACTGACATTCTGACGTTCTAAAACAAAGTCAATGAAATTGTGAACCAGAGATTGACCTTGTGCACAATAATGCCATGGTTCACATGCTGTGCATGGACACACACGTTCTGATCACGAGTCTCACCAGTTGCAGCAGACAAACGCTGCTTCTGCATCGCTGGAGGCTGTCAGGCTGATGTTGAAGACAGATGTGTATATAGCTTGCATTGTTTGTTTCTACTGGACACAACAAGGTGTGTGTGTGTGTGTGTGTGTGTGTGTGTGTGTGTGTGTGTGTGTGTGTGTGTGTGCACGCGTGTCTGTGTGCACGCGTGTCTGTGTGTGTGTGTGTGTGAAATGAATAGGGATAGGGAGACGGCCTTCACAACATTGTGACTGTTAAGTTGTGAACTAGAGCGTTTATAAGCGATTCTCAGCGACCTCCATGAGAAAACCAACAGAAAAAAAAGAAAATCATCTCTTCTGCCATCATCTGTATGCTACATATACTATTCCCAGACCTATATGTATAACTGTGGCTACAAGTACAGTTACACTTGAACTTACTGTGAGAATTCCAGAATCAATACACCCAGGACCAAAGTCACATCAGAGGCCCCTTAGCTTTGTGGTCTTTGAAAACTCAGGGGGCCTTCATAGGTCTCTAGGCACTCTGCTAGGAACCGTTACATCTCAGTCCTATTCATAAGGGTTTGATCCATATGGAGCCATGATGAAATGTCCCTCATCTGAGCTTCTTTCTGAAATGTTCACGTATAGCGCTGTTATAGAATAGTGTCACATGTAAAGTGCGATACAAATAAAATGTATTATTATTATTATTATTATTATTATTCATGGACTTTGTCCCTATAATACTGATGCTGACACAGCACTGCTCAAAGACACTGTTCAACATTGGCTTGCGGGACATACGCTCTCATTCCAGCTAAAGTGCCCGTGTGGGCGGATTCTAATGTCCCCCTCGTTTACCTGTTCAATTGGAGGCTTGACCTTTTTTATTGGCAAGGTTTTCTCATCTCCCGCGAGCACTGTTCCGTGTCACTGTACCGCAATGTGCACTCCCGCCACACGTTCTGAGCTCTGTAACACAGATTATTATGCCTAAATGTTAATGTGCACAGTACCCATGCAGCCCAGTCCTCTGCCAATATCAGTAATGTGAACAGAATTCCATATGTTGTTAATTATGCATAATTAAACAAATTTCATCAATCTGCATGTGCGTAAAAACGTGTATATCTCTGCATATTGTATCATTGCTGATGGCAAAAGATATGTACCGACATGTAATAGTATTCATTATTCATTTGCTAAGCCTGCTGGTTGTATTTTGGGTATGCATGAAAACAGAAATGATAAACAAAACCTTCATGCAGTAAAATAGAGCAACACCCACATTTCTATCATTTAAGCATAGACACAGTAGCAGGGTTACATGATTGTGCAAAGAAAAAGTACAGTACAGTTGTACAGTACATCTCTGTGGGAGCCAAGCAGAGTTGTTTCCAGAGTGAACTCAGCGATAGCAGAAGGCTCATGACAGTCATTTTCACAGTATATTGTAGTACTTATCTTGGCTCCGAGACATGGACACTTTCAAAGAAATTAAAGAAATGGCAAGGGCGCCCGCTAGCCAAGTGGTCCAGGCGCATGCCACATATAGGCTTTGGCCTGACAGCGTGTCGCGTGTTCGAGTCCCGTTTATGACGACCTTTTCTGCATGTCTCTCCCCTTCTCCCTCTCCCTCTTTCCTGTTCATCTTCACTTAATAATATAAATAAAGGCAGAAAAGCCTAAAACAAATCTTTATTTTAATTTATTTTTTTAATATGGCTGGATGGCACTTACACCGCCTTCTAATGCAAAATCTCTCTTGGAAGAGCCACCCATCGAGTTCTCTAATATACGACAACCTTCCCTGTGTTTCTTCACTAGTCCGATCCAGAAGAACACAGTTAGCGCACCACTGCTACAGAGCTGATCATGAGGTTATGTCTTCCCTGATGCATCAGTAAGCAGGAACTGGGGATGGCAATGAAGGACCGGGAAGTCTGGCGTGGCATTGTGAAATCCACGTGGTCAAAATGTGATGAATGATGAGTAGGCCTACTTATCTGAAAGTAATTTTAAAAGCACCGCAAATGGATTACCGGTATTCATAAAATTTATACCAGGGATTTCACAGAATAAAATGCCTCACTTGACCTGACCGTGAAACCTAATTTCAGGCAGCTTCACTATGGGTGAAATTGTTGTGTAAGTCTCTTGAGTGCAGCACAGATGTAATTGAGGAAAAGGAGAACAGACTCAAACATTGGCATCTATTTTTGTATTCTTTAAAATTTGAGCTGCATCAATCTTCTGCTCGAGGTGTACAGTAGTTATGAATAATGGGTATACAGAAAAGTTATTCTGTTAGAAAACACATTATCTGTCATCTCGCAAGACTTTCTCGATAATATGACACTAGACCTGTAAGTGCCCGTCGCAGTGTGCGTGAAAGGTGGAGTGTGTACAGTAAGTAAAGAAGATGTCAGAACAGGCCTTTTTCTGGCCACAATAGACTGATAACTGACCATAATACATGTCAAATTTAAGTGTACTATACCAACCTTTAATTGCTGCTGCTTTGCCAAACGGAAGTCCTTAATTTTAGACGTGTGTTGCTGTGTCTGCTATGTATGGGGCTTGTTGTCAGCCTGGATGCATTTGACACAGCACATAGCTGGAGATCTCTGGGGCTGTGTGCCTGTGTGTGTGAAGTGAAGTGGCAGGCGAGGAGTGGGAAAACTGACTGTGGAAAGTGTACTTGGCAATCAATCCGGCCCACTGGCAGAGCCTCAATTGGCTAATTCAAGGTCAAGGTCAAGTGTATTCATGCGTCCCAAACTGGGCACTTCGTTTTACAGCAGACAATAAAAGCTCTCAAAGACATTACAAACAAACATACATAACAACAGACATACGTATACACTGGCTGAGGCAGAGGCTGGAAATTGCACAGGTGAAAGGAGTTGGCCTCATTAGGCCCACTGGCAGAGCCGCTACATACTAATTCCTACACGGGTTGTGTTTATAACCACGCCCCCGGCAAGTTAAGTTTACTGAGGTTAAGGTTAGGGTTAGAGTTAGGTTTAGGTATAGTTTTCTTGAGGTTAAGGTTAGGGTTAGTGTTAGGTTTAGGCTGTCAATCACAGCGACTGGCCAATCACAGCGCGTCGAATGCACAACCCGTGTAGTCTTTGGTATGTCGCGGCAGAGTCTGGCCCAGGTGAAAGGGGTTGGCCTCATTAGGCCCACTGGCAGAGCCTGACCAGAGCCTTTTGTGGTGGTTCTGGACAACCGTGGGTCCGACCGACTCGATACCGGGCACTGCACTCCCTGCGGGGGTGTGGAACGCGTTACACACACACACACACACACACACACACACACACACACACACACGCAAACAGAGACATGGGACATTTATAGTAGGGGGGGGGTCCCAAAATCCCAAAATCCCCTCAGGCAGAGGGGTCGCGAGACATGGCCAAAGCAAAGCATTTCAGGGGGTCCCTATAGCCAAAAACGTTAAGAACCCCTGGATTAGGCTATACTCACATCTGTTTCTTAGGACTACAAAGGAAAAATCTTGATGGCACCGTTGCACAAAAGCATTTGACTGAGTTTTAAGGTATAAAGGCATGGCATAGATAGAGGAAACCAAATGGGGAGATATAGTGTTTTCTTGAGAGTGGAAATTGCTTTGAATGTTGTTTATTTCTGAATAGACGCTAAGCTGTATATTTGTTCTCACTTCCCAAGGACAAATTCACTCTTGTATACCTTTTTAATGGCACATTTGCAATATAAGTGTGTTATGCAGCACTGTGTACCCTATATAAAATCCCCTTTGGGTTCTCATGCAATGACCTTTAGCATCTGTTACAGGCCCAAGGTTATTTACCTGAAAGCCGTGTGCTGTACTTTTCTATTGCTATACATCTGAGGGGTGGCCTGATGCTAATAATACCAGCGTGATTGAGCATGGCTCTATTTAAGGACAGTTCAGCTGCTGTATGCTACATTCTTTCTTGCTTTAATTGGATTAGGGACAAGGCTATCTTGTTTTGTTTGGGTCCTCCATTAGATTTCTTTCCCCCTTTGGTAACTATGTTTACAAAGGTTCTATATTAAAATCTCTCCCATTTCATTGAGGTCTACAAAGGTTCAGATTATAATTTTTGTTCTCACAGGTTTGATTAATTTCCTGTTTTATAACCACCAACATTCTTTTTTTTAATATATGTTGGTTCTGGTCAAAGATATTGGTAGTTGCTACCACAGTCTAACCTGCAGTGTATAGAGGTGTACAGAAAAAGTGAAATCTTCACCGGTACTGACGCACATCAGCATGTTTCCTTGAGCATACAGCTTCTGACGCGCTGTCTATGACCTTGTCATCAGACTCTGACATCTTTCTCTTTCTGGAAACAATCTTCTCTGATGATCAGAGGCAAGGCCGCAAGGGAATACAAAAGAGACATCATCTACTACATATTTACACATAGCATGTGTAGCAGTATGGGCGTTGACTTCTACTCTGCCCATCCTCCTACCAGTAATCAGGAAGCTGATTGCTTGCAGTATTTAAGCAGCACACACTCTGCCTGTGTTAGATTCTCCTCAGTCAGTGTGTGTGTTCCCGAACAGAGCTGGCCCTTTGGGCTTCAGCATGCCACGCAGTCCCACAGCATGTGTCATGAAGGACCCTTCATGACAATTATCCCTCAAACAAGGCTGGCCTAATGGGCTTCAGTATTGTTGGTTTCATTATGCCCAAGCCAGGTAAGCCTCTCTCGTGCCTGCAGTCAGTGTATTGTTGACTAGAGTTACTGTATGGTCATGAAATTGACCGGTTGTCTCTTGCTTTGTAGTCTGTGTGCTACCGTCCGTCTCTGCACGGACAGCACCCCCCCTCTCGGGTTGTCTACCCCTTGTGTGCCTGGAGGCTGCCTGTGCATCCTGCCCCTAAATTAGTGGTAGGTTTGTTTGTGTAGATGTTCCTTGTTGTGTAATATAATTGATTAACTTAACTTACGCCTTATTGAAATGGCCTGGTAACACTGCGGCTTGTGTTTCCAGGGCTTGGTGAAAGGAAGCCACGCTGCTGTTTTGCCTTGCCTGAATAATCGCTCAACACTGATCAATCACTGATCCACTAATCAAAGGAAGAAACATTATAATTATGTATGAACTGGGAATGTTCTATTGGACCCGGTTTATGGAGACCTGTGTAACCCTGTGTTGTCTGGATGCTCATTAATGTGTTTTCATTGTTCTCTCTTTGCTAGTTCCGGTGCTGAGGCCTCCGGGTCTGGACCAGGCGACGCCCGTCCCAGTGGTAGTGGTATCCCCTTCCCTTTTTGGTGTGCCTTGAGTTTGTTTTTGTTGTGTTCTGTGGTTTGGGTTGCCACTGCCCTGGGCGGGTTAGCTGGTCCCCTGTCCCCCTGGTAACCCTCAGCACCAGTCCGTAATTCTGAAGTACTTTAATACAGTTTTACCCTCTTTATGTCCAAGGAACCTCATGATATTCTACCTAAAGTAACTGAATAAAGCTTTGTACTTTTGTTAATTTAATGTACAACGAATCTGTGAGTCATAAGTAACTCGGGTGTCAATCAGATCTTTTAACTATTTCCTGGGGTGCAATTCCCCAGGTGGCGTAGTTGGCTATATCAATTCATACCGCCATGCCACAATTATTTAAAAGAGCGCTCACAGAAGCTGTACGTGGTCAATTAGAAGCACACAATTAGAAGCACACTAACAAAGGTGATGGAGCATATTGCACCTCCACTCTAGCCCAGGTGCTGGACAAAAGGCAGTACAAGAGGAAAAAAATAGTGTCCGCAACACCGGTATGAAAACTCTGCTCCACTGGTTTATTTGATTCAATCCAATTAGAAGCAAGGCCACAGACACAGGCACAGTTGTACTGAAAATGAGGACTTCAGAGATCTCTCCGGTGCAGACTCCTAACAATAATGACCCACACAATCTACTTGATTCGCAAAATATCAGGCTCGTATTTTGTTTCGGATTAATATCCGTTGGCTGCTCATATTCATATCGGGGACATTTTCCCATTGTATTTTGAAAACAAATATTTATAGGCTCGATTGGATCACTGTGTATTGCCTCATAACATTAATGATATTGCTGTAGAGGTTATAAACTTCTTCAGCTTACACGTGAGATAATTCATTGTGGAAACTGAATTGAAATTAAGGGAACAGTTTCATTAATTAAATCTGATTTGTGTCATATATATATATATATATAATGTTATATAAAAGTGTTTGATCAATGTTTTATATTGAGCTACGATCTCATTGTACAATGACACAATGACACGCTCGATATAAAACAGACTACAGTTGCTCCGAGAGTGAGGTCTAGCCAACATACTGCCATTGATTAAATGAGCTGTGTGTGTGTTTTTCCCATGAAAGGTTAACTGTAAACCAGGCTTGGCTATATAGGCTGTTGTTAACCTACACTGCATCCTCCCTTCTCAATGGAGTATTGTCTGTTCTATTCTTCTCCAAGTAGGATATAGACAATAGAGTACAGCCTACAGTAAAAAAAAATAAGCCTAATGATGATGATGTCACTGGTGGACGGGTTTCTGAACTGACAGCCCTCTTGAGAGACACAGACTGAGTAGGAAGGAACAAAATGTGGTATTTTATCATGAACATTATAGTGAGGAGTGGACCAATTAAATGAAGATGACCACTTGAAAAGTGGTCCTTTAAAATTAATTGCAGTCTTCAAATAACTGCCATTTCAATTAAATGACATGAAAAGGTTTGAGAACCACTGGCCTGTAGACAGGTTATAAACTGACCGATAAGTAGTAGCCTATTTTGACAGACAGAGAATTGGCACTTTCTGGCACGAGCCTGTGCACTTATGTGGATTCACGCGCAGCTGTGCTGATTGGCCTGCAGGATCTTGTTAAACAGTTGAAGTCCGCTGTGAGAGAGATGCTCCATTCACAATCACGCTGAGAGAGAGACAGAGAGAGAGAGAGCAGTCAGCTTGGTGTCCACTCTTCCTGGACCAATTATAGGCTATCTTTGGAACAGCTGGCAGCTTTCGCGTTTCGCCATGGATGCTACAATTTACCAAATCCTTTTTGGAGAGTTTGGCGACCCAAACTGTAGTTTGATAGATGCTTTCCAAGATACTTTTTACGAAAACGCGTCCCTCTTATTTATGAACCCTGACGGTAAGCTGTCATTCATTGCGTGTTTCTTTTGTGGACGTTTTAGAGAGCTATAGGCTATATGTTTTTGCACCGTTTCAGTGCATTCAGAGCTAATATAAGCGTATTGATTGCTTCCCCCCCCAAAGGTGCTTATTATTGCAATGCCACGACCGATGAGATCGGAACGTGCTGGCCACGGAGCAGCGCCGGGCGCGTCATGGAGAGACCGTGTCCAGAGTACATCAACGGCGTCAAGTACAATACAACAAGTAAGTTGCTCCGCGCGCATCTTTTTTGGAATGCTTTGAGGGAGCATTAGGCAGGCTATGCTCTACTCTCACAAAATCAATCCTGCAATTTGCAAATAATAAGTAACGCAATCTGAGTTGATTTGACAGACAGTCAAATGTGGTTCGTCCATCAATACTACTAGCCTACTACTACTACTACTAATAATAATAATAGCCTAAAAAAAATATTATATTAATTATCAATAACAATAATGGGAGGTCCTCCCAAATTATTCAATTAAAGCTGCTAAATTGTCCAGTTTAAGTTTAAAAGGGTGTAACAAAAACAAAGAAAAAAATCACACCCATGTGAAGTGAGTGGCGCTGTTATCATGTACATCGCCATACATCATTGCGTCCTCAGCTTCGTCTTCAATGTTTGTATTCAAATTTGTCAATGGCATGTTTGTGTCGGGACAAAGTTTGTGTTTACACGCACTGTGACGCACACTAAAAGCTGGACATATATAAGATATATAATTTAATTACATTATTGGCCGCAGTTCGGTGGTGCCAGGCTATGCAATAAATTGTCTGGTGAGAGGCAGTTCATATTGTCACTTACCTGAATTTACATGTACTTTTTTTATTATGTTGTCAATGTGTTAGTTTCCCACCCCAGACCCCACCTATAGCTACCCCTTACAGTTCACAGAGTATATGCCTACAGAGATGATGGGCTTGTGCTAGTCGTTATGACTATGGCTCATGCATGCAGAAACCATTTCTGACATGCTGTGTTGTGTTGTGCTGCGTTAGTGTCTGTGTTGGTCTGAGATGTCATGTTTACTTCCTCTGACTTTCTGCATGCGTTGCTGGATAGTATGCTACAGTATGAGTGTGCTGCACGTGAGATTACTATATGTGACTGGATAATTATGCAAATCTGCTGCCAAAATGACAATTGAGTCAGATATAACTGAATTAGATCACATGTTGTGTTGCATGTCAATATTGTGACCGGAGGCTGAGAACAAATTCACATCCAAGAGCAGGACTTTAAACTTGCACTTTTTACTCAGACAAACCAAGAGGAAAAGAAATGTCAGGGTCAAATAAATAAACCAAACGCTGAATATTGAAAACAGATCGTGCATAAGTTCAAACATTCCTTATTTACAGCGTTAATCGCATGCATGTGCACTTTAAGAATCCTTAACAAAGAATAATGATAAATGCCTCGTATAATTTTGCTTATATGCTATTTAGGATTGTCATAGCGTATGTATGATCATGGACTATATTTACACAACAGTCATATTGTTTTGCAACGTTATACAACATACATCTGGTGGACGTTGACGGGAGTGCTACACATTTTCAGGTTAAACTTCGACAGCATATATTGCAACATGCAGTATATGCAACATGCATAAACTTTTGCAACATGCAAATGGGTTTCTGGTGGCATAATTTATAAGCTATGCAAATTCCATGACCATCTTTGAGCTGTGATCTTAATAGCCTTCATCTGTTTGGATAGCGGAGAACTCGCTGGGGCGAAAATTCATCATCAATGTCTTCATCGTTATGCTAACATGTTGTCTCCATCAGTGTAGTTAGTATGTCAAACCCACAGATGTTATAGTTAATTTCCAAAGTGATCAAATTATTTTGTGCAATGAAATGGTCAGCTAAATAATGATAACTAGAAAAAGTGCCCCTCGGGGCACAGGTCTCCACCAGGGCAGGTCAGGTTGTGGCCTCCTGATGGCGCTATAATAGGCCAATGTGAAAAGGGTGCCATTTCTTCATACGCCTTTGATGGCAATTGGATGATTTGAGGCATTTTGTTCCAAAAATGTGTTTTGCAAAAATCAACCTGTTGGTGGCGCTATAACAGGCCAATGTGAAAAGGGTGGGATTTATTCCTCAGCCTAGTAAGAAAATGTTTGAAAGATTTCACGTAAATTGCATGCTGCGTTCATGATTTCAGGCTTTTGTTCAAAACGGGCCAATCTTGCAAACTTTGAAAGCCAATTATAGCTAATTAGGATGGAATATGAAATATCAGACAGATCCTGAAAAACAAACTCTCTCCCCATGCCTTCGGCCTGGTGGAGACAAAAAGGCGAATAATGTGAAGAATACCAATGAAAAGTAGGCCTACCATTTCAGGATATTGTTTACTAATGAATTACATTGTTTCGGTACTTTGGTGTTTAAACTTTTAGCATTCCTACTTTCTCTAGTGTTAACTCTAAACAACTATCCTCTCTCTATCTATCTCTCTCTCTCTCTCTCTCTCTCTCTCTCTCTTTCAAATCAATGCAATTTAAATGAAGGTGAAGTAAAACCAAAATGCACTAAATCGCGGTGACTTGGTAAATTGGTGAGTTCTCCAGTCCGGATACCATCTGTTTTACATATGGTTATAGTAAGACATTTTTAATTTGTCCATGATTTAACTTAACTTTACCAAATATGCTACTTAACTGTTCACTATCTCGGTGAGTGATTCTAAAGCGTTATTCATAGTCTAATATTTTCGGTGGTGAGGTGACCACCGAACTACAACATGACATCACGAGCTGCGGTGAAGAGCAAACCACCGCCACCACTCCAGCCCTTCTCTCTGTTTTTACTCACCACCGCTCAACGTTAGTTCAGCTCCGGTGGTCACCTCACCACCGGAGCGGTGGTCACCTCACCACCGAAAATCCAGACTATGAATGAGCCTTAAGGTTACACCGTCAAGAGTTCTTTATTGATTTCCATTTGCTTAAGTAATTTCACTGCATGTGTTCATGAAGGTCTTTCAGTGCACATCCAAATACACACACAACAATACAATCTTGTGAATCACAGAAGCTATAACTTTGCATTAATCGCCGCAGCACAGAGCAATATTTCCCACCACAGACTCGTAGTAACCTTACGTCAGTCAGGGTCACCAGAATTTCCACATCGGAGGAGAGTCTGGAAACCAGACCGGCATTGTCTGTAGGCCAATCAGAGGCGCGGGGGGGGGGGGGGTCCATGATGTGGTTATCCTTGTCTTACTACTGTATTCAGGATGAACGCAAACACAAGCAAACAAAAGGCAATATGAAACAGAACAGTTCTAGGCTAAGAATATCTCCCAACAAACTTTTTATTACATTACAAATTTACAGTAGACCTAAACACTGACATTGTTCTGCTTTTCAAATGGCTTCCGTGAGAATCCTCAGGGCAGTAAGGGGTTACATTCTGTAACATTGTACCAGTATATTAGAACAATAGGTCAAACCCAGGGATAACAGGGACTGTAATGGGCCATTATTCTATAGCCAGAGTAGTTGTACCGTTAAGCATAATGCTTGACCTTAATGAGTGTTTCAGTAACCCTGTCAAATGAACAGCTAAGTGGGCTTAATGTTAGGGAATTGTGTATTTTACAGTCACTTAAAGTCCAAGCCAAGGTTTCACACAGATCCGCATGGCCCCATCAGGTGTGCGGGGCTATAAATTGCCATTTCCATTTCGTTCGACATATAAATGATGAATGCCTGTGAAGTGCCTTGATAAGAGGCATATGCATTTTTAAACCACCCCTGTGTCCTCCTTTTGCGAGTGTTCATCCAGTTCAACGGTTTATAGAAGATGCACTTCATCGTATTTGCTGTATGTGTCACAAGGTCATTCAGTGTCTGGGCCTCGGGGGCCTTACTGTGTCACCCAACCTCTGCTCTGGGCTAGCAGGATAAACACATCAAACAGATCAAACAGACCTCAGTGTCTCTATATCACTGCAGGTTCCCAAACAATGGGTGGGACCTATTTGTGGGTCGCAGAACCAGTCCCTTTATTTCTATTTTTGTTTTCTACTTTTATTATTATTATTAAAAGGAGATATAGACAAGTTTCCTGTGTTTGTACAAAACGTCAAAGTCGTACGATTTGTCACACATTGCGTTACCGCAGTGAAATTTGTTCTCCGCATTTGACCCATCTCTTTGAGCGGTGAGCGATGCCGCGCTCGGGAATAATTTGATTAGTCGATTTGAATCATTTGATGCTGAGTGCCAAGCAGGGAGGCACTGGGTCCCATCTTTGGTATGACCCGGCCCGGGGATCGAACCCCGACCTCCCAGTTTCAGGGCGGACACTCTAACCACAAGGGCACTGTCTGGTCAGTGAGAAGTCAGTGATGTTTCCAAACAGTCACAAATGAGGAAGTGGGCGGCGGAGGCAGAGACCGAGCTCTCGACTCAAAGTATTAATTATTCTCTTTTATTTGTGCATATCAAATATATATTGCCCCCTGAAATACCCCAGCCACTACAGCATCGTTCATGTGGACTTCTCTGTCCAAGGTTATTCATTGCAATGATCAAAATTGCTATAATGATCTAGTATCATCATAGCGACGGTGACTGGCTTTCAAGCTGGCTGGTGACAGACTCACTATAGCGAGTAGCGACTTCCACCATTTCAACACATATACAACCCACTTCACATGAGCGATATTGATGTAACCGGGGGATTTGGTGTGTGTGTGGGGGGGGGGTCCGACGTTCTGTGACTTCTGTCAGATCCTCCGAGTTCTCCCCAGGGTGCAATCGGTTTGTGTGAGGGCTGAGGGGTGCTTGCTGCTGCTGCTGCTTTCACACCACCGAGACCAGGTGATTATATTATTCAATAAATAATCATAAACATACTATTTCACATGAACAATGTTGGTAAAACTAAGATATGGGGATGTATACAATATATATATATATACGGTATATATATTATTCATTGCAATCGCACCGCGTTTTCATTATAAAACTGCTGTGCTGGGTTGAACATACTTGCGCTGCAATTGGCTTAAAGTTTAAAACCCCCGAGGCGACATCCCGAGCAGTAAACACTAGTGGATATAAACAGCCTATAGACCGATTCACAGAGGGTTTCCTGGGTGCGGCCATTACTGAGGTGTACCATTAAGCGCAACAGCACTGATTAGCTACACCTGGCCTACGGAGCACCTGCTCCATGGATTACACCTCAGTAATGGCCGCGCCCAGGGCACCCCTCTGTGAATCGGTCTATAGGGAGCCAAAGGGAGAGTGTGTTGTTGCAGGACACCTCAGCATCATAATATAGGGGAAGATAGAGGGAAGAAAGGCCAACAAAATAGATTTATATGTTACATTTTGGCTTAAAACTACATATATCACCTTTAAAAACATTTAAGTAAAAAATGTTCATGAATTAAAAACAGAGATTTTCAGAGATTTCATGAAGAAAGCAAAGAAAAATCTAAGAAATGCCATGAATTAGGAAAAAAATGTTTATGAAGTAGTGAAAATAGTTTATTTTTACAAGTTTGGGTCCCCAGGAAAAATCTTATTTCTCTTTTGGGTCACATGCTAAAAAGTTTTGGAATCACTGCTCTATATGACCCGGAAGTTCCAGACCCACAGGAATGTGCCCAGGGTGCCAGCCCGGCCATTACCGGCCCGGTAATGCATTTGCATTTGATTGCATTATTGGCTTTCGTTTATTCTGTTTTTTGTTTACTTCGTTTGTAAATAATTGTAATAATGTTTTTTCCTCGTGATGTTTTCTCTTCTAAATGGACACTTGGTGTCTTTGCGTGACTTGTAGTTCACTGAGAACTACAACTCCCATGAGTTATCATTCAAATTGAAATGTTTTGACATAGGTGTGATCAATCATCCAATCAAGTGATGAACATATATTCTGTCCTATGTCACTTTTTGATTATGCCTGAAGAAGGTCAGTAGACCCAAAGCTTGCTAAATAAATACATTGATTGTGCGCAGATCTTAGTGCGCAGAGCTTTACTTAATTTTTTTCTCATGTTCCCTTTGTGGCTCCAGCACCTCTCTTAAGTTTTTTCAGTGGATGAGCGGTGGTTCTTTTTCCATCAATATTCATTTTAAAATATCTTACTGTAGACAAGTGGAGGGCATAATTTTAAAGGGTGAGTTGTCTAGTTCAATTAAAAAAGAAAAAAAAAAGTTTCTCTCATACCACTGTGGATATTTTGCCATCTATAAATAGCATGGTCAGTCATGACCAATCTGACCAATCCATCTAAAACTGCCGATATCTCTTTAGTGGAACATGATAGAATCTCATATTTATTTTGGATAAAATTAGACATTCTAAGTTGTAACGCATATTTTGATACATACCATGTTTACATAGTCCAACCAGAACCTTGTCTATTCATGCATGTATCTCAAAAATCAGTTATGAAGAAAAACACAGTTTTGATAAAAACACATCCAAGGACATTGTTTTGATATGACTTGGTGCCCATGATATGTATCAAAATATAGACTTGAAGGTATACTGTCTTATAAAAAATGTTTTAGTTCTTACCATCTACCATTACAGAGTAAATCACAGTTGAACCTCGCTTAGTCATACCATAAACACTCACAATAGTGAACAAATAGCCACGACAGGTATAACTCTCATTTAATTTTTTATGACTACTAACATAATAAAATTATAATAAATTAATAATATAATAAGTTGGTCATTAACCAACACATAGGTGAACACATACTGTAGGTGAACACATAGGTGAACACACGGACACGGACATTGCTGTTCCTTGGAGTGGTTGCACCACTCAAAAATAACACATTTTACAGGCATCTAGACTCCTTGCAAGGTGCAATCTCAAATAACACATTCAGGCCTCCACCAAGTGAAGATTCTACTGTATGAATCTGAAGATCTTGAAGTCGCTATATGCTGAGGCTGCTGACAAAAAAGTGCTTGAGTTTGCATGAGCTGAGCTAAATAACTATAAATCACTGCAGGACACTTGTGACTGCAACTAATTAAATCACTTGTGACTCTGTTTCAAAATGGAGCAGTAATGTGCTGTGCTCAACACTGACAATAATTATACTAAACAAGTTAACAACATGTTGCCCTTTTGGAAGGAAAGTGTGAGAGTTAGTCAGTGAGTAGTCTCTCAAGACAGACAGGCGCTGTTTTCCCGAAAGTTTGACGATGGGATTCTCAGATTGGTTAGTGAGAGATACTCCAAAAGTGGTCACTGCACATTCTGAATGAATACTGCATACAGTACATCTTGTTATGCTTCCACCACCGTGTATTTCACTGAGCATCCATTTGTTGTCTCTGCCAGGCGGAAGGCGTGGCCGAGACTTTCTATAGGCCTACGTGAAACTGTGCACACACACTCCCGAGACATCTTTCACATCTGTCTGTTATAGCAGCACCATATTACTCTTTTTCCCTCTCTCTTTTTGACTATAGCCTATTACTACAGATTTTGTGTGAACATCATGCAAATCGGTACACAGTATCTCTATATAGTCATGTGATCAAGTGATGTGTGATTTGGCTTCCAAAGTTTTCAGGAGTCGTCTGTTTTGAACAAAATGGCTCAATGCCGTGAAACCTTGCAGGCACATTATTCCATTAGAGGGCAAGACTTCCTGAACTTCTCAGGCTGCAACCTCCCAAGATAATGATATTAGACCCACCCTGACAAGCATACAAATTGTAGGCATTACATTTAGTTTGACTCGGTTCCACAGATAAACATGGTGAAAATAGCCAAACTACAACAAGCTCACAACGCTTCGCACTGCCTGTTAGGCACAGAATTCCACACATCGTGAATGCAGTGCCCGATTGCTGGGAGACTTTGCACATTCCCACTATTAAACCCAAGGTGGAATCTCCATCCCAAAATGTTCTAATCTCCTTATGTTTGCGCTATACTAGCCCAGGCCACTATAATAGCCCGCTTGTACAATCTCCTACAGATTTGGTCAAAAACTCACAAATCAACAATGTAGGAATCCTGTGCTCTGAGGAGCTCTCTTTTCTACTCATATTTTTTCACTTGCAAATTAATGTGTATTAACTCAGTAACATTCTAACATTATTTGATTTACTAATGAATCTTCATTCTTCTCACACAATTTCACACTTAGATTATGAGAACATTGCTTCAGAGTGAGTCAAGATGTGCTATACGTGGCAGTAATAGTGGAAGGCCTGCCTTATAGATTGTTGTCATTGATGCATGCAAATGCGGTGTAATCATTATGAACATCAATTATTAACATAACTATGCATGGATGAGCCTGTGTTATATAGAGTTTATTGCTTCATTTGCAAACACAGTGAGAGTCAGGGTGACCTAATAAGCTCATGCAGGGTGAGATTTGCTGGGGCTGAGGGCGGGTATATATGCCGGATATGCCCTCCATTAATTAATTTATCTCCAGTGGGGATATGTTTTATCCGTGCTTCTGCTCAGACTGATTTCCTGAGTGTCTGATATGTTTTATATTGTTTTATAATAACCCAATTTAACAATATAATAAAACATGTATGTTAAAATGTGTCAACATTTCTCTATCTATCAAAAAAGAGAAAAACCTTCCAAGGAAGGGACTGCACACTCCAGGGAACAGAGACGGACAACTTACTGCATCAAACTTATTTATTAGCACGACGCGTTTCGCCGTGAGCTTCGTCAGGTGCTATTCTCTATATATCTTTCAACATAAAACAAGGTATTTATGTTCAAAAATAGCATATCAACAACTTCACAAATATGCGTTATTTAATTTTTTACAAATCAAACCCAATGTTTGAAATTGTATTTAGGACTACTAAAGGATAAATTAAGTATAATGTCAAGTCTTTTTTGGTCCCGGTTCTGTAGTAAACGCCAAATATGCAAATCAAGTAGAACTGCAAAGATGGGGGAGAATCCGCTATGGCGACCCCTGATAATTAATCACAGAAAGAAGTAAAGCTAAATTGCACCAATGTGTCTTTTATTACTACAATCGCCAAGTATGGCACATGCACCATTGACATGACCAAAACAAGTGAGCCGGACAAACAAGTTGACACAACCCAAAGGCGGGTTGTGTCATTAGAAAGCCTACTTTCCCTATTGGAAGCACTCTGAGCCCCCCAACACACGTATAAAAGGTAGTTTTTGGCCAAAAGGGGATTCTTTTAGTTACTTTTAGTTACTCCACTGCACCCTCTACCGATATTGCCAAGAGAAAACCCTCATACAGAATATTTTCCCTCCGGTGAAAAAAAATCCCTTTTTGGCCAAAAAAGTACCTTTTATACGTGTGGTGGTTTCCACTAGGGAAAGTAGGCTTTCTGATGACACAACCCGCCTTTGTATTGGTAGGAAGCAAAAACGTAGTTTTTATTTACGCTAAAGATGAGAGGCTGGTCTGCTTATATGCGAGCCCCGGAACTCATTGGTAGCATAGCTCTAAAAGCAACGCATTAGAGCTAGGTACCAGAGCTAGTCCAAAACCACTTTTCAGGAAGCGGAAAAAATAACCAGTTACAGTGACTTCCATTCAGTTATTTAGTCACAGTTCCTATTTATATTTTTCATTGGTTAACATAATTTATGAAACCCACAGGCAAGCTCAAACACTTTACAGATGCTGCTCATTCCAAGAAATACAACCACTGAATGAAGTCAAAACACAGTTAATTTACAAGCTTGTTTTAAAAGCAATTGGATGGCAGATAATGTGTGCACCACAGAGCACTCCTTTCTACTGTGGTTATTTATTCATGTATTAAATAAACATCCATTTCCATGCATTTTTTTCTGTTTGTTTTTCCTTAATCTTTATGAATTAATAGAACACAAACGGCCCGTGATCTTTTAGAGTGGTTCCTAAGTGTTTCCCCTACCAGTCAAATTAGCACCACATCACAATAGAAGTAGCCCCAAGGGCACTTTTAACAAAAAGCAGGATAAACATACTCACAGGGCTGGACCGGTCGAGTCCCACCACAACCAGCGCGCAGATAGCAGAAACTCTACCGCCCGCTCCGTCGAGGCACACACAAACAAACAAGCCCTAATACCACCACTTTCACAGAACAACATAAATGATACAAACCAACAGACAACTAACGTGTGTTGCTCTCACAAGAATGCTGGCAAAAGGAATTCAAGGTAGAAGAGGGTTTATTTGCCACTCACTTTGCCTGCCTGTCAAAATAATAATAATACAATTAGTTGGAAGGTCTTCTTACTATTAAAGGGTGGTCCTTTAATAGTGCATATACAGACATAGGATTTCCCCCTTTCACATACTGTAAGTGACCTAATGCCTCTGTCGTGTCGAAGCCTGCAGGCTTGAGTCAGCCGTTGAGAGCCGCTGAGTCTCTCGACTCTCATGCGTGCAACCTCAGGGCCCCTTGCCACTGACCCAATGATCATATAAACGTCGCTGTCGGGCAGAATCCTTATTGCATCTCCATGTTTCACACCATATTGCTCTTCTTGCATCTTTGTGTTGCGTTCTCCAACTGTCTCCTGTAGGCTGTTTCATGGCTGTATCGGTGAATTTATTTAGCTCTTCCTGAGATTGCGTTAGCTCTCTCTCTCTCTCTCTCTCTCTCTCTCTCTCTCTCTCTCTCTCTCCCACTTGTTTATTTTTAACCATGATCATTCTACTCCATTTTAAAAATGTATTATTTGTGTATAAAGCCCACCACCATGGGCTGGCACCACCCTACGTGAGCCTATAGCTCCTATAGAGGAACGGCTATAGGCCACTTATAGGTCAACAGATCAGGGGCTCCTCAAGGTTCCATGTACAAAGTTAAAAGTGATCGAGCCTTTTCGATTGCCGCTCCAAATCCGTGGAACAACCTACCCTTAATTATTAGGTCTGCACCCTTTTTGGACATTTTTTAAAAGCAAACTGAAAACACACATGTTCTCCCAGGCCTGTGAAAGCTTACATGGAGACCTTGGTTGTACACTGTTTAATGTTTTATTTTGATGTGTTGTATGATATGTGATGCTTTGGTGTACAGCACTTTGGTCAGACGACGTTGGCTGCTTTATAAGTGACTTGACTTGACTTGACTAATGCGAGACATTATTCTGTTCATGCGGGATGATGTGGAACAAACTTGATGACTACATGCCGGCATTCCGACATACCGCCATTTCGGCAGGAGTTTCGACAATTCCTTGTGTACAGGGTTTGATGAGGGCCCAGGTAGGGCCAGGCCTTAATGGTGTAGTGAAATGAAAAATATGTTTTACACACATTTAGACCATGGTCATCGTAGTATAGGAGTATATGGATCATTCTGGGTAGTGAGACTATACAATCTGCATGACCTGTGAGCCGTACAGCAGTTTCGTTTTTGGCAGCAAATTTAGATTTTAGTTTTAGTCATGGTCTCTTGAATAGTTTTCACTTAGTTTTAGTCACATTTTGATGCCGTCGTAATGACTGTTAACGTTTTTACACTTGCTGAAAATAGCAGATCTACAAGCTCACAACGCGTCGCAGCGCCACACTTTGTGAGCTTGTAGATCTGCTGACAATGCACTGTGCTTGACTACTTGATTTTGGAATTGGAACTTGGAACATTGACTTAGGTCACATTCTCACCTAATACTTCGGTGCGAATGGGCGGAGAAGTTGGGATTCTTGCATATTTCATTTGCTGTGGTTTGCCTTCACACTGTCTGTGTCAAACGCAGCAAGGAAACGCAGCAGGGAATTGTATCAATGTGTTCACTTCATAAACTATAGCCTACACAGTGAAATCTATGGTGTTAAAATTATACTCATAACGTGCATGTGTCGTGCCGTCGGGGACTGGACCTCCACCTCTCTCTCTCTCTCTCTCTCTCTCTCTCTCACCCTCTCTCCGCACACATCCTTTGGGCATAGACTCTAGAGGCATACTGAGCACAGACAGACAGACTATTCTGTAGGCTAAACTGCAGTGTTTTTTATGCGTTTCCTTAAGCAATTGATTAATGTACTCGACCACATGGGCTTCTGTCTCCTCATTCGACCACGTCTATCCACAGTAAACAAGACATCTTTGTGCTGCGTAAAATATGCCTTCTCCGTCTCCTCACCCGCCACATTGTTTGCTTCATGTCCTTTGTTTGCTGCGGATTGCATTCACACCTGCACCGAATCGTAATCAAGTGCGATTGGAAGCAAAGGGAAACCCCCGTTTTTGGTCGGAGCAAACGAAGCGCACTTAATGACAATGTGCAGCAGGATTCGTTTTAATCGCAGTAAAGCTTTCTGGTGTGAAAGTCACCTTACATTGGATAATTTGATTGTTTAGGTCAGGGGTTTTCAACCTTTTTATACCAAGTACCACCACAGGATATATCTGGCTCTCCAAGTACCACCATAATAACTGATGTTAAAATACAGGAGTGTAATACCTGCCTCATCCTATTCAGCTATTAACACAAGAGGAAAATGTAATTTATACCTTTTTTTTTAATTCCCAAGCCAATTTTGCTGCTGCTAAAACGGTCTAATTAGTCTAATTAGCACAACTGATAATATTTCTAATGTGATGAATCCATCCTCAAATCTTCTATTAACGGCTAGGTGTGCTGTCATGCTCATTTCAACACAACTGGAGAGCCTATTTCAACCAATTGCGTGGTTAGAAGAACTAATTAGTTCTACTAACCAAGCTAGAAATATAAATATTTCATTCTACCTTTTGTCTTTTTTGGGCGACTCCTCTGAGTACCACCAGAGGGGGGGGCTCAAGTACCACTAGTGGTACTAGTACCAGTGGTTGGGAACCTCTGGTTTAGGTGATACACATTTGTGGATACCAAGTAGATCTTATAAAGACAGGTTTATAGTGTGTGGTTGCATTATACTATAGTATAGTATTATCTATGTAGTTGTAGATGGTCTACTCCACCGGCCAAAGGCGTGGCCTTCACAATTCCAAGTTCCTTTTCACTCTACTTAAGTTGTCAATGCTTAATTGAAACCAAATATAGTTTAATCCAATCCTCTGTATACCATTTTAGAAAAAGACAGATAGATGACATGTTAAGATCAATTAGACTCTAAGATATAGGAGCCATCTACATCAGGGGTGCTCACACTTTTTTGACTTGTGAGCTACTTTCAAAATGACCACCAATGTTTTGCTGGAAATAGTTATACCTGAGTAGGGGCTTTGGAAGAGCGGTGCTGGCATTACATAATAAGACAGAGGGGGGAAATTGGTAGTGTTTTCTTTATTTTTTAAAACAGTAGGCTGACAGGAAATGAGGAGAGAGATGAGGGGGTGACATGCAGTAAAGGCCGTCGGGATCGGGAGTCGAACCCGCGGCATACTGCCAGACTGGATTACCAGCCATGCACGGCCCGCTGAGCCATGCACGGCCCAGGCCTGTTTTCTTGTATATAACTTTGTAATGTAAGGCCCTGTGCCAGATGGTATGCTTGATCTGAACAAATATGGAAATTAGCCTACTACTAGTCTCGTGTAAGCCAGACAACTATTCTACAATCTTCGAATGCTAGTCTGGAAGTACACCTCCCAAAATCGGAGTAAGGAAGCTTCCATTTCCATTCACGAAAATATATTTTAAAATATCTTTAGATCTTCCCCCCCCCATTTCCATTTCAGGCCTACGTTTGTACAGTACGAAGTCCAACATGTCATGATTCAAATTGTCAGTCTCCTCTCTAGAACAACTGTGACAGGTCTTTACATAAGTGCACACAAAAGGTGTCCATGTTTGTTCAGAAGTTCCCAAGCGAAAATCTAATTTAAGTTGAGTAAAAATACGTCTAATTATGGGTGGTTGGAGTGTTTTCATTTAAGGAGTATAAGGCATCTAGCTAAGAGAGTGGTAAAGGGCATAATTCTATTAAGATGGGAACACCAAACAGGGCTGGTATGAGGGCTGAGTGGGACTTCCCCATATGACACAATATATGGGATTTAAAAATATCTGTCCAAGAACCTATAGTAAGCGAGGACAGGACCAAAACATTATGAGTTACACAATGTTATTGTCCAGATCGGTTGCATATACATCATTTATACCAGAGAATTCACAAAAGACACTACGCATATTGACAAGAAAGAGACACTATAGTGTCCGCATATTGAAAGAGACAGCTGAGAAAGTGGTACAGTCAGCTGGGGGCATTAAGCACACTGTGGCCTAGGCGTCCTTGAGGGAGTTCCAAGGGTTTCCCCAGCTAAATGACAGTTATAGGAACCATAATGGACCCTTATGGGTCTGTAGAGAGCGTAGAGACCCTTATGGGTCTACTCTGTAGAGAGTGTACAAATGGCTCAGAGTTAAATTAACTTTGATGTTTACAATGTACTGTACATTGCCGTCCCAGAGATAGAAATGCCATTAAATGGGGGACCGTAGCCTAATTCAGGTCAAACTGGGGGGCCCTTGAAATGACAGGGGGCCCCCCATATTGACACTTAAGTTATTAGCCTGCAGACCCCCCCCATTTGTAAATATATGCCAAGGACCCCCCCCCCCCCCATAAGAGAAGGCTCTAGCAGTGATTTTCAACCATTTAAAGAGGAGATGCAATTGTGTGAATAAATGGTAGGATGGAGGCTAATCATTGCTAATCATTGCCCCATACATACTAACCTGTTGGACTCATCTCTGCCTTTCCGTTGATATAGAATTATGCATTCACAATAAGTATGCATCGTCGACGTGATTAGCCTTTCATTCACAAAGATGATGAGCCTCTATTCACATGCACCTACTCTTAAAAATAATGAGATGATGATGAGATGACGGATAAGCCCTCCATCCATTCACACAATTTGCACCTCAGACGTCATCTTATACTGGCGTACTGTGGCGTCCTCAATTGTGCGGCGGTGAATGGCAGACCTCCCTTTATTCACTTACAACGGTCCCTCCCTTTGTACTGGCATCCTCACTTTTGCGGTCACTATACTAACATTGTTAGTTATACTATATATTAGACAGTGGACTCATACACACTATTCACACACATTGTGAATAGTGTATGTACCATTGTGGCGATGGATGAGAGGATAGAGAGCATTGCAAGCTTTTGTACATAATAATATTTTTTTAAATATGCTCACTATGTAATGTTTTGATTGTGCAGGTGCTGAACCCAAAATAACAAACCCAAAATAACCACAGATCAAAGGATAATTCATAGGCTTCCCTTCAGAGACTTCATTTTTGGCATCCGCCTGAGTGACATTTGTGCAGAAAGCTCTTCCTTCTGTCCTCTTCAAGTGAGTAGCTTGTAGTGAACAAGTGAATGACTTCAGAAATAGTCTAGGAGAAAAACACATCAATATTTTATGTAGAATTGACAGAAATGGTTAGACAAATGCATTATGACACATGGATAATATATAGAGTATGAGAGACAAAGAGGCATTTTTTGAGGTAAGTGGCAGAGGAGGTGGGCGATGTTGGCAGGGGTCTAAACCAAAGGCTAATTTCATGTTTCTTTCATTTTTAATAAGGCATGTCAAGTCATTCGTCTATGCCTGTGGAGTCTTGCCATTGTTTTGTAGTTTTCTTGCATTCTTAACAAGCCCTTATCAAGGACTATTATGCAAATTTGCAATTGCAATTTGACCTATTTTTCAGGAATATGACATTATTCATGATGTTGTTGGTGAATAGAGTAGCTTAATCATGTGTAATGTACAGATGGTTAGTCAGAGATGTAAGTAATGCTTAACCCTGCACCGCTGCCTGCCTCAAATTAGTTCTTCCTCGCTGGAGGAAGTAGTCACACACCCTGCTTTCCCATCAGTTCTGTCTGCGCCATCAGGACTTGCTTCACGAAGACAGTGTGATGTCACAGTAACGCAGGGAGACCAAAGGGCTTTTGCTGTGATATATGTCACAGTCTGACACTCTGTCAACTCTGGATCAACTGGTGAAACTTTTCCTTCTTTTGTACACTGTGCAAAGTGCACTGCTCCTGTGACTACAATAATCCACCAGACGCTGACTAAACACCGCTGACTAAAAAATATCCTGTTGGCATAGGTGCATTGTAAGAAAGAAAGAAGAATAGACTACGTAAACAAAATGTGGTGTACAGTACGCGTCATCAACAAATGGCACCTCGAAACAGATCACCAAGAAATAGCCGTCTTTGGAGAAAATGACACAGTTACAGTAATAAGACTGCAGGCACTGGTCCTGGCAGTGCAGAACCTGGCAGAATGTGTGCTGTATAATATTCTATCTAGTTACAGTAGGCGTGAGCCTTTTGTAAAAGAGAATCCCATACATCTGTCTTTAATGTTCCATAAATAATGCTCTTCTGTATTTTAAGGTGGAACGATAAAGTAATAATGATTCTTCTTCGGTAACTGCATCAAATTATTGCCTTTTGATTGCCGTTGAGGACCAATAGCAAGAACCAATAAGATGGAATTAGAATTTTTGATGTATAATAGTAGCAGTTCATTAACACTAACAGTATATGATAATACAATCCCTGGCCTATTTTCAGCCAATACAATTCTCCTTCTAATGGTGACATGCTTTTCTCTTTCTCTCTCTCTCTCTCTCTCTCTCTCTCTCTCTCTCTCTCTCTCCCATAACTAGGCTATACTAATCATATTTTGACAGTCCAGTTTAATGTCCTCCTGAGAACTGTCTGTAAGATCACATAGACTGTAATAGAGTAGTCACCTACTGTAAGTGGCTCAATTATGGCAGTAAAAACATCACTTTAGAAGTGAACATTCTAAAGTGCAGTACTGTACAGTATAATGCTGGGAAAAACGTCAAACTAAAAAGACAGAAATAGCATTATGAAATATGAATGCATCTGCATTGAGTACAAACTAAGTACTCAAAAGGAAGAAAACAAAATCCATCTGTTTAAAATATACGAACACAGGCTTCTCTCCCGTTTAGTTTGTAATGCATCTAAATGGTAAAATGTTGTTTTCTCAAAAGGAGGGGGGTGTGTTATGATGCAGTATGAGTATAGAGTACCTCACCACATAGGGAGACTAAATTAGTTATGCCCCAATCTGCTAAACTTCAGTGTGTACATAAATTAAAATGAAGAAGCTTGATGTAGGAAGAGACATCCTCTCCTCCTCTCAGATCCATTTGCCAAAGGATTTAACACTCCAACACACTCCAAAGCCCTGACACACCACATCTGTCATTTGGGACTTTACTTCATGACCACTGCATGCTGCAAGGATTTGCAAGTCCAAATGCATTGTATTTTAAATTCCCTGTGCAATGAAAAGAAATACAGACTGGGCAAAGTATGACAAAGCATTGACTGATATAGTTACTGCTTTCTTCTGTACATTCGTTTTAAATTGCGGCCTTGAAGAACTAATACAAATCATCTTCTTCTCCTTTGCAGGGAGTGCATACCGAGAGTGCATGGATAATGGGACGTGGGCTATGAGGAGCAATTACTCAAGCTGTGAACCCATTTTGGAGGAAAAGGTTAGTCTCCAGAAATCCACTACTGTATTCCTCCCATTATGTACGTAGATGTAATCAGCAACAGACATGCTTTCCCTGGGTTCCAGCCTGATTCTCTGCGTTCCGCGGGTCTGAAAATGTCACTGCGCTGCTCAGTCTGGACAGAGGCTGCTTTTGACTCGCATTTCATAACGTGAACTGTTACGTATAGCCACGTTGTTGCTGATACGTCATCAGCCAGCGCCACTCTGTCCATGCTTCTCACTGTTGGGAAAAAATAGCGCCGTTCGAGACTTGAGAGTAAAAACCTACGGTAAAAAGTAAACGTAGTCCACTGTCAGGGTCAGTAGTATAAAAAGAGTTTAGTGAATGATAAGGGGACGTTGCAGGACAACAGCAGTAGCTGTGCAGTGCGCATTGATACAACGTCAAACTGGTGTTTTTCCTCAACCCGCACCACAGCGAATCAGACTGGAAGCCAGGCTAAGACATGCTCACCACATTTCCTTATCATTATTTGACCAAAGGAGAAGTTTCCAGCTCCATAATGGTTTTTTTTAGGAATATTTAAAAAATAATACTCACATTTTTCACCGGTTTTACGATAGATTTTCAGATTTTATGATATTTTCTTTTGGTGTGAAATTTCATGTTGAAATATTAAAGAAGATTGCCATGTATTGCTGTACTTTAACATATTTTCATGAGAGATATTTTTTATGGAATATATTACATCAGGTACCCACCCGGCTGGTTTAGTGATGGTGTGACAAAAGTTGGGTTTAGTGTTCTACAGTTAGTCTACAGTTAATCTACTAATTATAGGTGAAACTCCCATATCGTATGTAATGAGTTTTGGCCTGATTACCTCTCCTCGTGGCCCCTGATTATGTGGTTCATGCTCTATTTCCATCTAATTTTAAGCAGAGACACAAGTATGTCAATGACAGATTCCTTTCTGCACTGCCATTTTACCTGCTGCCTCCCTTGATGGGACTGTATACAGTGTATACTCATTAAATGACAAATTATGCATATTCAGCATATGCCAGCATACTGTACAATAGCACAGTAGAAACAATCCGGAGAAATGTTTTGTTAGGTTACCTTGGTCTCGAGTCTATTATATCGCTAGAAGCTCCAAAGCATTCATATTTTGAACGAGAGGCATGTTGAAGTCAGAAATGAAGTGCGTAGTATATCCATCAGATCAAAACCGCGGAGAGCGTCCTGGATTAGGAGAGACGAGGCATTCTTTCTGCCGCGCTAACAGCGAATCGAACGGTAAGCTAATATGAAGGCAGAGCGAAGCGACAGGTGCCATAGAGGCTCACTCAAAAAAAAAAAGATATCATTGATGTGTACACTACACACGTCCTATGAACGCGTTGATTAGGTTCCCTAGGGCGCGTGGAGCCGTCCTACGGACGGAAACGGTTAATAATAATTATCTTTATTGTCCCGAAGGATATTCATCTTCACAGGTCTGTTCAACACCAACAACAAAAGCACATAGTACAGAAACAACATAACACCAATGAGTTCCCCACTGTGTACAGAAACCATCTTATCGGCGGGGCAGTTTGTTTAATGCCGCGATGGCTGAGGGGACAAAACTCCTACTGAAACGAACCTTTTTCCAGTAATGCACGCTAGTGTACACCATTGCCCATTCACATTGCATTGAAGTTGGCGTGTGTTTTATATTGCATGTCATGTAATGAAATGATTCATATTGTTGTCTCTACAGAGGAAGTATCCCATGCATTATAAAATAGCGCTGATCATCAACTACCTTGGCCACTGCATATCTGTGGGCGCTTTGGTCGTGGCCTTCGTTCTCTTCTTGTGCTTAAGGCAAGTACAAAAATAGTTGCGTTTCGAAATGTTTCTCATGCACAAGTGGCCACTTACAAATCAATCACAGAAAATCATGCAATGCTTTGGACAGCTGTGCTTATCATTAACTCGTTTATGTCAGATGAATATATATGTATATATAGCCCCCCGCCTTCCCGTGAGAGACACAGTACATATGCCGTGCTGTGCATTTCAAAATGTTTAGCCAACATGACTCCTTTCCATTTTCCTGTTTGCAATGCACACCCATCCCCCCCCCCCCCCCCCCCCCCCACACACACACACACACACACACACACACACACACACTCACGTTCTATTCAGCCTTCCCTTTTCCATTTCATAGTTCCCTAATCCCTTTGTGCTTCAGTGTGAAAGTAATGCATTTACTCTAATGCATATAATATATATATATATATATATATATATATATATATATATATATATATAATGCATTTCGTGACACAGAAAGTCATATTGTAAGTGATATTATCTAATATACTATATTATAGCACATTATGAAAGTAACTCCACCACACCGTGAATGAGCTTACGCTAATAGATCATTTTGACATCTCCTCCACTTGACTTTCACTATAGAAGCATACGATGTCTTCGAAACATCATCCACTGGAACCTAATCACCACCTTCATTTTAAGGAACGTTATGTGGTTTCTGCTTCAGTTGATTGACCACAACATCCATGAGAGCAATGAGGTAACAGCCATGATTTATATGTGTTGTATGCACACATGAAAGTCAGTGCTGCCCTGAGCCATGAAGGAATGAAAATAGCATTTGTTTTTGCTTCAACCTTTTGAGTGACTACATTACGCTTTCTCTTTCAGCCCTGGTGTCGCTTAATTACCACGATATACAACTATTTTGTGGTGACTAACTTTTTCTGGATGTTTGTTGAAGGATGCTACCTTCATACTGCCATTGTGATGACTTATTCAACTGACAAGCTTAGAAAGTGGGTCTTTCTTTTCATTGGCTGGTGTAAGTACATCTATGTTCACAATGTGTTTGAATTTGAGTTAGACATGCTTTCATAAACCTTCTCTTGTTGGCCAAATGTCACACTGTTATTACTGTTAGAGGCAGAGCCATCATTATTTTTGGTTCCAGTTCATCTTCTTCTCTGCTCTTGTCATTCGGCGATGATAGATTGTGAATTGAAAATTGAAAAATGTCCACCAAAACAGGGAAAGGAATTATTGTTGAGATTGAAAACTAAATTATGTGTCAGCTGCCTACACTTGCTACAGAAAACTAAATTACCAGTCATGCTGCCTACACTTGCTACAGATGCGTGTTCAGTTTGTATTTCCCTCCAACTTCAAAACAACATTATTCCATGCTCCATCATCATGCGCTTGAATGCTTCAAATACCGTGAATTTTGCTTGGAAATGAGGGACACGTCCGTTCGTTAACGCAGTGATTCTCAAGCATTTTAATTTCAAGATTGGCCAAATCGATATGCATTTGGCTGCAGACCACCATTTGAAAAGGTTTTGAGACAAAAGACGATAAGAGACGATTTGTCGATCATGTCAACATTTTTCGTATAGCTGTAAAGATGGACAAATAACCTCAAAAGAATATAGTCAAAACCATTGGCATTGTCCATATACCAATACCAATAGTCAAAACCAAATAGGGCTTAAGTGTTAAAACTCTACCTTATTTTACTGGAGACCCCTTGAAACCCCCTCAAGGACCCACTTTGAGATGCACTGGTTTAAAGGATGGATTGTAGGGGTCGGATGGTATAAGCAGTGAAGCGTGGCCAATGGTCATGTTTGCGGTTATGCATGACTTACTGTTTCACACTGATAGAACGAGCACTGGGGGGAAAATATGTAGGTCATGTTAAATTGACTCACACCAAACGTCTTCAGAATAAATGGCTGTGAAAGGAAATTCCTACTGGCCCTATGAAGTGGAAATCGCTACATTCCATGATATACAATTTTGGTCCAATCTTGCAAGATAATAAATTGACTAGTATGAACTTGATTGGGCACCCATAGAACCGGGGGGCACAACTACATAAATCGTTTGATGTGACGCTACATATTATTATATTCCTGCTATTCTAATTATATTTTGAAATCTTGGGTGACTCCACCTTTTGGGCAGTGTCAGTGTCAGTGTCCATTCTTATATCACTCCTTTGTGATCGCTAATTAATAGGACATGAAAGAAGTTCTCTTCTCTTCTCTTCTCTCTCGCGTCAATGATGAAAGAAGTAGAACAGTTTAAATGTGTCTAACACTAGGGAAATGATGATTAGCCAGGTAAAGTATGATTGACATCAGGTGTGCTGTATTTAACAGTGGTGGAAAAAGTACTCAAATGTTTTACTTAAGTAAAAGTATTTATACTGCAATATAGAAGTACTCCGTCATAAGTAAACGTCTACTCTGGAATTCAAAATGTACTTGAGTAAAAGTACAAATGTATTAGCATCAAAATGTACTTGAAGAACCAAAAGTAAAAGTACTCATTGCGCAGAATGTCCCGTTTCAAGTTTTCAAATGTATACAAATCTTCTGAAAATAGCAGATCTACAAGCTCACAATGCATCGCATCGAGAGATTCGAGACACATTGTGAGCTTGTAGATCGGCTGTTTTCAAATGGCCGAAATGTATAGGGCGGAAGGGGTTAACGTATGTTTTGTAATAATAATCGAAATCTACAAAGTACCTATAGTAACTAAAGTTTTCAAGTAAATGTAGTGGAGTAAAAGTACAATGTTTGGATCCAAAATGTAGTGAAGTAGAAGTGAAAGTATTGGAAATACTCAAGTAAAGTACTAATATCCCAAAATTGTACTTAAGTGAAGTACTTAAGTAAATGTACTTATTTTGTTACTTTCCACACACTATACAAATCTTGCTGTGTTAAAAAAAAACATAAAATCACAAATACACGGTGAAATGGCGTCCTTTTTTGGTATCATTTAGTGGGTTGGAGCTGGGTTACATTTTCATTTAATTTTATTGGTACTTGACCTTGATTTTACTGAAGCAGTTGAGTCTATGATTGTGTACATACAGTGCAGCCTTTACCATACAGTATAGTTAAAGGAGAATTCTATGCTAAAAGGCTTTCTTACCTTTATTTGAGGTCCAGGTGTTATTTTGTGCAAAAGTGCATTATTGGCTATTTCCCTTCCAATAAGCCCTAAATGAATTACATTGAATTGAATGGGGCTATGGGGTGTTGTGCTAATTCACTTATTTCCATCGCTCACATTTTTTTATTTTAATATATATTCTCTTCATAATGTAAATAGTATCCCAAGCGGCACACTTTACTACTTTTTTCAATGGAAATAAGCGAATTAGCACAAAAACCCAACCCCCATTGAGGGCTTATGGTAGGGGAAATAGCCAATAATGCACTTTTGCACAAAATAACACCTGGACCTCTTTGGTTGGGACCTAACAACTACAAATAAAGGTAAGAAAGCCTTCTAGCATGGAATTCTCCTTTAATATGTGTGGGACGGTTCACTTACCTTCCGATTCGATACGATCTCGATACTCGATGGTGCTGATTCGATTTATATTGTGATTCTTAATTATATTGTGATTCAATGATTGTTGCGATTCTATATTACGATATTCCCCCCAAGTTACATCGCCTCGAGTTTAAAATCGATTAAACAAAATCGTGGCATTACAAAACGTGATATTTGAGTGAATCGATTATAATTTTTTGCCCACCCCTACTAGTTTTAGAGCTGTTAATACTGCTGCAAATTAATATTTTTGTGCAGATTTCCTTTCAAAATGAAATAATGTACAATGTATAAGTCCTCTCTACCACAACTCAAATAATCCTATTTATTTCAGGCATTCCATGTCCTATCATTATTGCTTGGGCTATTGGCAAGCTGTATTATGAGAATGAACAGTAAGCATTTACGCTAATTATTCATTGACATTGAACAATACAAATTAAACACTGCATTTTTTTAAACACTGATTTTCATATACAATTATGCTTTATACCAACAGATGCTGGTTTGGCAAGGAGCCTGGGAAGTATATTGACTACATTTACCAAGGGCCTGTTATCCTTGTCCTTTTGGTGAGCGCAAAACGGGGGAATTCAACTGTTCACTTAACGTTTCCACTTTCCTGGAACGCGGCAGTAGATGGCTGGTGTCCACCACCGCACACTGTAATTACCATATGCACTGTTTGTTTCCAGCTGGAGACCTGTGCTGCATTTCCCTGCCCCTAGTCTATTATATACTTTATCAAAAGCATCCATTACCTTGGCTGGTAATAGCCCCGTCTGACTCCCGATCCAGACGGCCTTTACTGCATGTCATCTCTCAGGCAAAAGGCAAAAGTCACAAAAACAAAACATTCAAAAAAAGAAGCATTCATTGATATCATAATGCACTGTGTCAACATGAATCATAATAATATACGGTTGATTTATTGGCCTACATGAGACATTTACTAACAGTCAAATCGCTCTATGGAAATGAGAATCTATTGTATTGTCTATACTTTCTTATTGTGCACAATGCCAGTCCCAGAACGGTGATAGAGCTGATCATGACTCACTACCCAAATTTGCTGTCAGGTTAATTTAATTGTGAACTATTAGAAATTAATCGAGATTAACGTTCATGCTTATATTCATTCTTCTACCAGATAAATTTCGTGTTCCTCTTCAACATTGTACGAATTCTCATGACCAAACTGAGAGCTTCTACGACATCTGAAACAATACAGTATAGGTGAGTTCCTACTGCAGATGATTGCAGTACTTATATTAATTAAATGTCTTAAGCCATTCTGTACGTTGAACCCCTTTTGGTGTTTTAAGCATGATGTTATACTTTAGCTATAAAAAAATAGCAGATCTACAAGCTACGAGCTTGTAGGTCTTCTATTGTTGAAAAATCGTGAAAATGTGGGGCAAATCTTTGAATATATACAGTATTCTTTCAGAGCGAACGTTTTTAACTCAAATCTTTGCTTCTGGGGGAGGGGGTGGGTCCCTGGAACAACGTATTTTCAGATGGGGGTCGGTGGCCAATTACATTTAATTTTGGGGGTGAAAAAGGTTGAGCACCACTGACATAGAAACATAGGTTTTTCAGAAGACTGTCAATCCTATATTGGTTCCGTCAATCAGCTGCCAAATATATGGCCCTTATACACTGCACCAAACAAACATTCATCCTGAATGGAAGTGAAGTTAACCATTTTATATAAGGTGGCCCAATACTCATTATTATAATTATTTATATTTTTGTTATACTGTACCTTGCTATTATATGTTGTGATTTGTATTCATGAAAAGAGAGCAAAGACATGCACAACATCCCCAACCCAAATGTGGGCAGGTGCTGAGTACCCTACTGGTACTCCTAGTCATATAATGGTGCTCATTAACAAACACATAGGCGGACACATACGTAGGTACATAGGTGAACACGGACATTGCTGTTCCTTGGAGTGGTTGCACCACTCAAAAATAAAGAAAACGCTCGCACACTGAGGGCTCCAATGCGAACGCTAGAGGCGGGATCAACGTGAGACTGGTGACGTATTGTAGCTGTGCCACAGCGCAAATGTAAACACAAGCTAACAAGACTACAACCTTAGAGTATAACTATAATAGAGACGTCACCGAGAGGAAGCCCTGAGGCGAACTGGACATAGTGGCCGAATGTGGTATTGCAGCTCGAGCCAGCGCCGGGCCGTTGACTATCATTGTGCACGTTCATGTTATTGGGGCAATGACACGTGAGCGCTGTTGCATACGTGAACGTGTGCAATGATAGTCAACGGCCAGCGCGTTCACGATTTGGCCCAATCCATCCCAGAATGCACTCTGTTCCTACCCGGAAAGAGGAGTGAAATCGCCTCATGCGCTTTTGAACAACTTAACCTTGTTACCAAAAAGCATCGTTGGGACTTACAGGGTACGTCTCTATTAATATATATACTCTATATATATATATACTCTAAGACTACAACTCAAAATTATTATGGAGATATCTGATTTTTGTCCCACTGCTTCCGGGTTCATCGTTTCTGCTTGAGAGAGACCAGATCAAGGTAGGAGGAGGGAACCATTCTGCCGCAATCTTAAATAAATGAAGGATAGCTGTGAAAATGATTGTAATTCATTAGTTTACAAAGGTTTCACTTTCCAGTAGGCTATTTCAAACTATGCAATTTCTTTCCAAATACAGGCTTGAGTTTTGAATCTTTTCGTTTCTGAAATCATTGTTCCAGTTGTCTCTGGGCTTATCTGTCATTCTAACATTGCATTGGTGCAGTTAGTGGTTCTGGGCAAAGGAGATAGTTTTTGTATTAAAAAAAACATATCGGAAGCAAGCACAGGTTAGATGTTATGCACTATTTGCAATTGGAAAAGATAACGTTTGAATTGAGAGGGAGTGAAGACAGAAGTGCACGCTAACCCCTCCTACACAATAGATAACATAATACAAAATTGGAAAGGAAAATACATAAAGTGTAATTCAGTTCACTCTAAGAGGGCACAACAGCTTTTTGGGAAAGTTTGAGAGCAAGAGTGTCTGTCCTGTTGTCTTTGTTTTGTTTGTCTCTTACCATCCGTCACTGTTTGTTTAACAGTTTTCTGTTGTTTGTTTATCGCATTTATATACTTTTATTTGTATTGTATCTGGAACATGTACACTACCTGTCACTATTATTATTTTGTTGTTTTATATTACTTACTCATTTATCTGTCAATGATATTCTGAAGTTATGTCAAATACAAAAAAAACGTATTTAAAAAAACGAAAACAAAAACAACATAGTTTTGTATCAGGCTTTGTCGAGCAACTACTACACGAATGCTTAGAAGCAAACGAATGGACCGATTCCAATATTTGTTTACACCCATCATCCCTCCAAATGGTCCAATAATAGGACCCAGGATTATTAAAAGAAAAGTAATTCCCCATTTAGTTTGGTTTAAAGCAAGTTACTGTTCAAATGCATTGCACAATATTAATGTAAGTATACTTGACCAATAGACTTATTCTGTGCCATTGCTGATATTCTGGCTTCCAATTCAGACATCGCAAACTACTGTTTGCATATCTCCAGATATGGCTGGGCAACATATCTATCCATAACAATAATGGTGATATGAGACTATACCTTCTCTGTCCTTTCAGTCTCCTCTTTGTCCATCTTCATAAATGTCCTCTACTGAATTTGACCGACCTTTTTGACCCATGGTTGAAATGTCTCAACAGAAGAGAGTAGGGAGAGAAGAACCTCTCCAACCATTGTAGCTGTGTTTGTTCGTTATATCGCATTAACATACTCTATTACCATACTTTAAAATATTGTTTTATACATTCAAATAAGTCCCGTATTGTAGCTTTGAAGATCATTGTGAGAAATGACATCACGATCAAGTGGATGATGGATGCAAGGACATTTTCATCACTCACACCCCCCGATGTTTTATGTCTCTGTCTTCACAGGAAAGCAGTGAAAGCAACGTTGGTGTTACTACCCCTGTTGGGAATCACGTACATGCTCTTCTTTGTGAATCCGGGGGAGGATGACATTTCCCAAATAGTTTTCATCTATTTCAATTCCTTTTTACAATCGTTTCAGGTGAGAGTAATTTCGTAATTCTGAACATCGTCCTTTCGTAGAGTTTCATCACTTTCAGATAATGAGCTCTCGAGAGGAAGAGTCAGTTGTAATAGCATGTCGTCACTGTCGGGTGGAAACCAGTGTTGTCTTTGGCATTTTAGGTTTAGTCATAGTCTTTGGAATAAAACATTTAGTTTTAGTCACGTTTTAGTCACCTGAATGTTTTAGTGTCTAGTTTTAGTCGACTAAATGTCATAAGATTTTAGTCGACTAAATTTACAGTTGATTTAGTCGACTAAAATGTATTTTGGCAGACCTTGATGTTGTCGTAATGGCTGATTTTACACTTCACTTTTACACGTAGATCTGCTATTTTCAGCACGCAACCAAGTGTAAAATGACTTACGTATACTGGATCTCTTCTCCACTAGTCCCTTCCTAACATTTTAGTCTCATTTTAATTTGTTGACGAAATTGCCAATATATTCAGTCTTTAAATACTTTTAGTCATCATAGCTTAGTTTTCATGTAGTTTCCATTTAGTTTTCGTCAGTGAAAAAGGATAGTCGACGAACATTTTTCGTCATAGTATTAGTCGACGAAATCAACACTGGTGGAAACGGTGGTAGAAAAGGGACTCAAAACTATACTGCAATGCAGAAATTCACTGCAACGTAAAGGTCCGGAATTCAAAATGTATTGGCATCCACATGTAAAGTACTCATTGTGCAGCATATGTCCCAGTAGATTGTCTATTTTCAAATGGCCGAAAACCGAAATGTATATAGGACTGAAGTTTATTTTAGTAGTAGTAACTAAAGTAGTAACTAAAGCTTTCAAATTATTGTAGTGGAGCACTTCAGGGCGTGTAGAGCCAACCATAGCAACCAGGTCTCTCCATCTGGGTCTGTCGTGGGCAAGATGTTGAGCTTGTGCCAATGTCACGTTACATGCTCTACGTTCCTGGGCTATTACATCCAGCCATCGTGACGTGTTTAGGCTACATTTTTGCGTATGATGAAGTAGGCTCAGGGGCATAAATAAACTATAAAAGCTTGAAATATGGAGATAAGAGGCTCCTTGCCCGACAGAGATGATATTGTCAGAGCATATACTTAGTGGGGCGATCAGGCTAAGTGGGGACATGTGCGCCTGATGTGCTCTCTGCGGGTCAGGGGTTTCCGCTAGACAATTTTTTAGACAGCCACCATGACTGGCAAGATTCTATTCGCCCGGGCCAAAGGATAAATTAATAATCGGCCATAATATATTAGTGTTTGTTTGCAGATACTATGCATGGTGCAGTTAACCACCGCCGACCGATCATTACACAAAGTGTAATATTATCACATTACTGCAGCGCTTTCCACTTCATCACAGATGCAATATGTGCCTGCCTTTATATAGTTTATTGGAATACCAGACGCCTCGCCCCTTTACCAACTCTCCCCTCACGGGAAAAATTTAATGTAGTTAACAGTTAATTTAGTATTTCCCTCCCTCCCTGAAATCTGAAATGATGTATAGTAGTCGATCTCTATACTCTGTAAAATCAAAGAAGAATAACATGAGACAGAGACGGTGACTGCGGGGAAGTTAATTTAGGACCTTCTAGCAGTTAATTTCGTTTTATTAAACACATTTCTTCCATATGTAGCCCATGTTTTGTAATGGCATCATGATGTACAGAGTGAACTTAACAATTATAAATGAATATAATACCTTTTATATAATCACCAACATGAATTTATGTTTGTTATTTACAGCTAGGTAGAGTAGTGGGGCGAGATGGAAAAGGGGCGACCGACCTGTTACCGTTTCTTGAAGCATATCTACCGTACTCTATCATACAGGTGTCGCCGATTTTTTTAACTTAAGTTGTATGAAATACTTGCCATTCATATAGTGGTTGCAACTGTATTAATTGATTGCTCGAGTCCCGTGGTGGGAGTTCTGCTTTGGTTTTGGTGAATATTAAGTAGTTCCGGTCATTTTGTGGGGGGCACTGGGACCACGCATTAAAAGTAAATTAATCCACAAAACTAACGTAATTTGTATAATTTGCATTCAACTTTGACCCCTCTATCACATGGAACTATCCTTTTTGGGCGTAGTGATATGGACACAAAAAACCTAGTTCCATGTGATAGAGGGGTAAAAAATGAACGAAAGTTGCACTAATATTTTAGAAATAGGTCAACAATACAAATGACGTTAGTTTTGTGGGTTAATTTATTCTTAATGCTGGCCCCAGTGCCCCCCACAAAAGTATTTCATACAGCTTAAGTTAAAAAAATCTGAACTATCCCTTTAATGCGCAGTAACTTATGTACATCATCAGCTTTTGTTTTGATACAGGTAAGGTAGTCAACGGCAATGTGCCACCAATTTGTTCCACCACTCCATTGCAGTGCGTCTGATGATTTAGGCTGATTTGCCAATCAGTGTAAGCTCCAAAATAGTGAAAATATGATGTTAATGCATGGTTGTAAACCACATATTGTAATGTTTATCAAATGTTGATAAACATTACAATATGTGTTGATCTTTATCTTCGTCAAATCATATTTTCCCAACCTGCCGCGCTGGCCGGCTGGCTGTTTATATTTTAATGGCCGATTGATATTTTAATCTGAGCGGCATATAACGTTAACAGAAAATGTGATTGTTCTATGTGTGTACACAGTACGCTAATGAAGGTATCTTTCATTGTAAAAAATAATAATTAATTTGATGTAATTAAGTAATTATCACTGTATTTTGTCTTTTTAGGGCTTCTTTGTGTCCGTATTTTACTGCTTCCTCAATGGAGAGGTGAGTTGGTCGCCGTCAAACATTGCATGCCCACTTCCAGTAGGCAAAGGAAGACACTAGGCCCCCGAATCCTTCAAATTGGCCCTGTGGTAGCGCTAATTTTAACTCTATAACCCATTTAGACCTGAGGACGATTCAGAAAACCCTTTTCTGAAAAACCTATGTTTCTATGTCAGTGTTGCTCAACCTTTTTCATGTCAAGGGACCCCCAGAAGTATCTGTATTTGGCCACGGACCCCCATCTGAAAATATGTTCACTGTGACAGAATATATATATTTGAAGATTTACCAAATTTTCAAGATTTTTCAAAAATAGCAGATCTACAAGCTCGTAGCGTAGCACCCGGTGCCGCACTATGAGCTTGTAGATCTGCTATTTTTCAATAGCTAAAGTATAACATAATGCTTACAACACCAAAAGGGATTCCCGACCGTTAAACGGGTTAAACGGATTAATCGTGGGTCATATGATGAAAACATGTCCTCTGAATGTTATCCTGCTTCTTTGGATAGACCAGGCCCATTTCTACTGAACTAGATATTCTGCAATCTTTGTCACTACTATTTGTCTGAAAGTTGGTACCCATACTGTAACTCTGGAATCATAATTATTAGGAATGTTAAATGGTGCTTTTATTTATTTATTTAACTGTAGTGCTTTATACAAATTCCTTTACAATGACGCACGCACGCACGCACGCACACACGCACACACACACACACACACACACACACACACACACACACACACACACACACACACACACACACACACACACACACAAACACAACCACGTTTTGTAGTCATTTTGAATGTTTTTGTAGTCAATTTAAGATCATACAGTATATCATCATGTCAAAGGGGGCAAAGGTGGCAGTATAGTGACATCTTCATTCCTCTTTTAGGTGCGCTCTGCCACGAGAAAAAGGTGGCATCGCTGGCAGGACAATCACTCGCTTCAGGTGCGAGTGGCACGAGCCATGTCCATCCCTACCTCGCCCACGAGGCTCAGCTTCCACAGCATCAAACAGACCACAGGTGTGTGAGCAGATCGAGGAACGTGCACCGCACAGGACCTCCATGCCCATTTGGAAGGAGCAAACAGATGAGTGCACACAAAATGCATTGGACCTTCACGTTGCTTCGTCGTTTTGTGCAGCACTTAACCGCAAAGTGATTTGTATACAGGAGACTTTGATTTCCAGAAATCACTGTAAAGTTCACGATGTCTCTCTCCAGCATGGCGTACAGTACCACATACGTTGGACTGGATTATTTGTAGTGTTTGTTGGAGCGGATGGATTTCTCACATGGATTTCATACTGTTGAGTGGAGAGAGCCTTATACAAGACCGCACTTGTTGTTATTACTATGGTACGGCTCATATTACAGTAACAAAAAAGAAACTGACGAAAACTAAAAGGAAACTAAATGACAACTAAGCTATGATGACTAAAACTAAGACTAAATATATTGACAATTTCGTCAACAAATAAAAACTAGACTAAATGTTAGGAAGGGACTAGTGGACAAGTAAAAGTCATTTTACACTTGGTTTCATGCTGAAAATAGCCGATCTACAAGCTCACAATGCGTCAAAACAGCCATTAAGACGGCATCAAGGCCTGCCAAAATACATTTTAGTTGACTAAATCAACTTGTAGATTTAGTCGACTAAAATCTTATGATATTTAGTCAACTAAAGCTAGACTAATTATCTTGTTAAACTATTAGCCTTTAGTACATTGTACAGCTGTCTGCTCCGTAATTATGAACTGGGTCCATGTAATATGGTGGGAGCATGTAACCGTAATAAAGGAGAAAAAAGGTTTGTGCAATTTGACATTGAAATATTCACATTATATATTTAATTTAATTCAGGGAGCAGATGCTGAAATGAACAGTGGAGCTCAGAAGGTCTGTTTCAGGTATAGGCCTGCATTCAATTGCAACAACACACTTGCGTGTTTATTAGTGTCATGATAAAAAAATGCCTTAGTTGTTCTCAGACGTGTTACTTTTGGATTTAACTTTATTACAACTTAACTTGATTCTCAAGTCATGATCTTTGCATAACAAGCAAGGCTATGTTGTTTTACCTCTAGACAAATATAACTCCCAGACAGTGAGTGACCTTTTCTCCTGATTAATTTTATGTTGCTTTAGGCAACATATTGTTTCCGACAGCGTGAATTAAAAGTCATGGGTTCTGCCTATTAATCAGACACAATCAGGCACATCCTCTGTCCTGCAGGTTTTAGCAATCAAGGTTATATGTTCCATTCTGGTCAAACGGAGTTATGGTTGCTGCTATTTTGGTCACTGGAAAGGCTCTAAATGAAACACAGCCTTAATTAGTACAGTATCAGTGGTAACAGAAGTAGTAAGTATAGAGGGCATGCGCGTGACATCATCATACCCGGAAGTTATGCGGGAACGCCTACTGAGTGGAGAAAAAAACGACTTTCTGGCCTTCTAGTCCATAGGCCCTACATCCAAACAGAAAAGTCTTGTCTGATTGCATTAATCAACGTTAAACTCACTGTGCCACTCGATTTGGCTGCTGTACAGTGTACATTTAGCGTTTATAGTTAGGCTACTGTACAGAACATGCTACAGTAAAATGCATCAGTCAATAATTATTTATTGTCAACTGTTTTTGTATTTTGTACAAATACTGTGCTACAACATAATGACTTGCTTTTGTGTTGCTGTACTGTTGTTGACCGTTCAAAATATGGCAATCCATAACTTATTTTTGTGAAATAAAATAAAAATGTTAGGACATTTGTTATACAATATAGCTAACACAACTGTAGTGATTGTATTTGGTGGTCTCCCTGCTCTTCTATTGAACAATGTACTGTATATCCAGTGGCCGGATAGGACCACCACTGGTTGACAAGTATGTATTGCATGAAGCTCAAAGCGCAATATCTCCTCTGCTCAAACCGGATCTCTGACTCAGCTGTGCAGGGGACCAGGATACCAATCACTAGTCGTAGGACATCAAAGTTATGGATTGCAGCTTATAGAGGGTATAGCACGTGACATCATCGTACCTGGAAGTTATGCGGGAACCAAGGGCAGAAGGTTCCTATAACGACAGTGGGTGCCCACCTTAGAGTAGCCTATATATTTTAAGGTGCCCACCCGCCCCGCAACTTATTATTATTGGCTTATTATTTTGCCAGTGGGTGCCTAAGCTCTCAGGCACTCCCGGAGTTGACGCCCTTGGCGAGAACGCCCACTGAGTGGCAACAAACTACTTTATAGCCTTGACGGCCCATTCATCCAAACAGAAAAGTCCTGTCTGATTGCATTAAACAATGTTAAACTCACCAACATTGCAGCTGTACGGAAAGCTTGAATTATCCTCTTTCTATCTGCAAAGTTTTTGTTTCATAAAAATCCACCATAGAAACGTTATGAGCTACTCAGTCTAGATGAGTGGGGCGTGTCCTGATGGGAAAATCATGCATGTGCAAACTCTCTATTGTGTGGGTTCAAGTCTTGACTGTCAAATGAGTTTTTAGATATGAAATATTTGATACCACACTTCCATGATGTTCATCATGGGAAAGCAAACAAAACCAGAATATTTGTGAAAGGTCTGTGAAATAATCTCATATATATGCTAACAGAAAAGAAATAATTCACCAAAGAGACAAACCATGTTTACGTGCATAGTTTACTGTTTCCACTGCACTGTGGAGACCAAATCTTAACATTTATGTGTGTGATGTCAGATTTAATAATTTATTGTACATTGAGACATTTGACCTATAATGACTTTCTTGAAACTCATTTGTTACACCACCCATGTTGCCTTATAAATAAGTGGAAAATGCATTGTTTTTGTGGACAAGAAAATTATATCTCTGCAAATCACGTATTGGTTATGTGAGTGATATGCTTTTTTTTAATTGTACATGCACATGTTGTAAGAAAAAAATAAAATAGATACTCTTCTACGTGTTTTTAAAGGATTCCATGGCATCAGTATCTTTTTTGATGATGCGTTGAGGATTACACAGATTGAGTTACGCTGAGCTGTAGAACTCTAGCCGTGTATTGCACTAATGGGATGTTTGCCTGATGCACATCTAAGATTTTTGTCTTCTGTTTCAAAGCATTGCATGACATGAGTTAAGTGTGCCGTAAGCCTAATTTATACTTTGATGTACAGCCGTATTGCTGGCCAAAAATAATGTAGGCCTGATATCCGGCAGTCATACAACAAAGTGTAATTCATCAGGTGATTATCTCTGTGATGGAAGTATATGATAGTCTACTGTTGTTGTTATTTCTGTAGTGCACAGTTCTTTTCCCAAACAATATTTTAGTCATTGGGGTATTTTAAGACGGCGAAATGAAAGCGTTCCTGCTTGGTTATGTAATATGCATGTGGAGTTTCACATGGCCCTTGCTAAAGCCAAGGCTAGGCTAGGGTGAAGTGGAGCAGAAAATGTGTGCTATGCCCAGACCCCTCCGGACTCTCTTATGTATGAGATATCCAGTACATCCCCTGACAATTAGCTGGGAACAAGATGCAGCCCAATAAAGGTTTGCTGGGACAATTAATCCTTTTGATGCTTGGCAGTTGTATTAGGGGCAGACTGAAGATCTGATGTTTTGAAATCTACTCTGCTACAGGCAAAACTGCACATCTGCACTCCATCTCAGACTGTCTCCCTCAAGCTGTAGGCCTATTAAGCTTAATTTCACCAGTCATTAATTTGCAAGCATTAACATGAGTGAGTGAGTGAGTGAGTGACTGAATCAAATTGTTATTTTCGTGTCATGCCACTTTGGCCCATATGGGATTATATGACACACACATAAATGGAAAACAACTGACATTTTATAATCCTTCCTGTTCATATTAAAGTCTTGCCTTATTACATACAACATAAACAAACATACATAGACCTACAGTATTTGCTCCAGCTCTGATTTGGGCACATAGTTTTCTTTTCTAATATATTTTTATCCCACGATTTTGTAAACCATTTTTCACCCCTGTGTCAATCATCTAATGTGATCCTGGGCTCTACACACCCTCCACCAACCTAGTCCCCATAGTTTTTTCTGTACCATATTCAGACATGCTTTATCTCACAATATGTGCAGAGCTTTGGTTTTCACCATATATCCAGTGCCCATCTGTCCTTTACTTTTTGAAAAATAATTTATTTTATTACCTTAATCTCTACCTTTTCTTTATTTTGATAATGGTCTTCATAACCGGCTCTTGAGAGAATGTTCGTATAGTGGCTAGCCCATGCACCCTTGATCAAGATGTCCTACTCAGATGGACATTCATATTATGCTGCTCAGATGTCAAACTGGCACCCTTCCGATTCAGCCATTTGGCACACTCAGCTATCTAACTTCACTATGAATTAAGTGACTATAATATTAATTATATAACTATAAAAGCTATATTACAGGACAGGTCAACTTCGATCAACTTCCAACTTGCTCTGCGTGCATCTCAGAGCTGGCCTGTGGCCATAAACCTGCCTACCAGTGACATCATCAGTAAGCAGGTTTGGTCAACTTTTTTTTAAATGAACAATGGATTCTCTAAGTATTCCATCCATCCATCCATCTAGCAAATATTTTTTCACCTGCTCCAAACGTATTCTCTGGATTAGTGGAGCAGCAGTGTCCTCTACTGGTTATAAAGGAGATGTGTAGCTATTTTTCAAACTGGATCGATTTTCATTTCCAGTCGTATTTATAGGATAATTCAAATTACAGCAATATGTGATTATTATTTTATTTCCACACCCATAACACCAGAGGGAGTTCAACAAACAATGTGCAACCCAGATTCGGCCCAAACAAGGGACTATTATATGTCACCAAAATGTGGAAGTGGAACACCCTTACCAACAGACATGTGAATCCCTTGACTCCTTCAAAACCGCTCTCAAATGGCACCTACGGACGGACGGCTGCTGCAAATTGCAATTCGAAATATATATAGCCCCCGTAAAACCTTAATCTATGTTTTTCCCCTTTTTACCTCCTCTATGATGATTTCCTAAATTCCTGTTTTTGGCTAGAAGTCACAAGTGTATATTTGTAAGTCTGTTATGATGAAATTAACACCCTATTGTAAACAAGTGTTTATGGTGTCGTGCACTGTCGTCCACAGTAAAAACAGTTTTGTATTGAGTTTTGTAATTCCCTGTTAATAAATGTACTTCTTCAATCAATCAATCAATCAGCCTAAATGATCTTGCTCGTTGTCGTTGCAGCGCAGTTCCAGTCTAATTTCCCAATTTACAATCACCTGCTGGCTGCTGCCGGTACACCGATCACGTCACGGGCCACCTCATTCAGCAGTGGCAACGCACGGACACACTGACGTCACACAGCTGTTTAGTGATTTGAATTTTGACCCTAGTTACACCTCGTCCTGACACCTACTCCTGTGTTTTGTTTTGTTGTGGGAAGTAAAAGCGCGCAAAACAAATCAAAACAAAGTTCGCTCGAGTCGGTTCCTACTTTACCGTAAGTGTATATGGACATTATAAAGTGGTTTGGTAGTAGGCCTATAATAAAGAAAACACTAGCTGTGACACTATACGTGCGGAGGCAATTAATTAAGTAGCAGTAGTAATAGCGACCATGACAACAATAGCAACACCGAGCCCACGCGTGATTCAGACCGAAGATCTGCCCTCTCCTCCCGTACAGCCCTCCACCTCGCCCCGCGGTAAGCCTATACCACCACACCCGCCGCCGGTTGATTTTATTTGGGGACAGAGAAGCCAGCCCAGGAGCTACAATCCTACCAAACTAGAATATTTGACAATAAACAAGCTAAGCAGAAGCTGGTTTAATGAACGGGAGTGGCAGTGGCTTCACTGGCTTGAATATTCAGTGATTGCTCAATGCTGCATGTAGCCCTAGAACGGCTCTTATTGTTGTTACATACAGTATGTACAGTATTTACGAAGTATAATTAAATGATCACAGGCATTCTAGGTCTATGCTGCATGGTGCTGCCTTTTGCTTTTCATGTCGGAAATGTCATGGTAGGCCTAGGCTAGGCCTACTAGCCAGGTAGCCTACACACCTGGAACTCTACTGACTCAAGTTGGAATTTAGCTGGCTTATTTTGTTCTGATGGTTTTGTTTGTCATGTCTGTCTGAAACAGGCTATTTTTTAAAGCTATGCTTTAGGCTTAATTATTTTTTGTATCTATTCTATTTTTTGTATCATTGTAGCTGTAGCTTTTTCAACCTCTCTCTCTCTGAGCTGAGAGCCTCTGAGCCATGAAGTTTTTCCGCCATGGCCACATTGACAGATGCAGGATTTGGATTTTATAATTATAATGTTGGAACTTGTTGTGAAAATGAAAATGTGGTGTCCTGGCTCACTGGCTGCAGTTCGGGAAATCCGTTTTTGATTGATTGATCATTGATGATGATTGAATATGTTTATAAGTTTGCACACTTATTGTACACTACAGTACATGTTATACAGTATGCTTTAGAAAATGTGTCCGACCTTAATTGCTGCAGCTGCAGTTCAGACAATTTATTTTTGGCACTCCAAGGAACAGCAATGTCCTATCTCCATCCCTATGTTTAGAGTACCAACAGGGGGCGCTGTTGCATCACTTACTTCAGACTGGTCTGATTTTCAGATTGATTGAATACTTTATAACAGTTTGCATGCAGAAGATTATAGGCTACACTTAATTCAATAATATACAGCTGCAGTTCAGATTCAGAAATTCAGGCTTTTTTATTGATTGATTCACTGATTGAAATTATTTGCAGATTGTAATAAATGCTACGCCTATTTAACAGCAGTAAATGTTTTTCAGCATTCAGCTATTCATTGTTAAATCACTGTGTTCCTTGCCTGCCAAAGACAACACCAGACAACTCCGGTAGAGCAACTACACAAGCCTCCACAAGTGGTAACTGAGCGTCCAGGGCCAAGGAAATTATTCCCCGTTCATTTCCCTCATAGACATTTCAAAAAGTATTTATTTAAAGACATTTTAAGCGTGGTACAAAGCCAACTGGAGTTGTGAGAAATCATGACAACAAACACAATTCTTCGGGCCGAACAAATAATTATTAACTCATTCAGACTTCTCTAAAAGGGGGAAAACCTTTGGAACTCCTTGCCTACAGTACCAGGGCTCGAAATTAACTTTTTTACTTGGTAGCACTGGTGCTCCCAAATTCAGAATGAAGGAGCACCAGAAAAAAATTAGGAGCACCCACCAAAATTTTACGAGCACCAATATGTAATCGATTTTTTACATTCATTATTATTACACTTGTAGCCTACAACAGTGGTTCCCAACATTTTTCATGTCAAGCACCCTCAAATTGACACTCATTAGCCCACGGACCCCCATTTGAAAATATATGCCAGGGACCCCCATATGAGAAGATTTTTACGGCTCTAGCAGTGATTTTCAGTTATTTACATTTCAAGGACCCCCAGTTTGACCTGAATTAGGCTACCGTTCCCCATTTCTATCTCTGGGACCCATAAAATCAAAGTTAATTTAACTGAGTGTACAAATGTACAGTGAAATTGGTTTACCCATAGTATGTAGTACACTCTCAGAGTTTCAGACCCATAAGGGTCCATTTGGTTCCTAACTATCATTTAACCGAGGACCCCTAGGGATCCCCGGACCCCACTTTGGGAACCACTGGCCTACAAGCCAGTTGGTATGAGATGCTATTTTTGTGGCAATAAACCAGTTGAAAATATAATTAAATTCTAAATACTGTCTCTGCTATAATTTCTGAATTTGTAAATGGCTACAAAACCCTTTGTTTTATGTAGGCCTGCTTTTTGATTGAAGTAAAAAATAAATATATATATATATATATGTATATATACTGTATATATTCATGAGAAGTTATTTTCATAACGTCATCATAAATGTGTGTGTGACTCCACACATTCCATTCAATTGAGCCCTTTTGTTGTCTCTCACAGCTGAGGACCTCAGGTCCAGCTGATGTTGATCACCCAATCAGTCCACGGACTGACGGGAGGTTAGAGGAAGTAGAAGAAGCCAAGGAGATATTTCTTTAAACAATCATAACTCTGGACAGGAATGGACTAGGAACTTACTTTTTTTTTTTACATGCTCAGATCTTTATGCTCTACAAGTTTAAATCATCTCGCGGGACGGAACCGGCCCGCGACACTTTCGGTCGCGATCGTTTTGGTCGCACTACAGTAATTATTAATGCAGTAGCACTGGTGCGCCCAGTTATATTTTGAGATCGCACAGATTAAAATTCAGGCGCATTTGCGACCAAAATGGTCGCTATTTCGAGCCCTGTGTACTAAAACTAGAGATGGACGGTAACATGTTCCAACCCGGGCTCCCCCAGAGTTAGTGTCAAAGTGTCCTTGAGCAAGACACTGAACCCCTAATTGCTCCTGATGTGCAGGTTGGTGCCTTGCATGGTTTATGAATGGTTCATACACAAACGGCAGCCGCATAAGCAATATTAGTTTGCCTCTTCTACAAAAATAAAACGTACAAGTTACAGACAGTTCTCTTGTATCATACCGTACTTGTATTATTTCCCACGACCACGGACTAACCTCGCATCAGACTATCCAGCATAGCTATATCTACCTCGTTGGACAGTCAAGACGGGCAGTGTCGGTAGGCCAATCGGAGGCTTACCATGCCTATGCTCGGACGCAAACTAGATTCACGCTGTCCGTCAACAGGAAACCAATACATCCTGATTGTGTGAACTATATGATTGTGAATGATAATGCAGGCTGGCCACCGTGGACAGCATTGTTTGTCTTGTTGCAGGTGAGATATCATAAAGTGGGTTAATAACTTAGACAAGTTCAAGGCGGATTCCGCCCAAGCCATGTTGTTACCGTATAATGTGATGATGATAATCCATTGATCACTGGAACATTATCGAGCGTTCCTCAGCGTAGACGGCCGGTCTATCGCTAGTTATTTTATTCAATCGCACGAAAAATGATTTTTGTGTTTACATCTGTCGTATATGATGTGAAAACGTATTCCATGGACTTTTAACTGTGGATCTTGTCTATTCATATGATATATATATATATACTGTTGCCTGGTTAATGAAGGGAATCGGTGAAATTGATTTGTTGCTTGTCAGGCAGTCCTTGTTATTATGTGTAATTGATTTAAACTTTAACAGCATCGTAACTGCATGACTGAATTTATTATCCATCATAATGAAAAACCCAGAAAGAGAGTAAGATCCATGGTTTATTTCACTCTTCTGCTCTTTGACCCTGCCACTCACTGTCCATGGTGCTGAAAATGGAATGATGGATGTCAGAGAAAATTATGATTAACAGGCCAACATAATGTATGAATGAACTAATCATATTGGAGGGATGAGAATACGTTAAGTGTTGCATACTACTAATCTCTCTCTCTCTCTTGCACACTCTCTCTCTCGCTCTCGCTCTCCAAACACAGACCCACACACACACACACACACACTTTCGCTCTCTCTCGCACGCACATCGCATGCAGTTTCCCCAAACATACACTTTCTCCCTCTCTCGGAGCGATCGAAAAGCTGCCCAATTCTTTTTTATTTAGTTCAGCATGTTAACCAAACCAGCTAGCAAATAGGCTACTATGGTAGTCTAAATGTAAATGCTACTGGGCACTCCTGCTGCTTCAGACGCTCGACATTTCTGTTAGGTAATCCATGAGTGTTGGCAAACAAGAAACAACACCCCCCATCTGAATAAAAGTTATTGAATGAACTAATGAAGTCACTCAGTCATCTCCTCCGCAGTAAACCCGATAGGACTTCCAACAGCTTTTGATAAAGTTATATTGCCTCCAGACCAGCTCACAGAATGAGGGCGGGATGCGTCCACTGGTTAATATTACGCTGGCCTGGGTAAAGTAAACTACAACATGAACGTGTTAAAAATCCTCTGAGTTTTCATCGGAACACCGCGGCCGCGACAGGTTGCAACAGCTTGCCGTGATTGTGAAGTTGATTAATAATTCAATACATCCTGAGATAATAAACTCAGTAACAACACATGCCAGTGGTTGAGTTATGCATGAAGACAACCCATTAATTTAGCAAAATTATCTTATCTATGTATTCATTTTTAATGTTTGATTCTCTTCTATTTTTAGGTCAAGCAAAGGGCGTCTGATAATGTGGAAGTTGCACCTGTTCCACTCACGATGTCCAGTCTCAAGATTAAGTGACGAGCTCCCGGGGGTGTCTGTGTGGCCTGGACTAGTTTACCAGGCTGTAGCTGGAACAACGCAGCCCTACCTGCACTGTCAAACAATGACACGACCATTTCACAGGTAAAACACACACACACGCCCTGTCTGTGTGTACTGTGTCCAATGTCCTCTTCTCAAACAACCCAGCTCGTTTGACTTGCTTCCTATAAACAAGTGTAGAACTAAGGCAGTTTTCAGACCTAATGTAGCGCCCAAATCCTACATTTGTGGCACTACTGGTTGCCGACAGTGGGGTTGTAGTTAAGACGTGTGCTCCAGGAAGTGATGTCCAAACATATGCGTAGAGTTGGTATAATGAGGATTTATTATCTGTTTCTGCAGGCCTAGTCATTACAGCATACATATAAATAAATGCAATAAACGTAAATGATACAAACAGCCTCCTAAACACAGTCTGAAAACTGTTTGCCTCTTGTCAGCAACACCTGCTGCTTGATTGAGATCAGATTAAATACCCTTCCAACCTTCACATTGACCACACCCCTCAGTGGACATCATTGGCCACAGTTAGGTGACTCAAATGGCGCTTACACTATGTATTCATTTTTAATGTTTGATTCTCTTCTATTTTTAGGTCAAGCAAAGGGCGTCTGATAATGTAGAAGTTGCACCTGTTCCACTCACGATGTCCAGTCTCAAGATGAAGTGACGAGCTCCCGGGGGTGTCTGTGTGGCCTGGACTAGTTTACCAGGCTGTAGCTGGAACAACGCAGCCCTACCTGCACTGTCAAACAATGACACGACCATTTCACAGGTAAAACACACACACACACACACACACACACACACACACACACACACACGCCCTGTCTGTGTGTACTGTGTCCAATGTCCTCTTCTCAAACAACCCAGCTCGTTTGACTTGCTTCCTATAAACAAGGGTAGAACTAAGGCAGTTTTCAGACCTAATGTAGCGCCCAAATCCTAAATTTGTGGCACTACTGGTTGCCGACAGTGGGGTTGTAGTTAAGACGTGTGCTCCAGGAAGTGATGTCCAAACATGTGCGTAGAGTTGGTATAATGAGGATTTAAAAAGTTGTTTAAAGTTGTAACAGAGTAAATCTGCCCATTGGTGTGGTTTTTTGATCTACAATATGAAGTATGTGACGTGAAATGCAGTCAACAAAGGGATGATAGAAAAACAATGAATAGTTGAAATGTGCTTGCAACTTGTTGAAATATTGATCCATCAGGGACACGTGGAAAAGGGAAATATACAATAATAATAATAATAATACACAAAATGCAAACTTATTCTGAGGTCAACAATTCCGTGTTTTCGTGTCCTGGTGAAAGAGAAACAACAGTCATTAGACTCATGTCATTGTCATCGTTTCATAATGAAATTCCGACAGGCATGGCAATATTAAGCAGCACCAGAGACATCCAGTATACCGTACCAGTTTAATTTGCCATGATGTGCTTTACAAAAGCCTCGTAGTTTATGCATCCGTTGGCATCCTCCTGGCTTGTCATGAGCTGCTCCAGCTCAGCCTCCTTCATCTTCTCACCTGTGGCCCACAAGGCATGCACACAACCAATTAATCTTCTCACCTGTGGCCCACAAGGCATGCACACAACCAATTCAGCTTTAACCATGCAAGCCCCAAAGTAGTTATGTATTAATTAATAATGTATTTCTTTCACCTAAACAGTAAACATCCTCATTGATGTTCATTGTTTAGTCTTGCAATGCCATTGGTCATGGTATTTGCATATAAATAAAGAATTCTTTTTTTTTTTCACATAATTTCCTCTGCAAAGTCCTAGTAGTAGTAAGGTTGAAATCTGCCCATTGGTGTGGTTTGGGCCATTGAATTGAACCAGTTTAATCACTTGGGTCGACAGGACATATCACACCGCCGTCCCGTTTCGACCCTTTGGTGTGGTTGGTGCTTTAGATCTGGAACGCAACGTATCTGTGTCACCTTAGTTTCTAACCACTTTAACCATTATTTTAAACTTTAGCTATTGAAAAATAGCAGACCTACAAGCTCGTAGCGCGGCTATGAGCTTGTAGATCTGCTGTTTAATTCTTTTTTTCCCCTGAAAACGTATGCAAATCTTTGAATATAATATTCTTTCACAGCGATCATTTTTTTTGACATGAAATAGTTCTTTGAGAACCATTGATAAAGAAACATACCGGTACATTTTTCAGAAAACTAGACTTTAGAAGACATTTGTAGAATGTGGTCTCATGCAGATCTCAATGGGGAGGCCTCTCTCCGGGTGCAGTGCAGTGACGGTACGGTTATCTCTTATTGGAATCATGTTGCCGTCGCACGACGGTGTCGCTCAGCAAAAACACATCAGACCTAAACAAGCTCACAACGCGTTGCATCTGTGAGCTTGTTTTTGACACGTGACCCCGACATGCGACCCCACAAAGTATACATTTAGGCTTACGGGGTCAGCTCTCGGACTCACCCAGTGTTGCCAGGACGTGCCTGAGCTCAGCACCCATGACTGTGCCATCTCCCACCTTGTCGAACACCCTCAGACCCTCGACAAAGTCCTCAAATGTCCCGCGGTCCTTGGCCTTGCAGATGTGGCCGAGGATGGGGAGGAACTGGTCAAAGTCCAGCATCTTGTTCTGCATGTCTGGAGAGACATCATAATGTGATGTTTTTCAACATAACGCTTTTCAACATGAATTGTACACCTTATTTTTCTTAATGCCATGGCGTGCGTGCGTGCACAGTATGTGTCTCTGTCCAGAGGTTAATCTTACAAACCACTGGACTGATCAGTGTCATATTTCTTGTGTAAGCCGCCAGTAGGAAGTAACTCCCTGAATATAATATACAGTAGGTGCAACTTCCCATAGACAGCCCATTCATCCAAACAGAAAAGTCCTATCTGATTGTATGAAACAAACACTTTGCAGATAGAAAGAAGATAATTCAAGCTTTTCGTACAGCAGCAATGTTGGTGAGTTTGACGTTGTTTAATACAATCAGATTTGTATACATTTGAAACTTGAACTTCAGTACTTTGATAAAAAAGCAGTTAATTAAGTCCTTGGCAGACATTGAGTTAAAGCTGGTACTTTTTTATACCAATACTTTATTATTATTATTTTTATTTTCTATGGAGGGACAGACAGTAGGCTGACAGGAAATGGGGAGAGAGATGGTGGGGTGACATGCAGTAAAGGCCGTCGGGATCGGGAGTCGAACCCGCGGCACACTGCCGGACTGGATCACCAGCCAAGGTGCCTTGGACCACTGAGCCATGGCCCAGGCCTATACCAATACTCCACTACTACTTTTACTCAAATACAGTTTGAAATCCAGACTTTTACTTTGTAACTTACTAGAGTAGTTCCGGAGAAACGGATTGTGTGGCCTTGGTCTTGCCCTAATGGGACTGATCGAGGGTATAGCTATACTGGGACGTAAATCGGGACTTGATCACCCCCGGCTGAGCTCACCTTACCTTTTTCCAGCACTGTTACACAATGCAACACTATGGGATGGACTTTCCATGATTTATATACCAACCTTCAGGTTTGGGCTTTCCAAGAACATAGGTGATCTCTACATTGGTGGGATTCTGTCCCAGTACCCGGATCAGATCCCCACACTGCCCATAGGTGATCTTCATCTCATTGGTTGGCGTCCTGTCGAACAGCTTGAAGGCATCTTTGAAGTCTGTGAGAGAGAGAGAGAGAGAGAGAGAGAACTCAAGTAGTGTATACTTATAAGTACAATTTTGAGGTATTTTCAATACTTTCACTTCTACCCCACTGCATCCCTGAGGCTAATATTATTACAGTTATTTGAAAACTGTAGTTACTAGTTACTTTATTTGTAGATTTGGACTCTTATTGCAAAACATACATTAACCACTTCAGCCCTATTTGAAAATAGCCGATTTACAATCGCGACGCATTGTGACTTTATATATTTTGCCTGAGGGGAGGGGGGGGGGGGGAGGTGGTGGAGTTAAGCGTTATTCATACTCTAATATTTTCGGTGGTGAGGTGACCACCGAACTACAACATGACGTCACTGAGCCGCGGTGAAGAGCAAACCACCACTCTCCCCAGCCCTTCTCTCTGTTTTTACTCACCACCGCTCACCACATTATTATAACTCCGGTGGTGAAAATCCAGACTATGAATAGGCCTTAAGTTGCTTTAGCAGACAGTTTGAGGGTCCAATGGAGTTAAGAGGTTTTGTCCGAAGCACTATTTACTACTTTTTATGTGAATATAGCTAACTACTATAATAATCAGCTGATGATGTATATTTCTCTATTTGACACTAACAGACTGGTACTTGGGAGTACAAAACAGTCATTGCATCTATAAATAGCGTGCAGTTCAGTCCATGCAACACAAGTGACAACTGTGATAACAATCTTACCCTCAATCTGTTCAGGGGTAAACTCCAGCTGAAAAAACAAACAAAAAGAAAAAGTGATGTAAATGATTACATTTTCTGTGAGGCTGTCCAAAAGATCAGACATTAAGTTCATTTTACAGGATTGTTTACAGTGAAAAGGTTTTAAAGGCAGGTGGCAAAGTGTAAAGCGTGACCCCTGACCTTGGATTTGGAAGCATTTAGCCAATGCTTAACCCCGGAGCAACTTAACGGTTGAACAAGTGAGAGTTGCGTATGATTTACCTAGCGGAACTTTGACACGCCGCGTTATGACCCCATTCCACCGTGACGAGGTCTTTCAGAGCGCCGTAACCTCACTACGGGGACCCTTTCAACACCACCTGCATTGTCTCATTCCACAGCTCCCGTTACACTCTGCTTATTCACGGCATCCGATCCAGTCTTTAGTCTGCTTTGTTTAACCTTGGCCTTTGAGAGCAACACCATCTGCTTTGCACAATGCTTTCAGGCTCATCATAACGCCTTTAAGGGCCACCTCCATTTGACACGAGCACTTTAATTTGGTCGCGTAAAAGGAGAGAGGCTTTGCCTGCACTAAGACACTTAGCATGGTCATGACCTCCCTGCTACATGATGCTACTTGAGGGCACTTTACATAATTATTCCAAGTGGTATTTCAACGGTACATGAATTATAAAAACGTAAAAGGTAGATCATCAAGTCAAGTGATACAAAATGTCAAGTACACAATTTGAGCTAAATTCACAGTGATATAAACTTTTAATTGTAACTTTAACAATTATGAAGATGCGCAAACTCCAAAGTCTTGGGATACTGTTGGGGGGAAACAGTTAATATTCTTATTTAAGGACTTGTTCTATCACGTTGCCATGTGTCATAATCGTATACCAACTGGACTAGTAAAAATAGCTCTCAAGTAAACCTGGAGGTTATTTTCTTCACAAACCAGAACACAAAAGTAACTACACTGTCTTTCTGTTTCATTCGGAAATGCAACAACAACAATCCACTATTTTGCATAAAAACGGTTCTATTCAGTATGCTTGTGTTGGACTCCGTTCAGACAGTCTCGTAAGTTACTGTCTCTGCATATCTACAGACCCAGCCCTGTCATGAAACTGTAACAATATTATCAAAAAGCCTACCCAAGCATGTTTAAAGTTGGATAGTGTAACTCGTAATTATATATATTTTGCTTCCTCCTGGTTTTTCCACCCCCACCCTTCTTGCCCTCAAAATAGTGGTGTGGGTGGTCTGCTTTTCATTTTGTGTGGCTTCAACCTCACTCCATTGTAACATGGCTGCTCCCTCAACCAGGAAAACATTGACCCTTTGAGAAGGGGCCAACTCAGCATAAGATAAACTTTCCAATGATGTCCTGTATCAACTGGTGCCTTTCCAACTCCAGCCTGACAATGATGCCAGGTTGCAGCGAAGGCATTTCATAATTTGTGATACATGCCTGAGAGCACTAAAGACATCAAGATGCGGACTATATTATGTTCTAATCCAAACCGTCACATGTATTTGACATGCAAGTTCCCAGCAATATCAAAGCAAATTTTTCTTGGACGTTCATATTTGCATGCACCGCCCTGCTCGTGACACATGGGGTCTCTGATGCTCTTGAAACCAAATGTGACTACCAGCCTAATTCTGCAGACTTATATGAGGAAACAAAAACAAACTAAATGAATTAGAATTCTGATGTCATAGCTATTAGCTAGGATCTGCTGTACACTAGCCATTAAAATTATCATTATAATAATGATAGTATTACTACTACTAAACACATTGATTCCGTGTTTTCCTTCACAGTGTGCAGAATGTCTCAACCAGACACGCAGTAGATTTTCAAATGAACCCAAACCGATCAAAAAAGGCTTCTTACAATTGAAACGATAATTTTACCGTCACTGTAGCGGGGTCAAAGTCTGGGGTCTTGGGCCGCTCGGGCTCTGGGGCTTTGGCCGGTGCCTTTTTCTCTTCTTCCTTCTTCTTGGGAGCCATGGTGAGGAGCTTTCAGGAGATACTGGAGGGGTACTAGACGTGACACTGCAGAGAGAGGCTTCCGGCTACGGTGGTGTTGTGGCCCTTTGATGCCAGGGCCCTTTTTATGCGTTGCCCACTGTGTGTCATCTCGTGCCACCTCCCCCCAAATCCATCACCCACCATGCGGCCAACAATAGGATGAGTGCTATAAAAGGCCATGCCTTTGTGCTTCTATTTAAGACAAAGGAAGGCTTCCATTGTCTGGAAGCTAGCTATGTGTATGTTCCTCTGCACATCGAGGCCATGTTCTGTGGCCTGCCAGTTGTCTCTTTTCATATCTGTGTTTTTAATTATGCAAACATGGTTGATTTATTAGGGAAGAGGGTAATGAAGAGAGATGTGATTGCGAATGGAGTTAATTTGTTTGATAACTTCCGGCAACTTCCTGCCATTGAGATGCACAAATTACATCAACGTATAATGAGGCAATGTTATGCTTTAATCATTAGACTCATGTCATACTTATTTCATAATGCAATGCCGACACATACTGTGCGCGCGCGCACACACTCTCTCTCTCTCTCTCTCTCTCTCTCTCTCTCTCTCTGTATGTACCGCATATGGAAAACAGTTGGAACACAGTTTCCAAAGTAACAGTACATTGGAAAAATGTTCCATTGGATCCAATGTAGTTATTCACACAAGATCACACAATTCACAAGATCTTGCGAATGCTTTACATTGGGTTCGATTCCCGCTGGGGACACTGTGGGCGTGTTCTCTCCTCCGCGTCATCAGTGCCCAAAGTGGCGAAAGGGCCTTTCTGTGTGGAGTTTTGATGTTCTCCCTGTGTCCCCCTAGGGTAGGTACCCTCGCAAAAAACATGCAGTAATCCTGGTCACTAAACTACCTCCTCCTGGCCAGCCGGAGCGCCTGATGGAGGGGAAACTGGTCGGGGAACTGGTCGGAATAACGTGTTCCTTCCACGCGTTACGTCCGGCCGGGGAAACCCCCCCCCCCTGTCAGCTGAAAAGAAGCAGCTTGGACTCTTCATGCATAGAGGGAAGCACGAGGTCAGTCCGCTGCCCCCCCCCCCCTAGGTTTGCAGAGGAAGCAGATAATTGACACTGGGTGTCGTGGGATAAAAATTATAGAATAAAACACCCCAATGCTATCCCAGAGCGCGTGCTGGATGAAACACCTTATTTTGGTCAGCCTTCTTAAGGCCTATTCATAGTATGGATTTTCGGTGGTGAGGTGACCACCGCCCTGGCGGTGAGCTGCCCACCGGAGCTGAAATAACGTTGAGCAGTGGTGAGTAAAAACAGAGAAGGGCTGGAGCGGTGGCGGTGGTTTGCTCTTCACCGTGGCTCGTGACGTCATGTTGTACCACTGAAAATCCAGACTATGTATGAGCCTTTATTTGGCTGAAATGAGCGTGACAGCACACCTAGCCGTTTTTTGAGAAGGGATTCATCACATTGGAAATTTGTGCTGATTTAGTGATTACTGATTAGTCATTTAGACAGAGTTTTGTCAGAGCAGCAGTATTATTGGCTTAGGAATGGAACAAAAAGGGCAGGTATACGCTCCTGTATTTTAACATCAGTTGGTGGTACATGGAGAGCCAAATATTTTTTGGTACTTCAGTATAAAAAGGTTGGGAACCAATGATCTAACCCTATGGGTTTAACATGGAATGCTCGTTAGCACTTCCATCAGGATGTAATGATCATTAGACAATCTTCGTTCCTATACTCTCACCCATGGTGATGAAGTGTGGGTCATGACCGAAAGAACAAGGTCGCAAAAACAAGCGGCCAAAATGAGTGGCTGTCATCGAGCTAGGGTGAGAAGTTCAGTCACACGAGAGAGACTCTGAGTAGAGTCGCTGCTACTTCTTCGCCTGGAAAGAAGCCAGCTTAGGCGGTTCGGGCATCTGGTTAGGATGCCTCTCGGGCGTCTCCCTAGGGAAGGCCCTCGAGACACGTCCCACTGGGAGGAGATCCCCGGGGGCAGACCGAGGCGTAGATGGAGGGATCACATCGACTCACTGGCCTTGGAACGCCTCGGGATCCCCCATGAGGAAGTTATTTATGTTGCTCTGGAGAGGGAAGTCTGTAGCTCTCTGGTGGAGCTGATGCCCCTGCGAAGCGACTATGGATAAGCGGTTGAAGATGGATGGATGGATGCATGGTCATTAGACTCAATAACCTCCCAATCTCCCAGACTCCCTCTCCAGTTAGGAGTTTGAATGAATGTAGAATTATGTGCAGGATGTAATTTGCATGCAGAATAACGGGTACCAATGTTGGTACACGTTCCTAAGGTTGTCTACGCCTGCTCTAGATCGTATAACTCTATGATCTAACCACTGCAGATGTGATATAGTTGTATTGCTTGCCTTACTCTCTACCATGCAGTGAGTTGAGCAATTTCATTGATTGATTACTTTATTAACAGTTTGCAAAAAAAGATACAGTGGTACAGATTTATACAAAATAATGCAAAAAGTCGGGGCTTAATTCCATTGAGGTTCTGTGTATTCAGGGTTACAATTGGTGTTACAAGCTGTGATGTATTTATATAGAGAGATGAAATCTGCACACCCGTTAGGTGATTTGGAGCAGGTGCCTTGATGACGAGGCACACCGCCACTTGCTAGGTTCAGAGCATTTGGGAACCCCTTTTGGTGTTTTAAGCATTATGTTATAATTTAGCTAATGAAAAAATAGCAGATCTACAAGCTCATAGCACGCCACTGAGTGGCGCGCTACGAGCTTGTAGGTCTGCTATTTTTGAAAAATCGTGAAAATATTTATTTCTGAAAACTGGAGGATTTAGAAGATTATTCAACTTAAGCTTTAATCAAAACATCAATGATAACATCAACTAATGCCCATTATCCACCTGGCTCATTGTGAATGAGCCACTCCAGAAGGTGCCATCTGATAACATCAACACGCACTCTTGAATACTATTTATTTAATAGCTTTTACTGTAACAGCGAAAATAGCTGATCTACAAGCTCACAATTTTTTTTCACACGCTATTTTAGCTATTTTTGTGTGCCACATTTGTATACACTCTTTGTATATTATTCGTTGATATAAAAATATATCTAAAAACGTTGTTTATTGTTGGAGCTTCCTGGGATCATAGTAAAAAAAAATCACACCCGTGAACTGAGTGGTGCAACTCCCCTCTCCCCCTGCCTCTCTCTCTATCTCTCTCTCTCTCTCTCTCTCTCTCTGTAATTAGCAGGCAACAGTGCAACACTATCTCTCTCTCTCTGTTTCCTGGCACAACAGCGCCTCTACGGGTACTCTAAACAGTCACTTAGGAGGACGTACATTGCTGTTCCTTGGAGTGGTTGCAGCACTCAAAAAATGTTTGGCTGATTTAAATAGTCTTTTCATGGACAACCAGGCTTGAAAGCTTCATAATTGCATCCTGCACCAGGCCGTTAATAAGGTCACTGCATATATAGGCCCGCTAGAATGAATAATCACTTGCTTGATCCAATACAAGGCTGCTGTGTCTACAAGTTGAGTGGATTAACTGGAGCGGTCGCTCCAGTGTCTCTCTGGTACAGCTTGCCGAGCCCAATAAATGGAGGTTACAGGTTACGGAGGTCACGGTCGATTACGTCGGTCCTGCAGTCGCGACGAGCTTGATCTGAGAGCAAACACACCGGTTCTCAATCTGTTTGCCGATCTATAAGCTGCAGTTTTATCATTATTACTTTATATGGAACTGGCTTCTCATTTCCTCTTTTTTGTTTGATGCCAGAAGTCATATCCAACAGCTTGCTTTGTTCTGGTATTTCATGCATGCAGGAGACTGTGGCTCACTCGCGTCTTTTTGATGAATCTGACATTCATTCAAGCCGTAGTTTGTAAGCAAACGACACGCTCTGACGAATCCATTTGTCATGGCACACCGACGTGCGTCACGTGCTCTATATGCGGTCCTATGCGTGTAAAAAAATAAGCATGTCATTTCCATGTTCGATCCAAAGCAAACCCAAATGTTTACTCTCGCCATCCCTTGGGTCTGTGCCCCAAGTGCACTCTTCTATACTTCCGATGGCTTCCGTCCAGATTGTCTGTAAAGCGCTCAAAGCCCCAGCCTTTTGGATGGTGAATTCTGAATGAGTCGAGAGATTTCCGGCTCGTAACGAACAGGAGGAAGACTTTGTAAGTGAATATGAATAGTGAATGAGTTGAGAGATTTCCTTTTCCCTAAAAGGATCATTTAAGCAAAGTTAACAACATTGCTTTGTGAATATGTGAAGCCGAACGGGGAGCATTTTAATTTAATTGAAAAGAGTTAAAACCCAATCTACCTGGACGGCATATCAAATAAACGGCCATTTAAACTGTTGGCAAAGTGGCTGCACGCAACCGCAAAATCGGAGTTAACTGGGACCCATAAGGTTCCATTTTGACGCTTCCCAAGAGTTAAATTTACTTTCAGGATCTTACAGCGTAGGCCTCGTGCCAAGCAAGGCAGATCATTATTAGCATAAGCTGTCAGTGGCAATTTGCAAGGAGAGGGTCACTTCAGGACTGTGATAGATTTCCATTGATGGTTGTGTGGACTGTTGTGGGATGACGATAAGCAGAGCAGACATTTGGACAAACCTTCGTCACATCACAGGCCATATCTGCTCAATGGCAAAACCACTGGATCACTCCTGTCCGAGTCATTTTGTAGCTCTACTGGTGCCTGAACAGAGATGTCTAATTTCTTCTGAAAACGTACAGCGTGGCCAAGCCTTTTTTTTTGCAGCGCGAAAGGAAACACAACCCACACACCTAATACATTAGGCTTGGTCTGCAACTGGTTAGCTGCGATGAAAGCCTGGGCCCTCTCTGGTCTCGTCCTCTGTGGATAGGATTGGACACCGTTGCATAAACTAATCATCAGATTAGTGTGCGCTCGAGAATAATAAGCAAAGACTGCAGTTTGTTCCTCATTATTCTCAAACAACACATGACTGCACTTGTCAGACTCCTGGCTGCATGGGACCTAACCTACATAGAGACACAGATGGAAACAGTCTGTCAGTCAGTGAGTATAAATGGATCAAGCCTTGCATAGCACACACAGCCAAACCCCCCCCTTTGAGAGTCCATCAGGTGATTGCCCCGGACAGGCTGCAGCAACAACAATGCCATGACCAAAACCTGCAGGGACAAGCTCGTGAAACACCCCAAGTGAGACCTGTTCAGTTTGTCTATTTTGGCAGGTATAGCTTGCTTGTTGTTGGGCATGGAATGTATTTAGGAAAGGCTCCAACTCGATAACGATGCCAATTGTTCTTTAGCCAACAAGCGACCTTTAGATGCGAACACAGTTGGCCTGTGCTGTGTTCGGGGGAGGTCAAGCCGGCCAGGTAAGGTGATATTGGTCGGACTGGGGTGGCACCTGTCGTCAGCGGGGAGCAGTGGGCAGTAGGACGAAGGCCAGGGCTGGACTGGCCACCGGGCATACCGGGCATTTTCCCTGTGGGCCGCGACCGTAGGGGGCCACCATGATTAAAACTTCATTTTTTTTTGACAGGCAGGCAGGCCAATAGGCGGCAGGCCACCAGGAAAGGTCCGGGCGTGCTGCCATTCTGCCAGTGCCATCACGAAAATGCCCGGGCCGAATTTCTGTCCCAGTCCAGCCCTGACGAAGGCCCTATACGTCCTCCCTGTGGGGGCTCCTCACTGGCAGGTGAGTCAGTGTTAGACAACACAATGACAACACAGTATTGACTAGAAAAGTGTCATGCAGGGAAAAAAAAAAAAGAGAGAAAAAAAGTCATGCTACATTATTATATAGCACACAGGGGGGGTACAGATCCCCTGCAGACAATAGCACTTAAAGTAGATCTTGCTCAGAGAAAGCTACTGAATGAGCAATACGGGAAGCCATTTAGTTAAAAATATATCTGTTTGAGTGCTGAACAAGTACCGGTAACCATTTTCAGTGTGCTCTGCCTCAGCCATATTCAGAGTAATTATCCTTAGAAGAAGGTTTCCAATCAAAAGGGCACTGACCTTTCAGAAGGAACCGGGGAAAACTCAGAGGGGTGCAAGGACATTTATTTATTTGACTTAAGCCCTAACCACATCAAAGGGTCAAGACTGTTTTAGCGTTGTCCCTGCGGTGGGATATGTCTTGTTGCACGTTGACCTTAGTGATTCAACGCATGGAATTCAATGGCCCAAACGACCACACCAAAGGGTCGAGATGGTTTTAGCGTTAACTCCTTGCAACCGTTTGGACCCAAGGAGTTGGTGTGGTTAGGGCTTTACTTTCAGTACTGCACTTATTGTCTCATGGGGGAGAACACACACACACACACACACACACACACACACACACACGCACACACACACACACACACACACACACAAAAACCTCTCCATACTCAATAATTGCCTTGAAGTGTATGATGCAGTCATTGTAGTTTATGATAATACCCTTGATGTTTTCAATGATTTATTATAATGTAGTCGTGCCTCTATAGTTCTTGTTTGAGTTCCCAAACTTTTTCATGTCATTGACACTAATTAGCCCGCGGACCCCCATTTGACGATGTGCAGGGACCCTCCATAAAAGGACTTTTACGGCTCTAGCAGTGATTCTCAAACCGGTTTAATTTCAAGGACCCACAGTTTGACATGCATTAGTCTGCGGACCCCCATTTGATGGCATTTCCATCTCTTGAGTCCCCAATTAATTAAATTCAAGGTTACAGACCTGGGTCCATTTGCTTACAAACTATAATTTAGCTGGGGACGACCTAGAACTCCCTCAAGTACCCGTGGGGGTCCCCGGACCCCACTTTGGGAACCACTGCTTCATGTTATTTGAAATGAAAGCATAATTTAAAAAATTAGTGTGCAGAGTACCTGTGTGTAGAACTTATATGATGTACTGTAGTGTCAACGTGACATACTGTACTGTAAGTCTCTATGGCTCAACATTTCCTCTTGGTGGAGGTGTGGTGTCACTGCAACACCTATACTGTACTGTAGCATGTAAATATTCATGAGATCAACACCGCTGCCAGGCAGAACTAGCATGTTGATTCTATCATCGCTGTATTAATCGAAGCATTTTGGGCAAGTTTTCAAGCTTCGCTTCCCAGCCAAACAGGACCAGGAGAACCCCTGTTGGGATTACCTTGTTAACTATGCATAAATGGACTGGGGTGTTTGCCCGTGGCTACAACGCTTCTCTTCTCTTCAATAAAGCTATAGTGTGCTCTCTGTGTTGCGCCTGTTTGTTTGGCAGATATGTAGTTGATGTGGTCAATTTGACGTGAAAACTGTTTTTGGTTCAGTCGTGGGGACCCTTATAAGCAGCATTTAACGTTTTAAAGTTGGCTTCCCTGTACCACATTTCTTTTGCTCCAATATCCTTCCATTTATGCCTGGTCAGGCGTTGACACTGAGGGTCGCCCACCTGCCCCTGGCAAGTAAATATTCGGGCAGGTAGAGTTTGCTTTCAGGTTGCTTGTTTGAGAGGGGACGCAACCGTCTGTAAACACTCACACAAGCTTCTTCTGGTCTGTAGACTGTCAGAGCGCTGTTTACCTATAATATGCAGTTTTTCACTGTTGCTACACTTAAAAATGTTAAATATGTGTGAACCCATAGTCATATTCATAGCTAGTATGAAGGTATTTGACAAATTGACGTATGACATTTTCTTTAGCACAGCCCCAGAAAGAAAAAGCGTTAAATTGAACGTAATTCAAGTTTTACCTGTCATTTTATAATGGACAATTAACTTTTTGGGCAAGTAGAACATGACCTGCACTTGCCATAAATGATTTTTGTCGCGGACACGTCGACCTATTACAAGTTGGGAGTGAATATCGGGGAGCGTTGTAAAATTAGGCGACTAGGAAATGCGGAAGAGAAATGACTGCCGATGAAGCGAAAACATCATATACGTATACTTACGTGGCCGGTTAAGACCAGAAGCAGCGAGTGCATTCTCCGGCAGCAGCAATGAGACGCGGTTAGATGAACAAGTAGACCTAGGGTAAGGGTTAGTAATAATAAGGTTAGTCAGTATAATAACTATAAGTTAGTATACTGACGACAACAATATGTAGGAAAAGTCCATACTGGCTCCATTGCATGGTCTTGATAAGAACACTATCCGTTAAAGTGAGAATAATATACACACACAGTCACACACAGGCACGCACGCACGCGCGACGCGCCCACACACAAAGACTTGTGTGTGGTGTTGTTGTATATAGTGTAGTTGGAGATGTCCTCTTAACTGCAACACTGAGTGGAGTCATGCTCGAGCATTAACGGATAAAGTGCCCTCTGTTGCAGTTACTTACACTATACATTCCCCATGTAAAACCTTAATCGGTGTCTTGCAGCAGTCTCTGTGGGAGAGAGCATTGTGTCTAAGTAGTGCTCTTAAACAGCGTGTATACAGCCTCATGCCCCTGCAGATGCAAAGATGCTGCAGTGCAGAAGCCTAGATGTAAAAATGTTTCACCTCATTTACCTCTCACTTTGCCAGCTTGTAATAAGAAGCCTGTGGAACTTGCCTTATTAAAATACTATACTGTCATCATTACAGCTTTGCTGTTCACCAGGTACAGTACCAGTATGTTCATGTATTCTCTTTCTCTCTCTCTCTCTCTCTCTCTCACACACACACACACACACACACACACACACACACACAGTCAGGTCACAGCAACACTTTGACATTGTGACCGTAGAAAATCAAATGATCAATATCCAGACAGACCCAATTAGTTCTGTCCTCTTGAGATTGTCCTCTCCGAGGAAATGTCTTGAGTCCTGCTAGCCAAAAGATCCTCCACCCTCCTCAAATTCTCAAAATTGTAAAGTCCGATAGCTGATATTTTCTCAAATATAATTATTGTGCTTTTCTTTTTGTAATACAGCGACTTGTTACTGCCACTTATTTTCTTTTGTACCTGTACTGGACTTTGATGATATGCATACTTTGTTCTGAAAAGTGTCTTTATGTGGTTGACCCAGCTTACCATGCTCACTTGGGGTTCATTATCAATAAAACATGTCATTGATACACATTTTATACAGTATAAGGTTATACTGGCTCTGTTGATACACATTTTTATACAGTATAAGGCAATTCTGTCATGGGCTACTGCTCCTCTGCCACCGTTTTGACATCCGGTTCAGGTGTCTCTAGTTGTCAGTTGACTGTAATCCTCCCCCATGTGCGACCCGGTTTTCTCTGTTCTTTGTCACTTGGATGTGAGTAGTAGCATGCACGTCTGTCTTGGCTCCCCAGCACTCTGCTTGCCTGCAGTGTTTTTGATCTGTATATTATGTTGGATGTGTCTGATACTTTTGTTACTGTTTCTGCATTGGGCCTACAGTATATCACACAGTGGCAGTTAATGAAGCGTGTCGTGTGGGCAGAGATGCTCTCTGCATGGCCTGTGGTGTCTTGTGGGCAGAGATGCTCTCTGCATGGCCTGTGGTGTCTTGTGGGCAGAGATGCTCTCTGCATGGCCTGTGGTGTCTTGTGGGCAGAGATGCTCTCTGCATGGCCTGTGGTGTCGTGTGGGCAGAGATGCTCTCTGCATGGCCTGTGGTGTCTTGTGGGCAGAGATGCTCTCTGCATGGCCTGTGGTGTCTTGTGGGCAGAGATGCTCTCTGCATGGCCTGTGGTGTCTTGTGGGCAGAGATGCTCTCTGCATGGCCTGTGGTGTCTTGTGGGCAGAGATGCTCTCTGCATGGCCTGTGGTGTCTTGTGGGCAGAGATGCTCTCTGCATGGCCTGTGGTGTCTTGTGGGCAGAGATGCTCTCTGCATGGCCTGTGGTGTCTTGTGGGCAGAGATGCTCTCTGCATGGCCTGTGGTGTCTTGTGGGCAGAGATGCTCTCTGCATGGCCTGTGGTGTCTTCGATTGTATCCCGAGTCCCTCCACACGAACGGAGGCTTGTGCTGACATGGATCCTTATACGGATGCACTGTGTGTATACTAGATTAGAGTTTGTCCATGGCAGGGAGATCCGATCCAATAATTCCCTCTGCAGTTTTGATTACTCGTTGAAGCGATTTCCTCTCGGCTTCCTCTCGCCCACCGACTTCAAATTCAACACACGTGTTCCACCCCACCACAGGGGGTGCAGTGCCCGGTGTTGAGTCGGTCGGACCCACGGTTGTCCAGAACCACCCAAAAAAGGCCTCTGCCCAGGCTATGGACATGGCCCCTGCCCAGTGTCCATATCTGGAGCTGGCTTGTTCTGACATCATTCTGACGTCTGCATATACTCCATATTCGGGCGTACCTGACCAAGAACTCCATATATGGGCATAAAAGCGACACAATATCTGGGTGGGGCATGCATTTCCAACTTGCATCGTTCCAAGTAGGCCAGTGCCGAACAGGCACCGCTGTAGAGGCTCCAACGGGCACCGCTCTAGGTACGTCTCTGTGTGTGTACGTCTGTACGTACGTCTGTAATCCACGTAACTCGAGAACCGTTCGCCCCACCGACTTTAAATTCGACACACGCGTTCCACACCCCCACAGGGAGTGCCCTGCCCGGTGTCGAGTCCGTCGGATAGTCGGTTGGTTGTCCAGAAGCAGCACAAAAGCCTCTGCCCGGGCTCCTGACCTGATCACCCCTATATCTCCATATATGGAGCTGGCCTGTTCTGACATCACAATTTTGTTCCGACATCTGCATATAGACTCCATATTTGGGAATGCCATGCCATATATGGGCATAACAGGGACACAGACAATACTGTGCCCGACGGGCACCGCTCTAGTTCCCACTAAAAGCCAAATCCCGACATTTACAAATCTCCGTTGTTTGCTACTATTCCTACAGATTTTGTCCAAAACTCACAGAAAATGGTTATACACACACACACACACACCACCTCTGGGGTCATGTGATCAAGATATACAAATCTGAATGTTCAGATCCCATATTCCAATTGGCTAAGACTGCCTTCCAAAGTTTGCGGGCCCTGGGTTTGGCAACCCAGCTCGTCGACGAACAACATGTGCTCCGAGGAGTAACAGTTACGGACTCGGACATACAGGTTTTCCGCCCGACGGCGAACATGAAAATGATGACAGCACAGTCAGTCACTCCCGGCACAGTCTCTCTGTCTTTCCAGGAGCATCACAGAGTCCTTTGAGGTTTCTAAAGCAAGACACATCCTTTATTCTCTTTCTGGCTATATACCACTGGGACATGTGAGTGGGTGAGCTGTCAAGGCAATCAAAGTTTTGCTTTTCATATACCATGTACATAAGACTGAGCTGACCCGGGGTCAGCCGTCGTGAAATGGAGTCACCTGGGACATGGCAGCCATTGTTTTAGAGGTGCGAGCAAAAAAAATGCAAAAAAGGAAATGGAATAAGTTTGTCAACTGTGGTGGACAGTCCCCTCGCGTCACCAGCCTTTCCACCGCGGAGGAAAGCCTGTTTTTTTGTTCTAAACTGGCCCATGTGATCCTGTTTAGAGAATATAAATAATTATAATGTGGTCCCGGTGGTGGGTTCCAGTTGGCGTCGCATTGTTTTTTTGTTCCCCACATAATGAATCAATTTCGGTAGTTTATTTTTGCTAGTCGCACTACCTGTTTGAATAAAAGATGAACGATGAGCAGAGCAACATTTCGGTCTTGCGACCTTCCTCAGCCTGAGGAAGGTCGCAAGACCGAAACGTTGCTCTGCTAATGAAATAAATGCTCGTGAGCCCAGCAAGTGGCGGTGTGCGGGTGTCCCCATCTTTCTTCTAGTTCAGTACATTTCAAAGACAAATATTGCACTTTTGACTACACTACATTTCTAGGAAGAGATAAGGTATTTTATGAATAAACCACTTATTTCAAATACAGTTAACCCATTTTGACCTGACAGTTTTCTGAAAAAGCTATGTTTCTATGTCAGTCGTTCTTCGATTTATATGCTGCACTTTTTCCATCACTGGCTGTCAGTCAGCCTATAAGTGTTTGGGTTCGCCAACCTTAACATTTGCCCATATATATGTTTAGAGAGGGGGGTATTTTGCTAAAATGAATGCATTTTGTGAGAATGTGTGCCTGACTCCTATGTTTATTTCCAAAGAAATCAATATAACAACATGGAATGTTGCCACATTGGCCAACATTGCCACTGCACCACTAAATGATTCGGGAAAGTTGTATCACTAGTCTGCTGTATAGCTAAAATAAATCAACGTATTCCACGATTTGGAAGTGAAAGAACTCTTCTTTTTAGTACAGCTATAGGATCTAGCTGAATGTGCATCCAGGGCATGAAACCCCTGTCTCCAACTCTCTGGATTTCCACATCATTGATCATTGATCATCAATGCTCGGTTTAACATGCATTGGGGCAGTCCAAAGGCACTGACATGATGATTTCTGACTTGCAGTGTACAGTACACTGCAAGTCTTGGTTCAACCCCAAATAAGAATGGACCCACAAGGGCTCATACTGTAAGTGAAAGTAAAATAGATAAATAAACGCAGTACATCTAAACATATTAACGTACTATATAAGTTAAAACAATAGTCATTAAGGTAGTTTTCCTATACTGTCCATGAAAACGACAGAATATGTACCCCATGTGACTTCTGTGCTCATTTAGTGAGGACAGTGTGACTGTAGATTTAGGGCGGCTGTGGCTCAGGGGGTAGAGCAGGTCATCCAATAATCCCTGGGTCGGCGGTTCGAATCCCGGCTCCTCCTGTCCACATGTCGGAAGTGTCCTTGGGCAAGACACTGAACCCTACAGTACATTACCTCCAATGAGTTGGTCAGTGTGAGCTTGCCACCATTGGTGTGTGAATGTGAGGACGCTGGCGTCGACTGTTCGGCGCTTCACCTCCCAATGTATGAATGAATGAACCATTGTAAAGCGCTTTGAGCACTTAAAAATGCAATTCATTATTTTATTAGATTATTCAATGACATTTCTGAATGAATTACTGTATGCATGTTACACAGTGTGTATTTGTTAGTCAAGTCATTATGTCTCATTATGTAAAAACTGAATGTGTCTTCGACCATTGGCTCGGGCAGACATTAATTCGGTTACAGAGGCTTAATGCCTCTGTTAATCCCCCTTGTTAATACCCCCTCATCTGTTTTGTTGCTTATGGTGGCCAACTGGCCAAGCACTTTGAGTTGATTGAGTTGGATATCTATGAATCATTCCACATGCATACCAAAGTACCAAACATCAGAAGCTATGCAATATATTTGATTTTACGTTGTACTTTATTTAAAGATAGAAAACAAATAACAATAAACAAGAAGGCAAATCAAATTAAAAGGAAGGAAAGGATTAAGAGAAGCAGACAGTAATAAGTAAACAGAAGAAGCCATGCGATATTGCGATTTGATGACAAAACTTGGCTGGCTGCAGCACAGGATCACCGGTTGGGAAAATGTAGGATAGAATAACTACTGCTGGTGGTGACACAGACATACAGGGCATTAAGCTGCCCCGGACTCTCAATTCATTGCCCTCGAATGAAATGCAGAAAAATGCCTCTCGACTTCTGCTAAAATATAAAGAACGTTTTCGCTACTCACCAATACAAAGACGGTTTTGGTCATTAGAAAGACCACTGGACGCACTCTGAGCCCCCACCACACGTATAAAATGCACTTTTTGGACAGAAAAGGGGGGAAATTCACCGGAAGAAAAATACTTTTAGTAACTCCACTGTATCGATATCGCAAATATATTAGACAAAAAAATATTTTTGTGGTGTGGTGTGGCTCAGAGTGCATCCACCGGGGGAAAGTAGGCTTTCTAATGACCAAAACCGTCTTTGTATTGGTGAATAGCGAAAACGTTGAGAGGCTGGTCTGCATTTAATTCGAGGGCAATTCATTGAAAGTCCCATCTCTAACAGAACAGCAGCAACGGCATTAGGGCTATATGGATGATTTCTTTCAGCGAATATATCTTAGTTATAATGAAATTGAGTTGATGTCTTTTTTAAGGGTATAACTGTTGTATAATCGCAATATTACACTTGAGGGTCGTGCTTTACCGTCATTAATGCACCCTCTCGTGTAATATTGCATAAATATGTGGTTTGCGGTGTTGCTCAGCAGAGCTTTAATTTAGCTGCTTCCTTCACAACTGCATAGCGTTGCAAATGTTTTGCAATAACAAACCACTCAATGTTTTAGTTATGTAGTTTACTCTGCCTGAATTATTAATTAATTGTTATTGTATTGAATTGAATAATTCAATACAATTGAATAATTAATTGTTTACGAGAAGATATTATTTCTCTCCCCCGTGTGCTTTGGAGACAGACATCGGAGTGATGTATTCATAAATGGGTCATCACGTTGAAAGTAGCCCATTACTGCTTCGTATACGTGTTCACCAGCGATGCACACAGGCTTATATAATCACTTATATAAAGCCCAATTTATATGCTGCATATTTTGCACTACACTGTTTTTTCATCCAGTTTTCAAAATTCACCCCACATCACACTCGCAAGTTACCTGCAGCAGTAACTTGAGGAAAATAAAACTCCTGCACATGCCACACGCACCAGACGCGCACACAGGCAGTTTCCTGTCCTGTCTGTAAAACACTATCTCTCTCCTCTCCTAAACTGATGACGGCTAGATCCGCTGTCACTCACAGCTGAGAGATATGAAAAGGGCGAAGATGGAAGACTCTGCTGTCTGATGTCACCAACAGATGAGTTCACAGATGACCTCACAGACAACGTCACCAACGGATGACTTCACAGATGACATCACAGGCAACGTCGCCAACAGATGAGTTCACAGATGACCTCCCAGACAATGTCACCAGCAGATGACCTCACAGACAACGTCACCAACAGATGACATCACAGACGACGTCACCAACAGATCCAGTTTTATTGGTGACGGTGTAGAAGAGAGAGAGAGCTATGCTCGCGGAGACGTCAGGGCTCGCCGACCAGAGGTGACGATATAGGAAAGGAAAGCAATGCAAAACCTCTCCGACATGTCCGTGGCGGAGTTCCTCCGCGTCGAGCTGACGAGAGGGTACCTCCTCGAGCACAACGAGGCCAAGTACAGCGAGAGCCGAGAGCGGGTCTACAACTGCCTCCGCGTCCCCGTGGAACTGGAGAAGCTGATGACGTTCGCCTCCTTCCTGTGTCTGGACGCGTTCCTGTACGTGTTCACTCTGCTGCCCCTCAGGGTCCTGCTGGCGCTGCCCCGCCTCCTCCTCGCCGCCGGTTCTCGCTCGCTGCAGCCGGCGCAGGTGTGCGACGTGCTGAAAGGTCTGATCCTGGTCGTGTGCTACTGCATGGTCGGCTACGTGGACTACTCCATGATGTACCACATGATCCGGGGACAGTCCGTCATCAAGCTGTACTTCCTGTACAACATGCTGGAGGTGGCGGACCGCCTGTTCTCGTCGGCCGGCCAGGACGTCCTGGACGCGCTGTACTGGACGGCCACGGAGCCCAGGCGGAAGAAGGGCGCTCGCGGTCTGATCGCCCACCTGCTCATGGCCGTCCTCTACGTCTTCCTTCACGCCATTCTCATCATGGTCCAGGCCACCACCCTCAGCGTGGCCTTCAACTCGCACAACAAGTCGCTGCTCGCCATCATGATGTCCAGCAACTTTGTGCAGATCAAGGGGAGCGTGTTCAAGAAGTGCGAGAAGAACGGCCTGTTTCAGATCTCCAACGGCGACATCAAGGAGAGGTTCACCAACCACGTGCGCCTGCTCATCGTGTGCCTCAGGAACATGGAGCAGTTCTCCTGGAACCCGGACCACCTGTGGGTGCTGTTCCCCGACGTCGTCATGGTGATCGTCTCGGAGGTCGTCGTGGACATCGTCAAGCACACCTTCATCACCAAGTTCAACAACATCGGGGCCGACGTGTACGGAGAGTACCGCGCCAGCCTCGCCGTCGACCTGGTCAGCAGCTGGCAGAAGAACGCGTACACGGACTACAGCGACTCGGTGTCCAGGAGGATGGGCTTCGTTTCCCTTCCTCTGGCTCTGATGCTGATCAGAGTGGTCAACAGCTCGGTGAAGATCCAGGGCCCTCTGTCCCTCGTGTGCGTGCTGCTCTTCTACCTGGGGATGACGACTCTGAAGGTGCTGATAAGCATCGTCATGCTGGGAAAGTCGTGCATGTTCGTCAAAGAAGCCAACGTGGAGAAGGAGAGGCCCTCTGATGCCCCCCCTCCCGCCATCGTCTCCAGCCGTGCCGGCTCCAGGGCACACCGCATCAAGCGCACGCACACTGCTACACTGCGAGATCCAGCGACGAAGAGAGGCGCATCATCGGTCATCCTCAAGATAAGCATCTGTCATCTCCCAGCCCCACCTTCCAGAGAGCGCCGCCTGACGACGACTACTGACCACACCTGATGGTGATGACGACGAAGACGGGACTAGATCCTCATGGTGACCCTCAGGGGACGCGGATTCAAACGGCACACTCGTGTGAAGTGAGCGGTGCCTTTCATCACAACATGATGTCCCAGACATTCCATATTCAAACGGACATAACACACACAGCTGTGTGTAGCGCCGCTCAGAGTTTGACTGCTTCACCATCCCGTGCTCAAACAGACATAACGCACAAAGCTGTGTGTATAGCGCCATCCACCAACAACGGATACAAACCCCGACACCCCCCATCCTAGCAATGAGCGATCGGGACAAACAAGATTTTGGCAGAGGGTCGATTTATTTTTTTGGCAAGACTCATTCTGGTGCAGCCAACTCCAAATCAGCCCGCTTGAGTATTTATTTATATTTATTACCAACTAAACACCAGGACATTCGACTGTGTTGTGTGAATACAGGGAAAGGTCAGACGAGTTTGGGAATGAACCCCCTACCACTATACGATGCCCCACCTCACGTCGTTTCCTCCATGCGTCCTCGGCAGAACGGACTACAGTTAAAGACGAAATTGTGGCAACGGGTCATAGACAAAATGTACACAAACACCGACTGAAATTGTGGCAACGGGTCATAGACAAAATGTACACAAACATCGACTGACTTAGAGACTCACCAGGAATAAAACTGAGATAACAAAATTCAACATGGACATGGATCATGAACCCGCCACAGTCTGTAAACCTTAATCCTCAACTGATTTAATTAGTCTTTCTAGTTTTCTTAATTAAACGTCTCTCGATGGACCTCTTCTACGAGCGTGTTAAGATTGTTGTGATGAAAAACAAAAGAAGGAATATGGAAGTAGTTGGTAGCGCTTTGACCTTTTAGGCCGTTGGACCTTGTTTTGACAATTGGAATATTATATAATCGTGATTTCATATAAGCCTGTTGTTTATTGTTTTGAATACAGATTGGTCCCATGACACAAGCCTCCCTCATTTTTGTATACATGCTCTGATCCCTGATTTCCCCGGAGAACTACTTCACAGTTAGTTGACTTGGCCTGGGCCATTGCGGAGAAAATGAAATCGGTGCCATATTTCTTGTGCATGCTGCCAGTAGGCTAAGGAATACTTTTCGTATATTATGATTTTTTTTGTGTAAATAATCACATTGTTTATAAATTAATTACTGATAATTTTTTATCCACTGTGCCGCCATCACTCCTTATTTGGACAAGATCGATCAATAGGATGTCATGACATGATGTCAAAGATCATCAAAGAAGCCACACTGTCATGGGACTTTTATAATTGTGTTTTTATTAATTTAATTATGTTAGCCTGACACTCGGTCTGAATTTTCATTTCGTTTCACTTCATCTTCAATGAAGAAACTATTTATCATAGGTCGATTTAATAGCCAGATTGATACGGCCGTGAGGCGAGCAGTGGGGGCAGCCATGTTTGTTGTTTGACGCTGTCGAGTGACGGGGCTGATGGCCGATCAGCTGCTGCGATCAGATTTTCGATCGAGACTGACGCCGCCGTATAGGCAGCGTCACCAGACCTGCATCGCCAGGACATATTCTTTTAATGGTAGCGATTCAGGGCTGGAGCCAGGCTACAATTATGTCATAAATGTCATGCATCTCTACCAGACTATAATACTATCTATTTACATGAAAGTCACCCATTATTCTATTATATATACTGTCTTACACAACTGTAAGAACAAACAAACTAGGTCCCCACGTACTCTTCTCAATCTGGGGGCCAAAAATAAATCACACTTGCGTAAAGTGAGCGGTGATGATGTAAGTATGATGTTGACGTTACCACACGACATGACCAGGGCCTGAATGTTTATACGGAATATAGTCGGGCAATTACTAGTGGGTATAACGACACGGAGTGCTTCACACCGCTCAGAAAGACAGACCTACCTATCCAGCCGCACGCACGCACACACACACACACACACACACACACACACACACACACTTCATACACTCTCCTACTTTTACTTTCTCTCCAACAGCAGGCAGTTGCACCAGAACCTGGTCAGTCACCTGCCTGAAATGACTGTGACACTGGCTTACTGTATCTTAACCATGCAGGTTGGCTTTAGCCACCTCACATGCTGCCCAGATACACTATCCCTAAAGGCCCACGGTACATACTGCAGGACATTAAACTCTGGCTGGCTTTCATAATAGCCCTCTTTAGCCAGTTTAAGGCATTGACTACACATATTGATATTTTTATAAAATTATATTTGTGTCCTGTCTACACCTACAAAAAGAATCACACCCGTGTGAAGTGAAGGGCGCAGCGGGCGCTCTTATCATCATGCATCATCTCATTCTGGCCAATCACAATTTGCGTCCTCACTTTTTTGCCCTCACTTTTAGCCTCGATATGTACTTTGCCCAGCCAATCAAATCATCGCTGACAAGGGTGACAAGCCAATCTTTGTGTTTACACCAGTGGTTCCCAAAGTGGGGTCCGGGGACCCCCAGGGCGGGTCCTTGAGGGAGTTCCAGGGGGTCCCCAGCTAAATGATAGTTAGGAACCAAATGGACCCTTATGGGTCTGTGACGGGTCCATTTGGTTGCATTTGTACACTCTCAGAGTTAAGTTAACATTGATTTTTAAATATAAATTGGGGGTCTCTGAGATAGAAATGCCATTTAAATGGGGGCCCGTAGACTAATGCATGTCAAACCGGGGGTCCTTGAAATTTAACACGTTGAGAATCACTGCTAAAATCTTCTCTTATGGGGGTCCGCTGGCCAATTGGTGTCAATTTGGGGGTCCTTGACATGAATAACCGAGTACCGGAGCCACCCAGAGCCAGGGGAGGTCACAGATGGGGCTAATCCAAAATAGTTGTATCTGGTGGATGTTGTGGACTATAGGTATTGGGTAATATTGGATGTGTTCAGCAAACGCCTTTGCTTGCCTGTGAAGTGGCACATTTGATTTCAACAAATTTAAGTTGTAAACTAAGTTGCGATTTATTTAACAGTGCCAACCAAACAAACAACTCTGTATAATAGATCCATCATTATTATTTTTGTTTCCAGCCACATGCTCATCAAACAATTGTTCAAATGACGCACACAGACAACACAAATATACAACAAAGGCTATTTCCCCCCGAAAAGTCTAAACATTGGATGATGTTGAATTTGTACAGAATGAAATGAGTGTGGGCGTAAATAAAAGAATATAGAATAGAAAACTAAACAAAAGAAAAACAACTAGGCTGCATCCTGTCTGGCTATAAGACTGCATTAGGCACTGTTCTCAATGGCCAAGCAGCGGGCAAACTTATGCATAAAGTAATGCATCAAGTGGTGAATCCAGCCCTGAAATGCCTCAGCATGCGTACGTCCTCCATGGCCAGCTGTAGCAGTGGTATCCGTTCATGCATATTCCATCTTCAGGCTGAAAAGATAAACCTCAATCGAGTTGAGAAATGGGGAGATAAAGAACCAAAATGTGCGTGATCAGTGAATCAGAGCAGCCCCTGGTTGGTGGAAAGTTATATAACCAGATAACAACGTACCTTCCCCGGGGCTGATTGAAGATTTAGGTTTATCAGGAAACGTGCTGATATGTACTATAAATGTAAATGTACTGTACTTCAGCAGAACATCCTGCCTCTCAATAACACGCAAACGGTGTCACCAAAACTGCCACGACTTGTTTGTTTGGTTAGCACTGTTAGGACTAACTAAGGACTTATAGTTTAATGGTTTACAACTTGTGATTGTGGGTGTGATTTTTAGTTTTAGTCATAGTCTCTTGAATAGTTTTAATTTAGTTCTAGCAACATTTTAGTCACCCGGAATGCTTTAGTGTTTAGTCTAGTTTTAGTCGACTAAATCGACAGTTGATTTAGTCGACTGAAATATATTTTGGCGGGCCTTTATGCTGTCGTAATGACTTAGCTGGATCTCTTGTCCACTAGTCACTTCCTAACATTTTATTCTTGTTATTTGCTGACGAAATTGTCAATATATCTAGTCTTAGTTTTAGTCATCATAGCTTAGTTTTCATTTATAGTCTCCATTTGGTTTTCCTCAGTGAAAAAAGGTAGTCGACAGACATTTAGTTCTTAGTTTTAGTCGAGGAAATCAACATTATAAGTCTTCATAGCTATCGGCAAAGACCAGTGGTGTTACATTTTCATAAGTAATGTTCAATTAGTACAATTGTGAGGAATTTGTACTTTTTTTTAAATTTCCAATTTCCGACTTTTACTTCTACTCCACTATACATTTCAGAGGCATATATTTTAATACTTTAGTTACTACAGTAGTTACTTTGTAGATTTAGATTATTATTGCAAAACACACGTTAACCACTTCAGTCCTACATTATATACATTTCGGCCATTTGAAAATAGCCGATCTAGAAGCTCAGCTATTTTCAAAAGATTTTAATACATTTGAAAACTTCTGCATAACGAGTACTTTCTACTTTTGATACTTTAAGTACATTTTGATGCCAATAATTTTGTACTTTTACTCAAGTACATTTTGAATTCCAGACTTAGAAATTTTCTGTTTACAATTGTAAACAGAAAGTTTCTCGCAGTATTGATACTTTTACAGTACTTTTTCCACCACTGAAAAAGACAGTCTAACCCTAAATTGAGGTATAGATTTGGTGGTTGTCCATGATAGCGGGCCATCTTCCTCACTATATACTGTATGCATCTCCACTCTGTCCAATCGCAAAGAGAAGAGCACTACGGACTGATTCAACATCTGTAGCGTTCTCAGTCTACTCTGGCACTACGCTGTATAATGTTCCGAAAATGATGGATATGCTTTCAGAAAACATAAACAATGGAAAACAAAAGAAAAATGGTACAGTGATTAGCATACATTGAATAAGCTTACAGTGTTTATAAGAAAATAAACTACAGTATTTTGCAGGAAACTATTTGCAAATGCACGCAATTACACGCAAGCATGCGCGCATGCTCGCACACACGCGCGCATGCGCGCACACACACACACACACACACACACACACACACACACACACACACAGAGACCAACAAAAGGTCCATGCTAGCCTATTATGATACCTACATCACATTTCTGCCCATAATTCTGTTAGTTTGTTAGTTTTGACCCCCTTACAGATGGGTGGAGTTCACTATGTCAATAGAATTCAGATAATGCCATGCAGTAAATCACCCAAAGTTGATTATATATTGCATATTTTCCAATTATATCTGACCACTATATGAAAGACATCCCAGAGATTCTCCAAACATTTCGTGATGTGGCAAACACCAGCCAGTGACTCTATACTATTTGACTCAGGGAGTGGTGTCTCGTCTAGTCTCCCCACACGTTAACTGGCTGAAACATTATAGAACATGCTGTTCCAATGTTCAGCTGTCTGACAGAATGGCTTGGCTAGGATACTGCTACTAGTGGTTCTCGAACATTTTCCTGTCGACGACCCCCAAATTGACATGGAAAGTATGTTATGTTGTGCCTGCGACTGCCATGAGAGAAAAGATTCCAGCATTCATCAACATTGTTTTTGAGAATAGCTCATCTTAGTGATCTACTCGTAGGAGAGAGAGAGAGAATAGTGGTTTTCGTAGCTAATTTGTCTAAAAGTGCCAGATTTGGCACAGACCTTGCACAGGCCTGCTCTAATGATTTAACTAGGGCGCCCTGCAAGCCGTGGCCAAATCCACATTACCACCATGACAATTGTGGCAATTAAGGCAACATTTTTCTAAATTTCATTATGCTGTGATGTAGAATGTGACGTGTCGAAACTAGGGGTTTTCCCCCGATTCTGAATCCATTCCAAGCATTAGTTTTGCATGAAAAACACGGCCAAAAACGGCCATATAGCCGTCATCACAAATGTGATGAGGTCAGCGAATTTGGGCACATTTTGCCCAATGCTTGGAATGGATTTAAAATCATGAAAACCCCCTAGTTTGACACGTCACATTCTACTTCATAAAGCATAATGAAATTTAGAAAATGTTTGAATTATATAGGTTGTCAATGGTTGCGGACTCGGGGGCGCCCTATAGCTAAATCATCTGTGGGCTACATCTGTGCAAAATGTGGCGCTTTTACATGAATTAGTGCAAAATATCCTCTATGCTCCTCAACAATATAGCTGACGAATAGAAATATAGCGATATTGTTAATCACATGAGAGATTCTTTATTGGCACGAGGACAGGAGTTGCACAGCGTCAACACCATTGTGCAGGTCTCACCCTCAGAAGCATCCTTCACCCCTATACAGTATGCAAGATACAGTACGACTTCTCACTTCAAATCAGACTCCCTTCGCTCCATGCATAGATATGACATTTTACTGAAAGGCTTTAATTTGTCTCCGTGAGACGCATTTGTTTGTTGTGCTCAAAGTTAAATTTGGACTAGTGAGGGGACAAAACCTCAGCGTCGCACAAAGAAGTGCATACAGTTTGTCTGCTCCCGAGCATGCTATTTTGACATAATTTGTCTGTACTTTGGTTTTCTAGTCTAGAGTTCTTTCACATACAGCTATCCAATTTTGTGGAAGCCATAAAGTGAATCAAATTAGGTTGCAAACAGCTAACGATCATGGACATTTCTGCACATATATACAAATTGGTCTTAGTAATATTTCTTCCATGGAAACCATGATGCATAATATCGGCACCACTTTCAACCTTAAATGAGACCATGCATGCTTGAAAATGAAATATGCCTTGACTGTTAGGACTACTGTACATGCAATCCTAACCATTGGAGCAATCTAAAGTGCATGAGAATTTCATCGCTGTCAGGCAGAACCTTGTATCTTTCATCATTTTATGCAAAAACCATACATCATTGCATTCCGTGCTGAGCCAATCATCACAAATGTCAATCCGGCCAATCACTTTTGGCATCTTTTCAATTTTTTCGCCCCCTCACTTTTATCGTCAATATGTACTTTTCTCAGCCAATCAAATCTCCATTAAAAGCAAGATTTTCAAAGCCCTGTATCGCTAAAGCTTCGAGCGCTGTCCACGGTGAGCCGCCGCCGCATCCCGATGATCGGATTTCATTTGTGACTTTGTCTCGCATCGCTCCGGACACGTAACCGTTTTCTGACGAGAGGTGAAGCGTGTGCGCTCATGCTAACGACGACTCCTCATAACAAACAGCCCCCACCTCCCTGATAACCCGTTTGTTTGACATCACCATTACATCACCTAATCAACATGAGTTGGACTTTAATATATTAGCGCCCCTCACTTTTTAAATGATGGTCACTAGAACAGTGATCATCGTTGGGGGGGGGTGATCAGGTGTGATCAATTGGCTAAAGGGAGAGCTCGCGCATGATTGTGATGTCAGAACATCGTGTGATGTCAGAACAGGTCAGCTCCATATATGGAGATCTAGGGGTGATCAGGATCTGGGCCCGGGCAGAGGCTTTTGTGCCGTCCGACGGCCTCGACACGGGGCACTGCGCTCCCTGTGGGGGTGTGGAACGCGTGTGTCAAATTTGAAGTCGGCGCGGCGAACGGTTCCCGAGTTACGTGGATTACAGACATACGTACATACACACGTACACACAGAGATATAGAAACTTCAGCTGCATTTTACAGAAAAACACAATTCATTTCATATTCTCATGAATATTTTTCTGATAATTTTCTCTCCATGCTGAGAATAAGCTGTGAGAAATGCTCCTTGCAGCACGTTTAGCCATGACCTATGTTTTAAAAAAAAGGATTTAATGCTAAAAGTAAGATCGTTATCTCGGCAATCACAGGCACTTTATGTAAAATGCCGTAGCAGTGATGAAAGGACTCAAAGGAGCGGACCGGGAGTTTTTTAAAGAAATGTAAGTGCAGCGTGGTTGAAATAAGCTCCGGCTAAACTGATTCACAATCATGCAGTGTCTCTGTGAATCATCAGAGTTAGCTATAGAAAAGGGTGCTCCTCAGAGCGCAGATCTCCGCCAGGCTGCGTTGCCTACTGCAGTGGTTCCCAAAGTGGGGTCCCGGGGACCCCTAGGAGTCCTTGAGAGACTTCCAGGGGGTCCCCAGCTAAATGATAGTTTAGGAATCAAATGGACCCTTATGGGTCTGTAACTCAGAGAATGTACAAATGGAACCAAATGGACCCTTTTGGGTCTGTAACTCTGAGAATGTACAAATGGAACCAAATGGACCCTTATGGGTCTGTAACTCAGAGAATGTTAAATGTTAAATGTTAAAAATAGTTAAATTAACTTTGATTTTACAATATACATTAGGGTCCCAGAGATAGAAATGCCATTAAATTTTTTTATTTATGTTGTAGGCTAGGACAGATGATCATGGTCAAAAGAAAATCATGCATTGGAAAGTTTCTTGTACTAGGAAGGTTGGGGTTGTTTAGTTAGGAAATGTATTTATTTATAGGTTGCAGTTTACAACTGTTTGTAAATGAAATGACGAGGATGCTCCCTCCAAAGCAATTTGATCCTTCTCTTCTGTCAAGTATGTTGATGAGGATGAATGGCTGTTTCTCTGTTGTCACCGAAGTACACCAAATCAGCGATTCTCTCTTTAAAGACGTTTTTCACACTTTTAGACCATATCCGTTGTCATCATAGCATACCTAACAATGCATGCGAAAAGTGTATCAAAAGTCAATACCGATTGAATTACTTCCTTTGAACGAAAACGTGCTGCGTGATGACGTGTCGAGACACACATGCATATTAATGAATCTTGATTAAATTCACCTGTCTTATTCCCATTGCTGCGTCGTCCTCCAAACACAGGTGGTTTTGATTACAGAAATACTCTCATTCAATCTCATTCAAGGTGACATCCTCAGACACTGATTACTCGTTTTAAACGTAATCATTACGCTAAAATATGTAACGTTTTAGGTTAGAATTAAGCCATGAGCTTTGCTGCCCGTCTCTCTCTGCATGTGCGACTTACACGCATCACGCACGTAGCAGAGAAACGTCCCATAGTCTGGAGGGATGCGACGTTCTTTCCCTTTTGAGAGTGAAACTACAAAATTAAATGCTCCGAATAGCCATTTCACCCCGTCTTTAAGTTCAATTACTTATCTGGGACCTCACTCTCTACACCTAATCTAATGTAATCTTTAGTGTTAATTGTACAAAAGGAGTCCATTTGCACATTCTCTCAGATAGTTACAGACCGCAAAGGTCCATTTGGACGCTGTGGGGTCCCCCAGAACGTTGAAGGGGGTGCACGTGTATTTTTGAGAACTGAACTGCAGCAGTGGAAGCCATAATGTTTCAGCCCGGAGGAACACATCTGGTCTGCCAAAACCCTAAGTTAAGTCTGTCTGTCTGCTTTTCTAACTTTTCTAACAAACTTTTGGTCGATTGTCCTATTACCCGTGCCAAGAAAATGTTCAAGGTTGTACTTTAGACAATGCAGCAGCATAGATAACAGAACATTCAAAACAACTAAAACACAGCAAACAAAGGGTTAGAATACAGATTGCAAGAAAGAGCAATCGAAAAAATGTTTTCCCTGTAGTAGCCAAATCAAATCCAATCAAATGTATTTATATAGCACATTTAAAAACAACTCTCATTGTACCAAAGTGCTTCACAAATGCAATACAATACAATACAATTCAATTCGGCTAGCGTTTTCCTTTGCCCTGTTTTGCTCTGGTGGTTCTTATCAGTTCATTCATGTACTATATCTGAGGGGAAAGAAGCTTATTTGCTTTTTTTGGGGGGTGGGGGGGAGGGAGATCACATCCGCTGATGCGTTTGGCTGTCCACACTCCGCACGACCCTCTGCATTGCTTTGCGGTTGAGGTCGGTGTAGCTGGCGCTGCCATACCAGGCAGTGAAGCAGCCAGTCAGGATGCTCTCTGTACTGTATAGAATAGATAGGACTTTGGGGCCCATGCCAGCTTTCTTGGGTTCTTCTCAGGAAGTAGAGGCGTTGTTGTGCTTTCTTCACCCCCACGCCAGGTGAGGTCCTCAGTGATCCGCACCCCCAGGAATTTGAACACTCTGACCCTTTCCACTGCAGCACCCCCACCCCCCCAATCTGGATGGTTGATTGGTCTCTGGGAGGTCTCCTGTAGTCGAAGATCAGCTCTTTTGTCAATGTTGAGGTTCAGGTTGTTCTCCTGGCACCATTGTGCCACGTTATCCACTTCTACTCCTGTAGGCTGTTCCATTATCGTCTGTGATCAATGAGCCTATGACTGTGGCGTCGTCTGCAAACGTTATCACTTTGTTTGAGCTGAACAGAGCCACGCAGTCATGGGTGTACAGGGAGTTCATGGGTGTACAGGAGTGTATAATTAATAATTATACACTCCTGTATAATTATTTTCTTCCTGTACAGCTTTGACTGAGTTCGCTGAGTTCTCAGAACACAGTCTGAATAGGGAATGTGTACCTATTGAATTTGGATAGACGGATTCTTGTGAGTGCTTACTGTACATTATTTTGTTCTTGGAACAAGGACGTCGTCATGACATGCCCATCAATGGACACTATTTGGCAAAGAGGTTATTGCTTTTTATGTACTTGCTCTCTTAAGCTTGTCCAAACTGCATTCATAAAATCGTGTCCCAACTTCCCAAGGTCCTTGTACGTTACTGAGACATAATGAACAAGACCAATCTATATCTTGTTATTGAACTTTAAAGTGTTTGCTATTCTTCAACTCCAGTTGCACACTGTCTTGCGCGCACGCGCGTGTGTGTGTGTGTGTGTGTATGTGTGTGCGCCGTGCAGTGTGTGTTGCTCAGGCACGGATGAGTGCACAAAGCAGTACCTCAGGTGCTCCTCATTCCTCCGGTCCGCTCTGTAACTGAAGATAACGATAATTAAAAGATTCAAACCAAAAGGGGCGTGGCTGCTTGAACCCCCTGCCGTTATAAGAACTTTCCGCCTCTGATGTGACGGTTCCCTATATTGTGTTATATATACTAGCCCTTACCCGTTGTGAGATATTCCCCCCCCCCCCCCCTTGTGGCCATGGGGGGTACTGTGCCCGGGTGAGTTTGTAATTGACTAACACATTCATTAATAATCATTAAAAAAGTGCCCTCCATATTCATATGGTCAATGCCTGTGTGAAAAGTGGGAGTGATTGGTGCAGGCAGTAAGGAGTTATGGCAGTCACAGTGACACACAGACACACGGACACACACACAGACAGACACACACTCAGACATTGTTAGAATTATAGTATGATATTACTCTTAGGTTGTCTGGTTTAGGTATATGTTGTGTTTACCGTTTGCCCTATAGTAACCTCTGTTCTTTGTATCCAATAGGATTGGGGAGCAGAGGCTCGCACCTGGGCCCGGGTGTCGACGCCCTATAAATGCCTGCTTCCCCAGTCCTTCCCCAGATCTGTTCCTTTCATTTGCCTCCTGTACTCCACCATGCACACTTCTCAACATTTCTGTTAATACATACAACACGCACACACATACATTTCACTCATGCATACACACACTAAACCACTGAATACTGATCTCCACACTTCATCTGTTCAATCATGATTTATTCCTTACATTTACTATTTTTGTTTAATTAATAAATTATATTTCTTTGGTCAACTGCGTCTCCCCTGTTTTTTGTTGTGTATCTTGGCACCCCCTAGGCCAGGTACATAACAAAATGGGGGCTCTGTCCGCTTGAATTTTGAATAGTTGTGCAGTAAGTTTGGAGAGTCAAGTGACTCGCCCTTCTGCCTTTTGTTCTGCGCTGCGGTAGTCAATTAGCCTTGATTAATGGCTCGTCTGCACCGTGGTTTTGTGAATTGAGTGAAATAATTTGGGAACCATTCCGGGGGTTTCCTTGTCCATGTGGTCGACACTACAGTCCGGTGAGTACAAAGCGATGTTTACTTCAGCGTACACGCTTGTGTACTCGGACTTTGGGAGATGCAGTTGATTTGTTTGATTATTGGAATTTGAATTTGTTAAGACATTCGAGTTAATTTGCAATTGGGATTTGATTAAGTTTGTGCTAGTGGGGAGGTTTTTTTCCTGGAATTTGTGCTGCTAAAGTTAAAAAACAACAAAAACACCCCCTAGGCCAGGTACAGTACATAACAAAATGGTTAATGATGTTGCTGGCTAAAATGATGGCGGACGCCGCTGAGACGCAATATGCCATTGAGACGCAATATGCCATTGAGACGCAATATGCCATTGAGAAAATGAAATGTCAAGTAGAGCAGAACAGGCTGGACCTGATAAGGGACTGTAAGATTTCAGTTGCTGCACAAGTATCTACTACAGAACCTGCAGAGTCCGCAGGGGGTTTTGATATCAATGGAAATCTACGTCTGGTGGAACGTGATCCGGAGGCATTTTTTGCCATGTTTGAGCGGGTGTGCGTAGAATTAGATGCAGGCCTGACTCGGCACGCACGTTGATGTTACATTGTGTCTTGACAGGCAGGGCGCAAGAGGTTTTTTCAGCTATGACTGTCACTAACAGCCAGAATTATGGTCTTGTTAAGGCCGCGGTGCTAAAGTCGTACAAATGTGTGTAGATTTTGGAAAAAACATGAGTCATTTGGAATTTGCACGTGATTTTACGACTAGTTTTACACATTGTAGCCAATCAATTACTACACATCTTTTTTGATTGATTTATTTATTAACAGTTTGCAGTACATTGTAGAGTACAACTCGATACAAAAAACTGTTAACTGTGAGTGGACGACACCATAACTCACTACACTTGTTTACAATAGGGCCCACCATTTTCAATTCATCAAAACATTTAGAGACGTATATAGTCAAAACAGGAAATTGTTTGAAAACTGTTTTGAAAACTGTTTTGAAGGAGTCAAGGGATCCGCATGTCTTAATGACTGTTGGGAGGGCGTTCCACATTTTGGTGGCATAGGAGCTAAATGAATTTAGCCCCTTGTTTGTGCCGAATCTGGGTTTGCACATGGTTTGTTGAACTCCCTCTGGTGTTGTGGGTGACAGGTACATGGGTATCTTGGTGCTGTAGCGAATCTTGTGGACCAGACCCATTGCAAGATGCTGTACTCAGCCATTTCCATAGCTCCAGTCATCACCCACATAGTTAACCTCTCCATCAAACAAGGACAGGTCCCCAGAGATTTTAAACTGGCCAAAGTAACCCCCCTGTACAAAAAAGGGAGCAAATTAGAACCCGGCAACTACCGCCCTATTTCTATTCTAAGCTCCATCTCGAAAGTGATGGAAAAAATAGTCTATGAACAGGTTGAAAAGTATCTTGCCACTAATAAATTGTTGTACGAGTTCCAATCTGGTTTCAGAACATCCCACTCCACTGACACATGCCTTCTCTATTTGAGCGACCACATCAAACACGAGGTGGATGCTGGAAAATACTGCGGCATGGTCATGCTGGACCTCCAAAAGGCTTTTGACACCGTGAACCACTCCATACTGGTTAACAAGCTTAAAGCTATTGGTTTTGATAGCACATCAGTGAGCTGGATGCAATCCTACCTGGAGGGGAGAGAACAGATGGTGGAAGTGAACGGAACACTGTCCCCCCCCCTCCCAGTGAGCTGTGGCGTCCCACAAGGAAGCATACTAGGGCCTTTACTGTTCCTAATATATGTAAACGACATGACTTCAGCTTGTGACTGCAACTTGTTCCTGTTCGCAGACGACTCAGCACTGCTGGTCTCGGACAGGAACAAACTGCAGGTTGAAAAGACCCTCAGCTCTGAACTCGGTAGAATCTGCACCTGGCTCGCTGATAACAAACTATCCTTACACCTGGGAAAAACTGAATCCATTCTCTTCGGATCAAATAGTAATCTCAAAAAGGCAGATGGCTTCTTGGTTAGAGTTGGTGATGATATTATCACACGGAAGGATCAAATTACCTACCTAGGTTCCATCCTGGAGGCCAATCTTTCCGGTGATAAGATGGCCACCAACGTAATGAAAAAAGTCAATCAAAGAACAAGATTCCTCTACAGGATCTCCTCACTGGTCGACAAAAACACCTTGAAGACCTTAACAGGAGCCCTTGTACAAGGTTTCTTTGACTATGCATCCACCTCCTGGTACCACAGCACCTCAAAGGCCCTTAAAACAAGGCTCCAGACCTCCCAAAACAAACTGGTCAGGCTCCTACTTGGCCTCACCCCCCGAACCCACCTCACCCCTGCCCACTTTGACAGGCTGGGATGGCTTAGGGTCGACGACAGAGTACAGCATCTTGCAATGGGTCTGGTCCACAAGATTAGATACACCACCAAGATACCCATGTACCTGTCTAAATACTTCCTTAATGTAAACGAAGTCCACACCCACAACACCAGAGGGAGTGCAACAAACCATGTACAACCCAGATTCGGCACAAACAAGGGACTAAATTCTTTTCGCTCCTATGCGACCAAAATGTGGAACGCCCTACCAACAGTCATTAAGACATGTGAATCCCTTGGCTCCTTCAAAACTGCTCTCAAAGGGCACCTACGGATGGCTGCAATTCGAAACTGGCCTCTGTAAAAGCTGAATTTGTATCTGGATTGTACTATGTTTTTGTATGGACGTGGTGTTGGGTGCCTGCACATATGCACACATGGCATCAACGCATGGTGTTGTGTGCAGGCGCCCTACACTCTGTCTTTGTACTATGGATTGTACTATGTTTTTGTATGGACGTGGTGTTGGGTGCCTGCACATATGCACACATGGCATCAACGCATGGTGTTGTGTGCAGGCGCCCTACACTCTGTCTTTCGTTTTCTTTTCTTTTATCCCCCTGTTCCCCTCACTGTATATATACATTTTTTCCCTTTTCGCTTCCTATATGATGAATTCCTGTTCTGTTCTTTAACTACATAGAAGTGTCTATTTGTTTGTCTCTAAATGTTTTGATGAATTGAACAATGTGGACCCTGTTGTAAACAAGTGTAAGGCTTAATTGGGTCGTCCACTCACAGTTAACAGTCTTTGTATTGAGTTTGTGCTTGAAATGTACTGTAATTCTGCAAACTGTTAATAAAGATTTCAATCAATCAATCAATACTCTGTCGTCCATCTTGAGATGGATTCACTGAAATGGACATGAAGACCCATGGTTATACAAATGGAAGAATGCAACATTCAAAGATCTACTAATAAAGAAAACCTAATTATAATCACTACCGTAAATAAATTAGAAATACAATGTTTTTTGAACAACAAAATGTAACTGCTCAGTTATTGTACAACTCGTGAGGCTTGGTGGAAAATGTGTAAGATTGATATCTTTATTGTCATTCAGCAGATACATAAAATGCATAAGAGAACCATTTTTTGTTTCACTGGCTTCCAATCTACTAGTTAAAAGAAATGCTAAAATACTATTATTAGTAAAATCCTAAAATCTACTTATAAAAACACCTGAACACCATCAGTTCATAGGAGACATAGATATTGGCAAGAGGAGTCCTTAGCAGCATACTGTATAATAGGGATAAACATTAGGGGATATTGCACTTTAAAAGTTTCTATGGATAAAGGTTGCACTTTGAAAGTTTAATGGCTTGGGGGACAAAGTTCTACTCCTGATGCTGCGATACCTTCTGCCAGGAGGCATCAGAGTGAACAGTCCATGATGGGGTCGGACTGACCCTAGACGGACAGACCGGTTGTGAGAAATGTCCTTGATGGAAGGCAGTGACGAACCGATGATCTTTTTGTAGGTCACCAGCAATCACGCTCACCATGCATGTACAGTATGCATTTTGATTTGGAACAACCCAGACTTTGCTATCTATAAGCAAACCCTCCCTTTTAATATAATAGTCCGATATTGAAGATGAGTTTAAACACCGCAGGTTATATTGATGTTTTTTTTTTTGTACATGTAAAACCGACCGTTATGTGTTGTGTTTGTGATGGTGATTCCAATTATTTAAGTGTCTTGGTGAATTGCTGGGGGTTCTATAAATAGTGGTGGAAGAAGAAAGATGTGTTACTTAAGTAAAAGTATCAAGCACGGGAACAGGCACTATAGTCCGAGGTGTCGAAATAATGCTCCGTCGGATTATAGTATGCCTCCCGACCCGCATGCCATTCTACATTCTGTAGTAAAAGTCTGTTTTGAAGGAGAAAAAGACATGATGGAACATCTAGTTTGGTGGAAAGAGACATTTTGAGTGGATGACCAAAGTTAAGTGGGCTGGTAATAACTGCCCATTGGCAGTGTGTCCAAGACATTTGGCACTGATAGGTTTACTCGTAAAGTAAGTAGGTTTTGGGGCATGGTGGAGGTGTGTGCATGTATATTCACAAAGACACTGAATACGTTACTCGTACTGACTTGAATGGAAAATTGTGTGGGTTGAATACATTTTCAAAAATGCTAAATCAGTATTGATTGGCACGGTCTATAGACCGCCTGACCAACATGGGTTCTATGATACATGCACTTGAGGGGTGCTGGGGAGGAATGTGTAGAGAAAATCCTAATTGACAATATGAATACAGACATGCAACGTAAGGAAGCACCCGTGTTTAAGTCATTCAGTAGGTTTTGTGATCTACATCTACATAGTGTCAGTTGGCTTCCAATTCCTGTACACTAGTCTGTACAGCACCTCAAAGGCCCTTAAAACAAGGCTCCAGACAACAAACTGGTCAGGCTACTACTTGGCCTCACTCCCCGAACCCACCTCACCCCTGCCCACTTTGACAGGCTGGAATGGCTTAGGGTTGACGACAGAGTAGTACAGCATCTTGCAATGGGTCTGGTCCACAAGATTCGATACACCACCAAGATAAACCATCTACCTGTCTAAATACTTCCTTAATGTCAACGAAGTCCACACCCACAACGCCAGAGGGAGTTCAACAAACAATGTGCAACCCAGATTCGGCACAAACAAGGGACTAAATTATTTTTGCTCCTATGCCACCAAAATGTGGTATGCCCTACCAACTGTCATTAAGACATGTGAATCCCTTGACTCCTTCAAAACCGCTCTCAAAGGGCACCTACGGACGGCTGCAATTCGAAACTGGCCTCCCCCACCCACCCCTTTTTCCCCTCACTCAATGTATGTTTTCTTTTCCCCCTTTACCTCCTTTATGATGATTTCCTGTCCTTTGGCTATAGAAGTGTATATTTGTAGTCTCTAAATGTTATGATGAATTGAACAATTGGTAAACAAGTTTAGTGCCTTATTGGTCGTCCACTCACTGTTAACAGTTTTTGCATTGAGTTGTGCTTAAAATGTAGGCCTACTGTAATTCTGCAAACTGTTATTAAATACTTAAATCAATCAATCAAAGGGGCTCACAGAAAATTATGTTTTGCTAAAATCGGCTTCTAGTTCAAATAACAAATAGTTGGCGAAATATATGTATAGAGGCCATATTAAAAACCCCATTATTGCCATACATGTGGTAATCCAATATATATCACCAAATATAAATTTGGGAGATTGCAGAAATAGTTTGGCAAAGGCCCCGAGAGGTCTGTTGAATGTAGAGTTTGTTTGAGGGGTGAGAAAATATGTCATTTCAGAGGCGAGCCGTGGTTTAATGTAACGTAGGAGAGTCCGGACCAATGAAAGTCTTTGACGCTCCACCCTACCTGCCTCTCTCTCCACCCCCCTTCCTAATCCTATACACATACTCACAACTGAGCATGATCCGCTACGCTACCATCCGCATCTGGAGCCGCTGCTTTCTACACACGAGAACCTTCAACTTTTTCTTTTTTACATTTTACTCTGAATAAGAGCTGCGCTGAAACACACGTTCGTGACTATCGTAGCCTATAGCAATTCAATCAGGGTTGTAGGCTATTTGGTTTCACTAAATAGTAAGTAGTGATTCTTTAAAGCCAAGTTGGCGCTTTTCTCTCAACTGTCTAGCTTCGTCTACATCTCCATGCGTAAACAGAGTAGGATTTTATAGGGGTTTCATTCAGTTATTATTTCACTGCAGTCAGACCTCTTGCTACGCTTTAGCGCGAGTTCTGGATTTCCTAAAACGATTATCGACTAACGTGTGAGTGTACGAAAAGTTGTTGTGAAATCTGCGATGCATTGATCCATTGATCCACGCGTCGCAAAGTCGGCAAAAAGTGTGAGGTTGTAATTTCAGGCTATAGTTAATTGTTTAAAAATATATATTAATTGTTAAAATTATTAATGTTGGTCTCTCTTTGACCAATTTACCTATAGTCCTTTCTGAGAACCTGGTTACCGTCGCGTATAGACATCAGCGCTGATGGTGACATGAAACAGATGGACTGAAAATGTGGATTTAAATAGCGAATCCTGTGATGGAGCGATAGCCTGCGTTTTCTTGTTTAGTCCAGCACCGACTTAACATTTGGACACAAAACCGCCCGACTTTGGAAGGGCAGATCGGAATAAAGGCATAAGGCGCAGAGCTCCATACTGAAGTGTTTAAGTTAGTCTGAGGGGAAATTTAAAAGACCTAAAAATACAGCGTTGGTTTCTTCCCTACAAAGAATCATTTGAACTTCCCACCGCAGAGCGAGAGCGACATAAATAGTTCTGACATGTGGATGTAATTTCAGAAGAAGAGAAAAAAAAAGAGAGAGAGACAGATGCAGAGAAATAAAGTGAGCTGACCGAGTCTGCATGAGCATATATATATATAGTGAGTGGGCTAAGATTAGAGGAAAAAAAATTGTGGGCAAAGACAGATTATAGAGTTGTGATTTTACAAGGCACTATGAGCATCCAGAGAACAGATGGAGTAAAAAACGAGTCGCGCCGCTTTGAAGATAGTTAAATTAGATTAAACAATTTCATCAAGTCGACCTTGGAGGTCCTGGCAGAGCTGTCCTCGGGTCAGGGATGGGATCCACTCTCGTGCAACACTATTTGGACTTTCTTCTCATCTCTCTGCTGAGCAGCCTATGCATGGTGAGTCTTTTCAGAAACAACACACCAGTATCCTATTTTGTGTAGGCCTACATACAGTGACAAAATGTCAACACTGTTATGTGCCGTGCGTTATGCGTAATATGCAAAAATATTGTTAGGAATTTGCGAGTTGAATTCGTGCTACTGTATGTCAGTCAGCGCATGCTCCCATTAGAACGCAATCTCCCTAGAAAGCAGACCGAAGAGTAATTATTGTGTTGATAGCTCTTGACATTTCCTTTAAGCTGCACATCCAGAACCTGCTGGAAGGTTCCCCAACATATTTGCGCTTGTGGTCTTTTTTTTTGTTGGCAAGGTTGACCCAAATGCCAAATGACTAAACATATCAAGCTTTGTTGCATACTTTGCAGAGGACTATAGCAATATTCTTATTTAGGTGCTCCCAAATGTAACACATAATGTTTCCCCTTATAAAGTATATTGGCTTTGGTGGTGGTGGCCTAGTACAGTATGCAATGTAGCCTACTATTTTATTGTGGTGTAGCTTTGTTGTCAGCAATGTTAAATTCATTGCGCAAACTCTGCAGGCATAGGCTATACAGGTAGAGCTATAGATGATGTAAAATCATTGTCTTCATTCATCTCTTTCAGCACTTTCCCAGCAATAATTCCAAGTTGTATCTCTCTGAGTCATAGCTTTTTTTTCTTTATTTTTTTACTATCATCTGCCACATTGTGATGTATGATTGCTCCGTCAAATATATCACTGTGTATATAGCAATGCAGAATGCCTCCTCTACGCGCTCTGTGCAGGCAGGCAGGCAGAGCAGTGCACCAAGTTGGTTGTGTGTGTGTGTGTGTGTGTGTGTGTGTGTTTTGGCTGGAGCTGTTGTGCATTCAACAGGCAGTTCGCCCGGCCTCTGAGGTCTAACAGTGATGTGGTCCGTCACTGTGCCGCACTGGACCTCTGGGCTCATTGGTTTAGAGATGGCAGAGGAAAACAATTATAACATAGCTGTATATTTATAGCTGGTTCAACATTCAGTCGTTAAAAAGGGCTGTCTGTGAACACTGTTTACCCATTTTCAGTTTGATGTTTGGTTCTAGTGTTCTTCTCCGCAAAAATGTGAACAGTTTTTTTCCATAGTGTGACCAAAAGCGACATAGATTGCTGTGGGTGCCAAACCTAAGAGTGGAACATCTGCATTCCTTTTCTGTGCATATGAGAGAGGCGGACACAACTGCAGTTTTAATATTTTATTAGAGACGTGTGTAAATCGCTTCTATTGCCTGTCCTATTACATATCGTAAAATGGCAAATGGCTAAACATTATAATAATCTTTATTTGTGTATACCAGCTTTGTTATCAAAGTTACAGCAAAGTTCTTGTACAGTGCAATAAAACATACTGCATAAAAATAAGTAAAATAGAATAAATACCATGCAGTTATACAGTACTGTACCAACGAATCAGCCCTTTCGCGTGCGTGTGGCATAGCTTAGGAGGCAGGCAATCGTACTACACTCCCATTGGCTTAGGCAGCGTGTGTGACAGCCAATCGGGACTAGGCATTCAGTATGACTAGGGTGTCGATCTTGTCGTCCACATTTCATGAGCTTTCATTAGTCAGGTTTCACCTGACAAAAAAAAAGCATAAAAAATAATGATTGGAAATGTACATATAGAATTGGACATAGGCATATTGGCGAACATCCTAAAATGATTAATCCAAAATGTTAACCCATTCAGAATGGGAACACCTTTTGGTGTTTTAAGCATTATGTTATACTTTAGCTGTTGAAAAATAGCAGATCTACAAGTTCATATCGTGGCACTCTGTGCCGCGACACAAGCTTGTAGATCTGCTATTTTTTTTTTAATCGTGAAAATGTGGCGCAAATCTTTAATATATATTCTTTCAGAGCGAACGTTTTTAACTTGTGTCTTTGCTTCTGGGGGGGGGGGGGGGGGGGGAGGATCCCTGGAACAAAATATTTTCAGATGGGGGTCTGTGGCCAAATACAGATAATTATGGAGGTTAATGACATGAAAAAGGTTGAGCACCAGTGACATAGAAACATAGTTTCTTTTCCAGAATGCTTTTTAAAGAATTGGCCTCCAGTCTAAATGGGTTGGAGCAAAGACAACTGCCAACTGATGCTGCGTCTCCTCCTCATGGTGCGAGACCTTTCTCTAGGTGAAGGTGAGGTCGTACAGTAGCAGACAATGACTCATTGGACCGGGTGAGCAAGACCTCGCTAAACTCCGAGACAAAGAGAACACTTCCTCCTTCCGAGGAGTCTTTGTCCGACTTATGACGGCCTTCCTCACTTATCCAGTTATAGCTTTTATTAACCCATTTAGACCTGAGAACGATTCTACAAATGCCTTCAAAATCGTGACACTTTTCTGAAAAACCCCATGTTTCTGTCAGTGGTACTCAAACATAATTCATGTCAAGGACCCCCAAATACATATGTAAGTGGCCGCCGACCCGAACTTAAACTATGTTGTTCCAGCCCCCCCCCCCAGAAGCAAAGATTTGAGTTAAACGTACGTACTGAAAGTATATATATTCAAAGATTTGCACCCACATTTTCACGATTTAAAAAAAATAACAGACCTACAAGCTACGAGCTTGTAGATCTGCTATATTTCAATAGCTAAAGTATAACGGAGTGCTTAAATCACCAACAGGGGTTCCGCTCAGAATGTGTTAAGAGGAAGCACCACTTTCTGGAACCTCACTGAGTGTGCATATATAGGCCTAATTTGTTCCCCATGACTGCCTGATGACTTACACGTGTGTGCATCTTTACTGGGGAGGGGGACTATATACTATCTGTAAAGAAAGGCCTTCAACACAGTCACTCGCTATAGCTCTGCACAAAGTATAAATTGGACTGTTGCCATGTTAGAGTTGGTGGTGTTTATTATTCCTTTTGCAAAGAGGAATAATAATATTTCAACTAATGCTGTAGTGTAGATTCATGGCATCCGTAGTTGTGCCCTTTCATTTGTACCTAGAATACCCAGATTTTGGGGACCGAATTTGTATTTTGTACACACGGTGTAGAGACTTAAGAGCAAAACTGAAATGGGAATATCATTTATTTATTTAGTTTTTTTTTACCAATAGTCTGGCTGCTGAGGCCCGGCAGAAATAAGTGAATTGTATCGGCCTACATAATAATTCTGTAGCAGCAATAGTTGTAATTATTAGCAACAACAACAACATGTGTGATCTGTTTGTATTGTGTATTATGTGTTTTGTATCCGGATGACTGCTTGGCACAAAACAAATATCCACAAGACAAATAGAGTCAGTCTCTCTGTCTGTCTGTCTGTCTGTCTGTCTGTCTGTCATAATACTAACTAGAAAAGTTGCAATTTACATAAGCTCCTCCCTAATTTGAAAACTTCTATAACGCTTGAATAGTTTGGTCTTCTGCCCCTTCAATGGAACCAATTTGCTGCTACAAACGTTATGCAAAGCCCGACCAATCACAGCGGAAGTTAGATTACCCCGGAATAGCCAATTAGCTACTACAAACGTTATGCAAAGCTCAGCCAATCGGAAGTTAGATTCAATTATTCGATTACTCCGGAGGAAAATGAAAGTGTCACAATAACAATAGTCTAACCAGACTAATAATAATAACTATATAAAGTGCCCCTCTGGGCACAGGTCTCCACCAGGCCAGGTCAGGTTGTGGCCTCCTGGTGGCGCTATAATAGGCCAATGTGAAAAGGGTGCCATTTGTTCTTACACCATTGATGGCAATTGGATGATTTGAGGCATTTTGTTCCAAAAATGTGTTTTGCAAAAATCCACCTGTTGGTGGCGCTATAACAGGCCAATGTGAAAAGGGTGGGATATTTTCCTCAGCCTAGTAGGAAAGTCTGTGAAAGATTTCACGTAAATTGCACGCTGCGTTCACGATTTGAGGCTTTTTGTTTCAAAAGGGCCAATCCTGCAAACTTTGAAAGCCAATGTTAGCCAATTCTCCATATTCAGACCGCAGCCATCTTGACAGCAAGGTGATACCTACGTAGGTGACACTTCCCATAGAGAGCCCATTCATCCAAACAGAAAAGTCCTCTCTAATTATATTAAACAACGTCAAAATCACCAACATTGCAGCTGTAGGGAAAGCTTGAATGATCCTCTTTCAATCTGTAAAGGTTTTGTTTAATAAAAATCCACCGTAGACATTTTATGAGCTACTTCCTGTCAAGAAATTCCTTGCAGATGATTATTTTCTAAGTATCAGAGTATGGAAGTGCTAGTTATCAGTAAAGCAACCTCCTTCTGCCTCCTGCATTATGTGCATTCAAAACAGCTGGTACGCATGGGCCGTTGAGTGATAGTCAACGAGCACTTTACAGCGCTATAACAGGCCGTTCTGGAAATCTTGGGGCAGAGGTTCATGTTGGCATCCAGGGAGTGTGGGTGCAAAATTTTGCATGGACCGGGTTAACGGTGTTGGAGATTAGCTGTTCACGGACAAACGGACGGACAGACACACGGACACACAGACGGACGGAGTGCAAAACATACTCTTCCCCCCCATGCCTTCGGCCTGGTGGAGACAATAATACAAATAATACATATAGTAATAATTTGCAGCAGAGCAGTATAATACATTGAGTTTCTTTGATACTGTGTACCCAACTGTGTACCCAACTTTGTCTTGTGTGTCTGTCTGTGTGTGCGCGGCGTGCACACATGCACACACGTGCCTGTGCACATGTACAGTAGCCTGTGTGTGTGTGTGTGTGCATAGCCAGACAATCAGCGATCTCCACCTACTGATATGCCTGGGGAAATGTAAAATCAATATATGATTCTGAAACAGCGAGCGGAGAAAACGGCCGCTGCCAAACCTACGCCCACTGTTTTGAAAACAAATCATATCACTCCCAGTATGAATGACCACCCTAATTGCAGTTGGTTGCATTGGTTGTGCAATAAAGTTATTATTATTTTTAATCTCCAAATTACTTCCACCCAGTTACTCAGTCCCTACATTGAATTTAGATGTCACACCAGACATTATCAGTAGTTGAGATCTCTGATCATCTGGCTACACAAGATTAGTGTGCAGTGTGCACGTGCATTTGTGTGACAGAGTGAAAGATTGAAATCAATGTATTAAACAAACTCGTTTTAAAAAAAAAGAATAATTCAGCTAAAGCTGCTATTTTGGAGTTTAGAGCCAACCTACATGCAGGACACATACACAGTCAGGAGATGAGGTGATGTCGATTCTACAAATGACTTCTAAATTTTCTGAAAAACCCTATGTCAGTGGTTCTCAAACTATTTAATGTCAAGGACCCCCAAAAATATCTGAAATTGGCCGCCGACCCCCATCTGAAAATATGTTGTTTCAGGGAGCCTCCCCCCCGAAGCAAAGATTTGAGCTAAAAAACGTTCGCTCTGAAAGAATATATAAAAAGATTTGCGACACATTTTCACTATTTTTCAAAAATAGCAGACATACAAGCTCGTAGCGCAGCACTCGGTGCCACGCTATGAGCTTGTAGATCTGCCGACGCTATGAGCTTGTAGATCTGCTATTTTTCAGATGATGGGGTCTATTAAAGGTGATGAGCTGATGGATGGCAGGTGTATTGAGGGTGGTGATTAGCTCAAATGGTGAATGAGGAGGGCAGGCAACACAGGCAGGACCCAGGAACATATGCACGTACGCACATGCACACACACACACACACACACACACACACACACACACAAAGCGACCAGCAGAAGGAGAGGGAAATATTCACATTTGTTGACAACTGTACATGTAAGGGAAGATGCTGTGTGATACCTGCAAATGGGTGAAAAAGTGGGTGAAGTTTTTAGTCATATACAAGCTCCCATCGTTTGCAGTTTTCAAGAAAGGAGAATAGAGATAGAAAGAAAACATGTCAGCTATGTGAAATATTAAAATAGTAGTAGTGTGCATAATATATGCATAAGTTGAATGATGGTTCAAATTAATGGCATGTCGAAATGATAGCTGAGCTGACATGAAAGTACACTGACATGTATAAAATACAGTTTTCAACAGGGGCTTTCAACCCATTTCATATCAAGATTCATTATTTATTCGCCATTTGAGTCAAGGACCACCATTTGATGAGATTTAGCGCCCAGACCAAAGACTATGAATATTTTGTTGTCTTTTGGATATGATTTTGTCCACAATTCCATGCTGTATTGATGTTGGTACAATTAGTAGAGACAACAGGCGTTGATGAAAATAATTATTCCACATTCTCTAATTGTGTGGACTGTAGACTGGTAAATTAAGCAATGCAGATGTTTAACAATTGAGAGCGTAAAATGACACCAAATGAATGGTCCGTACGAGTCCCATTTGGTTTCATTTTACACTATCAAGAGTTTAAGATCTAATAAGGGTCCATTTGGTTACCAACCCTCTATCATTTAGCTGGGGACAATCTGGAACACTCTCAAGGACCACTAATGGTCCCCGGACCACTGGTTGAGAACCACTGTTTTCTGGAGCAAAATGTGATTTACAGATGAGACATTACTACCACCGGAATTGGACTGAAAGCATTTAATATCGAGTCAACACTTGACAATCTAATTTTTGTGAGACTGGCTCGACCAGATTTTTCCACAACCTGGCCCTGGATCATTTCAACTGATGTCGATTCGATACTAAAAGGTGCTTCAACTTGCACGGAAGGAAGTATTTCATCCCTTATTTACTTGTGCAGTCCAAACATTTACGATCTGTTACAATCTGGTTCTCCTCTCTCTCATCGGGTTTCATTGGTGTTCTGGGAGAGCTCAAACACCTCGGCACCCCCAGCTTTTTGTCTCAAGCAGTCAGTCGGTTTGCCTTTGCTTACACTGATTGTTAGAACTACAACCAGAGACTTATTTTAATGGGGACCTACAAGCTTGTAGCGCGCATGAGCTTGTAGATCTGCTATTTTTCAATAGCTAAATTATAACGTAATGTTTAAAACACCAAAAGGGGTTCCCGCCCCAAAAAGGGTTAAGCTTGTACTCCTTGCGAACATCTGATCTTCAAGCTAGTACCAATGCGCCACATTGCAACGATCAAATCGGTGCTCGTGACGAGCGACACCGCCGTACTCTGTGCTATCGAGTATAAATTAGACTTTACCTTTACTTCCACTACACAGACAAGTTCTCCATTAATTTGAAAGTAGGTCAGACAAGTCACAGATATAAGATATGTGTAAAAATGTGCACTTTATAGGTATTTTTGGTCCAAATATTGATAAATCTAAGCCTGAGTTCAGACCTGAATGCATATATTGGCCTCGGTTCGTCCCGTTTGTACCGCACCAGGTCGCGCCGCGCCCGTTCGTGCATTGACTTTTGTATGTAGTCACACCGCTCTAACCATCCAAGTCTGCACCTTTAGTGCGTATATTTCACTCTCATTGCATGGCAAAACAGGACTTACTATCAGACACATAAACAAATAAGATTCTATGTTACTTTTCTTTAATTGGACATGTCCAGTGTCTGTGTAACGTGAGTAACGAATCGATGGCAGGCGGGAGGGGAATAAGGAACAGGGACCAAATATATATATCTGCTTTCTTTGTGTTCCGTGCTAATATGTAAGTCAATATTTCAATACGAGTTCTGTTCATGCTCCAATGAGATTGAACGGAGGGGAAACAAGAAAGAAAACTAGACTTCCTCTTTGCTCGGAGCAAACTATAGAATAGGTGACTGCAAATATTTGTACTTTTTAACTCACTCTACGGCCGTCCCAGACTTCAACCAAAAGTTCAACATCGCTCGCTGTAAGTATCGTCTAGGCGTTACTGACGTGGGAATTCAAGTTCCCGTATAGATTTCTAACCTTCTAAAGATCGTGAGAAGGTCACCCCGGCTGCCGTCACTGGACAGTCACCACATGTTTGCCTGAATTTTCCCTCGGATTAACTCGGAGTCTCCCCTCCACAGAGTCAACTTTTAAGGGGTAAACACCAGGCCCACGGTACACAACGTATCATTATACCCCCTTGATATGCTAGAGCACTGCTTGTGCTGCACAGTGGTGGAGCTAACGGTTACACCGTTGAGTTAACCACTTAAACCTTATATACTTCATTGACCGGGGTCTAGTTAATTTTTTTATTGTTAACGAGCACCTTATCGATCAGGCTTATCGAGCCGGGGTTCTTATCGAGCCCACTATCGAGCATTTTCTATTATTTTGTGGAAAGACGTATCTTTTACAAGGGCCTTCAGATACAGTACCTTTCTAACAGACGGAAGACAATTGACCTTTTTACTGAGAAAAAAATATTAAAGAAACCGTTAACTGGTAATATGTGTACTGTCACTTTAAAAGTGTCATTTTGTTTACCTGGACAGCGCTGGTTGGCCCCCTCATTTCCCCCCCCATACACCACATTTCGTTCGCTGAAAATAGCCGATCTACAAGTTCAAAGCACGCTGCGGATCAGCAAAATTTAGCTGAATGTTTTCCCTGAACGGCCGCCTATTATGTCATGCCCAGAAAAGGGCTCATGTGGCTAACTCCAGAAAGCAATCCTATCTGGATTTTTCAAATTCCCTGTTAGAAATATAATCGCCTTAATCACACGGTCACCTTTTTCATAATGACTGACACATTGCTCAGTTTGGAGAGGGCCCATGAGTCAGTCTCATAATGTGTGTTAATAGGGGAGTCTTCAGTTTCATTGGCATGGTAAGGTTATACCATGGCTGTGTTTGACTCAGGAAAGGGCTTGTTTTCTTGACTTCCCGTGACCTCCTCTTTTTTTCAGCTTTTCCACTTGAAGAATGCAGGAGTGTGAGTAACTCAATGCCACTTTTACACCTCGCCGAAAAAGTTACACCACTAACACAGATATTTTAATGAAGTGTCTCTGCTGCAAGACCTTCCATATACACACACACACAGCTTTTCTGGAAAAGACAGGCCTGCCTTTTAGAGTCTTGTGTGAAAAATGTACGCTCCTTCCATTTTTGCATAATTGTTCATTTTTCTATTTGAATTTCAATTCTGTAGCGATTCTATGTCAACTGATTTGATGGTCTTCGACTCGCAATTTCCTGCCTCTGACTTAAGCTCTAAATCTTCTGATTTGCATTCACCAATAATTATACTTCTCAACATGGGTTATCTTAAGGACATAGAGCAGACACAGTATGAGTATGCTTAGTGGAACAGGGTCTCCCAGGGCTCTGAACTTGTTTTTCCCCTCTACACCAGATCTTTGGTGAAAATAACACATGTTGCATTGCATTGCTGATGTAGATCGGCTATTTTTGTAAATGTTCGCCCCAGCCAGAATACTGACACTATACGCTAGGGTACATATGGTGAAGAAAAGGCACATTCTTAAATGACACCTACAGTATAATACTGTTTTAAGGTGGAGGAATGTGAGGAAATGGGCGATCTCATTGTTCTGATCTTTTCTACAGGCCTATAAATCTTCACCCTGGTTCCTTTCATTTTGATCTCGGTGAACATATGAAAAGAAGAATGTTGCTGCAAGTGGGAAGTTGTCAAGTTTCAGCTGAATGCCAAGAGACGGACGTCTCAGAGACATGTGGCGATGGTATCAATTATACTGTGAAGTAGTCGTGCGTCAAATATTACAATCGATGCATGTCGACTGTTGGTAGGATTTGAAGGCTTTATATATTTCCCCTGTGTTCATAATGTCCAGATGAACGCGTTTCGGCCTGTTTGGCCTTCCTTCGGCCAAACGGGCCGAAACGCGTACGTTTTCAGTCTCAGAGGTAAATGAAATCATGTAAAAGGGCATATAATGAGTGCTGGCATTTCTTCATCTCAACTTCTATCTTCGAGCCTTGCACCATTTTGTTTGAACCTGCAGTGCTGCGGGTTGTCTACTTCTTTCTCAATGTCCAGCACCTACACTGTTGTCTTTGTTAATAAGCTCAGTATAGTGTACTAAAGGCCTTTTCAAACAGACAGACACGTTTTAAGTCCACAATAATTATCCATAATGTATAAATGATGGACAACGAGGCCTTTTCGTGGAGAGGGGTCAGAATGAAATGTGGACTTAAACAGTTTTTCGTCTGTATAGTACTCAATTAATCTTAAACACTATTATAAAACGATGGCAATATTATGACAATCAGTCCAGTCAAAGAGACACAGGAACTGACTGCAACAACACCGCGTTGAAGTCTTGACCTGTAGGGTCTTCTTTACTCCAGTTACCTGCTGTATGAATATTGTGGCTCAGAATTCCATGTGGGCAGCATTCCTGAAATCCCAGAGTGCCTCAATTGCGTTGACTTGTGAAAATTCTCAGCCATGTATAGCTGCCTTGCCCATTGACGGAGGATTCGGACAGAGCCCCCCCCCCCCCCCCCGCTGTTGCGCGCATGCAGGATTGCATTTCAAAACTACAGGAGCTCCCTATAGACCCATAATGCTGCCTAATCCCTAATGCAAGTATACAAGGCAGCACAAAGTTAATTTCCTAAATTATTACGGCTGAATCGGTGGCCTTTTTTGGCACATCTGGTGCATTTTGTTTACGTGATTTGGATGCAACTCCAGATTCTTTGGGGCAGGGCCTAGTGCCTGGCACATGGCTTCTGGCTGCTGCGAGGAGGCAGGATTTCTTAAAAGGACCTTTATTAGTTTCATTGCAAACCTCTGGGGCTTATGGGTTTGTAAGTATGCAGTTCACAGCTCAAGGTTTTTCCAGCAAAGAGTAAGAAATCCTCATTGCAGCAAAAAGGGCAAATTTGTGACAAGTCATGTCCAAGATAAGAGTGAGTATAGAGACTCGCCTGGACCGCTGTATCGGCTCAGTGATGATCCAATGACAGCTGAAAATCGGCAAACAACAGATTTCTGACCTGGACTACAAATTTGCGTTTGAAGATTTTCTCAACAGTTAATAAACATTTTGCGCTATGAGCTTGTAGATCTGCTCATTTTCAATAGCTAAAGTATAACATAATGCTTAAAACAAGGGGGTTCCCGTCCTGAATGGGTTAAGTACTTGTATTCCTTGTGTAAAGTAAGTAAGTAGCCTTGCCGAGCCATGAGGCCCATGGGGCAGGAGCCTATCTCCTGTTTCTGTAGCGTGAGGCAGCTTGATGTACAAGTCAAGTACACCCCCTGGACATGACGCTAGTATGTCAAGCAGGGAGGCACAGGGTCCCATTTTTACAGTCTTTGGTATGACCCGGCCGGGTATCGAACCCCGACCTCCCAGTCTCAGGGCGGACGCTCTAACCACAAGGCCACTGATCTGGTGGATTCATTGTGTGCCGTCCATCAATGTGGTCGTCTGCTCGGCTGCGTCAAATACCTTAATCAATGTTGTCAACCAGTTACGGGTTCCTTTACTCTTCTGCCTGGCATTGTGCAAGCCACAGACACAGGAAATGAGATTACAGTATACTTGCATCATCTACTGGCTGTTGTGAAATATACAAAGCACTCATACTCACGCAGGAGTAAACTTTAGGACCCTTCTTTCTTCCACTAATAACCTCTTTGACGTGGTAAGTGAAATATGACACCGACTGACAATATGACCAAATGCTGCATGGCCCACAACAACACAGTGTAAAGATGGGCATCCGACATAGCACCTTGTACAGTAACCTATTGAAGTCAGTCACCCATATACAGTAAACTATTGAAGTCAGTCACTGGCTTGTACAGTAACCTATTGAAGTCAGTCACCCTTGTACAGTAACCTATTGAAGTCAGTCACCCTTGTACAGTAACCTATTGAAGTCAGTCACCGGCTTGTACAGTAACCTATTGAAGTCAGTCGGTCAGCACTGTCACGCTGAGCAATGGCATTGAGCAAACATCAAATGACAGCAATCATCTACCATGCAAGCGATGTTGGCAAAATGTCACTATAATTGCAATCAGGAGTGCAGAGTGCATGGGGCGTTGCTTTAGGACACGGTGCAGTTGTTGGAAGTGCTTCCACAGTGTTGGCATGTTTGATATTCTGCTTTCAGCCCATATGCACCTGTTTGCATCACATAGCTATTTATTGAGGATAAATAAATCATTAGATGGATGGATCCGGCATTGAATGAACGATATGCTGCCTAGATAGCGGTTCATCAAAAAATATGCCTCGATCGAGTCCGATTCAGATATTGGGGATTGACTTGGGAGTCGGGACGCCCTTTGAAATATACAGTATGTAACAGGATTTTGAACAAAAAGCCTCAAATCATGAACACGGCATGCCATTTACGTGAAATCTTTCACAGACGTTCCTACTAGGCTGAGGAATATATCCTAGTCCTACCCTTTTCACATTGGCCTGTTATACCAACAGGTAGATTTTAGAAAAACACATTTTTGGAACAAAATGCCTCAAATCATCCAATTGCCATCCAAGGCGTAAGAAGAAATGGCACCCTATTCACGTTGGCCTATTATAGCGCCATCAGGAGGCCACAACCTGACCTGCCCTGGTGGAGACCTGTGCCCAGAGGGGGACTTTATCTAGATTATTTGGTTACAGTTCCATTATTTGGTTACAGTTCCTGTCGAGCATGTTTTTTTTGTGCAAAATGAAAAGGTATGATAATCATATAATATAGCAGGCAACGTCTTTTGTCTTTTTGATTTAATATTTATAATAGGGGAGCTTATAGGCAGCTCCTGCTGCTTAATTGATTTGACCCAGGTCACCGCAAACAGACTGGCATGATGTAATTAGTTTGGTAGCACAGCTGTGTAAAATTGCAATATTATAAACGTTTTTAAAGGCTGTCATATACTCTTAATATATTCTTTCAAATGAGGTTTGGCCTTATAGATGTAATACATGTGCTGAGTTTTTTAATGAATACATTTTCAACCAGTTTAAAACCAGAAAAAGTGAAATCAACTGCTGGGTGGTTATAATTTCATGGTGAGCGGCCACCTGCGATCTGCAAGCTCACAACGAGCTGTACGACGGAACACTTGGACCTTGTATATACACGGAATGACAAACATTTCACAGAAATTGACAGAATATATACCACTTTGAATTAAATCAATCGGTTGTGCATAGGCTGAGTATAGCACGAATGACTACACAGTACATTTATGTTTGGGATGTGGAGGACTTTGGTGTTCCGCTGTTGTGCGGTGGTGAGGCCACGTGAGTGGCGCGCAGAAAATAGGAGATCTGCAAACTCAACACGCTTTGTGTATATATATATTAATGAGGCTGACTATAGGGGGCGTTTATATGGACGAGGGCGGTTATTTGGACGAGGCGGTTATAATACGCAAAATGGTGTCAGAACCTGGGCTGTTATTAGGTAGTGGGAGGCTATTTGAGTAAGGGTTGTTATTTGGAAATATACGGTAACTGTCTGATAAGTTTCAATATTTGTGAAATATTATCTCCAGTGATAGGTATATTGCAAATAAGTAAATAATTCACTTACTTTACATTTTTACATGGGTAGAAGTTTGAGATAAATTGCGAGTCCAAAACATAATACAACGCTCCATTCCATATCTGAGCAACCTACCGTGGCTAGCTACCTATAAAGCCACTGGCCGCTTGGGCTAAGCCTTTTTTATTATTATTAATAAAGAAGATCAACATTGCATGTCAATGTTCAGCTTGTTTGTTGACTTTTCGCTGACGACGAGAAAACCCTCTCAGTTCGTCTGGTAAACATAGATAGCACATAGCTGTGCCATTATGGGGAGACGGAGGACTCAAGAATGCGGCAGCTGTAAACTTTCTCCAGGCCAATAATGGATTTAATTAATAAGTGTCTCCATTGTCTCCACTTCATTTATACGCCAATACGGTCGACATGTTTGTCTCGCTGTCACTCTTTTTTAGTTTTGACAACCGCAGAGCTACCGTTGTGCAGAGCCAGAAGTACGACAAAGAACTTGTCATTGCCATTGAGGGGGCAGAAAACGGCGCTCGGAGTGTGACAAGCTGGAGTTTGAAATACATTGTTTTCAACGCGGGCGCAATTTTAGGCATGTGTGCAACACAACACGACAACTGTTCTAAAGTATTGTACAATGACAACTACAGTCTCTGTAATGTTAATGTTGCACTGTTACTATTTAAGATCAGAACACGCATTTATTATTATGCAAATTAACCGTAAGGCCGATAAGAATATTGGGATATTTCTTAACGGTCGGCTAAACGGCTATCCGGTTACACGTTGACATCCACTAATAGCAATGTCTTATCCATGCACACCGTTGGCTGTTGACATAGACTCTGCTTTTCCTCCATGAGCTCCAGTCATTTTCAGTTAAATAAAACATGGTTTCAAAGGTCTCAGCACTAGCGACCTTGTTGTAAGTGGAAAGTGGAAAGCTCATGCTGACAGGCCGGTTACAGACCTCAACGGCAATATACCATGCACAGTCCAACCCATGTGTAGGCCTATGCAAACAATGTTTCACTCTCCGATCAGTATCCTTCATAGTAGGTGCTGCTGCCAATTTATTTTCCTCACTACCTATACATCAGTGGTTCACAAACGTTTTCATAAGGGTCAAGGACCCATAATTTAATATGTATTTGGCCTCATAAGGGTCAAGGACCCATAATTATAATGTATTTGGCCAGGGACACCCATGCACGATTTGTGTTACAAAACGACATTTAATTGAACATGGCAAATCTAAGTTTAAAATGCATTGTGAGGTTGTAGATATAAGCTATTTTCTAATATTAACTCATTTTGTTTAATGCAACCCTGGAACCACCTGTTGTTATTTTCGTTGCATTATGGGTAAATGACTGTATATGCAACACAATGATGTGAGAAGACAGGATGCTTGTTTGGTAATATTGCTTTTGCCTGGCCCTTATCAATGCTGTGTAGAGTAGACTAAAGAAAGACGTAGAATGCAAAGTATGGATTCTCTGATTTATTCTACAGTGATAGTCACAGTTCCTTGGCCATTAGCTGACATCATGTATTCAGAATAACTGTATTCATGGAAGAAGAATTCACACTTAAAATTCTAAATCTTAAAAAGGAAGTGTCCTGATGTGGCTCCCCTGGAAATCACACGATTCAGTCTGAACTGCCCATCGAGGTTCCACTAACTCCAAGCTCTTGATTCTGCAAATCGGAGAGGAATTTGGGGGACAAAGAGATACACCTTGGATAATTCATCACTGCCTGATTATTCTCCAATTTAGACATACTTATTGCGAGTGTACTTAAAATTAGGGGGCCTTGTTGTGTCTGTGTCCTAGTTCCCTGGATGTCGGTGTAAAAGGGCTTGTTTGCTTGCTTGTAGTGGTGGAAACAGTACTCAATTGTTTTACTCAAGTAAAAGTATCAATACTGCAATGTAGAAGTACTCACAAGTAAAACGCTGGAATTCAAAATGTACTTAAAGCACCAAAAGTAGAAAGTACTCACTATGCAGTATATTTTGAAAATGGCAGATCCGCGAGCTCATAATTGCATCGCATCGCCATGCATTGTTTGTGAGCTTGTAGATCGTCTGTTTTCAAATGGCCAAAGTAACTATAGTAACTAAACGTTTTCAAATAAATGTAGTCGAGTAAAAGTACAATATTTGTCACTGATGTACACACTGAGATGTACTGTAGTGGAGTAGAAATAAAAGTAATGGAAATTGGAAATACTCACCCAATGTACAATTACCTCACAAATGTACTACAGTAATGTAAATGTACTTAATTAGTCCACCACTGTCGCTTGGAGTGGTAGTGGTACAGCTATTATTTTGTACAAACATGTCTCCAGAGCACTGATTGCATTATTGTGCTGTGCTTTGATGTGGACAGTTTTAAGTGGTAAAACGTATTTATTTACTGTACAGCACAAACCATTGCAATTATGGCTCAACTTGCAAAACAGCTTGAAACCTGATATATTGTTTCATTCTGAATTGTGTGTTGCATCATGACTGACTATAATATTGTTATGCTCAGTGTTGCCAACTTAGCAGATTTGTCGACATATTTAGCTTCTTCCCAGACCCCACTAGCGAGTCTTTCTGGAGAGAAATCTAGCTACTTTTTCTGGTGAATTGGGGACAAATCGTGTTGACAGTCGCCAGAGATAAAACCCTCCTTTTTCTTAATTTTCCCTCTCTCGGCCTCAAATCCGCTAAGTTGGCAACACTAAAGTGTTCGGGCCAGCTCGGCGCGTCTGGCTTCCCCGGCTCGGTTATGTGCACAGAGCAAGGAAATGGTGTTCTGGGCTGGCTCCATATTTTCGTTGCTGGGGCGCCTAAAAGTCGCTAGGGGGCGGCGCGCGCTTCGCACACGCATATCCCACCCCTAGCGACTTCTAGCTACTTTTCGAGGAGCCACTATAGCTATTTTCGTTACTGGAGAGTTGGCAATGCTGTCTTTCCCCCCCAAAATGTATTTTAGCAAGGTCATTAGGAACACTGAGATTGTTATGGTTGGCTTGAGCAGGTGCCCACGTGCACAGAGACAAGCACATGCGCACAGCAACAGAAACAAGCATATGCACACAACAACGGAAACAAGCATACGCACACAACCAGTACAAGAACGGAGAAGCTGTCCCTTCCGTCTTTTCTTCATTCTGGGGGGGTCCCCAAATAAAAATAAATAAAAAAATAATCGGCCTAACGATGATGTCACTGGTGGACAGGTTCCCGAACCGCCCACAGCCTTCCTATGAGACACAGACTGAGTAGAACAAAATTGTGGTATTTTATCATGAATATTAGTGAGGTTGAAAAGTGGTGCTTTAGTTTAAATTACTCAGCAGGTTCAAAGTGGAAAAGGTTTTCTATGTCAATATTCTAGGACGGCGCATCTCTATTAAACATGACAAGCATGAGTAAGCAGTACTACCCACCTACTCATGCATGTAAAGGCTAGCGGGGGGCTTCTTCTAATGTTTAAAGGGCTGATATATAGTGCTTGATAGAACATCCAGCACACCAGTTTGTAGAGCTCCGAGACGTACTTTATTTTAAGACAACAATTTTGCAACGTTTTGACCGTCTAGGATATAGGTCTTCATCAGGCAAATATTACAATGACAGAAAAAAGAGTAAATATATACAAAAATCATTGATTAATGATCATGCATAAGCAGCATAACACCTGAGAGTGGGAAGGAGCACATGTAGCAACCTAAAGCAATCCCCATGCAGGGCATGTCAGTCCACCCATCGGACAATCAGGGACAATCTTCTCTGTGGAGTGTTATTCTGCCATGACACCTTTTGATTGCAGCGCTGAGCATCACTTTTAGTATGGCGAGTATTCTTCAGCAACGCTGACAGCAGCATGTGCTTTCTGGGAACAAGCAGCTGTTTACTGCCATGCTAATTGCAGCGTTGATGAAAATGAAATCAAGAGCTAGTGGAACGTGTCAAAGCACAAGCGGCTGATTTGTCATGATGGACTGGCTGATGCTGAATAAACAATGAATGTTGAGGCTGATTGATGCTTTAATTCATTCTGACCTGAGATCAGATTCTAAAAATGTCTTCTACATCCTGACAGTTTTCTGGAAAAGCCATGTTTCTATGTCAGTCGTTCTTCGATTTTTCAAAAAATAGCAGACCTACAAGCTCGTAGCGCGCCACTCGGTGGCGTGCTATGAGCTTGTAGATCTGCTAATTTTCAATAGCTAAAGCATAACATAATGCTAAACACCAAAAGGGGTTCCCGCCCAAAATGGGTTCAAGGCTGATTGATGCTTTAATCGGATGTTGAAAAAAGTGTTGACACAGGGTAGCTCTTCTTGAAGTGAACATTGTGGGCCCTGTGTCTTGTCTTGTGTACCTTACCCACCCTGGCCCTTTGGCCTTGTGCCTAAACATTTTAGCCATTTTTGTACTGTTTTGAAAGAAGAAAAAAACGATACGTATTACGTTGTGAGCTAGATCGGTTATTTGAACAATTTTTTAAATGTTTTTCAAAAAATCTATCGATACAGGCAGAAAAGAAAGAAAAAAAAATAGCACTGTCATCATTAATTTAGGAAACCTTTTGTCAGGAAATGAAGAACTTTACCTTGAAAAAGCTTTTAGTGCAATTTAGGAGCCTCTTCATTCTTTCTCGCTTGTTATGTTCTTTGCCTCTCTTAAAAAATGGATGAGTCCATTAGAACACCGTCTGACCCTGGTAAATATTGTAGAATGTGTTACTCATGACTTCGTAAGTAAGTGTTCTTGAGAAAAACGCTGATTGTTTTTGTGTATGCGTATTAGATAAAGGTGCTATTTGAATGTACCATTTACCATTTTGTCTTCGCTCCACTACATTTTCATGGTCGGCTCGCGGTGATGTGCAGAGTATCTGATTTATTGGCCCATTGACTCTCACTCTCCATTTCTGTTTTCCCGGCTAATGTAGCTCTGAAGCCCAAACCTTAGTCACTTTTTGTTTTTAAACCGTTTTGTCCCGACCTGACCCTTTGGTGTGGTTTGGGCTTTTTGACACAATCTGTAGATCTACACAACCTTTTAAAAACCTTACACTAATTCAATTTGCACCCATCACTATAGGCTAGAATGTAATTTTTATGTATTCTGAGTCTACTTAAGGACATCCAAACTATGAAGTAGTTTCTTGTGTGGGAGATCACACTACTGTGTTGTTTCTAGTATATAATGCACATGACCTTTTTATTTTTTATGGAGTGAAAACGGTATAGATGAAATACGGGACTAATATAATATGAGCCAAGTATACAAGCTGTCAAGTCTAGGTTTTACTGTACATCTGAAATATATATATTACATCCATCCATCCATCTTCAACCGCTTATCCGTAGTCTGGTCGCGGGGGCAACAGCTCCACCAGAGTGTTCCAGACTTCCCTCTCCAGAGCAACATTTAGTGATGACTTCCTCCTGGGGGATCCCGAGACGTTCCAAGGCCAGTGAGTCGATGCGTTTCCTCCAACTGCGCCTCGGTCTGCCCCGGGGTCTCCTCCCAGTGGGACGTGCATCAAGGACCTCCCTATAGGGAGACGCCCGAGAGGCATCCTAACCAGATGCCTGAACCACCTAAGATGGCTAAGTTACATAATATACAGTACTCTCTCATTGTCTTCTACCATCTGTAACTATGAGGATGAAGAGTAAAGCTGCGTGATTAAAATAGAAAGCCTTTGTGGTACGTTTTAAAAAATATATTTTTAATCCTTAATCTTGATTGAGTCTCTATACACACAGACCACTCCTCCTGGCAGCAATATGTGTATATCTGTGTGTATACACTATACAGCATATACTGTGTCTTCCAGATGCATTTAAAAATAACCCATTGTCATGCTGGCTCCAACGGTTAATTCTACGGCGGTGTGTCACGCACGCAAAAAGGGCAGATATGCAAGCTCACAACATATTGCAGATGTGACGCATTGTGAGCTTGCACATCTGCTATTTTTGGGTGTGACACTGTCGCAAGTAAGTGATTTTGCTATCATTGCTATGTATATTGTGTTTGTTCAATAACAAGGGTCTCCCCTTCGCTCCAGCTCGTTAGTAACAGAAAATACGGTATTCTCTCTCTCTCTCTCTCAAAAAAGAAAAGCATTAGACATGCATTATGTAAAACATAGAGGTTGAATCAAAGTTCAAGTCCTTGGGGGCTGCAGGGTGGCGCAGTCGGTAGCGCTGTCGCCTCACAGCTAGAAGCTCCTGGGTTCGATTCCTGCTGGGGGCGTGTTCTCTCCTCTGCGTCATCAGTGCCCTTATACCCCGGTGGGGTTGGCAAAAGGGCCCTTCTGTGTGGAGTTTGCATGTTCTCCTCCCTGTGTCCCCTAGGGCAGGGGTTCTCAACGTTGTTTTGCTGCTGGGGACCCCCAGAAATGCCTTGGCCATGTCCCAACAGAAAATATTTATTTTAGGACACAGTACCAAATTTGTACTTATTTGTTTCGTTTCATCCCTTTGTTTACCCTGTGGCATGGGATCTCCTTGACGTGCATAAGTAGGCATTCAACCCATTTTGACCTGAGATCAGATTCTAAAATGGTCTTCTACATCCTGACAGTTTTCTGAAAAAGCTATGTTTCTATGTCAGTCGTTCGATTTTTCAAAAATAGGCTATGAGTTTGTAGATCTGCTATTTTTCAATAGCTAAAGCATAGCATAATGATAACACCAAAAGGGTTTCTCGCCCAGAATGGGATAAGTAGGGATGTCCCGATCGGATCACTTGATCGGAAATCGGGGGGGCGATCGCGTCATCGGAATCGGATCGGGAGCAAAAATGGTGATCCAGGAACATCCCTATAGTGTCAATATTATATCCATATTATGATATTAGACTGCATATCGTCTGTGATTTTAAATACTGATATAAGTGTTCTACACAAATATAAATATCGGGATTGTGAAAAATTGCTATTGGCAGATACTCAAAATCAAAAGATGACCGGGACATCCGTACATATAAGTGCCTACTCATTTTCTGTTTTTACTAAAGAGCTGGAGAAATGGGGTAACCCCTGTCACTGAGCAAACATACTAACAATAATTGCTATCGAAAATATAGAATTATATAAGTCTTATTTAACAACAAAACAAGGCCTCAATTTCCAATTGGACAGAACAACACAGTCAGACCTACAGTGATACGTGCTGTGTATACTATTACTGTTACTGTATGTATGTATGTATGCTGCTGCATGGAGTGAGTACACACAATGTTTCCATCAGGGACAAAAGTGCTGTTCTTCAGACTTCATGACCAGAGTAGGGTATAATTAGGAACTGAATGCTGCTTTAAGTCAGAATGTGGTCTGCGAGCATTTCCAAAGGACAACCAGTCTTGTGGTTTGTGGTTTTTATCATCAAATGCAAATTGCACAGTTGAAGAGGAGTGGCAGTGAGTCATAGAGTTTATAATATCCAAGAACCTCATCCGTTAAAACATTCACGTGGTGTAATGTGTCAGACGTGTACTGAAACATATATTCGTGTTTTTTTTTCCAGATAGTGGACAGGGCCATTAAAAACAAGATTCAGCCCGAGTTATAATTTTCTAGATTCTCCCTATTTTCTGAAAGTAAAAAAAAGGGGGGTGGCGGGGGGGGGGGGAGGAAAGTACGAAAAAAAAAAAGCCCCTGGGATCTCATTTTGAACGCAGGCCAACAACAAGGAAGTACGGTAAATGTTAGCCTATGGTGTAAAGAATGGCAAATGACCAAGGCAAGTACATAAAACAAACATACGTCTGTATTCCCCATAATACAGGCGCTTTGCTAGTGACCAGTGTAAATATTATCGGTATATTATTTATCATCCATGTGACGAAGTGTGATCTGGAGAGGAAAGTCTCACTTTGCATGCTCATTTGCCCTCCCAATCTCGTCGGCAGTTAATGGATTTAGTTGACACAGAGGGCTGCATTATTGGATGGCTCTCGAGTGATCTAGGCAAATTAATAAGGCATGTGTTTCCAATCAAAATACTATACCGGGAGTTGTGATCAGAGGCTTTTATGTTGACAGGCAAATCATATCTAAACACTGGACCAGGACACAGAGCGTTTGTGTCAATAGCACGCACAGTTTGGCCCCATTTCCCTCGCATTAAACATTTACTATTTCGTTGCTTGCTTATCCCCAAATGACCCATATTTTGGTCAAGTGAAATTTGCCATGAAATGAAAAGCAGCAACATGTTCTACAAACTGTTCCTGTACTTTGGGGCCATATATTCCACACAGCAAATAGCCTTATATAATGCACCCCCCCCCCCCCCTTTTTGAGTGGTGCAACCACTCCTATACGGAGGTGTGTGTGTGTGTGTGTGTGTGTGTGTGTGTGTGTGTGTGTGTGTGTGTGTGTGTGTGTGTGTGTGTGTGTGTGTGTGTGTGTGTGTGTGTGTGTGTGTGTGTGTGTGTGTGTGTGTGTGTGTGTGTGTGTGTGTGTGTGTGTGTGTGTGTGTGTGTGTGTCTGGCAGGGTCTCTGTGTACAAGCACGAAAATTGCGTTTGGTTGGTTTTCATCACCAAGTGTCACTGTTGTGCAGCCTAACCTACAGCCACACACACACACACACACACACACACACACACAAACATATAAACTGTATGATTTTGGGTGTGACTGTACAGTACAGTACAGCAGGGGTTCCCAACCTTTATATTGTCACGGACCGGATGACAGTTCGCTGCTATAGGCCTATTATTGTTATATATCATTGACCTAAATGGCGTTATATCATTATCAACAATGTATAGTATGATTTATTTAAAAAAGGGTTAGGCTTATGTCTTTTTCATGAATTGCTTTGGACATGTGGAAAACTTAGTTAAACATGAGTGACACATTAGGCATTAGGCCTATAGGTAATACTTTATGGATAACATAATCTTTTCGTTTTGACATGAAATAATAATCCTGTACCGTCACCGTGTAGCGTTTGGTTTCATTAGCGCGATCGTGACAAAATAACAGCTGCTGCGGGGGGGGGGGGGGCTCGCCGGGAACCGGGCCAGAACCCTGGGCTCATAACTGTGGGTCGGGAACTTCCGGGGACGACCTGGGGACTCCCACACGGAGTTGCACCAATCACTTCACACGGGTGTGATTTTTAATCTATCATTTGATCAACATTAACAGCAGCAATAGCAGCTATAAGTGAAACCACATGGGCATGTATACATGTTATGAAGTGTGTTCCTTTAACCATGTGGGAATTAAATGCCAAATATGTTGGTTGTTTTGGTAATAATTATGGACTCTTTCAACGTCACGGCCAAGTGCAATTTTGGTTGAAATAATGGACATTCCTCTTCATTTAGGATCACACAAAATACTTTTTTAGAAGTATACACACATTTCATTTTTTCCCCCCAGTTGTAAATGGTTTGTAGATCTAAACCTACACCTCTGCTAAACACTTCTGGCATCTTTGCGTGCTGTAGATTAATTTGTTTCGGCACACAAATGTGACGCAAATGTAGGGAATGTCATACTGACAAGATTATATTTCTTTACAATTTACAATTTAGGCATTTAGCAGACGCTCTTGGTCCAGAGCGACTTACATTTAACCCATTCTGACCTGAGATCAGATTCTAAAAAATGTCTTCTACATCCTGACAGTTTTCCATTCTGACCTGAGATCAGATTCTAAAAAATGTCTTCTACGTCAGTCGCTCTTCGATTTTTCAAAAATAGCAGACCTACAAGCTCGTAGCGCGCCACTCGGTGGCGCGCTATGAGCTTGTAGATCTGCTATTTTTCAATAGCTAACACCAAAAGGGGTTCCCGCATAAAATGGGTTAAAAGCTGCCGTGGGGTTCAACCATTATATGAAGCTTTATAATATCTATGAAACACAATTTTATGTAGTGGGGGTCCCTGCTTCATCTCTCTCTCTCAGCTAAGGGTGCCTTGAAGAACGTGAAGAGCCCTGGTCCCAGCTATAGATATAGTTACAGACTGACTGCTTGTGTCTGCTTGTGTGGTGTATAGTTTCCACATTCAATACTACTGTATTACTAAAAGGTTGACTGTAACTGACGAGCTATAGAGTGTAATCTGTAATCCACTCTGTGGAATTGACTGTCTACTGCATTTATTGTCATTGTTTTTATTCAGGCTTCTTGGATTAGAAGAAGCTGTTTCAATCATGTGTCTTTGAGTGAGAATCTGTTTTCCCAGCCTCAGCATTTGACTCCACAATTCACTGAAGACATTTCAGGAAATGGTTCTGGTCAACCACAGCTTTCTTACAAAAAAAAAGCGAGTGAGAGAGAGAGAGACAGGGAGAGAGAGAGAGAGAGAGAAAAGGGAGGAGAAAAAAAGCGGTACCATTGTGCAAGCTTGTCCATAATGAGGACTGTTGGTTACAGTATGCGCCGGAAACTTGATGTTTCCACTCAATGTATGCACAGCCTCCAGACTTATGACTCCACACTGTTTTTTTCCCTTTTTTTCCTTTTTTCTCAAAAGAGTCAGAAAAGCAACAACAAGGGACAACATTTGGGAGGTTAATAATATCGCAGATTAATTTCCGTTAATTTAGTAATCAAATATTGGAATAAGAAAAGCGAATGACAATATATTTCCACACAATTTACTAATTTGCACAGCATAATTATTGGCTTGATATAAATGGAATAAACTCAATATTGGTCCCTTCATACATCCTTGAAGAGGGCTTCAGTTTAAGTCATTAACCCACAGTCTCAGAAGACAAATAGGAACGGTGGTTTATTCAAGTCCAGTGTGTATTCCAGGAACCCAGTGATGAAAACACATATTTATATGGTGTGTGTATTTTTCTAATTTTCATATTGGCACAAACTCAAAAGTATTTAACAAAAAGAATACTGTATTTTGAATGAAATGCTGTAGAGAGAGAGAGAGAGAGCGTGAGAGAGAGAGAGAGAGTGCGAGAGAGAGAGAGAGAGAAAAAAAAGAATGTGCATGTTTCTCCCTGTGAGAGTTCTGTTTACTTTCGTGGTTTGGACCGCGGCCAGTGGAGGAGGAATAGTTTTCAAAAATAATCAGGCAGCACACTTATTACCCAGGATGCTCTTCTGAACGTGGTAAATGATACTTCATATCTATGAGATCCATCTGCGCTTTAACCCACTTTGGGTGGGAACCCCTTTTGGTGTTATAGCATCGTGTTGTGCTTTAGCTATTGAAAAATAGCAGATCTACAAGCTTGTATGGTCTGCTATTTTTGGAAAAATCGAAGAACGGGTGACGTAGAAGACATTTTTTTTAATCTGATCTCAGGTCAGAATGGAAAACTGTCAGGATGTAGAAGACATTTTTTAGAATCTGATCTCGGGTCAGAATGGGTTAAATTGGTCCCTGCAGATGAAGGATGCATCTCTGGCTTTTGAGGAAAAGTGAACCCTACAGTACACTAACACTTAGAAAAGAGCTGTTATGAGGATTATAATTAGTGTTTTACCCATTATGCCTGTAGGGTTGTCCCGATCGGATCGGGTGATGTGAAATCGGGGGGGGGGGGGGGGAGATCGCGTCATTTTCAAATGATCGGAATCGGATCGGGAGACAACAAAAACGTGATCTCGGGACCATCCCCAGCGTCAATATTATATCCATGTCATGATATTAGTGGATATTGTCTGTGATTTGGGACATTGTACTATTGTGATATGGCATGAACGTGTTCTATAAGAATATAAATATCGGGGGAAATTGGTATCGGCAGATGCTCAGAATCAATGATCGTAATGGGATCGGGAGCAATGCCAATGCCATTGTTTGTAGTGTTGCACTAAATGTAGATGCAGATCAACCACATGTACACACATACTGTACATACAGTAGTCCATCTGGGTGCATGTGGAACGTGCTGCTGCTCACCAGTGTTGTTTTTGGCAGCAAATCTTGATTTTAGTTTTTTGTCTCTTGAATAGTTTTCACTTCGTTTTAGTCACATTTTAGCCACTCGGAATGTTTTAGTGTTTTAGTCTAGTTTTGGTTGACTAAATGTCTTTAGATTTTAGTCGACTAACTCTACAGTTGATTTAGTCGACTGAAATGTATTTGGGCGGGCCTTGATGCCGTCAAAATGACTGATATTACACTTACACATATTACACAAAATAGAATAATGATCATAAAGATTATGAATAATGTTATTGTGGTATGGTAATGGTATGGTATATTTCCCACTGTGGTGGGGAAAAGTACTCAAATGTTTTACTTAAGTAAAAGTAGCAATACGACTCCTTTACAAGTAAAAGTCCGGAAAAAGCATTGGCATCGAAATGTACTTATACCAAATGTAAAAGTACTAATTATGCAGAATGTCTCATTTCAAGTTTTCAAGTGTATTCAATTTCTTTTGAAAATAGCAGATCTACAAGCTCACAATGTGTCGCGTCACGACGCATTGTGAGCTTGTAGATCGGCTATTTTCAAATGGCCCATACATAGGGCTGAAGTGGTTACTGTAGGTTTTCTAAGAAGAATCAATGGAGTAAAAGTACAATATTTGCCAATGTAGTGGAGTAAAAGTAAAACAATTACTGAAAGTGTTACATACTCAAGTAAAGTACAAATACAAAATGTCAAAATAGTCTAGTCCCCGATTATAATAGGCCTACGACCCCGTTATTTAGGATGTTTCCATTGGAAAAAACACATTATATATATTCAGGCCAATAGGGGTAGTTACTTCAGACCACTAATAATGATGATGATGATTGTGTTGCTGACGATGATGCCACCTTTACTTTCCTCTGTTTAGTGTTTACTGGCTGCCCATTGGTCACGAATTTAGTTCGAGAAACAGAGGTGAGGGATTTAGATGAAAATGGTCTCCGCTCCACTGGAGCTGGTCAGTGGAATATTCTATATTGGCGTGAGTTCTACAGTAAACGGGTTGTATCTATCCTTGTTCGCCTGTGGGGGCGAAATGTTGTTCCATCTGTGGTTGTTTACCGTGCAAAGCCCATAAACGTCTTCCCTCTGTAACCTCATTCAGCTCTCAAACTGGACATCCTTATTTCAAGCCTGAAAGTAGTGAAAATATTGATGGATCGAGGTATTATGGTTGAGGGCACAGCGAAAAACCCTCACGCCGGCCCTGGTATTTACGCTTTAATTTTAAGCGACAGGAAATTATAGCCTATAGCACCGTAGACAATGTATACACATCTAAATCCCCCCAAATGACTACCTGTCATATGGGCCATTCTAAATGCACTTTCAGCCGTAGAGTTTGTGTGTTTAAATTGTGTGAGCCAACGAGTCTGTCTCGACTATACATAAAGGAGGAGCCAAGCGAGTTTGTTTCTTTCTTAATTCCTGCCGAGAACCCTACTCCCGTCTCCCCCCCCCTTAGACTTGGAGGACAAATAGGCCTAACTATATATACAAATGTTGCTAAAGACCGATATTTGAAATTAATACAGACCCTAATGGGTTATATATTAAAAACATGCATTGGCAGTTAATCACCGGTCTACGCGAAACTCTTTGAAACTGTAGGCCTGCTGGAGGACATTTTTCATCCATGTCCTCTTCAAAAATAGACCAATAGGATTTGTGTTAAATACCAGTGAAGTTTCCCTTTAATAACAAGCTGTATACACCAGACAGTCGCAGAGCACTCATTTTTAATTTCCCTGCGTCTTAAATAATTAACAAACGTGTCAACATGCCAGCTTGTCTCCCTGATTAGGTAACTTTATGTAATGAACATATGCATTTGTGTCCAGAGAAACAGATAATTATGCATGGAATTTATATTGTGAGCAAAAGTATAAGAGCAAAATGCAGGAACAGTAAAAATAGACCAAAATGGAATCAGAGTCAGCCCCTTTTGCGTGAAATAAAATGCCTGCTTTCAATAGTATCCCATGTCTAACATGAACCAGGTGTACTCGATTGTTTAAGCAAATAAATGCACAGCGCATGAATGGAATTCTTGTGATATTGATTATCCACAGTCGTGGTGATCGCAATCGTTGCATTTTACGTTACGGCCACTGGCCGTAAGAAGAAAAGTCGAAAGGACAATGGAGAAACTCCTTCTTCGTTAATCTCTCTACAGAATGCTTGACTCGCGACATTGGCTTTTCATTTATTTAGAGAGCTACAGTGTGAGCCATACAGACGTCTCCTGTCACCCCCTATTGCCAAGGATGATTCTTGTCATTTTCAATGCAGTCATATTTGTTACTGACTCAAAGTGATCCCAAGGCAAACAGTACGCCAGCCAAAGCGAACTATTAGAGGGGAAAATGTTTCCCTGAATGGAAAACCACACCTGAGCTATTATGGTGCTCTCTCTCAAACACAACGTTCAAAAGCTTTTTTTTTTCTTTTTCTTTTTTAAATCACAAGGTGTAAGAAGGGAAAAATGTCAGTTTAAAATGTATTTTTCTCCACTACGACGATGTCACATCCGATTAGTGACTATAAGGGATTGTGACCACATAGTGGGGCATATCACAGCAATACCAACTGGAACAATAAACACTTTCACAGCAAGTGAAACTGAAACTGGCAAAAAAAAGAAAACGGCAAACTCTTTGTATATCTCTGTGATTTATGTGTGGTTAAGACATGAATTAACATAATAGTAAATCAGTGCATACCCAGTCTATGATAATCTGTGTATATTTGTACTTTATTTTTTATTTATGTATATTTACATAAATTATCTTAATATTGTCTGCGTTGCTTTGACACAGGAAAACAAAATGCCATGTCTGTTCCAGACAAACAGACTTTCAACCATGAAAAAACGTATCTTTGCCAAGCAAACATGGTCATAAATTAGGCACAACAAGCAGACCGCCCTGTTGAATTGAGGCGATACTTTTAACACGTTATTTGCTTCATTTCTTTGTTCTTCTTGTTCTCAATTATTTCATGCCGAAATCTCCATTAATGGAGAACAGCAAATCCAACGTACTGTACGGCAGATGTGTTTGGCCGTGGATCAGAAATTATCTTGTGCCAGCCAGGCACCTCCATGAAAGATTTGTGATTTGCTTTTCAAAAATGATCATATTAAGATTTTTTCAATGGCTAAAGCCATAACATAATGCTAACACCAAAAGGGGTTCCGGCCCAAAATGGGTTTTAAAGCCAAATGTGTGACAGGGAATTTGTCATGGCTGCATCCATGCATTGCACACACACTATACTATACCACCCACTGCTATAGTAGCTGGTGGTGATGTAGAGATTGAGCAAAGAAAATAATATCAATCTAATGGTGCATTTGCATGCTCAGCTGGTTAATGCCAGGAGTCCAGGACATTATGCTTTGGCCCTGACGGCGTCATACTGTGAGGATGATGTTTATGCTAGCTGTGTCCTGTCCTACAATTATCAGAACGGACGGATGGATCCGATGGAGAGAAATGCCATGTTGTTTAAAAGGAAATGATTGATGAAAATGATTTGCTTTCGCAGCGTGGCTTTTTCTCAGAACTCACCCGTGGCAAATTCATGTTCGCGCAAGTGCTAACTTATAACGTGTACACTTGAGCATTCCCACCACCACCACTGATTGCATGTCCCCTCTTTTCCTTTTCCACGCAGGTGTACGCAGATGACGTTCTCACAAAAGAGGAGCAGATCGGCCTGTTGTTCAAAGCTAAGCGGAACTGCGAGGGGAACATCAAGGCGAAGCAGAGGCTTCCTGGTGAGCAGAACTGTCTCTCGTTTGATTTCATATTGATTCCAACCTATTCTGGGCGGGAACCCCTTTTGGTGTCAGCATTATGTTATGCTTTAGCTATTGGAAAAATAGCAGATCTACAAGCTCATAGCGCGCCACCGAGTGGCACGCTACGAGCTTGTAGGTCTGCTATTTTAGAAAAATCGAAGAACGACTGACATAGAAACATGGCTTTTTCAGAAAACTGTCAGGATGTGGAAGACATTATTAGAATCTGATCTCAGGTCAGAATGGGCTAAGCGCATGCCCGTCAGTTTTCATTCCATTGCACGGACAGCTGTGCTCGTTAAGCAGTATCGGTTCGTTGGCTCATGTTTCCTAGAAGGTGATGATGTTGTCATGGATGTCACACGGGTGACACATAGGCTCAATTACCATGTTGACGCCTGGCATACGAAGCGGCAGATTAATCCCTTTAGACGTGAGGACGATTCTATAAAAAATGCCTTTCTAAATCCTGGCAGTTTTCTCTGAAAAACCCTATGTTTCAATGTCAGTGGTTCTCACAGGGTTAAAACCCTATGTTTCTATGTCAGTGGTTCTCACAGGGTTAAAACCCTATGTTTCAATGTCAGTGGTTCTCACAGGGTTAAAACCCTATGTTTCTATGTCAGTGGTTCTCAAACATTTTCATGTCAAGGACCCACCAAAAATATATGTAATTGGCCGCCGGCCGCCTTCTGAAAATATGTAGTTCCAGGGACCTCCCCAGAAGCAAAGATTTGAGTTAAAAAACGTTCACTGTGAAAGTGTGAAAGAATATTATTCAAACATTTGGGCCACATTTTCACGATTTTTCAAAAATAGCAGACCTACAAGCTCATGAGCTTGTAGATCTGCTACTTTTCTAATAGCTAAATTATAACATAATGTTTAAAACACCAAAAGGGGTTCCCGCCCAGGCGCCCAACATGGGTTAAAAGTGTATGACAGCAGGTGGGTAATCAATGTATTCAAAACAAGGTACTACTGGGGTAGCAGCATTGATTAGCCCTTTAAAGACCTGAGGACCAGATTCTACTAATGTCTTCTAAATCGTGAGAGTTTCCTGAAAAACCTACAGTATGTTTTTATGTCAGTGGTTCTCAAACCTTTTCATGTCAAGGAGCCCCAAAATGACATGTATTCAGCCCCCCCCCCCCCCCCCCTCCCATCTGAAAATAGGTTGGACCCCCCCAGAAGCAAAGATTTGAGTTAAATTGTTCCCTGTGGAAGAATATATATTCAAAGATTCGTGCCACGATTTTTTAAAAATAGCAATCGATATGAGCTTGTAGATTTGCTATTCTTCAACGGCTAAAGTTTCAAATAACGGTTAAAGTGAATTAAAAGCTATAGTGTGACACAGACGCATCCTCAGGTCTGAATGGGTTAATCACCACTATGGCTGTGAAAAGGATGATCATTTTGCATATCTGTTGTTGACATTTCAATGGAATGGCGGTGGATATTCAGCCCTCGGACAACATTGTTAGAAATGAAACGCTATTAAACCCGCTGGGCACTCTGAATGCCTTCCCCATTACGCTTTTATTCCCCACACATTCTCCCAGATACAACAATAGATGCCAACAATAGGATCGCAAAATTTAAAAGTTTGAGAACCCCCCTGGTATTGATCACGAAGGGAATGATAGCTGAATGTCGCCACCTTCAATCAAATACCTTGGCAACTAGTCAATTTGGACTCCGTTATCAATCCAGTAGCTTCGGGGACGCAATTTATATATATATATATATATATATATACTCTTGTGAAGTGAGGGTCGCTCTTATCAGAATACATCATCATACATCACATTCCGTGCTCAACCAATCAAATAATCACACATGTCATTCCGTCCCAATCACTTTTGGCGTCTTCACTTTCTGCCCTCACTTTTGTCTTCAATAATGTACTTTGCTCAGCCAATCAAATCATCGCTATGGGATCAGCCGATGTTTGTGTTCACACAGATCCACAAAGCTGGGCATAGGGGTGGAAAAAATCACACCTGTGTGAAGTGAGGGGCGCTCTTATCATCAGACATCATCATCATCGTCTCATACTGGCCAACCAGAATGCCTGTTGCCTGTTGACACAAATCTACGTCATGTTAGGCGGACATTTGACCTAATTTCTCCTTTCATTGTCGATGGCAAATATGAGACGTGTGGGGACAAGATGACGTTAAATTTCCCTTCATTGTCAATGGCATTTAATGTTTGTGTTGTGGACATTTTGTGGGCACAAAAGCTGTATATAGGAGGCCCTCGAAAAGAAATAAAGAAAATAAAAACACAGGTCTCCACCAGGCCAGCAGGTCAGGTTGTGGCCTCCTGGTGGCGCTATAACAGGCCAATGTGAAAAGGGTGGGATGTATTCCTCCGCCTATGTAGGAAAGTCTGTGAAAGATTTCACGTAAATTGCACGCTGTGTTCAATTTACCTAAATGAGGAGGAGGGGGTTCAGCACAGATGGCTGAACCAATAGGATGCCCCGGCTGATTTTGCCGGAAAGTTTGACTCCGCCCCTCTAGAGCAAAAATCACACCTCCTGGGACAGGACTACTAAAATGTATGCTAATCAGTAGGGCCGGGCCGGGCCTCGGGGCTCCATGAAAAGAATATATATTGATTATTTTATAATAATAAAAATTGTAGTTCTGTTCTGTTATTTAATCTAATATGAAGATGGTGCTGACTGGCATTTCACTTTAAGACTGTAGAGTTCTCAAATTCTGCCCAACCCGACGTATTAGGGCCGGGCTAAAAAATCTATGCTAATTAGTCTGGCCGGGGGGCCTCTATAGCCTGATCAGTTATAGGGCCGGCCGGGGCCTTCATTTCCAGGCCCGTTCGTTGAGAACTCTACTATGAATCCAGTTGGAATGTCATTTGATATTCTTGTGTTGAGGAATGTGGTTGTGTTTTTCCCCCGGTCCTCCTTGTGGCTTTGCGAGTGATGTTATGAGTGATGCGTGTCCAGGGGGGTATTTGTATACTTATGGGTGTCCAAACAGCGTCAGTTTCCATCCATCTCATTGTGGTTACTGACATTTTCCTGCCGTTGTTTGAATTCCTACATCCCAGACCCATGGTATTATTTTCTCTTTATAACCCCAGTGCCGTGCGGTTTCATTAAATTGGATTCTTTAGACTCTCTCAAACGATACCCCCTCCGGTAAATGAAACACATAATTAAAGATGTTTATTTTCACGCTAAGAACACAAAGGCCTTTTGTTGATAGCTTATAGCTGCTAGTGCAGTTATGCCGCTTCATATTGCGTTTCCTCCTTTCCGACAAAATGTCCACAGATCTGTGGTTTGTATTTTGAAAATGTGCCATTTGAAACTGTCGGCATCAAAAGGCAAGTTTGTATAAGCGGCTTTGGTGTTTTAAATGTAAAGGGGAAAAGAACATGTGTTGCTTCTCACAGTGTATTGATCAGAACGGCCATGAACGTTAACACAGTGCAGAACACTCGTACATATTTAACCCATTTTGGGGCGGGAACCCCTTTTGGTGTTAGCATTACGTTATGCTTTAGCTATTGAAAAATAGCAGATCTACAAGCTCATAGCGCGCTACGAGCTTGTAGGTCTGCTATTTTTGAAAAATCGAAGAACGACTGACATAGAAACATAGCTTTTTCAGAAAACTGTCAGGATGTAGAAGACATTTATAGAATCTGATCTCAGGTCAGAATGGGATATATATACACCAGGCCCTAAAAGAGTCGATGGTCCTCCTCTGTCCTCCATCAGATCTAATGCAGTCTGACATGTCATGCACGGCAGGCATGCAGACAGTGCACTTTTCCAGGCACCTGTAGGCCTAATTCCTAGAGGAAAGTGTCATCGTGGACGGTTTTTAATTTCAATTATCAAGATTTAGAAAAATGCACCTCAGATTCTTTTCCCAGATTGTTTTCCCAAAATTAGGGTCTGAAAAAAAGTTTGGCAGAATGAATGAATTTAATAATCAAATAATCAAATAATTTATAAGAAGAAAAACAACAACAAAAAAGTGTTGTAACCTGCCGTTTTTTCTACTTTCTAATTATTTGTTTGGCCCAAAACATTGTGTTTATTGTCATGATTTGTCACGACAAAAGTTGGCTTTGTCCGCGGCGTAAACATCTTTAAATAAATACTTTCTGAAAAGTCTATGAGGAAAATTAATTGAGATTTCTTTTCTGGGTCTCTCGAGGGGGCAGGACTGCGACGCTCTATAGGAGCTGGCCTGTTCTGACATCACTCCAACACCCCACATTTGGGCATCCTTGACACCAAACTCCATAAAGGGACACAGAGAGACGTATACAGAAATCTCCATATATATATATATGCGCATAAAAGGGACACAGACAGATGGGTGCAACGGGTACTCTCAATCAGAGACAGAGTCGCACGGGTCTTGCGTTATGGGGTAAACAGCAACACATGCACATTGTACACACACAAAGGCGCACACACACAAAACGCAGGTAGCGCCCACCACCACCACCACCACCACACGGTAACAATGGCAAATGCAGATGGCAGCGACAGCGGGAGCTTTTCAGCTTGGAAATAAAAACATTATTTAGAGTTTTTGCAGATAAAGGATGCTTGAAATGTCAATGCCAATTGCTGCGGAGGACTGCCCTTATTTTCCAGACCACGAATGCAGCATTTACTATAGTGAAAAGAAATGCAAAGGCCTCTCCTTTCCTTCCATGCCATTGCCGGAAAGGCTATCGGGAGAATGGCTTTTTTTCCCCCCGAAATCTCCTGAACTTGAACACGGTATTTTATTTTGCGTTGAACAAATTTGTTTAGTCGCACACCCGCATCTCCACTAGCGAAAAAGAGTGCTGGGTTGCGCCCCGAAAATAGCTGATCTACAAGCTCTCGCGTTGTGAGCTTGTAGATCTGCTATTTTTGTCCAAAAGTGCACTCTCTGCAGGTGCCTGCTCTACATCATCAAGATTGCTTGTATGGCAATATTGCTAGATGAATGTTTCTGTGTGATGTGATTTTTTTAGTTACTGTGAGTCACAACTGCTTCCACTGCTGAATCTATACAGTATATCGTTGCTGTCGGGCAGAAACCGTGTATCTCCATATTTCAATTATTATTTTCATTATTATTATTATTTGGTTGCATTATTTAAATGCCCTACTACATGCTTACAGTGTCACACAAGGGTAGCAAAACTAGGCGACCTACAAGCTCACAACACGCGATGCAACGCATTATGGGCCTGACAAAAATGTATAATAGGTTTTTGAAAAGTATTACAAGAGCTTGTGACTAAATAACTACATTGTATCCATTGGAGAGACACAGGTTCCTTTTTTCCCCCATTTCCTGAATATTTATAGTTTTTGACACACACGGCTTCCACCCAACACGTGACCATGTACCTGAAAATGCCTGCACGCTCACTCTGAACTTTTTATCTGGTGGCTGTTTTCCGACCCCTTTTGGAAGGTTGCACACGTCTTTCCAATCATAGCCGAGTCGAAGAAATTAGGCTAAAGCATAGTACCTCGACAGAGAAGTAGAGTCCCCGATGTGCTTTTATGCCTGATAAAGCATGTAAGGGGCTTATTTAGTTGTGCTTGATTTGAATTATTCATTTATTTAACCATTTGTTGATGGGTTTTAAGTTTAATTCACTGCACAAGACTTCAGACGAGTCGGTCTCATGTGGCTGTTGGTCCATCATTCAATAAAATGGTTCACTGACATGTTAGTCTTCCTCTCAGTCTCAGGCCCAGATCTCATATTAAGCTCAACCTCAATATAATTGTATTTTATTTTATTTATTTAGAAGTCACCTTTACAAGAAAAAAACCAATGCATGCGTGCTTTTCACAGTAGAAGAGGAGATAACAAGGCTTATAATATGCGATCTACAAGCTTACAACATGTGCTATACAGATCAATCTATTGTGACTGTGGTCGTTTTTTTCTTTTCATATGTATAATGTTTTCCTTCTTTTTGTAGCTTTAATGGATTTCTCCAAGAATAATCTAGTTTTATTTGGAAGCTGATTCACTTTGGTCTCAGTGTTGTGGTAAGACCTTGAATCAGTGCTGAGTCAGACTCGGAGAATAGCAACAGGGATGCATTTTTGAGGACTCTGGCTTTCTGGTCCTGTTTATCTTGCCTACTGTATGTCTTGCTTGACCATCCTTGGCTTTTTTTCTCCCCCCTCTCCACTATAAGCCAGTGGTTGGCTGAACTATTATTAGAGATGTGGAGTGATGACTATTTTAGATTGTTTGCACTGTGTGGTGTTGTAGAATTAACAGTAATGAATTGATCTTTTGCTACTCAGGTTATTTTGAAGGTGGATTTGGTCCAACCTCATTCAAGGCCAAACTCCAGGCTTGCTTTGCGATGCGAAGCCTTTTTACGGTGAAGTCCCCATCTGTTTGTTTTTATTTCTCATTTGTGCTTTAAATACACAAGAGTCTCCGTTACATGACTGAGACAAGGTTTTCATTGAGGGAAACACTGAGGTTTGCCTGGGGAGGACAGTGGAGGGATGTGGGTTCAAGGCCCCAGACCTTTGCTGTGTGAAAATAGCTCAGCATTCAAACTTGTGGCCTTGGCATAGAATAACATCACCAGTCATTATATTTAAAAAAAAAGGTTGCATATATCAGGACTCTTTGCGATATGTGTTTTGACATCTACAGGCCTGAATCAAATGAGTAGAGGGGGAGAAAAGAAAACGCTATTAAAAACCTCAATTACATCACCAATACCAAAGTCCCCCATACTCACGTTTATATTTAAATCATGGCCATGGAATTTATAGGAAATTATATGTGTGTGTGTGTGTGTGTGTGTGTGTGTGTGTGTGTGTGTGTGTTCGCAGTTTAATTTAAGCCTGTTGGTAGGTGGTCCTATGGTAATAAAACCTATGGCCAAAGCTTAGGGCCATTTCGCCTTTTACTCCCAGGATGTGTGGTCAGTGTGATTTTGAAAAGTAGACGCTGTTTTTTTTTCTCCCGCCAAAGGTCCTTCAGAGTCAGTCAACTGCACTTTAATTATGTGTTCCAAGTGACAGGCCGTTTTGAAGGCAAATAAAAAGCCATGTCGTCATTTACTTCAGATGTTTCTTTGTAACTTTGATTACAGGAATGAGAAAATAATAGATCTTACAGCAAAGGGAGCATAGTTTTAGCTTTAGCTTTAACTGCTTATTAGTGGTCAGAGTGGGGCAGATGTTTTCAATAATAGAAAATAAATGCCAAGCCAAAAGTGTGGAGTTTTGCCAGGAATCTGTGGCGGAGAAGGGACTTTGGTTCCACTATCGGAGGACTGGTGGTTCTTTGGTTGAGCTGACAATTACGGGCCTTTCTGCTACAGTATGAAGCAGCCTTTTCTTGGGTTTTTTTTTTCTTTTTTTCTTTGAACCTGTAGTATAGTTGTCTTACATGGCACATGCAGACATTCAACATAAAAATGTGTTGACCGAAGACTTATAAACTTTAGGCTACTGTAGTCTGCAAAATAAAAAATTGCCAAAAGGGCTATCACCATTTTTAGTATCCATGATGCAATGCTGCATTACAATACAAGGATGTTTTAAAATACAGACTCAAATTTCAGCAAATTTCAACATCATGGGGCCACAATCTGAATTCAAAGATTTTCCTAGAAGCTTTGTCATTGGTAAAAAAATAAAAACCCTGCTTAAATGAAAGGAAGTAGACCGGCAAATCGACCAATGACAAAGCTTCTAGGAAAATCTTTGAATGCAATGTAGATTGCGGCCAGTGTCACAGAGACAAAACATTTTCATGTCATTAACATTTTGAGAAATACTGAATAAATATTGTTTATAGCAGCTTTAAAGGAGAATTCCGGACAAGACTTTTTCAAAAAAGAATTACCTTGAAGGGCCTATAACATAAAATTCTACTTTCTTTTTGGCTCCCCTATGTATTTTCTATCCCCACAAATACGCAATTTTGAACAATCAAGCTTTCTCATGGGACTTTTATGAAAATTGCTGATTTGGTCATATTTGTGATGTCATCAGTATATCACCCTAGTTTGTATTATGCCCCCCCCCCCCTCTTCAGTCTTCAGTTCCAAATGTGCATTTCCACTTTGTTTACCAGCTGACATGGGTCTGGGTTTATCTAGCATCCGTATTTTAATGACTCAAAGATTAAATAAATTGCATATCAGCGCCCCACCACCTCAGGGCATTGTGGTACTGCAGCTAAAACAGCTTCAGAAGCCAGAAAGAAATGCCATGATGGACTGGTTATATCAGAGTGGTGATTGGGGCTCAAACATTTGTTTTGATTAGATGCCATAACAGTGGTTCATAACTTCATATAGACAAAACAGGAAAGGGCGCACACCAGTGTTGGTGAGGTGCTGGCCTAAGGCAGTAAATAAGTAAAAATTAGAAAAAGGCAGCACACTCGTAGCCACAATGCTGTATATTTATTGACAAGAATCCAACGTTTCGACCGAAACCTCCTAGGAAAGGAGGTTTCTTCAGGAAACCTCCTAGGTCGAAACGTTGGATTCTTGTCAATAAATATACAATCCAACGTTTCGACCTATAGGAGGTCTTCTTCAGGGAATGAAGAAACCTCCTAGGTCGAACCGTTGGATTCTTGTCAATTAATATACACTATACAGCATCGTGGCTACGAGTGTGCGGCCTTTTTCTCATTTTTACTCATAACTTCATGTACACATTGATTAAAAAAAGGCTAGTACGGAACTCTCCTTGAATACAGTGCTTTGAGGAAACAAACAAACATCTCTCTGAGTCTCTACACATGACTCCGAACAGTACGCTGTTAATAAGCATTGTCTTCTTGATTAGGTATGGAATCCTGGAAATAAGATCCATATTGAAACCAATTTCCTGTGACAGGAAAAAAAACCCAAAGAAAACAATATGGCTTTAAGAACAATGTAACATTATACACAAATGCTGTGCTGTGAATGCTAAGGGGTGATCATACGCTTCCAATTCTGTCCATGCACCTCCAGTACGGGCCATTATAAACGCACTTGTTCAGTTTGCCATTGCTAAGTGCGGGGAATTCCTCACTGCCTTAATTATAAACCGTAATTATTATATTTTGCGTGATGGTGAGTATAGCTCCTAATTGCCCTCTCCCCCAAAAACCCAGCAGATAACACAACTCCTGGCATCCTTTTTCATGAGAGTGGCATTGCAAACCCAACCTTACCACAAATGAACCTGGTTGCTGCGCAGCGCTCATTTGCATACTGCTGTTTTTATCATTTATTTCCTTCTTTGGTGTCAGGAACATGGTCCGGAGTTCGGACAAAAGAGAGGGATACACGGATATCTTAAATACATAGGCTACTGTAAATACCAATAAACCCCCTTATGGCCACCCTAATTAAAGATGGAGTGCTGTGATTTTTTGTGTTCACGAGTCACGAGGGGCGACATACTTCATTAGACCCCTTGGTGTGGTTGGTGGGTGTGGCCACAAAAAAACGACATTCTAACAAATATTTTCTTCCTCCTTTAAATAATAATAATACCCGATGATCATGTTTTAGGGTGGGGGAAAAAAACACGGCACTCCATCTTTAACAAAACGGTGAAGTGAGTGGGTTGCTCTGTACAGTCAGTACTGTAGGTGAATGTGTAAAAAAAAAGTATGGTGTTGTTGAGTGATGAATGCAAACAAACCAAAACGTGCCACGGGGGGAGAGCGAGAGAGCATCTGAAAGGGAAACAACGGGCTGCTCTTAACCCATTCTGACCGGGCACCCATTTTGGTGTTGGCATCATGTTTTGCTTTAGCTATTGAAAAATAGCAGATCTACAAGCTCATAGCGCGCCACCGAGTGGCGCGCTACGAGCTTGTAGGTCTGCTATTTTTGAAAAATCGAAGAACGACTGACATTTTTTAGAATCTGATCTCAGGTCAGAATGGGTTCATCAGACCAGTGTGTGTCCAGTGGAAACCTCGTATATGAATCTGATCTCAGGTCAGAATGGGTTAAAGCCCTGAGAGCTCCGTGCGACCTCGTCTCCTCTTGCCCTTGTGCACATCATGCATGCCTGGAGTCACTTAATGCTAGATGTAAACGCTAGAGCCGAGGCAACACACATGGTTCACGACTCTACCTTTAAATGTCACCACTGCTTGTTCTGTCAGCAGATGGTTTCTGCTTGCCAGAGTGGGACGGCATTGTTTGCTGGCCAGAGGGGCCTCCGGGCAAGCTCGTGTCCATTTCCTGTCCAGAGTACATCTACGACTTCAACCACAGAGGTAAGAACACGCCCCTATTATCCTCCGAAGCTCATTCAGTCCGTCAAGGAAAATCAATACAGTCGTGTATAGTAGTGTATTGACCGTTTCTGACCGAGGCTACGTCATTGATTTTTTTTTTGGTTATGTTATATGAAAGCAGGGAATCATAGCTTCAAATTGACATATTGGTTTGTTCAATAATGGATAGAGTAATCTCTCGCAGAAAACCGCGAGTTGAGAAAACAGGCCTGAAAGGTTCACGTCTGTGGACCATTACACCTATAGCTACATGTCTAAGCATCTATTTCAAATGTCGATTTCAGCTCTGACATTTAATTTAGACATGCTCTAGTACAGTATGTGAAGTGAAGAGTCTGCCTGCGAGCGCCGCGAACGGACGCAGCTGGCGCAGCGCAAGCGGGACGAACCGAGGCGAATGTTTAAATTCAAGTCTAAACGCACCTTTAGTCTTGCCGTCATGACTGTCTCTGTATCAAAAAGAGTAATTACACGATCACACACCAGTCTTCCACACATCTGTGCTAATGTACTGTAGGTTTTTCATACACATGGGGGGGGGGGGGGGGGGGGAATAGATAAGATAAGATAAGGTTAGTATGCATACAAGGTGACGTTCATTGTGCATTTGTTTCACATCAGAAACAATTTTACTGAAAATATGTACTATTTTCAAAGTGCTGCCGCCCTACAGTACCTTGTCAATGTCATTGTCTGTTCTTATTATCTTTTCTTACACCCCCTACTGTGTCTCGTGTCAAGAGTTGGCGACATCTTTAAAAAACACATTTTTCCAGGCCAGGCCTTGCATAATATCGTCGATGTGACAACAATGGCACTTCAACAAAGCCCAATGGCACAACAACAAAGCCCTACAGTATACTTATCAATGTGATTGTCTGTTATTATTATCTGCGTACCCCCTACTGTGTCTCGTGTCAACGGTTGGCGACATCTTTTAAGAAACAAAATGTTCTTTCCCTAAATTGCAGGCCTTGCATATCGTCGATGTGACAACAATGGCACTTGGGAGTTGGCGAGCACCAACAACAAAACATGGGCCAATTACAGTGAATGCGCAAAATTCCTCTCCCACCAGAACCACGAGAAGGTGAGTCATGTCGTACCCATCGCAGCATTAATTAACCCAGACGGGAACCCCTTTTGGATGTTCTACTTTAGCTGTTGAAAAAAAAAAAAGCAGATCTACAAGCTCGTGGATCTGCTATTTTTAGAAAAATCGTGAAAATGTGGCGTCAAATCTTTGAATATATATATATAGAGCGCCGAAGTCCTGACGTCACTCGCTCATCCCCCTGGTTCACGGAAGTATTTTCACTATGGAGAATAACATGGGGTCATCTTGAAATCGTCTCATATAAGCGTTGTGGTGCAAAAATAAACAAGCTGTCTCGGCGATATTGTCAGGGAGGTGTGTCTGTATCGTTTACCACCGTCAGTCACTCATATTGTTTTTAGTGAAAATCCAACTAATTCGGCAGCAGTAACATTAGCTTTGTTGTCAGTTGATCCTTCATATCCATATGAGTGAAACGGCCAGGATGAGATGTTTAATTTTCAAACGCAGTTCTTATATGAGGCGATCTAAAATCCCCCTATGGGGGATTACAATGCAAATAAAAAGTACATGAACCAGTGGACTTAGCGCCCTCTACCGATATTGACGTCAGACTTCGGTGCTCCATATTCTTTCACAGTGAACGCTTTTAACTACAAATATTTGCTTCTGGGAGGGTTCCTGGAACAACATATTTTCAGATGGGGGTCGGCGGCCAAATACATATCATTCTGGGGGTCCTTGACATGAACACGTTTGAAAACCACTGAGATAGAAACACAAGGTTTTTCAGAAAACTGTCATGATTTAGAAGACATTTTGTAGAATCTGTTCTCAGGTCTAAAACCCTTTCCCACTTTACAAAGAACCCACTGAACACACACTAAACGTGACACCTGACATGACATGACACTGCTCACCCCCGTTTTTCCAGCGAGATGTTATGAGAGACCTATTTCTGATCGAGGGAGAAGAAGAAGAAATAAGGATAATGTAATTCATTTGAAGTGAATCTTGACTTATTTGTATTCCAGATCCTCTACTCCCGAAACCCCATGCCTTCATAATCCCAAAACAATTATTGTCACTGGTTTGGATTGTTGTAATTATTGTGTTTTGCCTCTGGACAGAATGCGCTGCCAGAGAGAGACAAAGATAGACAGAGGTAGTGACTCTGTATGTGCGTGCGTGCGTGCGAGAGTGCTACTTCTCAGGCATGTTTGCGACATCAATTGTGATTTGTGACACAGCAAAAAAAAAAAAACAAGCAGGCATGCTCGTCTAGTGAAGATTTCCCCACATTTAAAAAAAACCCCACATATACACAGTAATGTGTGGTGGGAAACAAGACTACACAATAGCCAATTATAGCCCAAGTTGAGACATTTAGCCAAGTGTGCCTTATTGATGACCACCCAAAAAACTAAACGGAGACAACTGTGATCTACACGCAGTACACTACTGCTGCACTACATGTACTGTACATGGAATTTGAAACCTACATGGAATTGTTTTCCCTTTGCTGAGGGCTTTGGAATAGTGGCGCTGATGTTAACGTTGCTGTCCGGAGGTTTTTGAGGTTTTCGAAAATATTGAACCAATGGAAAGTAGTAAAAAAACGCATTGGACAAAACAACAACGTTCATTTCATTTCCTGAAAAATGAACATTATGGAATATGGAGTTAATGAGGTTTCCTCCGGACAGCAGAGAGAAAATGGAATTGGTCACTTTGTTTGTATAATAACGTTATAATGCTACTGTTCGAGAGGGTAAGGACTGTATTAGGTGGTAGGGAAGTATTCGCCACAGGGAATTGGTAAGAATTCACAAGGAGACATGGATGGAGTCTTTGTTGAAGGTAGCACAGCACAATTAAACAGCACTAGTATGGTAGTTTGGCAAGACACAATACTCTTTGTCTGTTCATACATTATGTGTGGTTGTCTGTTCATATGTGAGGGAGAGAGAGAACACAAGGAGATACTACAATACTAGTAAAACAAATACTCCTCCCATGACTGCAAACAATCCTAATCCACAAACGCACAATACTACAATATACAGCATACATGTACACAGCGTAATTAAATCATAATGTCAATATTCTGAATCAGCCCCAAATTACAATGAAATAGTTACAATGAAATAGCATAGTGCTATTTCATTGTAATTTGGGGCTGATGGCTGATAGCATAGAGTGGCAGGGGCACGGTGGCACAGTTGGTAGTGCTGTCGCCTCACAGCTAGAAGGTCCTGGGTTCGATTCCCGCTCGGGGCACTGTGGGTGCTGGCGGCGTGTTTCCTCCTCCGCGTCACCAGTGCCCATACCCGAAGGCGGGGTTGGCGAAAGGGCCTTTCTGTGTGGAGTTTGCATGTTCTCCCCGTGTCCCCTAGGGTAGGTACCCTCACAAAAACATGCAGTAATCCTGGTGTCTAAACTGCCTCCCCCTGGCCAGCCGGGGCGCCTGATGGAGGGAAAAGGAACTGGTTGGAATAACGTGTTCCTTTCACGCGCTACGTCCAACCAGGGAAACTCCCCCCTGTCAGGTGTAAAGGAGCAACTTGGACACTCAAGCATGAAGGAAGCATGAGTTAAGTCCGTTGCTCTCCCCAGGTTGGCGGAGGGTGTGTAGAGCCCAGGATCACAGTAGATGATTGACACAGGGGTGGAAAATGGGTTACAAAATCGTGGGATAAAAAATATATATATAAAAAAAAAAAATTGCATAGAGTGAAGTATATACTTGGTTACCATGTTAGAGTAAATCAAACAAATGGAGCTGATCATTAGTATGCATTTAGATTAGGCAAAACATAAATAACACAAATTCTGGTGACTTACTTTGGGTCAGTGACGCACACAACTTAAATATTCATCAAGTAGTAAAGTGATAACATATTAGATATAAAGGAAATACACATATCAGACTGTGTTTCTGCTGTTCCACTGTCTCTCCTTTCTTTGGACTGAGCAGAAAACTCATTGACCATTGGGGGCACCCCGACCTGAACTAATCAGTGCAGCTGCACTGAATGACAATTGTCAATCTAGATGAGGGCATTTTTTTGTACAGCTACTGATGTTTACGCAATACTCTCTGGAAATAAAGTATTGCAATGTGGGTTTGAGCTGACAGGCCCTTTTGGATATCAATCAAATCATCTTAATTCAAGTGGCAATAATTTCAATTATAATCTTTAGGGGCATGTCATGTGGTCTACCGACCTGCACAGCCACTGTAGCCTGATTGTCAGACTCCGTACACTACTGCTGCACAATTTTGCATTGCTACTTACAGTGTATACATGGAATTTGTAACCCATTTCGAGCAAAGACCTTTTCAATACAGTGAGAACATATGCTGTCACGAGCCTGAGGCACAATGAGGGGTCATCATGGTTTATTTGAACATGATGTGCACAAGGGAAGAACAAGCACAACACATGTTGCACTTTGATCTGAATTAATTTGTTAAAGTTCGTAAGTGACCTGCCTTGGTTAAAAAAAAGTCGAAATTTTAAAAATGTCTTCTAAATCATGACAGTTGTCTGTAATACCTTTTGTTTCTACAGAAACAGAAACAATAGATGCTTGATTGAGCATCAGTGGTGCTCAATATTTCATGTCAAGGACCCCAGAAATTATATGTAATAGGTCACCGACACCCATCTGAAAATATGTTCTTCCAGGGACCCCCCCCCCCCCCCCCAGAAGCAAAGATTTGAGTTAAAAACGCTCACTGTGAAAGAATATATATTCAAAGAGTTGCACCACATTTTCACGATAAAAGCCGATCTACAAGCTCGTAGAGTGCAAAAAAAGGTGTTCCCGCCCAGAATGGGTTAAAGTCATACTCTGTGGGATTTTCTGTTGTGGCGACCAGTTATTGTACTTCATTTTTTTTATTTTTACACTTTTATTTTTACACAGCCCAGCCGTTAGCCACGGCGTCCCTTCTCTTCCGCATTTGATGTGCCTTATTTACCGTGCAAGCACAATATTACTCGCGGACAGATGAACATATTGTGAATAACATCAAAGGCTTTAAACTTACTGAAATAATAAAGTATACCGGAAATGAAAGAAGCAATCGTGCCTCACAAAAAAAAGTGATCATGTTAGCCTACGGATGGATGGCGCGAGAGGTAAGGCCCTTATAGGCCGTAGGCTCACCGAAATCAATGCTGTGCATCCTGCATTCTGCCTATTAGATTATGAGATATCCGAAGTTTACGTGTTGGTCCTGAGAGTTGTCCTGGGGTCACATAGGGTAGGGGTACGTTTTCTATAGGGCAGTGGTTCTCAAACCTATTCATGTCAAGGACCCCAAAGTTGACACTTACTAGCCCGCGGACCCCCATTTTCAAAAGATATGCCAGGGACCCACATAAGAGAAGATCTTTACGGCGTGTAGATCTGCTATTTTCAAAAGATTTCTTTTATACATTTCAGAACTTGAAATGAAATGAGTATACTTTTACTTTTGGTACTTTAAGTACATCTTGATACCAATACTTTTGTACTTACTACTACTACTACTACTACTACTTACTCAAGTACATTTTGAATTCTGGACTTTTACTTGTAATAGAGTATTCCTACATTGCAGTATTGATACTTTTACTTAAGTAAAACAATTGAGTACTTTTTCCACCACTGGTTGCTTCCAGTTCCACTCCATGCTGACCAACCTGTAGGAGGCGCTAATGTAAACTAAAACAATGTGCAAGTGTTGATTTTGACAGCAAATTTAGATTTTAGTTTTTAGTCATAGTCTCTTGAATAGTTTTCATTTAGTTTTAGTCACATTTTAGTCACCTGAATGTCTTTGTGTTAGTCTAGTTTCAGTCGACTATATATCATAACATTTTAGTCGACTAAATGTACAGTTGATTTAGCCGTTTTGGCGGGCCCTCATGCCGTCATAATGGCTGATTTTACACAACCAAGTGTACAATGACTTATACTGGATCTCTTGTGTCCACTCCACTAGTCCCTTCAGTTTCTATTTGTTGACGAAATTGTCAAAAATATTTAGTCTTAGTTTTAGTCACCATAGCTTAGTTTTCATTGAGTTTCCATTGAGCTTTCGTCAGTGAAAAAAGGTAGTCGACGAACATTTGTCATAGTTTTAGTCGACGGAATCGACAGTGGCCAAGCCTGAGGCAGCGCCAGGGAACCAAAGCCCAGTCAGTCTCCACCACGGTGCCGACCTAACTGACTGAGTTCAACATTCGCAAACATTTGGTTACCATGGGTTACTTAGCCTGATTGCATGCAATCAGTCCCTGAAGATGAATGGTACAACTCAAAATTCATAAAAAAGTAGAGCAAAATGGAATTATTAAGGGCATTATGTTCAAAGTGTATGCCCATGCCACTATATAAAGAGCTGTAACAGCATTAAAAAAAAGTGGTATATTCCAATTGTCCATTGTTTTTAAATCGGCTTGATTTGTGCAATTTTTTTTACTGCAAAACGATATGTAATTCTGACCATTTCCTGCACACAAAACCCTGATTCCATGAACCAGTGGCTCTCCCACACGCATTCTCCTCTCCTCCACCGGCTTAAATAGTGGAGCCTCGGTGTGGAGGATGTGGCAGACATTGGCATAACCTCATCCTTGACGCCCGACAGTTTCTTACTGACTCCAAAATGTTTATGTTGATGGGCTCCCAGGAGTCGTTGCCGGTACTTAATGATAAATGCCATACTCACAAATGAAACCCCCTTCTTCAACGGCACAATTACTGCACCGCGGACCACCGCCACCGCCACAACTTAGAGACCCTGCATTTGGCATGCGGGCTCGATGCTAAATGATAACAGCAGTGGGGTGTCTGGTTACTTCACCCCTAGGAAAGGCCCCTCTAGCCCGCCTGCTGTGTTGATCCAAAGAGGAGTGTGGTTAGCGGCTCCCCTAACCATGTCCTCTGGCTGCCTGCTCGCCGCTGTAATAATCGCACCGCCTGGAAAGTCAAAGAAAGCTCCACCCCAGCCTTTTGTGATCGGCTCCATCGCTCAATTCAAAAAGGCTGTTTTTCTTTTATTGGAAACGTATGCTTATATGGTGACACCATGTCTGTCACCAAGGTGGGATTTCAAAGACAATGTTTTGTTTTTTTTCGTTTGTTTTTTTGTCTCAAAAAAGTCTCAACCGAGTGTAGTGACCCGTAGGGTCATTTCTGTTCTCTTTGACGGGAAGGCTTTTCTTCCAGAGCGACGTCTCCCCCCCCCCCCCCAGAGGCTGTCACAGTCTAACCACGGCTACAGCGTACGTTTTCATAGTAGGCTTTTCTTTATGCAAGAAAGAATGTCAACTACTGTACAATATCTCTGCTGTCATAACTCCAAAATGTTCAAAAAACCTCAAAAATGGAGGTTTCCTCCGGACAGCAAAGATATATTACTGATATATAGCTAATGTATCAAAATTGGATTTTGAACCTAGGCTGGCACATCTCTTTTAGGCATGTCATTATTGTGGGGTTTTTTTTTTAAACCTAAACATTTGCGAAAATAGCAGTCGTATAATCTCAGATTGGCTATATTTTAGCTATTTTTTAAGCTATTCATTTACAATAGCGGTCCACAGCTAGAGGCCATGACTGTTTAAGTGTCCTTGGCATGGAAAGGTTTGAGAACCCCTGTTTTTTTTATCGCACTATTTTGCAACCCTTTTTTTTCACCCAGTGTGAATTATCTAATGTAATCCTGGTTTTAGACAATGTTGGCTTCTACTTTGCTGGTTGCTGAAAGGTTTTCTCCCTATCCCATACCCTCATGTGTTTACATATGTGTGGGCACCAATGTAATGCACTCACTCACTCATTCACAAAATGTATTTGTGATTACAATTACAATTGCCCCAATTTCCTTCCGTGTTATTGCGACCGAAGGTCCCAGTTAGCTATGGAATGGTGAATTTCCCGGCAGTGTGTTGGTCGGGCACGTGCACATCATCAGGGATGGAGATCCCTGACGTCATCAATATTAAGCCCATATATGGAGATCCCTGATGTCATCAATATTGACCAGCAACTCTACATCTGACCACAAACCTCAAACTGTTAGATCTCCATATATGGAGCTGACCTGTTCTGACATTCCACATGTTGATCCTTCCCCATCCATCCTTCCTCTTCGATGACTCCCTTTTGAAGTTCTGACTGATACCCATCTAACTCTAGATGGGCCTGCCCCAAAGTTATTAGTGCAGCCGCGCCCGGCAGATGGCGAAAACTAGAGTTCTCAACAGGCCCGAAAATGAAGATCTGACCCCCCCCCCATTCCAAAGCGCCAGCGCTCGCCCAGTAGTCTGCTGTCACCCAGGAGGAAGATGCGTGCACGCAACCTCTCCATTTAGGGTGAGGTCGCTTCTCACCCTCAGCTGGCGTCTTACTGGTTATACTGTATGGTGATATGTTTTTGTGTTCTGATTTAATGATTTTGACGTTATAAGACTCCAACTCTGCTGTATTTAACAAATGAACTGCTCCTGACGGAACGTTCCTCCAGTTGGAATCCAACCGGCAACTGCTATTGGCGTAACATTCCGTCTGATGAGCTTTATTATTGATATCAAACCGGATCGCTGATTTTATTTTATTAATTTCTTTGCTTGGCTTTTACTTCTTTAGTGATCCTAGACCGGATCGCGCATTGGCGCTGCCGTTCACCTCCCTTTATACAGGCTGACTAAAAAGCTGAATAACTTGACATCTACGGAGCTCTCCATGGTTTGGATAAAACGTGCAATGTTCGGAGGTCTTTGCTGATTATCCGGTGATCTAGATGGGAACATTGGCGCTTTCTAGAGCAAGCATGGCTTCATTTTAGCTCGCTAGCATTGACGCTATTTATTTAGTATCTAAGATGGCCACCCAAACAGGATGTGAATCCAGGTGTGTCACACTACAAACAGCTCGGCAGTCTGCGTCCACCAGGTGGCAGTAGATGGGTTAATGCAGTGCAATATTTGTCTATTTAGCAACACCTGTGACTCATTAGTGACTGATTGCCAGGTCATTCCTTGCACCTTCTGGTGGATGAAAACAGAATATGAGGTGACATATACTGTATACAAACATCCATCACCACTGGGTTGAACACCACTATTGTTATTATTAGTAGTATTATTAAGTGCATTGATGCATTGCAGCCCATACCTTACTAGAATAGTACGGGTTCCTCAACCTTTTCAGCTCCAGACACAAAAGATACATTTGGTGACTCAAACTGTGTGTGTGTGTGTGTGTGTGTGTGTGTGTGTGTGTGTGTGTGTGTGTGTGTGTGTGTGTGTGTGTGTGTGTGTGTGTGTGTGTGTGTGTGTGTGTGTGTGTGTGTGTGTGTGTGTGTGTGTGTTACTTTGTTTGTGAAAGTGTCACGAAAGTGTCACCAAACAAACAGCTGATCTACAAACTCGAGTTTGAAGATCATCTATTTTTGCTATTTATTATTTATTTTATTTGCCCAAAACTAGAACGGTGCCCATGGGGCCTCTACAGCTGTGCCCATTGGGCTGCTGGGCACTGCCCCACCCAGATATTATGCTTTGGAGCCTCTACAGCGGTGACCGTTGGGCACTGGCCTACTTGGAACGATGGAAGTTGGAAATGCATGTTCCACCCTAGCCGCAATTTGCAACTCTAGATTTTTTTATAATGGGATGAATCTAGAGTGCCTCCAAACTCCAACACTTAAATGACTTAATCACCATTTCTTGACAGAAAGTAGCTCATAACATGAAAGAGGATAATTCAAGCTTGGCCTTGAGCTGAAATGTCGGTGAGTTTAACGTCGTTTAATACAAGCAGTAACGCATGACCCCCCCAGTACAGAGAGAGAATCAAGAGAGCGCTCAGAGCGCAACTGGGAGAAAAGAACGGGAAAAAGGAAAACCTACAGCGGCGGCGCTGCCTCGACAGCTGCATCCCACGCTGCGAGTTTCAGAGAGGATTCAAAATGCATATTCTGTAATGGTAATCACAAATCCAATCCAATGGTAATCACAAATGCAACGTGGTGTGTCAAATTTGAAGTCGGTGGGGCAAACGGTTCTCGAGTTCCGTGCATTACAACCGTATCCCACACACACACACACACACACACACACACACAGAGAGACGTGACACATTTATAGTTAGATAAGCCATCGACCCTCAGGTGAGGGTCGATGGCATGCCGTATCGGGTTCAGGAATCATATACAGTTGTAGACCTTTGCAGTGATGCATGTCAGGCTGATGCCTCTGTAGTTAGGTCTTATTTACGTAGACCTTTGCAGTGATGCATGTCAGGCTGATGCCTCTGTAGTTAGGTCTTATTTACGTAGACCTTTGCAGTGATGCATGTCAGGCTGATGCCTCTGTAGTTAGGTCTTATTTACTTACTTACTTACCTGTACACAAGGTGTAACAATAAAGTACAACCTTGAACCTTGATCTGTAGGTTGTTTTTTCAGCTTTGGAAATGCAAAGTTCCAGCCCGACAGCAACAGTTAAATAATAAACAATGCATCACATCGCCACACATCACTTTAGGCATGGGGTCATTATTTGAAATGACAGTACTTTGAAAACAGACAAATCTATTAGTATCTTGGCAATTCTGTAGTTGATTCAAAGCACAAACTACACGGTACTGCATGGAGAGTAGAATACTGTTGTTTATATAACTTACCAGTAAGTCGCCCCTGACTGACGGCGAGAAGCAACCTCGCCCCCAAAAGGGCATCCACCTGGGTGACGGCAGACTGCTGGGCGAGCTCTTGAGTGTACAGGGTTTGATGAGGTCTGGCACTATATGGAGCGTGTCTTGAGTATACAGGGTTCGATGGGGGTCAGCTCAACATAATGGAATGTCAGAACAGGTCAGCTCCATATATGGAGATCTAAGGGTGGCGGCGGGGTGCAGTGTCTTGAGTGTACAGGGTTTGATGAGGTCAGATGAGGTCAGATCAACATTATGGAGTGAACTCTGTATGGAGCGTTTCACGAGGCGTGACGGACGGACGGGGTTTTACAGGTTTTCATAGTAAACTGCGACCTACGGTCACAATAAATTATATTATACTACACTGTATATAGTAGTAATTTTCATGCCCTTTTCTCCCCGTACAGGATGTCTTTGATCGGCTATATCTGATCTACACTGTGGGTTACTCCATCTCTCTGGGATCACTTATGGTGGCGGTGGTCATCTTGGGATATTTCCGGTGAGTTGTCGCTGCAGTTTTTTCCAATCTTTCCGAACACAACAGGGAGAGGGATTTAGATGCAGGGGGAATAATATTTAGAGCCAATATTCGGTAGATAAAAGCATGCCAGTTATTTGCCAATGCATCAAAAATAAATCTAAAGCACAGTGAGCATTATTGGGATTGAAACTGACTTGCATTACTTTAGAAACATGCTGGGGTTTTTTTTATAGCGTGCAATAGCATGCTAATATGTTTGCACAAAGGCAATCTACCAACGCGCCTCAAGCATTATGTTATACTTTAGCGATTGAAAAATAGCAGATCTACAATCTCATATAGCGCGCCAAGAAGTGGCATTTAAAGACTTATACTGTAGATACAGAATAGTTAAAAATTGTTCAAAACAAATGAGTAAAATACAGCAAGGTTACTGAACTATACGCGCAACAATACAAATTAGATGAGATAATGGGATCTGCTGGACAAATCCCTTCTTCTCCTATGCTGTACCTTGCTGCTAACGGACTGTAAAACGGTGCAGTGGGAACTGTTTAAAAGTATGGAAGAAACAAAAAAGAAACAAGGTTGAATTCATCTTTTTTTTTCTCCGTGGAAAAAAAAAAGACTAATGAATGCACAGGGGACTGTTAATTATTTGCTTATTTTGTACAGAGTATCTGGAATTGGTGTGAAAACATTGTTTACCATGGTTTCCACCAACGTGACTTAGTGCAGGTATGCTGTCAGAAGGGCTTTAGTAGAGTAGAGTGCCCAACAGGCACCAGGAAATCTATGGGCCAAATGACTTTAATAAGACATCCCTTGGGGTCCAGCTGACATTATGTGGGTCTGTGCTCTGGAGAACGCTGTGCTCATGTCTCCCCTTCAACATGTCAGCTTTTGGACTGGTGCAGTTTACAAATGTTTTCTAGGCAGAAACTGGGCATTTAAACCACTTGAATCCAGCATCCTATACTCTGGTGGGGAACATTAGCCAAAGAGAGTAGATATACAAGCTCACAACACGTCGCAGCGGGACATGCTGTGAGCTTGTAGATCAGTTCATGTTGGCTAATAGATGTAGGGGTAGGGGGTTTAAAACAAGTGGTTAACATTAGCAGGGGAACAGTTTAGTACAGTGGTTCCCAAACTATTTCATGCCAAGGACCTCCAAATTGACACTAATTACATTTAATTTCAAGGACTCCCAGTTTGACATGCATATTGGCCTACAGACCCCCATTTAATGGCCTTAGGGTCCATTTGGTTCCATTTGTACACTTTCCATTTGTACACTCTCAGTTACAGATGAGATCCATAAGGGTCCATTTGGTTCCAAACTATCATTTAGCTGGGGACCCCCTGGAACTCCCTCAAGGACCCCTGGGGGTCCCCGGACCCCACTTTGGGAACCACTGGTTTAGTGGATTAGCTACCACTATGACCACAACTATCAAATCAATAATACTCTAAGGTTCTCTTGTCAGATGCCAAGCCATTTGAAATTACATTTCAAATGATGCGTAATAATGTATTGCTAAAGTATTCTTAGTAGACTCTTTTTTTCTCACCTATTAATAAAAATTAATGCAGATCCAGCAATATCCTGATTGCAGTGCTGTAGCCTGACCTCAAAAACACCTTCCCTTCTGAATGCCTAAAGAGGATGTTTTGGGGTGCATTTTGACAGATAACGTTTGTTTGTCTGGGGTGAAATTCACATGCTCTTGGTACCACTCAACACATGCTTGCAATTTTGTTTTTACAGCTCACTTTGAGCCGAGCAATTCAATATTTGTGCTTTGCAAGCCTCTAAATCTAAAGAATGTGTTATAGTCAGCGTGGAATTCAGCTGGCTCTAATTAGGATGAGTATTGTTCATGTGTGTGGAAATGCTTGCGCACACACACACACACACACACACACGCACGCACACACACACACACGCACGCACGCACACTCGCGCATGCACCAGAGATACAGTTAGGGAATGTTGTGTTTTATCTTCATATATAACTTTTCTTTTTTACCACGTAACTCAATTGTGCCCCTCTCTCCTGCAGGCGACTACACTGCACTAGAAACTACATACACATGCACCTGTTTGTGTCTTTCATGCTGAGAGCCATCAGTATCTTTGTGAAAGACGTGGTGCTGTACTCCGGTTCAGCGTTGGAAGACATCGAGAGAGTAAGCGTGGAAGAGCTCAAGTCCATCACGGAGGCACCGCCAGCCAACAAAACACAATTTGTAAGTGCAGCAAGAAATCTATGTTAAACTAATGTGTACTAATGTGACCTTTGCAACGATGCAAAGGTCTCGGTGACATTACAGAGCGCTCCCTGCATGTTAAAATAACACAAACTCGGTCTGCATATTACTTGTGTGCCTAAGGTGCCATAAGGTTATGGTTCAAGACCCTCAAGTTATCCTACTACAACTATGGTATTCCAGATATATCTGTCTGTCTGTCTGTCTGTCTGTCTGTCTGTCTGTCTGTCTGTCTGTCTGTCTGTCTGTCTGTCTGTCTGTCTGTCTGTCTGTCTGTCTGTCTGATATTAACCTGAGGGCCACAATAAGTGAAGGTGGGCCGCCAGTTGCCCTCCCCTGGTCTAGGCCATCATTATTTGCTCGCGGGAACTATACATTGTTTATCCTTTTGATGCAGATGTGTAAAAAGACACGGTATATAAAGATAGACCCAGGTAATTGTCTAGTCAATTTGCTTCATGTCAATGTACAGCATGGGCTTTTCATTCCAAAGTGCCCTGCGGCGCAATGAGTGGAGACATTTTGGTTGGCCTCAATGGGAATCCAACCCTTAACCTGGCAGTCTTTGTTCCGTGCTCAACCCATTGTGATGCACACTTCCAAACTTCCATGCAGACACGGGTTCACTAAAGGGACACCCATCCATATGGAATCCATGATGGAACTTCAAATAAAGGCAAACTCCTACAGCACAAAGCAAAATAGCAATGATTAGAGGTGATAGTAACTGGAAGATCTTGACACACGAGTGATGTGAGAATGGAGTGCTGCAAGGAATTAACTCCCACTGCCTTTACATGTGGTTTGAGTCACTGAGGCATGGAGGCTGATTTTAGCTGTAGCTTTTATTGGTGAAATCAATAGACCTCCTTAAGCTTTTTCACTCACCAAACCCACACAAGCAACATGGAATATACTAATTGGATTAGAGCCGAGACACCCAGGGTCGCTGTGTGTTGTTGTACCATTGCTCATACACGCTCTGGTCCGTTTTTTTTATAAAAAAAATGTTTTACTAAGATCAGATTCACAGGCTGCACTGGCTAACCAGCTCAGTGGCCTTGTGGTTAGAATGTCTTAGAGGCAGCGGTGGCCGAACGGTTTGCGGAGCGGTCTTGATATCGGAAGGTCGCCATTTCGTATCCCCGGACCGGCACGTTAAAATTACCACCGCTGAAGTGCCCTTGGACAAGGCATTGAACCTCTACCATGAAATGTTCTATGAGCAGGGCCTGGCTGTAAACAAGTTCTTGAGCTTAGTCCAGTTACCCTGGGTAAACATAGTACCTTTCCTTTCCTTTCCGCCCTGAAACTGGGAGGTCGGGGTTCGATCCCCGGCCGGGTCATACCAAAGACTGTGTAAAAATGGGACCCAATGCCTCCCTGCTTGACACTCCGCATCAATGGGTTGGATTGGGGGGGTCAAATCTACTAATCAAATGATTCCCAAGCGCAGCACGGCTGCAGCTTCACCGCTCCTTGGCTGCGGCTCACCGCTCAAATGCGGTGAACAAATTTCACTGAGGTAACGTGTGTGACAAATCGTACGACTTTGACTTTAACTGCAGTCTGGTCAGAGAGTGCGCGACAGCCACAGTCTGTGTGGAACTAGCACCTAATTGACAAAGGATGCAGCTCCTAATATAATCAGGGACGAAACTCTGGATCACGGAAGTATGACGAAACAAGAATGGCACAAGTACAGTACAGCCCATTAGACAGCCTTCAAAAATGACAAATGAAGCTGTCACATACAGTTTATTAGTTTATTTTTGAAGGATGACCTGTAAAATGCTAAATGAACCACGTAGGTAAATCAATTTGCGACGCAATGCGAAAGTGCGGACTAGCCAAACATCAACTCGGGACTCCTGAATCGAAGCCCTTCACACCCTCTCCTGTCTAGCATCAATGTCCTGAGCTCTGCAGCATTGTTAGCTCTGCGGTGGTGCTGCAGTGTGTGTGTGTGTGTCTGCGTAGGTAGGTGGTGCGCCTCTTTCTCTTCCCGGCTGGGCCTTATAGTGAGGGAGCTTAGGGCCATATTTTAGAGAAACGTGGACACGGCTGGCAAAGGCCACGTCCAATTCAGTAGCTTAATGCCAGTTATCGCCAGCCAACCTATTATAATGCAAAACATTTCAAATTTCATTATGTTCAAGTTCATGTGAAATGTCACAACTACTGCGTTTTCATGATTCTGAATCCTTTTCCATGCCGTCATCACAAATATGATGAGGTCATCACATAAATGATACGTAGCTTGCGGAGTTAGTTCAGTCAGATATACTCGAGGGGTTTCATGCCGTGCTCAAGGGCGCATTCATATACTCAAGGGGTTAATAAAATACGCTGCATTACTATGTGGGTGTATTCAGTGTGTGCAAGACCCACACGTCATTCGCTGATGTGGCAGTCAGCTGACCAAGTGGGCGGGCTACTTAACACTAGACTGCATGTTCTTCCTGCCTTCCTTCTGCTTATGGTTCCTGGTTGCTGTCTAGAATGAATAAGAAGGATAGTGCACGGAGGTGCGGCCTATAGGCTCCTGCGGGAGGTTTGCACATGCTCAGTGTAAACAGGAACTGCGATGATGGAGTGTTCCAACAGAGGTGCTAGAAGTGCATGAGAGTTGCTGACACTGAACTCAACTGAAATAATAAAAAGGATTTCACAAAAAGAGAATGGTACAAAGTTGATTTTGTTTTTATTTCATCCATTTCATAACTGTGGAAAAAATGTTGTGTATAACAGACTGAAAGATAAAGGACAAGTACATTCACTAAATGTTAATGTTTTTGTATATTTTCTTTTGTGGATTTTCCATGTTCTTTAGTATATGTGTCAAACTTTTATTTTTGTGAAATGACAAAGGAACATGGATACTGTTCATTCAAGTGCTGTGGATGATACAAAACATTTGAAAAGGGGAGGGTGGCTGCTGTTTAATTCTCAACTGTTCTGGATCTCATTATTTACATCACAAGTTATGAGCTTTCCATCTAGCACCTCTGCTGGAACACTCCATCATCGCAGTTCCTGTTTACACTGAGCATGTGCAAACCTCCAGCAGGAGCGTAGGCCGCGCCTCCGTGCACTATCCTTCTTATTCATTCTAGGTTGCTGTTATGTGATGTTTTCTCCCAGCACCACCGGTGGGCTCTGTTATTTATGTTCCCCATGGGTTTTTTTTTATTGTACATCTATCTCCCTGCTCTTAATGTTTATCGATGGTGTGATTGTGCCGAGCAGGGAGAAAAATGTAGCAGAGCCGAACGCCAAGATAAAATATTATATGCACACTTGTATTCTCATTCTATAATAAATATTGGTTAAATCAATTCGTGAGTTGAGCTGACTAGCTGGGGTTGTCAAACCGAACTTAGTTCAGTCAGGCAACCTGGCATTGTTAAAGATACTTTTTTCTTGGCATTAAACTTGAGGCAGATCCTCCTGCACTCCATTAGTTCGCTCCCTTTCTCTGCTGTGTGTATACACGGTAGAGAAGCCAAACTAAACATAAAACATGTTGGGTTATTGTTGTTGATGAACAATGCCGTTTATTTGCGAAAATGTAGTCCTTTAACCCATTCTGACCTGAGGACTCATCTGTGTCGCCTTAGCTTTAAACAACTTTATTAAACCATTATTTAAAACTTTAGCTGTTGAAAAATAGCGCTGCGCTATGAGCTTGTAGATTTGCTATTTTTTCTTTTTAATCTTGAAAATGTGCCGCAAATCTTTGAATATATATTTTGATAGATAGATAGATAGATAGATATACTTTATTAATCCCTGAGGGGAAATTGAAGTGTTACAACAGCAACAGGCAGCCAGCGTGACGCAGCGCCAAAAACTGATTTCTCCACTCCAAAAGAAAAAGGGAAGGGAAGCAAGGGAGGGAGAGAAAAGAGATGCGACCGCCTTCTTCAGAAGCAAGAGAGAAAAGAGTGAACGTTCAGAGTGAACGTTTTTCACTCAAATCTTTGCTTCTGGGGGGGGGGGGAGAAAACCGTCAGGTTGTAGAAGGCATTTTTAGAATCTGATCTCAGGTCAAAATGCGTTAATCAAATCTGTCACACCTGTGTCATTTGGTCAATCACGCTAGATTGGCTGCAAGGTGGCTGTGACCCTGTTCCTCTACTTCCTGGCCACCAGCCACTACTGGATCCTGGTGGAGGGCCTGTACCTCCACAGCCTCATCTTCATGACCTTCTTCTCAGACAGGAAGTATCTGTGGGGATTCACACTGATCGGATGGGGTGAGTTCTGCTTATCTCGTCCGTGGTGCGTCCCCCATGTTTATTATGCCGGGCGGCATCCCAAACATTAAAATGTAATAGATTAGGGGCACGGTGGCACAGTTGGTAGTGCTGTCGCCTCACAGCTAGAAGGTCCTGGGTTCGATTCCCGCTCGGGACGCTGTGGGTGCTGGCGGCGTGTTTCCTCCTCCTCAGTGCCCATACCCGAAGGCGGGGTTGGCGAAAGGGCCTTTCTGTGTGGAGTTTGCATGTTCTCCCCGTGTCCCCTAGGGTAGGTACCCTCACAAAAAACATGCAGTAATCCTGGTCACTAAATTGCCTCCCCCTGGCCAGCCGGGGCGCCTGATGGAGGGGAAAGCAACTGGTTGGAATAACGTGTTCCTTCCACGCACTACGTCCAACCAGGGAAACTCCCCCCTGTCAGGTGTAAAGGAGCAACTTGGACACTCAGGCATGAAGGAAGCATGAGTTCAAGTCCGTTGCTCTCCCCTTGTCCCCCATATATGGGGACTAGGTTGTTGGAGGGTGTGTAGAGCCCAGGATCACATTAGATGATTGACACAGGGGTGAAAATGGGTTACAAAATCGTGGGATAAAAAATATATAAAAAAATTAAAAAAAGATTTGGACATTTGGGACACATTCACTAATGTGCGTGTGCCTGTGTAGCATATATAGTAGTTTTCATAGTAAATAGATAAATTGATAGATAAATGAACCCCAAGTATAACGGAGCACAGTGGGGCAAACTGATCATCAGGAAAACTTGGAAAAGCATGCTTTCCAGCTCCTGCATTGTACACACTGTGCGTGTTCTTTCTATAAGCACAGCGCATACAATGTGGATGCTGTGGTGCACACTGTCCTCGCTGCAATGATCTAAGTGACATAATTAGCTAAATGACATCGTATCACACTGTTATGTCCATGTTCCTGTTATTCTTAGAGCTTCATTATTAGTGTTATTAAAGCTTCGGTATCAGTGCAGACACCTTATTTGGATAAAGGGACACTTCACCCTTTTTGCAAAAAACATATATTAATGTTAATGACGTTTAGAAGATTTAGAACACGTTCCCGGGGGGGTCTTTATGCGTGTAATAGTATAATAGTAATGGTAATACGTGGTTTTAGATATTTTAAGCGCAGAGCCTGACGGGACGCTTGTTTTACAGCACCGGCTACTACCGAACGACAACCTACCTCAAACCCTAACCATAGCCGCAAGCATGGAGCAGCGCATCCCTCACCAACCTTAATCCGGTCGTTTTAACTGAGCCCTCACCAACCTTAATCCGGTCGTTTTAACGGACCCCTCACCAACCTTAATCCGGTCGTTTTAACGGAGCCCTCACCAACCTTAATCCGGTCGTTTTAAAGGACCCCTCACCAACCTTAATCCGGTCGTTTTAACGGACCCCTCACCAACCTTAATCCGGTCGTTTTAACGGAGCCCTCACCAACCTTAATCCGGTCGTTTTAACTGAGCCCTCACCAACCTTAATCCGGTCGTTTTAACGGACCCCTCACCAACCTTAATCCGGTCGTTTTAATGGAGCCCTCACCAACCTTAATCCGGTCGTTTTAACTGAGCCCTCACCAACCTTAATCCGGTCGTTTTAACGGACCCCTCACCAACCTTAATCCGGTCGTTTTAACGGAGCCCTCACCAACCTTAATCCGGTCGTTTTAAAGGACCCCTCACCAACCTTAATCCGGTCGTTTTAACGGACCCCTCACCAACCTTAATCCAGTCGTTTTAACGGACCCCTCACCAACCTTAATCCGGTCGTTTTAAAGGACCCATCACCAACCTTAATCCAGTCGTTTTAACGGACCCCTCACCAACCTTAATCCGGTCGTTTTAAAGGACCCATCACCAACCTTAATCCAGTCGTTTTAACGGACCCCTCACCAACCTTAATCCGGTCGTTTTAAAGGACCCATCACCAACCTTAATCCAGTCGTTTTAACGGACCCCTCACCAACCTTAATCCGGTCGTTTTAAAGGACCCATCACCAACCTTAATCCAGTCGTTTTAACGGACCCCTCACCAACCTTAATCCGGTCGTTTTAAAGGACCCATCACCAACCTTAATCCAGTCGTTTTAACGGACCCCTCACCAACCTTAATCCGGTCGTTTTAAAGGACCCATCACCAACCTTAATCCAGTCGTTTTAACGGACCCCTCACCAACCTTAATCCGGTCGCCTGTAAAACAAGCGCCCCCCCCTCAGTGACCATCGACTCCCAGGCTCTGCGTAAAATGGTCATCTCGTCATGGACACTGGTCTCACTTATACTTCCTGGACTACATGTTGTCTCTTTTGGACATGTCGTAACAGATTGAAGATTCTGACAAATGTTCGCCACACGAAAAGTGGTTAAATGTTTAGTTCCTCTATTCCATTATTTCCCTAATATAATATTAAATTTCATCCTCAGGTGTTCCGGCTATGTTTGTGACAGTCTGGGCGAGTGTTAGAGCTACCTTGGCAGACACAGAGTGAGTAATACTGTACGCACACACGTACCAAATTCAACATTGTATATCCACCACTGTCAGGCAGAAGAACCAGAAGCTCACAACGCGGTCGCATCACGACGTAGATATGCTATTTCTGACCATTTCCCAAATTGCACTCTATTATCAAGCCAACAAACAATCATCTGGCATATATAGCCTGTTGACTATGACTCACAGTATGCACTATACACTATTACCAACTATTCCCCCAAGCAATTACCGTTGTTGGTTCCTTTTTTGAGAAAGCCACTGGATGTCATTTATTTCTTACGTAGGCTTAATGAAACTTGCTTCAGATAGTTAAACCAACGTTAACCAAGTTATGTTTTAATACTATATAATACAGTTTGTTTTAATATATATATATATATATATATATATATATATATATATATATATATACCACTTTAAATATCTCTCTCTCTATATATATATATATATATATATATATATATAGAGAGAGAGAGAGAGATATTTAAAGTTTGTAGTGATTTTGAGCAATCTTTCTGAAATTATTCCCTGGAGAAAACATTTGAATGACCGGAGACCATTAATGGGAAAATACAGTGAGATGTTTTGACGTACAGTATATGGCCCTTTACAATAACAGAAATGTTTTAGGAGCCCACTTTTAACCGTAATGGTCTCCTTTACTGTTATATGACAAGTCTAGACATTTTGAGAGAACTCAAAGTCATTTTTGGCTTGGTGGAAAAAAAAGGTGGTATTAGACTCAATCAACAGTGAAACAGGTGGCCAATCAGATTACCACAGTAATCTGATTTTTTTTTTTTTTTTTTAATACCCCTTGAGATACAATATCTCGTTTTCGAGAGGGTCCACAAGCATACAGTCAATACAAGGTAATTAACCCATTCTGACCTGAGATCAGATTCATACGAGGTTTCCACGGGACACACACTGGTCTGATTAACCCATTCTGACCTGAGATCAGTTTCTAAAAATGTCAGTCGTTCTTCGAATTTTTCAAAAATAGCAGACCTACAAGCTCGTATCGCGCCACTCGGTGGTGCGATATGAGCTTGTAGATCTGCTATTTTTCAATAGCTAAAGCATAACATGATGCCAACACCAAAATGGGTGCCCGGTCAGAATGGGTTAACAGAAAATAAAAAGGAAAACAAAACAAAACAATCTCAAGCAGTCTGACGCCTCACGTGACTTTGTGTTATATACTCTGGTGATCTACAGTGTGTTGTTGTTTTATCCAATGCAGGTGTTGGGACCTGAGTGCAGGCAGTTTAAAATGGATAGTTCAAGTGCCGATTCTCACAGCCACGGTGGTAAGTACGTTCCTGACGTCCTGACGTCCTCCCCCCCCCCCGCAGACAGGGCTAAAACTGTATTATCTTTTTGCAGCACCTGTCAAGTAATGGGCTTTTTTTGATTGAACCTCATCGCGTTTGACACACTCACATCATCGTGTGCCTTCCTGTTCTTTTTCCCAGGTCAATTTTGTGCTATTTCTGAACATCATCCGAGTCTTGGCAACGAAACTACGGGAAACGAACGCTGGACGATGCGACACTAGACAACAGTACAGGTACCGTCACCGTGCAGTGTTGATTTTTGACATCAAATTTTGTATTTCGTTTTTTTTTTTTTTTTTTTGTCATAGTCCTTTGAATAGTTTTCATTTCGTTTTTAGTCGCCTGGAATGTTTTAGTGTTTTAAACATTTAAACGCAGGTTTATACTATGGAATAAATGAACACATCCATCAAAGCTGTGTTCAGACACAAGTCAGGTGTCAGACACAAAGGGCTGTATTTTGCATGTCTTAAAGGGACACTTCACCCTTTTTGCAAAACAATATATGTTAATGATGTTTAGAAGCTTTAGAACACTTTCCTGGGGGTATTTATGTGTGTAATATGTGGTTTTAGATATTTTAGATTGTAGCAGTGAGCCTGTTGTCTCTGATGTCATGGACACTGGGCTCACTTCCTTCCTGGACTACATGTTGTCTCAGTAAGACAGCTCTCCCCCCTATCCACAAGGAGGAGCAGTGCACCAAAGAATTATGGGAATTGTAGTCCAGGAAGGTAGTGAGACCAGTGTCCATGACATCAGAGACAACAGGCTCACTGCTACAATCTAAAATATCTAAAACCACATATTACACACATAAATACCGCCAGGAAAGTGAACTAAAGCTTCTAAACGTCATTAACATATATTTTTTTGCAAAAAGGGTGAAGTGTCCCTTTAAGTACCAGGTCTTATTCCCTAACTTGAGTAAACTAAAGACCTGGAGGCGTGATCAATGCTCTTTGGCCACTCAGAATAGCCAAATGTCATTGATCACGCCTCCAGGTCTTTAGTTTACTCAAGTTAGGGAATAAGACCTGGTACTTAAGACACGAAAAATACAGCCTAAAGTGTCTTGAATGCAGCCCAGTAAGGGCATATGTCAACCCTGCCCGCCCTCCTGGTGGCTACATACTAATTCCTACACGGGTTGTGTTTATAACCACGCCCCCGGGCAAGTAAAATTTACTGAGGTTAAGGTTAGGATTAGGGTTAGGTTTAGGTATAGTTTTCTTGAGGTTAAGGTTAGGTTTAGGTATAGTTTTCTTGAGGTTAAGGTTAGGGTTAGGTTCAGGTATAGTTTTCTTGAGGTTAAGGTTAGGGTTAGGTTTAGGTATAGTTTTACTGAGGTTAGGGTTAGGTTTAGGCTGTCAATCACAGCGACTGGCCAATCACAGCGTGTCGACTGCATAACCCGTGTAGGCTTTGGTATGTGTCGCCTCCTGGTGCTGTGTGGCCGTCTTGGATCCTAAACACAATATAAACAAATGGGAGAGGGGCGGGGCCGAGAAAGGCCCTTATTATCACCAATTGCCTCAACTAGTGAATGAAGCCTCTTGTAAATCCTCATGCATTTAAAAAAATAGTTTACTGCCTTTTTAATCTCCGGTCTCTATCAGACTCTACATACTGAAGATCATTCAGAATGCAGCTTCCAAACTGCCTCCCCCTGGTCAGCCGGGGTGCCTGATGGAGGGGAAAGGAACTGGTTGGAATAACGTGTTCCGTCCACGCGCTATACGTCCAACCAGGGAAACTCCTTTACACCCTGGCAGGTGTAAATGAGCAACTTGGACACTCATGCATGAAGGAAGCATGAGTTCAAGTCCGTTGCTCTCCCCAGGTTGGCGGAGGGTGTGTAGAGCCCAGGATCACATTAGATAATTGACACAGGGGTGAAAAATGGGTTACAAAATCGTGGGATAAAAAAATTATATACATATTTTTTTTAAATGCAGCTTCTGGATTTCTAGAACATAGAAAGTGGAACTCATTAACACCAATTTTCAGATCTCTGTACTGTCTTCATGTCAGTCATAGGGATTTGAAACAAAGCCTTTTTTGTTGCAGCGATAATAATAATAATAATATCCGTGCTCATTCTTCTTTTTTAACTCGCAGAAAACTTTTAAAGTCAACACTGGTGCTCATGCCACTATTCGGCGTTCACTATATCGTGTTCATGGGCATGCCGTACACGGAGGTGTCTGGAATACCGTGGCAGATCCAGATGCACTACGAGATGCTGTTCAACTCCTTTCAGGTGAGACCGACGGTGCCACACAGCAGTGAGCCAGACATGACTTTAATGAAGTATATGAACCCCATGTCCTGTTAGTCCACACGTTGATTTCTCTCCCTGAAGTCTTCAATGAACACCGGCAGCAGAGCTTATCCGGGATTTAACCACTTAAATCGCCTCCGTAAATTATTAGTCCCCTCAAGGTCATTGAGATCAGCAGGCAAAGCTGCTTTCGGTTGTCCCCAGGATGAGGCTTAATCATAAAACACATAAACCTTATTTGTGTTTTATGATCCTTATTTGAGTTGCAACTTGTTTTGTGTTCGTAATTATGTCCCTTATAATTGCTCTATAAATGAAGTTGGACTAGGATTGATATGGACCCTATTTCAAAAATATCTTTTTGGAATTTATTTTTATTTTCCATTTCTGGAATTATTTTGCCTATAATGACATCCATGCCAGAAATAAAAACGTGCGTCTGTCTTAGTGGGCTGCCCTGTCTGACTAACTACACTAAACGAAGGAAAAAAAAAACACGTGTGAGAGTGAGTATTTAGGGGTGGGCCTCAAATATGGTGCTGTATGTAGACCAGGGATGGGAATGTCGTGAACAAAGAAGGCGCTGGAGCAACTCGGAATGCATGATGGGAGACGGCATTTCGTCAAGTTACACCTTGTCAGGCCATTATGACCTCCTTTATTCAGTTATTACGAGTCCATTCCTGAGACACACCGGATTTCTTTTTTATTTTATTTATGTATTTAACACAGTATAAAGAAACAATACAATATACAAATATAGAAAAGGGGAAGTGCTTATACGAGGAGGCCTCAACCTATGTAGGACACAATATCACCTATTGTAATCTGCATACTAAAAGTACATACTTGTGTTTATGTTAACCCTTCTGGGGTTCTGTACAGTGTGTACAGTATTTTTTTTTTTAAATGCTGCTGCTAGTGTGGGCAGTGAGGAGTTAATGACCACTATAACAGATACAGCATAACTCACGTGCCGTATGAGTTGGAACGACTGACATTTGTTTTCTTTTCCAGGGTTTATTCGTCGCAATTATCTACTGCTTCTGCAATGGGGAGGTAGGAACTTTTGCCAGCATTTTACGTTTTGTACATAAGTCTACGCTTGTAATATGAGGCCCAATGAAAATAAAGAATACAACTTAGTTCGTACTGTATAGCATCTTGCTTACATTAGAAGTATTTCAAAGAACGTTTGAAGCCCTTTACTACGATCATATAACCCATTTTGGGTGGGAACCCCTTTTGGTGTTTTAAACAAAATGTTATAATTTAGCTATTTTTTTAAAATCGTACAAATGTGCCTCAAATCTTTCCGAAAATTGTCATGATTTAGAAAACTTGATTTTTTAATTTCTACGTTAGGCCTAGATTGGGATAAACAGGTAGAAAGACAGTCCAAAGTAAACAAAGAACAACCACACACACTGACAATGATTGTCATCAGAGACGGTAAAACCCGGACAATAATTATATGCATATTTTTACGGTATGACTTGTCGTAATTCTCCTAAGGTCCAAGCGGAGATCAAGAAGTCTTGGAGCAGGAGGACACTAGCTCTGGACTTCAAAAGGAAGGCTCGGAGCGGCAGCAACACGTACAGCTATGGACCCATGGTGTCGCACACCAGCGTGACCAACGTCACGGCCCGGGGCGGCCCGCTGGCCGTCCACCTCACGGCGCGGCTGGGACCCGCGCCCGTCAACGGGCACCGGAACCTCCCGGGGTACGTGAAGAACGGCTCCGTCTCCGAGAACTCCATGCCGTCGTCGGCGGGGCAGGAGCTCCACATCCCGGAAGAGGAGCGCTCATCCCACACGAGGCCCGCCGAGGAGGACAAACCTTCTCCCGTGGTGGAGGAGGAGAGGGAGACGGTCATGTGACCTCCTCTGTATACACCCCGGGCCTATACAGCATGGCGGCCATGTGAAGGACATTGACATGGAACAGTCGGGGGGTCATCGTCTCTCTCTCTGTTTTCCGAAGAAGTCGACTACATACTGTACATGTCCGACCGTCATCACTGCCATTTGTGTTTTTTCTTCTCCTGTGAATCGCGCCTGGACATTCTTTTTGGACTGATGAGGCTCCAAGGCAAAGGAAGGGGGGCATCACTGTTTTAAAGTGGGCCACCTTTATGAGGGGGGAGGGGGGGGGGGGGCAATGATGACCTTCTCTGTTGTAGCAAATACTGCCATCAACTTATCACCCACTACCTAACATACTGAATGTGTGAAAACAGAAAATAGACTGGCGTCACCTAATTGTTTTCCACTGGCAAAAGTGCTTTTGTGTTATTTTACTTTACTCAGTTATTGTCTTATTATTCAACAGACTCGGGGGTTCATTATCTGTCTTAATCCCCTCCTGTTGAGCACGCCGAGCTGAGCACGACGCAGCGCACCTGTCGTCGGATTGAAAGGGCACGTCTGCAACGTGTCAGCTCAGGTGAGTTGGCTAATGGGGCTACATGTACAGAACGTCAGTACAATTGCGTTTAGTTCGGAGGAAACTGTAAGTCTCTACGTTAGTGTGGCATTTCAATTCCTCTGCATGGACTCAATTCAGATCCAGTGTAAAAAGGGAACAAGACTCAGGTAATTGAAGTCCCTCCATTATTGCGTTATTATTGTTGAAGTGGTGTTTTAGTGTGGCCAGCATATGGGCGGGGTGGTCTTACGACTAAATGATTTCCATATGTTTGTATAGTATTTGGCGTTCACCCATTCAGTGTTAATGGATTTCATGATTGTTCATTATTAGATTTTCTGTTTTCTATGTCAATATTTGGTGACATAATGCTATAATGCTATAAACCAACAGTATTATAACGTATTTCCCTATAGGGGGTTTAGTGGTACAGAGGCAACATCCGATATGGTATCACGTTGTCTTTTCAAGGCAAAGCACTCAAAAACACAAGTTACAGTAAATGTTTATATTATTGTCCAATGGGGTGTTACTTAGAGAGGATTCCACGAAATTCTCAAATTCCACAACAGATCCAAGCGAGACTTTGTATATAAATTATGAAAGAATAGCACACAAAATATTTTACATATGGTCCAGTGTTCTGCTGCTTTTTTTTGTATATATATGATATGTATACATATGAATAGAAGTCACAATGTTTACAAAGATGATAAATCCATTCTAGTTGTGAGCTAAACGTGTTCATGTTTATGTATTCAAACTATGTTTTGATGTACAGGTACTGAAAGTGTTTCTTGTTTTGTTTTTAGCTACAGATTATTGGAAATGTTCCGTACTGTATATAGTCTACAGTAAAACTGATGAACACATTGACAGTTAAGGGAGATTAACTTTCAATCAAAAATGTAATGAAGCATTAAAAAAAAATACCTTAGTTTTCACATGTCCGTGCAATAGTCGTCTATTAGTCGTCCGTCTGAAAATGGTCTAAAAATTAAAGTCTTTAAGCGGTAAGCTTAGCCTAGACGTCGATTAGCCGTTTTTTAAACGTATATATAGTCAACGTTGTTTCAACTTCTAATCTAAGCCTAAACCACTAACAAACTTTCATTTTTAGCCCATTTTTAGACGTCTATTAGACTAAAACATGCTCAGTGGGGGGTTCACTAAAAGAACTGAATATCTGTTCTGTGAAAATAATATCTTAACAAGTTTAGTTAGTCAGTTTATTCCAAAATGACTTTGTTTAATTTATTCCTTCATGCAACTGCATGTTTTAGTACAGCGTGTATCAGATTCTGTACATAATATTTTGTCTTTCAAGTGATTCACCGGTCTTAAAATGTTGTGTCCTGTGCATTTTATATCTAATATTACAGAAAGTGTGGCTATTTGTATTGATTTCATGGTTTACAGATTAGGGCACATTCCTCGTATACCAAAGAAGAAACAGCAGAATGAGTTGCACAGTATTTTTTGCAGTGCTAATACAGTATGTCTAATGAAAGGTTTCAACAGCATCATAAAAGAGGAAAATGGCTGGTGAGCTTTGCGTGGGTTGACATTCTCAGCCTCCATGGAGAGGAAAATGACTGACTTGCTAACTACTCTGACTTAAATGGTAATTGACTTTAGACTCAAAAGTGTCTCGAGCGAGAGGCCACCTGTCACCAAAATGTTGCAGACAACTAATTATCAGCAATTACGGCTTTCTCACAATGAAGCTATAATTTCTGAGCTACCAAGTCTTCAATATTTCCTACTGGACCACAAATGTGCCAAAATTATGTCCATCATTTTCTGGCTCTAAAGCTGTCTCTCTTCTTATCCTACTTAACCTCCAGGTTGTTTTTGTTTTGTTCATGTATACTAGTATTATGTTGTTAAACAGCCAGCTAAATACTGTTCACCTTTACTGTACTGTGTGATCTGTTGACAGGTCTGTTTGGATTTTATGTGATAGCTGTATGGTGCCTCACAGAACACTGTACTATCACCCTACATAGTCAAAATCTCAGTATTTTGACTGTGAAGATGAAGTTTAAAGAGAAATGGAATGGACTCAGCTTTTGAGGTAGAAGTCCACCTGCCGGTTTGCTTAGAACTGCTGTAATTAGCCAGAACAGGAGCCATTATGGTCTCGGAGAGCAAGGCAAACTCTACAGTTACAGTAGACATTAACCACACTTGCTTCTACACAAACATGTAATAAAACTGCTAAGGCAGGACATATAGCTCATAACTATTAGTTGAAGCAGTATTGTACTAGTGAATATAATAGAATTTAAGTGAAAAACAAGTGACTTAAACAATTTATGCAGATCTAACTAATCTGACCTTTTTTTCATTAGAATCAATTTAAAGGAACTTTGACATCCTGCATGCTGTTTTCTCACAACAGTTTTGACCTTTTTTAGAAATGTTCGAAAAGATAATTGGCTTGTCTTGCCCAAAGCTTATACATATAGACTTCTACACACTGAATCAGCCATGAGCACTATTGGGCCACCAAGAAAGACAAATTGAACCACACTGCACCTAAAACTAAATATCACAAGAGGAATTCCGGGGAGTGTGTTTTGGCATTTTAAGACCTAGACTTGGACTGGACTTGAACATTTCCATGGGGACTTGGACTGGCCGCGGGCCGTGGCTGGGACATGACTCGACTTGAGTGGAACGCTAATTGCAGGTGGCTGAAGCCCACAATGGTGGAAAAGACTGACTGAGGCAAACCGTTTCATGTTGCTAATATTTCATTGGAATCAAAATGATCACATGTTGCCTACTTCACTTTCAAATGACAAAATATCATTCCTCCTGTTATAATAAACTGGACTGGGTAATACATTTAAGAATACAGCTGAAGGACTTCTCTTTTAGCCCCAATAGTAAATGTATTTATTAGAATAGCCCTCCCTTACATCTAGTGTCCGTGTGTAAAACGCTAGCAAGATGTAAGTTTGACACATGTAGCAAGTAAGTAAAAATAAACAAAACCATAGTTATAATGTGCTTTACTCCCTGTCTTCTAGTTTAATGAACACAATGTATGAGTTCAGCTGTTAAGCTTAATATAGGCCTACCTACTGTATACTCTTATCGGGCAAGGTTGTCAAAACATAACTGATCTACAAGCTAACAAATAAACAATGTGTTCCATTGTGCTACGAGTATAAATTACGCTTCAGGCTGTAGATTTTACTCTCCAAGTGGCAAGTTGTCACTCATTCGCACTGGGTAAGGAAGCTTGGGATTTTCGGTCAGTGTTATGTAGGCAACACAGTCAGGCAGTTTATAAATATCTTTCTTTTGTTGAGGGCAGACAATTTCAGAACATAAATATCTTTAGTGTGATTCCCATATTCCCTCATAAAACGTATGGACATTAATATTTGAGCACTTTAATACCAGTAACCAGTACCAATAACAGTATTTTGTTCTGATTGTATCATGTAAATTGATTGTGTTTTGGAACTGAGTGTAAAGTAAGGCCAATCTTAATAGAGCTAATGTTGTATTGTTTCTTTCTTCTCTTTTTTTTTTTTTACAAATACCTCTCATAGAAGTAAAATATATGTTTAATTTTCTTTATTTATCTCATATTGAAATGTACTCGGAGAAATAGAAAGTGGTCTTTCGCATGATTATGCTTAAGATGCAGACTATTTCAAACATACCGGTAATCTTGTTATCATGCCATATTGATTTAGGCAAGTTGATGTAAGTGTAATGTAAATGTAAACTTGGAATAAAAAAAATTAAGATGTGTTCTGGCCTCTAAAGTTCATCCGTATACGGTAAGGAAGACAATAAATGTTGCATTATTTGCCGGATGGATATTTTTGTGGTCAGAAAGTTTTTGATACATGTTAGCTGACATGTTTTTATTTTATTTTTATTTTATTTATATACATTATCATACAAAAATATTTCTTTGAAAAAAATACTGAAAAATCGCAGGTGCAAAATATGAAATGTCCTTTTGCAAAAGTTGTCCATGAACGGCGCGGCAGAGTTCATTTTGTGAGCAGTTCACTTTTTCTTGCCTCCTTTTTTCTTTTTGGTTTCCTCCTCTTCTACTTCCTCTACTACTTCTTCTTCCTCTTCTTTGGCCTCTTTCTTTTTCTTCTTGGATTTCTTCTTTTCTTTTTCCTCCACCTCCTCGGAGACGGTTTCCACCTCCACTTTTTCCACCGGCTTCACAGCTGTAACGATACAACAGAAAGACTTCAGTCCTCACAAACGGTTAAACCGGTTACTTTTTACTCCACTATACCAGTAAGACGCCTTAAAGGCAATAGCAGCCGCAGGGCTGAGGGTAACAGGTCATCTCGCCCCTTTGCCAACTCGCCCCCGCGAAAAGTGAAGACGGCTCGCCCCAAGCCGTGGATAGCTCGCCCCCAAAGCGTGGATATCTGGGGCTGAGACACTACCGGAATAATGTTACTTCATTATGTTGTTGTTTTATTTTAATCAAAGGCTACTTACGGTAATATCCAAATCCAACAGATAAACAAGTGGAGCAAGTGCCTATATGAAGTGTCTTCAGTGTCTATATGAATACTCAAATGTGCTAGTTACAAGTTGGTAGATTTAGATTATTACAAAATATGCATTAACCATGAAATTAAGCCATATTTTATACTTTATACAAACTTGTGAGGTTGTAGATCTGCTATTTTCAAAGATTTTTTGGCACATTTTGAGAAATACAGAAGTTAAGTTAAAATCATTCTGCACTATTTCTACATAGAGTAATGCTACTTTTACTGGTGCTTCCTGGTTTCCCTGCTTCGGTGCTTCCTATGGTAATAGGAATTAATTGGTCAATATGTTTTAACCCAAAAACCTTGATACAAAAGGTATTTCAATGGATTCTGGTAACAACAATCTAGGAAAATGTGCATTCTGGAAAAGCGTCGTTTTCGAGATGGCGTCCAAGATTATTATTATTCTTAGAGCCTTCAGACACTAGATTAGAATGTGGTCCATGTGGGGCCGGTTCTCTTCATGCTGATAGGTGGTCACCTTATCACCTAAAACTGGAGTATGAATGCTTTACTGGCTGCTGTTGCTGCTGTGCACCCCCCCCCCCCCCCATATTAGTATGATTATTATTGTAGTGACATGTTTGTGTGTCACATTCTCGCACTTCGCAGCCGTTTGCGCGGGCTGTCTATGTTGTGTGTGTGTGTGTGTGTCCCAAATATATATATATGATTATTAACGTTGCAAACGGGTCTTCCCCGTCAAGCCGTGAGTGTGAGTCTGTGACTGTGAGTGATCATGCTTGTCTGCTGCGTTGTGTGTTAGGCCGCCTGACTCACACCTTCACAACAGATTGATGTATAGCTAGCTGATGCATGAGACTTATTGACTGATGCAAGCTCGCAATTCATTTCCAATGGGAGTCACATGGTTTGACACAACATTTTTGTTGTATGAGGGGGAGGGGCCGGGGCAGTCAAAACACAGCCGAAAGCCATACAACAAAAATGTTGTGTCAAACCATGTGACTTCCATTGGAAATGCTTTCTTGAGGCCTCTTGACACTTACGTCTCATTTGTCTGGATGTACCCAATCTCTGTATGGGGATTACATGGTGCTGATTTGAATCAGCGGTGTGGAGGAAGATCTTGTAGTAAGTAGGCAGACTAAGGATCATTTCTGTCAGGAACTGATTTGATCCGATAGGATGCCGATATAGGACCCATTTCTGTATTTTAAGATGTAGTTGATTGGCCATCTCTTGCAATGTGTAGGATGAATCACTGCTGTATATTTTATCTATAAATTAATCTATCCATTGTAATGTTTTATTTTGACCTTCATCCCAGTATCGATTTGCTACACACACACACACACACACACACACCCCAGTATCTGTATTGATTCACTCTCATCTGCGGAAGCCTACAGATATGTCCATGGCGCCATGAGTGCTGCTTTACAGGCATCACAGGTTTTTAATTTGTTCAAGAACATGTTGCCTTGAAAATGCATTAATGTGCATCATTCATTGGTATCATATGCACAACCGTCATCAGCTACAGCTAGGCTGCTGTGACTGCAGTAAGCTTTGTGGGTGTTTGACTATAGACTCTTTGAGTGTCATATGACATTATTAGAAACGCATAGAGAGCCAGCTCTGAATGTCCATAAAAGGTTTGTAACTATGATTTGTTTCCATTTCCATTCTTCAGCGTTATGGGAGTATCAATGGAAATAAATTTGAGAGCAACTAGTACTAGCGGACTCATAATGTGCCATAGTAGTGTCATAGTATCATATAAATACATATTCTGAAGAAAACCTACAGTCTTGACATTCAGTAATTGGGTAGTATGATCAAAATAAGAACATTATAATGGTGTGTAGAAAATCTAAAATGTTGACAAGGCAATTCCAAGGCCAAGTCTTTGCCACATTTTGTCCGTCTTACACGGTCGGACATTATTGATGACTTCTGGTCATAACGCATTAATGATGTGCCTATTGCCTTGTAGAACGTCATGTTTTTGTGTGGCATTATTGAATTACCATCGTTCTTCATTCATGAAGTCATGACTCATTATATTCCAGCCAAGTGTACTACAGTATATAACCTCTGCAGTTTATATATTCCCTGGCTGGCATGTACAATACAGTCTACTTGCCAGCCCATAGAGCCCCATTGTGAACCTGGACATTTTGAGTACCCTATACAGCTATATACCCTATACCAGTGATACTCAACCTCAGGCCCGCGGGCCACATCAGGCCCGCGGGACCATTATGACTTAACCTGACGCTGCCAGATGAGGGCGGTATTGCGGAAACATATTCCCCAACACAACACTCATCTGGGATCTCTGACGGAGTTGAGCCCTGAGTCAGATCTGCTTCGTACCGAACCAATCAGCGTGAGCTAAAGGCGGGATGCGGATGTGACGGTATATAGACACGTCGATATGATTGGTTGTGTTTGCACGCCCACACGGTGATAGACAGACGCTCCCATCCAATCATCTACCATGTATCTTGAAAAAAAGGAACAGCCCCGTCATCGAATTTGCTTCCGCGATCCCAGATCCAAATAAGCTGTGAAACAAATTTGTGTAGCAAGCTTTTTGGATCTGGCAGCGTCAGGTTAATTATGACTGGCCCACCAATGAAAATCTAAAAAAAAGAAGAAAAAAAATTCTGGAAAATGAAATAAAAACAAATAAATCTGAATTAAGTTATCTTTAATTACATTATTATAAGTATTAAGTAATACTATTAGAGTTGTACTATTACTCGAACGAAAATAAAAGCTTGGGGAGGGGGGGAGATGCAATGCAAATGAAAGACATATACTGTGTATCCCTATTCCCTGACATAATTTTATAGCTAAACGGACAGAATTCTATTTTATTTGAATGATGAAACCCAGCTGCCATTAATAGTTGGAAATGGAAATGGAAATTGCGGAAATTGCGGAAATGGTGGAAATGGAAATTGAGGAAATGGAAATTGCGGAAATTGCGGAAATGGTAATTGCGGAAATTGCGGAAATGGTGGAAATGGAAATTGCGGAAATGGAAATTGAGGAAATTGCGGAAATGTAAATTGCGGAAATGGTAATTGCGGAAATTGTGGAAATTGCTCTTCACTTATAGCTATCTATTTTCAGGTAGATTGTTTTATTTTACTCAGTCAGCCATATCACTACTCATTTTTTTTCATGAAAAAGGTCATAGCTGGGTAATCTATTTTCAGGCAAATTGTGTTTATTGTATTTTATTTTACTCAGCCATAACAATTTAATTTCTGTTAACCAACTTGCTGGCTGGCAGGCAGGCAGACAGACAGCTACTCATAGACAGGCAGACAGACAGACAGCTACTCATGGAGAATTGGACAGGCAGGCAGTCAGACAGCTACTCATAGACAGGCAGACAGACAGCTACTCATGGAGAATTGGACAGGCAGGCAGACAGCTACTCATGGACAATTGGACAGGCAGGAAGGCAGACAGCTATGTTTTGTGGGAGTGTGCAGGTTTTATTTTGCATAGAGAGATGTGTGGTGGAAGTGTGGTTTGGTCGGAGATAGAGCACGAATGAACGGCCATGTGCTCATGTACCCCCTGTCTATTAGGTCAGAAAAGTAATATTTAAACAGTAAATAAGACATTTTTGGCGAATGCAATGTAGTCTATATGTTTTGTGGGAGTGTGCAGGTTTTATTTTGCATAGAGAGATGTGTGGTGGAAGTGTGGTTTGGTCGGAGATAGAGCACGAATGAACGGCCATGTGCTCATGTACCCCCTGTCTATTAGGTCAGAAAAGTAATATTTAAACAGTAAATAAGACATTTTTGGCGAATGCAATGTATATGTTTTGTGGGAGTGTGCAGGTTTTATTTTGCATAGAGAGATGTGTGGTGGAAGTGTGGTTTGGTCGGAGATAGAGCACGAATGAACGGCCATGTGCTCATGTACCCCCTGTCTATTAGGTCAGAAAAGTAATATTTAAACAGTAAATAAGACATTTTTGGCGAATGCAATGTAGTCTATATGTTTTGTGGGAGTGTGCAGGTTTTATTTTGCATAGAGAGATGTGTGGTGGAAGTGTGGTTTGGTCGGAGATAGAGCACGAATGAACGGCCATGTGCTCATGTACCCCCTGTGTGTCTATTAGGGTAGCAGTATACCAGTCATACCACACCCTCTTTATTCACCCAATCTCACCGTGTGTGATGTTTTTCTGATCCCAAAACTCTACGCTGAAAGTACAGAGATTTGATGACATTTCAACCATCTGATGTGATGCATAAAAGCTTGAAGCTTACAAAAGTGTCAGGAAACATTGGGACAAATGCATGTCATCTGGGGAAGATTACTTTGAAAGGGACGGTACATAAAAATGATATATGTGCAATATTTGGAATAAATGTCAGCCCTCACATCTGTGGATGGGATATGCTGTATGACATATCAACTGAATGTACTTTGTATTCACACCCTTCAGGAAGTCAGTTCCGTTGAAGTCAGTTCAACGGACCACAAAATGAAAATGCGCAACTGTTCCTCATTAACCACTTAAGTCCTATTTCAAACTTCATCGTACGGAGGTGTCACACGGCGAAAATAGCAAATCTATTAGCTCACAATGTGATGTGTCGCACGTCAGCTATAGCTTGTAGATCTATTTTCTAAAAAGTGTGACATTTGCAAAAAAAAACCTTGACACACCCAAAAAAGGAACGCCAGTTTCAAAGTGGTTAATTCAAGCTTTACGATTGGGTGTAGGACTGGTTCCGCTTACTAGTTTTCATAATCTGCGTCTGATTCCTGAGGGGGAAGCAGTGAGACCAATAAAGCAAACCCCTAAACCCTCTTTGCAACTCTGTCAAGTGGGAATCATCATGCCATGACCCCCAATTGACACTCAACTCTCCCATACCCTTCAGTGACATGTGTGAGAAATATGTGTTTCAGAGTGACAACTTTGAGAGCTTGATAAAGAAACTTGGACCAGTACGTACAGTATGCACTCGCTGCTTCTGGGGTAATGGTCCATTTGAGTCCATTTTAACACACTCAGGGTTACATTAACACTTGAACATTTCACTGTGTGGTTCTTCTCATGAGGCTTGGCTGCATAATGTATGTGTGTACTTTAGCAGCAGAAGGTATGTGGTAAAAAAAAAAGGTGACGAGCATGAATGAGCATAATATGAATATGTCCACATCCTCATAATGTGTTTACATTGATAGATGTATTTTTCCTTTGAAAGAGAAAAGCAATCTGTGCGTGCGTGTGATGGGAAGGAGAGCCGAAAGATCTTTCTTTACAACATCACTGCTACAATATTCCTTTTATGTGCCATATTATCTGCAACCGATATCGCTTATGATGGGGAAATTGGCTCTTTATTGCCCTTTGAATGGCACACTTTAGATTAGATGCAACCATAACTGAACACAATTGAAAATGCTCTTTTGTGTGAGCTCCTGTTAGGGTGAAGAAATGAGTGTGACATTCAAAAAGTCAGTCATGTCTACTGTACATCCGGCTAGTTAAGCCTCCATTTTGTTCTATTGTTTGATAGACTGCAGCAAACACCCAGCTGTATGCACTGTCTGCGAAGCCACGCTTACCTGAGGATATTTGCTGTTCACTACTAGAGTCAGGTGTGATGTGTTAAAGCTTGTGAGTAGGACTGTCTTAAAAGAAAATATGTAAATACTCATACAAATATAAATAATCGTCAGTTATGAGTTATGACCCACCAGAAGAGTGTGGCTGCAGAGACCTTACTCTCTGCCTGTATTTTCTTATTTGTCTTTATTCGAGACATTTTTGGGAGTCAATTGTGCCGTAGGTATTTGCTATTGGTGTCGTTGAGCCAGGTAGGAGGGCCGGGCCGACTTTGAATGCTGTGTTTACAAACTATACGAACAAAGCCTACTACCTACCTTTAAAAATAGAACATAAAATATACGGCATGTCATGACAGAATCTCACATGCTTTTCAATGTGCTCTTGACAGTTCTTAGAGTTTTAAACTAATAACACAGTTTGACATATATTCGTCACATTAAGAGATTTTTTTGTAAAAATAGCCTATAGGCCTACTCCTCAATGTAGCTACTGTACTCTCCAACAGCTATCAAGTCATTTGAATTGTCACACTTGTATATTTCATACTCCACCCTCCAGGGTGTAATTAGGCTTGCATATTTGCTTAAGCCTCATTTATGCTCTGTAGTAGTAAATAACTGATTTTCAAGGTGAAAATCAAGCTACCAGAAACACAATACCAACACTTTTAGAATCTCTGCTAGGAAATTGCAGAGGCAATGTTGTGCTCGGGTGTTATTGAGTTATGTTTGACATTATTGATTAGAATTGGGGGTTCCCAACCACTGGTACGTGTACCACTGGTGGTACTTGGGTACACAGAGGTGTACACAGAGTAGTCGCCAAAAGGAGAAAAAAGACAAAAGTGGAATGAAATATTCTAAGGGCCTTTCTCGGTCCCGCCCATTGTGTCCCATTGTGTCTTGTTGTCTGTGTTTAATGGCCGCTCCAATGCATTTCCAATGGAAGCCCAATGGTTTGACTAAACATTTTTGTTTGATGGGGGGGGGGGGAGTGGGGCAGAGCACATCCATCAAAGCTGTGTTCAAACACAAGACAGGTGTCAGGTGTCTGAATCCGTATAAACACACCTAGGATTCCATGCACGGACAAAAGAAGCTGTCTGCCGGTGTCTCTTCCAGGGTTTTTAGACAGCTGGTGGATGGAAATGAAGCTCCACCCACGCGGCAGATTGCCGCGTCGGGCCAGATTCCCGGAAAAGCAGCTTGCCCCAGCGGCATTCTCCCGCGTGGGTGGAGCTTCATTTCCATCCACCAGCTGTCTAAAAACCCGGAAGAGACAACAGCTTATTTTGTCCACGCATGGATGTTCAGGTGTGCCCAGGCTGAATGTATAACTGCAGCCCAGTAAGGGCATATGTCGACCCTGCCCCGCTCCCCTCCGCCCCACCCCCTCCTGGTGCTGCGGCCATCTTGGTTCCTAAACACAATGTAAACAATGGGAGCGGGGCGGTGCCGAGAAAGGCCCTCCAGCCATGCTGAATTGAGCATGGCAGCACACATAGCCATTAATAGAAGATTTGAGAACGCATTAATTAGAAATATCATCAGTTAATGCTGCTTAGTGATTAGACAGACAGTTTTGTCAGAGCAGCAGCATTATTGGCTTGGGAATGGAACAAAAAGGGCAGGTACACGTCTGTATTTTAACATCAGTTCTTGAAGAGCCAAATATTTTCTGAGGTGGTACTTCAGTATAAAACGGTTGGGAATGGGAACCAATGGATTAGATGGTACATAACAGCTGTACGTATACTTCATCTCCCCATAAGTCCAGCCCCAGCCGCATGCTTCATTACTTACAGTACACGGTCAGGATTTATTCAAATGTACTAGCTAAATGTATTAGCTCAACCCTCCGTGATGCCAGTGGATATTGTGTTGTGACGTGAATGCTGTCTCTCCTGTGGTTTATTACATTGTCCATAACACTTATTGGCAATTATTTTAAATAAATAATATTATAAGCTGTTGATGTGAGACACGACATAGCAGATAAGTATGAAGAAAAGCTGAACAACAAGTGTTGCCAGAACAGAGAGTTTTTTTTAATATGCTAATGAGAGATTTTACAGAACGGGAACAAGCAGGTAGAGAAATAGAAAAAAACACAAGACAGCAGAGAAGAAATGATGGCATGCATTACCATCTAATAAAGTAGCTACGGTAAGTAACCTATATTACTTACTACATTCGTTTATATATCTCATTCATAGATTATGAATCACTTGTGCTTGAGCAGTACAGTGTGTGTGTGTGTGTGTGTGTGTGTGTGTGTGTGTGTGTGTGTGTGTGTGTGTGTGTGTGAACAACACCGGTGTCAACTGGGCTATATGAAAGAGATAAAGGCCTAAAAAATGCTGCGGTTTCATTGCTCTAAAAACGCTAACGTTGCAGATAACAGTTAGCCTACTCCTGTATAGTAAGTTAGCCATACAACTCTTGTACTATACTGTATACCTTTAACTCTACTTGTGAATTACAGCTGTATACTATTACTCCTGCACATGCAGAACAGTTTTATTCTATGTAGGACGCACAACAGTATGATGACCTGGCAACCAGTTGCTGGGAAAATGCAGATTATGCTCATTACACCTATTACAATGACTGACCCATCTACTTTGCAGCATTGCAGAGGAGAGCCAGCACCAGGCACAGGGAGGATACACGGCATGAATGTGCTTTCCATGATGCCTGTCACTGCATTCTCGAACGTGTGCCGCTGAGCCAATGTATCGGAGCAGGATGCTGAGATCAGAAAAGTCTATACTTGAGTCATGCCCGGAATCAACTGAGTGGCACGACCGTGCGACAAAGTGTGAATTAACCCCCCGAGGAAAGGAGCGAGGTCATCCGGTCTCTGGCAGAGTAAGGGGGCCGACGTGTTCCTCCTCCTCCCTAACTATCGGGAGCTGGCTGGTGTTTGCACTTTGAGCTTGTACCTGTTCAGAGACTGTGTGCACAGCAGTGTCTGGCTGTGTCTGTCTGGCTGTGTTGTCAGTATCTGTCCCCAGGAGCAGAGGGGGAAGAAAAAGAAGGATCCAGAACGATTTGGATGAGAAAAGTAAAGAGGAGAGGAGAGCAGAGACATTGACAGAATCAAACCCGATGAAAGGTTGATTTTGTAACATGGAGAGAAGGGGTAAAAACAGAAGAATTAGACAATGAAAAAGACACAGTAGAAAGGTATATGGCAATTAAGAATTGCTGAAGAACAAAATGTCAGAACAACAGAGCAGGAAAACGGTTAAGAATATATAGATAAGAATGACTAACTACAGCATAGCTCATCTACATTAGTGACTAGTCTGTGTTCATTTAGCCCCATATGTGCCCTCTCCCTACGCTCATTCTGTAGCTCCGAGATACAGGCACATATGGGGCTAGTGTTCATTTAAACATTCACAGAATGCAAGGAGACTTTGGACTTGGCAATCAGGATGATAGGAGATGTCAAAGCCAAAGGGAGACGTCAAAAATGGTCATACGGGATTCAAAATGACGAACAAAGTTGTTCTTGAGGCAAGTTTGTAGAGTGAGTGAGGATAGATGGCTATATGAAAAGATTTATTGGAGCACGTGGGCAGTTAAAGCCTTTTTTGCAAATTCAGTCCAGTCTGATTAAAATGTAGCAATCTGTTGCTACAGTAGATATATGTCCTTCTCCTGAGACACACCGTTGTCTGCCTGTTACAGCTGAGGCCTGGAGATAGAGAGAGCGCTTTTTGGGGGTATAGATGGATGTCTGTAGCAGGTTTTGTGCAAATCAGAGTTATGACTTTTTTCAAATGACCAAATTTTGATTTGTAATTATAACATATTTTGTGTGCGAGGAAGTGAAGCACACAGAACATACATTGGTGAAAATGTCCTGTGTTTACTATATTTACCATCTAAAAAACAGGGCAGAATTACAAAAATAAGCAACAACAATATAGGGTATCAAATTCCTTGGGGCTTGAACCATCTAAATTCTAAAACATACTTCAGTGTATAGTCCAATGTATACTGTACTGTGCAGTCCTGACTGAGAGATATTCTTAAGAATGAACAGGATATGTATCCGGCATGTGAAAAGGTGAAGGGTGCACTGACTAATGCAGTAGAAAGGTTTAAAGCGCAAAAGGCAATTAAGGCACTTACATCCTGGGATTTCCGTCAGCTGGTCCAGTGGAGGCACGGTCTCTAATGTGTCAGCGTAGCTCTTAGCCGCCAGCCTTTGCTGGTGTCGTGCCTCAATCTCCTTTTTGGTTCTCGGGATTCGGCATTTGAAGATGCAGCACAGTGTAATAACTGGAGGTGAGATAGAGTGAGTGAGTGAGTGAGTGAGTGAGTGAGTGAGTGAGTGAGTGAAAGAGAGGGGAGAGTGAGTGAAAGAGAGGGGGGAGTGAGACAGACAGACAGACATTATGTTGGTCTGAACATTTAAGGATTTCGTGTTAAAGTGAGTGCGTGTTGTCTAGCTGTTCTGTGTGTGAGCTGCATGGACCAAAAGAGCATCTATATTGGATAAACAACAGATCAATACCAACACTCTCTGGGTAACATGACTGTCGAAGGACTATAAACCCAGAGACAAACCCCATGGAGCACACAGGTCTTCCTGTGGGTAGATCTGCTCTAGTGGCAAGAGCATCTTCATCAGATTTCTCTATTATTCTGTATTATTAAGGGTATTTTTGCAGTCAATTTGTATTGGGGGTGGAAGGGGGCAGGGCGGGGGTCACGAGACATGGACAATTAGCATCCGGTGACCACCACCGCTAATTGATTACAGGTTACAGCTGGTCGTGGTCCCTCGATCCTTATTATATCTTTAAGTCTTGAGAGTGTAAAATGAAACCAAATAATGGACCCAGCTGATGGGTCCATTTGGTTTCATTTTATGAAGCTCAAATGCTGAATAAATAATGCATAAGGGTTGAAAAACACTGCTCTAGCTCACCGGTCCCCAGAAGTTTCATGAAGAAATGAAATTAAAATCTAAGAAATTCCATAAATTAGAAAACAGATAAGAAATGGTGAAAATGGACAATCTACAAGCTCGCAACCCGGCGCAAAGCAGCACGCTGTGAGCTTGCAGATCTGCTATTTTCACTAAAAAGTTTAGGAACCAATGCTCCGTTAAGCCTGCAGGGCCAAAGCAAAGAGACACGACATAGCAGATGTTGTGAAAGAAAAGCTGAACAACAACACATCTTGACAGTTACAAGACAGTGTTACCAGGACAGAGAGCTATTTAAAAAAAAATCTAATTGTTATAATGATCATTAATTATATAACCCACCTATATAACCCTCCCATGCAGACTCCCTCCCCAGTCAAGAGTTCAGAGTTTTAATGAATGTAGAATTATGTGCAGGATGTAATTTACATATAAATGTGAGGAACTCTCACACTTATGCCAAGTGTGCCAGTGATCACCCTCCTTGGTGCCAATGTTGGCAGAGGTGCCAAAGGTTTCTTTAGTTTCTATATATTATTCATATGAAACTGAGCACTACAGCTAACAGTACAGTTATTCTAGTTGTAGCCTACAGCCCTACAACTCTTGTACCATACTGCACGTCTAACTCTCTACATGTAATTTACCGATATATACTATTACTCACAGAACAATTTTATTCTATAGGACGCACAACATTATGACGACCTGCAGGCAACCGGTAGCGGGCAAGATGCAGACTATATGCTCATTACAACTATATGGTATTACAACGATTGACCAGAGGTGAGCCAGTCTGAACAACAGATACAGGTACAGGATACAAGCATGAATGCGCCAATGTCGCTGAGCCAATGTCGATATCGATGAGCCAATTAGAGCAGGATGTTGAGAACAGAAACAATGTTACTGCATCGTCTCGTCCGAAAACAACTGAGTGGAGATGGTTTACTTTTGTGCTAGGCCACACACACACACACACACACACACACACACACACACACACACACACAAGCACTTTGCCTCCATGGATTTATGTTGGCACTCGTTCTAAAGTGAGGCATAATTACATTAGACTTTGTATTGGTGAATGTTTCTGTCTTGAAACAAACAGGCAAACAACAAACAAACAGATAAATAACTGTCTAAACATGAATGGAATAGGCTAATGAATCCCTGGACAATTTGTTGGTTAAAGAATCCTAGCAAGTTGTAGCAAGTTTGTGATTTTTGTCTTGGCTCTGAAAAAACAACTGCTGTGATGGGGGATGCAGAATGTGCATTGCAACATTTGATGTATTGGTGCCAATGATGAAAAATGGGAATAGGGATTTGTACATTTGAAACCAGTCCAACCCCCATTATTTCAAACAAATGTAGAGAGTCTATCAACGTGCCTCAAGCCTGAAATGGCTGATCCTGTGCTTCACTACTACAAGGAGAAGGACGGACATTTAGAGCCTTTTATTAGGTGCTAAGTATAGAAAAACGACTAAAAGACTAGTCGTTTTTGTATACTTCACCCAATAAAAGGCTATAAGTCCCCATTATTTCAAGTTGTCTGCCAATAACACAACAGACCTCCATGTACAGCTCTACCTGTAATGCTGTGTTCACATAATTCACGCTGGCAACTACAGAGATACAGTCTACCAGGGGTGGCTCGTATCACTATCAATGGGCAAGTGGGCTGCCCACTTGCACGGCACTAATAACAGCACTAATAATTTCTCATCTTTACTAGGGTTTAATAGAGAGGGCCAGGGCCTATAGTAAATGTTAAAATGTTTTAGAAGAGATACTTTTATATTCTGGTAGAATCTAAAGCAGCAACAGCATCAAATAGTTACAAGAAAAACACAAAATAGGTCAAAATGGGCAGATTTCTTTTTTTACAGCCCAAAAGGCTTCACAGCTGACATGACACGCCTCCTTGAATTACTAACATCTCTCAGCCCCAGAGCCATCCCTAAAGCCCGCCTCAGGCCGTGAGGTCACTGGCTTTTGACCAATCACAGCGCCGGCTCCTGTGTTGTTGGTTTATGATGTGAAGTAATGGCGGGTGGTGGAGGTATTTTAAATGAATTAAGTTAATTATACTTTATAATCCGTTTTGTCCCGTGTCCGTGGAGGGGAAAATGAAGTTAAGAGACTGGGGGTATATCGATATCGTCCATTATGGATATAACAAAAGGAAAGACGCCAAAATACGTTTTGTGGGGTTGAAATTCTTGCTTGGGGCAGACAGCTGCAGACACCACTTCTTGGACGTTGGACCCACAGAAAGGTACTGCGGATTTGCTTCATTTATCTCACAAAGTTAAGAAACATGATCGCTGGTTTAATCACATTGAAAGTGGCTCGAGCTCTCATTGTGTTGGGAAAAGTGAGGAGAGAGAGAGAGAGAGGCTGTGTTTGTATGTGGTTGTGTTTTTATTTGTTCCGCGTGCGCACGTGCGTGCAAGCCTTGCTTGCATCTTTATTTCATTTTGGTCGGTGCTGTTTGCGCCAGTTGCGTGTGTTTGATTCGTCTCGGCGCGCATGTGTGTGAGAGACCCTTAAAAAATCACACCCGTGTGAACTGAGTGTTGCAAATGCAACTCTCCTCTCCCGCTGCCTCTCTCTCGCTCTCTTTCTGTCTGTCTCTCTCTCTAATTAGCAGGCAACAGTGCAACTCTCTCTGTTTCTGGCACAACAGCGCCACTCTTGCCCCTACTGGTACTCTAAACATAGTCACATAGGTGAGGACGGACATTGCTGTTTGCTGGTCTTATATTTTGTTTAAAAAGTGCATTCTATTGTTGCTATGGTTTAACCCCTGGCTCAAATTATTATAATTATTAATAATGACAGTAAGAGCAGCTCTGCTCTGACTGTCTGTACATACAAATACAAACAATGTTCACTGGAGGCTGGAGCAGTGGGGTGTTGGTTGTGGAGCACTTGCTGTAACAAAGCATAGGCCTATAGTAGTGTCATTGCTGTACTTAGTTTGATTTCTGGAATATAATCCTATTGCTGCAGGTTGAACTAGTATTTCGTTGCTGTTAAGTTAAGAGGTTTCTTCCCGACAGCAGAGATATACAGTATAATCATAATGGGTGTCTTATAGGCCCCCCACCCAAAATCACCACCAGCCTGAGTCTACATTTCATTTTCAGTGGAAGCCAGCCCTAAAGTCACAACTGCTGCAACAACTGTTGAACAATTTGTTCAAAGATTGTTGGACAACCATTTCAGAAACTTTATACATCCACATATGATAACAGCATCCTAAGGTTAGCAAGAAATATCACCTCTAATACTAAGCATGTGTTGTATGGAGAATATAGGTTGCTACCTTCAGGAAGGAGATATGGTGTACCAGCATACAATAAGGTCAGACTAAAGAGGTCCTTTGTCCACCAGTCGACTTTGAGGCTTAATCAGGAGTTGTTGCGAACGCAGTGAGCACTTACTATGAGACCTAGCAGATCATGTCTGTGTGTGTGTCTGTCTGTCTGTCCGTGTGTCTGTCCCGCTATCCAAATATGGAGTGTGTTGCATCAGCAATCACTCAGCTCCATATATGGGCACAAAAGGGGCCAGGTCCACTCAGCTCCATATATGGGCACAAAAGGGGCACCATATAAGGACCCAGCTAACATTTCCCCGCTAGCTACCGCCTCCCGCTGTCGCCTTCACAGCGTAGCACGCCCGGGCTGGCTTGGACTTCCCCCCGCTGTCCGCGCGTCAAACGAGCGCGATCAGTTACTTTTTAATGCGATCGTGAATTTACAGCGATTTACAGTCCCTCCTCACGCTGACGTAAGGCTTGCCTCCCCCGCCCGTCTCTCTCTCTCTCTCAGACAAGGATGTGCATTATATGTATAAAATACATAATTTTTTAACTATTGAATATAATTAAGTGGATTCTTCTTCTACTTCTTCTTCTTGCGGTTATATTTATTATTATTATTATTGTTGTTGTTATTAATAATAATAATAATAATATGTACCTGCAGACTAATTGTAACTTTAGTTCAGGCTAGCCTACCTAGCCCCTGGAGCCGAGGCTTTACCCGGCATGCATTGCAGTGTTGTTGTTTTTGTTGAATCGACGTACGGGGGTGGAGGCAGTCGCAGAAGACAAGACTCTCCAACAAATGCTTATATTAGTTCTTACACAGTTTTTCTCCGGAGAAATTCAGTTGAAAGGTCAGTGTATTTTTATATCCGATATCTACCGTGTGTAGTGTAATTGCCCGTGTTAGAATCGTTTCGATCTTTATCTGTGTATGTTTCCCTCTAGCTAGCTAGCCTAGCTACCTGGGCAATCTATTGTTTGGACGAGGGATAAGGGGAACGGGGATAAGGTTAGCATTAGCAAACGTATAACTCATGCTATTTTAACAGGTAACTTCTTATTGTGTTGATAAGTCCTTAAACACAATTATTCGAATTAGATAAGATTTGATACGTTGCTTGTGTAGACTACATAAACAGCATTTAGCTGTAAATCACATTTTTTGTCATTCTTTGTTTTAGAACTTCTCCTATGGTACCACATCAATACAGCATGGGGTCTGTGTGTATGTGGGGTCTGCAAGGCTAAATCTTCGTCAAATGTCTGTCTTGCAAATGTAAAAAATATCACATAGTAGGCTAATGTTTAAAACAGACTTTTTTTGTTATTCTATTATAGGTGCAGATGCAGTGACCAAAATGAGCATTGCCATGCAGGTACGTTCTGAGCCATTTCTTTTACTCTTCTCTCTGTTGTCTCCTCTAAAGGAACTTTGCTAGGCCACAATTGCAAATAAAGATTTGTCTAATTACAACACATTTTGATTTAATTTGTCATTTTATTCATTTTGTTGTTTTATTCTAAGCCTGATTTTTACACTTGGTTGCATGCTGAATATAGCTGGTCTACAAGCTCGCAGCACATTGTGTGCTTGTAGATCTTCTGTTTTCATCAAATTGATTTTTATGTACATACAATGTTTACCATTTTGTTGTTACTGTGATTTCAGACACAGGACTTGGATCTGTTGGGCGTACAAACGGTAAGAACATTTCTACCACTGAATTAAGGTTGCATGCTACAAGCTCTCTTGCCTCAAGTTTGCTGTTACATTTGAAAGAAATTTGACTTGAATTTGATTTCATTTTACAGACAAGGTGACATGCTGTACAGAGCTGAGACATCGTTCTTTAATTTAAGGTAATTGTTCATTTTACCAAGGACAGAAAATTGGCACCCAACAATGTGTAACTGTGTACCATTGTTACCATCATAACATTTTAAATGACTGAGGTGTATTATGATGAGTACTGTGGCACTCTGTGCCACACTATGAGCTTGTAGATCTGCTATTTTTCAACAGATAACAGCTTTTAAAATAATGTTTAAAACCTATGAGGCGACACAGATGCGTCCTCAGGTCTAAATGGGTTAAGGCAGTGGTTCTCAGCCATCAAAACGTTATCCCACAATAATTTATTTAATTAATTCTGTGATTTCAGACGAACTTTCGCTGGAGGAAGACCTATCGACTTCAAATGCAACCTCTGCTGGAAAGGCTACCACCAGTCGGGTTTCCCTGACCCTCTACTATACGCAACATCCAGACCTCAAGGAACGCACCCAGCTTTCCGTGCTCGGACATACAGACATGGGGACATACATACATTGCTACGCTCAGAAACTCCTGACTCCACTCAGAAGAGAATTGGTGTTTTAATGACTTAAGCACTTACACTTGAGAACTGATGTCTTCTAAATCCTCACAGATTTTAGTTAAAACATTTGCTGCAAAATAATATATATTTACAGATTTGTGCCACATTTTCACGATGTTTCAAAATTAGCAAATCTACAAACTCGTTTTCAACAGCTTACAGCTTTTTAAATAATGGTTAAAGTGGCTAAAACCAGGGGATCTTGGACTTCAGTGACAGGGACCTGGGGTCTGAGAGCCGGAGACGTTGGACAGGGTGCATTTTGGAACTTCTGCTGGCGGCCACCACCAGTCAGGCTTCATAAAGGAAGGAAACGGACAGGCACGGCAGGCAGCTCATCAAATGGTGGTCCGTGGCTCAAATGGTGAATAACTTTGGCATGAAAAGGGTTCAAACCCACCGCTATAGGGGTTTCCAAATGGACTCTTGAATGTATGCTGCACGATTTCTTGCTCAAAAGGTGAATCTCGATTGTGTGTTCTGTTTATTGCTGTGTAACTGTTATTGCAACATTACTGGGCCTACATAACTAACTCCACACAGAATAGACTTGGTGTTTTATAGAAATTAAACTTGAACTGATTCCACAAAATGTCTTCTAAATCCTCGCAGATTTTAGTTAAAACGTTCACTGTGTTTGGGCCACATTTTAGTATTAGCAAATCTACAAGCTTGTGAGCTTGTAAATCTGCCAACAATCTAACAGCTTTTAAAATTATGGTTAAAGTGTTTGAATGGTATGACTGTTTTCTGAAAAGCCTAGATGTTTCTGTATCATTGGTGTTCAAACGATTTACTCCAATCTGAAAATATGTTGTTCCAGGGACCGCGCTATGAGCTTGTAGGTCTGCTATTTAGTTTTATCCTGAAAATGTGCAAATCTTTGAATATATATTGTTTCAGAGCAAACGTTTTTAAACTCATCTTTGCTTCTGGGTAGTCCCTGGAACAACATATTTTCAGATACTGTAGGTGTCTGCGGCCAATTTCATAATATTTCTGGGGTCCTTGACATAACATAATTTGAGAACCACTAATATAGAAACATAGGTTTTTCAGAAAACTGTGGAAATGTGGACACAATCTTATCCAACATGTTCTGGTGGTTTCAGGAAAGTTGGTGTTTTATAGATTTTAGAAGCCAGTGGTTCTCAGAGTGGTCTTAAAGTGCATTCTCAGCAAAATGACATAAAAATCAACCACTTGTATTCTAAACTTGGTTGTTTACATATTTTTTCTATGTGCCTAAATGATTTCATTGTAACCTTTTTTTTTCCTAATAAAGAAACAAAATTAAGTATACATTTGCTGCTTTATTATGTTTCTATAAATATGTGGGAGGGAGGTGAGCATGGGGGAGGATCGAGGGGTGCGGGGTCATATGGGGGGGGGGGGGGGGGGGGGGGGTGTCATAAGACAGCTCCACGCTGTCCTGCTGCTGCCGTCGTAGCTGACGTTCGAGTCGCGGCAGAGAAGCGGGGCGCCGGCTACACGCGCGTCGGCGCGCACGGCACACGCTGATCAAGAACGACGCGGCCACATCGTGCGACGCGCCCGGCGGAGGACACGATCGGCGGCGCGCGGCGACCGCCTCCCGCAGGCGGCGCGCCATAACTTGCTAGCTGGGGAGTCCCCAAAGCAGCTATATGTCCAAAACCCAAATATGTACGAGCTGCGTTCGCTTCCCGCGTTTGCGCGTCTTACTCGTAGTACTAGTAGCCATGGGTAATCTAGGCGGTGGATATTGCTCTTGTCTTCATCTCTTTATGTATGTAAATTGTCTTGTTCTTTGTGTTATGTCAAATGTGTGTCTATGTGTTCTGTATACTTGGCTGCTGGGTTGCAACTTCGCAAGACAAATTTTAGTGTGAACTGACAATAAAGTACTATACCATATATCATGATACAAATATCCAGTACATCTGATCGGTGAACCAATATTCTCCAGCGCTTGCTCCATGCACGCCCAGCCGCCCACCCCTCTAGACCAGAAAGCACGGTGGCTGGGCCAGGCTACAAAAGCTACAACAGCTACAGAGCAACAGAGTGTATACAGACTAGTACAAGTAAGTTGAGCTGGCTTCAACTTCACACACAAAGCTACAAAGCGACAGATGCTGTGTGTAGCTTTGTGTCTGTTGTATCTGTCAGTGTGAATGCAGCATCAGGGTCAATTTGTTTTTGTTTTTATGTAAGACAGTGATTCTCAAAGTGGGGTTCTAGGAGGTACAGTATATTGGTATATTAGGAGCTCATTCAAAAAATCTATTTTCAGCAAGTCATTACGACGGCATCAATCAAGGCCCTCCAACATGCATTTTACTCAACTGTAGATTGAACTACTCTGACACTAAAACATTCCAGGTGACTAAAATGTGACTAAAACTAAATGAAACCTATTCAAAAGAGTAATGACTAAAACTAAAACATTTGCTGCCAAAAACAACACTGGTCCGCAGCCAAATACATGGAAGGGTTTTATGACTTACTGACTGCTAGAATGAACATGGAGAAGATGCCGATGACCTGCCATAGCCGCAGGCCCCAGAATACAACAGTCTCTGAGTTGACTTCAGGTGGCTTCGGTGGAGGGTCTGTGGGTAAAAGCTATATGAGAGAGATAAAACATCATTCAGTCAAAGTCTTATTTATAGTATTATTTTATTTAGTCATACGATGGTGTACACACTAGTGCCCAAATCTCTCTGATCTACTACAAACTGAGTAACGGGTTACATTGCGTCTATTCAATAACACAATTTAATTGAAACATATTTCACTATTGTCTCTGTCTGTCTGTCTGTCTGTCTGTCTGTCTGTCTGTCTGTCTGTCTGTGTCTCTCTCTCGCTCTCTCTCTCTGTCTGTCTGTCTGTCAAAAATACTTAAATACCGGTAGTTGATGCATTAAAATGTGGCTGTATCTTTTTTTTTTCACCTCATGAATGTTATGTAGCCTGTGATAGTGTGATTAGTGAGTAACAAATCTTAACCCATGGACTGGTGCATGAACCCCCACCACTGTTGTGTTGTGTCAGCTAGGTCTATGATGGACCCACCTGACACAATAGTGGTCCCCAGGTTGCTCTTAGTGAGGATGGTGGTCCCCTGGGTCAAAATCTGTTGAAATCCCTTGCTCTAGTGTCCATCCTGGCCTCGTCCTTACTTTTCAGTGCAGAATAAGAACAGCATCGCACCACACCATATTGAAAAGATAATGCTAGTGCACATCACATGTATTACGTGTACTCTGTGCATGTGTTACAAGGCCAAAGTTATCTTGTGAATGACATATTTATACAACCTTATGCATGGACATTGGCCATAAGCAAATTGCCATTTGCAAAACAGTGTTTTGCGAATGGCCATTACAATTTATGGCAAATCCGGCACAGGATTTAGATTAGAAGTAAGTCTCCTGAAGGATATTATGCATGTGTCACCATTCAGTCTTAAATACCTAGAAGTCAGTCAACCATGTTATCGTGCTGTACTTTATATGGATCATTAACTGAAAGCCCAGTAATGTATTACTAATGGGCGATATGTCTGCAAAGATATATTTCTTTCTTTCTGACATTGTTGAAGTGTGTTGATTGTGTGTGCGTGCGTTGTAGCCGCACTAGAGCCACTCTATCACTCTAGTCTGATGCATACCTGATCAAATCAAAAGAAAGGGCCGGGTTTCATCTCGGCTACATTCATTGCTTGCTTGCTTTTTTGTGTTATTTCCCCTTTCATCCTTTCTCTGGAGACTATCGCCTTCACCAAAAAACAACACCGGATTGGTCAAAGTGGTGTCGCTGCTTTTTTACTGTAGATAATTCTCTTATATGGGGAAATGGAAAATGCCATTGCAAACAGACCAGTACTCAGTGTATCCAAATAAAAATGTTTCATCTACTAATAGTGTGATATAAAAATAATGATGTGATGTCAGAAGACACGGTGAAACAATCTCTGCTCACCCAAACATTAACATTGAATCAAAAGTAAATGAATGCATGCACTATACCCCAATTGTCTCATATCTAACAGACTTCTTTGATATCTTGACTAGGGATGGAGTCCGATGGAGCTCGATAACCGATCCCCGGAATAAATCAGATAACTTATTGTATGTTTAATCAATCAAGACAAGAGGCGATCAAGAAATAAATGTAATCATCCAAGCTGGCACAAACATGTCGGTCTGAATGTGTATTGATATCTGCCAACCAGTGCTGTCCGGGTAAACAAAATTATGCTTTTAAAGTGATGGTATACACATATTAAATCAGTTAACAGTTTCTTTCATGTTATTTTATTGGCAAAAAGGTCAATTGCCTTCCGTCTGTTAGAACAGTACTGTATTTGAAGGCCGTAGTAAAAAGATTCTGGTTCTGTTCAGAATTTATTGTCTCCCGTGACCCGTCTTTCCACAAAATAATAGAAAATGCTCGATAGTGGGATCGATAAGAACCCGGCTCAATACGCTTGATCGATAAGCTGCTCGTTATCAATAAAGAATAACGAGCTCCGTCCCTAATCTTGACACATCAGTTTGATCACATCAGGTCAAGGCTATTATGGGATCACGTTATATGATAAAATAAGACCTTTATTGATCCCGCGAGGAAAATCAAGTTGCCAAAGGCAGCACAGCAGTTACAGATGCAGATTACAGGGAAAGAAAGTGTACTGTAGATAAAGCAGGGTAAAATAAACACCCTCAGTAAATGCACGGCAAGGATATTCAATTGTTGAGCATATTTTGTGCCATGTGGTCCTGCACTTTAAATCTTAGCGTTTGAAATTTCTTTAGATTTTTGAATCTCAATCGATTCTGATTCGGTGCGAGAATGAAGCAAACGTATTCCATATTACTGTAAACTTTGCAATAGCTTTTTACCTTTTTAAAGATCTTCCCCTGTGTACATACGTAACAAGCCTCACAGTGCCTGAGCAAAGTTAATTGTTTTCCTTTTATTTTTCCTGCTGTGTGTCAGACCTGGTTGGCTTTATACTAGTGAGTTGATGGATACAAATGAAAGAGAATGTGTATGATTAAACTCATAGGCTAATTTAGAATAATATGCTGCATAAGTCATAAGCAAAGTCCTGGCTGCCCTCCTGAGTGGAGGAGAGGACACATGTTGAGGGGATTGTTGGCTTTTTTTCTTTTCGTTTCTTTAACACTTATATACGCTATACGGCAGTGGTTCTCAATCCGTTTCATTTCAAGGCCCATTATTTAACTCATTTAGACCTGAGGTCGATTCTAAAAAAATGTCTTCTAAATCCTAAAAGAAATCTGGAAAACCTATGTACAGTACAGTACAGTACAGTACAGTACAGTACAGTACAGTACCACTCACTTCAGATGGGTCTGATGTTTTTATGTGGAAAAGGGAGGGATACATCTTTCTCCTTGTGCTGCAGGGAGCGCTGAGCCTGTGTGAATGGTCTGTCTGCCTGTTCTTCTCCCTTGCTTTAGTTTATTTATTTATTGTTTCATAAAAAAAAATCTCCTGTTCAAATAACGCAGCATTTTTCTGACTGCTACATGAGGGTACAGACTGCTGCGCCTGTTTTGCAGGTTTCTCTCTGCAGTAATAGTCTGTGGCTGAAGTGTTGCCGGGGGCCGGTTGCTTTAGATCTGCTATTTTTCAATAGCTAAAGTATAACATATGGTTTAAAACACTATACGACGCTATACGTATACGGCAGTGGTTCTCAATCTCAACCCGTTTTATTTCAACTTTCAAGGCCCATTATTTAATCAGCTTTTGAGACACGGACCACCATTTGATGAGATTTAGCCTCCCAGACCCAAAACGAAAGGATATTTTGTTGTCGTTGGATAAGACTTTTTGTCTACACTTGCATGCTTTTGGCAAACGTTTATCAAAATAACAATTCTTCTACATTCTCTAATTGTGCAGACTTCTTGTAAATGAAGTAATGCCAGATGTTTAAGAATAATTGAACTCTTGAGAGCGTAAAATGAAACCAAATGGACCCGGGTCCATATGGTTTGTTTAATTTTACGCTCTCAAGACTTAAAAGTCTACGAGGGTCCATTTGGTTACCAACCAACTCAAGGACCACTGGTGGTCCCCGGACCACTGGTTGAAAACCACTGCTATGGATGCATGCTGAACTCAGGCTACCTTTTTATTTGATGCTTAAATAATCTATTCAACAGGATATTGTGTTTAGTTCTTGTTTGTTTTTATTTTCTGACAGGAATTCACCCTCAGTCAGAATGTTTCCCTCCTACTATGTCAATGTTCGTACCAAAGCAGAGCTTGTTTTTTCATATGTCAGGTGTTTTCTAAGGTTCCATATACCGGCAGGGAATGTTTCTTTTGTTGCGTATACCTGCTATTCTGGGGTGGCATAAAGTCAGCAAAAATTTACATATTGAAGACATCCTGTTCTGACACTAGAATAATAATAATAATAAACAGTTGGAGATGTTATGGTGTGAAATGTTGTAAAGTCTGCCCAGAATATTAATTGGACTTTAGTTTTTCATTTCTTTGCGGCTGTTTTAGTAAACTGACAAATGTCCCCAAAGTGTGTTATTTGAGTCTTTCAGTGACTGAAATGGTTTACAGTAACCATTCTGTAATTGGATCAGTACAGTGATCTTATCATCTTGTGACATACATGCATTGTTATTTACACAAACCTGCTGATTACTTCATGTCATGGTGGCTCTCATTTGACAAAATGTACATAATAAAGCACTGTCCCAGGCCAACAACAAAACAATACGGCCACGCAGTATTCACTCTCACACAATTGTATGAGCCCATTAAAACACGTTTTCCCGTTCCACATCGAATCTCACAATATATCAGGTTTCGCCATAAATGTAGTCGATCTTCGTCAAATAGGGCCGGGAGGTTTAACCGCAATGGCAAGGAGACATTGTATATCAACACATAAATTTACCTTTTTATATAGCGAGGACAATTAACCCATCACGGAATATCCCAAATGACGTTCCTTTTTAATAGGAGAAGCAGTTTGAGAACAGAGTGAGATATATATATATATATATCAGGCTCTTACCTCTGGGTCCGGAATCTGAGAGAGCACGGAGGACAGGCAGTAGGACAGTACCACTGCGCCCCAGCCCAGTAGCACCAGTTGAGGAGGAGGACATGCCGGCTGATCCCCTGCCATTCTTTCCCCCTGGCTCTCCCCGCAGGCACCCTGCCCCCTCTCTCTTCCGCTCCCCTCTCCGTCTTTTACCCTCTGCCTGCCTGTGTGTGTGTGTCGCTGGTGCCGTTTACTGGACAGGACCACAATGGCCTCTGGTGATTGATGGCGACTACGGTGCTGACTGCTTCCTCTCATCTGCTGCACTGTCGCCCGGCGCTCTCCCCCTTTGCCTCGCTTGCACAACACGGGAATACATGGCGGACACACTAGTCCTCCCTCCCTGTGCCGGCTGTCTGAAACTGCTCTACTACCTCGAAGGGAGCGACCGTGTAGTGCTAGGGGTCATTAATTAATTAATAGGTGTCCCAGTGTGGGGTTACATCTAGTCTGATCTAATATGCTGGGGACAGGTAGATGAAGACAACATGGGGGGGATGGGCAAGCCATCCAGTCGGCTGAGCCTTGCCTATAGGTAGAACTATAGGTGGAAATGTACTGTGACATTATCTATAATTACCACATCCTAAGCAAATGCGTTGAGCGTGTTTAATTATGTGTGCAATGAAGCAAATAGGTGCCCACGGTGCATTATGTGTTCATTCATTGGAACTATGCAGTTGGTTTTCAGAGTAATAGTCAGTTGTGGGTTAAGAAAGAAACTGGAAGTAATTCCATGTCCATGATGTAAATTGTATCAGTGGATTTGTGCCCACTCTAACAACATACACCAACAACATCTACACCTCATGGATATGTAGAATATATTTTGATATACTACTAATATAATGTTTTTAAGGACTACAATGGAAATAAGCTCTAAAAGCTCTTTTGTGTTTCATCCTTTGGGCAGATACATATTATAGCACTGTATGTATTGCTCATGTATACAATGCATTTGTGTCGGTAAAAGCTTATATCAGTCAATGTATCAGTCAAAGAATGCATCAGTATATCAGTAGTAAAGTACCAGTAAGACGCCCTGAGGGCGTGAAGCGATCCGCCTGGGTGACTGGGGACGACAGACTGCTGGGCGAGAGCTGGGGGGGGGGGTTGTCAGATCAACATATGGAATGAGTTCTGTACTGGCCATATATGGAGTGTGTCTTGAGTGTACAGGGTTTGATGAGGTCAGATCAACATATGGAATGTCAGAACAGGAAGGACGGGTGGAGAGGGCAGAACAGGTCAGATCTATATAAGGGTTTGAGGTCAGGTGTAGAGTTGCTTGGCCGGCTCCATATATGCAGATCTAGGTGATGAACGAACCGATGGGAAATGATATGGCCATATATTGGCATTCCCATATATATGGGGAACGGCTCCTTGTCTCTACGTCATATATGCCCATATATGGAGATCCCTGGTGATGTGACGTGATGTCCCTGTCCTCTTATCTCTGCTGTTATCAATTTGTGTCGAGTGTGAACCACGTCATCTATACGACATCAGCTAGACTGTGGCCACCTCGGTAACGGAGGGCCAGTGGCTATAGCAACCTGGAGAGAGATAAGAGGGGACATCATTATCTTGCCTCAGAGCTTCTTCACCATAAATTGGTTGGTTATCATCTAAAGATGGATCACACTAATGGCCCCACCACTTATCACTCGCCGGAACAGTGCTTAGCCCTTTTAGGACTGACACCAGGTTCTACAAATGTCTTCTAAATCTGAAAAACCTATGATTTCTATATTGGTGGTTTTCAAAATATTTCATGTCAAGGACTGCAAACATTATATATGTTTGGCCACCGACCCCCATCTGAAAATATGTTGTTCCAGGGACCCCCATGAAGCAAATATTTGAGTTAAAAACGTTCGCTCTGGAAGAATATATATTCAAAGATTTGCACCACATTTTCACGATAAAAAAAATAAATAGCAGATCTACAAGCTCATAGCGCGGCACCGAGTGCCGCGCTATGAGCTTGTAGATCTGCTATTTTTCAATAGCTAAAGCATAACATAATGCTTAAAACGCCAAAAGGGATTCCCGTACAGAATGGGTTAAAGGACCACTTCACCCTCATTGTAAGATGGTGCCGTTTAATTTGGTCTGTATCTTGGATGAGGGCTATATGTGGACAGTTCAGTCCATCGGTATTGGTGATTTCAAACATCATGTCAAACTCCATTAGTGTGGTTGCCAGAGGCAACCAGTAATTGCCTGACTTTATTTATTTGTTTATAAACTTTTAGTGTCCCTGTGACGCCATGTGGGTCAATATATCACCATTGTACATCATCACACTGTACTTAGCGAGCTACTGTAAGTGTGGTTCGATGCAACCACTGACCACACTTGCAATTTTCCCAGAATTGCACCTTTCTAGTTTGAGTTTTTATTGACGCAAGAACAATGGCTTCTATTTCAGCATGCTAACTTACCCGAAAGGGGAGGCATCCTTTGGTTAGACATAGCATTGTGGTGAGGGGGGTGCGTTAAGGGTTGGGAGAGGGTGAGGGTGAGGGTTTGAGATAGGTTGTAGGACTGGTCTAACCAATGACTAGTCTAAACTAAGTACTGCACCCTCCAGAAAGACACAGGCTAGTAGTAGCAGCATCAGTGGATATTTTTAAGAACCACTTAAAAAACGCACTACTGTTTCAAGAAGCATTGAGTCATTCTCCTCCAGGTGGAAAATGTGTCTGATGTTTTGTTTTCCTGACATCTATTGTACAATTTGTACAGTTTGTTGTTTTTGTTGTTTCTAATCATTTGACTGCTTCCTGCTGTGTGCTTTTATTTCTGTTGTATTGTAGTCCTTCTTTTAGATTAGTTTTTGGCTTTTGTGCCTGCATTGATAGTTACAGTGAAGATGGACAGGAGAGAGAGACATGCAGCAAATGTCGTCATGAAAGGCACTCGAACACGTGACCCTCTTCCTCTGTCAGGCCAGAGCCTATATGTGGCATGCGGCCCGGACCACTAGGCCAGCGGTCTACACAAAAATGTACTTACTGACTTTTTCAATTAGATATTGGAATGACCGGAATTATTGTCATTGGTAGGCAGCCTTCTGAACAGTCCACAGCCCACCAATGAGACGCAGCGTGAGTGGATGGAAATTGTGTCATCTTATTCATTTTTTCACCCGGTGTCAATTATCTAATGCTTATGCAATCCTGGGCTCTACACTCCCTCCGCCAACCTGGGGAGAGCAACAGACTGACCTAATGCTTCCTTCAATGCATGAGGAGTCCAAGCCACTTCTTTTCACATGACAGAGGGGAGTTTCCCCAGCTGGACGTATCGCGTGGAAGGAACGCGTTATTCCAACCAGTTCCATTCCCAAGTTAAATAAGGCAATTATATGAAGGTTGAAAATGGGTAGCCTGGCATGGCCAGACTTAATACCAGTGCGTAGATATTAGTCTGGAACTTCGGTGAGGAACATTTATTTCCAAGGGGCGGAGTTACAAACGGATTCCAACGTCACAGCAACAACTAAAGGTCTCACTTTGAACAGTGGGCTCCGATTGGTCACCCACAACTCTGGATTGAGCGAAATGTAATTCAAACCGAGGAGTGCCAAACCAATCTCCCAGGGATTTTTCACCCCTGCGGCAGATTCGCTTGGTTTCCTTTCCGGTCTAGAAAATGGGTGAAGTGCTCCTTCAATTTAAATACTGATTGACTATTGCACTCCACCTTTCCTAGTAGAAGGTCATAGGCATATAGTGCTTAAGAGGCTCCTTTTAGAATCATCCCATGAGACGAAGCAAATCTGTCAGGACAGGACAAGTATACTATAACTGTACTGTACGTGTCTTACCTATAGCGCCATTTCAATTGGCGGGGGATAATGAGAACACTTGTCCTCAACCTTCATAAGGAGCTCCTCATACAGTATGCTTTTTAATGCTTTTTACAGTATGTTGAACACAGAGTCCCCCCTCGGTGGTGTGAATCAACCTCATGCCCAGCCACCCAGGTATTGTTGACAATGAAGGAGAACTTGCCCAAATGTGATGACCTCGTCACATTTGTGAAGACGGCTGTTTTGAGCCCAAAGGAGTGTTTTTCATGCAAAACGAATGCTTGCAATTGATTCAGAATCATGAATATAACTCCTAGTTTGACATGTCACATGCTACTTAAAGCATAATTCAAAATTGATTTGCCTTTTATTATTGCCTTGTTTTCAAGGGTAACCCCAACATTCAACCCTTGAATTTATCATGATCCACATTTTTAATATGTTATTTGGATGACCCCAAGGATCATTAAAAAAAAAACCTTGAACGCTATTACTATTGCAATTTCTTTTGGGGCAAATCTTTAGATTGACTGGGCCGGCTATAGCACTTCTGGACAAGCACCTATCTGACCGACTTCACACCGACTCACTCCCTCCGGGTCCTCGGTGACATTTGAGGTTTGCTCGGTCAGACGGATTCGAGATGTGCGAAGGACAGATTCTAGGCTTGCTTGCTTGCTACTCAGGCCGATGTGTGATCCGCAGATTTTGTCACACGAAGGGCAGGGAAAGGTAGCGGTGGTGGTGGTGGTCGGTGGTGCTGATCGAGCCACGTTGGTGCATGCCCCTCGGTGTTGTTTTTGACGGCACATTTCGATTTTTAGTTTTAGTCAGTCTTTTGAATACCTTTCATTTAGTTTTAGTCAGTCACCTGAAATGTTCTAGTGTTAGTCCAGTTTTCGTCGACTAAATGTCATACGATTTCTTTTTTTTTAAACGTATGTTTATTGATTTTTCTTTACAACATAGTATTTTCAAAGCAATTATTCATGTCATATATTTCCCCCCCACAACCACATGGCAGCAAAGAAACATCAGGAAATGTCCATAAATACAAAGCAAATTAACAAAAAATAAAATAATAATAATAAAAAATAAAAAACGCATTACATACAGTTAAACAAACAAATGCACAATGTCCCATCACAGTTCCTTACCCCCACCCTACAGCTAAATGTCATACATTTTTAGTCGACTAAATCTACAGTTGACTAAAATGTGTTTTGACGGGCCTTGATGTCGTTGTAATGGCAGATTTTAGACTGTGGTTGCATGCTGAAAATAGCAGATCTACAAGCTTACAAGTTTTAGTCAGTGAAAAAAGGTAGTTCGACGAACATCTTTCGTCTTAGTTTTAGTTGACGAAATCAACACTGATGCCACTGTACTCTCCCCTCGGTGAACTTCTCCTGGAGAGTGATTCCCTGGTGACAGGTAGAGCTCCAGGTGTGGCGATCAACAGCCAGGGACTCTAGTGCTTTGTGGTTTAATGTCACACTTCTTCTGGCCTCCAGCAGACCTTTGACCAGAAGGTCTAGAGTCTACACAGAGGGATGTGTTGTGTGAGCGGTGACGTGACGTCATGTTGTAGTTTTCCGTGGTGACACCTCTTCACCGAAGATTATGAATAGGCCTTGAGCCTTCAAAAGGCAGCAGAGGCCTGCAGGCCAATGCAAGCCTGGACATATTGTCTATGTCTATGGTGCAGGATGGTAAGGGACGATGGCTAATGGATGCCATTGCCTATCAAGGGTGAAGATAGGGGTGTTTGGCTGAGGAGTAAACTCCTGCACGATTGTGGGTTTTTTGTATGTTATTCTGGAGACCAATGGCACTGTATATATGGAGGACAGGCAACCACATTGAGTGCGTGCTGGAGGTGAGTGAGAAAGTAGAGCACAGTCATCAGTGTTCTGTAGCTCCAGGATATGCTACTATGCTAGGTGGTGGGTTTGGTTGTGGCTTGGAGTGAAATGATAACTTATTTTTATATATGTGATGTATGCCATGCTTTTGTTTTTGCTTAAATGCAAGTCGCTCTGGATCAAGAAATTGTAAATTGGCTAAAACCGTGTCAGTCAGAGTACATAACAAGGGTTGTGGAAATTGTGGAGGCGTTTGAGCGTGCGTGTGCTGAGGTGAATGTGTCTCAAAGCTCCATGGAGGGGGTCGTCTATTGTTGCTGCAGAAGGATATGCCAGGGACAACCATAAGAGAAGATTTGTATGGCTCTAGCAGTGACCATTTAATTTCAATGTCAAATCAGTTTGACATTTGCCTATTAGTCTAGACTACAGACCCCCATTTAATGGCATTTCTATCTCTGGAACCGCAATTTATTTTGTAAAAATCAATGTTAATTTAACTCTGAGAGTGTACAAGTTCCATTTGTGCACTCTCAGAGTTACAGACCCACAAGGGGTCCATTTGGTTCCAAACTATCATTTAGCTGGGGACCCCCTGGAACTCCCTCAAGGACCACTGGGGGTCCCCCGGACCCCACTTTGGGAACCACTGTAGGGTAGGTACCCTCACAAAAAACATGCAGTAATCCTGGTCTCTATTACCTGCTCACCTTTACCAATCAGAACAAGCTCACTAACGTATCTTATAAAATAATTGCTCTCCCCCATTCCAACCTGCCTGCCCTGCTCCTGTCACCCCTTCAACCCAATTCTTCAATCTATTCCCGGGCTCTGGCTGATTTAAATAGAAAACTACTCCATACACACACAGAGGGCTCCATTTTCGTCACCACTTGCCTTTTTTTTTTTTACTATTTTGAAAAACATTTTTGAATAGTTCAACTAGCCAATCTACATTGACACGTTGTGAGCTTGTAGACTGGCCATTACTGAATATTAAAGAAACCCTGGCCTGAACCTTCACCGAAAGATTGTTAAGAGCCAGGAATAAATGTCTTTGGTTCTCACAGCATGTAAAGGTTCTTCATTAGATGCTATTGGCCTCTATGCCCTCTATCCTCTGCTATCTGGCCTTAATTACTTTAGGTTAGACCAGTGTGGCTCTAGTCAGACCAGCCTCAAACATTAACGTCAAACAGCTCATCTGAATGTAATTTACAAGAGTCCTAGAACAATTTTTTTAATTGTGGCTAGCAATTCTGGGACTACTAGAATGCAACTCATACATTTTCTAAATAATACAGGGGTTTTCAAACCAGTCAAAATCTCAAGACACACCTGTATAATCCTCTGTATTGGGAAAAAAAATAATTCATGACTTGTATATAATATTGCACTGAAATCCCAAGGCACATCTGTCAATCAATTGTTTTCACACAGCACACACCCTTGTGACTCGACAGTCGCCATTGATTGCATAGGAACCACTGCACTGCCTTAATAAACAGGCACAGTATGCTTGTTATTTCACATTTCCTGCTTACAGTATTTCCTCCACCTGCTATTCCCCCGTCAATAGAAACAGGCCTGGGATGAGAATGACCAGCACACCATCTAAAGCTATTGCCCTTCAACCTCCCTGCAATGTCCTCATTGACACTGCAATCACACTCACAGAGCACTGACGATAGCACACAACCTCTATCACCCCCCCTTCAACCTCTATGTGCACCTGCTGCCACCACCATCCCTCTCCTCTGGAGGAGGGGGTGGCTGGCTGCATCAAACCACAAAACCAGCCTCGAAACACTAAGGTCAAACGACTTATCTGATTGAAATGCTGGGACTCAAAAGGATCCTTCCCCTGTGGGATAGACTGTGAGTGTATGTCATTTTCCTCTGGCCCTTCTGCTGAAGCAGATTGTACGTTGACGGAAGAGGCACACACTGAGGTCCATTAACTCATTTTGGGCGGGAACCCCTGTTGGTGTTTCAAGCATTATGTTATACTTTAGCTATTGAAATATAGCAGATCTACAAGCTCATAGCGCGCCACCGAGTGGCGAGCTACGAGCTTGTAGGTCTGCTATTTTTGAAAAATCGTGAAAATGTGGTGCAAATCTTTTATATTTCAGATTCAGAGCGAACATTTTTAACTAAAATATTGGCTTCTGGGGGGTCCCTGGAACTACATATTTTGAGATGGGGGTCCGTGGCCCATAGAGATAATTATGGGGGACCTTGACATGAAAAAGGTTGAGCACCACTGACATAGAAACATGGGGGTTTTCAGAAAACTATTAGGATTTAGAAGCCTTTTTTTTAAATCGACCTCAATCCAAAATGGGTTAAAGCATGGCAACAGGAGATGCAGAAGAAGCCAAAGTGGTTAGGTAGGGCTGCCTTATTATAGGGCCTGCAAATGTGCTCATTTCTTCTTGCTGCTGTATGGAAGTGGAGGTGGAAATAGATTGTGTACTCCAGAATCCCACGGTGGCGACGGTCCACATAATAATGATACAATATCATAGAAATTATATCCTCCAGTCACAGTTGTTTTGAGAACTCACTGCTGCTCGTGACTCAACTGGGTCTAATAAAAAGGATATCTGCATCAGCGACTATATGGCAGCACTCATGGATGGACACATGAGTGACACATAAATATAACACAGCCAATGATTCAAACTTCCAGCTCTGATGCGTTCTCAGTCTCTTTCATCCCCAAAAATATCTTGCTGGTACATTGTCCATTTTAAGAATTCTCCACTATTGAGGAAAACACAATATAACACATTCAGCAATAGAACAAGCGAAACCTTTTTTTAATGCTATGTTTATTGAGCACCGTAGTCACATTACAGAGGATGTATTCCAAAAGATTACATTTAGAAATACATTATTTTTTTGTACCAATTGTTCAGTGACTTTTTCCCCCTTAATTCCCTCCTGCCCTCCCATGCACCCTTCCCAAGGTCTGTCCACCAGTAGGGACAAGATAACCATAACCATAACATACACTGTGGCAGTAATACTTTTCTTTGGCACTTTGACTTTTTGTAAACATCTATACCCATCAATCTTCCCAACAAATGTCAGAGTCTGATCTGATACCAGGTTGAGGTTATACCGGCAAAACTCTGACCCCCAACTTAATTTAATCATCGAATAACATATCGAGAATAATATTTTTTCCCCTGTACCTAGCACTCCACCGTAAGTAATTATACAATTATGGAGAAGTGCTAGCCTAGGTACAGAAATAAATGTAAGACTGAAAAAGAGGGCTTTATGAGTACCAAAATGGCCATATAAGTTGAATGTACCAGGTAGGCTATTATTAACTGCTAGAAAAGAAAGTGGCAAAGAGCAGAAGGGAAGATGTTCCCTGGAGAAAAGGGACTTCAAATTGTGCATCACGAGTAGTCTCAAGACAGACAAGTGGTAAACGCTGTCGTAGAAGGATAGAGGACAGTGTGAAGATAAGGTTAATGCAATTATGAAAACATTGCAATCAAGATTTTGGGGGCAGCTTGCAGTTGTTATCCCTTTGCATGGATTCTTAAAGGGATAGTTCACTCCCAAAATGTCGTTCGTTTTGGGGGTGTATCGTTTACTCACCCCAGATTTAGTTGAATTCATAAATATTATTTTGTTTTTGTCACATTCCCAAGGCAATAATTTGACGACCATCAGTGGTTCCCTATATAGACACAAAGGAGACTCTTTGTTTCGATATTTGAACTTTTCGGCATACTGTCAAACAGTAATTAAAGGATATTGAATAAAAAATTCAGGGCTCAAACACATGCAAAAAGGGATGAACAAACAGGGCTGACCACACTGCCATCTAGTGAGGCACATTGTATGTTGACAGAGATTGAACCTACTGTAACTGTACAATGTTATTAACCGTTATACACTTACACTATTCAAAACAAGAATGATCCAGAATTGCCAATCTATACGTTTTCGAAAATATTTGGAAAAAGGTTAAAAAATGACTTTAAAGAAATATTCGCCTATAATGACAGGCCCACAATAGGAATACCAGGGTATAAAGTTGTTCACAAAAGGAACTCACTTGATATAAATGATAATACTTATATACCAATTTCTGTGGATAACGTGTTTGCTTTAGCAAACATTTATGACATAGAAGGCTGGGAATTTGAAGACCAAAACAAAGCTTCTGATAAGAAATAGGATCAAAGTCTAGCAGCAATATAGTAGTTATCCATAATGTGGACTGCAGGCTGACAGTAAAGGATGCCCTTACAGTATATTGCATTCTGTTTTTCACAGACGTGAACGTATCACGGAGATATTATTATATCAGTGTCAGCAATTTCAGTGTCCACTTGAAACCGCGCCGAACGTGCTCTGTTGACTGATGTGAAACCGCTCGCCCCCGCTCTGTTCCCCGAGTAAAGATAACAGCTCGTTACATTATATCTACTTACGGTAAATGAGCACATTAGGGCTCGTCTGTTTATTTTCTTTCCATTACATGTAAATGAGGGGGTCTCGAGTCAACTGTGGGGTGAATGGACTCATAGAGACACGAACCCGTTTTCAAGCCCGGTAGAAAAGTTCACAGATCCCTCATATACTGATGGCTAACTTTAACCTCTTGCGTTCACAGCTACACTGTTGACTTTAGTTTCTGGATGCAGTCAATGGTCTGCAGGAAGCATTGGTCCAGAACGAGGGAATACCTCTGAGGAGTAGGATGGTAGAAAGGACCTCATTCAAACCTGGAATGACAAATAGGGGAGGCTGTTTACTGTACGTATGTGCTGTGTTTACATAAGTTTGTGTTTGGCTTGGTGGGTTATTGGGGCATTTTGGAATAAATCTACACCTCTCTGCGTAATCCAGCACCATAAAACAATATTAACCCATTTAGACCTGAGGACGATTCTACTAATGCCTTCTAAATCCTTGACAGTTTTCTGAAAAACCCCATGTTTCTATGGCAGTGGTGCTCAAACTATCAAGGACCTCAAAAATTATATGTAATTGGCGGCCGACACCCATCTGAAAATGTTGTTCCAGGGACCCCCCAGAAGCAAAGATTTGAGTTAAAAACGTCCACTCTGAAAGAATATATATTCAAAGATTTGCACCACATTTTCATGATTAAAAAAAATAAATAGCTAAAGTATAACATAATGCTTACAAAAAACACCAAAAGGGGTTCCCGTCCAGAATGGCTTAAAACTGTTTCATAAAGCGCAATTTATTTAGAAGTGATGACACCACTTTAACCACATGAACCCCATAGCGTCCCTTTTCTGGCCATGTCATAATATTTGGCGAACGTTCTGCGCACATTATAGCAGATGTACAAGCTCACAATGCCTCGCAACGTGACCCATTGTGAGTTTGTACATCGGCTATTTTGGGCAAAGAGATTGGTGTGGAGGAAAAAAAGGAGGGGGGGGGGGCAGAATATAGTCCCATGGGAGACGCTGGTAAACAAAGTATATAAGTGGTTAATCACTGCAAGTCATCAGACATGCTGAATGACATTTCTTGAAAACTGCAGCATTCATTTCAATTTGGGATAAGTATACGGTCTTGTCAAAAGGAACGCCTGTAAGAGAGAATACAGCCCCAATAATTATCCAAATGGTTACACTGAAATAGTGGAATAGAGTTATTCCAAGTTTATCAATAATGTTGAGCTCGCAGTCAATATTTCAATTGAAAACAAAATGATGTACTAACTCCAAACTCTTCCTGGACTGTGATGCCGTTAAGGGACATGATCAACCTGTACTGAAGCTGTAAAGCTTTTCTATCCTTTCTTTCCAGAGACATATCTCAATAGTGAGTGGTATACTATATGGAGGGGTGCCTCACCTGCAATCCAGGAGGTATTCAACACAAGCTGTTATTTGTTTCTCTGAGCATAAAGGCTTTCTTCATCACGTCCAAAGTCTGATATTTTTGTCTTGTGGCACTTTCTCGCTCAGTCCAGTGGGGACCTGCCAATCTCCCACAGGGTTCTGGAAGAAATAGTGCGGTATTTGAAGCAGTACACTAACTCAGCCATGGTTTTAAATTAAGCGTGATGTGGAGGAGAGGAGGAGGGGGCTTTCTGCTGAAATCCTTTTGGCTACATCGGAAGAAAATAACTCGGATGTTAGTATGAATGTAGCGGCCACTCCCACCAAGATACACAGACCAGACAACTTTTGGGAATAAGAAGCTCAGGTTAAACTGTATATACATTTGGCCATGCTCTGGGGAACATATGGAGGGGCAAAGTGGGAGTTTGTATAGCTTGAGTGTGCATTCGTTTTCAACCACTATTCCCACAAAGCTGGTTTCAAGTCAAAAATAATTAGCTGTAATATTTCAACAAAATTATGAAGTATTTAAGAACTGTGTTTGCTATTTGGTTGGGTTGTCAAATATTCACACGTTACATAAATTCATAATGGAGCCAAGAAAAGCTTGATCACATCACAAATACGTAGTGATTTGTTGCTCTCTAATCCAGTATAAAGCAAAGATACTGCATACGTACATTGAGTTAACGGAACCTGACAGATATAACGATTAGAAAACGGCAAGAAGATGAGACCATTTTGAAGACATCAAATGACACGACAACACTCATGTTCTTTGACTTCTCTAATGCTAAGAGCTGATGAAATTAATTAATTGCCCCTCACTTGCCCCAGCGAGATGTGCTCTTGCCTCTAAGCATCAAGCTACAATTTCTACAATCAACCGTCTCTTGATCAGACAATTGATAAAAGCTGTGTTACTCAGGAGGAGGGCCTCGTTGTCTTGATTGTGCCGATTGTGATGAACAAAACGGGGAACATCACAAACACATAATTGGCTTTCTGTTTCTGATGGTGTCAAAGGAACAGGCCATGACTAAATGACTAAATGTCATTTTGTGGGCCAAAACCAGACATGTCTGTTTCCCCGAGGCTGTCCCTGCTTTGTGGCAGATGTGACAGTAGAATGTGTAGGCAGGGGGATTGGCAATTACGTGCAGTGCACTGCAGGGCCCAGCTATAGTAACCCCTGGTTAGCCCATTCTGTACGGGAACCCCTTTTGGTGTTTTAAGCATTATGTTATACTTTAGCTATTGAAAAATATCAGATCTACAAGCTCATAGCGCAGCTTGTAGGTCTGCTATTTTTTTTTAATCGTGAAAATGTGGTGCAAATCTTAATATATATTCTTTCAGAGTGAACATTTTAACTCAAATATTTGCTTCTGGGGGGGGGGGGGGGGGTCGTTCAGTCGTTCTCAAAAATGTTTGAGAACGACTGACGTAGAAACAGGTTTTTCAGAAAACTGTCAGGATTTAGAAGACATTTGTAGAATGGTCCTCGGGTCTAAATGTTTCTTGTGCTATCACGGTGCCTGCAGGAAGACATGCTTGACTTGGCTCATCATGTCATAGTAGAGGTGCGCGTCTCGCTCTGTGGCCTGGAGTGCTCCCTTCAGCGTTGCTCTTAGAGCCTCCTCCAGATAAATGACCACATGCAGCCAGATGGCAGCATCCAGTTAGTCAAATCAACATATATCCATGCTCCTCACACATGAGTTAATTTCAGTTCAGTTCCGCAATCTTTATTTAACAGGGAAGAAAGAGCATAGGCTATATAAATACCATGAAAGCCTTAAAATATTTTTAGGGCCTAGTTCAGCAAAGTATTTTGTCAGTTTTTCCAGGGGCTTCCTGTTCTGCAGCAAAATCATTTAGTTTTAGTTTTATTTCCCCACTTCTAAAAACAGAAATGGTAAATACAATCAAATACAGGAGACACAAAGGCAGAAATTAACACATGAAAATCATCTGGCAATTTACTGTAGTCCTGTGGTATTTATTCCAGGTATTGCCTCATCAACTAAATCAATGGCTTTACAGACCTGCCCCGCCAATAGGAGGTTATCATACATCTGTTAGAAGTCTGTTTAATTTAAAAGATGAATTCAAACTATACTTTTGAATTTTCAAAAGCCAAAGATCCGTACATATTACACGACTACTGTTTTGACCGTGATGGAGGTTGTGGCTTTCACTAGTACGGAAGTGCTATTTCACCGTGTGGCTGTGTGAGTTTGGGTTTGACTTACTATTCTGTCCATATCGGGTCACAACTCGGCTCGGAGTCGGCTCTACTGGATTTTGCAACGCTCGACACGGAAACTCGCGGCCGTCGGTGGTGTCTCCCGTGGCTCAACTTCAGTAGAGACGGCGCCCCTCCGTTTTATAGTCTTGTGTGCGTGTGTGCCGTGCGCGCGCATCCGGAGCTAATCTCGCAAACCACATTTCTTGTGCACACTGGTTTGACAGTAGGTCAATGTTGGTACCTTAATGCAATATATTTTTGCTTTATTTAGATACATATTTATGCTTTATTTAGATACAGTGAACAGCGAGTGGAAGGTGAGAGCCGACAGGAGAAATGGCATGCAGCACAAGTCCTGAGCTATAGGCCTGCATGCAACCCGTTCAAAACCCGGCTGAGATACCACAGTAAAGTGTGTCCACTAACACTCTCAGAGTTAAACGAACAACTTTCATAGTGCAGGTGATGTATAGTAAAAGATGTTGTGTTTGACGTTTTACAGTCGAAAAGCTAGGAATGTTCCTAATGTTCTCCGAGCAAACGCTAAGAAGGCATCAATACATAAGATATAGCATCTGTACTGACATCCTCAGTTCCTTTGGATACTTAGTTCATTCAGTGGTGCGTTTGTCGATCAGTCAGTGGGACGACTCCGCCTGCTTCCCCGAGTTTCTTGTTGGGCTGGTGGAAGCTCCTGGGGCGTGTGTGTGTGTGTGTGTGTGTGTGTGTGTGTGTGTGTGTGTGTGTGTGTGTGTGTGTGTGTGTGTGTGTGTGTGTGTGTGTGTGTGTGTGTGTGTGTGTGTGTGTGTGTGTGTGTGTGTGTGTGTGTGTGTGTGTGTGTGTGTGTGTGTGTGTGTGTGTGTGTGTGTGTGTGTGTGTGTGTGTGTGTGTGTGTGTGTGTGTGTGTGTGTGTGTGTGTGTGTGTGTGTGTGTGTGTGTGTGTGTGTGTGTGTGTGTGTGTGTGTGTGTGTGTGTGTGTGTGTGTGTGTGTGTGTGTGTGTGTGTGTGTGTGTGTGTGTGTGTGTGTGTGTGTGTGTGTGGGGCGGGGGGGGTTGTAACAGACGAGAAAGAAACGGAGAGGGATCGATGAGTCAGTGCACCAAAAAAAAGAGCATAATCTTAGATCACGCCAGGTCATCACTGAGCACTCGGGTTTACCGATTGGACTCCTGTCGCTTGCATTGTGCAGTGTCTGTCAGTCCTTTCTCCAAGTCCAGTTTTTGACTTCTCTATCTGCTGCTCCAGTGTCACTGCCCTGCGACGCTCCTCCTGGAGTCTCTGTTCTGCCTCCTCCACACACCTCTGGTTCATCCCTTTCTCTCTGTCCAAAAGAGAAAAAAGGCCTGTCAATGCAGCTTCTCTCTCTGAATGATCAGAAATATCAGCACAATGATAGAACTTCTATCATTCGATATTGACTGCCAGTCTTTTAGGATCATGAAAAAAGTAGGAGTTAAAAAAATTCCAAAAAGGTAGCACATCCAAAAATCTAAATAAATGGCAATTTATACTACATTTTTATGTGTTATCCAGCCATAGGCCATAGCGTCCCAATTTGTGTCATGTCATATGCAAACATTCACTGAGAATAGCAGCTCTTCCAGCTCACAACATTGTAAAGTCGTATATCATCAATTTGTGGCGTAGATTTGGTGTAGACTAGATGGAAAAAACAATGGGACCAAGTATAGACCCTGGGGGACCATCGGTCAACTAGGTATATTATAGAGTTAGGTTAATAGATATTAGATAATACAAATCCTGGGTGCTTGGGTGACCGCCCACCAGGTTGTGGGTTCAAATCCGCCATGGTGCATCCGGCTTAGTTGAGCTTTCTATACAAATACAATTGACTTGTTTGCCATTGGTCATGGCAAACTAGCCAATGACTGTTGTGGTCTTGGTCAAGAAAGAAGCCCACACACACTGTGGTGATATAATCTACGGTTCAATCCACTACACAGATAGTAACTTGTGCTTTCAATGAAAAGTATACTGCAGGGATAATGTACATTGAATTGAACATTGTGTATTACTTTTCCTGCTGGAGCTTGACCACGACTAGGAGTCTGTCTTTCTCTACACTTGCGGCCTGGTACAAAGTCCTGTACTCGGTGCACTGGGCCATCAGAGAGTTCACCTCAGCGGGACAATGTTGACATCTAGGAGGAGACAAACCACCACTGAAAAAAGGGAGGGAAAAAAACCCCAAGATGTGGATCTCAGATTTCATGTGGCCAGTATATGATGTTTGGGCATCCTATTCTACAACATCAGTAGTATTATGTTAGTCGTTTACATATTTGTGCAAAGCTTCGGCACAGTCTTCCATTGACTCCCAATATGAATTTAGTTTTAAAGTTAATTATTTCAACGTATAAAACATTATGATCGCGAAATTATACCCCCACACACAGACTCACCTCTTCTAGACAGCCCGTAAAAACACTTGCAATAATGCATGACAATGTTAAAAAAACCAGATATGGAACAGATATTATGAGTAACTCGTGAACGTACCTGACATCTAAACTAGTTGGTGCAGACTGCACCAGCTTATGGCCATGTTTTGTAACTGAACTGGAAGAGAGGAAGCGATGGTCATAAATAGAACATATTACAGAAGACATTCACAGAGCCACGACGCTAAATCAATAGGCTGAAATTTGAGCAAACACCATAGCTCTGTTTGCGTCAATGTTTAGATTTGTGTTCATGATTTATTTATAAGTTGTCAAGGATAATTTATGTCAAGCATCTGTCTGAGCAATGTCCAATTTTAATCGAGCAAACAATATTTTTTAATAGTTGAATGTGATGATCATTATTTGCGCCTACCGTGCAGAGCTCATTCTTTTGTCAATGTCTCCCTCTTCTGGTGGAGATGTGGAACTGCATGTAGCTGTCATGCAGCTGGCCTGACTGTTTCCATCATCCCTCTGTAGGATTGAAATGAGCACTTTCTTGACAATATCTTAATAGTGTTTCATAATAACATTTTACCCTTTCATCTGTTATGTTTTACCCTCTTTGTTTTAGCTTTTTTTGTGTTCTTATGAAGAAAGTAAAGTTGCATTTCCAAGTTCTGTGACAAACAATAACTTGATGAAATATATTGGGTAAAGAGAAAGAATTAAGACATTATCTATTTTCTACTGTTTCTATCCATATCCCATCTTCGTGGGCTCTACTCTTCTGAATAATGGAACTACAGTATCATGTTCTTATTATACAGAAAATGTCTGTTAACTTAAAAGGAATATTTCACTTTCAAATGAAGTCATTAAAAGTACTGAAAACATCACAGCCCGCCCTCGCACATTAGAATGTCCTAAGTTCATTCATTCTAATGTCCTAACTCAGTCTTGTAAAATGAATTCATATGATGTAATTGTATTTTATGTGTGGACCCCAGGAAGAGTAGTAGCTAATGGGGATCCAAATAAAAATGAAATAATCACGGCCTCTTCACGCGTTAAGACTCCTAATGCGTGAAAAGGCCGTGATTTTTTTCCACATGATTTTTAAATGTATTATATATATATATATATATATATATACTGTATATATATTTTTTTGTATTAATGTTTATTCTATTTGAAAGATGAAATATCCCTTTAATGAAATATAAATGATAAAAAAAAGGAAAGGGAAATTAATTCTCAAATGAGTGACTAAAATGTAGCTTTAGCTTTACTTAGAGACAGACTTTACTTAATAGTGGAGACAGACAGGAACCTGACGGCAGAGAGGAGAAAGTTCTGAATCGAAGTTATCGAACCAGGGGCGTTACATTTTCAACTCACATTTTGCTGACTGTTGGGAGTGCAGGGAGCATCAATTCATTGCTGGTTTCCAATTAAAAGTATTATTTTACCTTAAAGGAAATGAGCTGGATTTCCTTCTCCAGCTCCTTCACCTTGGCCTCCTTCTCGGAGACCATCTGCCTGAGCTGCAGGACGAGGGTGCTGTGCCTGGAGGCCTCGCTGCTCGGCTGCAGGCCCCCCGGGGTCTTCTGCAGGGTCTCCTGGTCTTGCTGCTGCAGGGTGAGCCGGCTCAGCACCTCTTGCATCTGGGCCTGCTGCTTCTGCAGGAGGACGGACATGCTTAACCCATTTAGACCTGAGAACTATTCTACAAATGGGCTATCCATAGAATTGTACACTTGTTTTTATGATGACAAATATTTTTCTTTGACCTCGTGACTTACGAGAAGGGCATCCACCAGTTCGTCATCATGCTTGCCCTTATCCAGGAGAGTGGATATCTGGACCTTCAGGGTTTTTACTTCGGCCGCCAGAGATTTGTTTCTGGCTTTAGAGCCTTCCAGCTTCTTCTTCACTTCTTCATGGTCTTTCAGGAGTGCCTCATAGTCTGCTGTAATCCTCTGCCAAGTCAAATCAAATGGGGAGGACACTCATACTCAAACAAAATTAAAAAATTAAAATATCTCAGTTGAATTAGTTCATTTACAGTTCATGACATGAACTGTAAATTAACTAATTCAACTGTGATATACTGTATGTTTTTTCTTTTTATATATACCATTCATATCTCTTGTAGAACTACATGAACTTCATGTACAAGTGATTATGTCACCTCGAATGTCTCTCTCTTCTCTCTCTCAATGGTGCGAATGTAGCCGAGGTTCCTGTCCTGAGGTGGTGTTTTCTGCAGACTGCCGACCCCCAGAAACTCTTCCTCGACACTCGACACACTCGGCTGCCTCCGTTGAGCTGATTGGTTTAACTGCTGCTCAAGGTCCCGGACCTGCACACACAGAAATTAGACAAACCTGTGTCCCCTGCTGGTGCATTAAGTGAAACCCCCTCTTGGTTGTAAGAACACATACAGTAGGTGTTATGAAGACATCACTTATTCAATGAATTCAGCAATCTTACCCTGGCCTGAAGAACTAAAATCAGCTGAGAGCGACCCCGGAAGCCCCCTGGGGAGCTCAGTATCTGCTGGATGTTGACCTCCTCTCCAACCTCACTAATCAATACCTGTAACAAAAATGGCAGCCTTGTTTATTTTATCATTGTTATTTTGTAATTCATAATTTACTGTATAAACTACAGCATGTTTGTGACCTGTGGCAAAGAACCTAGGTGTCCTACTGGACTCGTCTCTAACCTTTGCCTCGAAGCAAAAAACATAGTTCGCACCTGCTTTTTCCACCTATGCAACATCTATAGAATCTGTCCAATCCTTGACCTTAGTGTTGCTAGTTCCCTCACAATTTTTAAACCAAAATTAAAGACACATTTCTACAGAGAGGCCTTCTTAACCCCCAGAACTTGACACCTTTATTCCCCCCGATAGTGTCGTCGTTATATTTTTGGTTGTAATGTTTGTGATTGCTTGATTGTTTTAATTATGTTGTTAAGCACTTTGAAACATTGTTTGAAAAGGTGCTATAAAATGTGCAGTTTATGTTCACAGCCACTTTGCTACAGGACACGATGATGCTTCATTGCTATAGATGTATTTATATAACCACCAACACAATCTCATATTGAACAAAATGTGTCAGGTGTTTGATACGGAAGCAGTGTTGCTGTGAACAGAAATATGCATTCTATACAATACATGTATTTCTGAAAAATAGACATATTTGATATGTTTTTTCCCCCCTTCTCAACAGTTGAATACTTAATACCATAGGTGATTATAGTACTTTACTGCTGCTACCTTATGAGCTATTTTGAGCTCCTGTTTAACAGCTTGAATCTGGTTGCGATATTCAGTCATTTTGAACTGGGCCGCAGTAAATTTTTCCTGCAGAGATTTCATCACCGGGTTGTTCTGTTGGTGAAAGAAATACACATTGCTGGGGTTGTCATTATTATAATTAATACGATAACTTCAATATCCTAATGTTCACCTTTTCTACATACCTCCTCACCATCATCTGATGACCTCACATCCTGTATTTTTGTGCCAATCTTTTGCCCAGGTGGAGAGCGTAATGAAACAGTCTGTAGCTATGGCCAAAAGGAAAAGAATATATTTTAAAAAATCGTCATTCATTTACCTTATTTGCTAAAATTTGATTAAAATGTTATTTAATCTCAAACGCATACATGATGAGTTTTTGAACTAATGAATGTGTTCATATGGCTTGAAATGGTTATGGTCCATCCTCCTAACCATATTACAGTTAGCACCAATGCCGCCATCACCTCTTTCTCCAGCTCTTTGACTCTGTTGCTGCTCTGCTTTGCTTTAATCCTTTCTTGTTCAATTTCAGCCGATAACTCTCTATTCTTCTTGGACAGCTCAACGATCTTGGTGGCTGCAGCATCCCCTGCCAAGCCAGATGTGCCTGAATAACGGGGATGACAACCGATTTTGCACGATGCGAGAGAACATATCGACTCAACGGATTGTTCGCTGTCGATATAATACCTGCTAAAGCCAGTCTGTCTTCCTCCCGTTTCCTTTTCAGGTGCTTTATTTCAAAGTCCTTTTCACTCAGAAGCTTGAAGAGACGACCATTCTCATCAGTTAGTTCCCTCACTTGGTCTTGTAACTGATTCTGTAGTAGTCTGTAGTAGGGATTAAGTGAAACTGACTTTTTTTCCCCTCTCATAATGTCAATATGCAAGATATCGGTATTCGGCATACATTACTACCTGTGCAAAAGTAAACACACAGGAAATCAATGAGGGAATCAATTCATGGATCTCACCTCTCGTTAAGGTTTTGGGTATGAAAAGTATCTAGCTCAGACAGGTTCAAGTCATCCAGACTACTGGGGGTCTCCTGGGTCACACTGGCAGGACTGTGCAGTTCTTTATCCTTTTTATGTAATTTTCTTTGGAAACGTTCCTCCTGCTGTTTCTGCAGAGCTCGGAACTGTTGCTTTAAACTTTCATTCAGCCCACCATCGTCTTCCATATCTGCGCATCATTGCATTGATTGATTGATGATTGAAATATTTAGTTTGCAGAATTACAGTACATTTCAAGCACAAACTCAATACAAAGACTGTTAACTGTGAGTGGACGACCCAATTAAGCATTACACTTGTTTACAACAGGTTCCACCATGTTCAATTTATCAAAACATTTAGACTTACAAATAGACACTTCTATATAGTTAAAGAACAGAACAGGAATTTAAAGGGAGCAAAAAGGGAAAAGAAACATATACAGTGAGGGGAAAAGGGGGTGGGGGGGATTCAGATTTTACGGGGGCCAGTTTCGAATTGCAGCCGTCCGTAGGTGCCCTTTGAGAGCGGTTTTGAAGGGGTCAAGCCGGTATTCACATGTCTTAATGACTGTTGGTAGAGCGTTCCACATTTTGGTGGCATAGGAGCGAAAATAATTTAGTCCCTTGTTTGTGCTGAATCTGGGTTGTACATGGTTTAGGATAGGATAGGATAATACTTTATTAATCCCAGAGGGGAAATTGATTATTTGTTGCACTCCCTCTGGTGTTGTGGGTGTGGACTTCGTTTACATTAAGGAAGTATTTAGACAGGTACATGGGTATCTTGGTGGTGTATCGAATCTTGTGGACCAGACCCATTGCAAGATGCTGTACTCTGTCGTCGACCCTAATCCATCCCAGCCTGTCAAAGTGGGCAGGGGTGAGGTGGGTTCGGGGGGTGAGGCCAAGTAGAAGCCTGACCAGTTTGTTTTGGGAGGCCTGTTTCTGGAGCCTTGTTTTAAGCCAAGGGCTGTGGTACCAAGAGGTGCATGCATAGTCAAAGAAACCACAAGAGCTCCTGTTAAGGTCTTCAGGGTGTTTTTGTTGACCAGTGAGGAGATCCTGTAAAGGAATCTTGTTCTATGCATATAGGTTTAAAAGACAACAAATGCTGGTGATGGCTGAGGAAGGCCCATATTTTGATCCCATGAGCAAAGAACTGAGTAGTAGGCTATACAAGCATACATACAGTGCAATTTACTTTTACCTCCAGAGTCAAGACTAATATTGAAGACAGAACTCGCTAAATTAAGTGGTGCCATGAACAATTGGCAAGTACTTAATTATTACGTTTAACAAATAATATCAATGCCGAAGTGACATGATGCGGCACTATTAAATAATGCCCCCCAGAATCATCAATAAAAGTTTATTCACAAGTAGGCTATAGACCTGTGGCTGTGGGTACCCTACAAACAATAAGGTCTTAAGTAAGAATGGGTAGGTTTACTTACATAGATTAAAATGCTTCTGTAATTAACACACTTTTTTGAAGTGACAATGAATTATTTTTATTTTAAAAAGACGGCCGATCAGGAATTAAAGCAGGCCTGTGAAGGCATCGTAGCGGTAGCAGCCTCAACACAGAAAGTTTAATGTTGCGTTGCATTATGCATGTTAGATCATAGATGGCAATCAGTGCAATATAAATGTATAACTCACCTGTCAGTTAAGCTACGATCGATTAGGCCTACGCGATTTTGTGTTGAGATGTTAAGACTGCAGTTCAGTGGCCTAACGTGACGCTGACCGCACCGTGATGTATAGCCTCTATGACTGTGTATAGCCTGTACCCATAGCAACCATTGACAGAAACCTGTTTACAAGACACATCAGGGCCACCAAGTCTCGCGGGATATGCATTAAATGCAACAATTTGCTCTGCTGCCAAGATCAATGTTTACAAAACATAAATAAACAAACCCGTAGGGCGGTATTTCCGCGTGGGTAAAGTGCCCAGTCTACATTAGCTACGTCTACTTTGTCAACCTGTGGAAATAACAATATACAATTTAAAGCGTCTTCTTCCAAAATTCATCTCAGAGTCTGGAACTTAAATGCTTTCCCATTATACCACAGCACAAATCAACTTTATAACTAGCAAAATAAAACAGTATTTATACGTGTAAATAAATCACACTTGGCATGCAGCTGATGCAGGCCCAGCTCTGCGGCTCTGCCAATGGTCTAAATACAAGGTGAAAAATACACAGGCCTACAATTTAACTTTTGAAATACTTTTAATCGCATTTTACAATCGGCACACTGACATTCAACTCAATTTTAACAAGTCTTCAAGCTATCACAAATCGTACTGTACAGTTGATGTCATTGCCACAGCTCAATTTGCCTTCAGTTAGAATTAGAATGACTGAAACTGGCCATTTTCACAAGTTCAAATACTGTACCTCAGATAGGCCAATTAATATTAATGTAGTCATCTCTGATAATTAAACATTTCAAAATACCAAAGATGTTTACAGGAATTCTTCCACTAATAATAATTATTACAAGAAATTCCCTTTTGCTGCCAAATTATGTCTTCAAATAGGTCTATTCTGGATGTGAAGCTGAATCAATACCATATTTTTCATTTGTTTTAGCCATTTGAGAGCAGGCATCTTTACAGAGTTTACCATTGTGTGCCCATTTCAGAAAATTAGGCTAAGGTGCATACACTTTTGGCAAATATCTAATCTATAGAGAAAAATATAAATCTTAGGGAAAACAAACAAAAGAAAAACAGTCTGCAACAAAAGTAACAAAAAGGTTTCAAGAAACCAGTGTACAGTGACAGTGAAAATTATATGTTTTATACTGCGGTATCAAGGAACTGTATACTGTGGTATTATCCTAAATACTGCACTGTGAAATTGACTGTACTGCCAATGGCTACTGTTAACAAATGTAATAGTATTCAATCAATCAATGAAGCAAAAACTTGCAATTCTCAGATCATTTTCTAATTTCAAATCAAATTCAATTCATGACTCCACACATTAACAATGCAAATCAGAAAGAAAACAAACAAAAAAGCAAAAGCATCATCACTCAATCACCGAATCTTAAAAACAAAATTCAGATTGATCACAGCTCTTTTCACAGGAGTAGTAGCACTTATATGAACCTCTTATGTAGTGTCAGTTTAGTCTTAAAACCCAGAAGTTAAGTTTGTGTGTTTGAGCCATTGGTTTCTTTAACAGATTTCAAAGTATGTGGTTAACAAGCCTAGGAGTTTCATGTTTAACATAAATCAGACCCATAGTGAACCACATCTTTAAGCCATGATATGCTTTAAAAACATGTGTTTTTAAAGCAACCACAAGTTGCTCTATTAACAGTTGTCAAAAAACATTACACATTACAGGTGGGCTAGAATGAAACTTCAGTGACATGACACCAGTACTTCATTGTATCCTAATGTAAGCTTTCTCCTTGTATGTGTATTTATTTGTGGATCTTGTTGAACAAAACATGAGAATATCATAAGGCTTCATCCAAACCCTGACGGATGAATTCCATTTGCTATCTGCGGTGAGATCCTATGACGGGTTTCTTTGAATCCCCCCTGGGATCAGTAAAGGTTTATCTAATGAAAAAGACGCTAGAACACTGAGGAGAATCTTTAAGCTTCAAATTAAATGTACCAAATATCTTTACCTATAATAATAATAATAATACCTATAATCAATAACTTAGACTATGTACATTGGTGGTGTGGTGAAGGATGTGAATAGAAAAATCTACACATCTGCAAAAATAAATGTTCTACAACACCTTAATATGAGGCAATATTAAGGGATATACTGTTAATACAAGTCCAAAGAGAGTCCATGCTCATTTATGAATTTGATCCAATGCTTTCTGGGCTTCTCTGGGTTTCACAATGTAATCGTTGTACATCGAATAGAGGACACCTGAAAAGCATAAGAGAAAAATGTTTAAAACACAGAGTACAAATTCTAAAGATTTGGTGGTTAATACGAACCACAATAACAACAGCCCAAGTCAATGAAGTCATTACTACTTTGGTAAAACCACTTGGTTGGCACGAGGCTGGTTGCACGGTGCACCACCTGACACCAAGTGCAATTTTTGTTATAGCGTAAATGGCTTCTAACTAAGTAAGTATTACTGGTAGGAGAAGAGAGAGACCCACACACTGCCACTTTCTGGTTCAAGAGCTTTTAGAAAGTGGCTCTAAACAAAACCGGGTGTGCGGGTCTTCTCTTCGCGAGTATTACTAAAAGGAAAGTTGACGCACAACACAAATTACTTATATACGGAATCTTGCACTACATCCTTTTTGGGTTACCGGTATTTATAACGACAGTAATTTAATATTAAGTCAACATCAATACTGGGGGATGAAATGTAGCCTAAACTGTTTTATAATTATGAAATTTCTTTCAGGAAATAAAACGTCTGGGTTTCCGAGGCTAATGCACTACTAACCAAGTCTTGCCATAATGCCAGAAGCGTTTGCCTACAAGAAGGGTTGCAGTACAGAGGATGTGGTTGTCACACCGGTCCACTTAATTACGAAACACCTAGATAATGAGAATCATACAAGGGTGACTGATTCTCTTTTTAGACTTCTCTTCAGCTTTCAATACAATATTGATATTCTATAGTAGGGTGAACAGAACCCTTTCCTCAGCATTAACTACTAATGTGGGTGCTCCCCAGGGTTACGTAAGCTCAGCTCAGTGTACTTTTTACCCTTCATACCGACAGCTGTCGTACTGAGGAATGTCTGTCTGAATGTCGCCAGACCAATACATTCTAAAGTACTCTAATGATTGAAAAATGCTCCCCTCATTAATTAATTAAAAGACAGAATAAATTGTTTTTAGTGCACCACTAAAGATACAGAGATCTCCCATTACTATTAATAGTGAACAGATCGACCAGGTATATTCGTATACATCCCTAGTAGTAGTAGTAATAGACAATTTTTTGTCATGGAAAGATCCAATTGAATCAGTGGGTAAGAAAACAAAGCCAAGACTTTATATAATTAAGATCCTTTGGTGCAATTAGACAGATGATTCTTCTTTTGTCCATGTTTGTTCTTCAGTACCACCTGCACCTGGTATGAAACTCGCAACTGCTGCAACAACTGAACATTAATTTTGTTCAAAGCTTGTGGACAACCACTTGAGAGACTCCAGACTGGCAGACAACACTTGTCCTTTGAGGCTTAATCTAGAGTCTGGCCAGGGGTAGGCAGAGCGGTGGACATTGCCCTTGTCTTTGGTCCTTGGCATGTCATTTATCGTTTGTGTTATGTCACATGTGTGTATTAAATGTGTGTGAGCTTATAATAAAGTAATATTTCATCTTATAATTAGTTGTGGTACAACAATCATCAAAATATTTAAATAGGCTACCTGTAGATTACTGCATTCTGTTGTTTTTCTATCTGTTCTTCTGAGAACAAAGTACCGGTAGGCCTCTAGTCTACTGTGTTATGGGGCTATTTAGATGGGTGGAGAATATCCAATATGTGTCTTCCTCACCTGTCTTGTCTACAAGTATCACTTTTCCCCCCTCAACCAGAATTGCAATATTATCAAGAAGTAAGCTAGCAGGAGTTGCGTTATTGTTATTATGATGTGACACCTTTAATCACATCATACCAAGTTTAAAACGTTTGAAATGAGAGTATGCGACATATACGCTATCAGGCTTCAGAGACATTACAGAGCACTGATTTTTAACCAAGTTATGAATTCGTTTTTCTCAAGGCATTCATAATTTAACTTGCATTGATCCATGAATGGAGCTTGTGACCTCTATGGACTGAATCCAACTGAACACACGGAAATAGAAGGGTAAAAGCCATAGGCTATTTTCTGTTGACTTGAAAAAAGGTTTCCATGATCAATCTGGTTAAATACTCAGTTAGTTTGGGTATACATCACAAAACATATATAAGACCTTTTAAAAACAAAATGTAAAAGGCCCACAAACACCTTGTGGTGTTGAACATCTGATTAGACGTTATTATAACCCTGAGGCCACACCATCTGTGTGGGAATGCTTGTTTACACAGGATGGTCCCTGGGCTGGCAAGATGCATTTAAGCCATGTGTGAGAGAGGGGGTTTATTTTGACACTTGCTTTGGCAATGTAATGTAAACTTTAAAGTTGTACATTTTAGAGTTGGGGAGTCTGCGGAGGGCAGCTGGGGGATAGGAACTCTTGACAGACAATGACTGATGTTTTTTGTTTGTTTTTCTTCAACAACAAAAAATCTCATGGTTTCACCTTGTGCAGAAAGTTCATTCTATAGGTCACTAGTTACAAACTGTAGTTGCTGCTACTACTACTTTACGCCCTAACTTGGCATTATGTTCAGCTAGTGCAACCCAGCCCAGTTGAGCAAACATACTCTGGTGATAATAATGCAATTTGAATACATGCAATTATGTCATTCAAATGTGTCTTGACATTCTACATACCTAATGTCATGGCTCCCACTATAAAGCCTTGACCCATTACACGCATGTGTATCAGGTGAACAGACATCTTTGTGTCCCCTCGACTCTTCATTTTATAAAGTCTCCATCCAACAATGGCAGCGCACCCAGCAATGCCTTGAATAAGAAATAAGACAGACACGTTTTAATTAAATCAAATCAAATCAAATCATATTTCTAGAGCACATTTACAAAAGCCAGAAGGTCATCCAAAGTGCTGTAGGCCTACACGATCATAAAACAAGCATATGTGTAAAACAATATACTAGGCTAATAACCAGTAGAACTATGCAAGTCATCTTTTGTATTTATTCTGTAAAATGTATTTCCTCACTGTGATGATGTAACATGTGGGTATAGTACTGGGTACTGAATGTACTACTCACCAACAGGAACAAAGGGATTCTCCTTTGCCTTTCGCATGAATTTGGACTCATCTTCACCATCATATGACATCTTGACTAAAATAAAACATAAATAATAACAATAGTTATAGATGATCTAAAACAGAACAAGTTGCTGCATCGTCAGCGAGTCTCTCACTAGGCCAGACACACCCACCTTTATGGTCTATCTATTCTAGAGCTCACCAAAATCCAAATAAAAACGCAACAGTTTGAACCAAGTCATGTAATCTAAACCAAGCATTTATGTATAAATATTTATATAACATGACCCGATGGAACAAAAGGTTAGACATCAAGGGCACATGCAGTCCCTTTGAGTTTGGCCCGTTACGCATGTGCCTCGATGTGCCTAACATTCCGCATAATAACGTCATGATTCTTGTGAACCTTATTATTACTTCCTCAAATCCTAGATTTGACAAGATAATAATAACTTTAAGCCCCAACATATCGAAGGTCGAACAAATGGCACAGACTCACAAGTCACATCACAACACAGGGATAAAATACATGGAGAAGAGACAAAGAGTACACCGTAGTTTAAAGGCAACACGTGTGAATTACCAATATACAAATACATATTCTTACCTTTGTAAAGACTATAGTGTTCACAGTTCACACTGCCTCTGAAGAAACAATACGATGTGCTCAGATACTGGAAGGAAGAGGCTACCTCGCCGGCTGAAATATCTCATGTGATGTAACTTTCACTGTACGCACCTATGACGTAACCGTTGCCAGCGCCGAGCCCACGGCTCTGATAGGTCACTGCTTTCTCATTTCCTCTGTAGAGCCCGCCTGCCGTATCCAGTAACATTAAAACACAATTTCCCATAATGCAACTTACGTCACGACTCACGGGCACGGGAGGCGTGATGTTGCGTGGACTACGCGCCCCCTGTGGCGGTGGCCATAGATGGTAGTGGCAGTTCGTAGAAGTGAGGGCTGCCTTCTATGATTTCTTGAATGTGATTTGTTAAAACAAAACGTTTTGTATTTTCTAGATGTAAAGCTCTATATTATGATCATTGCTGTAGGCTCTCTAATGTCCAGGGGTCTTCCCATCTCATTTTCAGCTAGGACACCAATTTCATCCAATCATGTGAGATATCCAAATGTGTCTGCTCAGTGCTCATTTTATTTTTCATCATTTCCAAATTCACTTGATTGTCCTATTCATCCCCCGACCTGAAAATCCCTTCCGTTATTAGAGTGCTGAACAAACACAATGCTATCAGAATATACAGCTGCACCCCAAATTATTCAATTTCCACATTTTAACAGGATATCAAAAGTATTCATCATCCAATGAATCCGAGATGCATTTCACCTCCATATACACTGCCATAGATCCACTAAGAAAAGTTAATATATATTTAATGAACATGCAAGTGCTATGCGGCATTAGATGTGCTTGGGTTATTGCCATCATGCTAAAGGGATTTACCTTTATCACACTTACTTTCCATAATATAGCACCTTAGGAATGAAAGTTTTAAATCAACATCCAACTTGTATATACAAAAAAAATAGACATTCTGCATCCCCTTGACCTGGCCATGCCGGCCTTTAGAATACAAATAGGCCTATCATATAACCAGTTTAGCCTTTAGCTCTTCCACAATAATGATTAATGAATCACAGTGCATGCCGAGTGAACAGTTAATTGACGTTAAAATGTTAATGTTGATGTTATATTAGTTTCAACTTTACATTTTACAGTCCTATCTTGCTCTATTAATGAAGACAACCTCATGACTTGTATGTGTATCATTCAGGCAAAGGATATAAGACAACAAAAACAGACCGGAATCACATTTTTGCATTTATTTAAAAGAAAAACCAAAAAGAGGGAAAATAAAAAATAAGGTTTTTTCAGTATACAACTGATGCAAGTTGCAGTCTTGCAGATATGTACACGACTACATGCCCCAGATTTAAACCCCTTTAGCCTTGAGTTCATTTGGAGCTGGTGTATTTGGTGACAGCTTTGGTTCCCTCTGACACAGCATGCTTTGCCAGTTCCCCAGGTAGGAGCAGTCGCACAGCCGTTTGGATCTCTCGGCTGGTGATGGTCGAGCGTTTGCTGTACTGGGCCAGTCTGGACGCTTCAGTAGCAATTCTCTCGAATAGGTCATTGACAAAGGAGTTCATAATGCTCATGGCTTTGCTGGAGATTCCCGTGTCTGGATGGACCTTTAAGCAAAAGGAGATAATTATTAGCAATCGGGTGGTGACCAAATTTAGTACAAACCTGTTAATTATACTGGAGTCAAACAGGTCCCTCAAGTATTAGGATACACCACTACAAAGGCCTTGGAAAGGCCGTGCTGCTGCCTTTTGGTGGTGGTGAGATGTTTCAAAAGAAGCATATATCGGCTATAGGAGACATCTCCAGCACCGGGCTGCGCGTTCCTGCCTCTGATCTGCTCTGTCTCAGCTAGCCAGTCCCGGTGCTGGAGGCGGTACAATGGGAAGTCAAGGAAGGAAGGAAGAGAGAATTGCAGGCCAGCCAAAACTGTCTCCTATAGCCGATATGCTTCTTTTGAAACATCTCACCACCACCAAAAGGCAGCAGCACGGCCTTTCTCGAGGGTATGTACGTCTGTATACCATAAATGCATAGGGACCCTACGTAAAGTAAACAAACTTTACGGAGGGTTCCGAGAGGGGCTATTATACAAACGTACTAGAGTAGAGCAGTCCTAGAAATCCTTAGAAGCTTACCAGAAATGACCCCCCCCCCAGCTGTAGTGTAGTGTTGTTATTATTGCTACTGTGTTGATGTCCTCTTGTTTATTATTGTCATTAGTCTTTAAATGTGTATGAATTGAATACACATTATGACCACAATGGAAACGGTTTTCAGCATGACAAGATTAAATAAATGCCTTGCTTGGAACAATATAAATGTATTATTCATTTCAGGCTGGTAGGTCAATCATTTGTATTTGAAGTAATAATAATATTAAAGTAGGCCAATTCTAAAGTAGGCTTATAAGATCCCCAATTTCTTGTAAACAAGTGTAATGCTATTGGGTCGTCCACTCACAGTTGGCAGTTTTTGTATAAATTGTGCTTGAAATGTAGGCCTACTGTAATTCTGCAAACTGTTAATACTTCAATCTAAAACAACTTTTTGGGACAGTAAAAAGTAGTTATTCTACATTTGCACGTGTAAAATAGATACTTTGTAGCCTACTGTCAGACTGCAGTCAAGACATCCACTCACCTGTTTCAAAACCTTGTAGATGTACATTGCATAAGTCTCTCTTCTCTTAACCTTTCTTCTCGTCTTTTTCTCAGTAGACCCGGCCTTTCCCCTCTTTTTGGCTATATCGTTTGTCATTTTACAAAGCGATGTTATATTTGTTATAGGCAGAATATGATGTATACTTTAGGATAAATTAGGAATGATCATCCCGATTTTACAGCGAGCAGGGAGACTGCTTTTATATGTGCGACCAGCATGCGCGAATAACTGAATTAGGCATCATTAGTAGAATTCAATTCACGTGCGTCGAGCTATCAGTAAGTAGGCTATACAACCACGCACATGATTCCAGCAGGTGAAATACAAGAACGTGAGTCGTGAGACTCGTGACAGTTACAGGCAAGAGCCTCTTGCCTGTAACTGTCACGTATTAAACTATATACACTTCTTGGCCTCAAGAAGTGTATATAGTTTAATACCTGTATTTTAGTTTTTCATTATGTCACCTACTGCCTCAGTCCACTGGATGTCGCTCTTGATAAACTAGTTGTGTGTCTTAGAGTATATATATACTCTAAGTTGTGTGTGTGTGTGTGTGTGTGTGTGTGTGTGTGTGTGTGTGTGTGTGTGTGTGTGTGTGTGTGTGTGTGTGTGTGTGTGTGTGCAAACATAGGCCGCCGTACGCTTATGTGTATTCATATACTGACAAGTCTGTCACGGTTGACCAGTAATAGCGTGACTACTGTGACTCAGTTTATACTATAGTCTCGGCATAACAGTTAAAAATAAATATAGGCTACTGCATAACACCTAGTCAAGTTGCAGTCATCATCGTAATTTATTTTAATAAAAAAATCACACCCGTGTGAAGTGAGGGGCGCTCTTCATCGTACATCATCATGCATCATCTCATACTGGCCAATCAGAATGCCTGTTGCCACCAATTTACAGACACATTTCTCCTTTCATTGTCGATGGCAAATATGAGACGTGTGGGGACAAGATGATGTAAATGTTCCCTTCATTGTCAATGGCATATATGTTTGTATTGCGGACATTTTACATCATATTTGGCGGACATTTGACCTAATTTCTCCTTTCATTGTCGATGGCAAATATGAGACGTGTGGTGACAAAATGACGTAAAATTTCCCTTCATTGTTAATGGCATTTGTATTGCGGACATTTTGTGGGGACAAAAGCTGTAGCCTATATATATATATAGGAGGGGCTCGCGCCGCTCAAAAATAATCTGCAAAGAAAAAAATCCCAATTGCTCTTTAAAGGTCTTATTTTGGAGTGTCAAACTCTATTTCTTTGGACTGTATTCTGCGAATGTAGGCAGGCACGGCACTTCATAAAATGGCAAAAAAAGAAAAGGAGATAACATTAACCAAACATTAACCTAAGTTAACACGGTCACTTGCTCTCACCTTGCCCTTTGAGTCTCATTTCTTCATCATCTATTTAATCACGGATACCTGCTCAATGGCCAATATAGGTCCTATTAGTGAAGGTCAAGGTTTCTAATGATAGAGCGGCGAAGAGCGCCCTGAAACAGTATATCAAAACCCTGTTTAATGGTCATTGTCACGTGATGTATGAGTCAATTTGTGCCTACCGTAATATGGAAGTTCCCCATATTCGTAATAAACATCATTCACAACCTCTGTTGCATAAATCTGTGGGCATAACCACATGAGGTGCACCAAAGGAATGCAGACTTAGGGTAGAACATCAACAACTTTGTGAGTACATGTTGTTGACGCCGAAGGAATGCAGCCCTGCTGCCATGTCAACTTAATAAAAAAGCTGGTATTGAAAACAAGGCAGTGGTACTGCCAACAAAAGTGGCCTGGAGCCCCCTGTGGTGCGCCATCTTTGTGTTTACACAAACACTCAAAATTGTCCATTTGTCCAACACACAAAATTGTCCCACACAAGTGAGGGGCCCTCTTATCATCATACATCATCACATTCCGGCCAATTACTTTTCTGTCCTCACCTTTCTATCCTCACTTTTTAAGCCCTCAGCCAATCAAATAATCGCTATGGGATACATACAGTCACACAAAGCTGAGCATAGGAGTTGCTAGCGCCCCTCAAAAATGCTCTGATGAGTTATAATTAACAAGCGTTAATACTGATACCTCATATCCCAATAAAAAAAAGACCTACTTCCTGAGATGACTCAAGAAAGCTGGTCTGGGCACAGCCCAAAGTTCTAAAAGCTTTCTACAGAGGCACCACAGAGCGCATCCTGACTGGCTGCTTCACGGCCTGGTATGGCAGTTGCACCGACCTCAACCGCAAAGCAATGCTGAGGGTTGTGTCCTCTTTGAATGCTCTTTGCTGTGCTTGCTGTGTTTTTGTTGTTTGAATGTTATGCTATCTATATGCTGGTGCATTGTCTGTAAGGAAGCCAAAGAAGAATCAAACATTAACCTAAGTTAACAAGGTCACGTACTTGCTCTTACATCATATGCTAATAGGGAGCTGTCAGTTCCTTGCCCTCATCTATTTGCCAGGGACACTGCTCAATGCCAATATTAGTCAAGGTCAAGGTTTCTCATGATAGAGCGCCCTGAAACATGTTATTCCAACCGCTATGTCATTAATGGTCATTCACATTTGACCGAGTCCGAGCGACCAACTTCAAACTCGGCACGCAAGGACTCGAGGGACTGCAGTTCTCGGCATCGAGTCGTTAGGATTGCTGGTTGTTCAAAACCGCTAATCTGACCATATACAGTAGCCTATAGGCATATATGGAGATCCAGTAATCCAGAACGACGCCCATATATGAGACATTAGGGATCCTATATAATATTAAAATTGGCTAATGGAAGGGCCGGCTGGTGAGCGGACCTCTGACCCCTCTTTGACTCAGCTATAACCATATAAGGAGTTCCCAATGCAGCTATGCCCACATTTATACCTTTTATAAATGGCACCAAAGGAATGCGGACCTGCAGAGCATAACTACTCGAAACCTTTTGTGTACCATGTTGTTGACGCCGAAGGAATGCAGCCCTGCGGCCATGTCAACTCAATGTAAATGCTGGTATTGTAAACAAGGCAGGGGTGCCGAAGCAGCCTGGAGCCCCCTGTGGTGCTCTGAGTGTGAAATAAAAATGTCTGGGTTTCCGAGGCTATAGAGCGTTGCAGTCCCTCCCCCTTTCAGAGTGGCCCAGGAAATGAAATGCAATGCATTTCTCCCATATGATTTTCTTTAAGTATTTATTTAAAGACGGTTACGCCGCAGACAAAGCCAACTCGGATCGTGACAAATCATGACAATGAACACAATATTTTGGGCCGATCAAATCATTAGAAAGAAGAAAATAAAGGCAGGAGACAACACTTTGTTTTGCTTTTCTTCTTATAAATTATTTGATCGGCCCAAAACATTAAACCGTCTTTAAATAAATACTTAAAGAAAATCCTATGGGAGAAATGCATTGCATTTCATTTCCTGGGCCACTCGTCGTTCTGAAAGGGGGAGGGACTGCAACGCTCTATACTCTGTGTGACATTAGCCGAGCGAGTGTCCACATCGAGCGACGAGTTGTATGCTGATATGACAAAACCGTTATAATGTGGCTAAATATGTTTTTGTTTTGTTTTTATGCACACAACATTTTTGTTATTATTTAGTATAGTCCTACTAGACCCCAGAAAATGATATCTGGCCACAAAAGATCACAGGATCTACTGATTGTGAAGGGAGATACTAGAGGGATCAGGGATGGCATACTGTGTGGCTCAATCGTCAGTTTGTCACCTTGCTCCTCACATTCAGTAGATCCTGTGATCTTCTGTGGTCAGATGTCATTTCCTGGGATCTAGTAGGACTATAGTAAATAATAATAATGAAATTGCGGTAAAATTGAAAAAAAAAATACATAGGCCTATTAAGCCACTTGCTTGAATGCCCCTGCCCCCTGTCAAAACATCACGAAAAGCAGAAAGAAAGAAAGAAAGAAAGAAAGAAAGAAAGAAAACATGAACCTTGGTTGAAACTAAAACTAAAGTCCTTAAATGAGAAACATTGTTTTGAACAGTAAACAAACCAACATTCAAGTGTATACAGGGTATCTACACATTTCTAAAGTTACAATCTAATGACTTTTAAGATCTTTGTTTTTAGTACCAAATTATGAGGTGCTGTGACATTGTAGTTTGACTGTTTTCACAGTATTTATCTGTGGATGAGTCAAAGTAAATGTAATACAATTGCAAATTATGCTTGTCATAGGGTTCATAGGGTTGTCACTGTGCTTTGCCCTTTCAGTCTAATTTCATCATCTATTTGATCACTGAATCTGCTCACTGCCAATAGAAGTCAAGGTCAAGGTTTATTATCCAATTTGTTGTACAGCCAGCAGTAAATACAATCATCATCAACACAAACAAAGCTAAGCACACAAGAACATAGAAGTACAAATTACAAAGAAAATAGCAGCGGGGACAAACTACAGTAGAAAATGCACTCCTCCTTTAATGCATATAGACACTGTTACTTTCTTAGCTTACGCATGTTTCATGATAAATGCTTTTTATGTGATGTATTCCCATGCTTTTTTGTTCTTGCTTAATGTAAATCGCTCTGGATTAAGAGCGTCTGCTAAATACCTAAATTGATCATGTATGTAGACAGTTTGTGTGTAATTTGGAAACCGAGAATAAGAAGTTCCCCTTGAAACGAATATTCGTAATGAAAACGTCACAACCTCTGTTGCGTACATTTGTGTGCATAACCACATGAGGTCAGTTTAGGCCACAGCCCTCATCAGACCCAGCCTTTTGCATACCAAGGCACCAAAGGAATGCAGACTTTTAGTGTAGAACATCAACAACTCTTCGAGTACCACGTTGTTGACGCCGAAGGAATGCAGCCCTGCCGCCATGTCAACTCAATAAAAATTCTGGTATTGAAAACAAGGCAGTGGTGCCAACAGAAGTGGCCTGGAGCCCCCTGTGGCGCACCCAAATGTGACATTAGTCAAGCAAGTGCCCACGTCAAGCGACAATTTGGAAAGTACACGTTTTGTCGACAAGGTCCACATTCTGTCATCGTCAACATGGTACATGAAAGGGTAGGCATTAGCATGTGGATGCCGATGTTCCTGCCCAAGTGATACAATGTGCACCTAAAGCATGAGGGAACCTATAGGGTCGAGGGGAACAATAGCCCAATGATTATATAAGGTTATTAAAAGTCCCACCGTGGCATTCAATGTTTGTGTTAGGACAATGTTTGTGTTTACACAAACCCTCAAAGCTGGACATGGGAGGGGATAGGGTCCCTCAAAAATATATTATATAGTAATATTCTCCCCACTCCTTTGGGGTATTTTTGCCGCAGTCAGTTTGCACATAGGCTACATGACATTTGTAACCTACAGTAGCTATTAGGAACAGTGGGTGCCATTAATGCAGCGCCGGCAGAGGGGTTATAGTGTCTTGGTCAGGGACACTTCAATACCTGCTTCCCAGACGGTTTCTTCTCTGCTCTGCCCTTGGTTTCCTGTCTCCCTACTACACTGAGCTATCTGAAATAATGCATTAAATGGCAAATAATAATAATAATCTCCATAAATTAATAAAAGGTTCCACTACAGCTCCTGTGTGGATGATCGCTGTCTACTCTGAAAACATGTGTGTGCTGTGCCCTCAATAGAACATAATGCTCTAGTTTGTACAGTGTGCACACAAGATGAAGACAGAACACTGCACACAGGTGACACAGCTTATATTTCCAACATATTTAAAATAGCACAGCAGAAGATGAGTATACATATTAAGCAGATTAGCTGGACTATGATGACACCTGTCATAGTTGGGGTCGATTGGAGGCCTACAAGGACGTTTGCACAAAGTTAAAACATTCACAGTGGTTATATTGAAACATAATGTATTCTTAGAATAGTCACTCGTAAATATGTTGTACTAATGTAAATGTACTGTAATGTTGTACTAATAATAGTGAATTGAGTTATAATGAAATTAAACCCCTGGGCGTTCACCTGACTCTACTTTGAAACCACTGCCTTTTACACTGCAAACCTCCATTAGGCCCTTGTGATTGTTAAGGCGACTAATAGTTAGATCTTGTGACTAACTATTGTACAACGCCTGGGCAAAGCTTTAGCATGAGGACATTTAGGGATTTACTTTCATAACTTTCTAATTGGGAAGAAGGCATTGTATATGCCAGAAAGTTAGGAAATCCTCTGCAAAAACAAAATATATTTGTACTGTGTATATATATATCCGTAAAAATCTGATATTATTGTAAATGTACAAGTCAGCTGTTCAGCCGAACAGCTGTTAAACTTCAACTTTGTTGCAGAGTACCCTGTAGCTTATCTTCAACTGGCTGTATTATCATCTCTTATCTTACATTGGTCTGTTTCCCACTGTATGTAATTTAATATTATATAACTGCTTACTGTGGGGGTAATGTTCCTTTATCATAAAAATCTCCCTAAAAATGATTAACCACAAAAATGTGCCTTCAACTCCATTTACCTTTCCTGGCTATGTTGAGACTCCAACTTTATTCAACATAATCCTATATTATCCTATCCTATATATTCAAATTGGCAAATGGGAGGGCCAGCAGACCTGAGACCGCTCAGCCATAACCTCAGTTCTCAATGCAGCTGCGTCCAAATATGGAGTGTGTTGTCTAATTAAAATTTGGGCATTTAGCAGGCTTTAATCCAGAGTGATTTACAGTAAGCAAGAACAACACAAGGTAATAAATACATCAAATGCATAGATAGTCATTTAGGATCATGTAGATCTCATGTAATGAAATTATTATTATTATTAGCTTAACCAAAGGGCAGGCCAGTTTACAACTCCAATGAATTTATTTGCCATTTGGCCGATGCACTCATCGAGAGTGAATTACAAGTGCAAGGTCAGAGTAAAAGTTCAGAACATGTTATCATTCTTTTTGGCACATAGCCATAGGTTATTGTGGCATACAATTGTCACTCCACCCTTCACCCATGCAGCTTCAACCATGACTAGTCAAAACTGACGTACTTAAAACATGTGTAAGACTACAGGCCTTGTAAAGCTGTCTGGTTCTTTTACTGGAAATCACAAGGGGGAGGAGCACAGCTGACTTTTTTCCCACAAACATTTGAGCCTGACCTCAGACAGTGTTGTGCCTGCAAGAGGAGAGTCATGGGCGTCCTGCTGTCGATCCTGTTTGCTTTGCTGGCCTGTCTACTCGGAGGGTTGTATTATCTAGGGGCATTCCGTCAGCGCCGCCCCGGAGAGCCACCTTTGGATAGGGGACCTATCCCCTGGCTGGGCCATGTCCTAGAGTTTCGCAGGGACACAGCAAAGTTTCTGGAAAGGATGAAGCAGAAGTATGGGGACATTTTCACAGTACAGCTGGGAGGGTTTTACTTCACGTTTCTCATGGACCCCCTGTCCTTTGGGGGTTTTGTTAAGGAGGCTCGCACAAAACTAGACTTTAACAAATTTGCACGACATCTGGTAGCCAGAGTGTTTGGATATGAATCATCTCCGTATGAGCACAATTTTCTCCAGGTGACTAACAACAAGCACCTAATGGGAGATGGATTGTCGGTAATGACCCAAGCCATGATGAGTAATTTGCAGAACCTAATGCTGCACAGTGTGGGTTCAGGACATGATCAAAAGGACTGGGTGGAGGATGGACTATTTATGTACAGCTATAACATCGTCTTTAGGGCTGGATACCTTGCTCTGTTTGGCAACGAGACCCCCCAGGGGCCAGGGGGCTTGGAGAAAGCCAAAGAGATAGACAGACTCAAATCCAATGCTCTGTTTTATGAGTTTCGCAAATACGACCAGCTCTTTCCCAAACTAGCCTACGGCGTGCTGCCACCTGGTGAGAAGAGGGAGGCAGAGAGGCTGTTGAAACTGTTCTGGAGTACTCTGTCGGTGCAGAAGGTCAAGGCTAAGGACAATATCAGCGGCTGGGTGTGGGACCAGCAACAGCTGAGGGAGGAGCATGGGATGAAGGAGTCTATGCAAGACCGGTACATGTTCCTCCTCTTGTGGGCATCCCAGGGCAACACAGGACCGAGTGCCTTTTGGCTGCTCCTCTACCTCATGAAGCATCCCGAGGCCATGAAGGCCGTCAAGGCAGAGGTAGAGGAGGTTCTGCGAGAAACTGGGCAAGAAGTAAAGTGTGGTGGTCCTCTCATCGACCTGACTCGAGACATGCTGATGAGAACACCAGTCCTGGACAGTGCCGTGGAGGAGACCCTCCGACTGTCTGCCGCACCTGTCCTCACCAGAGCTGTGCTTCAGGACATGACCCTGAAGATGGTGGATGGACGTGAGTACGCCATTCGTGAGGGTGACAGAGTGGCTCTTTTCCCTTACACAGCTGTTCAGATAGACCCAGAGGTACACCCTGATCCCCTTTCATTCAAATACGACCGCTTTCTAAACCCAGATGGGAGCAGGAAAACAGATTTTTACAAAGCAGGGAAGAAGCTGAAGTATTATAACATGCCGTGGGGAGCTGGGGTCACCATGTGTCCTGGGCGATTCTTTGCCACCAACGAGCTGAAGCAGTTCATTTTCCTCGTGTTGATATACTTTGACTTTGAGCTGAAAAAGCCAGATGAGGAGATGCCTGATTTTGACACCAAACGATGGGGTTTCGGATCCATGCAGCCTAGTAGAGACATTCAGTTCCGGTACAGGCTTAGATTCTAATTGTAGAAGTCACAAAAGTGCCATCTCTCTTTGTCCACTCTTGCTTTATAAAATGAATCATGCTAGATTGATTGCTGTATACCGTACTGGCTTTTTTGCACATTCTAATATTGATAAACCTCCCTTGTTCTTTTTGTTTAGTATGCTCATCGCCAATATTATATGGGATCAGATACAAGGCATGCTGCTTTTTGTTTTCACAATTATTACACTTTGCACTTCAGTTAGAAAGCCATGCAATGCTGTAAACGGTACAAAAGTTTGTGTATTCCTAAATAATAAAATATGTAAATCCGCAACAGTAATCATTCAAGGTTTTGTGTCATACAGACATAATTGGAAAGTATCTCGTTATATGCAGTGGAGCATAAGGTAAATTCAGAGGATTGTGGAAGCAACACAATTGTAAAATACAGTATGATAATCCAATTTAGATCCAACATACAGTATTCAGTGGATTTCAACTGGTGGTCCATGGACCACTGGTGGTCTGTGAAGATATTGCATGTGCTCACTGACCATGCATTCCAAGAAGAGACTGACATGGACCACCAGTTGAGAAACGGTGCACCATGCACATGGCATTCATGGTGAAGATGACACGTCAATGTTGTAATTTCCTGGAAAGTCCGAAGTCAAGAAGTTCCACAGAAAAGAGAGTTAGAATCTCAAGAAAAGGGGAATTTTATATTATTATTATTATTATTATTATTATTATTATTATTATTATTATTATTATTATTATTGTAATGTTTTGTCTGTTTTTGGTGGTGTTATGTATTTGGTATCGCCTGTTGTACATTGAACTGTATTTTGTCTTGACACAAATTTGGTCAAATAAAATAAAAAATAAACTATTACATTAAAAAAGAGAAACAAATATTTGTCTGCTCGCTCATACATACGTTCCAAAACAGTAAGCTATATCAGTTAACATGTGTTTAATAAATAAGTAAAGTTTTGATAAAGTAAGAGAACAGCATTTAAGTTCATGAAGAAATATGAAAAATCCTGAACACTGCACTGCTCTTGCAGCCAGCATCCATGATGCATTATTCAAGCATGGACGTTTTCGGTCCCAGTTTGCCCCTTCATCGAGACTCGAGTGTCTCTTAATCTAGTAATAAATTCATAGGATATATTGTGTACGTGTTCTTTTTGGCAAACGACACAGTCATGCAATGCCTATAATGTAAGGGAGGGGGGAGGGGGGGGGGGGGTTGTGCTTACAGTGCTTATAGCACAACGGCCTGTATGAGCAGAAATTAACACTGTTTTTGGAGGTGAGACTCGATCGTGAGAGCATGTTATCATTCTTTTTGGCCCATAGACATATTTGTGACATCATAAAATTATCCTGTCATGGTAGAACCAGCTGTAATCTAGTAAGAGACTGGTGACACGCTTTGATCTCCGCAAAGCGGGTGCCTATGGGCGATAGTTCCATACATTGCTCCTATGGCTGGAACTATTCCATTGAGATAGAATGAGCACTTCTGCATTCCATTGTTACAATGAGAGTCAACGGGAGTGTCATTACTCTAATTACTAGATTACACTGGGTAGAACTAGGAACTTTAATAAGCTATTAAGCGTCGCTGCATCGACGGACGCAGACCGGAATTACTTAGCTTGGTCGCATATTTATTCATTATGATGCACAATGACACACCTCGATAACAACTCCCCACCAGTAGGTGGTGGCATAAGTCCAACACTGACAACACACACAGCTTCAAGCTTCAACCTGACCTTACAGCAATATTGAAAACACCCGTGTAAAACTATAAGGTAAGCCTATAAAAGCTAGCTGGTTTTTAATTACTGAAATCACAAGGGAGAGGAGCACAGTTTGTTTTTTCCCCCCACACATGAAATTTGAGCCTAACGGCCCTGACCTAATCAGACCATGTTGTTTGCACTGTTGCAAGAGGAGGGAGTCATGGGCGTCCTGCTGTCGATCCTGTTTGCTTTGCTGGCCTGTCTACTCGGAGGGTTGTATTATCTAGGGGCATTCCGTCAGCGGCGCCCGGGAGAGCCACCTTTGGCTAGGGGACCTATCCCCTGGCTGGGCCATGCCCTAGAGTTTCGCAGGGACATGGCAACGTTTCTGGAGAGGATGAAGCAGGAGTATGGGGACATTTTCACGGTACAGCTGGGAGGGTTTTACTACACGTTTCTCATGGACCCCCTGTCCTTTGGGGCTGTTTTTAAGGAGGCACGCACAAAACTAGACTTTAAAATATATATTAGCCAGGTGTTATACAGAATGTTTGGATATGAATCAACTGAGTATGAGCAGACCTTTCCCCACAGCAAGTACCTAATGGGGGATGGATTGTCGGTAATGACACAAGCCATGATGAGTAATTTGCAGGACATAATGCTGCATAGCCTTGGTGATGAGCAAAATGACTGGGTGGAGGGTGGACTATTTATGTACAGCTATAACATCGTCTTTAGGGCTGGATACCTTGCTCTGTTTGGCAACGAGACCCCCCTGGGGCCAGGGGGCTTGGAGAAAGCCAAAGAGATAGACAGACTCGAATCCAATGCTCTGTTTTATGAGTTTCGAAAATATGACCAGCTCTTTCCCAAACTGATCTTTGGCGGGCTGTCACCTGGTGAGAAGAGGGAGGCAGAGAGGCTGTTGGAACTGTTCAGGAGTACTCTGTCGGTTCAGAAGGTCAAGGCTAAGGACAATATCAGCGGCTGGGTGTGGGACCAGCAACAGCTGAGGGAGGAGCATGGGATGAAGGAATCTATGCAAGACCGGTACATGTCCATCATCTTGTGGGTATCCCAGGTCAACACAGGACCCGGTGCCTTTTGGCTGCTCTGCTACCTCATGAAGCATCCCGAGGCCATGAAGGCCGTCAAGGCAGAGGTAGAGGAGGTTCTGCGGAAAACTGGGCAAGAAGTAAAGCGCGGTGGTCCTCTCATCGACCTGACCCAAGACATGCTGATGAGAACACCAGTCCTGGACAGTACTGTGGAGGAGACCCTCCGACTGTCTGGCACAGCTCTACTACACAGAGCTGTGCTTCAGGACATGACCCTGAAGATGGCGGATGGACGTGAGTACGCCATTCGTGAGGGTGACAGAGTGGCTCTTTTCCCTTACACAGCTGTTCAGATAGACCCAGAGGTACACCCCGAGCCCCTTTCATTCAAATACGACCGCTTTCTAAACCAAGATGGGAGCAGGAAAACAGATTTTTACAAATCAGGGAAGAAGCTGAAGTATTATAACATGCCGTGGGGAGGTGGGGTCACCATGTGTCCTGGGCGATTCTTTGCCACCAATGAGCTGAAGCAGTTCATTTTCCTCATGTTGATATACTTTGACTTGGAGCTGAAAAAGCCAGATGAGGAGATGCCTGATATTGACATCAAACGATGGGGTTTTGGAGCCGCTCACCCTAGCAGAGACATTCAGTTCAGGCACAGGCTCAGATTCTAATCCTATAAATCACAAAAGTGCCATATCTCTCATTGTTCACTTTTGCTTGATAAAATGAATCATGTGAGAATGATGATCTGTACTGGCTTTTCTTATAACTGTAATCTGTGTCTTGATGAACAACATTGTTTGTACATTATGATATTAATAAACTTTTCTACTGGAAGCTATAGACCGTGTACCTTCTTCATCATTGTACGTGGATTTATTTTCCTCTGAGTGCTTATCCCTCTTGGACTTTATATATATATCAACTCCATTTTTGTTTATACGATATTCTGCCCATTGCGAATATAAATGTATTTGACAGGGACAATTGTCCCCTGTGCAGTAAAACATTGCACATCTATGAACTGTTTCAGTGGTGGAGGTGCAAGTCCATTTAAGATCTTACAAATGAGACAAGCATCTGCTAAATGTCTGAAGCTGTCAAAATGAAATGAGCTGTACTTTTGAACCATATGGCAATGGTGGTAAATAATAATTGGGCTTTTGGTCAAGTGTTTTTAATGTCTAAAGTGATTCTATGGGTTGTAAAGTTACGCTGCTTTTTGTTTTCACAGTTATTGCACTTTGCACTTGCCATGATATTATACAATCATACAATGCTCAAAATGGTACAAAATAGTTATCATGCTGTTTCATTTATGGTATTCTGTTTTTACGATTCCTAAATCTGTAAATCTGCAACAGTAATCATTCAAGGTTTTGTCATTTGGGTTAGTGCATGTTAACTCTTTTTCTAACTTTTTGTGTATTTTTATTTTGTGCTTTACAGTGAGTGTGAATGAAGTGTGACTGTGCGCTCCGTTTGGTGGTGGTGGTGAAACTATTACATTTCCCCTCACCTCCCTCACTCCCTGGCTTCCTCCTGTGTAGACACCACTGCACCCCTGACTGTACCGGTAATATTATGAAGCTATAGTGACTGATGACATTTTAACCTCTTTTCTGATACATGTTGTAGTCATCCCCTTTAAAATAGGTTGTTCAAATGCATTTCTAACCTGATGACCCTTCCTTTTTTAAAAGTATAAGTATTCTCATTCTGCCCTGAGCCTGCCCTGAGCCTAAATAAAGTATTATATTTTTGTACTGGGAAAAACACGTCTCAGCTCCTCTTTATTTAAACCTGTGGCTGGGTATTCAGGTGTATTGTGCATTAAATTATATTCTCTGGGTGAAAGTCCCAGGGTGGCGTATACTCTGGTATTCTGTTTCAGGGCCTAAGTGCCCTGCCGGCTGCCGCCCTGGTCACACAAGCAACACCATAAATTAAGCTTGAGAATCCGGGTTAGATCCAACATACTATAGGCCTTTTTTATTGGCCTAAAATATCGTCTATATACAATACATTAATGAATCCACATGCTACTTAAAGCATAAGGAAAGTTTGAAATTGTTGCCTTATATACAGTAGAATGATAATGGTTGGGTCACCCCTGTAAAGCAAAATTGTTTAATACCAACAGCCAGTCAGCAAGTGGATTCATGTGTATATAGACAATATTTTAGGCCAATAAAAAAGACTATATATCACATTTCTGAACCCTAACTGCCGGACTATGGTAAAAGTTCAAGTAGGCCACGGGCATGGAATATGTTCATGAATAAATATTCATGAAGAAAAATCCTGCACACTGCTATTTTCATGAATCGGTACCATTGTCCTAAGTCCGTAAAATGTTTATATTTTTGTATTCCTACATGTCTCTAGTTTATATTTTGGTATGATGACTCTTCCAAATCAGTAGCTTAGTGCCAGTTATCGCCAGTTATGTGACCACACCATAGACAACCTATATAAGGCAACATTTTTCAAATTTCAAGCATGTGACGTGCCAAACTAGGGATTTTTCATGATTCTGAATCCATTCAAAGCATTAGTTTTACACAAAAAACAGTCCTTGGGCAAAAAAACATCCATAGCCGTCATCACAAATGTGGGCAAGTACCTAATATGGCCGAATTTAGGCCAAGGAGTGTTTTTCGTGCAAAACTAATGCTTGGAATGGATTCAGAACCATGAAAACCCCCTAGTTTCTTGCAATAGTGCACAAACTATGCTTTGAATGTTGCACAGTGAAGGCAGTGAGGCACACACACACACGGACGGAGTTCAAAACATACTCTCTCCCCATGCCTTTGGCCTGGTGGAGACAATAATGTGTTACATGTCTTCAGTTATTTTCCAGAAGCGATTACTTTACAAAAGGTCTCAGTCATTCAGAAATAGTGTTTGTTCATGAGCTGGTCACTGAGCTCTCATTGACATTCTGCAACTTCCAGGTGTAGTTTGGCTCCCATGAAAGCATCCATGAAAGTGTCATGGCGCAGCCCTGTCACATGACCATGTCCTTTCCTTCTCAAAGCTTCCTTGAACCTGACTAGAGGTGTAATCACTAATCAACAAGAGTATTGAAAACACCTGTGTAAAACTATAAGCCTAAAAGCTAGCTGGTTCTTAATTACTGGAAATCACAAGGGAGAGGAGCACAGTTAGTTTTTCCCCCACACATGAAAGTTGAGCCTGACCTGATCAGACCATGTTGTTTGCACTGTTGCAAGAAGAGAGTGTCATGGGCGTCCTGCTGTCGATCCTGTTTGCTTTGCTGGCCTGTCTACTCGGAGGGTTGTATTATCTAGGGGCATTCCGTCAGCGGCGCCCGGGAGAGCCACCTTTGGCTAGGGGACCTATCCCCTGGCTGGGCCATGCCCTAGAGTTTCGCAGGGACATGGCAACGTTTCTGGAGAGGATGAAGCAGGAGTATGGGGACATTTTCACGGTACAGCTGGGAGGGTTTTACTACACGTTTCTCATGGACCCCCTGTCCTTTGGGGCTGTTTTAAAGGAAGCCCGCACAAAACTAGACTTTAAAATATATATTATCCAGGCGTTATACAGAATGTTTGGATATGAATCAATTGAGTCTGAACAGACCTTTCCCCACAGCAAGTACCTAATGGGGGATGGATTGTCGGTAATGACACAAGCCATGATGAGTAATTTGCAGGACCTAATGCTACATAGCCTTGGTGATGAGCAAAATGACTGGGTGGAGGGTGGACTATTTATGTACAGCTATAACATCGTCTTTAGGGCTGGATACCTTGCTCTGTTTGGCAACGAGACCCCCCAGGGGCCAGGGGGCTTGGAGAAAGCCAAAGAGATAGACAGACTCGAATCCAATGCTCTGTTTTATGAGTTTCGCAAATATGACCAGCTCTTTCCCAAAATGCTCTTTGGCGGGCTGTCACCTGGTGAGAAGAGGGAGGCAGAGAGGCTGTTAGGACTGTTCAGGAGTACTCTGTCGGTGCAGAAGGTCAAGGCTAAGGACAATATCAGCAGCTGGGTGTGGGACCAGCAACAGCTGAGGGAGGAGCATGGGATGAAGGAGTCTATGCAAGACCGGTTCATGTTCATCATCTTGTGGGCATCCCAGAGCAACACAGGACCCAGTGCCTTTTGGCTGCTCTGCTACCTCATGAAGCATCCCGAGGCCATGAAGGCCATCAAGGCAGAGGTAGAGGAGGTTCTACGGAAAACTGGGCAAGAAGTAAAGCGCGGTGGTCCTCTCATCGACCTGACCCAAGACATGCTGATGAGAACACCAGTCCTGGACAGTGCCATGGAGGAGACCCTCCGACTGTCTGCCGCACCTCTACTACACAGAGCTGTGCTTCAGGAAATGACCCTGAAGATGGCGGATGGACGCGAGTACGCCATTCGTGAGGGTGACAGAGTGGCTCTTTTCCCTTACACAGCTGTTCAGACAGACCCAGAGGTACACCCCGAGCCCCTTTCATTCAAATACGACCGCTTTCTAAACCCAGATGGGAGCAGGAAAACAGATTTTTACAAAGCAGGGAAGAAGCTGAAGTATTATAACATGCCGTGGGGAGGTGGGGTCACCATGTGTCCTGGGCGATTATTTGCCACCAATGAGCTGAAGCAGTTCATTTTCCTCATGTTGATATACTTTGACTTGGAGCTGAAAAAGCCAGATGAGGAGATGCCTGATATTGACATCAAACGATGGGGTTTTGGAGTCGCTCACCCTAGCAGAGACATTCAGTTCAGGCACAGGCTCAGATTCTAATCCTATAAATCACAAAAGTGCCATATCTCTCATTGTTCACTTTTGCTTGATAAAATGAATCATGTGAGAATGATGATCTGTACTGGCTTTTCTTATTAACTGTAATCTGTGTCTTGATGAACAACATTGTTTGTACATTATTTATAATATTAATAAACTTTTCTACTGGAAGCTATAGACCTTGTGTACCTTCTTCATCATTGTACGTGGATTTATTTTCCTCTGAGTGCTTATCCCTCTTGGACTTATATATATATATATCAACTCCATTTATTTTTTACGATATTATGCCCATTGCCAATATAAATGTATTTGACAGGGACAATTGTCCCCTGTGCAATAAAACATTGCACATCTATGAACTGTTTCAGTGGTGGAGGTGCAAGTCCATTTAAGATCTTACAAATGAGACAAGCATCTGCTAAATGTCTGAAGCTGTCAAAATGAAATGAGCTGTACTTTTGAACCATATGGCAATGGTGGTAAATAATAATTGGGCTTTTGGTCAAGTGTTTTTAATGTCTGTAAAGTGATTCTATGGGTTGTAAAGTTACGCTGCTTTTTGTTTTCACAGTTATTGCACTTTGCACTTGCCATGATATTATACAATCATACAATGCTCAAAATGGTACAAAATAGTTATCATGCTGTTTCATTTATGGTATTCTGTTTTTACGATTCCTAAATCTGTAAATCTGCAACAGTAATCATTCAAGGTTTTGTCATTGGGGTTAGTGCATGTTAACTCTTTTTCTAACTTTTTGTGTATTTTTATTTTGTGCTTTACAGTGAGTGTGAATGAAGTGTGACTGTGCGCTCCGTTTGGTGGTGGTGGTGAAACTATTACATTTCCCCTCACCTCCCTCACTCCCTGGCTTCCTCCTGTGTGGACATCACTGCACCCCTGAGTGTACCGGTAATATTATGAAGCTATAGTGACTGATGACATTTTAACCTAGTTTCTGATACATTTTGTAGTCATCCCCTTTAAAATAGGTTGTTCAAATACATTTCTAACCTGATGATGACCCTTCCTTTTGTAAGTGATTAAAGTAAAGTATTCTGCCCTGAGCCTAAATACAGTATTATATTTTTGTACTGGGAAAAACACGTCTCTGCTCCTCTTTATTTAAACCTGTGGCTGGGTATTCAGGTGTATTGTGCATTATATTATATTCTCTGGGTGAAAGTCCCAGGGTGGTGTATACTCTGGTATTCTGTTTCAGGGCCTAAGTGCCCTGCCGGCTGCCGCCCTGGTCACACAAGCAACACCATAAATTAAGCTTGAGAATCCGGGTTAGATCCAACATACTATAGGCCTTTTTTATTGGCCTAAAATATCGTCTATATACAATACATTAATGAATCCACATGCTACTTAAAGCATAAGGAAAGTTTGAAATTGTTGCCTTATATACAGTAGAATGTTAATGGTTGGGTCACCCCTGTAAAGCAAAATTGTTTAATACCAACAGCCAGTCAGCAAGTGGATTCATGTGTATATAGACAATATTTTAGGCCAATAAAAAAGACTATATATCACATTTCTGAACCCTAACTGCCGGACTATGGTAAAAGTTCAAGTAGGCCACGGGCATGGAATATGTTCATGAATAAATATTCATGAAGAAAAATCCTGCACACTGCTATTTTCATGAATCGGTACCATTGTCCTAAGTCCGTAAAATGTTTATATTTTTGTATTCCTACATGTCTCTAGTTTATATTTTGGTATGATGACTCTTCCAAATCAGTAGCTTAGTGCCAGTTATCGCCAGTTATGTGACCACACCATAGACAACCTATATAAGGCAACATTTTTCAAATTTCAAGCATGTGACGTGCCAAACTAGGGATTTTTCATGATTCTGAATCCATTCAAAGCATTAGTTTTACACAAAAAACAGTCCTTGGGCAAAAAAACATCCATAGCCGTCATCACAAATGTGGGCAAGTACCTAATATGGCCGAATTTAGGCCAAGGAGTGTTTTTCGTGCAAAACTAATGCTTGGAATGGATTCAGAACCATGAAAACCCCCTAGTTTCTTGCAATAGTGCACAAACTATGCTTTGAATGTTGCACAGTGAAGGCAGTGAGGCACACACACACACGGACGGAGTTCAAAACATACTCTCTCCCCATGCCTTTGGCCTGGTGGAGACAATAATGTGTTACATGTCTTCAGTTATTTTCCAGAAGCGATTACTTTACAAAAGGTCTCAGTCATTCAGAAATAGTGTTTGTTCATGAGCTGGTCACTGAGCTCTCATTGACATTCTGCAACTTCCAGGTGTAGTTTGGCTCCCATGAAAGCATCCATGAAAGTGTCATGGCGCAGCCCTGTCACATGACCATGTCCTTTCCTTCTCAAAGCTTCCTTGAACCTGACTAGAGGTGTAATCACTAATCAACAAGAGTATTGAAAACACCTGTGTAAAACTATAAGCCTAAAAGCTAGCTGGTTCTTAATTACTGGAAATCACAAGGGAGAGGAGCACAGTTAGTTTTTCCCCCACACATGAAAGTTGAGCCTGACCTGATCAGACCATGTTGTTTGCACTGTTGCAAGAAGAGAGTGTCATGGGCGTCCTGCTGTCGATCCTGTTTGCTTTGCTGGCCTGTCTACTCGGAGGGTTGTATTATCTAGGGGCATTCCGTCAGCGGCGCCCGGGAGAGCCACCTTTGGCTAGGGGACCTATCCCCTGGCTGGGCCATGCCCTAGAGTTTCGCAGGGACATGGCAACGTTTCTGGAGAGGATGAAGCAGGAGTATGGGGACATTTTCACGGTACAGCTGGGAGGGTTTTACTACACGTTTCTCATGGACCCCCTGTCCTTTGGGGCTGTTTTAAAGGAAGCCCGCACAAAACTAGACTTTAAAATATATATTATCCAGGCGTTATACAGAATGTTTGGATATGAATCAATTGAGTCTGAACAGACCTTTCCCCACAGCAAGTACCTAATGGGGGATGGATTGTCGGTAATGACACAAGCCATGATGAGTAATTTGCAGGACCTAATGCTACATAGCCTTGGTGATGAGCAAAATTACTGGGTGGAGGGTGGACTATTTATGTACAGCTATAACATCGTCTTTAGGGCTGGATACCTTGCTCTGTTTGGCAACGAGACCCCCCAGGGGCCAGGGGGCTTGGAGAAAGCCAAAGAGATAGACAGACTCGAATCCAATGCTCTGTTTTATGAGTTTCGCAAATATGACCAGCTCTTTCCCAAAATGCTCTTTGGCGGGCTGTCACCTGGTGAGAAGAGGGAGGCAGAGAGGCTGTTAGGACTGTTCAGGAGTACTCTGTCGGTGCAGAAGGTCAAGGCTAAGGACAATATCAGCAGCTGGGTGTGGGACCAGCAACAGCTGAGGGAGGAGCATGGGATGAAGGAGTCTATGCAAGACCGGTTCATGTTCATCATCTTGTGGGCATCCCAGAGCAACACAGGACCCAGTGCCTTTTGGCTGCTCTGCTACCTCATGAAGCATCCCGAGGCCATGAAGGCCGTCAAGGCAGAGGTAGAAGAGGTTCTACGGAAAACTGGGCAAGAAGTAAAGCGCGGTGGTCCTCTCATCGACCTGACCCAAGACATGCTGATGAGAACACCAGTCCTGGACAGTGCCATGGAGGAGACCCTCCGACTGTCTGCCGCACCTCTACTACACAGAGCTGTGCTTCAGGAAATGACCCTGAAGATGGCGGATGGACGCGAGTACGCCATTCGTGAGGGTGACAGAGTGGCTCTTTTCCCTTACACAGCTGTTCAGACAGACCCAGAGGTACACCCCGAGCCCCTTTCATTCAAATACGACCGCTTTCTAAACCCAGATGGGAGCAGGAAAACAGATTTTTACAAAGCAGGGAAGAAGCTGAAGTATTATAACATGCCGTGGGGAGGTGGGGTCACCATGTGTCCTGGGCGATTATTTGCCACCAATGAGCTGAAGCAGTTCATTTTCCTCATGTTGATATACTTTGACTTGGAGCTGAAAAAGCCAGATGAGGAGATGCCTGATATTGACATCAAACGATGGGGTTTTGGAGTCGCTCACCCTAGCAGAGACATTCAGTTCAGGCACAGGCTCAGATTCTAATCCTATAAATCACAAAAGTGCCATATCTCTCATTGTTCACTTTTGCTTGATAAAATGAATCATGTGAGAATGATGATCTGTACTGGCTTTTCTTATTAACTGTAATCTGTGTCTTGATGAACAACATTGTTTGTACATTATTTATAATATTAATAAACTTTTCTACTGGAAGCTATAGACCTTGTGTACCTTCTTCATCATTGTACGTGGATTTATTTTCCTCTGAGTGCTTATCCCTCTTGGACTTATATATATATATATCAACTCCATTTTTGTTTATACGATATTATGCCCATTGCCAATATAAATGTATTTGACAGGGACAATTGTCCCCTGTGCAATAAAACATTGCACATCTATGAACTGTTTCAGTGGTGGAGGTGCAAGTCCATTTAAGATCTTACAAATGAGACAAGCATCTGCTAAATGTCTGAAGCTGTCAAAATGAAATGAGCTGTACTTTTGAACCATATGGCAATGGTGGTAAATAATAATTGGGCTTTTGGTCAAGTGTTTTTAATGTCTGTAAAGTGATTCTATGGGTTGTAAAGTTACGCTGCTTTTTGTTTTCACAGTTATTGCACTTTGCACTTGCCATGATATTATACAATCATACAATGCTCAAAATGGTACAAAATAGTTATCATTCTGTTTCATTTATGGTATTCTGTTTTTACGATTCCTAAATCTGTAAATCTGCAACAGTAATCATTCAAGGTTTTGTCATTGGGGTTAGTGCATGTTAACTCTTTTTCTAACTTTTTGTGTATTTTTATTTTGTGCTTTACAGTGAGTGTGAATGAAGTGTGACTGTGCGTTCCGTTTGGTGGTGGTGGTGAAACTATTACATTTTCCCTCACTCCCTGGCTTCCTCCTGTGTGGACATCACTGCACCCCTGAGTGTACAGGTAATATTATGAAGCTATAGTGACTGATGACATTTTAACCTAGTTTCTGATACATTTTGTAGTCCTCCCCTTTAAAATAGGTTGTTCAAATACATTTCTAACCTGATGATGACCCTTCCTTTTGTAAGTGATTAAAGTAAAGTATTCTGCCCTGAGCCTAAATAAAGTATTATATTTTTGTACTGGGAAAAACACGTCTCTGCTCCTCTTTATTTAAACCTGTGGCTGGGTATTCAGGTGTATTGTGCATTATATTATATTCTCTGGGTGAAAGTCCCAGGGTGGCGTATACTCTGGTATTCTGTTTCAGGGCCTAAGTGCCCTGCCGGCTGCCGCCCTGGTCACACAAGCAACACCATAGATTAAGCTTGAGAATCCGGGTTAGATCCAACATACTATAGGCCTTTTTTATTGGCCTAAAATATCGTCTATATACAATACATTAATGAATCCACATGCTACTTAAAGCATAAGGAAAGTTTGAAATTGTTGCCTTATATACAGTAGAATGTTAATGGTTGGGTCACCCCTGTAAAGCAAAATTGTTTAATACCAACAGCCAGTCAGCAAGTGGATTCATGTGTATATAGACAACATTTTAGGCCAATAAAAAAGACTATATATCACATTTCTGAACCCTAACTGCCGGACTATGGTGAAAGTTCAAGTAGGCCACGGGCATGGAATATGTTCATGAATAAATATTCATGAAGAAAAATCCTGCACACTGCTATTTTCATGAATCGGTACCATTGTCCTAAGTCCGTAAAATGTTTATATTTTTGTATTCCTACATGTCTCTAGTTTATATTTTGGTATGATGACTCTTCCAAATCAGTAGCTTAGTGCCAGTTATCGCCAGTTACGTGACCACACCATATACAACCTATATAAGGCAGCATTTTCCAAATTTCAAGCATGTGACGTGCCAAACTAGGGGTTTTTCATGATTCTGAATCCATTCAAAGCATTAGGGCCGATTCATACTCCTGTTTCGGCGCTGTAGTGCCGAAATGATTTCGGGGGGATCATTAGGGGGGATGATAACAGACCTGGAAAGGTCTGTTATCATCCCCCCGAACCCTCCAAACTGGGGTCCCACAGGGATCGGTTCTTGGTCCCCTCCTTTTCTCACTGTACACTAAATCCCTTGGCACTATCATCTCTGCTCACAATATATCCTATCACTGCTACGCCGATGACACACAACTGTTTCTATCCTTCCCCCCCTCTGCCACTCAGGTGGAAGAGCGCATCACCGCATGCCTGGCTGACATCTCACAGTGGATGTCCTCCAACCACCTCAAACTGAACCCAGACAAGACTGAGCTTCTCTTCTTCCCAGCTAAGTCCTGCCCTATGCGGGAGCTAACTATCTCCATAGACAACGCCCTGGTAACGTCTGTCCCAACAGCCAGGAATCTTGGTGTTGTCCTGGACAGTCAGCTCTCGTTCAAAACTCACATCACAGCTGTCACTCGATCCTGTAGGTTCACACTCTATAACATACGACGAATTAGACCGTTCCTCACCCAGGAATCAGCCCAGCTCCTAATCCAGACAACAGTCTTGTCAAAACTTGACTATTGTAACTCCCTCCTTACTGGCCTACCAGCATGTGCACTTAAGCCTCTCCAGCTGATCCAAAATGCTGCAGCTCGCTTGGTCTTCAACCAGCCAAAATTCTCACATGTCTCCCCCCTGCTCCGCTCCCTCCACTGGCTCCCGGTCGCTGCCCGCACAGAATACAAAACCCTGATGCTGGCATTCAAAGCAACCAAAGGTATGGCTCCCCCATATCTTGCAAGTATGATCGAACCCTACAAACCCTCCCGCTCACTCAGATCAGCCAACGCAGGGAAGCTGGAAGTACCCTCACTAAAAACGCCGGGACAACGCTCCACACGTCCCAAACTCTTCTCCCTTCTGGCTCCAAAACTGTGGAATGCACTTCCCATTGCAGTCAGAACTGCAGCATCACTCCCAATCTTCCGCCGTAGTCTGAAAACCCACCTTTTCAGACTCCATCATGGCCCATAGCACTTACCCCACCCCCTTAGATAGCAATTCTAGTAGTCATAGCACGTCATAGTACATATGTGTAGCATAGTAGTATAGATGTATAGCTTATATGTATAGTTTCATTATAGATATTCCACTGTTACTTTCTTAGCTACGCATGTTTCATGATAAATGTCTTTATGTGATGTATTCCCATGCTTTTGTTCTTGCTTAATGTAAGTCGCTCTGGATTAAGAGCGTCTGCTAAATGCCTAAATTGTAAATTGTAAATTGGCTCGTCAGAAATTTTCAGTAGCACCGAAGAGCCGACTTTAGGACGGTACCCGCCCCCCCGAACCTCAAATGACGTCAAATTGTAGGCTCTACAGCGCCGAACCGACTTTTATTCGGCTCTAAAATAGGAGTATGAATCGGCCCTTAGTTTTACACGAAAAACAGTCCTTGGGCAAAAAAACATCCATAGCCGTCATCACAAATGTGGGCAAGTACCTAATATGGCCGAATTTAGGCCAAGGAGTGTTTTTCGTGCAAAACTAATGCTTGGAATGGATTCAGAACCATGAAAACCCCCTAGTTTCTTGCAATAGTGCACAAACTATGCTTTGAATGTTGCACAGTGAAGGCAGTGAGGCACACACACACGGACGGAGTGCAAAACATACTCTCTCCCCATGCCTTTGGCCTGGTGGAGACAATAATGTGTTACATGTCTTCAGTTATTTTCCAGAAGCGATTACTTTACAAAAGGTCTCAGTCATTCAGAAATAGTGTTTGTTCATGAGCTGGTCACTGAGCTCTCATTGACATTCTGCAACTTCCAGGTGTAGTTTGGCTCCCATGAAAGCATCCATGAAAGTGTCATGGCGCAGCCCTGTCACATGACCATGTCCTTTCCTTCTCAAAGCTTCCTTGAACCTGACTAGAGGTGTAATCACTAATCAACAAGAGTATTGAAAACACCTGTGTAAAACTATAAGCCTAAAAGCTAGCTGGTTCTTAATTACTGGAAATCACAAGGGAGAGGAGCACAGTTAGTTTTTTCCCCACACATGAAAGTTGAGCCTGACCTGATCAGACCATGTTGTTTGCACTGTTGCAAGAAGAGAGTGTCATGGGCGTCCTGCTGTCGATCCTGTTTGCTTTGCTGGCCTGTCTACTCGGAGGGTTGTATTATCTAGGGGCATTCCGTCAGCGGCGCCCGGGAGAGCCACCTTTGGCTAGGGGACCTATCCCCTGGCTGGGCCATGCCCTAGAGTTTCGCAGGGACATGGCAACGTTTCTGGAGAGGATGAAGCAGGAGTATGGTGACATTTTCACGGTACAGCTGGGAGGGTTTTACTACACGTTTCTCATGGACCCCCTGTCCTTTGGGGCTGTTTTTAAGGAGGCCCGCACAAAACTAGACTTTAAAAGATATGTTAGCCAGTTGTTATACGGAATGTTTGGATATGAATCAACTGAGTATGAGCAGAACTTTCCCCACAGCAAGTACCTAATGGGGGATGGATTGTCGGTAATCACACAAGCCATGATGAGTAATTTGCAGGACCTAATGCTGCATAGCCTTGGTGATGAGCAAAAAGACTGGGTGGAGGATGGACTATTCATGTACAGCTATAACATCGTCTTTAGGGCTGGATACCTTGCTCTGTTTGGCAACGAGACCCCCCAGGGGCCAGGGGGCTTGGAGAAAGCCAAAGAGATAGACAGACTCGAATCCAATGCTCTGTTTTATGAGTTTCGCAAATATGACCAGCTCTTTCCCAAACTGTTCTTTGGCGGGCTGTCACCTGGTGAGAAGAGGGAGGCAGAGAGGCTGTTAGAACTGTTCAGGAGTACTCTGTCTGTGCAGAAACTCAAGGCTAAGGACAATATCAGCGGCTGGGTGCGGGGACATAAACAACTGAGGGAGGAGCATGGGATGAAGGAATCTATGCAAGACCGGTTCATGGTCGTCCTCTTGTTATCCCAGGTCAACACAGGACCGAGTGCCTTTTGGCTGCTCCTCTACCTCATGAAGCATCCCGAGGCCATGAAGGCCGTCAAGGCAGAGGTAAAGGAGGTTCTGCGAGAAACTGGGCAAGAAGTAAAGCGCGAAGACCTTCTCATCGACCTGACCCAAGACATGCTGATGAGAACACCAGTCCTGGACAGTGCCGTGGAGGAGACCCTCCGACTGTCTGGCACACCTCTACTACTCAGAGCTGTGCTTCAGGACATGACCCTGAAGATGGCAGATGGACGCGAGTACGCCATTCGTGAGGGTGACAGAGTGGCTGTTTTCCCTTACACAGCTGTTCAGACAGACCCAGAGGTATACCCTGAGCCCCTTTCATTCAAATACGACCGCTTTCTAAACCCAGATGGAAGCAGGAAAACAGATTTTTACAAAGCAGGGAAGAAGCTGAAGTATTATAACTTGCCGTGGGGAGCTGGGGTCAGCATGTGTCCTGGGCGAATATTTGCCACCAATGAGCTGAAGCAGTTCATTTTCCTCATGTTGATATACTTTGACTTGGAGCTGATAAAGCCAGATGAGGAGATGCCTGGTATTGACATCAAACGAGGGGGTTTTGGAGCCGCTCACCCTAGCAGAGACATTCAGTTCAGGTACAGGCTCAGATTCTAATCCTATAAATCACAAAAGTGCCATCTCTCATTTCAGGTTTGATTGATAAAATGAATCATGTGAGATTGATTGCAGTACTGGCTTTTCGTATAACTATATATGTATTTTGATAAACAACATTGTTTGTACATTTTAATATTAATAAACTTGCATCCCCCCCCCCCCTTGAATAAACCTTTCTACTGGAAGCTATAGGCCGTGTACAGACTGCCTTTCTTCATCATTGTACATGGACTTTTGAGGGTGTATATACAGGTTTAATGTTTGTTTTTAGTTCAATGTTCGATTTAAAAACGCCATTGACAATGAATGGAAAATGTACGTCATATTGTCCCTCATGACGTCATATTGTCTCTTTATTGTTAATGGCATTTAATGTTTGTTTTGGCACCGTTTGTTTTAGATAGCCATTACATCACCTAATCAACTAGCCCCTCTAGGGACCCCCTCGGTTAAGCTCTTTTCATCGCTTCCTCGTAGCCGTAGGGTCCCTTTGTATTTCTTCCACTCTCTATGGTACACAGATGTACATACCCTCCGTTCATGCCATGCTGTGCTCCGCTTAAGTGGTGGTGAGATGTTTCAAAGATTCATAAAACTGCTATACGAGACAACGGAAACATGGGAGCCGTTAAGTATTTTTAATCTTTTTTTTCCTTTTTTTTTCCAGTTTTGGCTGCTCTGAAACATCTCACCACCACTTAAGCGGAGCGCAGCACGGCATGAACGGAGGGTATGTACATCTGTCTACCATAGAGAGTGGATGAAATACAAAGGGACCCTATTAAGCGATGAAAAGAGCTTAACCAAGGGGGTTCCGAGAGGGGCTACTAATCAACATGAGTTAGAATGAATATATTAGCGCCCCTCACTTTACACGGGTGTGATTTTTCTTTTCCCCCTCGAGATGCGAGTGATTATCCCTCTTGGACATTATTTCTAATATTTATCAACTACTTGTTTATACAGTATTATGCTCATTGCCAATATAATAATGGAATTGGATACAAACAGTCACATGGTGCTCTTTTTTTCCACAGTTTGAAACTTGCCAATTGCCATACATTCATACAATGCTGTAAAGTGTAAATGGTACAAAATAGTTATCATGCTGTTTCATTTATGGACTGGTATTCTGTTTTTAGTTTTTACGATTCCTAAATCTGCAACAATGAACAGATTGAACCTTGAATGAATATTCAAGGTTTTGTCATTAGGTTAAGGGCATGTTAACTCTTTTTCTAACTTTTTGTGTATTTTAACCATATTTTTGTGCTCTACAGTGACTGCACTGTGCACTTGTTTGGTGGAGGTGAAACTATTACATTTCCCCTCACCTCCCTCACTCCCTGGCTTCCTCCTGTGTGGACACCACTGCACCCTTGACTGTACCGGTAATATTATGAAGCTATAGTGACATTTAACCTAGTTTCTGTTGTAGTCATCCCCTTTTAAAATCGGTTCAAATACATTTCTAGCCTGATGACCCTTCCTTTTTTAAGTGATTAAAGTAAGGATTCTGCCCCCTCTCTGCGCCCCTTTATTTAAACCTGTGGCTGGATATTCAGGTGTATTGTGCATTATATTAAACTCAAGGTTATCCGGGCTTAAGTGTCCTGGTCACACAAGCAACACCATAAATTAAGCTTGATAATCCAGGTTATATCCAACATACTATATTCAGGGGGTTTTCAACTGGTGATCCCTGGACCACCAGTGGTAAAAGTTAAAGGTTTGGATAAATTACGGGAATGGAATATGTTCATGAAGAAATATTAATGAATAAAAATCCGGCACAGTGCTCTTAGTGCATGGGTCAACACTGATATTTCAATGAATTGGTAACACCTAAGGTGACCGTAAAAAACAATTTCATATACTTTCCCTACATGTCTCTAGTTTATATTTTGGTATGATGACTCTTCCAAATCATTAGCTTAGTGCCAGTTACTGTAGGCCTATATGTGACCACACCATAGACAACCTATAAAGGCAACATTTTCCAAATTTCATTATGGTTTAAGTAGCATGTGACGGGTCCAACTATGGGGTTTTCATGATTCTGAATCCATACCAAGCATTCGTTTTGCACAAACACTCCTGAGGGCTAAAAACGGCCATAGCTGTCATCACAAATGTGAAGAGGTCATCAAAAATGTGATGAGGCCATCACATTTGGCGTTCACTTCAAGGGAAAAGGCTCGCTCAACTCAGTCTTTTAAAGGTTCAGGCATGTGCTGGGTGCACTCTCAGTCATAGTAAGAGTCTTGTTTAATAATGTTGAGGATCTGCAACAGTAGTCAATCCAGATCAAACGTGTTACGGCGCGCAGGCCTTCGTCAGTGTCAGAATTGTTCAGTGTTAAATTAAAAAGGACTATACAGCCGTATAGTATAGCCGCCTCATTATTAAAAAGGCTTACATAATGGTGAACATGCATATGTCTCATTTCAACTCACAGAACATTACAAAAAGGATAATCGTAAACAGTTTAACACCAATTCCTTTAGGAAATACAGTATTTAAGAAATGGATCCAAAATGCTTCGAAAGAACTGTCTAATGATCAGTCTATAGTTATCCGTAGTAGAGCTGATAAAGGAGGTGCTCTAGTCCTACAGGACAAAGAATCCCATACACACAAATAAAAAGACAACGTTAGCAGATTATTATCCTACTATTAAATTAAAAGTACATTAGATAAAGCTTTGTCTGATCAACTTATTTCTAAAGAAGAGTACAAATTCATGGTATGAACACCCTGTCTACTCTACTTTACACTCTGCCTACAATTCACAAGAGTTGTACAGTACCTGTTCCAGGGCGCCCCATAGTGGCGGGTAATGGTTCTCTAACAGACTGAACCTCTCTCTCAGTATGTCGATTTTCATATGAACCCATTTCGACCTGAGGACGATTCTACAAATGTCTTCTAAATTCTGACAGTTTAAAAAAAAAAACCTATGTTGGTGGTTTTCAAACATTTTCATGTCAAGGACCCCCAAAAATATATGAAATTGGCTGCCGACCCCCATCTGAAAATATGTTGTTCCATGGACCAGAAGCAAAGATTTGAGTTAAAAACCTTCGCTCTGAAAGAAAATATATTCAAAGATTTGCACTACATTTTCATGATATTTCAAAAATAGCAGACCTACAAGCTTGTAGATCTGCTATTTTTCAATAGCTAAAGTATAACATAATGCTTAAAACACCAAAAGGGGTTCCCGCCCAAAATGTAAAGACTGGTATTTATTTTAAACTGCCCTCTTATTTGAGAGACACCACCGATTTTCGGAATAAGTTAAATTCTATCAAGGACATAACGGACTCAGATATTTTACTATGGATACTACGCTATGGATGTAACTATAGTCTGTACACAAATGTACCTCATAAACAAGGGATAATTAAAAGCCCTTTGATATTATATGCAGTCAAGAGACGACCAGGCACTTGACCACTGATTTGGTCATGGACTTAGCTAACGAGGTTCTTACTAAGAATTATTTTAAATTTGATAATGTAGTTTACCTTGGGCAGCCCATTCTCTCCAAACAATGCAAATCTGTTCATGGGAAAATTTGAGGAAGACTTTATATATAATATATAATCCTTTCAAGGCTTACATAAAATGTTGGTTTAGATTTATTAATGAGATCTTTTTTGTTTTTAAACCTACCTTCTATGAACTTTTCCCTCGAAGCTATAGTCCTGAAACAGTGTCATTCTTAGGGCCGATTCATACTCCTATTTTAGAGCCGAATAAAAGTCGGTTCGGCTCTGTAGAGCCTACAATGAATGGACTAGGACTAGCTTCGAGGTGAAAAGTTCATAGAAGGTATTATTAATTATTAAAAACTAAAAATATGTCATTAATAAATCTAAACAGACAGACAACTGTGTACCGTATAGAAATAACTATCTTCACTATACTCAAGCTATCACTCCTCTTGTAAGTCCAGAGTTAATCAGTTGGATAGAACCGGTCTCCTAACTAAATCGCCTTCCGACTCAACAGGTCAAAGAATAGTTTTGTCATTTTCTCCTATTTCTCAACATAATATTAAACATACAGTTAAAAAGCATGGGCATATACTCTCCAGTGACCCTAATATAAAGGTAAAACATTTTCCACTCCTCCCATCTTTGCAATCAAAAGGTCCAAATAGAACCTAATAGACAAACTAGTTAAAAATTATACTTACAACCTCAACATTTCATGTCCTCACTACCCTCAGGTAACTTCCCCTGTAATATCTGCCTTAATTGCAACGCCATGATTAAAGGAGAGGATGTTTTACATCCTCACACAGGTAAAAAAAAGAAGGGATAATCACTTTGCAGAACGAAAAATGTTATCTATCTCCTTAAATGTCCCTGTGGCTTTTGCTATAAAACTAAAAGATAATAAGAACCAGAATCACTGAACATAAAAGTAATATCAGAACAAAAGATGAAAAAGCCCCCATAGCCAGACACTTTAACAGTACTGGACATGATATATATGTACCCTGAGGTTTCAAGGCATAGAATATATTAACCCCTTTAACAGAGACCGGTTATTATTGCAACGTGAAGCATTTTTTATCCATTTCTTAAATGCTGTATTTCCTAAAGGTCTAAATGAAGAATTGGTGTTAAACTGTTTTCTATATGATTATCCTTTTTGTAATGTGGATTCTGTGAGTTGAAATGAGACGATAATTATTTCTTATAATAATATGAATGTTCACTATTATGTATGCCTTTTTAATAATGAGACACGCCTGTATAGTCCTTTTTAATTGAACAGAAATTCTATATAACCATGTCATTTCCGTTGCTATGCAAATTCTGACACAGACGAAGGCCTGCATGCTGAAACCTTAGTATAGGAGTATATAGGCCGAAACGCGTTTGTCTGGATTGACTGCTGTTGCGGATGCTCAACATTATTAAACAAGACTCTTACTACGACTGAGAGTGCAGATTTTATTCTCTTTCTATATGTCATCACATTTGGGCAAGTGAATAAATTACACATAGCTGAATAGGATGGGGCAGGTCTACGCTCCTGTATTTGTATAATAATCAGTTGGTAGTTGGAGTGCCAGATATATTCTGTGGTGGTACATGATGAGAAAGTCTTATAAACCTTGCATAGTTGTGATGTCACGCATGACAATGGAACAATGGAAAAAGAAAGATAAGAGACAAAACAATCATGTACCTTATACCTGTACCGTACGACGTACGTACATGATGAGTGATTAGATAATGATAAAGGGCATGACAGGATTGAAAGGAATTAATGCTGCGTCACAACTAGTTTTATGCTCCTAACTTTGATCAGAGGTGAACAAACTTCTGGTGTTGAGATTGGAGATTGTGGACCCCCAGGCTGTGGATCAAGGGTTTCCACTGATTATGATTGTGGAGGCTTATGGTTATATATTGTTACACTTTGAAACACTTTCGGTGGAAACCTTTTTCAGCTAGCTTTCCCTGCCCAATTCTGCCCTCATTTGCTGTTTTTACGGCACCATTTTCCACTTTAAATCATAAATAAAATGGGCCACAGACATAGACAAGTTTTGCCACACGTATCCGTGTAAGGACATGTTGATGACCCCTGGTTACACAGCATGTCATTATTTTATCACAACCTGAAGGACTGTGTCACTATCTGCTCCTGCTAAGGTGGCGACCATCTTGAAGAAATGGTCGTCATCTTGAATGTTTGCGTAGCCAGCGCCTTTTTCAATAAGAGTGGCCCTTAGACAGTAATTGTGCCAAATTCCATTCTTCCTTGTATCACAATCTGAAAGATTATGTATATCACTATCTGCTCCGCTAAGGTGGTGGCCAATGGCCATGTTGAACAAAATGGTCACCATCGTGGAATTTTGAGAGGCCAGTGCCTTTTCCCATAAGAGTGGCCCTTAGATTGTATTTGTGCCAAATGTCATGCTTGCATCAAAGTGAATGATTCTTATGAATTTTGCCATTAATCTGCTCCGCTAAAGGGGGATCTCTGAATAACAAAGAATAGGACGTATACCAGCACACATAAATGTTGCTCCTCATTTTGACGGTCTTGAAAACAAACATTTTAACATCACAAAGTTTGTATGTGGTCAAAACACTTGGGAGTCCGTATAGCCAAATACCGGTAAATATTAATTTGGCGGTCCTTGACATGAGAGAGTGTGATAAACAGATGAACAAACACTTTCTGTTAACCCATGGCTTACAATATTTGACTTTCTGAAGAGAAGAGAAAATAATGAACTCTAACACAGTTTTTAATATTAAAAAGCATTTGTTGTCTCCTGCAATAGTGCACAAACTATATGCTTTGAATGTTGCACAGTGAAGGCAATTTAAAATGCAAATAATCCATCTGACACAAGACTGGAATTACCGTCAATCAATCAAGTAATAAATGCAATTTATATAGTGCTGACTGCTGACCAAATCAAGTTGTCTCAAGACACTTTACACGTAAAGCAGGTCCGGATCTCTACCGAGACCCAACATTCCCCCAAGCGCTTGGCAACGGTGGCAAGAATAAGAAAAACCTTTTACGGGAAGAAACCTCGAATTAGCTGGAAAACGAATGGAAAAATCCACACAACCAACAAATCCTGCATGTGCTCTTGCACACGGGCACACACACACACACACACACACACACACACACACACACACACACACACACACACACACACACACAAACGGTCAACAGATGTGGTCTGGTGATAATGACAAGCATCTGTCCCTCTTTTATGTAAGAGGTCAAACTTGAGCGTGAGGCAACAAAAGCACAGCAAGAGAAAGAATGAAAATGTGCTTCTCTAATCTCGAAAGCTGCCTTTGGCTTCAATAGCTGGAAAAATAATATATACTGTAGCAAATGTACTAGGCCTACATGATATATATATTCAAGATTCAGAAGAAAAATAACTAATAAAACATAAATCTATGACTCTAAAGGTGCAGTAAGTGTTATTTGTTTTGTTAAAATAAGAGTTAAATAGTGCTATTAGAGTGTTCAATAACATGAATCCCGCTGTCTCACCAGCTCTTTATGAGCATAAAATAAATGTTCAGGTCGGGATACCAATTTTATCGAATCAGGAGAGAGAACAGGATAACCAAATACAATTGGAAGTGATGACACAAAGTGCCCTGTCATTTGAAACTGGAACACTTTACAATTGAAGCTGATAAATGGATACCTCCTGAACGAGTACACAAGGACCCCAATGGAAACAAGCCAACTGGGCTTTCTTGGGTTTAAAAATTTAAACCCAAATTATTTTTTTTGCAGACCTTGCATTGAACTGTTCTTCCCTGTGCTTTTTTATGCAAATTGTAACTGCAAGTATTCAATATCAATCAATCAAAATACAAAATAGTGTAATTGGGCTGTACTACAGCAGATTCATAGCCCTTTCCCGAGGCTGGAGAGATGCTTTCATTAGCCAAGAAGACAATGAAAACCACCATTTTGAGTCTTACTGCAGGCTACTACACTTAGTTTCCCTTTGTGACGGGGGAAATCCAGAATAAACAGACAAATCTATAGATCTGTACACATACATACATCATTGCACACGTGTGTGTGCGCGCGCACACACACACACACACACACACACACACACACACACACACACACACACACACACACACACACACACACACACACACACAGGGGTCTCAAGGTCCAAAGACGTATGTATCAGTGTTAGCTTCTGGGTGAATGAATAAGGCTGTGACAGAAGTCATCCTGAATGAAATAAACAACTAGTGGAGCTCTAGTGATGGAGGCGAACAAACCAGAGAACAATGGGCCCATTGGGAGGTTGCTGGACTCCTGAGTGTCCATGCCTGTACTTGGTGGTGAGGGGTTTTGAAGAAAAATGAGCCATTGTCTAATTTGTCTCTCTCTCTCTCATCCTGCTTCCGAGCTTGAACAGTGAAACCATGCCTCTGGATCCTAGCCCAGGGTATTCTGGGTATTCTATAGCGACCATGGAAAGGTAGGTTCAACCTTTTGGCTCTCGATTATCAAAGTGGTGTGATTGTAATTGTGTAGGAGTGTTGCTTACTTAGTTTACAAGAAAGAAAGAAAGAAAGAAAGAAAGAAAGATATGCACTCTTGCCGAGATTTGAGCTGATTTTATTTAGTGCCCTAATAATGCCCTAGAAATTAGACTATTAAGATATTAGGAGGTTTCCTTTCAAGGAATGTTATTTTGGTTTTCAAGCAAAAACCACAACATTATGCACAAAATAATACAACATAATGAAATGATTACAAATATATATTTTTGCAGACATTTGTACCATTGAGCTAATAGAGCCTGACTGCTTGCTCAGGGGAGACATTGACCATCAGGTCAAACTCCGTGTCAGATCCTGTACGTGTCTATATACAGTAGGTGAGACATTTGAGTCGATCCAAATGTCCCAATAGAAGAGCAGGGAGACAAACTACAACCACCCCAAATGTATAAGTTAATTATTATATATTATATTATATATATTAACTGTTAATATATTTAATATTATATTAACACATATTCTACCATCCATAAACATAATACTAAATGTGTTGGGTGCAGGCTAAGCATTTGATTGATTTAGGTTAATAAATTACACGAGTATAATTCTCATTTGGATTCTAATTTGAATATACAAAAATAAGAAGTGTTATCCTGAAATATGTGTAGACAGACAGATAGACAGACAGACAGACAGACAGCAGGTCAAACCAATAGTGCACTCTTATTGAAAGTCTGCAATTTTACTGCCATCTTGTGGCTAAAAAACATCTAATGATAAATTAATAAATCCAATGCATGCAAGTGCGCATACACACGCACATACACACACACACACACACACACACACACACACACACACACACACACAGTGATCAACAACTCCAGATGACATCAAGATGAAGTGCACAAAAAAGCTAGAGCAAGAGTGCCTGAAGATTTATAGGCTTAGATTAGATTCTCATTTGAGGCTTTTCTTAATTGTGCAAGATGTTCATTACACATATATTATTGTTTCGTCCCAGAATTTTATTATGGCATAATTTCACCACCATAGGATCATTTGATTGTTTTGTTGTTGCAGAAAACAAACCAGGCTAATTTTGGGCGGTGGCCTGCATCACTGTTATCACAAGACAAGTGCCATATCCGTGCTTTACATACATACATACCATGCTTTTTAAATAGATAGCAGGATTGTAGTGTGAGGTACTGTTGCATAAGACATTACAGAGAGAGAGAGAGAGAGAGAGAGAGAGAGAGCTGTTGTTATGAGAGCCTGCAGCATTGCTGTCAGTGTCTGAAGTGCACTGAGTTGGTGTATCTGCTCTTGCACTGGAGAACGGATATGTCAGCGAGGCGTCTGGAAGGAGTTTCAGTTAGCATGTATCTCTGTTAGTCCAAATGACCCTGACTGTGTCTGCTGCTCCTAGGGGGCTTGCCCCAGATCAGCCCACATGACATGGGCAGTTATGACAAGATCACGTCAAAGAGTTAAGACCCCCCCAGCTCCCTAAAGCAAAAGCTTTGTTGTTTAAGGAGAATGGTTGGTGCTGCTGTCCTGAAAAGGTCCCACTGTGCGTGAAAAAAGAATGACCACCGCAACAAAGAGTGGGTACTGTAGCTGTGTGTGTTGAAATGCATGTAAGAAGAAGAAGAAATGGACAGTAGATTTGAAATGAGATACGATTATTCAAATGAACAGTAGATTTAAGTCATTTTCATCTACTGTACACTACAGTTAGAAAGTTCAGTAGCCTACAGTACAGTACAGTTAAGAACAATATTACACTAACTTACATACGTTACTAACTGTATATAGGCTACTTCCGACTTGTATTTCTTGAGTTTACATATTTCCAGAGTAATTAGCAACCCATAGGCCTATCAGCTATCACTTTATCACCCTAGCCCTTCTTCATTCAAGTTGCAGTTGTTGGAGTAGGCCTACTTTGATAGAATGTTTCACTCCTGGCCACGGTGAATGGAAAACTGGGTTCATGGCTGGCATGTTTCACGCATTTTTACATGAAGCTCTTTTGAGTGTCTTTGATATGAGCGACAGGGAAAAGACTCAGTGCACCTCAGTGCTGTTAACCAATTTAACCCTGCATGGCATCCTGGTTTTGGGCATGTCATTTACAGGTGAAAATAAAACATTTAATTTGAAACTTTTCAATATATTTATTTTGTGATAGGTTAAATGCAGATAGGACTGGTCAAAACCTGCTTTATATATTCCTTTATATATTATGCTCCAGCTCGTAATGTGCACTAGAGGGAACATCAGTCTTCAACTGAGTGTTTATGTCTTAAATACAACATCTATGTGGATACATATCGACTGGAGAGAGGATATTCTGACTGAGCCACATTCATGTTTAGAATATTGCAGAGCAGTAAAGCAAAAAAAAACCTCCAGTAGAAAGAGATAACATGGCCCTTGTTTCCAGCAGAACCTTATCAGTTTTATTAGAGAGGGCCTTTTACTCTTGTGTACTGTTTTAAGTGATGACACATGCTGTAGCATCCTGTTTTATACTGCCGATTTTCTCCACATATTGTTCCACCAACGTAATCCATCATCAAAACGTGGTTACATAAAACAAACATATAATGGCTAAATTAAAGTATAAAAAGCAATAAATGAAGAGACTATATATAGTATCAGTCCACATGTTGGCGCTACTCTCTCTCTCTCTCTCTCTCTGCCAACCTGGGGAGAGTCCCGAACTGAGTTAATGCTCCTTCAATGCATGGTGAGTGTGCACTGTGACTTCTTTTCACATGACAGGGGGGAGATTCCCCGGTAGGTCATAGCGTGTGGAAGGAACACGTTATTCCGACTAGTTCCTTTCCCCTCCATCAGGCACCCCGGCTGACCAGGGGGAGGCAGTATAGAGACCAGGATTACTGCATGTTTTTTGTGAGGGTACCTACCTTAAAAGGATCCCTGGCTAATAAGACAAATATGCCTTAATACATTATAATTGTCCTTTGTAACTAAACACCTTAAATATTCAATTTATTTTATAAATAGATGATGTCATATGCTATAATGTGTGGTTTAGCCCTATGAATGTATGGAATATATGCTAATAAAAAAACAACTTAATACTTCCTAAGGTTAAATGAGTATCAAAATAATAGTCTAAATACTTTTTAGCATGTGCATTCCATACATTCCATAGGGCTGGACCACACAAATTACATCATCAACTTGCGACGTGAGTTGTCACTATTGACCATTTGCAGACTGCGGCCATGTTTCCATCAGAGTTTGGAAGCACTTGTTTTCAGTTAAGCAATGTCCTGCTGCCTCTTGCATTATGTGCTAATTCAAAACAGGTGGTAGCCTACACGGAGCAGTTGAGTGATATCTAACGAGCACTTCCAAACTCCAGCACTTAGAAAAAGAATCACCTGCAAGGACACAAAGTAGCTGATAACATGTATACAGTGGCTTTTTATAAAACAAAACACTTTGAGGATAGAAAGAGAATAATTCAAGCTTTCCGTACAGCTGCAATGTCGGTGAGTTTGACGTTGTTTAATACAATCAGATAGGACTTTTCTGTTTGGATGCACCTAGGTAGCACCTTGCCATTAACTTACATGTTAAGATGGCCCCGGTCTGCATATGGAGAGAATTGAGTGAAAGATATTTGTCTTATTAGCCAGGGATCCTTTTAAGACACGGGGAAAACATGCAAAAGCACACAGAAAGGCCCTTTCACCAACCCCACGTAATGGGCGCTGATGACTTGGGATCTTCTACCTGGGAGGCAACATCACTGTGTTCCTTACCCCTGCACTTCATACTGCAGGTTTCACACTAGAAAATACACCTATGCTCTACCAGTCTGACTGACAGCACGGAAATGTCTTGTTTAATGAAGTGCAATTTGCCCTTTTAATTAGACATCATAGAATATATGTTTTTATTTTCATTTTATTTGACATGATGATGTGTGGTCCATAGTGGCAACGTTTCTATTCCCAAAACCATATATTGCCATGGTTCTCTCTCTCAAAGTCTGTGTTTTAATGGGCTTTTGGTAAAATGCCAAAAGGTCTGTGGTCAACAACACAGGCTAGGGATTTTCACATTTTGTTTTACAACAAAAATACGCTAGTAAACACCCCATTCATTAATTTTGAAGCTTTTGTGTCTTAAAAAAAAGCAGCTGCTAACCAGTAGCTAAATTAAACTACAGTCTACACTACAGACATTACGTCATCACTAGTCTGACTGAAGAATTGATGGTGGTGATGATCAACACAATAGTTTATAGCTTTTTACTTGCATTTACTTAATTTGTGAATTGCAGAACAATCTATCAAGAACTTGCATTTGCCACAGAGATTCTTTTCACAAATCCAATGCAAAAATCATATTTAGACTGATACTGTACATTTTTATGGATCAAGGTGCGAACTTAATTCCTTTCGACTACAGCAATATTCCATGTCTCAGCTATAGAATTAGCTGAGACAGTAGTCAATTCATATAAAAAATCTACCCTGAAAATGTTCTGTTGCTTTTTGTACCACTAATATAATATACAAATCAGCTGCCTGCTGCTCGCCTCACTTGTAGAAGACAAACAGTCCAAGCTGAGGGAAGATATGTTCTTCTCGGGTGGTGTTGTTGCCATCGACCTCAAGGCTTTTCAACTCAGTTGCTTCAGTGGAGTCCAGCCTTAGTCTAAACTGGCATTAGACATGCTCACCCAGCGGGTAGAATAGGCTTGACTGAAAAAAACTGGGCGAACACAGATGAACAAATGAGATAGGACTGCCACCACTCTCAGGCAGCCTATGGGATAGCCCTGTCTGGTTAGAGAGCAGTTGCATGTGGTGGAGAAAAGAGGAGCAGGAGCCCAACACTGAGCTGAATGCTTTTGCTCTGGTGTCTTGTGTCACTCTTTTCTCTAGGGGGGGGGGGGGGGGGGGACATCCAAGTCACATGATCAGACTTGATCTGTTACATAAACAGACCCCGGTCGGCTCACATCAACTTTGCTCAGTTATTATGTGTTCCCAAAACTCTTGTGCTGACATTGGTGGGGCCAAGGAGATATGTCAAGATGTTCACTTCTCTATGTCGTCTGTGACTGTTGCATCGCTTCGACACTCACTAGCGCCGCAAAACCCCACATGATTGACCTCCTGAAGGTTGATCCTGTCACAGTATTTTAAATCTCACTCTAATTAACAAGTTCCGTGGGTGGTGTGATTCTGATAACTGATAGCCATCTGGGGTACAAACCAACCATTTTATTCTGGAAATAATACTTGAATCAAAGGTGACAGTCTGCTCTTTCGTGAGCAAACTCAGACTGTCAAGGTGATAGACTGTCGAGGTGATTTTATTTGAACAAGAATCAAGATTTATTGTTAAGTTGTTCAATTCATATACCTTAGATACATAATATATTTCTTCATTGTTAGATTATGCAGTTTTTGTTATGTGACAAACATAATTTAGATGTTATCTGACCTACAGTATATAAAAATGTAGGTGTATTTCACTCTTTTAAAAGCACACAATTAAGTCATTTACACATTCACACAAAAACTAAGACTTACAGTTGCTGTACATAATTCAACTATACCTGTATATACGGTACTCCTGGCCTTGGACAGACTGAATTTTGTGAACATGAACCACTTTCTCGTACAGTTGAATAGACAATACAGAATTTTCAGACATGGTAATATTCAAAGCTGGACCATCTGTCTTTTGGGTGGCAATATGGTCATATTTTGGAGGGACATGAAGCAAACCCCTTTGGGACATGTCTGCCTCGCTGAATCCCAAATGCTCTCTATAGTCTCTCCAGAAGCATGCATCTTTTCCTCCATGGTGCACCATGGGTGCATGCAATGCAATGCCACATCTCTTCAGTCAGACGAGGAGGGAATGTCTGGAGGCAAGGCCTCTGGAAGATGAGTCCTGCAGGCCCAGCTGGCTTGTTTTAAAGCCTGGCTTGTACCATCTACTGTAGGGTTATATACACAGGTGGCGTGCACCGAAAATAGCCAATCTACAAGCTTGTAGATCTGCTGTTTTCCATGCGTATAGTATGAAGTCAGGCTTCAGTGTCGGCACTCTATGCTCAAACAGAACTGCAACGGTAGTTGACTCGCACTCATAACTCATAATAATTTTATATCACAGTAAAATCATACGTCAATGAATCTATCAATGTTATTAAATAAAAGAAGGCCGTTGTGCTGTGCAACGTTTTGTATTAGTATTTTGCAGGATATAATTAAGGGTTATTGCAGGGCTAGTGCAAATAATATGGTAATATGACCATTATGACAGTGACCAGATACATTTCATTAATGCAAGCCAGACACTAAACCGTTTATCTGTTGTCTATTAAAAGTAGTTGCGTTTAGAATGACTTCCCAAACTTCAGAGAGATGGCTGGCACAACGTAGGAATTCCTTTACGATTTCAATCTCACATGAATCATTTGTCTCCTGCTGTGCTTTCTCTTGGCCTTCCTGATTGAAATTGGGACAATCTAGGGGGAAAAAAAGAGAGAACCCAGTGAGGAATTGAGCACATGCATGTGCAATGTGCATGCATGCACATGCAGGGTCAGATGCAGATTACATAAATTTGAGATTCCCATGATTTCTGTACACATGTATAGGCATTATTCTTGACATGTGAAGAAAAAAAATCCCATTGTGTGCTACTGCATTCCACAGACTGCGAGGTGAAAGCTTCAAGTGTAAACACCAAGTCGGAAAAGACATGGGGTGGAGAACAGAGTACAAGCTGTCAACCGGTCTAATTTCTGGCCACTTGCCTGGATGGAAGGTCTAAATATTAGGACACTTGATATGACTGAGCATACCTGTTGGATACATTCTAGCGGATCTACTGAGGCAATGTGGCTCATGTCCCTTTGACACTTATGTCCTCAAAACCCCCAGTCTCTCTCTCTCTCCCCCCCTGACGTTACTGCCACCTGCTTATAACTGAAAGATAATATAGAAGCTGTTTATCTAGAATATATAGTGCACCTGTTGCACTTTCACACACGTGTATGCTTGTGACGTATACCTCAAATATGCATCACCATTTTTGCTAGCTATAGTTGTTGCTATATACAGTAGTATAGGTGGGCGGGAGGCGAGTAAGGAGCTCAGACTATGCAGCTGTGCGTGCGTGCAGAGATGGAGAGTAACCAAGAGAATGACAGCGAGGAGAGAGAAACAGACGGTGGGAGAGAGAGAGAGAGAGAGAGAGAGAGAGAGAGAGAGAGAGAGAGAGAGAGAGAGAGAGGGGAACAAATAAACTATCATGGTCTGTGTTACAAGTGGTGAACATGTGGGTATGGGGGAGGTTGACTACATTTGCGATTAACAAGCTCCATCCCGGTTGGGTGTTTCAATCTGCAGTAAGATATCCTCATGTCTGACCCTTGGAAGAGGGTCATTTGCCAGAGGAGGATTTTTTTTTTTTCTTCCTGGCTTTGTTTTAATACCGTCTTGGGCAGAAGGCTGGTGTAATAGAAACCAGACATGAGTCAGAATGTGAGGCATTCACTTCAACAAGAACTCATAGCGTAGGGGAACCAGGATCAGTTTAAAGCTAAGTTACTTGCTCTAAAAAGTTTGATCCGTTTGTTTTTTTTTGCAATTAGCAAATAGAGGGCAGGTGCCAGCATTAGGATGGATGGTCTATTCGGTGTGTCAGACTTTGCATGGGAGATTTAAGGAGAGCAGAGGAGATATGGACAACCTTCAGGATGGGCCAGGCATGTGCAACTTTTCCAGGTGGGTTCATCAAGATTTTAGTTTTATGATGCAATTTATTCTGTCATGACATTGGAGTTGCTTCAGTAAAATAGTTTTTTTGGAAAATTGGATTGGTGACTGCTTGCGTGCGTCACCATGTGTCAAAATACAATTCTTAATAATAATCATTTAGCTTTTAAATTAAAAGAATAAAAGGTTTACAGCTCTATAAGACGATTTTGCCGTCCAAAATGGCCTGGGGTATTTACATTTAATCCTGAAAAAGTATACTGTACAGTTTAGTTTATGGCCACACCATTGAACATGAATGGTTATTTTTGCATTAGATTAGAAAATACTAATTTGTTATTTAAAGCAGATCAAACTTAAACACTAACAATCAATTCAATACTGACAAAGTGACTAATATGGAAGTCCAAAAATAATTAATGATTTTTCGCTTTTCAGTTTATAGTTAAATTAAATGTTTAACTTGACACACTGGATGAAATTTGTCAGATTTGTCTGAACTGCAGAATCCTTGTTCAGACCAAATTATGAATAACTGTTATGCAACCATTCATCATGCAGAACCTATTCAATTTTACAATTTCCCTACATCTTTTGTATAATGTATATAATTACTACAGTAATTGTAACATAACTATGCGCTCAACGTGGACTATATAGTATATAAGTGATTCAAGAAAAACATGTCCACCACACTAACATTTTGTGGAAATTCTAAACCCGGCCACTCAATAATATCTGCCAGTCACGTTCCAGGACACATGGAAGACATGGCCAAATGTGTTAGATCCTTAGTGAAGCAAATGTCCGCTGTCTTGCCATCCTGGGGCATGTATGGTATCTGGGTTGCCAACTTGCCCATCATAGATGCCATCGGTCTTCATGACTGTGCCCCTCCCTAGTGTCATTGGTGCTGGGGCCTGGAGGGGAGGCCTTGTGGCAGACCAACAAGCCTCGTCTGTTCACTCAGATGACAGGTGACATGGCACTTCCCACACCAGGGAACACAGTGTCACAGTCATGAGATCAACACATGAAGGACGAGGAGTCAGAAACACTACTATCTCCCCTCAGTGTACAGAATCCCTTGTGTCTGAGCACATAGTGGATGTGAGGAGAGTTAACATTTATAACTTAATTGTTTAGACCTGATGCCGACTCTAAAAATGCCTAACCCTAACCCTAACATTTCTGAAAATTTGTATTGATTAATATGTATTTTTAATGATTATGTTGCTACATGTATAGCAACAACTAATGAGGCACAAATGTAGCTCCTGGATTGAAAGGTACAACAACGTATAGGTTGCATCAGGTCTAAATGATATTACTTAGAACCTTTACCCATTTAGACTGAATGCAATATTTGCACCCGTGTGTGTGTGTGTGTGTGTGTGTGTGTGTGTGTGTGTGTGTGTGTGTGTGTGTGTGTGTGTGTGTGTGTGTGTGTGTGTACACGTGTGTGTGTGTGTGTGTGTGTGTGTGTGCGTGTGTGTGTGCGTGCGATGTATGTATTTGTGTGTGTCCTTTTGCATGCTATGGCAAATATACTGTGGGAGCAGTATTACTGTTAATTTACTTAAGTTAAAACAGCTTAATACCCTTACACCATTATGATTTATGATTGTTGTTCATAGTAAAACATCTTGAACTGACTCACTGCTGACAAGATGAAATTCTTTTTTATTCAATTTGTCACCTTCCTGTCAGAGTGTTCAGAACACTCTGACCTGGCAGATGCAGCATAGAGTTAAAATATTTAGATTAGAAGCCAAAATCTTCCAAGTAAAAATCATCAGCAATTTATGGGCATAAACTTTAGCTGTTAACATTTCTATTTAGTTCACACACATTTCTATTAGGTGTATGTGCAATTTAAACCAGGCAGCAAACACAATTAAATACGTGTCCTTGGAATCAGGCACTATAGCCTGACTCCAATGACTGTTATGGAGTAAATAGAGGATCACATTAGTCACAAGTACACCAAACATGACTTCACTAGAAACACAGCATGCTGCATGATGCATTGTGGGATGGCCAGTGAGGACTGGCTGACATCATTCTGGGTGCTGACATGCATTAAGAACATAGGCCGTATTGTTATCTCAGTCAAATCCTTAGTGTAAATTGTACCATATTGTAACTCCAAGAGTGTTCAAATCTAACCAAATTACAGTTGTAATTACAGCAATGAAGTTTTTGTTTTAGGAAAATTCATAGAGAAGGCATGGCAGTTACGTTGGAGAACGATGTATCCATAAGTAACTGTTTATGTATTTTGTTTATGGTGTATCATTGTGTATGTAATTTTTGTGAGTGTCTTGTAAGCCCGTACGGGCTGGGCATCTTATGATTTTTAATAAAAACTATCTATCTATCTATCTATCTATCTATCTATCTATCTATCTATCTATCTATCTATCTATCTATCTATCTATCTATCTATCTATCTATCTATCTATCTATGTATGTAAATTAACACTGATCAGATTGTGCTGTGTATAGTCTTGGTCTTTGAAATACAACAAAAATGGAAGCTGTGAACATTAACAAGCAGTGCGATGTTTACATCTACAATCTCAAACTGATTTTAATGAGTACTGCAGTGGTTGGAGGTGATGTCCCTACTCTTACACTGAACATTTTGAATCAGAATTGGTCAAAATTGGTATCTTTTATTTGATTTTTTTTCCCAAAATTAGTGGAAATAGCAGATTTAAAAGCTAAAAATGTGTCACGATGAGCCGTGCTGTGAGCTTCTATTACATTACATCTGGTATTATCGCTATTTTTCGTACAAAGACGTATAGTCCTATATAGGGTGACACTGTTCATTTCATGCTTTACTTTCAAATTCTCATCAATACTTTTGTGTTCTCTCTCTCTCTCCACAGATTCTAGTTAAAGAGCTTTTAAGACCAACATGAGTTGGAGCTTCCTCACTCGTCTCCTGGAAGAGATTCACAACCATTCCACCTTCGTGGGAAAGGTATGGCTGACGGTCCTCATCATCTTCCGCATCGTGCTCACGGCGGTCGGAGGGGAGTCCATCTACTCGGACGAGCAGTCCAAGTTCACCTGCAACACCAAGCAGCCGGGCTGTGACAATGTCTGCTACGACGCCTTCGCTCCGCTCTCGCACGTCCGCTTCTGGGTCTTCCAGATCATCATGATCTCCACGCCCTCCATCATGTACCTGGGCTACGCCATCCACAAGATAGCCCGCGTCAAGGACGAGGAGCTGAGGAGACACCACAGGATACGGAGGAAGCAGCAGCAGCCGCCGCCGCCGCACACCAGGTGGAGAGAGAACCACGAGGACGTGGCAGAGGAGGGAGAGGACGACGATGCTGAGCCCATGATCTATGAGGACGCCATGTTAGCACAAGAGGTCGGACCTGAGCCTGCAGGCTCCGCCAACCAGAGACATGATGGCCGCCGAAAGATCATGCAAGAGGGCCTGATGCGGATCTATGTCCTTCAGCTCATGTCTCGGGCGATCTTTGAAGTCGCGTTCCTGGCAGGCCAATATCTTCTCTATGGCTTCCGGGTGAGTCCTTCGTACGTGTGCAACAGGGCCCCCTGTCCTCATAGAGTGGACTGTTTTATCTCGAGGCCCACAGAGAAAACCATCTTCCTCCTCATAATGTACGTGGTGAGCGTCCTCTGTCTACTCCTAAATTTGTGTGAGATGTTGCACATAGGAATCGGAAACTTTCGGGACGCCCTTCGCAGGAAGAGAAGCACAAGGACATCGTATAATGGCTACCCATTCTCCCGCAACATCCCGGCTTCCCCTCCGGGGTACAACCTTGTCATGAAGACAGACAAGCCTAAACAGATTCCCAACAGCCTCATTACTCACGAGCAGAACATGGCCAACGTTGCTCATGAGCAGCAGGGCATCAGTCCAGATGAGAACATCCCGTCGGATCTTGCGAGCCTGCACCGTCATTTGCGAGTTGCACAGGAGCAGCTTGACATGGCATTTCAAACATATAGTACAAAAAGCAACCAGCCAACCTCCAGAACCAGTAGCCCTGTGTCTGCAGGCACCGTGGCAGAACAAAATAGGGCCAACGCAGTCCAGGAAAAACAAGGAGCCAGGCCAAAATCAGCCACAGAGAAAGGTGGGACCATTGTTAAAAATGGAAAGTCCTCTGTCTGGATCTAGAAACAACTGTCACGTTGCAAATCACTTCAAACCCTTTATGACAACTGGAGGAGTTGTGTATGTTGGAAGAGACTTTAAACAATAATAAGGGTGGAATATATGATCAATCACAACAGATATAAAGCCCACACAATGGTGGGGTTGGACAATGGGCATACCATTTAAAGTGGCATTAGTCACAGTAGTGTATTGGGGAAATAAGAACAAATGAACACAAGTTCATGTTTTGTTTTTTCTGATCGCATACACGTGACGTATGGCGGTGAGATTCATTGTTCCCATATGCATCTCTCAATCCACAACACATTATCAGAAACCGTGCTATGAATCTTCTTCGTTACTGTAGTGTAGTGTGTCATTTTCACATATCACTGCTTTTTGACATGGTTATTGACATGTATCCGCTTAGTATAACATCTCTCATTCCTGCTGTAACTTCATATGGTAAAGTGATGTTTTTTTGTATTGCTTCAAACTATTTATTTGATCTACTGTCGAACTGGATTCGAAATTTTACTTATAGTTTGAATTTTTAATTGTGGCGAAAAATGAAACAAAAATACTGCATAGTTGCACTAACACTTATTCGTAACAAATTGATGAAATGATTGTTTGCCAAATGGACCTGCCCTTAGATGCATGTATTTGAAGAATTAATATTGGATGTAGCATGTATGAGTGTCACTGGAAGGAGATACATGTGAAATATTCAGATAAAATTAAAATTAAAATAAGGTACCGTATAGAATAGAAGGTCTGAAAGGTCTGCACTGCATGGTGGTCTGAGACTGCAACATACCACCAATTACTTTACAAATACTTGCAGTGACTTTTGAAAGGAGAAAGGTAAGTTAACTGTATTGACAATAATGCTTATTTGTTAAATACATAGGCTACTGATGATTTCTGCAATTTGAGGCAGATAATGCATGCTTTGCAAATGTGCACAACCCCCATCCCCACATAGAAGACCCATCCCATTTAACTCATATTTAGGCATGCTACAGTAGCCTATACGTCTGATGAGCATTCAATGTTTTCTATTTTTGAATCAATGTTTCAAAGTAGTTTCAGTATAATAGCTTCTGCCTTCACTATCGTCATAGCCTACTCCTAGTCCTAAGTGCCTCAAATGTTAAAGATTGTTGAAATGTTATATTCATAAAAATAAACCAATATCAATCCTGCTTTATCAAATAGACCGCTTCATCTCTCTCTCTTGCGCACACACACGCACGCATGCATGCACTCTTGCGCCACCCAATTACCCCAAATTTTATTTGCCATTTTTTACTATTTTGAAAAACATTTTTAAATAGTTCAAATAGACTGTTGATGTAGATCGGCTAGTTCGGCTGTGCCCAAAGTGCACCCCGCAGCTTCATAATTGTATTATGAACAGCCCGCCCAACAGTATGGGACATTAATCTGGGCATTTCCCAGAGTATAATTTCTCAGTGTTTTTTTTCTTATTCTTTTTTACCTTGGTTTGGTAATGTGACATAAGGCTGAAAAAAGGCTGAGTTACACTTTTTGTTCACAGCACACACCTGACAAAACTAAAAGACCATTGATATTAAATATTGATGATAAATAGAATCGTTTATTAAATCCGAAGCTAAATTATGAAGTTGGCCCTTGGGTGCATACTTTCTAATATGGCCCCCTTTGGGGAAAAAAGTTTGGACACACCTGGGCTAAAGTTGAACTATTTTAAATGTTTTTCAAGATTGTAAAATACCGGTATGGCAAAGAAGTTTAGGGACAGGGGGCTCCCAAGCCAAGATAGGGCCAACAACAGTGTGTGTGAGAGAGAGTGAGAGAGAGCCACCTAGTAAGTGACAAGTGTACCAGTGTAGGCTTTCGAAGGACGCGTAGTCTACTCTACTCCCTAGTAGGCAGCAAAACAGAGTGGGCATCGGGAGCAGTGCACTCACTCACACCCTGCACTACCAGCAAACCATGCTGCTGCAAACACTGGCAGCAAGCATATACATATATAGTCCGCAAGTAGCGATGAACAAAAAGGGGGAAAAGAAAACAACCCGCTGTCCGCTGACCCGCTACTCATCTAGCCTAGTAGCCTGGCGCAGAGGCTACTACTCATCATCACCATAGGGATGATCATCGTCATCACTCACGTGTTCTTATTATGAAGCAATGCATTGTGGGAGTACAAAATGGAGCGTGTACTGAGGACTCCCCATGGCCCTGTATGACCTAACCTGGACTCAACAAGGGTACATTTTAGCACAACTAGTAGGCCTTCTCGTTAAATAACTCCATATTTCGGCAAGACTGACGTTACATGCTGCGTCGTCGAATATCGCGTCATTAAATATGACGTCGAGCGGCGAAGGAGGACAGATACTCATACACGCAGAGATTGCAATGTAGGTTTTCTAGCACACTCTTCACAATGAATCCAGTGGCGATATTTTACTTGTCTAAGGCCACGTTTGGGTCCAACAGCTTGCTTCGTGGTTATATGTGTCATTCTCGAACACTCCATGGATGGTATCGATGTTTAACAACAAGTAGCGGATGGATCCCTGTCAAGAAGTACAGTCAAGAAGCGAGTGGACGTGGTCCTGAACACGAACAGCCACGGTATGTGTGTTACAACCTTCATCATCACAGGACCTTGATCAAGATCCAAGGACAAGATACCGGGGCGTTTCTCCAAGGAATTATAACCAACGACATGGGGCTCTTTGAAGAAGAACAACAACGAGCTATGTATGCACACATGCTGAATGTACAGGGAAGGACACTATATGACATCATGTTGTACAGGTAATATAACTGATATTATAATAATGTGTGTGTATATATTACATTTTCATTGTTTTCGTCCATAGTAATGGTCATGTGATGGCAGTAATGTTACTTTTTATCAGCTAAACTAGTAAACAGGTGGGCGTGACCACCGCGTTAAAGCAAGCAAGGCTCATCCGGTTTTGGTAGCCAAAAACGGATGTCTGTGTCTAATCATACATATATTCCATATTTATTCCTAATACACAGCCATAGATCACCTATATCTACTCCCAGTTAGCAGCACGACATGCATGACATAAATGTGGTCGATGCTCAGTTTGCTCACCCAATAAATAATTTCTAAGACTTGGAGTCAGATGTGGTCCTCTAGTTTCATATCCATGTGAAAGTTCTGGCAAAAAACGTTTGTTTAGTCAAATATCTCCACTTTTCCACTTCACTTCACACGGACACCATTCTCTCTGGGCGAGGGGCCCAGAATGACAGCTGGACTTCATTTATCAAAACTTCCTGTTGATCACCACAAACGTTAGCCCTAGAACGGCTCTTGTTGTTACATACAGTAAGTACAGTATTTCACATACAGAGCCATAGAACACCCAGGTTAATTTCTGTTCGGGTTCAAAATGGGCGGCCTAAATGTGATAAATGCTCCGTTTGTACTCGCCCATTAAATAATTCCAAAGACGTGGTGTGAAAAATGGTCCTCTAGTTTTATATCCATGTGAAAGTTCTGGCACAAAACACGTAAAAGTTTGCGGTCACACAATTGGCAGGTGCTTTGCGATAGGTGCTGGGTAATTAATCACACCACCTGCCAATTGTGTGACTGCAAACTTTTGTGTTTCCCTGGTCAATTGGTGATGATGTCTGCGGTAAACAGGACGTATTTGTAAAATCAGTTCATCGATCTTTCCGCCCCCCCTCGCCGGAGAGAAAGGCGTCCGTGTGCATCTCTTGAAAAAGTGGAGATAATTCACTAAATACACGTTTTGTGCCAGAACTTTCAAATGGATATAAAACTAGAGGACCATATTTCACTCCACGTCTTTGGAATTATTTAATAGGTGAGTACAAATGGAGCATTTATCACATTTATGCCGCCCATTTTTAACCCGAACCAGGATCTGGTGCAAGCGATCTATGCCTGAGATACATGAAAATTTACGAAGTATAATTAAATGATCACAGGCATTCTAGGTCTACACAAACGTCCTCACAAATTGACCAGGGAAGCACAAATGTTTGGGGCACACAAATTGGCAGGTGGTGATTAATTACGCAATACGCAGTACCATTCAAAACGCACCTGCACGTTTTGGTAAACGTTTTAATCGACTCTGAAATGGCTTCCAGTAGCAAACATTTATACATAATCTAAATAAATAAGCTGTTTTCTCAGTTCTCACCAGCAACGGCTCTCACTCACTTTGTCTTTCAGTATAAAAGAAGCAGAGGCAGGTTGCAGCTTTCTCCTCGAGTGTGACAGCACTGTAAAAGACTTGATATTGAGGCACTTGAAGGTGTACAAGATTCGGCGGAAGGTGAACCTGAACCCCTGTCCAGACCTCTCTCTGTGGGCAGTGCTTCCCCTGGGGAAAGAAACAAGCCAAACATTGGCTAAGCCAGATATCTCCTCCCCAGAAAAAGCTCCGGTGTGGGAGACTGACGCACGGTCTGAGGCCATGGGCTGGAGACTGGTGCTGGACAATCAAATTGACCCTTTGAGTATGATCGCATCATGCAAGCAAGGTGACACAGAAGACTATCATAGACATCGCTATGCTATAGGTAAGGCCAAGTTGATTTTTATTGCAAAAAGAAATGAGAGGGAAACGTGGGTTTTCATTCCTTGCACCCAAAACATTGTTTAATAGTGTTTTAAAATGATCTGAATTGGATTGGGAGCAAAAAACCTTGATCGGGACATCCCAGACTATCAATATTATATCCATTTCTTGATATTTGACTGGATAATATTATTGTCTGTAATTTTGGATATTGTACTGTACTGTTGTGATATGGCATAAGTGTTCTATAAAAATCTGAATATCTGATCGTGGAATCAGGACATCCCTAATAATTAATGTTTTTTTATCATTGTTCTCCAGGACTTCCTGAAGGAGTTAAGGACCTTCCTCCAGGGGTGGCACTCCCCCTGGAATCCAATCTAGAGTACATGCAGGGCATCAGCTTCAGTAAAGGCTGTTACATTGGCCAGGAGCTCACAGCCAGGACTCATCACACTGGAGTGATACGGAAACGCCTGATGCCAGTACGCCTGTCGCCCTCCGTCGAAGGCCTTGAGGAAGGAACACTACAGACGCAGTCTGGCAAGCCTGCTGGGAAACATAGGGCAGGGGTCGGAGATCTCGGTCTGAGCCTAATCCGCCTTGCTCATGCTAAAGAAGTACTATCAGTCACATCTTCTGATGGCACCAAAGGGACTGCTGAGGCCAGTGTGCCAGAATGGTGGCCTAAAGACTCCAAAATCAAGTGACAGGCTTGATAGTGGATCAAGCCTTCCCAAAGTGTTACATCATGGTTGTTTCACCTTCACGGCATTCATCTACCTGTACTTGATATTGTTTTTGCTTAATTTACAATTAAATGCCATTAAATTAAAAGCAGTATATACTTATATATGAATCTCATGTTTAATAAATATTCAGAGACACTAACCAATGTTTTATTAATTTCCCTTTTATACTTTTGCCTTTCAGAGCAAACATGAACATTCACAGCCACATTTAAAATGCAATACCTCCCAGAATGTGCATACACAACATAGGATGAGATAAACGCATAGTTTCACCACTTTGACATATTGTAATACTGTTTAATCATGACACCAGTTGAAGCCATATGTCACAGGCTACAGATGGCAGTATTCAACCTATTCCTGGTAAGGAGGATGCTGCCCTCTTGTGGAGTGTATGGTCTCTCGAATTTGCTGCAACAGGCTTTCAGGTTGTGAGCTCAGAGCCGAAGGATCCAGGCGCTTAAAGTCCTCATTGCAAAGTAGGCATTCAAGAATATGAGCCACTCTTTGTAGATCAAAGGCAGCATGGTGAGGTCCAAGTGTAGCAAGGGTCTCTGACAAATGCTTTGGGTAATCGGAGGAGTTGCCAGAGGTGCTAGAGCTCAAGAAGGACATGCGGTTGTCGGCAATTATTTTAAGGAACGAGGCAAATTCCACATAATCAATACCAGAGCAAGACTTCATGATGACCTGGGAAAGTAAAGCAACATATCAATAGACAAACAAAATATAATGCAGAATATACAGTGTAAATAACAGCATGTACGGTAGACTGATAAAATAAATATGTTTTCCTCCAGTACCTGGCAGTGCTGGTGCCAGGAATCCATGGTGTTTCTCCATTCCTCTATCTCTCTTTGGACAGCAGACAACTCATTTTGAAGGAACTGCCACATTATGTCAATGTTGCAGCCATTCAGCCAATTATGATTGATGGAGATCGTATCTTCCTGCAAGACGGGTAAATGAAAGTCACAATCGGTGACTAACACGCCACACCAATATACACCTGTTTTACACCTAAGAAGACTACACCTTTTACATCTAAATAGACTAGTCTAGACAGCTCTGCCTCCTAGAGAGCCAGGCCGTAAAAGCAGTCTAATATTTGAGGAAAAAACATGAATTGGTGGACTGGACATTGATTTACAGTTCTATGAGCACACACATAATTATACTGAATGTTGAATGAAAACAAGTCATGAGAAATGTAGAGGAGCATCGATCTTTAGAATTCTCCCCAGATCATAACATCGATGAGACTGAGTGAGAACATATCTTTACAGTTCTTACCAGATTATAAACTTGATGATGCCAACCACTGGGAACAAATATAATTTCACCCGCCTCCTGAATGATTTCAAGAGGTTGACAGGCTTCATCAAAGTGTGGGAAAAGCCCTTTGTCTTGAAGATCAGGTGAAGTTACATCATAAGCGAGGTTGCCGTGGCTGTCTCGTAAATACTCCTCCTGGCCTGGTGGATAGAGGAGCCATTTTTTCCTCCCACAGATGTTTGCAGACCAACTATAGGATCTGAACACATCAGCATGGAATGGAGTCCTAGGAAGACCGAAGACATTATATAATGTAAGTCATTCTGAAGAAGAACGATTGTACAGCTGTCTGTGAACATCTCTTTAGTGCTTCTAGAGCAGTGGTTCTCAATGTAGTGACTTGTGCGGGTTCAAGGGCATCCCCAGGACCCCAGCAAATGATTGTTAGGAACTAAATGGACGGTTATGGGTTTGAGAGTGTACAAATGGAACTGTGCAGGTCCCTTTTGTTCCATCCTATTGTTTCATTTGTACAGACAGACACACACACCATAAAGACTTTGAGAACCACTGCTCTAGAGATGAATGAAGATTTATTTTCATACCATGAACCTTTGGGGCCCATGTAGACAAACCGATAGTCATCCACTTCAAGTGCATCCCAATATTCGTTGAGCCAGTCAGAGGAAAAAAACACGGGTGTTGTGTAAACACCATGATCTGGAAAATCCCTGTCACAAAGTACCAAACATTAACTACTTTAGCCCTATTAAAAATAGCAATCAAGCAATTGCTGATCTACAAACTCACTTTATTTTGAGATGTGAGTCTGTAGATAGAATTTTTATTTATTAACTTTTTAATGTCACCTTAATGATATGCACAAAATAGGGACACCGGGTTTGTTAATGTCGGTCAGTATTCATGTTCATCATTGGTAGGCTAAATAAAGTATTGTATAAATGCAATCAGTATCAATGTAAGACCTTGCCATATGCCAGTCTTTCAGGTAAAGGCATCCTTTGGGCGATGAGTGTCCATTCTGGATATATTCCTTCCAGTAGTGTATGAATTCTTTAAAAGGCATAATTTGCTTGGGGTTTGCATTGTACTCCTTAGCATTACAGTTTGCCACAGGAACTGAGGTCTCATCTGCAAGGACAGAGGACAAATAAATAAAGCATTACTAGCAGCAGAAACTATACATGTATTGACAATTATGCGTATTAGTTATTACATTGTCAATAAATTGTATTCACCAAACTCTTGTAGCAGTTTCTGAAAATTAGGTTTCCCCTCTTCAGTCACCCATTGTTTTCTACATTTCCAGTCCTCAGTAAATCTTCTTGAAAACATACATGGGTGATTAGGAAGCAAGGACTTTTTGAAGAATTTAGAATAGCTCAAGTCCTTGTCAATATAATCCACAAAGTGTGAAGACCAGAACTGCTCATAAGACTGCCTTGGTATTTTGACAAGACTGCAGCAGTTATGGTAAGACTCCCTGTCCATTATTGTAAACAAAACCTCGGTTGGGTAAATTGCAACGGTAGGTAAGATAGGCTAAAAGCTAGCTTGCTAAATGCTACATTATATGATGTCCACTCTGTTTCAGTTATTTCACGTTTTATATATAGTCAATAACATTGGCAGATAGACAATATTAACCATATTTTTTCAAGACTTGTCTTCGTTTCCTGGATACATTCCCACGTCGTGGAATTTATAATCGATCTTCTGCACTATTATTTTCTAGCCGGATAGTAAAAGCTACTGTACATGCGCCATAGTCCATACGTCACTTCCGTAATAAACATTGATGATTTTCTATCGTCACGCAGAGGTAATCTTCGTTTAGTGTGTCATTGAGTGTGAAAGCGAATATGATCAGAGACGTTTTATAGCATTATAATGACGGCGTCGTGTTTAAATCACTCTGATACTCAGCTCGCTAACGTTAGCCTACGTTACCATTAAAAGTTATAGTGTGAATCGTCTCCAGTCCAACCTGGTCCAGTATTTTCCAGGACCCTTTCACCTCCCGAACAGGCTCACAGATTCGGATCACGGCGTGAATAACGTATGCTCAATAGGTCTATATATAAATCAGTATTATTGATTGCAACATTGCATGTGCTTGGTTCACATTTAACCATTGAACTCAATTTGTGCCTCTTTCATGTTTAGGAAAGCAACACTGTCCAAAATGAGCCGAGACATTCCCATCCACAGCTGGCAGGGTTCCTATTACATCAACTGTGAGAAACGGTGGGAAACTGGTACCCTATCCCTCACCCGAACCATGGTCCGTTTCACTTCTGACCAGACAAAGGAGACTGTGACCAGCTTTCGTCTCTCCTACATCATGGAGATAAAGATGGAATCATCCAGCTATATCTTCAGCACTCTCACGGTCCTCGAGCAGGGCAATGTGAAGCACTGGTTTGGTTCCCTGAAGCCAAACAGGGTGGTCATTTACAATGTCCTGGAGCATTTCTGGAGAGAGCGTCTCCTGTCTCCCTCAACAGAGACCCAGGGGGCGGAGGGGCCCTCCAAAGGCAGAGAGCTCATCAGCCTAATGGCAGGGGCCCAGAGACGACTGGAGGACACAGGCGTGGTCCTACACCACCAGGGAGAGCAGTTTGATAACATGATGGAAGGACTGGAAAAGATTGACTCTGACTTGGGTGTTGCAGACAAGTAATTGCCTAAATACTCTCTATCACTTAATATCAAATCAGTAAATCATAACTAGCCTACTGCACTTACCTGCATCATTGAGTGTTAGTGTTGAGTTGACTTAAAGTCATTATGCAGTTAATAAGGTATGGATGGATTTATTACATCAATATTTCATATCTGCAAGTTGATTTTCATACCACACTTACGAAGGAACTTACTTATGAATGGAACCCAGAGGCATACTCTAAAATCAAACAAACCATGGTGTGCTTTGGTTGATAGCAATGTCAAATATCTCGTGTGTCATAGGCAAAGACATACAGTCCTTTAACATTTTGTAACTAACCTACAATATGTTCCACCATGATGCTACTGTGGTTGGATGCTTGGGTTAGCTAGAGGGTTGCACTTGCAATACACATTACACAACCCAGGCCCAATCTAAATGTCAACTGTCATTCCGTGAGTAGGATTCTTCTCATGACCCTTGTCTGTTCTCGCTGCAGGTTGCTGACAGAACTAGAGTCTCCTCCCTGGTGGCCATTTGGTAAACTGCCCTGGAGGGCTCAGCAGGAAGCCAAGGCAGCGTACGCCGAGAGAGCTGCTGCCGCTGCTGGGAAGGGCTCCACGATGCACAAGGTGATCAGCAGCATCCCTGCCGTGGTGTCCCGGGGCGGGGAGTCGGACCTGAAGCCAGGGTGTCTGTTAGTGTTTGTGTCCTCTCTGGAGGTGCGGGACACCAATCACCATCTCCTGCACCGCTTTGAAAGGAGCGAGGTCGACGACATCAGGGTACACAACCCCTATGAGGTCAGCATCAGGCAGCGCTTCATCGGCAAACCGGATATTTGCTACCGACTTCTGTCTGCCAAGATGCCAGAGGCAATGGCAGTGCTGGAGATGCAGTACAAAAAGAAGGTGGAGTACACCTGCGAATATGCTGCCTTCAAGACAAGTCCTGCGGCCATTTCTCCGATGGACGCAGAGGGTTCAGTGTGGAATGAAGGTCAGTAGACAGCACAGTGAAATCTGAAGTATCTAAGGGCCGATTCATAGTCCTACTCCTATTTTACCACTGTTTTGGCGCTGTAGTGCCGAAATGATTTCGGCTCGTCAGAAATTTTCAGTAGCACCGAAGAGCCGACTTTATGAGCTACTTTCCTGTCAAGAAATTCCTTGCATGTGATTTTTTTCTAAGTGTTGGAGTTTGGAAGCGCTCGTTGAAAATCACTCAACAGCCCATGCGTACCACGTGTCTTAAATTGGCACATGGTGCAGCAGGAGGTTGCTTTACTGATAACGAGTGCTTCCATACTCTTGACAGGAAGTAGCTCATGATATGTACGGTGGATTTTTATGAAATAAACACTTTACAGATTGAAAGAGGATAATTCAAGCTTTCCCTACAGCTGCAATGTTGGTGAGTTCGATGTTGTTTAATAGAATTAGATAGGACTTTTCTGTTTGGATGAATGGGCTGTCTATGGGAAGTAGCACCTACTGTAGGTAGCACCTTGCTGGCAAGATGGCTGCGGTCTGAATAAAGACAATAGACCCTCACAGGAACATTTTACTCTTACAGAGTTAAATCACCTCTCTGGAGTTTGCCAAGTTTGTTTGGTTTCCTTGCTGTGTATTTAATGTACTGCAACATTTGACCACGGTGTGGCGCTAAAGGTCTGCATTTTCAATACAGCCCGCTGTAATGAAGACGCTTGCAAGGAAAAGTCCTACAATGTTATTGCAAGCACCGCAGCAGTCTCAATATGACAAAATGACAACTGTAAGCTGCAACACATAATACACATTGCTACTGCATATGGTTCTGGATGTCTTTCCTTTACAGAAATGCTATTTTTATGAATATATCGCCTCATTTCTGGTGCCTTATACAGTTGCCATACCGCCAGTTTACTCTTTGGTTTCCACACGCACACGCACACACACGCACGCACGCACGCACACACACACACACACACACACACACACACAGGCACACACATACGGACACTTCTACTTCAAGGTGGGCTGTGTTTGTGTCGTTTCCATTCTCCACCCATGGAGTCAGGTTTGCAGCAAATGTGCCAGGAGACAGAGGTCCCCATGGAGATTCCAGCTGGGGAGCTCTCCCAGGTGCAGGTGCATGTGCTCCGGCCAGCTGTCAGCCAGGCTGAGGCCCAGGAATTGAAACAGGTGAGGTCTCCCACAGCCTCTATAGACATATATGACTTGCACCGTTGTTGGTTACCTTTTAAGACTTGGTCACACTCATATGACGGCACTGGGCAGGGTCATACAAATGTTATGTCTATGGGCAGAAAATTATACACTTTGCCTCAAATAATGGCTACTGTTACTGTAAACCAGACTCTGGGTTTTTCGGTAAAGCATGTTATGATGAGCATTCGCTGTATGGTATGTAAAACTGATGTCACGACACAATAAGTTTGAGAAAATAAGCTGCCCTCCACGTGAAAATGAACGGGGGAATGTTATAGAGTACAAATGTTATTTCCAGTCCAAACCCACGATTCAGTATAATGATTTTTATTTTTCATCCTGTATGTTTTAAATGCTAGTTGGTGAGACCACAAACCAAAGTCTGTATTGGGTTTAAGAGAGGGAAAGAGACATGGTCAGTTATTTGGTCAGACGGCAGAAAGTCTTTCCATACAGGACCATATAACACTGAGTTGGGTTTAGATGCACGGTCTGTGATGACAGAACCCAAACAGTGACGCAAATTCAGGACAATTATTTTTCATTTAGCGACATCATTACAGGTTGCTTAGAATGAGAAGGTTTGTGTAAAACTTCTGTGCATATTTGTTTTACTAACCCATACATAATTACTTTCATAAACAGTTTCCATTATGTATTTGGTCTCAATATAGTCGGCGTTAGTTAATGCCAATAGTTTCTTGTTAGGACTAAATGGGAACCTGGCCATATCATAGAAGGCCAATAAAACATATCTTGAATCAGGCTTTGTGAGCACTTCACAATGGCTATCCAGTTAATTATTATACATTATAACAGTGTCAACAAATGTTTAAATGTTTTTTTATCTTAGTGTAAGTCGATATCGCTCTTGTCTATATAATCATTTTTCAAACAAATTCATCATGGCGGTAACAATTAGAACTAGTTCAGTGTTAATGTTTTGGGTTGTCTATTGTTTCTGTATCAATGGCTTTTTGTCTACAGCTGATACGTTATAATAGCTAAGACTTCAAAGGATACCAATTTTGACATAATGCTACACTTTTGGACACACCCTACTCTTAATGTAATTCATGGCAATAGAACAAGCTTCAGTGGTTAAAGAGCGTCTACTATTCTGCCTTAAGTGCTTTTAGCAAATGCCCCGCTTTGTCCATGCATATCACGCTGAATATTGTTTGGAATTGAAAATGTCCTTGAAATTAACTATTTCAAAAGAATGACAAGAGTTTTAGTTTTATTTTTGTAATAGTGCATTAGACTAAATGTTTAAATTTGGGGGTTTCTACATGACTTACTTCTTTTAGCCATGATATAAGCAGTTGCTAAAAATAGTACATTTCTCTGTTTATTCAATGACGCACCAGAACTCCTGCAAATGTAAGAGTATATGGCATGATTAGGTCATATTAGCCTAGTTTGAAGTATTTCCATCACAATCCAACATAGTTGTCCGACCTGAAAGATGGAATGCAGTTGTCCTTTGGTGTGTACAGAAATACTATCTGTTTTCTAACTCCTGTCTGGACCAGTTCCTGTGCGCTGCTGCAATGTCCACGTTTGCTGGCCAGTGAAAACTGACATAATGTTAATGGGTGTGTGTGAGCGTGAGTAGGAGAACATAATATTAGTTTAGAAACCATGGTGGTGGGGTTTGGAGTGAGTGTTTATTAGGTTTTGCTTGGCACACATCATGGTTTATTTAAGTTGTTCCATCGACCATAACATACACAGTTGTTAGACCGTGGAGATGTAGTCGTATAATTCACTGAACGCACTAAAGTGAAGACAACAAATGTTATTGTCCGTCAGATATCAGTGACTCCAGGAGACCAGCCGATGTCTTTTAATGATCACATAGACACATACACCATAGCTATCATATACCTAGCTATAGCTATCATATTGGTCACTATAATTGTATCACAGCTGGTGTCAAATTGTAATGCTGACATTTCGTCTGCAGCCATTTTTATTAGCTTCCCATTTTCTGTGTGGCCAGCCAGGGAAAGAAGAGAGAATTCTGAAAAAAGGGTGAAAAAAAAAGTCACCTATCACCCCTTTTTCTACCCACTCTCTATATTCCACTGAGATAGTACCTTAATTCTAACTCACTGACCCCATCTTTATATGGTCTATCTCTACATATGGTCGAAGTTTCATCACTCCCCTTAGCTTCCTCCGTCTCCCCCCGCATTTCTGTGTTGCATCTCCCCTTCCTTTATTTGTGGCCCCCTCCATGCTCGTCCAAGTTCAGGCAAACTAATGACATGTACTTTGTCTTTCTTTGTCTGTGTCTGTGTGCTTGTGCGCGTGCGTGTAGATTTTCATGCAGCTGAAGAACCTGGCTCTGGAAGCCGAGACGGAGCTGGAGCGCCAGGACGAGGTCTTGGATGCCGTGACCGGCTCCACAGAGCGGGCCACCATGCACGTTGACAAGCACACCTCGCGCATGAAAAGATTGCTGTAGCGGCGTTCACAACCATCAACCAGACGTAGCCGCGAAATACAGCGTAAGTTTCTTATCGTTGCTATTTTGGAACCGTAAAGGTTTCAGACTGACTTGCACAAAAGGCAGACCATGCCAAACGTTGAACGACCGATTATGTTGGTTACTTATAGGTTTCCTACTTTCGCAACTTTGAATGCTGTTATAAATCTGTTTCAGTTTTAAGTACACTATAGTGAATTCTTCTGCGCTTCACTGAGCAACCTTGCCAAAATCCTCAGTCGCACAAATCCTTAACTCAATGTGGGGCTTTGCTCAAATTATATTCTTATATTTGTTTCTCTCAGAATGTGGTTATCAATCCTAAATTTGCCACTGGGTTACATTGAAAAAAGCAAAACAAAAAAGAAAAAGCAGTGATATTTCCAGCATAATGTTTGGGTCCAGTTTTAACAGACTCTTCGATATGCGACTGCGTTGCTCCCAAACTAGACAAACACATGTATTTGAAGTGACACATCCAGTTGTAAAAGTGCATGACAGACCTGATCTAATCCCTTTACATGATGTAATGGGCGACTGTTATCCTGCCACATCATCTTCATGCTGTTCCTCTATATGCTTTTGGCAGAAAGTTGCATGAGATTACACTTTGCACCGATGGAAAAAGGTCCGTAACATTCCCAGAAACCTGGGCATGTGTTCTATAATAAAAAATGAATGTGAAATAAGTAGTCCCAATAGCAGATAACATTGTCAATGGCGTTAGTTAGTTTTCCATTTTGTGATCCATTACTTTGATCCTTCCATTTTAACTGGTAATTGTTTGTCTGCCAATGCCCCTCCTGTCCAGGTCCTTGGCTCACTTTCTGTGGACACAGTGTCACTCTGGCTTCGCGTCTTGCATGTCCCAGTGTTACTGTTTTGCATCAAAGAGAAATATTATATCATTATCGGTGTATAAAAAAGCAGACTATAAATGTGCAGAAGTCCGGGAAGTCTTGAAAAACACAACAAAAAACACATCCTTACTGTATGTTTTAATTTAAGTATAATAAAATTATATAGGGTTAGGGACGGGTAGGGGACGTCTACACAGCAGCATAATGTACATTAATAGCTTATCTTATAAATCTATTAGGTGTAAATTACATGCTATAATACTGTAATTCTGTGATTTATTGTTGTACTAATTTAATTTGTAATGATCTGTTATTTATTCGTTATTTTAACTGTGTCGTTTTTGACTTCCCTACTATCCCTAGTAATAAAATGGATGAAAGATATAAATACCTGTACTTTTTAGGTCTACTGGATGAAAGATATAAATACCTGTACTTTTTAGGTCTACGTACTTTAGGTCATTCGAATGGCAATTCCTATTTAGCTGGAACTGATATGGGGAAAAAAGTTTTGAAGTATATTCCTGGTTAGGTAACACATATCAAAACAGGGCTGCCATATGAAAAAGTGGCATGGAGAATGTCAAACGCACGCTAAATGGAAAAGGAAGTTATTTGGGAAGTTATTTACTGTTTCTTAGTGCCATGAGTACCGTTTCATGGATATGACTCTCTTTGTAAACCTGCCATGGGGCTATTATAACACTCCTCTGGCTGCAGATGATTGGCATTTTCTGTTCACCACCTCTGTTGGGCAATTTTCACGAGAAAGGGGGACCGCTGCGAGTTAGGAGCCCAGATTCATTTGATTTGGCAAGCAGTTGGCACTTTCAATTATGACTCGGGAAGAAGCCTTACTTTAAAAGGGAGTGAAAAGAGGACCAGCAGCCTCGCTCAACAGCTCTCAACCCAGTCATTATGAACTTATCACTTCAGTTAAACACAGCCCACCATTATAGATGTGAGAGACCCATAACATTTAAGCACAGGATGACACAAAGGAATGACCGGACATGGCAGTGCTGAGATTTGTTTTTTTCAGTTTGTTTTTTTTCTTTCTTTTTTGCTCGGGAGAGAATATGTTTTCACAGTGTAGCCCATTTATTTTTGTTGATTTGAGTGATAAACAGTCAGATTTTGGAAGTCCCAAAACTCCAGAAGCATACCACATGGTTATGTGAATTCCAACCCCTAAAAAAAAAAAAGGTTAGGGAAATAGAGCACATACTGGCGTGGTTTAGAAGCAGCCTTGCAATACGAGGAAGTGGTGGCGGTCTTGTCTGACCACAGATACATGAGATCCGGCTTTGCCTTCCTAACGGATGGTATGGAGACACGAGGGATTCTGCTGGCCTTGACTTCCAAGTCTGTTTACTTGATAGTCCCTGTGGTTGAAGAGAGCCGCTCTCATACAAGGAGCGTGTCTCAATTGATGGTCAATCAATCAACCCTCGCTGGGAAAAACGGCAGCCTGGGCTTGTGGGATTCTGTGAGGGCACAATGTGGCTTGCACTCTGCTCCAAAATGAGGAGGTTTTTTTTGTGATTGTAATACAAACTTAAGTTAGAGTTGTCATCTCATTTCCCATCGGGAAGTCAAAAGTTGTTTTTCCTCTTGAATTCAGAGATGTTTTGACATCTGACGCAATGTCCTGGTAAACTCTTTGTTTTCCCTTGCTTGACAAGACGTGTTATTTTTGTAATGAATTTAGAATTATTTAGAGAAATCATTTTATTTTTTTATAATGTTTGAACGCAATATGTAAATACAATTGTTTGTGATCCAGCACCCATACATTGTTTACATTATACATTATATTTGGCTGCACGCAGTATCAGTATTTAATTAACAGTTTTGCATGTTGACTTCAGAAATGCATATGTTCACGCTCAGCGCACCAAATCACGAGTTACACTTTATACAGAAAAGAGTGACACCGTCATGCTACGAAGCATACATGAGTCTTCCAAAGCATGTCTGACTGTAATGGCCTCATTTTTGACTCATGTCCTGGCTGGCCTCTCACTGGTGCAGGTGTTGCTGCGTTTCCTTTTGCTGAGGGAGTTTCTAGTTTCAGGAAATAAGGCCTGTTGGTTAATGTTAGAACTGGGAGAAAAAGTTCCTGGAAGGAAGGTGCCTGAGTCCAACCACGGGGGCTGGACTCCAGAAGAAAGAGATATGACACACTACATCACCATAATGCTATCAGGACATAAGAAAAAAACATACCATTCTGTTTGTAGTAACATCTACTGTACATTAGACATATTCCTTATGTGTCAAGCTTGTATTGCACATTTACTTTTAATAACATTTTGCCAGTTCCCATTTAATAGTTTATCAATTTCTTGCATGCATCTTGGTCAAACTTTTTACGCCTCGATTATTTTTTTCTTCTGTGGAGAAGAAAAAATAATCCGTATTTAGTCTATATGGCTGATATGGTACTTTCCCAGATGCTAAGCAACATGATGATTTAATTTGTGCCGTGCCAATATAGTATTGTCTTTGGTCCTGGCTGTGCACTTTATCTATACTAAACTATCTTGATCCACAAACTTCACATATTTGTTTAAACCGGCTTATAGGCAGTCAAGCTAAATGTATCACATTTGAATTATTTCTCAGAATGTCACCTTAGAAGAACACTCGGTTCTACCTGTAATTCGAGCAACTTATATTGGCAGAGTTCCAAAGATGACTGCACCTGTTTGTTTGTGGCGGACTGGAAGTTTATTCTGAAGGATTTCTGATAGACTGACTGGTTCAGTGGATGTTGTTATGGTTCCCGTTCCCTGTTACAATGTCATGATACTGTCACTTGTTATTAGGTTCAGTAGGGGGCAGCAGTGAGTTGATGATGACATTTAATTGATGATCACAAAAACTGGACCCTCACTCAGAATGTTCTGCTGCTGGTAAAAGGGCAGCATTCATTTCTGCTATCCTGCTACTGTGATAGACCAATTTGATTGATTTAAGTATTTATTAACAGTTTGCAGAATGGGTACATTTAAAATGAAAGCACAACTCAATACAAAAACCGTCCGTAGGTGCCTGTTTTGTCTTAATGGCTGTTGGTAGGGCGGCGTGCCACATTTTGATGGCATAGGAATGAATTTAGTCCCTTGTTTGTGCCAAATCTGGGTTGCACAACATGGTTTGTTGAACCCCCTCTGGTGTTGTGGGTGTGGGACTTTGTTGACATTAAGGAAGTTATTTAGACAGGTACATGTAGTATGCAGTATATTGAGCCAATGAAATGACTGATATTGCTACCACCCAGGCAGCCACCAATTATGTTTCTCCTCTATGATTTCAGAATCATCTTTGTCACATCAAAGTCAAATGGTTTCCATTGTGCTATTTTTTCCCAAGAAAACACAGACAGGGAAGAAAAGGGGGGGGGGGTGTCCCATTGCAATTTCGTTTGTGCCTTAGTCATAATTTCAAATTAAAGGCTTGCACCCCCGCACTTTAATCCTTACTTTTGGAAATTTACAGTGAGCACTGAGCACCGTAATGGAAACCTACCAACCCAAGTTTCTTTTGCAGGTCTTGTTTTCGTTCTGAAACCTTTCTACTAAAAATGCATCACACTCCTCTGCTTGGAGTGAATATAAAAACACAATGGTCAGGAGTGTACCTTTGGCAAGTGTGAGGAGGAGTCCTTTTTTTTTGTGATGACTGGATTATGTATTCATTAAAATCCCATCTATACAGTTCCCCAAACAGGTTGTCAGGCCAGAAGCCAGCTCACACCGCATCAGTACTTTTACGAGTGGGCCCCCCAGAAACCTTCAGCGAGACTGTTTTTAGTGGCTCTTGCTGCAAATGGAAACACTTAGCTCCCACAATAAATTACCCACCCGAGTGATGCCACACTGCATAGACCCCCAGCTCAGCCACTCGCCTATAGCCACAGACAACAGGCTATATGGATTGTGCATAATTCCGATAAGTTTCTCTCTAAAAATAGTCCCATCACTGAGAGTCTGTTGAGTATTAAGGGGACAGCAAAGATATTATATGACCCAAGGGTTGTTGCACTGATGTGCAGTCTGCAGGGACAGCAGTGTGATTAAAGTTTGTGTGTGTGTGTGTGTGTGTGTGTGTGTGTGTGTGTGTGTGTGTGTGTGTGTGTGTGTGTGTGTGTGTGTGCGTGCGCGTGCGTGCATGCACTTACCACCTCCTTGGTGTGCGTGCGTGTGTTTGTGTGTGTCTGTGTGTGTCTGTGTGTGTGTGCCTACCACCTCCTTGGGGTTGAGACGAGGGTCATTTTGGGATAGAAATGAGTGTTTAAGCTATTCATTTTCTCTGGAGAGTAAATAGTCATTAGTGTGACAGGCCATTGATCTTAGGGCAATACCACCCTCTGATCCAAACCATTGTTTATACTTGTATGATTAAAAAGATGCAATGCTGTATTGTAGGGGCCCTGCTGTAAAATTGAACGCCCCCACCAAGCAAAGTAATGATGGTGCTTCTGTGAACACAGACCAATGGGGTCAATTTCAAAGCCACTGACAACACGCTTGAAAGTACTTGACTTTAACTTCTGTATTAAAATATCCAGGTGTGTTACAACGGCATGTACTAGTTCCCTCGCTGAAGTTGCCCGCAAAATAATCCTAATTATCATTCTCGACAAACGTGCGCGTGCTTGACCACCTATAGTGATGTAATTGCAGCTGACCAAATAGATTTGTTGTTGAAACATCGCCCCCGCTGTTCTAGCTACGTTGTGACAGCGTTGTGTGTTCAACACAGAGGGCCCGGCGCAACCATAACAAACACAGCTGAATCTGGGGGTTTACATTTCAGCTGGATGACGGCGCACGCAGCGTCTGGGTGGGACTTAGGAAAAGGAGCGCCGGGCCGGCAGCCATCGTCTGGCTTCCTGCCAGCATGGTGTATATATATATATAAGAACAGCCCTGACGGTGGGACGTACTGTACGGTGTGAAGTCACTGTCCAGAACCTGCCCAGGCCCATTTAGATTATACAAATGCCTTCTAGAATCCTGGCAGTTTCCTGAAAAAAACCCCCCCTATGTTTCTATATGTCAGTCGTTCTCAAACATTTTCACGTCAAGGACCCCCAAAAATATATGTAATTGGCCGCCGACCCCCCATCTGAAAATATGTTGTTCCAGGGACCCCCCCCCCCACCCCCGAAGCAAAGATTTGAGTTAAAAGCGTTCGCTCTGAAAGAATATATATTCAAAGACTTGCACCACATTTTCACGATTAACATAATGCTTAAAACACCAAAAGGGGTTCCCGCGCAGAATGGGTTAAATGCAAATTAATTAAAAAAAAAAGACCTGTGTTACAGGTCCCACTGTTAACAGGTCTGCACCAGCTCGAATGCAGGGAGATGGTTCGACAAAGTTAAATTCGGTGCCAGGACAAAAGGCTTCGGCCTGTAATGAGGGTGTCGACCAACAAAGGTCAGGTTGGAATAATTGTGACATGGTCTTGTTTTAAGAACTTCCAAAAGGAAGCTGCCAGCCTAATACTGTTGGCTGTGAGCACACACAACCCATAAACGGAAAGAATAATTATAACCATCCTTGGGGCTGTCGAATGGGTTTAATTTGGGAACGGAGTGAAAATGTCTACGTTCCGAAACGTTTTCAAAGTGCATCATTTCATCTGTGCTCTCGCCCTTGGCACAGTCACAAACAAAACAGCATTGTTAAAGGTTCCGTTCATCAGGTCCCATACAGAGATGCTTCCTGACGTACATTCACATAATTCTCAACTTTTTCCCAAGCAGTGTCTTGTGTTGGCCTTTTGTATTTGGATATCTGTTGAAAGGTTCTGTCACTACAGAGGTCTTACTTTAAAAAAAATAATAGAGTTTGAAGACTAAAATAGAAAAACAATTCCATGATAAATGTATGCAAAAGACGGAGCACGCTAACATTTGCCATGCACACAGACCCATTTTCTCTCCCATATCTCTCTTTCTCTTTGCTGTGGGTTTATTTCCATAACTGCAAGGAATTTTTGGACAACACCTATTTTGTGGAAACTCCTTCCGCAATCCCAAATGGTTTGTCCACGTAACCTCAGGGGAGCAGCCAGCAACTATGTAATCGGAGAAGATTGAGTACACACAGAGACCATAGCCTGGTGAGCTATTGAGAAGCTGAAACAAAGATTACCAGATGTTTACCCAGCCCTGCCATATGTGAGGTGGTTACTGAAATTTTGTGTGCAAAATGTCTGAGTGGCAGAGAGAGAGCGAGGGAGAGTCTGAACCTTTGACCCAGTGTCTATTACAGATAGAAAAAATATAATGCCTATTGACCATGAAGCTAATGGAAAACAATGACGTGCTATGTCGGTTGGCTTTCCTCTGAAGGAAATGTAGCGTTCCTCAGGATATCAGTCAGGAATCCCCTTTACTGATGGAAACCATGGAGCCGTCAAAACAAGGGCTCTATAATTCTGCTGCCTGGTTTCAATTAAAGCATTGAATATCAAAGACAATCACTCCCATTTTAATGTGCATTTTTTTATGTGTTTCCCAGTTTATTTTGATGGAAAATTTGTGGGTGGAGCACTTGCTAATTGGTATGGAAAACTTGCACCTGTGGTAGACCAATGTTTTGAGAGTCAGAAGCAGTGAATATTTGTGTGGAGGAATCCAACTTTATCCCAAAACAATTTCAAACTGCATCTGGTTGAATTTGCAACTGGTCATAAGGTTGACTGGGACAATGGCACAGGGTTTTTCTACTCAGATGTGAGGCCTTTAAGGTCTCATTCTCTCAGTTTGTGGTTCGTCATTGCCCAGTAAACAATGTTTCAACTTCATTATGAGTTATGACAAACCAGCATGATCCTATGCAGCTAAATCTGTGTAAAGTTTAACTCGGAGACTAGTGTAAAAATGTATCTTTGGAGGTCCGTTTTTACATTGTCACCGGAACACATTTAGTTTGCATACGATACTACACATACAAACACTCTAGTGAAAGTTGTTGTATTTCAATTTTTTGGAGTGCCGCTGAAAAGGTGGACCCTTTCCAGTGTTTTGTTTTTTTAAAACAAAAAACACAATTTGGAGACTGGGGTTGGAAATCAGCATCCATGCCAATGTCGATGTCACTGCATGTTAAAACGTAACACAGCTACATATTGTGGTAATAATGAATGAAAATGCCAAGTGCTTTGATTAGATCATCCCATGTCCGAACTGAAAGTTAGCAGATTGCGGAAGGATATTATGTCATTGTTTTCACAGCCCACAACAACCTTTTTTTGACGCATTCTGTATTATGTCATAGCATAACTCACAATTATGCAGCAATATATCGTAGTCGCATGAACAGATGCTGTACAAACATACTATGTCAGTTTGTACATGCGTTGCGGTGACTAATTTCTTCCTCTTTGTTTAACACCTCTTCATTTGATTGGTGGGTAATTACTTTGTAATCAATATGGCTACATTTACTAAAACGGCTGCACATTAATTTTGCGGATGTAATTGTTACGGCTTTCTTTTGCTGTTGTATGTTTGTGTGCGTGTGTGTGTGTGTGTGTGTGTGTTTATATATATATATATATATATATATATATATATATATATATATATATATAGTAAGTGTGTGCTTGATGGGGTGGACCTATCAAGACATTCTTTCCACTCTGTCGAAAGAGAGGTGGAATCACCCTGTCTCTATATATATGACAAAGTGCGTCACTCTCCGCCCTTCTCTCCTCCCCTGTGGTTTACTGGACCGGAGAGATCTATATTCTTCTAAGTCAAAGTTACTGCGGTGTTCTATCATTAGTGGTGAGCTTTAATCTCAAAATTAGAGGGGTAAATCATTAAAATATTGCTCGCAACTGCAAACAGGACGACAGAGCTAGATGAGGGTTTCCCTTTCAATTGCCCCACTGGCTGTGAAGTGACTTGCAGACTGGACTATAGACTGGAGCTTTGGATCTATGTTAATATTAATACATAATCAATGAATTATAGTATTTTATAGTCATATTATTGGATACAAATGTTTTGGGATCTTTTGAATTCTTGAAAAGTATACAATATTCACCTGCAGCTGCTTCAGCCATAATAGCCATAGCAATTATTCTTTATTTGCAGGTGCAATAGAAATGTCTTTTACAGCACAGTGTTTTTGACTGGCTGGTGAGAGGTCCTCGTCTCCCCGCTCAAAGAGCTCAATCAGCTGCTGATTGAGCTCTCCAGTGAGAAGCGGCTATACTGATGCAGTGTTGATGTCGTTGACTAATACTATGACAAAAACAAATGTTCGTCGACTACCTTTTTTCACTGGCGAAGACTAAATGGAAACTAAATAAAAACTAAGCTATATGGTGACTAAAACTAAGACTAAATATATTGACAATTTCGTCAACAAATAAAAACTAGACTAAAATGTTAGGAAGGGACCATAGTGGACAAGTCATTTTACACTTGGTTGCGATGCGTTGTGAGCTTGTAGATCGGTGTAAAATCAGTCATTACGACGGCATCAAGGCCCGCCAAAATACATTGTAGTCGACTAAATCAACCGTAGCCTACAATGTGACTAAAACTAAATGAAAACTATTCAAGAGACTAAAGCTACAATCAAAGTTTGCTGTCAAAATCAACACTCTGCTGATGGTATCAGATCAGTGTTGGTGGCTGACCAATTCACCCTTTGTCAAGTTCCGCCCCGTGGTTGTGCCCCTCTTTGCACTCATTGGTTGCCGTTTCTTGGTTTGACAAAAATCCTCTCTCTCCATCCACTACCATTGAAATAACGTGCTTTTCAGTTGCTTCGTATTGATATTCGGTGCACTCAATTCTTATTTTAAACTTGGTGTCAGTAAAAAGGAACCTCGCAGACGCAGCATGGTGACTGGGGCAAAAGTTTGTTTTTAGTTTGTTTGTTTTTTCACTGTGTAGGGCGAGTGGTGAGGAGATAGTTTCAAAAATGGCCCCAGGGCTTGTGAAACAATGTCTTGTCTGCATGGCTGCTGTTTCTGGGCAAGCATGCAATGCTGTGCATGCCTGAGGTGCCTGCAGTGTCATTGGCTCTCCCTCACAAGGTTTTGCCACATCGTTTGAGGTCCATTTCAAATGACACGCTCATCCTGGATGTCAGCAGGAACCAGTGTTGTTTTTGGCAGCAAATTTCTATTTTAGTTTAAGTCATATTCTCTTGAATAGTTTTTAATTAGTTTTAGTTTTAGTCACATTTTAGTCACTCGTAATGTTTTAGGTTAGTCTAGTTTTAGTCAACTAGATATCATAAGATTTTAGTTGATCTACAGGTGATTTAGTCGACTAAAATGTGTTTTGGCGGGCCTTTATAATTTATACTTTATACAAGCTTGTAGATCGGCTATTTTCAGCATGCAACCAAGTGTAAAATGACTTGTGTCTTTACACTTTTACTTATACTGGATCTCTTGTCCACTAGTCCCTTCCTAACATTTAAGTCCAGTCTTTATTGGTTGACGAAATTGTTAGTATATTTAGTCTTAGTTTTAGTCATCATAGCTTAGTTTTCATCTAGTTTCCATTTAGTTTTCGTCAGTGAAAAACGGTCGTCGACGAACACTTTTCGTCTTAGTTTTTGTCGACATCAATCAACACTGGCAGGAAACCGGAACTTGTGGCATAATATTTTAGTGGCTACCATGATGTGGACCTGGTCGTTGGTCGCTGACGGATCTCGCTGCCTCTCCTTGGCCTTGCACCGGCATGCCCTTGCTCATTTCAACGCAATTGCCCTGCATGTTACATTAGAATACATCTGAGCTTGAACTTGAAATATGCATCCATCCATGGGGACGCAAATTGGGATTGGCCAGAATGAGATGATGTATGATGAGGTATGATACGTGCGCCTCACTTCACGCGGGTGTGATTTTTACATTGACTAGAACAGTCCGATCCGGTGTGATCAATTGGCTAATAAAGGGCGAGGTCGTGCATCATTGTGATGTCAAAACATCATTGTGATGTCAGAACATCATTGTGATGTCAGAACATCATTGTTCTGATGTGTCAGAACAGGCCAGCTCCGTATATGGAGATCTAGGGGTGATTTGGGCCGGAGCCCGGGCAGAGGCTTTTGTGCCGGTTCTGGACAACCTGGCCCTGCACTCCTTGTGGTGGTGTGGAACGTGTGTGTGAAATTTGAAGTCGGTGGGGTTGAACGGTTCTCGAGTTATGTGGATTACAGACGCACGTACGTACGTGTGTGTGTGTGTACGTATGTATGTATGTATGTATGTACGTACGTACACACAGAAACGTGGTGCATTTAGCATATAGTGCCTTTTACACACACACACACACACACACACACACACACACACACACACACACACACACAATTGGCCGCTTGACCTCCAGAGCTACTGCCGCCCCAGGGCAGGCCGGGTTCCATGTTGGAACCAGGGAGAGGGAACGAGCTCCCGTGCTAATAGACTGTGTGCATAAGGCCGTGTGTCCACCAAGGCATTTTTCTCCAGCTGAAAACACAAGAGCTCTTGTCCAAATGGCCAAGCGTTGAAGATATTTCAACGCTTGGCGAGCAGATAAGAACACCACACACGTGAACGCGCTCAGAAAGCACAGAAAGACGCTCGTCACCCTGCTAGCGTCTTTGTGCTGATACGAAAATGTTTGCTGTTGTTTCAGCGTAATTCGTTTACTTAAAGACATGTTAGACCAAAGTGCAAATACAAATAATTCTGATTGACTGCAGTGAACTAGTCTATTATGTTATTATAAGTCATGATAATGTTGTACAGTACAGTCTGGCATTAATCTAACCATGCCCTCCCCCCTGTACTGTACTGTATACTGTACTGTACTGAATGTAAAATAGGCGCACGAGTGGGGAAACCGAGTACCCGCCTGTTAGATTATTCTGCAGCCATGATTTGTCAGTATAAGGAAACTCCACTTCCAGCTAGTGCAGTATTTCAACTTTGCTGTCACGTATTTGTTGAAATTGGGACCTTTTAACTACCGTAGAAGTGGAAGAACATCAAAGGGATTAGCCAACACAAATAGGAAGTGATCATAAACAATTGGAATAATAACCCTAGTTTTCACACATCATGCTGCAACAAATGCACTGAACCTGCAACGCTGTAGTGTTTTCTGGATCTCCAGTATAAGTGAAACACCAGAGTTTGCAGGTCACTTGCTCACACCCATTGTCACAAGTTTCTTAACTTGATTTATAGGGCTCTAACATTTCACGATATATAAAAAAACTAGAATTTATTAGTTTGGTCCTCACAATTTTGTTTTCCGGAGAGATATGTATGACCTTTTGAGAGAGAAAATGAAAAATAAATTGTGGACTCGTTAGATCAGTTACAGGGCTATTAAGCAGCTTCCTCCCGGTTGGGTCGACCACGGTCCTGTGAGCACACAAACACATTGCTGAGAGACTGCATGAGAACATTATTCTGAGGTGATACCAAAAAAACCGAAAAACCACCTAATCACAATGACATCATGTCTCTCTGACAATAGGGCCAAGAGAGATGTCACAGCTTTGTTTAACCAATTTAGGCCTGAGCACGTCTAAATCGTGACAGTATTCTGTCGTTCTCAAACATTTTCATGTCAAGGACCCCCCCCATATATATGTAATTGGCCATAGGATGGGACCCCCATCTGAAAATATGTTGTTAAAAACGTTCGAGAAGAAAGAATATATATTCAAAGATTTGTGCCACGTTTTAACGATTTTTCAAAAAATATCAGATCTACAAGCTCGTTGCGCGCCACTCGGTGCCGTGCTATGTGCTTGTAGATCTGCTATTTTTCAATAGCCAAAGTATAACATAATGTTTAAAACACCAAAAGGCGTTCCCGTCCAGAATGGCTTAAGCTTAATTTGGATGTGATCCTCCCTGACTGAATTACTTCCTTTGTTGTAAGCCAATGCTCCACATCTGAACCGGTTTTTTGGAGTGCTTTACGATAATATTTCTCTTCATGGCCATAGACCTCTATTACCCTCCTCGGGTGATTTTTTTTTGTAGTTTCATATACCCAATGTGCTGTATTATTATGATTTCTTCCAGGTGTTGAATTAAGTTATTTCGTCTCTATCGTTTTGAGAAGTCATGTGTGCTGTGATTTCTTCGGAATAGTTTTTATATGCGTGCACACCTGCTTTGCTGCTGATACTTTTCTCCTCGAGGTCTTCTGGGAGGTAATAACCAGCATCGATTATGAGGGTTCATGGGACGCATGCTGCGTTTCTTTTTTACAGTCCACTGAAAAGGCACTCAGAACCGTAAATGAGTTTTTCTCTATACTATGACACTATGTCTGGAGTTATTATTACACACTCACAGATCATAACCACACATTATTTACTCATAACCGAAGACCTTATTAGATCAGCTGAACAAGCTATTGTACAACATGGGGCTCTGGAAATTTTTCAGCACTCTAACCAGTGCCAGCTTTACCAATAATAATCCCTCTATTCCTGTACAATAAAAGGACATGCAAACCCCCCTACACACACACACACACACACACACACACACACACACACACACACACACACACACAGAGAGTTTGGGGTGATCCAGCCCTTCCTTCTGGTTCACTCCTCAAAACTGAAGCTACACACATCTGGGAATATTTCTCCACAGTGACCGGTGCTGTAATTTAAGACTCGTGACTGACTATCGGGGATGGTGACCTCGTGTGATTTGGGACCCTGTTGCAGCCTGCCTGCACAAGGCCGCCAGGCCGGAGCGAGGAGGGGGACATGGGAGGTTTTTTTTACAGGCCCACCCGCAACGAGAACACAACTATTTCCTCTCCATAAATCATAATGGACACACTCGGTCTGGGGGCCTTCAATAGGAGCACAGCATGTCCATATTTTAAATGGGAGTCTGAAATTAACTTTCTCGCAGCCACCCACAGGATGTACACACGTATAGTTATACTGTCATACTATATACTGTTATGCTGCGTAACTATTTTTTATGCAATATAGATAAATAACAAACGCGTTTTGTGATCCTTGAAAATACTCATTAGGTTTGAGGAAAATGCTGTCAAGTTAGAATCTATCTGGCACGATTTCTAAATGCGTGTATACAGACAATTCCTAAAGACACGTTACAGAAATGTAGAAACACTTCCTGCTTTCCATTGGACTAGCACTTTTTTTCCCACAAATATCCTAAAAATCCCCGTTGCCGTATGATAAAATCAACATGTTAAATAGATTTTATCTAAATTGTGGTTGCTGTCTACGGAGGAAGAGAAGCAGTTTAGTGCTTTTGATGTAGGACATGTACACATTTACGTCCAACATCACCTTTCTCCAGGGAATCTATAATTTATAGCTCAATTTGTAAGAAAAATGTCAGAAGGTTGCATTTGGAAAACCAGCTGCAGGGGGGTGGGGGAGTACAAAATAAGTAACTAAACTTTGTATATGTTATCCATGGCTACATAATGAATACTATACGTTCAAATACATTTGCTATTTCTTTATTATCACATTTCTATGTCTAAAATATTGTTCCCGATAAAGTGTATTGAATACAACTTCACCCGTGTCTAGAGAGCCTATGTTCGAACAACAATAACTCTCAAAGATTACTGATCTTGAATCGACTATAAGAATACAGTATATGATATGACCATGCTAGTTTAATATGTAACCTGGGATGGCCTATGTTATGATTCCAACTTCAGAATATCATTGCTGTCGGGCAGAAACTCTCCATAAACTTGTGATGTTTTTTTATTTTTTATCTTCATAATTTGATGCCTTACTTCATTATAATACAGTGTCACTTAAAAGTAGAAAATCACACCCGTGTGAACCGAGTGGTGCAACTCCCCCCCCCCCCCCCCCCCCTCCTCTCTCTCTCTCTCTCTCTCTCTCATTAGTAGGCAACAGTGCAGCACTGTCTCTCTCCGTTTCTGCATGGCACAACAGCGCCCCTACTGGTACTCATACTGGTGCTCATACATACATAGGTGAACACATAGGTGTACAGTACACGGACATTGCTGGTTGTAGGAGTGATTGCACCACTCAAAAATAGCTGATACAAGCTCCAACTCCAGGTAGCTCCACACCAAACAGACGTGCTCAGACTATACTTCCTGCTACTTCCAACTACTTCAAGGCAAGCTGCCACAGATTGCAACAGATTGGACACTGTAATCTGCCAACTGAAATCCGAAATTTTGTGATTTCCTCTGTGCGCATGCTCAGGGGAAATCCTGTGCAATAACCCTCCATATTATTCCATATTTATTTATATACCATCTACACTAGTTAATAATATTTATGCCATCCAGATCGAGATATGAGCATTTCTTTTTTTTTTACTGTGAGAATCTCGGGATTCCTGGACCACTGCCCTACACAATTTCCTATCTAACATCAGGTTCTAGAGCTCTGTAGTGTTGTTAGTTAAGCTGTCGCGCCGCAGTAGGTCTACATAGATGGTACGCTTCTTTCCCCTCCTGGCTTTGCCCTGGGTTGGCTCCCATAGAGTCAATTTACTTGCCTTAAGTTCTGGGTGCCTGACGCCGTGCCCTGCCAGCCTCATCCTTCTCGCTCTGTGGAAATTGTGAAAGTTGTTAGGTCTGTCCGTTGGTTTTTATAAATCTTTGACTATAGCTCTATTTGACCAATGAAAAATAGGAACAACATCTTCTGACTAAATAATAATTACATTGAATCAATTGAAACACAGGTTATTTTTCTATTTCCTGAAAAGTAACAGTCTTGGACATACGAGGTTTCCCCTTGACAGCGGCGATATGCGCCACCTTCATTTCCTTGTCAAATCATCATGCAATCAACAAGCATGTAGTATGTGAGGCCATTTGTACTATACCGCATGTGTTTCATTCTGTCAGTCTTTATGTAATAGATAACAGCTTTTCATGTTGTGGCTCAGTAGGAGGCTAGTTATCTATAAGTGTGTGTGTGTGTGTGTGTGTGTGTGTGTGTGTGTGTGTGTGTGTGCACGTGTGCGTGTCCGGCTAATCTCACAAACCACTGGACTAATCACTGCCAAATCTCTTGTGCACGCTGCCAGAAGGCCAAATAAGTCCCTCCATGCATTTTCCTTTCCACATATTCAGATTTTATGCACCACATATATCTGGAAAGACTCCCAGAAAACTGCAGGTCTGGTTAACACTGCCTTTTACTGAGGTTTTTTTGTATCATTTATTCTGTGCTGTCATTTTATTCTCTTATTTTATTTTTATTTTAACTTAACTGTGAGGCACTTTGAATTACCGTTCAAATGTGTAATAGCTTCAAATAGGTAAAATCTTGCCTTACCTTGCCTATTTATTTAAAATTGCTTAACTTGTATTGGAAGGGTTCAGTTAAAACCCATTCTGGACGGGAACCCGTTTTGGTGTTTTAACTATAAGCATTATTTAGCTATTGAAAAATAGCAGATCTACAAGCTCATAGCACGCCACCGAGTGGCGCGCTACGAGCTTGTAGGTCTGCTATTTAAAAAAAATCGTGAAAACGTGGCACAAATCTTTGAATATATATTCTTTCAGAATACTTTTTCTTTATTTCGACGTCGGCCCTAAATGGGTTGGTGAAACCTTGCCACTATATACTCACTAGACAACTGGATATCCATTCCAAACTACTCTTTGCCGCTGCCGCCTACAGAGTTTTAAGTGGGTCGGTCCCACATGACCATATATGGTCATAGCGATCGGATCTTTGGCTCGAGAGACAACCAATCCGGTTGTATGGAGATCGTTGTTGTCATAGTATATGGGCACGCCCCCTTTTGTGCATAATATATAGAGTTGACTGATTTGTTTGTGCATGGTTCCCCAAGCTGTCGCCATGATGATGTCACAACGAGTCATGGGGTTTGCATAGTGATGTCACATGGCTGTGGGTTGTTTATGGTCATGTGGTCATAGTGACGTAGTTTGTTTATGGTTATGTCAGAGGTTTAGTTCATTACTAATAATTTTTACAGTAGTTGCGAACGCAGTGAGCACTTACTATGAGACCTAGCAGATCATGTCTGTCTGTGTGTCTGTCTGTCTGTCTGTGTGTGTGTCCCCTTTGTGCCCATATATGGAGCTACGTCCAAATATGGAGTGTGTTGCATCAATACGTCACCATGACTCAGCCATAACCATATAAGGAGTCCCCAAAGCAGCTATACGTCCAAAACCCAAATATGTACAAGCTGCGTTCGCTTCCCGCGTTTGCGCGTCTTACTGGTATTAAGAGGACGGAAAAATGACCATGTATGACCAAATTTGAGGACGGAATTCGGCGCAGACATATGTCACATCCCCGACTAGTTCATTTAAAACACGATGAAACTAAATGGAAAAAGATAAAAACAATTCATACATTAAAATGGACAGAAACCAAAATGAAAACATGATGTGAAAATATAACGACAAAAGGGTTCGTGTGACGTGGCCATGGTCCCGCCGGCCCTCCGGCCCTCCTCATTAACCAATAATTGACATCACAGGTGCACATGATGGAAGGAGCCACACAATTCCCACATGGACCAGATCCGCATGATCCGATTTGCCTTTCAATATTTTTAAAAAACAGAAGCACGCCTCTGATCAAAGTGCCGGCTTGACGTCACCGGCTGTCACAGCAGCCGTACGTCTCTCCTTTTGGCTACGTCTGCTCGTTGATATCGCTTACTACGCCAGGAGGTACGTGTCCTTGTCATTCCCGGCTTACGTTACGGTATGACTTCCGTGCTTTGACATGTATGTAGATTCCTCCTCCCAACACCAAAGAAAAAACAATCTCAGAATTTCCCCTCTTTTTAATGAGATTGTCTACACTAGGGACAAGAGGTTATGGAACACACAGTCGGACAGAGCGGATGACTCACACACCCATCAAGAAGAGCCGTCTTAACAATGTGTGCCTGATGTCAATGACTCCGAGAGCATTCAACATCCCCGAAACGTATCGGAGAGTAATAAGTCATCACACGTTGTTTCCCCCTCGGAGATAGGATAATTATTAAAATGTGTTTAAGGCTTCATGTTTTTAGACAATGCTACACACGGCATGTCATTGAATGCCAATAAATAGTTTCCAAATCACATATCAGATATTTATTCATTTCCATCGCACCTGTATAATTGTGTGTGGGTCATACATGCATGCATTGCATCAACTTCACATCTCAATTCTCAGACGCTGAATTCAGACATTCCCAGATTTAGTTTTTCGCTTTTTCCTGAAAGTTGCAAATGTCCTTGCAAAAGAAAATGTAGATAAAAGAAGAAAAAAAAGGATGGATAAATAAAATGGTTCACCATGACCTCAAGCCCCACGATACACGTTTGCATCCGACTGCCACTAAAATTGGCATGTGCGAAATCAATCTCCGACGCCCCACCTTGTCCTCCCCGACTTTTTACTGTGTATTGGTGGTGGAAGAAAAAATGTCAGTCCTTGGCAGCCCATATTTCCAATGTAAACCCACAGGAGGATGTGCTGGAACAATTCAGCCAAGGCGTCTGGATGAGAATCCGCAGAGCTGTGTGCGTGCGTAATTGGTCCTGCAGCAGAGGAGGAACGACCTTAAGTTTAGACTCAGGCAGTTTGGGAGCCCTTGGAGACGGCCTTGATCCACCGGGCCTGTCCCTCATACCATCTTATTCTAAGGGGGGGCAATTTATACCGTGTCGCAACAACCGTGCTTGCTCTTCGAAGCTAACCGTTTTCCGCATGAAAATGGGTTTGAAGCATCGCGTCACATTTAAAATCGGGGTTTTTTCGACGAGCGGCATGGTCATTCGTCGAGGTATAAATTAGGCTTAGAGGTCTAGTTTTACATGACACCGAGGAGCTCATTATATTGTCTCTGGGTCATTTTGTGCACTTGTGTGTGTGTGTGTGTGTGTGTGTGTGTGCCTTTTTCAGGGATGCCGTTATGCAGTATGTATTCACTGGCAAATCTTTCTTGTTATTGTAGGCCATGTTTACAACAGGAAGAAGATTAAAACATGGATGTTGTTATGTTTACAATCGGAGGATATGAGGAAAAACAAACACCCATTATATTAACAACATGGAAGGGCCATTATTAACAATGCTGAGGGTCCGTGGGGTTCATGTCCACTAGTGGCCCCCCCAGTTGAACAGCGCACATGTCTGTGATGAGGAAACCATGTCTCACGGCCGACCTTGGGCGTGAGGCCCTGACACTCACGCACACACATACGTGCACACTGCACACACACACACACACACACGTACACACGAGTGCACCGCAGCCAAGCTCATGGGGGAAATCTGGCTCGTGCTTGCATGCCTGCAAAGAGCTTGATAGAAGAGGGGGATCTCAGCCCACCACCACCTCCCCTCCCCTCCTCTCCCCCCTATTTGATTTGCTCGGCATATACATTACCTCTGGTGGCCGTAAGAGCAGGGAGCTCCCCATCGATCAGTGGGAGAAACGCAGTCCAGATCCAGGCAGCTGGGGCAGTTAGCTGGGGGAAGCCGTGTTCCTCGCTATGAGGTAATACCTCAAACATCTGCAGCAGGTTCTAATTATGCCTGAACAACTCATAGTGTCTGGCGGCGGCATTTGGTATGGTGGGGGATAGCCAACACAAGCCGTTTTACTCCTCTCTTTTTGCGTAGGCTACATAAGACACGAAGGCCAGGAGGGATGCCCTCATGGCATCCAGCTTTGACGTCATTCGGCAAAATGAGCAGGACTCTCTTTCATGCACACAACGTTTTATGTGTCCGTGAAACGTCTCCCAAGTGCTTAAGGCGATAAAGTGATTGATCTCTCTTTTATTATAATCAATCTTTATACACCAGAAACTCTCCCCTCCATCGCAGCAGCCAGGCGAATAATAGTTTAACTTGTACAACCTAAGTTGTAAACTTTAGATGAAGGACAACTTGGTTGAAGACGAGAAGTGGAAAGCCTTATAAACGCCTGTTAACCTTTGACTCAGTGGTCATTGCCACAACACAAGGTGGTGCTACTGTATATCCTCCGCTACAGTTGCTGTACAGCAGCAGCAAGCCGGGCCAGGCAGGCAGACAGGCACCTCTCAGGGGAGAGGCCATGTGTTTAAGGTCAAGACTGTTTTATGATCTCAGCAGCCATACTGATTTCCTGTCAGATGGGAATGATTCAGCTTGTCAAACAGCACTCTTGACTGCACTGCCTTGAGAGAGCGAACTCGCGCACTCCCCAGTTGTCTGTAGACAACAGGGACATCGGTTTGTTTCATATTTCAATTGCGCTTATCTGTTGTCTGTATCTTTCTCTGGCTCAAAAGTGTTTCCTCCAAAGGAAAGGAGAATCGAGTTGAAATGTCCTACACGCCACCGCGAGATGAAATGAAAGGTTTGTCAACAAGGCCCCAGATTAAAAATGAGACGCTGAGTAAAAGCAAGGCTGCACTTTGGCGTGAAACCCTTGATTTGAGTAAGCTGTAAACCGTGAGCTGACAGTGATTAACAGAAAACATTTGCTGCTATAGTAACCGATCAGCACACACAGTGTAACAGAGATCCCTGTGCTGTCACACAGAAATACCTGGTAATTATGTTGAATCTGTTTTAATTGTTCCTCGGTAAAGGACTATAATTCTACTTTATTAAAGCGATGTAGATTTTCCGTGTGACATTTTGAGAATTTACGTGACCCGGAAAACCTCGCAGGTCTTTTCATTGACATCAGCCCTATAGTGCCACGTAACCCTCTCAGCCTCTTTGAAACCTCATCCACCTTTTCCTGCTTTCTCCTTTTCTCTTTTCTCTCCTCATTCCTGCACAATGAGGTTTGGAACGTCGGAGAGATGCAACCATGCGGAAATCCATGCATGTGTCATGTGTGTGTGTGTGTGTTTACAAACGCACATAGCCACATACACAGATGCAGGCAGAGCGTTTGCAGTATAATAACTGCAAATACAACCTATAAATTAAATTATACACAAACAGAAAACACAGATTGACCTTATACGAAACTCATCGCTATACCCATACTGCAGCGGATAAGGGGGGGGGGGGGGGGGAGCCCTCCGTACTCCCACCTCAGAAATAAAGTGGTGACAGTTTAATGGTCTCCAAGCCCACAACACCACACCCATGCCACTCTATATAAAGGACCCCATTTCCAGCCCGGTGTATATAATGTCTAATGACTAATCTGACGCAGGGAGCAGTGAGCGCGGCACAACTCTTCTGTGATGTCAGGTGCTTATTGAACCTGTTCTGCAAATCTCCAGCGCATTCTGGGATTGTTCATTTAACCAGGGGTGCGATTCCCTGTGAGCAATGACATTACCGTGGCAAATGGAACACGTTTGCCCTACCCCTATGTCTGTCAAAGGCTATGTTTATTGGTCATTAGAAACAACTGGCTGTTCTATTAAACATTGTTGTAGCAAATGTATTTTTACTTTTAAATAATAAGTTAATAAGTAGCCTACTATTGAGTCTATAAACAACATGGCCTCCCTTAGCTTTAGCTAGCGATAGTACCTTGATGCATCGATAGTGAATTGTTGCATATTGTAATAAATGGTAAATGGTGCATTTATATAGCTAAAAGCGCTCTACATAGATTGTGCATTCCATTCACACCATTCACACACACATTCATACCACCGATGGTGGAGGAAACCATGCAAGGCACCAACCTGAACTTAGGGTTTCAGAGTCTTGCTCAAGGGCACCTCGACACTAACTCTGGGGGAGCCCGGGAGCGAACTGGGAACCTCACGCTTTCCATCTGGCTATTAGAGCCCTGAGCAATGTCCAAACGGCCTTTAACCCATTTAGGCGTCGAAATTGAAAGAAAATGTCTTCTAAATGCTGACAGTTTTTCTGAAATACCTATGTTTCTATATCAGTGGTGCTCAATATTTCATGTCAAGGACCCCAAAAATGATATGTAATTGGCCGTCGACCCCCATCTGAAAATATGTTGTTCCCCCCAAGCCCAATTCCTTGTTTTTATTATATTATGTAATACGTTGTTGTTTTTTTATTATTTGTTCTGGGTTCTCGCCCAATCTGGCAAAGCAAGCATGCCACACCAATATCTCACACACACACACACACACACACACACACACACACACACACACACACACACACACACACACACACACACATATTTGTATGAGCGTGACAAGAAATAAATCTGCTTGAAAATCTTGAATTAATTTTCCAGCCCCCCCCCCCTGAAGACTTTTCTAAGTAGCACCACCACAAATCCATCCATATGTAAAATGCTACAACTTACACAGACTCTCTGGCTCCCCTAGTGTCCCAACCTGGCAACCTAGGGACCTGGCTGAGGAGGGGGGAGGGGGGGGGGGGGCTGTTGAAAGCTTTCTGGAGCCTCCGCAAACCTCTGCGGCCTGTCAACATTTCATTTGTGAGAGACTCCAGATGCGGGATCCCACACTCGGAGCTGTCATAATGACCGGAATCACCAGAACCATAAGTGAAAACTGCTGATGTGACACAGTGAAAAAGGACTATCATTAATATAGATAATGAAGCAGATGGTTGCTCTAATGGGGTGGTTGGGACACACATTTTGCTGAGAAGGGAGGGGGGGGGGAGGAGGCGTAGGGTGGGCTTGGTGGGAACCACTCTGATGTACAAACAGGATGCTTACCACAGCATGTTTTTGACCTAAAAAAAAGTAAAAAATGAAAATGGCATAATAAACAACTGTCTCAGCCAACTTTGCCAGTGATGAGTTGAAGAACATAAATTGGAATCCAAAGGAGGAGCCATGTGGGACTGATTCTTCTCTGTCAGGGTGGGATAATATGGAAATAATTAAACGCTGCAAGTTTTCCAATTCAAATGAAGATATTGTTCAACCCAGATGTTATACAGCCTCCATTGGCATTGCTCAAGGAGGTATTTATTGGAAAACGAGATAAGGCTATAAGTCCCACCAGGGTTTATTTTCAATATGCGTGCTGTAAAAGTGCCCAGAATGTCATGTGTGCTGTGGCTCAGGGCCTAACCCCTTTCACCTGGTCACTGCAGTATGATGATTTAATACATTGTGTTTACACCTCTTTTATGTGCTGCCAGGTGCATCGGTTTCATCAGTGATTTACAGCATAATAAACTCAAGCGAGTAATATCTGGAACCATGTACACTGTACAGTATGTACAGTGTGTCATTTCTGAGTGAGCGAGTGCTGCCTGAAGCCAGTGTTGATTCCGTCGAGACTTGACTAGTACTGTGACGTCGACTACATTTTCTTCACTGGCGACAACTAAATGAAAACTGTGCATGCTGAAAACAGCCGATATACAAGCCGATATAGCCGATCTACAAGCCACAACGTGTCGCAGCGCGACGAGTTGTGAGCTTGTAGATCGGCTTTCTTCAGCAAGTGTAAAATCAGTCATTACGACGGCATCAAGGCCCGCCAAAATACATTTTAGTCGACTAAATCAACTGTAGATTTAGTTCTTAATTAATTTAAATCTGAGAGTGTACAAAAAACGCGTCCATTTGGTTCCATTTGTACACACTCAGAGTTACAGACCCACAAGGGTCCATTTGGTTCCAAACTATCATTTAGCTGGGGACCCCCTGGAACTCCCTCAAGGACCCCTGGGGGTCCCTGGACCCCACGTCGGGAACCACTGCTAAAATGTCTACTTAACTAATTGTATTACCAATAAGACACCCTGAGACCTCGTGCACGCATTCGCCTGGGTGACGTCAGACTGCTGGGCGAGCACTGGCGCTTTTGGCATGGTTTTCAGATCAACATATGAAATGAATTCTGTACTGGCCATGTATGGAGCGTGATCAACATATGGAATGTCAAAACAGGTCAGCTCCATATATGGAGATCTAAGGGTTTGAGGTCAGATGTATAGAGTTTGCCGACCGGCTCCACATATGCAGGTCTAGGTGGTGATCCGGTCTTCTCCATGTATGGTTATCCAGGGTTAGATGAGGTCAGCGTCGTGATCTTCATATTATGGAGATGGCCATATATGGTGGCGTGACGAGGCATGATGTCACGAGGTGTGACCATATATGGAGGCGTGACGTCACGAGGCGTGGCCATATATGGAGGCGTGACGTGACACACGAAAATGCAGGTTTTCATAGTAAATGCGACCTACTGTATAGGTCGCGCAAATACAGTTGAAGCCATGAGGCGATTTGTGCGTTTCCCAAATCCAGCCCACCTTTGTTTGGTTTTGTCTGGGACTCACGCATATTGCTCGTACTGTATATAGGGAAGTCTCCCATCACGTTTTTAGCACTGCAGGGCCGGGAGATACCGCCTTCTGAGAAGGGAAGCGGTGTGCTGATACGCCCAGGGGCAGTGGAAAAAAAGGCCTGTGTGAACTGTCAGCACCAGATAGGCACAGGAGCAGCTAATCTGCTCCCTGGCCGCCATTCACCGCCATGTGCCACTTGCACTCTCGCTGACCGACTTCCTCCATACTAAACTCAGGAGGAGGTGGAGATGCTGCGTGTGTGTGTGCGTGCGTGTGCGGGCGCATGCGTGTCTAGGCTACCTACAACTGGACATCCTCACAAGGGCCTTACAATTGTGAGATCTGATTCGGTCTTGAGAAACATGCTTCCCTGTAGAGACTGGAGAGAGAGAGAGCGAGACCCCACTTGGCACATCATCCTGGATGCAGACTGCAGTACGGGGCAGCCTTGCAGGCAGCCCTCCTCCTCCGAGGCACAACTGCATTATCTCATGCCACTTTGCTCGGGGGAGGTGTTGACATGCAGCATATGCGCTGTAATTGAATATACCGTTTTTTCCAGACAATGGAAAGTAGATCATTTAATCAGCCACTCCCTGCTAAATGAGAAGAACAAACAGAGGGATTGTTTGCTCAATGACTAAAGCATTGGAGATGGATGGAAGACGGATGGCTAAAGGGGGAGACCCAGCCCCATGATTTCATATCCTTTTAAAGTGAATACTCTCGGCGTTGAACAGCGGTTGTCTTGTCATATAAGGAGTGCTCTCCTGTCATCAGAGCAATGCAGAGCAATCTGTTTTGAAAGCAGGAGGAACAGATTTGCGTCAATTCATGAATGTTAATACTGATTATTTTGCCAGTAAAAGGGGGGCGTTCATTTATAACACACAACTCCCCAAGACTTAACCAATGAAAACCCTATACTTACTTCGTCTTTCGACAAATAGCGAAAACAGAAGATCCACAAGCTCAAAACATTGCATTACGACACAATGTGAGCTTATCTTTGCTATTATTGAAAACCTTTTGTTTTATATATAATATTATGTAACTTTGCGATTTTGGTGGGGGGGGGGGGGGGCATATTTCTTGGAAATTTGCATATACCCAAAATAAGGACGCCATGTTTGAAAGTGGTTATAAGTCTGCATAAATTTGGTCAACACTGCTGTTGACTCAACCTGGCTCCTCTCCATAGGGGGAAAGGAGTGAGTATTTTTCTTGCCTTTTATCTAGACAGGTGCTGGGAGGAAAGGCATCATCCTGAAACCTTTGAGGGCGACAAAGTGACCTTACGGCGGCTGCTGCCCGCAAGGCGGTGGTCAGGGGAGGCGGCCGGCCCGGCAGACATGATCAAAGTGGGAATCATGCCCCACCAACAGAGATAAATACACACTTCCTCTCTTCCCTTTCACACTGGTTTTTCCCACACCCGTCGAAACCCCCCCGTCCTCTAGCATGGCCAACTCGGAGGAAATGACAGACCACATCAAGAGGCTCTCTGTTGCTTTGACAGGAGGGCTTGCGCCAAACCTTCAGGAGAGAGAGAGAGAGAGGGAGACGCTTAAGCATTCATGAGAGGATGCTGCGAGTTATTTGTTTGTGTAACCTTTAACCAGTGTTAACTGTACGTACCACAGCGCACCCAAACAAAACAGTGTTTAGGCCTACATGCTTATTGTATGACCGATACATTTACGATGGTCACACCTGCATGGAACCCAACGGGTCATTCACCCTCCCGTGTTTATGTAACACAATATTCAATCTCACACGCACGATACTGGCTATTAATTGTTCTGTGGCATTTTTATAAATGTATCAGTGCTTGATATGTGTTGTGAATTCATAAGCTGCAGAGACAAACGGAAAAGATTTAACCATCGAGAATTACTTTAGCAGACTACCATAATGTAAATATGCATAAGTTAAGTTGGTGAGTTTGTTTTTCCTTGGGTCTTTTCAGTGTAAAATTACAAACCATTGAAACCCGCGCCGGCTCATGACCTCATTGAACTGCACATATACAGTATATGCAGCCTTTATATTTCTACTGTACTCCTCAACTCATCGTACTCTTGCAACTCATTTCATTACCTTTTACTCTTTTGTAAGAACGTAGAACTACTGCCTCTTTTCTTCTCTCAAGGACACCAGGTACTTTACCATATGTCCCACCATTATCTTCTCATACCGTATATCAAAGCCAGTGGACTGCAGACATGACTGTGTCCTTGACGTCAAGAAACAGTAGCCCAAGAAATAAGTTGTTTTTCTGTTTTTGGCCCTGACGCTCACCTGTTTCCTCAATCTGCGTCGAACAACAACAGACAGAAACCTCTCATTTTTTACCAACTCATGGAGTAAATCAACAGTATTCGCGGGGGCCAATGTTCTTCTTACATGCTCCTTCTGAGACACAGACCTGTCATGGCAGACATGGCAGCTGCAAGGAAAAATCTGGGCTAGAGCAATGAATTATGTTTGGGCATTCCCTGAGCAGTGTCTGTTTATGTTTTGTTGGGGGGGGTGGAGTTTGAGGGGGTGGAGTTTGAGGGGGTGTATATGCAAGGCCACCCAAAACAAAATTGTGCAACATTAGATTATTCCACTGCTTTACTACAAACATGAGCAAATGCCAGATCCTCCTAATAGGACTGCAGCAGTGCTTTTTCCAGTTTTCGGCACTGTTTTAATGCTTCTCCTCAGGAAATCCACCCAGCGCTCATAAGTCTCTCCACCTGTTTGGAAATGTATTTTTTTGAAACGTTTCTGGTCCCTGCGAAGGATCATAAGTGAGGCCCTTAACCCATTCTGACCGGGCACCCATTTTGGTGTCAGCATCATGTTATGCTTTACCTATTGAAAAATAGCAGATCTACAAGCTCATATCGCGCCACCGAGTGGCGCGCTACGAGCTTGTAGGTCTGCTATTTTTGAAAAATTCGAAGAACGACTGACATTTTTAGAATCTGATCTCAGGTCAGAATGGGTTCATCAGACCAGTGTGTGTCCCGTGGAAACCTCGTATGAATCTGATCTCAGGTCAGAATGGGTTAATGAGCAAATAAAGTCTGGCGACTCTCTCTGCACCCCGAACCGGAGTGAATGAATCATATTCTGCAGATTCATCCTCCCGGTAACACCTAATATTGTTTGTGATTCATGCAGACACGTCAAATAGAAAGCGGTGGGAGAGAGGGAGAACTATGAGCCTTATGGTGTCCCAAACGCTCCATCCAGTTCTTTTAACACCTAATTGTAAACAGCTCGAATTTGTCCACCCCAAACTCCACAGCAGGATTGGGTTATATCTGCCCATGTTTTGGACACCTCTGAATCTGTGCAGTTAAAAACATTCACTTTGAAAGAATATACAGTATATTCAAGGATTTGTGTCACATTTTCACGATTAAAAAAAACAAACAGATACAATGCTCCTATGAGCTTGTAGATCTGCTATTTTTCAATAGCTAAAGTATAACATAATGCTTAGTTAAAACACCAAAACGGGTTCCCGTCCAGAATGTGTTAAGACTCGGTAGAATGTCTAAATTCAGATACATTACAGTACACTGTTCTCCTTATGTAAAGCAGCATTGAGTACACAATAAAATCCTGAGTCAGGATTTTGCTGTATAATAGGCGTTCGACAACATTAATTCCAGACAAGAATATAAATCACGTAAGAATATAATATAATTTGAGAAACAATGCAATTCAGTTTTATCTCCTTGAGTGAAAAATAGGCATGCGATAATGACACTCACATTATTCTTTCACGGGACCATAAAGATAACAGATAAGAGATGTTTTAGCTCTTGGACTGCAACAACAACAACACAAGTTGATAAGTCTAATTTATTTTGGGGTTCTGCACAGTGTAAACCTAACCACTCCCAGCCATATAGGACCGAAGAGCTTGCTTCAGCTAAGAGATGTGGAGGGATACCAGAACTGCATGTCTAGCCAATGAGAAACAGGTGGCTGGCCAGAAGTGAATGAGTTGTAACTAAGGACAAGTGTAAATTGCTGTTGGCAATAATTGAAGGCATTTGTAACTGAGTGGGAAAAGGTCCTCTGCTCGAGATAGGGCCTCGAGCCTTGTAGGTGGCACAACGAGACCTTACTAATTACACATTATAGACGTATTGCTACTTGCTTGTAGTGTGTTCTGTAGTATCATCACTGCTTATCATCAAAGACTCAACAAACTCCGTCCACCGCAGCTACTTTTGTTTTGACAATCAATGTCAAGGGAACGTCAGGGAATAAAAGCTCCGGCGCTTTTTAACTCTTCGGCAATCTGTTTGTTTATTTTCTTTCAGTTCCCTTGTGGGTCTTTTAAAGCTCTTGGCATGGGATGATTCCGCCTGGCATCTATACCCCCCCCACCCCCCCTTCCTCCACCACACACCTTCCCTCTTGCCATCCGTAATTACCACACTGGTCGAGTCCTGGCCTGTCCAAAAGCCACTGCAGGTCTGATTTTTTTTGGCTTGGCTCCTCTCTGACATGCCTGGGAAGGGCAAGGAAAGGAAATGGGTGGACCAGCCTCTCTCCGTTCCCCCAGAGCAGGCCTGGGAGAAGCCAGCCCAGTGTTTTTCGAGTCGGCCGGGGCTAGTAAGGGAGCACAGCCCATCTGGTTCTAATAAATCCTCTGTGCGGCTTCGCAACTGGAATTGCCTGACCTGTTTGGGGACGTGATCACCGATACAGTCATTTTGCAAAACAACGGGGGAAGAATATGAGAACAGCTATGGACGTCATCAGACTTTGTGGTCCCTAAACACTTTTTTACTCTAAAGACAACAGTGCTCACACTAAGCAGATCCCCCCCTGAACCCCCACAGGGTCAGGTGATTGATATAGGGAGTATAGTGGTAATCGCATTCATTGTAGTGATAAATTCTTACCAATGGTGGGCAGTGTATCACTGTCTCTTCCCCTGTGGCCCCAGCTGTAAGAATCTTATATTGGTAGTTTCACAGCCAATTAAATGCAGACTAGGAGTCATGGTCAAACCAATTCACTAATTACAATAATGATAGTTTAAAGTGCTCAATTGGCCTATTTGTGATTTTGTTGCCACTTTTGCCAGCATTCGGTCAAGGACGTCTAATTGGAACAATGCTTTGAAGCGAACATAATATTTATCCACCACACATGTAGGGCTTAAATTGTCAATTGTGTCATCATGAATCTATGTGTATGGTTTACCTGAAGAACGAATCAATCTATATTCTAGTCTAGTCATATTATTATACTCTTTCTATTATTCTGTGTGCAATACCTGCATCACCTCATGAGCAGACACCTGTCACAGGCTGAAATGTTACATACAATAAGACAGCGTGGTTCTAAAAATGTTTCCTGTCAAGGACTCCCTGAATTGCCTATTGAAATAACTGTGAAATCAACCACTTTCAATTGGGTCCGTATTTTGAGCATGACATACACAAAATGTTCACAAATTGTGCACTGCAATGTGAAACATTTTGTCGTTTTATGAAGGTATAAAATAGAGTTTAAGTGGTTTAATTGTTCCTCATTTTGCTGGGCACCCACTGGATCCCCCTTGTGTAATTGTCCTACACTTGATAAACTTGAGAAATAACAAGTTACTCAACATTTGCTTGCTCCCACTTCTTATACACTCATGTCTAATTCACGCTCTGTATGGCAACGTATAAATCAGGCTTCATATACATTGGTGTTGTTGCACTGGTTTGCATCAACACTGAGCAGTAAATCCATTTTTGCAGCCTATACTGTACCACCACACACACACACACACACACACACACACACACACACACACACACACACACACACACACACACACACACAGAGCTATTTCAGTGAACAGAAGTGATCACACCAAAACAACACACTACGCTGCCTCCTATAGCCTTCCAGATCATTAGGTCATGCAGTACTAAGTTGGTAATGTCTGCCTCCCAATTCCAGGCCTATATTTATGACCTGTTGGCTGTGAGAGTCATGCTGACTCGCGCTTATGAGGTCAAAGCCATCAAGGTGACCTCACTGTGGGAGACAACACAACATCTGTCCTCATCCTTCGCACCTTCAGTGGCTGAGTTTCCTCGGACCTCCCAGCCTTTCCCCCACAGTCACTTCCTTCTCATTAGACACGCTTTGATTTAGCGAGACTGGACATAGTTATTCACCCGCAGAAGATAAAATAACAGGAGCTGACTCTGTTAAGACTTAACAGTTTAACATGGCATGCAGCAAGTCATGCTTTCCCCCAGTTCGGCGTGGCAAAGTGCGGAATGAAGCGTGTAGCTAATCACCAAGGAGAATTAAGAACCACTGTTTCACATTTAAATTACATAACATGGGGATCCTTAAGGGGCAGATGTGTTGTCTCCAGCTGAGCATCACTCACTGGACCATTTTTGTCTGCTGACACTTGACCGCCAACAGCTAATAAATCGAAAACCTGCGAGGAATGTGTAGCACTCAAGGAAACGGCTTACAACCCAACCCTTCAATCCAAAATGACACAATGTATTTACTGTAGCAACTTGTATCCAAAAAATCGTATTCGTGAATTGGGCAGCACACATGAACATCATGTGCTTCAAATGTCAATCGGCGGTATATTAATAACATTAATAACAATAATGATACAATATCCCACAGGTATTATCCAGTAATGAAAATGGAGAAATAATAGGATTGTGGGGGAGGGGGTGGGGGGGGGCATACAGGAGACCACACATGGGGTAAGCTTGTATTGTACATGCTTAATCTGATTAAAGCTTTAAATGTGATTATGAAAAACACTGACACAAACTTCACAGGAATGTTGACATCTACTTATTCTTTTCGTTGGTAGAAGTTACTCCTATAAGAAGGGCAGAGGGGCCTTATACTATTGCTATGATTCCAGTCATTACAGATGTTCATTTCATTGTGTAAAATGGTCCCATAAAGTCAGAGTGTAACTTTTTAGAAACTCATATCATTGTTTGGAGGATATATATACACAGAAAAGGTGTGTACAATGTATTCTACTGCAGACCTATTCTTACAGTAGACTCACACATGGGGAAGGTTGGAAAAACAAAACAAAAAAAACAGAGGGGACATTCACTTGTCTTATACCACTAGCTTAATCCCTATACATTTTTTAGGTGCTATGACCGATTTTGACACATTATGACACACTTTGAATATTTGCCCAAAATAGAGATTGCCACAGTTAATGTGGTTAACATAAATTGTTAAGGACCTTCATATAATTGGTCCTCAGCTCCTCACTAATGTTCATGATAAAATACCTCAATGTTTGTCCACCAGTGACATCATCTATGGGGAATCCAAGGCAAGCTAATAGAAACTGCAGGCTTTCTATTCCTGAAAAGTTGCAATGCGATAATGAAAGCCATCGTTCTCGCGATAATACTTTTTATTTTATTTTTTATATTCATGTTTTTAAAAGAAAGTCGGCACTCTCCCAAACTACACAACAGACTCACAGTATGGGTGAGTTCGGAAATGCGCCCTGAACGCACTTATGTGCTCTCTTGTCGTTCGTTTATTCAGTGTACTCGATTTTCGTTCGAAAATCCAGTGCCCTGCACACCGGGTGTGCCGAGTGCCCGCACTGAGTGACCCTACCCTGAAGCTGGAGTTGTCCGGTGTGAATCGGTCACAGCTGTGGTCGTTCATATGTGGGCATGTGGTCAGTTTATTGAGTGTGGTGGGCGGTGACGTCACAGAGTGCGTTCAGTGTGCCTTATTTACGAACGACCACAGCTGTGACGCATTCACACCGGCCAACCCCAGCTTCAGGGTAGGGTCGCTCAGTGCGGGCACTCGGCACACCTGGTGCGCAGCGCACTGGATGTTCGAACGACAACGCACCGAGTGCACTGAATAAACGAACGACAAGAGAGCACACCAGTGCGTTCAGGGCGCAGCTCCGAACGCACCCTTAAAGTCACAGTGCATCAGATAACACACACACTCACTGGAAGTAGTAAGCAGGGAACAACATTAACTTAACAGATGTCACTGGTTTATGAACTTCCCACAGCCCTCCTATGAGAAACAGACCGAGTAGGAAAGAATTGTGGTATTTTTTTTTTCATGAACATTAGTGAGGACCGATTATATGAAAAGTGGTGAAGTGGTCCTTTAATGAAATTATCATTGTGAATCATACTGAACAAACATACAGTATGAGACTGTCACGTTCCCTCAGTCTGACCAAAGGCAGGGATAAAACATTATCATTGTACTGTAGCACTGCCCATTTAAGCGTATAGTGCATAAAAGGGGTGACCATGCAGGGTTGAGGCCTCACGTTTGGCCAGAAACCTGATTTGAGTGTTTGTTGGTGGCCTGGAGGCATGAGGTACTTTTGGACATTATAATTACATTAATCAGTGGAGACTAGGATCTTGATTACACACCGAGAGAAGGATTTTTGCACCCACACAGACCACTGGGTCTGGATAGAATGGAATAAATCATGGGAAAGGGATCACTTTGGGTGTTTTTATGTAAATATTAGTTGATTTTTGTGAAAGTAGTGTATGGATCAGTCCTACTTCATACTCCGGTACAGTAGGTGGCGGCATGCACCTTATTGGTAGTAACCCACCATTATACCAAAGAAGAAGAAGAAGAAGAAGAAGAAGAAGAAGGAGAAGGAGGCCTAGCACTTGGTAAGAAATCCTCAAACTAATGTTTATGCTTTGTTCATTCATTTTGATGGGGATATATTTGAACTAGTGAGTTCGGCAGGTGTGATGTTTTGTGATTTGGGACGCTGCCGGAGTCAGTAAAGGGTAGGCCTATATAGGGGAATGGGTTTTAAGAGGGTTTTTGACATGTTTGTTTGTTTGTTTTTTACATGGGGACAATGTTAGTCGCTGAGCTCAGCGCTCTGATGACGGGCGAGGCCTTGCTTGGCGGCCTGATGACAGGCAATGCCGTTATAGGAACTATGCACAAAAACGAATTTCACCCACTTTTGTACTTTGTAAAACTGTGGTGTGACACCAATGATTCTGATGCTGATTCTTGGTCAACTTCAGGTCTTGTCCTGGTTTAACCACATTGGGTATTCAGTGGGAGCCTTGAATATATTGACTGGGTATAGTTTTTGGTATTTTGTTCTATTTTAGTCATTTTGTTATATTTTGTATAATGTAATGAATTTGGAGGGGTAATCCTGGTCTATTGTAGGAGGACAACTAACCTACAACCTTTCACAGTTTTCCCCACCGTGCCATATTGTATTTGAGACGGGGTTGACCAGAATGTTTGTTGGGCCAAATATGTGCCATAGTGGCGTTGAAGACATAGTGGCATATACTGGGCCATTAATAATGAATGGATTTAGTTTGCTGTGATTTTGGTTTTGCGTATTCGTATTGCTTCGATTTGATTGGTTTATTTGCTGTGTATGTTTAGTTTGGAGGACCCAGTAGGCTACTAGGCCCTGAGGCCTTCACCCTATATCACCTGCCCTTGGGCTCGGTCCCACATTTATAGGATCATGATTTCCCAGCTACAATAACCCCTCTCTTTCCTACTGTATTATTTTAACTTGAATATTTCTACAGACTAGTAGCCTACATGTGGAATAAACTTGACGCTTTTGTTACATCAGCCTCTGGTTCTGTTCATTCTCGTATAACAAATTGGGGAACCTTACCTTGTTCAGTTACATTGTCCAACATAGTATTATGGTTAATGCTATGGCCTGTTATAGCGCCACCATGAGGCCGAGTTTTGCTAAACACATTTCATTACATCACTCGCGCATATTTTAAACTTGATTTTTATTTGCAGATAAACATAGAATTGCAGTCACACTGTAAGGGACAAGGGTTCATATTCATCATTTTCAACTTTAACAAGCAACCTATCCATTCAGTCCATTCATGAATGTCCATTATTATCATCAGTGTCGACCTGTTGATTTCTATACTCAGTCCATTTCTCTCATCTTCTGTGAATAGATCCTCTTCACTCGCACACATTTTAACCTTGCAAATCTGTAAACTATACACTATCTATAGTCATGTGATCGACAGATCTGTCCCATTTCCCATATTTCATGCCGATTGGCTAAGATTGCCTTCCAAAGCTTGCGGGATTGGACGGTTTCGAAACAAAATGCCACAAATCATGAACACAGCTTGCGAGTTCCGTGAAATTACGCATGCACATTCCCACTATGCCGAGGAAGAAATGCCACTTGAGACCGACTTTTGCAAAACACATTTCTTTACATTGCTCGTACAGATTTGATCCATACATCATGCAAATCGGTATACACTATCTATCACAAACATTCCTATCCTCCTGGTGGAGACCTAGCTGTGCCCCGACTCGAGGTGCACTTTTTCTAGTTGTTATTGTTATGCAGCTCATTGTCAAACAGACTCCGATCTATAGAGACCAGAAATTGTATGACAAATCAGGCTTAAAGAAATATTTTTCCACATGCTCCACAAATTGGTTGGAACCAAAACAGTAAATGAGGCAACTGTTGTTGCTGTAATTGTAAATGCCGAATTCAAAACGCCTAGCGCAGAACATCTTCTTTCCACAGTTTCCAGTATTTGACAAAACTTGCCTGGTTTGCAGTAAAAGCAGACAGTTTTAGCAATGTTGTACGCACAACAACTTGACTTGATGGGCCTGTGAGGCCATTTGCTTGTTTTAAATCAGTTTATCATCTATGAGATTTTGCACATTCTAACAATTGTTCAAATTGCCCACTGGCCTTTTGGCCTTTGAAGCATGAGTCAGGAGAAAATTCATGGCTCTCATACTTGGAACTACAATAAATTGTTTTGGCACCACGTTAATAACAGAAACATTATGACCGACACATGAGACTGTTTGATTTTTTAGTGCATGGTGCAACCACTCCTATACAGAGCTTTGTGTGTCTCTTGTGTCCGAGCACGAAAATAGCAATTAAATTAGTTGGTTTTCATCACCAAGTGTCACTGTTGCACAGCCTAACACACACACACACACACACACACACACACACACACACACATATTAACTGTATGACGATTTTGCGTGTGACAGTACAGTACAGTGACAGTACAGTAGAAGGACCCCCTGGGAACCCCCACACGGTAACTCTGTCATTTCTCAACCGTTTCGGACGCAGGGAGGCTTGCCGGAACCGGGCCGCCACCCTGGGCTCGTTCCTGTGGGTGTGGAAGTTCCCCACACGGAGTTGCACCACTCACTTCACACAGGTGTGATTTTAGACAATTGGGTTGAATTTTAGAATTAATTTCTTTAAAAAAAATGACACACAAAAACAGGCCTCTCGTTCCAGAGCGGGCGGCACTTCAGTACATCTGACCTAGTAGTGAATCTATTATCAGGAGAGGGCACCATCCATGAAAAGCAAAACACCTGGTATATATCAGAAAATTGAAGGGAAGGAAGGGAAAGCCATATGTTCACTAGCAGTCTTCAAAGCAGACAGAATGCGTATCTAAGTGCATTCAAAGATTGAAACAATGCAAAAAGGAAATTTATCACCAGGTTGAAATTTCTATAGCTCTCAGCCTTCGGTTTTGTAAACATTGCATGCTGAACCTTTTCACTTCGGAACGTTGCCATTTCGGCAAAGTCCTGGCCATTTCCATTTGCGTGTTCCCTGAGGCGGATCACATGTGCCTGAATATATATATATTTTTTTTTAATTGGGCTGAAGCGAAAATTGCTCTTTGATCAGAGCCAGACCAGAGCCATTGGAAGCTAAATTGTAAATAATTTCTGACCTGAAACAGGCCGGAATTTTTATTCACACTAATAATTAGCTCAGCCACTTTAACCACTTTCAACCTGGCGTCCCTATTTTGGGCTTTTCCCCAAAAATGCTAATAGACATTCCCCCCAAAAAGCTAATTCAAAGTCATATCTAACTAACACAGGGGACAACCGTGGCTGATAGAGTGGGGCAGAAAGAGAGGGAGGGAGGGAGAGAGAAGGGGGGAGAGAGAGGTATAGGGTAACATATATCCCTGAAACGGCATCGACTAGTTTAAAGAATTTGCGGTGGGCAGCGGGCGGGTGGATGGACGGACAGACAGCCTGCACTGATGTCAGACACAGACAGAAACGGTTGCAAATTTGCACTCGGTGGGTGGAAATGACGCTGAAGCCGCACGAGAGCGTAATTTCATCCACCAGCTGTTTAAAAGAAACTCTGGAAGAGACGCCTGCTCTAAGCGGCATCTTGCCGCTTCTTGCTGCTACTGTGTGGCCACACGGCGCACGGTGAGACATACAGTAATAGAGTTCCCACTGCATCAGCATGTGTCATGCTGACTGTGCTGAAGATGATGAGGGGTGTGTGTTTGATGATGAACAACACCGATTTGTCCACATGTTATACACCCATATATGGGCATATCGGTCGGATTGGCGGTGCAAATAGTTATGAGGGCCACAGTGTAGAGGTTCTCAACCTTTTCAGCCCGTGACCCCCCCGAAATAATCATAATTAACCCCCTATTTTTTTTTACTCTGTTCCACAGATAAATATTATGAAAATAGCAGATCATTATGCATGAGCTTGCCTCTTTCCTGAGCTTGCCTATATTTCTTCATTCCTCATCCCAGCCGCCGTACACTCGGCTGCGAACCGGCCCAGTGAGAGCTGAAGGTCTTAATTGGACAGATGGTACCATCAGGACCAGGAGCAGCTTTTTTTTGTGTCACTTAAATTTGTATTAATTTTTTGAACATAAAAACAAAGAAAACAGCAGCAACACACATACAGTACAAACAAACAAAACAAAAAAAGAAAATACCGGTACACTTAAAGTCGACATTGCGTATCAAAATTTGCATGTACATCACATATTCATAGGCATCTACTGTTGTTCCTCATTCCCCCATACCCTTAATTATTTCTGTTCAGTCTTAAATGTTGTCCATTTGGACCATTTGTCCTCCATTAGTTCTTCCTGCAGTCTCAGACGGTGTGTCAGTTTCTCCATGAGATGCATCTCCTGAATCAACTCCTCCCATTGTCCCTGTGTTGGAGGTCCCCATTTTCTTGCGATCGATTTCTTTCCTGCCTTTCTTTCTTACCAGATATCTATCCTCTTTCCCCCCATCAAGTTTCCTAAGTACAAAACATCACACTTCATAGGCACCTCATATCCCAATATCTTTTGTATCTGATCACAGCTTAGCAGCTTTTTAAGTATATTAAAAAGATCTTAGAAGTCCTTAAATTGTCGCTTCACTGTCATCTGCAGGGGACCCCCCCCCCCCCAAAAATCATGTGGCGACCCCCCTGGGGGTCCCGACCCACAGCATGAGGACCATTGACATAGTGGACCGGACCTCTTGTGTTTTAACAATCGCAAAAATATCTGATCTATACATGAAGCTCGGTGTGATGTGTTGTGAGCTTGTCCAATATATATTACGTTTTTAGACACTTTTTTTAAATGATAACCCAGCAGATTTCTGCCCAGGTGGTTACACTTGAGATCAGTTGGGGGTAATAAGTGCATGTCTTGCTCAGGGACACCTTGACACATTGCCGGGCTGGGAATTGAACCGTCTTATTTCCCAGACGGCCTCTCTATCATTCAGGTATGGCCGGGGGGGGGGAGGGGGAGGGGGGGAGAGGGCAGGTCAGACATGTGTTACCGGACATGTGACTGTAAAAGCTTTCGTCTGGGGCTGTGCATGTTCCTACTTAAAAGTTCACCAACTTTGACAACGACGACGATAATTTTAATGGCCTTCCCGGTGTCTCATATAGTCTAGTTCGTGAATCATGTTCATCGCAGTAAAGTTTCCCTGAGCTGTGAGGTGTCATTTCATAATAAATAATAGCATGTGCAGTGGGTGGTACGATGAGTATAGATGAGGGAATCATTATTTACTCTGCTGGGGAAAACACATATATATACAGTACATATGGAAGTTAGATAAACTTCAAACAGGGGGGTGCAGACATCCTGAGACCAGAGGGTGGCTTGACGTGTCTCTTTAGACCAGAGAGGAAAGAGAAGTTTGGCTCTGTTTAGAAAGGAGAAGTCGTCGTCCCCCCCCCACCCCACCATCCCCCCCCATGCCTGATAAGATGTATTTGAGACGTCTAAACAGAGACGGGAGGATGTTTGTTGTGTTTCACTGCCTTAAATGAGGCTGTTGACATTGGGATCTTTTCAGAATCACTGTTGCAGTTAAAATATTTATGCACGGCAAATTTGCAGCCATTTTATACAATGTTGTATTTGTGTATTCTATTTCCATATGCATTGGCTTTGATTGAGTCATTTGCCATGCGCTATAATGCTGTTGTGTGTAAAAGAGGGCAAACATTTGTATGGTTGAAGGCGTATAAGACAGCGTGATTGATAGGGGCAGTGTAATAAAGTACACTGTAGTATTTATGTGTCATTACTGCTCACACCACTCTCACACTGAAATGCAAAGTGTTGAAGGGCAGAGAAGATTTGTTGAAAATGTAACTATACAAAATGACTGCATATTGACCATGATGAATCAGGATGATGATGATGAAACCAAAATAATACTTCCATGAGAAATGTGGGATTTAAAACATTTTAAAGGGAATAGATGAATTAAAAGCAATTTATTGTTATAAGTGATGGAGGGTTTTCCCATTTCTCATGTCATCTTTCCTAACATGAGCAAAACGCCATGTGTCGTGGAATCCTATAGTCACATTGGATCTCAGTGTATTATAGTAATCTTCTTTTAGCGATTTTGGAAGGAACCGCCATTCCTCAAGTTTGTTTTAAGAATCAGATATTAACTTGAACAATTTGTATCTCAATTTCGATATGCACATAAAAAATATAATAATGGTCATTATGCATGACGACATACTACTTTGAAGTTTTCTGGGTGTTACTTTCGCCAATTAGCATGGAAACCATATGTCTGTGATTATATGAGCTAAGTGATCGTCATTAAAGGGTGTGCCACAATTTAGATGTAAGGGCGAGATTATCTATAGCCTCTTTTATATACTGCCCTTCAGCATCCTGTGCCAAAATATGAAACCTGTCAAAACCATATTCTTTGATTATGATTTTTATGCCATCAACACACTGGACTTTCAAAATTGTTCCTTTTCCCCCCGCTTGATTATCAAACACAGCGGCTCTACAAGCGGACAATATGCCGCGACGTTTATTTTAGCTGTTCGCCGTACGATGAAGTACGATAGTGCTTAGGCCGTTAACTGACACTTTGCATGAGATAATTGTCCTGGCTCTTGATCTGATTATTTGAGATACACCAATTATGTTTTCAGGGCGGCATGTGGCTCAGGGGTAGAGTGACCGAGTGGGAACCGCAAGGTTCCCAGTTCGAACCCAGGCTCTCCCAGAGTTAGTGTCGAAGTGTTCTTGAGCAAGACTCTGAACCCCTAATTGCTCCCGACATGCAGGCTGGTGCCTGGCATGGTTTCCTCCAACCATCGGCGTGTGAATTGGTGAATGGGTGAATGTAATGCACAATCTATGTAAAGCATACTGTAAATGCACCCTTTATTTTCTCATTCATCAAATTATGCTCATGTTCAAGTAGGCTAAAAATCACACCAATGTGAAGTGAACGGTGCACTGGCGTATTTGAGGCTCCGCAAGCGATGCACTGCGGGAGGAGCCTCCAGCAGGGGGGGGGCACTCGCCCAAAGCTTTAGCCTTACATTTTACAGTTTTAACAGCGGGCGACAGCCAGATGAATTTTCCGGAAGTGCATTATTTGTCAATGGGACCCGGCAACTACTGCCGATAGAGGCGATAGCAGGCGAACAGGCAATGTTCGAAAAGTGGGCGGAGGAACGTCTGCCGAAAAGATAAAAATAATTCGTCTTTTGGGCGACGTCCGTGATGTTATACACTGAGGTGAAAGGGCCCCACCCAGATCCTTGCAGGGGGGGCCTCGGGATTTACAGAAAGGCCACTGGAGCGCTGGCTTTGAAGTCAAGCACAGTTGGTAACTTAATAGAATGTTCAACCTCTGGGTGTAACGCAAAATAATTAATACTCAGACATACGGACATACATACATACATACATACATACATACATACCGGTACATACATTGTACTCGGACATTCGGACATACATACATACATATGGAGTTATGGACAGCTGTGCATAGGAGACGGTGTGCCACCACTCAAAAACAAAATGATAACTCAATAATTCGGTCACCTCCAAATGACTTTCCAATGACTTTCCAATGACACAGCACATAAGTCAGCCACTAAAGCCAGACGGCGAGCACACGTACTGTAAATAAACAAAAAAGTAATCGCTAAAGCAAATATATATACACATTGAAGGGTCAGGCCTCACACACACTCCCTGTTTATGCTTTTGTCCATGGTGTTTTGGCCTTATTATGTCATTCCTACCTCCCGCTGCGGCATCACCTCTCTGTCCCTGTGCACTGCCTCACGGTATACTGCGCAGCGCTCCACCCTAATGAGGCCTGCTGCCGTGTGGCACTCATCAGGCTTACACCAACAGATAACATCATAGCAACACTGACGGCAGTGCAGACACCGTATGATGATGTACCTTCCATTCGAGTCTGTGTAACATTTGGCTCTGAAAGGAGCAGCAAAGAGCCTTGACACACAGAGGGAGTTTCCCCCGACGTCGTACTCTTCAAGGGGTCACTGTCCCGCTCGAGCGCTGTTTGGTCAAAACCCAGTATAGTGGAGCTTTTGCTAGGCATCTTCCATAATGGTCAACATCACACAAACTACACTTCCCAGAGTGCAGCAGCAAAAATGGCCGCTGCTCGTTAAGAGCACCTGAGGTTTAAACGGTCATTCCAAACAAATAGAAAACAGAGAGACATGAAGCAAGCTCTACTCATGAGTTCAACCCAAAGACGCCAATGGTCGGTTAAGTTGTTAATATTTACTTGCATGTTTGAAATGCTGCGTAATGTGTTAATGTTTTAAAATTGATACAATTTAAATTGGTTAAGGAACAGTTGGAAGTTGGAAATCTTGAGTTGTCTCTCTAGTCCTTTGGAGTTGAACAGGAAATGAACTTGACATGCGCTGCATGTCCATCCATCCCCATTATTGTCCTATGACATCATAACAAAACACGAACAGCTTCTGCTGATGCTACGGGGCTTTCGATGACATCACAGACATAGAGACCACAGGACACCGCCGGAGCAGGTTCGGTAAATTGTTAAACTTTATGCCTGGTAGTGCGGGCTGTATATGGAGCACATAAAGCCAGTTCATGAGTTCTCGTGTTTCACCCCTCCGTCCGCCCTGCATCAGCAACATCTACGCTAAAGAAAACAAATGGGACCGAGCAGCTTTGTGGGCCGGCCGGCTCGCTCATGCTTCAGTTTCAGCCTTGGCCGTTGCTCTCGTCAAAAGTTGGCGGGGGGAAAATGTGAGCCGCTGAGCATGGTCACGCCCAGTCAGTGTGTCAGGTGAGTCATTTTATGTGGCAGTTCAGGTTGCATGTGTGTCCAAACCGCCCGCTGGCTCGTCTCGTTGGCCAGAATAGGTCAAGCGCTAGCAGGAGTGAGAAGGAAAAAACGGTGTAGACTTTAATTCATCCTCATCTCTGACAGGTGTACATTTGCTTTTTTTCTTCTTTTTTCCCCCCCTTTTTAAACCTAAAATCCCCTTCATAACAGAGGGGACCAGACGTCGGTGACTTTGCCAAATGACTGCATTTCTGCTGCCACTTTGAGGTTTTCAAGGCCTCTCTGACTTTAATATGCGGACAACCTGTTTATAGATGCTATTCTGGAATGAACTGACTTGGATGTATATTATCGGGAGTTTATCCATACCAGCATTCCTTTTGACTTCCTTGGGGTTTGAGACGGCCCTGCCATATGATTCAAACCTGTTGAAGAAGCAACCTTTTGGAAATGAATGATGCCACAGCCATATTGAAATTTGGAACGGGATTAATGTCTTGTAATTTGTTTGGAAACGAGGGTAAACAAAAATGTAATATCCCATCGTCGTGATTAGAGGAAAGGGAGTAAATTAAGATGCATTATCTGATTTTCCCACAGCAATTAGAGTTGCCAACCTGTAATGTCTTACCACGAACAGTGGATCCAATTAGAGTGGAATTTCCATGCATATTATCAAGTGCTATAGCTGCTCAAAACCCAGAGTTGGTCTGCAGAGAAGAAACGGGAAGGCCGGCCGGGGCATGGCTGCAATAGGGGGGGGATTTCCAGGCATGTGTTTTTTATTTTAAAAGAAATTTATAAAACTCTTTGTTTTAGAATCCAGGGGTTGACCTATGGTATAGCTCCCCCCCCCTTCTCTTCTCACCCTCTCCAATCTTGTTTAAGCCTTTAATCAAATGGACATCTGGATTGCATTGAGTGCTGCAGAGAGAGAGAGAGAGAGAGAGTGAGGGAGAGAGAGGGGCCTGATTGCTGTTTAGCAGACCACGCGATGATGTCACTTTTCATTAATAACGATGCTGCCCATAGCAGTCACATCTATCTTCCTGTCTGAAGATACAGAGACCACAGGCTGAGGACATGACAGTGAGCATGCATGGCCACTCCGCTGGCCTGCAGCTGAGATAACACACACACACACATGCATGCAGCCTGTTTTGGCGACAGCTGCTTAAGGCACATTCGCGGAAAAGAAGAGCGAACATGTCGAATGGGCTGCGCCGCAGAGGCTACTTAGAAAATACATGAAATACCTGTCACCAACAGCTCCATCACCCAGGCCTTTAATTCAGAGAAGACAAGTCTTTGACAGAGACAATGGGATAACTCCTGTTTTAGATTTGTGCTTGTTATAGATTAAATAAATCGACCGCACAGAGAAAACGAATCTGTTTCTGTATTAGCCATTCATGTTTTTTTATTTGTGTAATAAGCCTACATTCCTTTTTTATGTTTTATATATATTTCTTTTACCTTTTTTATGCATTTTTGTCAGGAGAAACCTGACTAATGAAAGCTCATGAAATGTAGACGACCTATAGTAATTTAGAGGACCTAGTCATACTGACGACCTAGCCTGATTGGCTGCCTCGTCTGCCTCCTCTGGCCAATGGGACAGGCTGTCCTATTGGCCAGAGGAGGCAGACGAGGCAAGCAACGGCATGCATGCACGCACACACGCACCTCTGGCCAATGGGACGGCATGCAAACGGCATCCATGCGCGCACACTTGAGTGTGGTCGCACAAATGTATGTTGTTCATCTACTACATTATCATGTATGGCTCAGTTAACATGTGCCGTTTGCGCTACAGTATGTGCGTACATCTTTGAAACATCATTACCGAGCCACTTTGTGATCTTGTTAGGTCTGCAATTTACAGTAGCACGTCTAACCACGGCCGGCCCGGGGGGGTGGGGACAGGACAGATGCACAATGGACGGACAGCGCTTGTTTATCATCCTAACCTTGCTCATACTGTATATAACGCCATTTAGGTCGACATGATGCTATAACTTCATGTTGTGATATAATAGATAAATAATAGAGCAGCAGCAGTCTACTATACTAGGAAATGACTCCATGTTGTGATAATAATAGAGCAGCAGCAGTCTACTATACTATGAAATAACTCCATGTTGTGATAATAGGCCAGCAGCCTACTGTACGTAAGGGATAATGTCTGCCTAGGTGGTCATTGTAGGGATATAATTCACATTCAGGGTGATTAACAACCCATTGATTCTCAGCCGTTTAAATTTCAAGGACCCCCAAAATGTAATTGATAGAAAATAGCCTTAGGCTATTTCATTATGATTTTCACCTCTGGACTGAGACCCCAGTCTACATGGCAAAAAGCCAGTGTTAATTTGTAATGAATGTGTAAACATACATGTTACTAAAATAATAACAATAATAATATGGGGGAAAACAAAGACAAGGTGGACAATGGAGACAGCGCCTGTTTCACCTGACACATTATGACTATAATGTCATAATTTCTTGTTTTCATTTATGTTGTAATGGGTTTTTTTGTTCACTTTTAAAGTATTGTTGTGGGAAATATGAAGACTCAAATCTATATAGTATATGGTTCCATGCTAGTCTGTCTGGTCGTGTCTGTGAGCAACGACACCTTGGCCTGAAAGCCTGTCTCAATCCAATCAAGTTGTATGTAAAAGGCTATGTCACACCTATTGTTTGTTATGAGACCCTGCTGGGCCTGAATAGGTATCACTAGGTAGTTCCTGTCTCAGGAGGAGGGGCGATAGCCAAGACAGCCATTGTATTGTACCTTTGTGATGGCCATGTTTATCTGTGGACCTGCTATTGGGGTATAAGAGAGGACCTACAGAGAAGCTCAGGAGAGACTGGTGGAAGGGAGACCACGAGAGAGAGATGGAACGAAGAGAGAATGTTGATTTGATCCAGGCTAGGCCTGCTAGACTGAGAGATGTTGTTTGCTTGTTGCTGTTCTTCTGAATAAACTTCTAAGATATACATTCACCCGGATGGACATATATTGATGTCCATAACAGTATGCGCTTGTACACTGTACAAATCCAATCACCAGTGATACTGTATTGTATGTATGCCAGCTGTGAAGTGCAATATATTCTAACTAGATCTAGACACAACCTGGATAAATCTAGATTGATGCAAGACACCATAGTTTCAACAAAACTAGAGACATTCAAGCGCTGTATTCATAGAGCTGTCCACTTAATTGTGATCGGAACACCCAGATCAGCCAAGACTGAACAGGCGGGCTGTATTTGAGTGGTCTGGCTAGACTCCATCCCACCATACAAGGAGGGAGGTAAATATAGGTATTCTTTTGGAGTTCATGGAGAAGAAGAGACCAATAACATTCCAGTGATTCCATCATCTGAACATGCTGTCAACAGTCTTGAATGCAGAGATATTTAGAAGTCCAGCTGTTTCAAATGTGTGCTCGTGGCAATGTACCAATGAGCTCATTGTACAACAATAGCAACAAGTTGTATATCTAAATATGGGGTTGATTGGCATAAGAAAGACTGAAGATAAACTAGAAAAATGCTCCTCGGACTGGAGCATAGGTCACGTAGGTTATTGTGGGCCAGCAATGTTAATGGCATATGAAAGATGGAGTGCTGTGATTTTTGTACTCCATGTGTCACTGTCTATGGAGTTAAAATATTGAAATATGTCTGTGTATTTTTGGTTTCTTCCTGAAAGTTGAAAGCCTTTTGAGTCCCAATCGAAATGACAGTAATAGAGCGTCGCAGTCCCACCCCTTACCAGGGCCCAGGAAATGATTCCCCGTTAATTTTCCTCTTAGACATTTCAAAAAGTATTTATTTAAAGACCTTTTAAGCCTCGTACAAAGCCAACTCGAGTTGTGAGTAATCATGACAACAAACAACAATTGGAAGAAGAAAACGGCACAGAAAACACTTTGTTTCTAGTTTTTCTTCTTTGTAATTATTTGTTTGGTCCATTGTGTTTATTGTCATGATTTGTCACAACTCGAGTTGGCTTTGTACGACGCTTAAAAGGTCTTTAAATAAATACTTTTTGAAATGTCTATGGGAAAAATGCATTGGGAATTATTTCCTGGGCCTGGCGTTGTTATGAAAGGGTGCGGGACTGCGGCGATCTATAGTCACAATATCATCCCCTCCCCTAACCCCTCCCCCTTTATTATCATACAACAGCTGTGGGTACGGCTTCAGTTCAGGTGGATCACCAGCCATCACCACCCATCAGGAAAAACAAGAATACTTAACTGGTGGATGTGGCCACATACAAACATAATTTTAGCACTTTCTGTACAGTTTTTTTGAAAAAAATCTTTCTCCTAGTATAATCATAGTAACTGATGTCATGTTTTAGGGGGAAATAAATCACAGCATTCCATCTTGAAGAATCTGACAGATTAATCTTGATCACATGTGACTGAGGCATTTTGTTCATAACGAGCTACTCCTGCTTTAACTACTTACTAAAACACACAGACCTTAACATATAGCCCGCCAATAAACTACGCGTGAGCTACGTTAATTAATTAGTCTCGGCAAGCGCCAATACACGTAAGATACGTTAATTCAGTTGTATGAATTGTTTTGATCCGATCTAGTCAAAAGGCTACTCACATTAGCTTCGGATGGTTATCTGTTGTTACCCATAACACTGGGCTGCGCCACCCACGCTTTCAGTCGCTTTAGACTCCACATTCCCGTCCCAGGTGGAAAAACGAGGCTTATTGCACGGAGCATAGCGGTCGATCTAATGGTGCCGGCCTGTACTTCTTATCGGCTAGCGAGAGATCAACACCTAATCCGACAACACACACACCATTATGTCCGGTCACGGTATTTTGGATCTTCAAAATATGGGTTCAAAGGAGGGAAACCGTTGCAATACGGGATTTATTAATTAATTAAGCTGTAATTAAGCTGGCGGGAATTGTTTTAATATGTCACGGAAAAAGCACCAAGCACTTTTTTTTTAATTACATTATTATCCCACGATTTTGCAACCCATTTTTTCACTTACACTTCCTCTGCCAACCTGGGGGGGCAGCGGACTGACCTATGCATGAGGAGTCCAAGCTGCTTCTTTTCAACTGACAGGGGCACCCGTTTCGACTGATATCAATCATCAAGACCGCAGTGATCACTTAAGATCAGTACGATTGTTTTCGACGAGTATGGGCATGCACTGCCGATCGGCTGGATAAGATCGGCGTAATAAGTAACCTACTGGGAATTATCGGTTGATTTTCGGTCGAAACGGCTAACAGGGGAGAGTTTCCCTGACCGGACGTAGCGCGTGGAAGGAACACCTTATTCCGATGGTCCGACCAGTTCATTTCCCCTCCATCAGGCTGGCCAGTGGGAGGCAGTTTAGAGACCAGGATTACTGCATGTTTTTTGTGAGGGTATATATACCCCAGGGGACACGGGGAGAACATGCAAACTCCACACAGAAAGGCCCTTTCGCCAACCCCGCCTCAGGTATGGCACTGATGATGCGGAAGAGAGAACACGCCCCCAGGCCAGCGCCCACAGCCCATTCTCTCTGAATGCCACTCTGTTCCCCTCTGCCGTTCACTTTATTTGGTCTGCGCAGCTCACAAATTGATCTTGATGATGATGTGTGCTCACACGTGCTGATCCATGCAGACCCAGAACATGTCCCGACCAGAGCCATTGAAGGAGAGTTGCGACATCTCTGTTCACTTCATGGGGCCAGTCCAATGGCGGCTCTATGCGGCTAAGGGGAGCCGAATAGTTAAGCCCTGCACTGAAGTTGACGGAATGCACTAGCTGGACTTTTTTTGGCCCCTGGTCGTGGAATGACCTGCAAGCCAGATTAAAATTGGCCTTGAAAGTTTCAAAAGGATTTTTTTTTTAACTTTTTATTGAATTTTATTCAAACATAAACATAAATGAAACGACTGACAATTGACAATACATACAACCCAAAACAATATACGTACAATACACACAAGGGGAGATATTTGCCTCTCTTCTCTAGTACCTCAAACAGGTGCATATTTTTCTACAGGTTAAACAGGTTTAACTGAATTTATACAAAGTCAGGTCTTATGGTAGAGACATGAGTAATCCATCTAAACCAGTTATCTGTGAAGACTTTCTCTCCATAATAAATATACTATAGATTAAATCAATCCATTCATTTATAGTTGGTATAACATTTGTAAGCCACTTTTTTGTTAAGGCTTTTTTGGATGCCAACAGCAATACCCTCAGTAGATACTGATCCTGCTTTGCAAATTGAAGTCCTCCCAGATCTGCAAGATACATGGTTTTAAAATCAAAAGGAATGTCAACACCAAAAACTGCTTCCAGGACACTTGGACACATCTCCAAAATGGAACCACAGAAGGGCAACTCCAGAAAACATGAAAATGATTCGCCAATGTTTCCCCACAGAGTCTCCAACAGTCCGACTGATGTCTTTTCTGGGCTGGAGTGCAAAAGAAACGACTCACATTTTTCCAGCTGAATTCTCTCCATGTGGGGGAACTACTCATTTTCCACTGATGTTTACATATTCTTTCCCATTCTTCTGCTGATATAGTTTCCCATCTTGCTTTAATATTCAGAGTATTATCTCCTTTCATGTTTTGAAGAACTACATATACATTTGAAACTATCTTTTGATCCTGGGCTCTACACACCCTTCGCAAACCTGGGGAGAGCAACGGACTTGAACTCATGCTTCCTTCATGCCTGAGTATTTTGGAAAATCTTAATGATCTCTACACCTGTTGCATCTTATCTTCTTAATAGCTTTCTATTTATAAAGTCTCTGATTTGTAGGTACCTAAAAAGGTCCCAATTATGTAAATTAAATTTGTCTTTCAGGTCCTGGAAGCTCATCACATTGTCCCATCAAATATTGCTTGAAGTTCAGAGATGGACTGGTAGTGTTGTTAGGAACAATTTGTTCTTAAAAAGAAGAACTTCATGTACCATGCTGTACTATGATCACTTCCTAACAAAAACATGTTTTCAAAACAATTTAAGCGATTTTGAGTAAATTAAACAGCATCAAATATTGCTTGAAGTTCAGAGATGGACTGGTAGTGTTGTTAGGAACAATTTGTTCTTAAAAAGAACTTCATGTACCATGCTGTACTATGATCACTTCCTAACAAAAACATGGTTTCAAAACAATTTAAGCGATTTTGAGTATGACGCACTGCAGCCTTTTCAGTCATGTAATGAAAGGCCATCAAATAACTGGAAAAAGGTCTCGTATAACAATGCTGTGTTCTGTGAGACTTGAGACATATTTGTCGAGTCACAGATTGCACATGCATGTACTGTACAACCCTGTAAAGTTAATACGAGCATTTCTAAACGCAGCAGACCAGAGATATGAACTGACATATTTAAACTTGCCTCCATCATCTGCTTTGGATATTGTTATTCTGTCCTTATAGTCTAAATGATACCAGGCACCGTGTTGTGAGCCTTGAACATCTGCACATCCCCGCTTCAATTGATCGCCTTACTTCAAACATGTGAATATGCAGTTGTGGATTTCCTTAACCCATTTAGACCCGAGGACGATTCTACAAATGTCTTCTAAATTATGACCGTTTTCAGAAAAACCTGCATCCTATATCAGTGGTTCATGTCAAGGACCCCCAGAATTATATGAAATGTCAATATCACCCCCCAATTTTCAATAGCTAAAGTATAACATAATGCTTAAAACACCAAAAGGGGTTACCCGTTCTGAATGGGTTAATAACTTGGACATAAAACACTATTTATGTCACAAAGCCACAATAATTGCAACAGTCTACGTTGGTGCATTCGACATCAGAGCTCATGGCTTAAACATGAAAATTCAATCAAATGTAATGAAAACAACTTTTTTTTTTGCTTGTTGACATCTGAGCCTTTTCCCCATTAACGGAGCGCACGGACTACCTTTAGGTGTTTGTGTTCTCTTACTTCGGCACACTGCCAATTGGAATGACTGACAACGTTAATGCACACTGGGTTGGACATGAGTGCTCTGCGTCGCTCGGCTTCAAAGGCTTCTTCATGGCGGTGGCGTGTGTAGTATGGACTGTGTCCAGACTGACTAGGGAGCAAACAAGAGCTGCCCTCCTTGGCAGCTTGCGCTAACATTAATGAGGGAATGGTTTTTTTTAGACTAAAGTGTTTTGCTGATTAAACTGCTTATCCAAATGAGGAGTAAGACGTTTCAAAAGAGGAAGCCATTTATCTACGCTTCTGGGACAGCAGCGCTGGTCTGGAGAGCCTCACCGTGCTGCTCTTATCACCAAAAAGCTTGAGGGGAATCAGCGCATAATAGCACTTATTTGATCTCCATGGGGCAGTGGACTGTCTACTGACCCCATTGGTTTTATATATCCATTCGCCCCCAGTGTACTTATCTGGACATTTCACCATTCCAAATCTGAGATAAATAGGACAATTACTATTTTGTAAGTAGAAGAACACTCGGCCCCGGCAAAGTAAAAGTTGTCAATAACGGGAATATGTTTGACCCCCACAACCAGCAGAAAATACTCGCATGAAATACCTTCCAGATTTGGAATAAATAACATGCATGCCTGATCTCTCCCTGAGCAATAGCATGCTCTGATCATACACAGACCTTCTGTCAGTGCAGAAATCATTACAGAAAATGTGCTTCTAAAAAAAGAAGGAAAAAAAAGAAAGATGAAAGGCTGCATCTGGACTGGTGAGGTGGCCTTTAGGAGGTCTGTTGCGCCTTTGCGTGCTATCTACTTCATCTTCTAAAACCTCAAGGTAAAGAGGACGAACAAAAACATATGTGACCTGGGATTGATTGTACACTGCACACCCGGGTAAGGTCACTAAACCGTCTTCCTTTGTTTCAGGACAGGAGGGTAACCTATTCTTTGAACTCTGAGCTCAGGAGCACACTAGCTCCACCATAAACACAACATGAATCTTTGAAATGGTTCTGGGATGTGGCCAGGGAAATTCAGTGTACTAATATACTTTGACAGGCTTAAGTCCGTTTACATATATTACTGTAACTCAAAACAATAAGTCATGCATGCTTTTAGATGGGCTGACATAAAACAAAGTTATACAATATGTACTTTGTAAGTCTTTTGAAAGCCATTATCGTTGCTTTGGTTTTCACTTCCAAGGAATATTATTTCCGTAGTTATGAAGTCGGCTACATTTCATCCAGCTCAGTAAATCATAGAAAACAAGTGGCAGGTTTATTATCAACAACCTCGCCCTCAGAAATGTTATCCAGGATATCACACGGCAAAGATGCCATACGGCCATAAATAAAACTTTTAAGATAACGGCTGCATTTTTCCTAGGCAGCCAAAACGACAAACATGTGCCCAGTTACATTGTTCCTTCGCATGTGCATAGATTTTAGATTTAGCAAGTCAACAAAGAAACAAGCTTTCACGTCAGACTGCTGAATGCCTATATACAGTAGGTCTGGTACGTAGAGCCTGCCCGGACTGGATATACTGTATATGTAACGTGATTCGTGAATGTATATGTTGTCTTTTAAACACTGCACAAAAGAAGTTCCGAAAGGAATATAAAGTACTTTGAAGTTGATTGTAAACGCTTGTGAAATGACACTATTTATCTAGAGAATATGATTACACCATGTTTGCCATCACAAAATTCTATAAAAATCCCTGTTGGATACAAAACCTGGCAAATGTACAAATGTTTATAAAAGAATATATTAAAAGGTTGATCTGATACTGTATGCCGTGACAAAGAACAGCAGTTTCTCTTCTTCAATTTTTTTTCCTCGTGTCTCACAGTAACACGTCTCATACTTTCCCATTACAGTACGCTGCAGGTGCTTTACTTCAAGAACAAGACTGGGTCAAAACCTAGCATACTCTGTGGCTGGACCGTTTATGAAATGCTGGAGGGCTTTTAATTTGACACGATGGACATGCATGTAGGAAGCAGTGACACGCGAGTCCAGTCAGTGATGGTTTTTGTGTTATCCCATGGAAGTTTGGTCATGCCAGTGTAATAGATCTTCCAGGCAGATGGCAGAGCCTGAGCCATAGAGTAAGACAGTGTTACGACAACTCCGTTCACTTCATAGGGCAAGTCCAATGGCGGCTCTTCTACATGCTAAAAGGGTTTCATCTGCGGATTTGGGTTCTTGGAAAGTGGAAACGCCCCCCAGCCACTGCGTTAGTTTTACTGAGGTTAGGTTTAGGTATAGTTTACTGAGGTTAGGTTTAGGTATAGTTTTACTGAGGTTAAGGTTAGGGTTAGGGTTAGGGTTAGGGTTAGGTTTAGGTATAGTTTTACTGAGGTTAAGGTTAGGGTTAGGTTTAGGTGTAGGCTGTCAATCACAGCGACTGGCCAGTCACAGCGCACCATTTACTCAAACCCGCAGATGAAACCATGGTAGCCTTCTGCATAGACGTCGGAAGTTTACGGCATGCATTGGAGCCTATGGGCTCTCGCGAGTACATGAAGTACATGAACCACGTGACCGGGCTGTTTTCTGCCCCCTCAATGTCGCAATTCTGTCTATACTCAATGTACTCTATGGCTCTGGCAGATGGGAACAGAGAGATGTAATTGACCATAGCCTTGTGTATAGCACACGATAGAGTCCTCTCTAGTTGATTAACTGCTGAGCACAGCAGAGGCTGTGGACTGGGGCTGCACAGGTTCATTCACAGAACTTGCTACAGTAGCTACATCCACGATTAGGCTACAAATATATACTGTCATATCAATTGTGACAATCTTTCACCAGAAGTGACAAGAAAATAAGTATGTTTGTGAAGAGCCTGCAAGAAGTACTTGCTCTGTCTGTCTCTGTCTCTCTCTCTATCTCTCTGTCTCGCACGTACGTACGCATGCATGCACGCGCACACACACACACACACACACACACACACACACACACACACACACACACACACACACACACACACTAATAGACAACTGTTATGCATTTGTCTAACTTGTTATTAGACCAAACCAGCATCCCATAGCCTGAGGGATGATTGCTATGTGATTGGCTCACTAGACTAGATCATTGTTTATAGGCCAACTGATCCAACCAAAGGGTCAACATGAGACTTGCCCCTCGCTTATTCATCTCAGGGTATGATGGCTCGCACCTCGCTCCCTGCGACTCCTAAGCAAACCTCTTTATTACTTGTTTTCCCCCGCTGCGTGTTACTGTTATCTCTGTCAAGGCCTTTCCTGGCTGGTTGGCAAAAAGGAAGTATTTAGTAGCTGCTTAATTATAGGCTCCCATTAAGAGGAAACAACTCTGCCCAAGTGTTAACGATGTTCGAGCATTGACAGCAGCAGTGGGCGTCCAGCAAGCCTGCGTGGGAAGTCTACATCGCCCATTTGACACACGACCAGAGACCATGATTCACTATTAATTTGTGTGGTCATTAATGCCCTGCCCCTCGCGTAAAGTCTGCCGTGTATTGTTTTAATGAGGAGAGCTGACGCAAGAAGGGAACAGCTCTCTTACTGCTCAGAAGGGAGGAGAGGCCAAACATTTTCCATTGTCCCAAGTACAAATGTAGTTGGCATTGAGATCAGTTTATTTGGATCGTCCTTGAATAGTGTAATTTTGCGCATGTTACATCAATAACCAGCACTCAATGGCCGCCGTCCTCTGAAAAAAAAGGGGGGAAAAAGATGCCATGTGTAACCGAGTGCTACAGGGAATAACACTTCAACCAAAATGGTTAAGTGAATCACCAACTGTGTTGCATGTGAAGTGTACATTTGCGTGACTTGTTGTTTATTGCCCACACTCAGTTCGTGACTGTCTTCCATATTTGTGCCAAGTCTGAGGCCACATTCTTAAATCTCTCCCGTTTGTTGGTCGAGAATTTGGCTCATTTTTCTCTCCTGTATTACTTTGGTCCATTTCACATCCAGTGTATATTCCAAGAGATGTATATTATATAAATATCTGCAGAATGAAAACAAGATGTGGCTTGTGGCTTTAGAAGGGCAAGATTTTTTTTTAAAGGCCTATCTAGGGCGGCAGATATTGTTAATATTATATATACTGTCTGTCAAGAGTCAGCTCTGCGTTTGTCAGCTCATAATTGTCATTTATTATACCAATTTGTCTCGTTAATCAGATGAATGGGTCATATCAGTATGTATGATTAATCACTAAATCTGTAAAGCAGTCGTTTAAGTGTTCTGTTTGTTTATTGTGAGTGCAGCTAGCTAATTCACTTATGTTTTATTATCATCTTTAATGCAGCTTGGAATGAGTAATGACGATCTAGACTTATCTTATTCTGACTTCATGCATACTTGATTGAAAGTACGCATGCTTTTTTCCCCCTCACTCATTTTCTTAACAGATACGGGAGGAACCCTTTTTTCCCACAGGCAATATTAAACTAGCACACACATTTTATTAATTATGCCTAATAAGGTTTATTTCTTTTTCTTTTTACATTTTTTCATAATGGAATAACTGCGGGGTTCCCATACTGATGCACAGGCCTCTCTTGTGCTCTGATCTATGAGTTTTCTTTGGCATGGCGGCCGAGCACGTAAATGTCTTTGGCAGCCCCAAATTGTGGTTTAGTGACTCATTCGCAAGTGTTACATGTTAGGTATGGTGAGGCAAATTCAGGCCAGTTTACAATTTGTCCAAAGATGCCCCTGCCAATACAGGTCCTCTTAATTTTCATGGCGTTGCCAATCGGGTTTACAGTGGGGACACCTAAATGCATACGCTGCTGCTAACCTATAGGGTCATGCAGGCCCAGAAAATGTAGTGCCTTTAAAGCCGATGACATCTATATCTGTCCTTGGAGGTCTGTGCTATTTCCTTTTGCCTCTTACATCCACGATGCATTCTCACGGAAAAGTGTGGCTAGGGTTTGAGCAGTACCAACCAAAAGGGGGAAAAAAGAAAAGCATTAATGCTAATGGAGCTTCGTTATTATAATGTTGCTGCATGGAATATGTAATTCCCTTAGAATGTGTAATTCCATAACTGTGGGGGGAGGGATGGGGTGAGGGAGAAAATGGAGAAAATGGTATGTTCAAACTGTTTTAAATTGTTGAAACCTGCTACCAATAAACATATATTTAAAAAAAAAAAAGAATAATTATTCCCTTAGAATAAGGAACAACATTATCATATAATTAGACAGCTTTTAAATAAAATATTTAGTATTTACCCTAGCTGTGATTTTAAAACAATGTACATCCTATTATAAATGCACCACGTGTCTGCGTGTGTACGTGTGTACGTCTACGTAACTCGAGAACCGTGGGCCCCACCGACTTCACCACCACCGGGAGTGCAGTGCTCGGTGTCAAGTCCGTCGGATCGCCGGTTGTCCAGAACCAGCACTAAAGCCTCTGCCGGGCTCCGGACAGGGCCCAAATCCAGGGTTTGATGATGTCGTGATCTCCACATACAGTATGGAGATCCAGGTGATGATAGTCAGTTTTGGCGTGTGTCTTGAGTGTACAGGGTTTCATGAAGTCACGTCCGTCCCGTCCAATGCACCCGAGCGACCAATGGTGGTTGCTCACCGGCGCATGGCATGGCGGATAAGCACACTCAACCAAGGGTTTGTCCAGTGTTCTCTACCGACCCTTCTAGGAAGAAACCGGTCCGGTCATCACGCCCCCCCCCCCCCCCCCCCCCCCCCCCCTCCTATGGTGACAATGGGGGGGCAGACCTGGGTCGCCTAGGAAGGCCGGCCAGTTGCGCCAGTCAACGTTCGTTACCATGGTGATATCTGGGGCATAGCCGAAAATGTGAAAGGGACGCAGACATGATAATTAATTCAAGTTTTATTTATTCTCGAGTAATTAAACTCATTTTCAGTGTCGTCGAGTAATATAATATCATATAGAAAATCACAATACATCAGAAGATCAGGAAAAGAAAAACAAAAGGTATACATGTGAATTACATGGGTGAGGCATGCATTTCCAACTTGCATCGTTCCAAGTAGCCCAGTGCCCAACGGGCACCACTCTAGTTTTTACAATTAGCTCTTATCATTAGTACATGTACTGTACTGTACATGCACCATGAACTCAACAGAGTGAACAATAGTGCTAAGAGAAAGTATGTGCTATACTGTACAGTGTAACTAGCATAACAGACATCAAACCTAGAATCCGTGGACAAATAAACAACAAACATATCTGTCTAAATGACAAAAGACTACACACAAACGTGACCAAGGATGGACAAACTAGAGCATACTGTACACATCAGATGATGATGTATCAGACGACGACAGTGTCTCCAAGAGGACTGGGAGTGGGTGCTCAGACGACAATAATTACAGTCCCATCTGATGAAGGGATCATCATTTCAGTGGCACTTTTATATACTTTCCCACAGCCTGTCCCTTGCCCACAGGGACACGACTACAGATGCTATCTGTCCCCAAATGTTTACCGAAAATGGCAAAAGGAAAAACATCAAGCAGAAAAATAATAATGCCAAGACCACACGCTACAGAAGCGGCTACTTAGACAAAGTACCTCAACATCATGAAAATAATGTATACAATAATTAAATTACATTTCGCTGACTGTTGAATGAAGCGTCTGGATTAAAGACATACCGTAGAAGAGAGACAATGATTGAATGCCACACAAGTATAAAACAATGATCTAAACACTGATACAAGAGTAGCTAGTCCAAACACTGCCCAACCCTGTGATTGAATATAATTGGAAATTGTCTACCTTCCCCATTTTCAGAGCAGCGGCCCAATGTAGGCTAATAGCTGTGTAATCCAGATAACATTCAAAAACAAGGAAAGCAGCAAAAAGTAGTATTTTACCCACATCTTGATATTTCTTCGAGGGACATTATCAAGATTATCTTCATGCATGTTGTAGGGTTGACATTTCTTTAGCAACCGTCTGAAATGCCACATGACGTGCAGGGGCTGAAATCCCAAACAAAAATAGCGATCTACAAGCTCACAACACGTCATTCTGCTACGTTTTGAGAGCTTGTAGATCAGCTATTTCTGGGCGCAACCCACCACTCTTTTATGATTATTGGTAGAAAGTGTCAACAAGTTAAAACAGTTTGAACATACCATTTTTTTCCTCCATTTTCTCCCTCACCCCATCCCTCCCCCCACAGTTATCGTCTACATTTTTTTTTCCTTTTAAGACAATATAAAATAATAATAATAATAGAGTATAGACACACACAAAAAAAAAAAAGCAAAGTCCAGTCCAATCAAACAACCATGCATATTTGACCAAGTGTAAACAATAGGACACAAAAAAATAATTAAACATAAACACAGATGACAAAAACAATATAAATAACAAAAATCAAAACGACATGGATTTCTAAACAAATTTGTCCAATGCAAAATGCTGTGTTCAAGTTCAGGAGACTTCGGAGAAAAAGCAATTCTCCTGAATGCTGCCTTCCAGCATGGCATGGAAAGGAGTGTGGCATTTGAATTTCTTTCACTATAGTAAATGCTGCATTCATGGTCTGGAGAGGGAAGTTGTTTTACAGACGGCTAAAAGGGCAGGGGCTGAAGCCCCCTTTGATGTCTATGTGTGCAGGTCCCTGATGCCACATGAGTAAATCTATGAATGTGAAGACTGTCTACAACCAGATGCATTTCCAAGTACTTCCGATCAACCTTTATAGTAATTACTAGACTTGTTGTCAGAAATATTATGTAGTCAATGTGTCCTGACCGAAAGAATGAGGTCACGAATACAAGCGGCCGAAATTAGTTTTCTCCGATGGGTGGCTGGCATCATCTCCCTTAGAGATAGGGTGAGAAGTTCAGTCACACGGGGGAGACTCTGAGATTCTTCGCCTGGAAAGGAGCCAGCTGGTCCGGGCATCTGGTTAGGATGCCTCTCGGGCGTCTCCCTAGGGAGGTCCTCGACGCACATCCCACTAGGAGGAGACCCCGGGTCAGACCAAGGCGCAGACGGAGGGATTACATCGACTCACTGGCCTTGGGACGCCTCGGGATCCCCCAGGAGGAAGTTACTAATGTTGCTCTGGAGAGGAATGTCTGGGGCTCTCTGGTGGAGCTGTTGCCCCCGCGACCCGACTACGGATAATTTGTATGTATGTATGTATGTATTTGTTTGCAAGTGAAGATTTTGAACTTTATCACAAAATATTGGCCAAACAGCATCAGTAATTGGTGTTTCAAGGATTCTCCAAAAGCAGGATTGGCATCGGGCCCCAAACTCTAGTTAAAACTGCAACCCTTTATTGCCTGTTTTTTAGCCGCTACCTCTGGTGGCTGTGACATTTTGCTACGGCAAAATAGCAATCTGGATTAGAAGAAACAGGTTGATGTAATAAATAGACCATAGATTGTATGGCCAGGGATGCTGCCCGCAAAATGCATCATGGGAATTGTAGAAACTCAGAGAGAGGCCAAAACAAATAGAAGGAGTAATTTTAACTGTCATTATGGATTTTATTGTAAATAGTGTTGATTCACTGTGGACCTAGTGGTTCACAAGCCTTGTGTGCCTAGAGATTTTGGGAAAACCACACATTATTATTGCAGTATACAACTATAAAACAAAAGTTTTCTATTTAATGTCAACTCATTTCCCAATACAGGTGTAAATTCTATTCTCAAAACATATTTTATGTACCACTTTAAATTCAGCACCCAGGTGTTTAAGATATTTTCAACGGGTCACAGCGCAAAATGTCATGAGATTGTAGATCTGCTATTTTTTGCATGAGGTGTACCTTGAGATTCTGACTTGCCTGCATGTTTGAAAACCACTGCTATAGACTACATGATAACCATGCATCAACAATGAACTGAAATGCAGTTAAAGGCATCCCTTTTATAATACAATTTATATTTATTGTTGTTGTGAGTTGAAAATCTGCAAAAAAAATATTTTACTGTGAGTAAGAAAAATCTAACATTCTATCCTTCATGCAATATACGCTGCAGGAATTATGTGAAACTACTGGACCTGGTTTGAGAATCATACTGTAACTATTTTTATTAGGCCAGATGCATTGCCATTCTGTCTGTGCTAGCACAATGTGACTATGATTTAGAGGTAAATTTGGGTTCAGCTCAAATCAAGAGGTCACATATCCTTCCATATTTGTCAACTTGATATAGTGCTGGCAGCCTAATTGAAAGGCAGGAGGTTGCTGGGTTGGCAGCTCAAGCACTTTAGAGTGTTGTTTTCTTTGGGAGAATGGAGAATCTTTTAACTGTATATTTTTCTTTTTCCTGTATGGATTTCACATTTGCATGGAAAAGAAATCTTTCTTGTGTGTTTGGGTTTCCATTGTGTGGACAACATAAAGGGCTCTGGGATGGGATGTGGGGAAAAGGGAGTGTGCAGTTCACTAAAGTGCATGTTCTGGTGTCTATTTGACAGTCTCGGCCATTGGCTGATGTCAGTGGATACACAAACTCAGTGGCCCATCCCCCCTTTTTCGCATCCTTTATCCACTAAAGGAAACCATTGAAGCCACTGCTACTGCAGATATCCCACAATATGGAACCCAATTGGCTCACTTCCAAAACATACAATTTCCAATCTCTGTGCTAAGCATCTTGCACGTTTAAACCGAGAAATTAGACTTTTTGTGGTTGCACTGATATAAAATTACTTCAGAATGAAAATTGATCACGAGTCCTTTTTAGTATACACTGTAAATGTCATTGCCCTTTCATTTAAATCTAAGAGCTGATTTTCTTATGTCTGTGGTTCTTTAAACACTATTTTGAAAGGAAGTAGCTCGGTCATATGATTTGTCCCTGACAAAATTGTGGCCACGAACCGATTTCGTTGGCAAAACTACACGAGGTATACATTTCACACAAGCATTTTTATTTTATTCTATTTTTTATGCGTGCTTAAACTTTGTCCTCAGCACTAATCAGTTGTAATGATGTTTAGATCTCTTTGCATGTGAAACTCACTGGACTGTGTCTAGTGCCGTGGGGTTTCACAGACATTATGGGCAAAAAGAAGCCGGCAAATCTTTCCCCCTCAGTCATCCTTATTCATTGGCTGGATATCCTCTGCTGGTTTGAGGGGATCTTGCCAAGGCTTGGCCACATGCGAGAGGGAAAGCCATGTCCCATCAGCTTAACTTGAAAGTTCACCTCTTCAGGCCGTACCATGACCCATTGTGAAGCATTCGTGAAATGCAGGGCGTTCTCCCCCGTTTAACTTTACTTCCTTGTGAACGGTCAGAACGGGCCCCCATTCTTCTCCATGTGCCCCTTCTCACTGCTTCCTGCTGCTTTCCTTGTTGTACAAATACATGCTGTGCGTATGAAGTGTTTAATAAGTGTCCACATTTCCTATTTGATAGGAAATAATAAATCACCCAACTCACTATTTAAATAAACACAATGTGTTTGCATTCATCAATAGCTAATGAGAGAAAAGTGTGTTAGGCACACGCAAGGAACTATGATTTGCCAGGTGCTGCTATTTTGTCATTGAGAGAATTTGGCAACAGGCTATTACTTGGCAAGTTGGCACTACTGCCCGCGGCAGTCATATTCTCACATGACACTGACATAGCAACTGAGAGTGAGTTTCTTTTCTTTCGTTGACCTCGCCGTTAATTTGTATGGAGTCACTGACTAAATAGTAAATACTAGGGTATGAGGTAAAGCAACGAGGAGCTCGACGCACGCGTCATCAGTCCAATTGTTCCTGCACACAGCTTCTTAGTTGCGTCAAGGTCTAGGCTCTGACACCATAACTCAGACATACAGTAGACCAGAATATCTGCAGCCAGCTCGTGTAGGGCTGGATCCAATTGAAAGTCACCCCTAACTACATCAACAGAATGATGACGTTGGCATGGCCGATTGAAATACCTTTCACATCCCTGTGACTGATGTCAGCCCCGTCACATAAAAGCAGCCACCCCGGTGGATCCTGTTACACGCGCACGTTATTTGAAGTTGAACCATTAAACTTATCTTCACTCTTTGTTCTCACCTTATAGAAGATGCGGGAAGTTGAATTTCAGTAAGGGCATCCCCAAGAAGCTCTCCAAAGCATCTTTCGCTGGCTATATAGAAGTGAAGCGTTCTTACTTAACATCTGGGGGCAACATCCAAAAGGGCAATATCTAAAAAAGAAGGAAAGAAAGAAAACTAGAAAAAGTGCCCCTCTGGGCACAGGTCTCCACCAGGATAATTATTCCAGAATGACTTGCAGTAAGTTCTGCAGAAATTGGCCTCATGGTGGCGCTACAACAGGCAGATGTGGAAAATGCAGGGCAAAGGTTTTGTCTTGGCCTCTAGGGAGTGCACAGATCATGCAATATAGGTAAGAACATGAATTGGCCTGCTTATAGCGCCACCATGAGCCCACTTTTTAAAGTGCCATTTCTTCCTCTAGTGGTAATGTGTGTGCATAATTTCACAGCAATCGTACACTGTGTTCATGATTTGAGGCATTTTGTACAAAACTGACAAATCTGCAGAACTTTGGAAGGCAAAGCCTATCTGCCCCCTCAATGTCTTACTCTATGGCTCTGCCCTGAACTAAAGGCAGACTGATTGATTGATTGATTTAATGAATAATTGATTGATTGAAAGATGTATTAACAGACTGGAGAATTAAAGTACATTTCAAGCACAACTCAATACAAAACTGTTAATTGTGGACGACAGCATAAAGCATTACACTTGTTTACAATAGGGTCCACATGTTCAATTCATTATAACATTTAGAGAGGTACAAAAACAGGAAATCATCATAGAGGAGGTAAAAAGGGGAAAAAACATACATATACAGTGAGGGAAAAGGGGGTGGGTGGGGGAATCAGATTTTTCGGGGGCCAGTTTCGAATTGCAGGCCAGTATAGGTGCCCTTTGAGAGCGCATTTGAAGGAGTCAAGGGATTCACATGTCTTAATGACTGTTGGTAGGGCGTTCCACATTTTGGTGGCATAGGAGCGAAAATAAATTAGAATTTATTAACAGATTGGAGAATTACAGTAGCCTACATTTCAAGCACAACTCAATACAAAACATGTATGTAATGCAGGTGACTGAGGTGAGGTTATTGGTAAAGTAGGAGCCAAAATGCTTTTTGTTTATTTTGTTTTGTTTATTTACACTAAATGATGTCCTTCTTGACGATGACGTCATGAGAATTGGTTGTCCTGGAAACGCTCATATACCTGTCACTGTGACGCATAGCTGTGACGGCACTCAGGTGCGACAGGGGAAGACGAGACAGTTTTCGACCGTGCGTGGTCATTATAGGTTCAGTTGTTTTGTTTGTTTAATAGTTTCAGTTTATTTACTGAACCCCCCCACCCCCCCCCCCCCCCCCACACACACACACACACACGCACACCCGCTGTAAACAAACATGGAGGTCTCTCTCCATTACTCCGCTATATGTTTCAAAGTACAAGAAAGAGTGTATAAACAAACAACCTGTAATTTAATGTTCCAACTCCCCATACATGTCAGGCAGGGAAAACTGCTGAGTCACACGACTTAACTACGGTACTATCTACATTATGTGACAGTGAAAGACGTTTCCTCTCCAAGTTCCAACCGTGTTTATTCTCCAGGTGAGTGTGTGTGTGTGTGTGTGTGTGCGTGTGCGTGTCCTATAAGCGTTGCAGTCCCTTTTCAGAAGAAAAACTCTAAAAAATAAAAAAGTGTTTGTACCCTGCCCTTTTTTTCTTCTTTCTAATTATTTGTTCTGCCCAAAAAAAACTCAGCTGTTTGGCTTTGTCCTAGGCTTAAATTTCTTTAAATAAATACTTTTTGAAACTTCTATGGGAAAAATGAATAGGGAATTATTTCCTGGCTGCCCTCCTCATTCTGAAAGGGGGCGTGACTGTGACGCTCTCTTGTATTTAAAACAATGATAAACTCATCAATATTGCACCTGCACGGACATTTCATAGAAATCCACCATAGATGTTTATCATATGTTATGGGCTCTCTCTCTCTCTCTCTCTCTCTATCTCTATCTCTATCTCTATCTCTATCTCTCTCTCTCTCTCTCTCTCTCTCTCTCTCTCTCTCTCTCTCTCTCTCTCTCTCTCTCTCTCTCTCTCTCTCTCTCTCTCATATAATTATGTTGAGCCATGTTTTATTCAATTTAAACATTTACCGGTAATTAAACAAATGCATTCATTTGAGCTTTTCTGATGTTGACATCACAGGGAAACCCGGAAACCCTTGGCTGTGTTTGTGTCTACATTTTGTGTCCAAAATGAAACAGTACAGTACGATATAGAATAGATACATTATCATTTTGTCTTTCTTTCTTTCTTTCTTTCTTTCTTCCCAAACTACTCCGCATCCTAGGAGCCAAGGAGGTACTACGAATCGCCATGGAGGTACTGTGCCCCAGCCTGGTGTAGAAACCCACATGCCAAAAAGGTTGATTCCTTCCATGCCATTAACACTCTCCGGATCATAACTGGTTGCCTGAAGCCCACCCCCTAGTTTGAACCCGCCACGGGTTAGTTAGTTGTAACCTGCAGCACGGGTTAGTTGTAAACGGCGACGGTGTTGTTATGAACTAATGCCTGTCGGCCTGTTGTGTGTCTAACAAACGTCTGCCTGAGATGAGGGCGTGGCTGCACGAGGTGACGACCCACGACGGCAACACTCTGAATGGCATGGCCACTTTGGCCAGTCTGTGGAAGTCCAACACCCCACCATGAATGTGGTGAGAATGTGAATGCTGAACCCTGAAGCTGAACCCTGAAGCCTGCTCTACAGAAGTCCCACTTTGCTACACCAGTATGCTATGTGCAGAACTAAATATCAACCAGGATGGACGTTAACAAACAAGCATCTTCTGTGTGGGGGCTGCCAAGGCTGAGGCTGAGAAGATGGAAGCCGGGAGAGTGGGTCTGGTCGGTCACTGCCATTGACACCGGGATCTCCCAGCAGGGCAGGAAAGTACTGGCGAGCTATATGGATGATGGACGTGGATATGGGTTCCAAGGTTTGACTCTTGCCATCATGAGTAGAAGACGGCTCCAGGTAGGAACCCTTTTTTCCAATGTTTTGCTGCTGCTGCTCTTGTTGTATACTACATATATGCTGTGTTGTGATATGTGATTCAAGCTGTCATGTTGGGATCCATGGCCCAACATAGCATTGGCTGTTTCTGTCTCTGGGATTGAAATGTTCCGTTGGAATAGAAGACTGATGTGGATCAGTACAGTTGTGTTTTGGCTGATGTTGAAGGTTGTGAACTTGTGATCTGTGACAGGGTGGCTGATTTTGGTTCATGACTGGCTTGGTGCCAACACCTCCTCTGTCTATGTAGGCCTATTCCTCTTTTTCTTTCTTTCTTTCTTTCTCTCTCTCTCTCTCGTTCGTTGCTGTGTCAGTGAGCCATGTTTGAGTGAAACAAATGCATTAGTTTGAGCTTTTCTGATGGTGGCGTCACAAGGAAACCCTTGGTTGTGTTTGTATCTGAATGAAACGGTACATTGTAATTTTGGCCATAGCTTACAAAGATAACATGTTTTTTCTCTCATGCAATATTTTGTGAAAATGATGAGTGGTGGCGTGCATTTATAATATTAAATTATGGGTGTTATCCCATAATTTGAATCTTGAAAATATGAGTTTAGTTTTATGTTAATAATACTGTTCACAATCATATCTTAAATCCAATACCTGTATTGAAATGATTTAAATTATTTTATTTAAGAGGACTCTGATTATAAGACAACCCCCATTTTTCAAGACTCATTGGAAAAAGAACATTTAATATCAAATAGTCTAGTCCCCGATTAAAATACGACCCTGTTTTTTTAGGATATTTCCATTGGAAAAAAAATATCCAGGCCAATAGGGTATTTTGACTCAAATTAATGACAAAAGTAAAGTAAAACCTTTTCAGTTTTCATCGACAAAAAAATCTACAAAAAGACCTTTCGAGTTTCTGTCGACTAAAACGATCAACGACAGAAATGACTAAAATGTGAGTATTTTTGTCCAAAAGAATAAATATTAATTATCTGCCAAGACGAACACTCCATGCTTCAGTGAATACAATTATCCAGGTTCACCATGCAGTGGGATGCCTTGCGGGAGGGGGATCTGTGTGTCACGCCACAATTAAGCAACCATTAGTTGGGTTGGACTCCTATAGCTGTCTGACAGGGAGCAGCACTGAAACTGCGTTTCTCTGCATCTATTACGGACAATTATGGGGGAAAAGTGATTGGTGACATCTTGTGTATCGCAGTTGGACTGTGTAGTTCAGTGGTTCCCAAACTTTCTTTACAGCCCGTTAGGGTCCATTTGGTTCCATTCGTACACACTCTGAGTTACAGACCCATAAGCGTCCATTTGGTTCCTAATCCGAACTATCTCTAATTGAGCTAGGTACCCCCTGGAACTCCTTCAAGTACCCCCAGGGGTCCCAGGACCCCACTTTGGGAACCACTTGTGTAGTTGACCCAAGACCAGTCAGTAGGGGGTCAACGGTGAGAGGAACTTCTCGGTGGAGATAGTAATAATGACTAAATTGGGTTGAAAAATGGAAAAAAGCGTAGTTTAATTAAACTAATATCTCATGTTTGACTGACTGATAGACTGATCACGCCCTGACCATGCTGAAGCTCCCTCTCCACCGGCGACGACGCGGTCGAAAGAGAATCCCTGACCCCGAGTGCCAACAACAATAGAAGATGTGACATGGGAACATCTCGGCTGTCTGGTTCTCCCAACACTGGACACCATGAGTCAGGACTGCGAGGGGATAGCCCCGCTTCCAGCCCAGAAGCAGACAGAGGGAGGAGGTGACTGTTCTCATGGGTTTCACAGTGAATATCCCCTTCGCCTCTCTCTGCTCCCTCATCCTGTTTTTCCTTCCTCCTCTCCGAGCGTCTGCTACCAGGGAACCACACGTTCGTAGGGTGGAAAATGATGGTCCCGTGTCGGCTTCCCAAACAATCGACACTCCCTCTACTAGCCCACTCCAACGGCGCGGTGGGAAAGAGAATTTCCAAGGGCTAAGCAGACACGATGATCTCCTCTGCCAAATGGAGCACGGTGCCCATAAATGGCTCAGACCTGGTCACTTTGGTTCACTTCCGAGCGGCTGATTCAGCACTATCAATTTATAATAGTTAAAACGTTACATTTCAATGAACTTCAGACACGGGTATGGGTACAGAAATGGAAAAATTGTAAATTTGTCAGATTATGCTATTAATATTACCATTCATTGTAGCTGTAGTAGTAGTAGTAGTAGCAGTATTACATTACTGTAACATTCCAGACAAGCCAGTTATTTCCAGTGATGTAAAGCCCCCTGAGATCTCCCTCTGAACTAAGTGGGTAGCCCTGACCCTACGATCTCCTCCATGTCTGTTAACTGAACATTGACCCCTCCAGTTCCGACCAATGCTCCTGGGATAAAAGACTTAACACAATCCTGGCTGGAACAAGAGCAGGGCCCACCACTGCTGCTGTGATCCGGGCATATATTATTGTTGAATTCAGAAAAAGTATTATGGTTAAATTGGTCTGCACTGCAAATTCCTTAACAACTTGTTTTATGTTATATATAAGTTTTCTATTCTTTCATTAACCACATTCATCATGGCAGTGTTGCTGAAAATACGCGACGAGTTGTGAGCTTGTAGATCGGCTATTTTCAGCATGCAACCAAGTGTAAAATGACGTATACTGGATTTATTGTCCACTAGTCCCTTCCTAACATTTCAGTCTAGTTTTTAGCTGTTGACGAAATTGTCAATACATTTTAGTCTTAGTTTTAGTCATATGTAGCTTAGTTTTCATTTAGTTTCCATGTAGTTTTCGTCAGTGAAAAAAGGTAGTCGACGAACATTTTTCGTCTTAGTTTTAGTCGACAAAAACAACATTGCATCATATGGCATGGCTCTATTTTTACAAGAAATTATCTGAGGAGAGAATACCAGCACTCACGGACATGTCATTTGATTTAAGGCACTTTTTATTATTTTATATTCGCACAGTATGTGCATATTATATTCGCACAGCACAACGTACGCGTTTCGGTGTATAGCCTTCAGCGTTATACTATGCTGTCAACAACGGAAGTGTCACATTTTATAGTGTCCGTAGGGGGTGACACCTTCCTCTGTCCAATGTAATGTTCTTTCCTTGATGAGAAGACAGGTTGAGCAACAAACCAAAACTAGCAAACCACTTGTTAACTGAAGAGCATGTCTTAGGGCCTGGCAATGAGATGGCAATGAGATCCTATTTTTTGGTGGGTAGATCTTGTTGCACTGGTCATTTGGAAAGTAGCTCTCAAGTTAAAAGTCTGGGCACCCCTGGTTTAGACTATGTTGAAGCGTCCACATTTCTTTTGGCTCTATTTTTGGCAAGTCCTCAGAAATATTCCAACATGGCTCACAATGTGATCGCATCATGACACCCTTTGAGCTAATTGATTGGCTATTTTTGCGTTTGGATTTGTGTTCTGAACAAGTGAATGGACACATTTAGACCAGATCTGACCCGTGTGACCAGAATGACGCCAATGAAGATATGTTCACGCTACCGTCAGGTAGCTTTGTCGTAGTCCAATTTTCTGTGCCATTGTAATCCGTTGTGTGCGTGTGTGTTTGAACAAAAATAACTGCTATTGGATGGCTGGATATTCTTGCAATTTGGTATTTCAGAGATGATTAACCTTTAGTTCCAAAAGGGACAAAAGTACAATCAAGGTCAAGATCAAAATCAAGAACAGGTGGATGCATTTCCATGAAACTTGGCAGGAATGATCAGTAGGCTGCACTGTCACGGGCTCACTGCCATATAGTCAAAATTACATAATCGGCCATATCGAGAGACTAACAGTTCTCGCTCGTCCAAATACGGACTGAGGACATTCTCCCAGATTTTGTTAGGCGGAAACGATTTTTGAGTAAAAAATATAAAATGCAGAAATTGCAGAAGCAGCCCAGTTTTCATGACACCAGCGACCCTTCATATTGGGGCTGTGACAGGATACTTTTGTTAGAGGCTGTCCTGGCCAACGTTCTAGCAATTCCAGAACCAGTTGCATTTAGAACACTGGTCAGAGGTTCTCAACATTGGGATCAGGGACGTCCAGGGGTCCTTGCGCGGGTTCCCAGGTGGGCCCTGGCTAAATGATTGATAGTTGGGGAAACAAATGGACACTTAATATTCTGTAACTCCAGATCTTGTGAACATATACACTCCCAGAGTTAAATTATTTTACATTAGGGTCCCAGTCAGAGCTAAAATAAAACACCATCATATCCATTGCCTAATCTGAATATCACACTGGGGGTCCATGAAATTGATTAATTGATTTTGAAGTACATACTGTACATTAAACATAATTAAAACATTAGAATAAAATGAAGCAGGAACTACAGAAGTGTGCTCCTCAGAGCACAGGTCTCCGTCAGGCCACGAAACTTTGGAAGGCAATCATTGCCAATTGGAACGGGATCTGAAACATTTGACTCGGATATCTTGATCGCATAACCCCAGAGATAATGTGTAACCGGTTTGTGTGGGATTTGGACAACATCTGTAGGAGTAGTATTCAAAAAGTGTGTTTTGAATAAAATGCATTGTGGCAGAAAATCTATGTTCAAGAGGTACAGTATAGGCCAAAATGTGAACTTCTACGATTGTATATTAATCAAATAATGCAATAAACACATTTACAAAGTTGAGAATCACTGATTTAGATGCTCAGATCATGTGGCAGCATCGTGAGACAAGGAGAGATATAGGTGTTGGTGTTTATTGTGAAATGCCATCTATACTGTATCTGGCTAATCTGTAACCGAGACGAGTACACTTCTACCTTGCTGCAGTGTTGTTTTTGGCAGCACATTTTGTTTTTTAGTTTTAGTCATAGTCTCTTGAATAGCTTTCATTTAGTTTTAGTCACATTTTAGTCACCTGGAATATGTTTTAGTGTTTAGTCTAGTTTCAGTCGACTAAATGTCATAAGATTTTAGTCGACTAAATCTACAGTTGATTTAGTCGACTAAAATGTATTTTTGGCGGGCCTTGATGCTGTCATAATGACTGATTTTACACGCACTGCGACGCGTTGTGAGCTTGTAGATCGGCTATTTTCAGCATGCAACCAAGTGTAAAAATGACTTATACTGGATCTCTTGTCCACTAGTCCCCTCCTAACATTTTAGTCTAGTTAGTATTTGTTGTCAAAATCATAGTCATCGTAGCTTAGTTTTCATTTAGTTTCCATTTAGTTTTCCTCAGTGGAAAAAGGTAGTCAACGAAAAGAAATTGTCATAGTTTTAGTCGACGAAAACAAACCCTGCCTTGCTGTGTGTGTGTGTGTGTGTGTGTGTGTGTGTGTGTGTGTGTGTGTGTGTGTGTGTGTGTGTGTGTGTGTGTGTGTACTGACCAGCTGAGCCTCTAATCTGGTATTGATGCTGCAATGCCTCTAGTCTGCACTGCAGAGTGTCCCTGCAGAGAGAGAGGATGGCTGAGAAGATCTTCGGGACTTCACTCTCGTGTATCCATCCGGGACATATAACACTATAGCACTGTTTGACCGACCGAGGCCTCCAACACAGACCTGTTTGCCCTTCTGCCCTCTGGCAAGAGATGCCGCAGCACACGGCACAGAACTTAGCAGGTTCTATAAAAGCTTCTTCCCCCAAGCCCATCAGGCTCCTTAACTCCCAGTAATCCCCCATCACTCTCACACACACGCACACACACACACACACACACACACACACACACACACACACACACACACACACACACACACACACACACGACACGTGTGCACGCACGGGTGTTAGGGTCTAATCTCAGAAACCGCTGGACCGATCAGTGCCAAACTTTTACGCTGTAAGAAATACCCCTCCAAATATTTCCACCTATAAGCCACCTTTGTGCAGGGAGGGGCCTTTGTGTCAAACATGTTGAACACCTGCATCCTGAATCACATATTGATGGACCTCTACACCAGGGGTTCTCATCCTGAGGGTCGCGACCCCTAGAATAAATAGAAATTGAGAGTTTACATAGTACACATAGTGCATGCATAAACCTTCCTTAATGGTTATATCTGGTTTCAGTATTTATTTATGATGTATTTTCTCTATCATTAAGGTTATTGTTAACCTGACGCTGCCAGATCCAAGAAGCTTGCTACACAAATTTGTTTCACAGCTTATTGGGATCTGAGATCTCGGGAGCAAATTCGATGACAGGTCTGTTCCTTTTTTTCAAGATACTTGGTAGATGATTGGATGGACCGTCTGCCTATCACCGTGTGGGCGTGCAAACACAACCAATCATATTGACGTGTCTATATAGCGTCACATCCGGTTTCGCACATGTCCCGCCCTTAGCTCACGCTGATTGGTTCGAACCACGAGTGGTTCGGTGTTAGCACAACTCCCTGAGAGATCCCAGATGGATGCTTTGTTGGGGAACATGGTTACCCAATAGCGCCCCCAGCTGGCAGAGTCAGGTTAGGTTATTGTAGTGGTCAATTTGTATTGGCGGTGGGGCGGTGGGCGTGAGACATGGCCAAAGCATTTTCGGGGGCCCCGAGCCACAAATGTGACATGTCACTGTTTGTTGCCCAAATGTAACTTCACCAAATTAGGTACACATGATCTCTAGGGGAATCGACTGTCAAACAGCTTTTTGATTTTCCATGTTGTTTGCTTGACTGCAACCTCTGTAATTTACAGTAATGCCTGTACAGTATGTCAGTGACAAATCTGTATGACAATTTAATATGGCCATGTGCACAACGCCTCAAACATTGTTCTATTCACCACGAGGCATGTCTATATGATTTATTCATGTGTTTATTTTAGGACCGACAGCTCATAGCCTTGCCAAACAGCATAACATTAAACGACACCTGCGCAAGTAGCAACATGTCATGTCGGTAACACTGCAAACAATCAGTCAAAGAAATAAATGAGCCCTAGCTGCCTTGTACAATTCATTGAAGCTTTGATTGCCTTTCACTCCTGCATACAGTACTGTATGTGACTCTTTTTGATACAGAGACAGTATCAAAAGACTGTTCAGGAGAGGAGAAAAACTTTTTTTTTTAAATCCAAAATGAGATAATAGCACACTTCACAGCATGTCTGAAATAAATGTCAGAGCTGTAAATATAAAATAAATGCTTAAACATGTAGCTACGTAGGTGTAATGTTAGAGTCCACAGAAGTGAAACTTTCAAGCCTGTTTTCTAAGACTATCTAAGAAGCCATATCTCCAAAACGGGTGGGTCAAACTGAACAACCAATATGTCAATTTGAAGCTACGATTCCCTGCTTTCATATATGACATACTATGACATATGACAAAAAACTAAAATAGAAAAATAAATCCAATGATTTACGTTGTGTCCAAGTTTGGTCACATATTGTTCAATGATTCGGGAACTGTTGATTTTGTGTGCCTTGCTATATTTGTAGGCCACAGTGGAAATAAGTTGATGACTATACTGTGTTTTACTAGTGTCAAGTGACAAGTGTCAAAGCCAAGTTTGACACTCTTGCATCTGTCCCTTTCTAAATATGTCTTTAATTGTATATGTTTCAAAAACTATACAATTTCTGACATACCGTATTTAGAAAGGATAGCTTGTTTGCTCATTTCTATAGGGTGGAAGGAAATAGTCTATTAAATAGTCTAGTAACGGCTATTTGTGGTACTGTCCACGCTGATTCTATTGAGGGTATGCACATGCATAAAGTGAATGGCAAATCGAGTGACAAAGTGAGTTTAATGTCGTTTGACGTCGTTTAATGCAATCAAATACAACTTTTCTGTTTTAATTTATGGACTGTCGTGGCCAGAAAGTAGTTTTTTGCCACTCAGTAGGCGTTCCTGCATATTCCTTCCGGGTTTGATGATGATGTCACACGCATACCCTAGTATATATATATATATGTATGTATATATATATATATATACATATATATATACACACCCCCCCCCCCTAGGTGTTCCCCGAGATTTTAGGGCTATGAAAAGTGTTCCCTGGGACAAAAAAGGTTGGGAAACACTGCCCTAGTCTATACTATTCAAGAGACTATATGATGACGATGACTAAAATCTAAATTTTCTGTCAAAAATCAACACTGCTGATGGCTGCAGCCCACAACTTACAGCAGTGGTTCCCAATGTGGGGTCCAGCTAAATGATAGTTTGGAACCAAATGGACCCCTTATGGGTCTGTAACTCTGACCATACGTTGTTGTAACAGCGGGCGACAGCCAGACAAACTTTCCGGAAGTGCATTATTTGTCAATGGAACCCAGCGACTACTGGCGATAGCAGGCGATGGTCGAAAAGTGGGCAGAGTAACGTCGGCCGAAAAGATGAAAATAATTAATCTTTTTTGGGCGACATCGTCCGGCGATAGTGGGTGATTAGGCGACAGTCAATTCAATTCAAGTGTCGCTCGCCCTTGTTCTCCCGCTGTTAAAGCGCACAGTCCATTTGGTTCCATTTGAGTGCTGGGACCTTGACTGCATTCATTTGTACTATTTATAGGCTACTACAATGTTTTTGGCTTGCAACGACACCACATTGTTTCTTCTGGAACAATACATTTTTTATGGTATTCTCAAATAAATGTATGTGTCAGATGCCACGTCATTTAATTCTACTGTGCACGTGTATGTGTAGTTTGAGTAGCAATTAAGTTAACCTTGAACATTGAACCTTAGCTTTCGTCATGTCATCATTTACACAGGCAATTCCTCCACATCGCTCTTTCATAATCTATTGTGTTGGACAGCAACATTGCTTTTTTCATCATGTACTACTACTGACCGAATAAAACTACTGCACTGTGTGTGCTCTGTGCTAGTGTTACACTAACACATCATGCACATGTGCACAGTGTGAAGCTCAACAGCGAAACTTTGTCACCTGTTGGTACTAAACATAGAGACAGACAGACAGACTGACAGACACACATTGCTGTTCCTTGGAGTGGCTGCACCACTCAAAAATCACATTCATCATAGCAGGGGGTCATATCGGTGGCCACGTCATAACGGTGGACACAAACATCCCACGACTCTGACCGAATTCCCTTGCTGCTCCTCTTCCCGAGACCCATATACGAATCCCATACCCAGCACGCAATCCTGAAATGCAGGGAGGGAGGGCAATCAGAATGAGGAAAAGGAATTGCCTGATCAGCAGGCTTCTGTTTTTCTTTCTTTTTTTTTTCTTTTTTGGTCAAGACATTGGCATTCTGTTTCCCCAGGTTGGGAACTTGGGTCAAGTGCGTACTGTGAGCGGGGCAGCTCCACACCGCCCGCCCGCTGGCTTCTTATAGGCTTAGGCCACTGGTGGCACCTGTCTCCTCTTCAGCGCCAGGCTGGGGAGACTGCACTGCTAGCCTTGATCCTCACGCTAATTATTTTCAAAGCAGGCCGGATTTATATCATTCTCCTGCAGGCGCCAAAGGGCCCTGCGGCTCCCCCATAGGAAGCAAGCTTTCCTGGCCCCTTTCTCTCTTGCCCGTTGGGCAGAGATTGTCACCATGGATCTGAGTGGCGCTTGGACACCACACAACAAGCATGTGCCCAGTGCACGATGAAATCCAGAGTGTTCATTTCATAAATTGTAAAAGGGTCAATCTTTATATTCTCAAAGTTAAATTAACGCTTCCTCTTAATCATCTCCCATCATGTCACTGAAATCATGTTCATGTCATATTGGAGGAAAAAAAGGCACAGGATAGATCCGAAGATTGCATTTAGCTCTAGATTAGGTTTGAATAGAGATTAGTGGAATCACCTCACGGCCGTGCAGTTCAACAATACAGCATTCATATCAAGTTTCTGGCATTGCACATCATTGAACATGCGCCGTACCGCACTGTACTGTACTGTACAATGTAAATACTATTGTACAACACATCACATACACATTTACCCGTTGCCTCACAGCTCCAGTATTACTCAACAGCTAAGGCTAGTGACACCTCCTGACAACTAATCTCTGCAAGTAGAAACGAAGGACATGCATCAACAGGAATGTGAAATTTATCTGCAATAATATTATGACTTGTGGTTATACTTAATTGGTCACAAAAAATGCATTAATAAAGATCACATTTTTCAGATTACAGTACAGTAATGCAATGTAATGGACAGATTATTTTAGACTCCATCCCTGGAGGAAAGCAGGATATTTGGCACATTCTTCCTTGGTTATAATTTTAGAAAACATGCAACGGTGGAAGACCTGCTTCAAGACCACATCATTTCCTGCCAATCAACACTTTATCATTCCCCAGAGAACTAACAGCTATGGCTATAACAAACTATTTTCAATTTATTGGAATTATAAAATAACCCTCTGGTGAGGACATTTTGACTCACTACGGTAATTCCTTTCATAATATGATTTTAGCCTTTAGTTGTTGAATTGCGAATATTATCGACAAGCTTTTCAAAAGAAAAAAGCTAGGCTACAATACAGTTTTATAAGATTTTGGCTCTAGTGTCCTTCACAAAGAGACACTAGTCTAAACCCAACCGCGACCCAAATTCAGTCAGGTGAAATATTATGGCCCACCAGACCATAACAAATGCAGGAATTCAAACTGTGACCTTTTCGTATAGTGGCCTATTATCCCATATCTTTGTTTTATCCTGAGGGCAGCCTGGGTCATTAATTTTACTGGTTCCTCAAGGTTCAATACATTCTTTGATGTTTTTCTGACACAGAACACTTAACATTCCACATGTACTTCTCGTCACCCTTTTGGTTGAAGGGACTAACAAATATAAGTTATAGCCCATCTAAATGCACTTGTGCAAGGGGAAGTAAGAACAGAAAAGTAGCCTTGGCCAGTTTCCATGCATACAGCATCATACAGCACACCGCTGAGATAAGATCTGCATTTTGATGATGTCATCGGATCAGTGCCAGCTTGGAGGGGTCAATGTGTACACTTGACCTCGGCAGTGCACAAACAACCACACCCACAGAATCTAATGGACCAGTTCACACAGGTTTAGGTCTGTGGAGCAGGACATTCTCTCGTTTTGCTCTTTGAACCTATTCCTGATTTCCTTTTCTCTTTTCTCCAAAATTGTGGTTTCTAACATCAGTGCCTTCTGCAAAACGTCACACTGTTTTGCTGTGGATCAATTTGAAGGAATATTTCACAATGCGAGTGGAAAATCACGGTTCAACACTTCCGCATCACTCGCAATGAATCTGGCCAGTTGACTGCCATTTCAATCCCAACTAGATAAAGTGCCCCTTGGGGCACAGGTCTCCACCAGGGCAGGTCAGGTTGTGACCTGGTGGCGGCGGTGCTATAATAGGTAAATGTGAAAAGGGTGCCATTTCTTCTTACGCCTTGGATGGCAATTAGATGATTTGAGGCATTTTATTCCAAAAATGTGTTTTGCAAAAATCCACCTGTTGGTGGTGCTATAACGGGCCAATGTGAAAAGGGTGGGATATATTCCTCATCCTAGTAGGAAAGTCGGTGAAAGATTTCACGTAAATTGCACGCTGCGTTTATGATTTGAGGCTTTTTCTTCAAAACGGGCCAATCCTGCAAACTTTGAAAGCCAATGTTGCCCAATTAGGATGGAATATGAAATATCGGACAGATCCGTCTTGAACACATGAGGTTCATCGTTGGCATCTAGGGAGTGTGTGTGCACACACACGGACAGAGTGCAAAACATACTCTCTCCCCATGCCTTCGGCCTGGTGGAGACAATAAAGTTGATGGATTAATTTCACTCACTGTTATGAATTGTTTGTTTACACTTCCCATTTTGGCAAACCCATACAGACATGTTTGTCTCTAATTGACCACCTGGCAGCAGTGCTATTGCTCCTTATTGTCTACAGGTGACATCCCAAAGGAATCCTAGGAAAACAAACCACTGTGTTTGACCTTTGGAGGGACTCTTGTAGCAACAGGCTCCGCTTACAACTCATATCAGCTTCCATTGAAGTGCGAACAAAGGCTCCGTAATAGTAACCAACAAATAAAAGAGAGAAGCTGAGCAGAGCTCGATATCGACGAGACACTGTGGTGGACATGATGATGCAGAACCAACTGTCATGACTACACAAATTCGACCCCCAAGTCCTTATGCAGCTAGTACACCGACCTCAACAGTAGCATGCCTGTGACAAAAGTCACAATTATTCAGCTTACCTTCACATTGACACTGGAAAGGATGGTACTGCCAGGGGAGTGGTAATTTTGTAAATATTTAGGCTTAGTCTCATTAAGCTGATTTGGGTACTTTACTCTGCTGGTCTGCCATGAACACTTGAGGCTAAAGCTTCTTAATTTGTACTGTGCCACTTCGCGCGAGCTTTGCATTCTTTGAGACAGTATAAGTGCCTCATTCTGTGGGTTGCATCATTACAGATTTTCTTTATATTTAATGTGGGCTTTATGGATGTTTTGTCATGTTTTATCAGGGATTTATAACTTTGCAAATGATCTTAATTGTGTTCAAGCCGGTCTGGTGTTTTTGGAGACGTTGAATGCGAAGAAGGCTCCCATCGTCAGCTGGGAAAGTCTGGGCAGCTCTGTGATAATTGATTTGGGGAGCCAAAGAGCCTAGAAATCCTGGCAACCTGAATAAGGAACCAGTACCAGGTTCTTGTGGCGAGACAGCGGAGATGTTGTGGTCAAGGGCTAGGCTAAACTCCTCGGGCGAAGGGTAGCGATCCCTGCGGTTGACTGAAGGAACAATTACTGGAAGATTTCTTAAAAAAAGGGGGGTTTGCAGAAACATGATGAGCATTAAAAAAAGAGAAGAAAAAGAGTTGAGACAGAGATGTTTGTTTTTCCGAGAACACTCCAGTCTGTTTTAGATGTTCGACATTTTTGTGGATCTCAATCAAAGGGCGATGCAGACAAGAAAGCCTGTGGTTCATCTATGATCCCTGGGTTTCAAGGTGCTGGCTCAGGGCACAAAAAAACTGAAATATCATTTGATTATGAAGTTATACCCTAAAGGCCCATGTGTTTCATCCCAACTATTAAATACTGTCAGGGAAGATAAACTGAGATCTCGGGCAAAATAAGTGAATCTAAAAGTTGAATTACCAGTGATTAGAATCGCAAGTGTCCATTGGTTCAATTAATAAGTCCAAACAGGGCCTTTCAAACGGAAAGCGAGGAACGCACACGTTGTTGCCTGGATTAACGAGAGGTCTGCTACAGGTCTTCTCAAGAGCGAGACAACGCAAGCGTAAAAAAAATATCTAAACAGAATCCAGGTCTGGTGAGCCGCGGGCGTGTGCACGAAACGAGCACAACAAATTCACGAGACTGCGCTCACGTAAATACGCTTGCGTGGTCACACCGCGACTGCTCTGCGCAAAAAACTATAGGTGCGTTAAATCACTTCACGCTTGAAAGGCCCTTTAGAATGAATGTGCTGGTGTGACTCAGTCTCAGTGTGCAGAGTCTGTTCTGAGTGTGTACTTAAATCGACCCATAAGGGTCCATGTGGTTCCATTTTATACACTCTCGGTTAAATAGACACCGAGGATTTCACGGTGTATAGCCTCAACCTCTCCTGCACCGAATCTTCTATCTTGGGCAACATTCTTAACACGGCCACCGAAGAGCCAATGACAAGCTGGTCACACAAGTATTATGTTTTATGTTTTCCCCATTGCTGTCTAATGTTTCACATCGAGGTTGGGACCGTCGAGCAAACTGCAGCTCACAAAAGAATGGGCCCATTGATTCCCAGAGGAATAATTTTAGTGGAGGGGAGAATTTAGCACAGGCCCAGCTAGAGAGAGCTATTAGCCGCTTCTCCAGCGCTGTGATCCATGACTGGAGAGGCTCAGTGTGAGGAGAGAAAGGGGACCTTACCCTGGCACAGTCTTACAGTGTCGGCTCACCCAGGCTCGCACTGCGGAGCCTGGTGTGCTGCTGGTGAAGTCATGTTTTACGAGGTTGTTTCAGTCTTACAAACCATGCATATGAGACCATCCCCGCTGCCTCAGTGTATGGGAATACCATTGTGTTATTTCATAGGCCTGACATAAAGAATTCACATCGTATCATTGCAATGGGACTATGTTATAGATCTGAAAGTAGTCTACGTTGCACTTCATATTATGATCAATCAATTATTGTAATCTTTCAATTACAAAGTCGTTAGCTGCATGCGGCTTGAAATAAACACAGAGACGTATAGGTCTACTGTATGTGGCTGTGTCACACAAACGCTATGCATTCATTGCGCAACCACAACTAGACAATCTAAAAGCTCACTAAGTGTTGCGGACGCCGCACGTTGTTGGCTTGTAGATCTGCTATATTGGTTTGCGCGACTCCGTCACGCGACAAAGTATAAATCCAGCCGTTGGTCTAGACCCTCCCAGATTGCAGCCGGAATTCCTCTTTCTCAGGAGAAACCAAAGTGGTCCATCATTACCTCCTCCAAACTCCCCCTTTTCCCATTTCAGCACCACACTGAGCTGAGATATCAGCTAACACATTATCCTCTTAGCCCGGGAGACTGATAGCCGGCGAGGGCCTCAAGCCAGGAGTGGCCGTACAGGTCAGTGAATAGAACAGGCGTCACAATTACAGCGACAGTGAATTGAACACAAATCAACAATTTTATGCTCACTTATTGACCAATTGCAAAGCATGCTAACTACATGTTAAATCCCTCTTATACATGTGTACTGTACATGTGTGCATTATTTTCTTATGATTATCTAAACATCACTTGTGTAGTGAGTTTATCAAACTCTGACAAATGCCAATAAATGCATTATTATTATGATTATGCATATTAGGATTATAATTATTAGGCTATGTCAGAGATTATAGAAACTATATGCACACATTATACATTGTAATGTAATTCAATCAATGAATAACAAACACATCCCTCGTTGCAGTCATTACAGAATGTCACAACAAAACCTGATCACTATAGCAATGAATATTGGGTGACATTATTCCATCTGTGTTCCGAAGACTTCCTTTTTCAAGAACATTTGATTGTATACCTTGGCTTCCACCTCCCTTGTGTCAATAGAGGAAGCCAAACCCAACAAGTTTTTTTCATTAAACGGACAAATTTGGTGAGGGTTCTATTCCAGACTCGGCGCCAAGTCATTTTATATCACTTCAGCAAGCAAGGGAAAAAAAAGTGAACTCATGAAACATTAATAGCCTGCTGCAACGTTAAAGAAACAGAAGTCCTTAATCGTCATGAGATGTTTTACAAGCGAATCTGGCATTCCTCATCGCATGTTGTTTTTCACCGGGGCCATTTTATGTAATAGCCTGAGCCCCAAAAGTGAGATGTCATGTAGCTAAAAAAAAACCCCCAAAAAACATTACACTGTAAAATCATCAGTGTTCATTTCACTTTCGGGTCCATTTGGGTCAATCTTTTACACTCCCAGTGTTAAATTAATACTGACGATTTCCACTGTGCAGCAGCCCCACATGCTGGCAGTATCCCAAGATGCACCTGCACTTTCAATTACTCAGTGAGTGCACTCCTCACTTTCTCTCTCCGCGAGGTCTAGACACCCAACACCTGCTGCACATTAATCTGAACGGCCCCCGCCCGCCGCCGGATACGCTTGGTTAGTGGCGACAACATGAACATCTCATTGCCACACCTTTCCCCCTCCTGCCCTGCAAGGGGCACACTTTTCCCCGGGCCCCGCGCTCTGCGGGGGCCCCGGCATGTGTAGTCTCACCTTCAACCAGCTGGGGGAGGGGGGGGGGGGGGGGGGGGGGCTTGTAGGACAAAAGCCGAAGAGGTGCCAGGTCCCCTAGCCTTCGCACATTATTTGCCATCTTGGCGGGTGCATTCCCATCTTGGCTGCGGTTAAGCATGTCCACATTCTTTGACTGGTACAGTAAGGTTACAGTGTTTCTGGATTGAATCCATGTGCGTGGTTCTCGCCACCACTGACTTCATCGTTGCATTATGGCCAGACCTAGATGCTCATGAGGCACACAATGGAAGTCAAGTCATCGCAACCGTGCAATACCTGCTTTCACTTTGTGTGTTCATTTTTAGTCCCCTTTTAGATGAAATACTTCAGCGCCTACTATATATCATCCACTTGCAGTTGCATGCATACAGCCTTCAAAACCGACAAAAAAATCTGAAACAATAACATGGCGTGTCTGACACTGAAATTCATTGAATCTTTGTTTCGTTCATGTGCATTATTTTTTAGGGCGTGTCGTTTTTTAACAAATTCAAGTTGCTAATTGGCCTTGACTGGCAGAGAGTCTGAATTCTAATTGTATGTGTGCGTGCGCGCACATGTGCATGCATGCATTGTGCACACGCACGTGTGTGTGTGTGTGGTAAATGGTAAATGGTAAATGGTGCATTTATATAGCGCCTTTATCCAAGGCGCTTTACATAGATTGTGCATTACATTCACCCATTCATACACCGATGGCAGCGGAAACCATGCAAGGCACCAACTAGCACATCGGGAGCAATTAGGGGTTCAGTGTCTTGCTCAAGGACACTTCGACAGTAACTCTGGGGGAGCCCGGGTTTGAACTGGCAACCTTGCGGTTCCCATCCAGGCACTCTACCCATGAGCCACCGCCGCCCCCTGTGTGTGTGTGTGTGTGTGTGTGTGTGTGTGTGTGTGTGTGTGTGTGTGTGTGTGTGTGTGTGTGTGTGTGTGTGTGTGTGTGTGTGTGTGTGTGTGTGTGTGTGTGTGTGTGTGTGTGTGTGTGTGTGTGTGTGCGTGTGCGTGTGCGTGTGCGTGCGTGCGTAGCGTCCAGCTTGTTCTTTGTAGTGCGAGTCTTAGCTTTGAGCAGGAGGACAAATGATGTCCCGGTGTCATTGTGATCAGAGAATGCAAGGTGCACTGATTGCACTCTGCCAGGGTGGATGCAGCCGAGGAATGGAGCCCCAAACTGACAGCCACAGAGCAGCGACGACGCCGATGAGTATTAGTGAACGTATGGGAACACACAGATGGGGGGGGGAAGACAGTTGCTCAACCTGTCGACAGCTTCTCCATAATTCAATAAGTCAAGTTGTTGGACCATTCCTGCGAGGCCGCTACACTACAGCAACTCCATAAATAGCTGTCAAAGCCACGTCGCTGCCGTTTTCCCTCTCCACAGTGATCTCGCTCCTCTCTCTCAACAGCTCTGCTAACGTAATTGAAAACATGGAGTAGAAGAAAAACAACAAAAAAAAGAAACCCCACAAGAATCATTGACACAAGGAATGTTTCTTTGTCCTCTCGTTTTGTTGTCCTGTTTAAACTTGTCCCAAGAATCTGTGAATCCAGCTACAGGTCATCACGTCTGACACAATGCACCCCTTGTTCCAGAGTCGTCAAAATGAAATTGTTCATTGCCACACTATTAATACATATGATGATGGCAATGTTTGTAATGTTTATATAGCAATGGAAAAATACTTCTCTGAGGGCTATGATGGTTGATGGGAAATATTTATAGAGATTCGATCTGGGGCTTGGTTATGGTGATGCTTCATAAATCAGGCAAGTCACTTAAAGTGCATTTTTAAGTTGTATTTTAAGATATATTAATCCCTGGAGGAAAATGGACTATTTCAGAATAGTAGAATTGAAATTGAACAAATTTGATTAACAAATTTGACAAAGAAATTGATCTGACAAAGAAATTGATTAGCCATTATTAAACTATAAATGAAGAACAACAGTGGGTTGTTTTCAGGGTGAAACCTACCGCAGAGCAATATGATTCGATTTCCTACTCGGAGTGATGTTCAAATTCCCCCTTTTTTTTGGTCAAAGAAAAGAGGCATTTCAACTTTCCCACCATCCCCTCTCAACGTAGATCTACTCTCCTCCAATTGTGACTTAAGTCTCCCTTGGACACAGGCCAATGTGTTAACTCCAGCAAATTCAATGGATTAACAATTTTACTTCGCCCGCCCCGGCACACACACACACACACACACACACACACACACACACACACACACACACACACACACACCCTCCCCTCTAATCTTAAAGGGCTGACCTCAGCCAGCAAATGACCAAATTCACACAAAATGGAGATCCGCCCCCTCCATCCTTGTCTCCTTCTACTATACTTCTCTCTGAGGCTCCCATTGAATCAGCGAGCCACACTTGTTGAGATCATGGCGACAGATCCTCAAGTACCCCCTCTGTTCAACAAGACCCCCCCCCCCTATCCCCCCGGGATTCAATTTGGTTGGTAAACAGCGCTCACAAAACCCCGACGAGGGTGGGAATCTTAACAAGGGCTGCAGACTATATCTTTGCATGTGTGGGGATTACAACAGATGGAGCTCTGCTCGGCCGGCCACCACAAACCTAGTGTTCGTGTTTAACGCGTTTCATATTTAATGCTCACTCACCATATATAGCTGCATGTGGCCACACAGAATGTGGAATCAATTTAACGGAGTAGAAGGCGCAAGTAAAGCCTGATTTATACTTCCAGAAGTTTCCGCAATGCGCTGTATGGAGTATAAAGTAAGCGTTAAAGACCTTTTAAACACCAGGGGCATGACAAATAGGCCTTAATGATTATGAAAACGCTTAATACTCACCGGCAAGTGTGAATATCAATTCAAAACTATATAGTTGAGGCCTCATTAAACACCAGGGGTATGACAAATGGGCCTTAATGATTATGAAAACGCGTAATACTCACCGGCGAATATGTGAATATCGTAACTATTATACTACCATATAGTTGAGGCCTCATTAATATATGCTGTAGGTTTGATGCCTTTATTCACGGTGCGGAAGCTCCGAAACAATCGACCTTGTTCCCAATAAGAATGACATCACTTCATCATATGAATGTACTCTCGACAGACAAAATGATATTTTCGGGGTGAATTAACCGCATGGAAATATCACCCCCTGTTGTGTGGGGAGCAGGGACCTTTAGTCAGAGTGCTCTGTGCATGCCTTGCAAAATGAGCCTGTTTCGTGCTGCATTTTATGGGCTACTTGCAATGGCCGCACCAACTCCCTTCAAGCTAGCAGAGCATGTTGTGACCCATGAGGTCAGCGTCACTGTTGAATCCATGCCACAGTGTCTGGTAGAGTGGAACTGGGCTATGTGCAGCTGTGCAGAGCTCTGGATTGGAGGGCAACACACACACACACACACACACACACACACACACACACACACACCATGCTGTCACATTGTTTGTCATTCCATATGTCAGTCATTTCGAGCTCTCCCAAGCCAACATGAACACATTTTCATAAGAGGATGCAGGAGGAAAAGCCATGAGTTCTTCCTGCTATATAACGTCAATGTTTCCCCCAAGTTGGAAAAAAGCTTTTCCATGCTGCCCAGCGATTTCACATGTGTCGTTCAAGCGGAGATCAATAACCTTTGTGATCATTTGTGCCAATGAGTACACGCGTACGATTTGAGAAATGTACCCTTCTCACCTGTATGCAGACACAGTGACGTGATCGTATGTGCTTACTGTGCGCTTTTTTATGAGTTGAGTTTTTCCATACATTCATAGCCTCATATTACTTATGTAGGGTGCGTTGTTGATCTGCTATTTTGGAACTTGTAGATTTGTAATTTTTGGACAGTAATGGCATGCCCCAAAAAATAAACACATGAACTGAAATGTCCCTATTCAGGGGGAGATCTACAATCTCACAATAGAGGGTATGCGCGTGACATCAATCTTACCCGGAAGTTATGCGGGAACGCCTACTGAGTGGCAAAACACTACTTTCTGGCCTTGACAGCTCATAGTTAGTTAGTTAGTTAGTTAGTTACTTTATTGACACAAATGTATAAAACATTGGGTCCAAACAATAATAAAAAACCCATGAATCAAAAACTTTAAAAAGGTACAATACATTAAAATATACAATACACAGAAACCCTTTACAACAGGAGCTTTCTATTGCTCCACAAGTGACAGGCAGGCATGTAGCATATGCAAAGTCTCTCTGTTAGTGCCCACAAAGAGTGAGCTCAAATCAATACCCTCATGTCCATATTTCTCTCTGATATCTTGTGTGAGGGGACAAACCAGTATGTGCTGTTCGTTTTGTATACCAGTCTCACATTGGCAAAACCGCTGTTCAGGTGGTATGCGGCTCCATCTTCCCATTTCCACACGCAGTCTATGAGCGGACAACCGAAACCGTGTAAAGGTTATCCTCAAATAGTCCTCAATGGTGCTGGTATAGAGTGGGTGAACAGATATATCTGGGTTGATGTCTTGGTATGTCTTATATCTTGTTCCCTCTTTGGATTGTAATTTATGAATCATGTCCCTTCGGTCACTCTCAATATGATCTCGTTTTTCCATTATCTCAGATAAATGAGAATACATGACTTGGTACATCCAAACTGAAAAACTCACTTTGCCACTCGATCTGCCATTCACTTTATGCATGCATTTTTTGGTTAAAACAAAATGTTTTTAGATTAAAGGTTAAATCACTATTCTGCTAGTAATCATTGCTATATAGAGTGTTTGTTCAGTAACAGAGGTCTCCCCGTCTCTCCAGCTCTTTAATAAACAGAAAATACATTTTCAGGTAGGTGACAAAATTCCAGCCAATCAGGAGAGAGTAGCCATTTTCTACAAAATGAGTCTTGAAAAATGGGGATCGTCTTATAATCAGAGTCATCTTATATTCAGCACAATACGGGGTAGTTAACCCATTTTGGGCGGGAACCCCTTTTGGTGTTAGCATTACGTTATGCTTTAGCAATTTAAAAATAGCACCGAGTGGCGCACTACGAGCTTGTAGGTCTGCTATTTTTGAAAAATCGAAGAACGACTGACATAGACAGCTTTTTCAGAAAACTGTCAGGATGTAGAAGACATTTTTAGAATCTGATCTCAGGTCAGAAAAGCGAAGGATTTTACTTTTACCGTGCATTTCTCAGTTCAAGTCCCTGGCAACTCCCATGTAGCAGCATCACCACCACCCACCCATATCCCTTCTCCTTCCATCCATTCCCCTCTCATCCCCGCATTCCCCGGGTCAGAGGCGCCTGCTCGAGCCGCGGTGCCATGTATCCTAATCACATAAGCACACAGGCTAATCCACAGGACAGCTGGGGAATCTTTACTGCTACGGTCGTAGCATGAGCTGGCATGGACGGCAGCGTCTCTCTGAACCCCCGCACTTTCATCATGCTGTCATTGTGTCCCCTGGCACTGCAGTACATCCACACATCCACCATATCTCTGTATACACACACACACACACACACACACACACACACACACACACACACACACACACACACACACACAAGCCGACACAACCTTGAGAGTGGTTGTACACTGTAGAATCCATAGAGCAGATCTGTGCAGCGCAATGGCGACAACAAATAGTGAAAATGGGAGACCATACCAAACATACATTTTAAATTAGGTCAAATTGAGATATTATTATCAAACATAAATATCAAATATACAGTACAGTATACCTGAGACAGTGTCGGACTGTCGGTCTACATTTCCCAAACGGAAAAGCATGTATTTCATTCAGTCTGACCAGAAGCATGGTATAAAACATATCTCCAGCTGCCGGTGATACAAAAAATAAATTGTGGGTGATATCAACAAGCAGAGGCATGGATTCCCCCCCCCCGAATCGAACTCTATTGCACAAGCGATATAAACTTTGCATCCTATGTTGTCTGTGGCATTGAAATGTTCCCGAATTTCTTGTGCGAAGCAAGGCACCCTCAAGGCATTTTTGTGAGAAAATAAGCCTATACAATTTGTCAGACAAGTCAATCTTTCATCCATCCCCCTGGCCTGATGCACAACACAGGTGTTGACCTGGCTGCTCCAATGAAGTTCCTCTCTCACAATAAGCAAACCGTCAGGCCGTTGTTGTCCTTCCTGCAATGTACTTTATACTTTTTGGTATTGAATTTCCATTCAATATGACCTTCGAAAGTACTTACTGTCCAGGCAAATTGATGGACTGAGGGGGGACATGTCTATCCCATATCCTAGTGGGTTATACATCAGATAGCTCCCATGTCTAGGATATCTTCAATGATGAACCGTTTTTATTCCAAGTGGGTTTCTGTTAGAGCAGTTAGAGCATCCGTCCCCTTAGAGAATCTGATGAATAATGGAGTAATAGAAGGAATTTCCTCCAGAATAAAATGTTGCTAACCCTGCACCTCTCCTGGCAAGTGCTCAGCAATTGCGAGCACAATGGCCCTGCCAAAAAAGCCCAGGCGTCTAACAGATCTATGTTTATCCCATCCCCCTAGAAACCCCCGCTATGGGATCTCCAGGGCTTTCCTCACTCCGCAAGTATGTTCACCAATGAAAGAAACACATGCTCCCATTATTATTTATAGAATCGTTTGTTTATTTATTATTCTATTTTTCCTGAAAAAGAAGATTTGTTGACTTAGGCCCATCCGAATATTGCAGAATTTATGTCCAGTGTTTAATCATCCTTTTTTGGATTTTGTGGGGAGTGCAGCTTATGGAAGACGAGGATTTTATGATAAATGAGCTTTGTCATGTGAGGCTGACATTTTTATGATTGTGAGCAAGTGTTGAAAACCTCCTGAGCCAGTTATCATCATTATCCATCGTATCTTGTAGGGAGACCTCAGACATGGTGAGGTTTCTCCCTAGTCATGGAAGAAGAAAAAAAAAGAAGAACAAAATGACAGAGACCTCCAATAGAGGCTGCTGACTTCCAAATGAAAATGCTGATAGTTTTTACAGTGCACATCCCGAGTGGTATCACAAAACATATTCAAGATATATTACACCTAAATGCTCTGCCTTGTGCTTAAGTATTTAACCAGCATGGCTAATAACCGATAATGTTAACGGCGGAGTTTATTTAATAGACATTGCCCGGACCTGTGAGAATGTGAAGTGAAATACATGAGCGTCTATACAAACAAGCATTTAATTATCTTAGCTGACCGTATAAGAAGAGTGATTTGCGGGTTGCTATCGCACACACCTGCATACATCGTGATTCAAGGTGATCAGCATGTCTTTATAGCAGATGGCCAGATACTACATAAGTGTTTTTCCTGAACACGCTGTATTTTTGTTATTTATTATTTTGCTCCTGTTTTGAGAAATTCTGAGCTCACATGTTTTTCCAGGCATGAGGGGACAAGTGGGAACCATGACAGGTACTTAACAACAATCTGAAACATTTATAAACAGGGCATGCTCCTGGGCAGGGCACAGGAAGAGGGCGAGGGAGGTAAATGCAGAACCCTTCAGACCCCTATCACACTTTCCAAAAAGGAACTAGCTTTTTCCTTAAGAGCTGAAAAAACTAAATCATAAATCAGAGAGCTCCGCAGACCTGTGCCATGAGCTAAGGTGTTTTCATAAGGCTGGGCACATATGTTTCAACAACGATTAGCTCGTCTTTTGGTAGCTATAACACTTGAACCTGATGTTCTGGTGATGCTCCCAGGTGTTTGCCTGCTTCATAGCGCTGAAGGGCAGTATTAGTTCAGTTCAATTACTCTATTACTCTTTCTTTCTTTCTGCCTTTCTTTCTTGAGGGTTGAAATGGCAAGTGACAAGGTCAGTTTGTCCCGTTTTAGTTTCTGGTCCCATTGGCTCTACATCTGCGACTATGCATGCATGTCATGCCCTCAACTCTACATCCAATGCGACTGGACCACAACCCACCACTCCTCAGCAAAACCTCCATGCAGACTAAGCAATATGGACACATCCTGTACAATGGGGGGGGGGGGGGGGGGGGGCTGCTGCTCCAGGTTTCAGTGAGAGTTATCTCACTATCTGCTTTCTCCACTTCTGCCTGAGACATTTGTGTCCAAGCAGTCCAAGGGAGTGAGAACGCAGAGTGGGGGCAAAAGCTCATTTGATTTTCTTTATTTTTTTGCCCTGTGCTTTAGTTGCACCCACTTCCTTCATGGTAACAGCTGTCAAAACGTTGCCGGATTACAGCACACCACAAAGTTACGGCTCGTATTAGAGCCTGGCACAGCGCAGGAAGTTTTGAGGAATGGAGAAAAGCAAAGGAATACTTAAGCCTGATTTATACTTTGTTGTGCGATGGTGTCGCAGTGCCCGGAAATAGCGGATCCATGTGCGCGTATAGATCTCCTATTTCCGTTATAAATTAAGCATCGGGCCACGCTGTTCTTAGGGCAAGGCAAGTATAGGACCCAGGGGAGGAATAGCTCACACTATAGCAGGGTGTAATTTAGGTACACGTGTCGGGGATACCACGGGTTTTACAGTGATGTTTTAGGTATTAGAACTGATATCACTGTGAAATCCACTGTGTTTTGATTCCATTTTTACACTTGCAGAGTTAAATCAACATTCCTGCAGGTTTTGCTATGATACAGGCGTTAATTGTGTTTTGTTTTCACATAATGTGGAGCTCTCGTTGCCAGGCAGGGATCAAAAGGCCACTCTCCCCTGGATTAGCCGGCTTCGGAGTTTCTGTGATGAGGAGGCCATGTGATATTTGCACGGATGTTGAGAAAGAAAATTCCCTTAATTCCTTACACATCTGGCGAGGGAGAAGGGCTTGTTGAAATAATAGTAGTTCCAACAGGGGAGATTGTATCAGTTCTGGTGCAAAATGTCCAAAACTTAAACACAAAACACACAAAAATGTGTTTATGTCCAGATCCGCTACTAATGAGTTTCATAGTAACCGTGTTTGACAGCTGTAAGGAGACACCATCGCGAGTATAATGTGTAGCATAATAGGTCCTGATCATCAGTTTACACTAAATCAATGTACAATGTCATAGCAAATAAAGGGTGGGCTTCAGTGATAAGTGTTAAACTCCAGCAGGGGTGCATATCGTATTCTAGTAAACACCTATCTGCAGCGATGACATCTGAATACATAGCCTAGCAGACATAACGGTGACATCATTCCTCCAGCAGGGAGGGTATGTTATTTTCAGCCGTCATACCTAGATGCTGACAGAGGTGTATGGGTCTAGTTAATATGAATGTATCTGGACTAACTTCCCACGCCCAAAAGACCTTTACAGTTCAGTTTTTTAAGCATACGTGTGTGTGGGCCGATTCGTTTATGGTTCCATTTGTTGCCAGGGCAACTGAAAATCCCCTTAAGAACTGAACTTGTTGGGTGCTTTCCCCTATGAACCGAAAGAGCAGCACATGAAAAGCTGAGTTCTCTTTTTTTTTGTTATTTTTACCTGGTGAGCTGAGATCACAGAATTAATTAATATCTACATACAGGCCATTTAGCTCAAATGTCAGTGCAGAGAGTCAGTTTGCTTCTTAAGTTTACTTTGTATATATAAATGTCAATCGGGAGCATAGAACACCCATTGGATCAAAGTATCTTAAATACTGGATGTACCCCTTTGATGTTTTCAGCCGTTCATATGCTCGTGCAATTAGGAGTATTTATGAGCATATTATGTTCATGTACTGTATATTTTCACGTGCATGTATTATCTCAATAAAAATGTAAATCAATCTCTCTTTTGAAGAGTAGCCAACAAACGGGACGGGTGTGACTTGGTGGTGGACTGTATTAAATGATCAAAGTGCAATTATTTGAGTAGTACACTTGAGTATATTCTTTTGAAAATTCACTTAATATAAAGCAAGTACTCCAGTACTAGGTTGAGTACTTTGTCCACCACTGCATGGAACACAGGATACGAACAAAGGAGAAACGAAAGCATTGATCTTGTCATGAAAACGTACTCCTTCATTATTTGGCTTCAAATAATCATTGGGTGCTTGATGAAGAGAGTCCATTGTTGCTGCAAGGATCAAAACAAACAACGCGAACCACCACGTGGAATAATTTAAAAATTCATTTATTATTTCAGATTTGTTTTTCGCCTTTGTTATACAAAGAAGTTAAATAACTTAAATACATTCTTACCAGTCATTTGTGATCTGTTTATACCTACAAGCTATACACATGAGGTAGAGGAAAAAAATAATTTAGGGTTCCCATAAGACATGAATAAGTGAACACGGACAAAGCTTTGTTGGTGTAGTATCATCACAAAAGGCAATACATGGTTGCTGTGTATATTTGACAAGCACAGGACAAATCCTAACAAAAATGTACATGTAACATGATGCCTATCGGGCAGTGGTTCCCAAACTTGTTCACGTCAAGGACCCCCAAATTGCCAGTTACCCCCATTAAGAGAAGATCTTTACGGCTCTAGCAGTGATTCTCAACCCGTTTAAGTTCAAGGACCCCCAGTTTGACATGCATTAGTCTATACGGACCCCCATTTAATGGCATTTCTATCTCTGCGACCCCCAATTTATATTGTAAAATCAATGTTAATGTAACTCTGAGAGTGTTTGGTTCCATTTGTACACTCTCAAAGTTACATTTGGTTCCAAACTATCATTTAGCTGGGGACCCCCTGGAACTCCCTCAAGGACCCCTGGGGGTCCCCGGACCCCACTTTGGGAACCACTGCTCTAGGTGAGTGTATTATATAACCTATAATGTCACATTGACTGGTTGATGAAATAAAGGTATGATGATGATGACTCGAAAGAAATGTTGAGCATAAAAATAAAAAATAAAACTATTCAGAATATGACAACCTCTGATCTCTCAGTTCATTGTCATTTAGCATTCCAGGGGGGAGGAGAAGACATTAGAAGACCCCACCGTCCTCAAAAGAGAACTAGATTACACTAAAATGATCAAAATGCAACATAAATACAATAATATTGATGGTTATGATTTGGTTTTTGTATACTTTTTTCCATATAAGTGCCAATAAGAAACGGGAGTTTCAAAATGTGTTAGGATTTGTTTTGTGCTTACATTACTACAAATGTTTGAGATATCTATATGAAAAACAAAAACAAAAAAAAAAGTATACAATGCTTCTTGAAGCCTCCACCTCAAAAGGAACAAACACCCATACAGAGTAAAAAATACAGGATATAAAATCAGTTTAGACTTTGACGCTATTTACACTGAACACATGCTCATAATATAGTATTTAAAAATAATTTATCTTTCTTTTATTTTATTTTATTTTTTCCTACAAAATAGAATTTTGTACATGATCCACTGACAACTAAACAGTGCAGAGCAATGGGTCCCAACACAGAATACGAAAAAAGAAAAACGTAAATATTAATATCTGGAACCGACTGTTGTGTGATGCTGTTCTTTGTCGTGAAAACGTTGAGCGGAGTAGCCCTATATGTACAATACATAAACATACAAAAATGCACCTGAATGTGCACACTGTATTTCTCTTGTGCCTGTTTACCATTTTCGGACTCGATTTCAATAGCAACCGAACCACAGTTTTGGGTCCGGGAGTGTGTGCAGGATACGCACACCGAAAGCTGTGGGAAGCAGGCATTTATATGCTTCGGCTCTCAGCATAGCTATTATGGTTTCCATGTAGCGTGCAAAGTTCTATGTATATGTTTTGACCATTCTTTATTTGGCATGCCTGCTCATATCAACATGCTTGGAATTCATCCCCTCAGGACAAATAGCCGATGATGCCAGGCTTGCTTCCTGAGGCGTGATTTCCCTGTCAGAGATGGTGGTTCAATTCAAACAGGAATCCCATGATCGTCATCTTTTAAAAAACCGCAGACAACAAAACCATCTGCCCGACGGTGACGGTGATCAAAACTTTTTTGTTTTCTTTTTTCTTAAGGGACGTTTGCATGCGACGGCATCTACTGGCACTGGCAGCCGCACTCAAGTGATGATGATTACAATCTCTTACAAATGAAAATGGTTTTACAGCAGCAATATACTCCGTATTCATGATTTCTCTTTTAGCCAATGCATCAATAACAGAACACCACTGAACCGTCCCCAGAATGGGTCACGCTCCAATTGCTACCAATTTCCTCTTTAAATTGCCTGTGAGTTTTGAACATGTGCCTCACGCTTGTCTCATTTACCACAGGAGAATAAAACCTTTTCTATTTACAAGAAGAAGGAAAAAAATCTGCACTGCACTGTATATATATCCATAAATACAGATATTTAAATACTCAGGGAAATAAAAAAAGAAAGAAAACTATTTTGGGGGCTTCAGTGCGTGAATGGGGCTATAATACAAAGCTGGGTCCCTCACTCAGTAGTTAATTCACACCCATCTAAAACAAGGCATAAAATATCCTATGTCTTTATTTCTTTGTATTTCATACAATGTCCTTAGGAAATGAATGCAGAGGAATAGAATGAGGCGTCGTGCCGTTTGCCTGTGTACAAAGGTGCCCTCTCAGGAGGTTATAGATGGCGGTTCACTATTGACTTTGCAGTTACTGTGTCTTGTCTGTCTGTGTTCATTAACCACCTAAAACCCCATATTGTTGAGTGGAGTCTCTCTGGGCCCTGTGCTAGTGTCTTTTCAGTTTTTATCGTGGAGAAAGCCTCCGTTGGAAATAGCCGCTCGACAAGGTTGTGAGCTATTCTCTGCAAAAGCGTCCGCCACAATACGGAGGCTGGTGGTTAAACTGCTTTGTGTTTGTCGTTTTTCACCTTTTGTGTGGACAAAAGGTGAAAAAACTATATTGTACGTAAATGCTAATCGAGTCAATGCATTGCAACACCGACTTTTCTTTTTAAGAAGACAGCACATTTGCAGTTATGTATGCCCCAAGTAGTGTTTGGGATTAGACCTCAAACAGTGTAACATATATTATGTATTCGATTTGAGGCTGAAAGGGTGATTTATACGCAGTTGCATGCCGGTGTTGTGCACAAAAAATATGGGATCTACAAGCTCACCGCATCACAGCGAGACGCATTGTGAGATCGTAGATCTGCTATTTTCGGTGTGTGTGTGTGTGTGTGACACTGACACAGCATGCAACCAAGTATAAATCATGCACAAGTGTCCATCTACCTGTCATGGTAAATGTCAGACTAGCGTATTATTGACTGAGAGTGCATACTTGATGTCTACATAGTACATACTGTTTTATGGCTCAATCAAATTGTGGCTTTCTAAAGAGGAAGGGAGGATGTGAAATGGTTGGAGACTACATTCCTCCAGTTCCCTACAGTTTTCTCTATGTTATAGTATTATAGTAAGTACAATTTCATATTTTAGTAGATTGAGTCTCAAATGAGCCACAGCAAATGGTACGGATACATACAAATTCTAATGGCTGTGCAAGTCACATATGGACCCACCTGTTGTCATGGTGTAAGTAACGTAACCACTCTATCGTCTGCATTTGCACTTTCCTTAGTCCAATAACTATAGTGGTTTAAAACAATTCCCTGAACAATGATTGTGTTTGCCGAAGGCCACCACGAACAGCCTAGAGAGACTGACTGGCAAAAAAAAAAGGAGAAAAAAAAGCTATTTCCTGTCCATGTATTCACACGAACGGCTTCATATCACATCATATCATTACCAAAATATAGATATGAAAAGAGAATTGGGCTTTTCTCTCCTTGTCAAGGAGCGGTCCCAAACGATTCATAAATTATCCACAGCGAGTGACAAAAGGACATAAATGTGCTGCTTTTCAAAGAGCCTTGTCAAAATGAATTAAAAGGAAAACGAGCGAGAGCACACAAACGACAAAACATTTGTGTGGTTAGTGGTTTGTTTTAACATAGTTAGATAAGTGGCTTGTATAATGTCATTACAATAAAAGTTTAATTTATTTACATACATATGCAGACACACAATATGTGTGTGAGTGTAAATATGTGCGTGTAGAATAATTCTTACACCCCGTCTTTTTTTTCAACAGTCTCTTGAATATGGTCTTGATTGCCGTAGAAGTTGTCATTTGACCGCCATTTGCACTTCCAAAGTCTGTCAACAGTCTGTCCGACAGACACACGCGCGCGCACACACACGTCACTCACACACACACACACACACACACACACACACACACACACACACACACACACACACACACACACACACACACACACACACACAACGTTCTTCTTTGTCCAACCTACTGTTCTTATTGTCCTTTTATCGGATGCTCAATAACTGCTCACTATAGCTGGAGACTGCTAAGATGACTCCTTTTTCTCATTGGACTGATCCGATTGGATAGGGGGAAGTGGAAGCCCCTCTTCCCCGGAGGCAACTCTGCCAACAAAAAGCTGGAGATGTTGATCCCGGTTGTCTTAAGAAGGGCTGGGGGTTTACCTCTGCAAACCCAAAGCATGGGCGGAGGGGAGGGGGGGTTGGGGACACAGGATATCAGGTCCACAGAGATCCCTCAAAGTGCTTATCGCTTCTCCGTCTTACTTGCTCGCTCTCTCGCTTTGTCTGCAATTCTTTTTTCTTTTTCCGACAGCAGAAGCAAACGTTTGTCCAAGATAAAACATTTTGTTTTACCAGAGACTACCCGCCCTGCACCCCTCTCTAAAAAGCCCCATCTTCCACTCCGATGGTCATAGGACGAAAGGGTTCATGGGAGGTGACTGATGGGGGGCGGGCTATCCTTTGCAGGTGTAAACCTCTTCTCTCTGCGTGCACTGCTTGCATTCCACATAGCAGCACCAGCGCACCTGGCACTGGCACGGCCGCGTCACTTCCCTGCTCTGGGTGTTGTGGCCTCGCCCGCAGCATATGGCGTCACAGTTCTTGTCCTTGTAGCACTTGCGGGCCGCGGTGCCCGGCGAGTATTTGCTGGGTCTGCAGAAACTCGGCGAGTCCTCGATGTGAAGCAGGTCCATAGTGCGAGGGATCTGATCGCTCGGGCCGGGTGAGGGCTGCTGCTGGGGCTGCTGCTGTTGTTGCTGTTGCTGCTGCTGCTGCTGCTGTTGCTGCTGCTGCTGGTTCCGGCCCGTGGAGATTTCTCCCTCCCCTGTGGCCTCGTTGGTGGAGCTGCCGACCTTGAGGGAGGTCTCGTAGCGCTGCTTCAGTTGCTTTCCGATCTCATGGAAGGGCAAGAGCTGCCTCCAGCATGTCTGGACCGTGCAGGAGCCAGAGACACCGTGGCATTTACAAGTGGTCTCCACCCCGGCTTTGATGACCTGTGAGACAGCACAATATGGTTATAGCAACGCGGATAAAGGATTGGCTCATATAATTGTAACCTTTTTAATATGTATTTGTTTTGTAAGCAGCATTTTCGAGAGCCAACAATTACCCACATTCTTTTAAATGCTCACAATTACTGTACATGATTAAATGCATTTCTGTCTCTACGTATTGCTGGTTGTCAACCATCAACGTCACATTAGATGACAACAATATCAGAGCATGTTACTCTGAATATAAAACTGGTACATCTATGACACAAAGAGCCAATTAATCTTATACTGATATTGTTATGATAACCATGGATGACAGATTTTTGATTAAACTTAATAACTGTTATTATGAGAAGTAAGTAGAGGTATTTCTTCTGAATAAAAGATCCATTCAGAGTCAGACAGTCATGGGGAAAAAAGAGGAGACACAAGATGCCCAGACACTGAGGTCTATTCTTATCCTGTTAAAAAGTATACCCACTGTATACCCACGGTCAATCTATGAAGTATGAACCCAACCAATGTAGCAAAAGGCAACAACTAACAACTAAAATATTGTGTAAAATCACAAATAATTGTGAGAGTCTCTGTTTATTATAACATTATAACATACCACGACTGTTATTATAACATAACATGACCTCTTTGTGGTATGCCAAAGTTAATTTGTGCATCAGTCACGCACCGTTAAAAACAGTGAGAGAATTCATGGCGCATAAGCTCTATATGAGGTTTGGACAAGTATTTTCACTTTTATTTTCTCACACTTTGAAACAGACTGGAGGATAAGAAGTGCATATTCAACACACAGTGTAAGAAAATGTGATATGTCAGCTTTAAAATATCGGGGATGCAGAGCCTAGCACATTCCAAGATTTGTACTCCGTATGGGAATTTACCCCAAATGTGGTACACCTCACTACATGTGCAAATAAGATGAAAAAAGAGAACAAAAACAGTGCTGTAAATCTTTTATCGCAAATGAAGAAAAAGAAAAGAGAGAATGGATAATTGAGAGCCAAGTTTAAAAGGAAGAGCCTATAGTCTTATGGGAGAGACTCTGTCTGGTATTTGGGAAGTGTGCTTCTGCTATAATTCATTTTGAAAATATCCAAGTAAATGTTAGACTCCAGATATTGAGTTTGCTTTGGCTTGACAGTTTATGACTATTCTCTTTGTTTTTACTATTAAAATCACTTCCAAGATGAAAAATGGCTAAATTGTTCCCTCACCACAAACAAATGCTCAGCTTTGCCAAAGCACGACTGAAAGCAATTACTGCTCTAATTTGAGAGGGGGAAACGAAATATTGATTAATAAGTACATTCAAGATCTTTACCAAATTTAGCAGTTAATTTAAATTATTCAGACTTGGGTTTTATGAAGCTTTCATGGGGTGATTTAAAACATATCGTATTTGTTTAATAACCGCAGCATTTGGTATAGACGACTCTCTACTGCAATTGGAATGCACCATAAAACTCTATCATTGTTATTCTATTGTGGTCACATTAAATTCCACATTGGTCATTTTAACAGTATCTTTAGCCGTTGAATGTGAAAAAAGGCAATCACCAACACGGCAATGATTAAACTCCATCGTTAGAAAAGCCCTATGATAGCGTATCCCTGTTTAACCAGATAAGGTGCACAATTCACTAGCACTTACTGCTGTTTATCAGTTTAATAGGAACGGTGTGTGTGTGTGTGTTGAACATTGAACATACAGTTGTATTATCACTTATTTCCCACATTTAGACTATTCAATGAGCATCTTTGTTCATATGTGAACCCGCCAAATGAGCTTTGATCAATGTGAAACGAATTAAACTCAGAGCTCTTATATTATTGAACAGTTAATTTAAGTGGCTACTTTATTGTTGACAACCAAACTAATTGTGGGGTTCACTCAAGGAAACAATGGATTCAAATTCATTTAAGGTAATGACATGTCTAATGACGTGAGAGGGAACAAACAATAAAGCAGGGTGTAATCAAAGTCTGTGGTTATCTGGCCAGACTAAGCCGATATGTGTCAATGTCAAAGTCAGTAGTTCTGGAAAAGGGTGCCAAAATGCCAGTGAATATTTGTGCTTTCTAACAAAACATGATGACACGTGATGTTCATGCCCCCCCCCCCCCCCCCCCCCAGCAGAGCAACGTAAACAGATCTGCACAGCATGAACCTATAACTTCCTTGGGCAGCGCACTTCCTGTACTGTACATCCATTTTTTCGACACTTTCCGTAGCCATTCTTTGTCCAGCAGCATGTTCCGACTCACCTTCATGCCCACGTTTGTGTTGTGCATGTCCACGCGTGCGCGGAGGTCCTTGTTGGAGCGTTTGCCCAGGAAGTCCTTGACAAACTTGTTGCTGTACTTGAGGTTGTCGCCGCAGCCGCCCCACTGCCAGGCCTTGCGGTTCTCCAGGTCGGGAGCCTCGTCACAGGTGCAGCGCTCCATCCGGCCGGCGCTGCATGCCTTGGCCATGGCGTGGGTCAGCCCCGCTGACGAGATTGCGTACAAGAAGGCCGTTTCTTTAAATCCTGGAAGGAGAGGATGACAGGAAGGCAATAGGAAGAATGAGACCATGCATCAGGAATATAGGGATGGAGCTGCGTTCATTTGTATTGATAACGTGTTGATACGTTCTTTGCTTACGCATGTTTCATGATTGTTTTCATGTATGTGATGTATCTCCAGGCTTTTTGTTTTTGCTTAATGTAAATCGCTCTGGAGTAAGAGTGTCTGCTAAATACCTAAATTGTATAACGAGCACCGTATCGATCAGGCTTATCGTAGCCGGGTTCTTATCGAGCATTTTCTATTATTTTGTGGAAAGACGGGAGACGACAAATTCTGAACAAGTATATTTTACTATGGCCTTTAAATACAGTACTTTTCTAACAGACGGAAGGTAATTGACCTTTTTACTTTCGGAAAATAATATTGAAGAAACCGGTTAATAAGTGTACTGTCACTAGTATAAAAGTGTCATTTTGTTAACCTGGAGAGCGCTGGTTGGCAGGTATCAATACACTTTTAGACTGTCATGTTTGTGCCAGCATCGGTGATTATTAGATTCATTTCTTGATCGCCTCTTGTCTCGATTGTTCGTAAACGTTTTCTGAAAATCAGACCTGTCTGAAGTGAGTGGTGCAACATACATAGAGACTCAGGGACACAGGGACACAGCCAGGGACACACGGACACAGCCAGGGACACAGGGACACAGCCAGGGACACAGCCAGGGACACAGGGACATAGCCAGGGACGGACAAAGCTGGGCATTGGAGTGGCTGCACATATGTAAAACACATTTTCTAATATTACTCCTTCAGATTTGAGCCAAATTTCACGCAAATCGGTACACATGCTCTCCATAGTCATGTGATCAAGGGTTTGTTTGATTTCTCATAATCCACCCTCATTGGCTACAATTGGCTTCTAAACTTTTCAGGAGTAGCCCGCTTTGTACCCGTTTTGTACAAATCGCCACAACTCCTCAACCCAGCGTCTGTTTGCGGTGAGACTGTGCATGCATATTCCCACTAGGCTGAGGAAGAAATGCCACTTGACAGTTTTCAAATTGGCCTCATGGTGGCGCTACAACAGGCCAAAAGAAAAATCTGATCTACCAGCCCAGTGCATCACATTGTGATTTGTTGTGAACTTGTAGATCTGCTATTTCCTCTATTCATCGCACAACTATAGGCCTTAACCCATTTAGACCTGAGAACTAAATCCTGACAGTTTTCTTTCTATGTTGTTGGTTCTCAAACATTTTCATTTCAAGGACCTCCAGAATTATATATTTGGCCACCGACCGCCACTTGTTGTTCCAGGAACCTTGCAGAAGCAAAGATTTGAGTTTAAATCCTTCAAAATATATACCGGCATTCAAAGTTTTGCGTCACTCTAAGCTCGTAGCACGGCACACTATTTTTCAACCGCTAAAGTATAACATAATGCTTTGAAAACACCAAAAGGGGTTCCCGCCGCCCAGAATGGGTTTTAAGCGCGGTTTACTCCTAATTGTATTCTTACTCTAAACCCTCACCTCGCTTGAGAATATTGGCTCGGTGGCGCCCCTCCAAGGTGCAGTTCCACCTCTCGAAGCGAAACTGATACTGGCATTCTAGGGCGCTCATGCTGATGGCCTCCATGAGGGTCTCGGCCACGCCCGGGTCTCGTCTGCACATCCGGCGCTGCTTCTTCTCCAGTTTGAGCCGGTCACACAGCTTGTAGTGGGCCCTGCCCACGTTCTCCTCTGGTAGAGAGCTCAGCGGCAGGATGGACAGAGGTTCATTACCTGTCAACCTGAGGTGGGGGAGAGAGAACACACACACACACACACACCAGTGTTGATTTCGTCATCGACTAAAAATGTTCGTCGACTACCTTTTTTCACTGACCAATAGTACATGGATGGAAACTAAATGAAAACTAAGCTATGATGACTAAAACTAAGTATAATAGTATATATTGACAATTTTTGTCAACAAATAAAAACTAGACTAAAATTTTAGGACAAGATATCCAGTATAAGTCAATTCAATTCAAAGGGCTTTATTGGCATGAGAAAACATACGTTTACATTGCCAAAGCAGAAAGAACAATACAACAATACAGCAATACAATCAAAACAAAAATGATGTACTTTGAAGGTCAGAATCTTCAATAGATCAACTTCTGTGTACCATGATAACTCGATGCAGGTATAGTGCAGGAATATACACAATGATTAGTCTTTAGGGTGGTTGTGTTCCATTTGATATCCTTCTCCTATCACAGCAACTCACAAATCTTGCTGCTGTGTTTGCACATTGTTGTACTTCGCCCAGCAGATATGGGAGTTTTTTGTCATTGGTCATGTTTTCAAAATCTCCGTGTGTGGTTGTAATCTGTGGGAAGTATGTGTCTCTGATGTCTTGGTACAATGGACAGATGGTTAGGAAGTGTAGCTCGGTTTCCACTTCGTTTAGTGTGCAGTGGGTGCATAGTCTGTCTTCTCTCGGGATACAGGTCTGCCTATGACGGCCTTTCTCGATCGCGAGACTGTGCTCACTGAGTCTGTACCTAGTTAAGATTTTTCTTTGTTTTGGGTCGGTCACGGTGCTCAGGTATTCTGCCACTGTGTATTCTCTGTTTAGGGCCAGATAGCATTCTAGTTTACTCTGCTTTTGTGTTGCTTCTTTCCAATGTGTCAGATAGTTTTCCCTTTGCTGTTTTATAATTTGGTTTAGTCCAATGGGTTTTCTATCTCGTGGCTCTGTTTGTGCCCGGAGTTCCAGGGCCAGCTGGCTGAGGGGGCATCTCTCTAGAGTTTCACTGTGTGTGAGTGCCTTGTTATGGAGTCATTGTCTCCACCAGGCGGAAGGCATGGGGAGAGAGTATGTTTTGCACACTGTCCGTCTCTCCAGCACCGTTAACCCAGTCGATGCCAAATTTTGCGCACACACTCCCTGGATGCCAACGATGAACCTCTGCCCCAAGATTTCCAGAACGGCCTGTTATAGCGCCACCAGGAGGCCGATTTGTGCAAAACAAGTTTTTGGACAGTACACCTACAGATTTTGTCGAAACATCACGCAAATTGGTACACAGTCTCTCTAGAGCCATTCCACGAAACACCTCTTTCAGATTTCTCAGACTCCATCCTGATTGGCTAAGATGGGCTTCCAAAGTGTGATTCCCCAAAAATTGTGCACGCACATTCCCACTAGGCCGAGGAAGAAATGCCACTTGACAGTTTTCAAATCAGCCTCATGGTGGCGCTACAACAGGCCAAGCCACATCTCTCTCACACACACACACACACACACACACACACACACACACACACACACACAAACATGTTTGTATTACTCCTAAACATTTAGCCAAACATCACATACACTCCTATCCTCCTGGTGGAGACCTGTGCCCACTTTTTCTATAGTTTTACACTTGGTTGCATCTACAAGCTCACAGTCATTACGACGATATCAAGGTATCAAAATATTTTTTTGTCGACTACATCAACTGTAGATTTAGTCGACTAAAATCTTATGATTTTAGTCGACTAAAACTGAAACTAAATGAAAACTATTGAAGAGAGGTATAGCCGACCAGGGTCCGGCAAGCCGCCCCGCATCCGAAACGGTCGAGAAATGACAGAGTTACCGTGTGGGGGTCCCCAGGAGGTCCCTGTACTGTACTGTACTGTCACACCCAGAAATCACGTAATGGCTGCTAAAAACTCAGCTTCCCATCATGCACCTGTGCACAGTGTGAAGCTCAACAGCGCCACTTTGTCACCTGTTGGTACTCTAAACATACATACATGCACGCATACAAAGGGTGTGTGGTTGCATATCCCCTCAAAAAGGTAGTCGACGAACATTTTTCGCCGTAGTTCTAGTCGACGAAATCAACACTGGTTGATAGGGTGCACATAGCGAGGGAGTGGAAACATATCTTGGTAAAGTATCCGACACGGCGCAGGATGCTGAGCTTCCTAGACAAACAATAAGAGTTGCAATGATATACTACATAAACAGCTCAGGAAGCACAGTACAGCTGCTAGCATGGTACGGTCCAAAAGTTAACATTCAAATTAATTCAGCTGGCATGCTTGCGGGTCAAAGCTGCAGTTCCCGCCCCGGGTTAATGTTCAAGAGGATTCACGATTTGCTGGAGACTGAGCCCATGCAGCCTCCACTGTGCGGGACATGTCTGTGTGCACCAGTGGTTCCCAAAGTTGTTCATGTCAAGGACCCCCAAATTTGACCCCCCCATAAGAGAAGAGTTTTACGGCTCTAGCAGTGATTCTCGCCCCGGTTTAATTTCAAGGACCCCCAGTTTGACATGCATTAGCCCCCATTTAATGGCATTTCTATCTCTGTATGTATATTGTAAAATCAACGAATGTTAATTTAACTCTGAGAGTGTACAAATGGAACAGACCCATAAGGGTCCATTTGGTTCCAAACTATCATTTACTGTAGATGGGGACCTATACTGGAACTCCCTCAAGGACCCCTGGGGGTCCCCCCGGGCCCCACTTTGGAAACCACTGGTATATACACAGTTGATTCTTTCTTTACATACATAATTGTTCCTCACATAGGCTTTTGTCTCTTGTTAGTCACATTGAGCAAGTCACAGCACTGGCTGCTGGCTGCCTGCCGTACTGAGCGCTATGGTTATAACGCTTATAGCATGAGGCTATGAAATGTATATCACTACTGCAGCATCCGGGTGGTAAAAGGGGGACCGATTTAAAACAATGGCCCACGCTGAAAGCGACAGTCGTACCACAGGCATGTGAAACAGTAGCCAGTGGGGAGACTTGGTTTAATATTTATATCATATCCTGAGGGGTGTGGAATGTCACTCACAGCAGCGTTGTGTCGATTTAAAATATGATCACACAGCAGGATTTACACTCTCATTATAGAATCCCCCCCCCCCCCCATACAAATGTCCCACACGCGGGATCTCAAAGCTGCAATCCATTTGAAATATAACGAGCACGAGCTTCTAGTTCTAAACATGGTATAGAGAACATGTGGCGGAGTTGCACTCCTCTCGTCGGTTTATTTAAAGGATGCGTATATAAAACACACAAGCGCGGGGCCTGCCTGCCTGCCTGCCGCATAGCGCTGGCAGAACCCACGACCAGCGTTCTGAGGTCGTGATGGGGAAAGCAGAGCATTACTTTCATAAACACACACAGGGGACATGACTGTCAGCCTGTGACCATTTTGGTCACACCAACTGACAGGATTGGCAGGGTAAGTTGTTCATTATGTGTAATTTCTGGCCTCCTTTACACCCTTAAAGTGAAACTGAAGAATGAATGGATTTGCAGAACTCACATGCAGTCGCTCAACTCAACTCCCCCCAAGGCCCGTGTGTCTCTTTCTGCTGATTAGTTTGAGCACTGCACACCATAGCCACCTGATACGGTATTTAGCCTGGCAACACGCAACACCTGTGGGTGTATATTTATGATGTATTGCGGAGATTATGAGAATGGTTTGTTCTCTCCAAAGCTCAATAATTCCTTCTTTGTGACCACTAGCCACTGATGACCTGGCCCTGACCTCCACGCAGCCAAATATCTCTGCCTGGGCAGCTGTATAGTTTCTCTTTTCTGTGCTTAAATCAAACCTCAACATACGATTCATTATAACGATTTCAAATAAATAATTGTTCTGAGAGTAACCATGGCAAATGGGCCGGAAAATTAGTAGAAGGGCTTTGTTCAGTTGTTCATCTGTTCATAGTATGCCTACTGTACACATTGCAACAGCAGGGGAGCCCTGTTCATACAGCACTAGTGTGAAAGATGAATTATTCTACGTTGTTTAACATTAATTTGCTGAGGTGCAGAGTCCCCGCTGAATGTTCAACACTTTGTTTTAGTTAATGTTTCAGAGGTGTTGATTGGTGGTATATTTGCACTTGTGACTTCATTAGTTGCTGGAGTAGATTCAGTCACCGCTCTCACCCATTGGCTCTATGAGAGGTCACATGAGTCCTTTTGTTAAGACATTTTAGACCAGACCAAAAGAAAACCCTGATTTTGTCACTGATAGAGATCAGGTGTGTTTGTTATTGCCTGTGGCACTGGTGCCCTAACAGTGTGCCATGTGGGACAATAAGTCCAGGTGTGGCAAACCACACATTATTATTGCAATATGTTTAATGAATTACTTTACATTTTCTATATCAGTGCTTTGTGCACTCATTTCACAAAATACAGAGGCAATATACACCAAAAATATATTTTACCACATTCAACCTGCTAGGCATCCCTATTTTAGGGAAGTCATTATCTGTACTATACTTCACTGTGTGTGTGTGTGTGTGTGTGTGTGTGTGTGTGTGTGTGTGTGTGTGTGTGTGCGTCACAACATTTGTCCCTGGCATAACTCGGACAGCTTCCGACTGTTTCATCTCAAACTTGCCGTGTGTGTCTCATATAACCCTGCGGTGTGAGGAGCCCAACAGCTTTTCAGGGAACCAGAAAAATCCCCAATATCTGTTTCTGTCGGTTTGCGGGTCTGAGAAAGAGGAAGACGTTCTCCACGTGTCGGGGAGATGGGCCGGGTCGGCAACCCAAACCGGTGGCTTCCGCGGATTGGTGTCACGTTTGTGCCGCTAAGCCAGTATTTATTGATTGGCTAGCCAGACCCGTCGGCTTAACTGATTGACCGAGCTTTGCGTAACATAGCGGTATAAATGGAACAACCATCTGTTGTACAAACTCCATTTCTCCACCACAGCTTCCTTGTATTCGTATGGCTGCACCCTGATGCCTTTATAGGCAACCCGGCCTGGCAGAGATCTTTGCTCAGAGGAATCTAGTAAAATAAATATTTCAGCCCCTCCTATGCCCAGCTTTGTGTGTTTGTACCACGGAAATGATTTGATTGGCCGAGCACGGAATGTGATGTGTGATAAGAGCGCACCTCACTTCACACGAGTGTGATTTTTGACAAACATTTTAAAAAATAGCAAAGGGGGGGGGGGGGGGGGGGATCACACTTGTGTGAAGTGAGGGGCGCTCTTATCATCGTACATCATACATCATCAGATGTACCAGCGTGGGCCACAAACAAACATGCATAGTAAGAAACCTGTCCTGAAACACACGTCATGAACTATTAGATCTGCTATTTTCTGCTATGAAAACAGGTGTGGGATTTTAATTTGCCCATCGGTGTGCCTTGGGCACAAAACGTTCGAAAACCGTGACTGGCCTATAGAACAGATTTACAGATTTATTGGAAATAAAATGCATTGGAATAAAGAAGTCGTGTCAATAAACACTTGGAATATAGTGTACATGTGTACAGATTAGTTCAAATGGTTTCCCATTTTCAAAACATGTCTGCCTTTCCTGAACTTGTCTGACAACTATGAATTTTGAAATGGAAACCTGGCAAGCTGCGTCTTGACAGAGATTGCACTCTACATGGTTCAGAGAGTAAAAACATCAATTGTAAGGTCTCAGACATAGATACAGGCACACACACACACACACACACACACACACAGTGACACAGTAACTATGTAGATCAATCAGGACAGCTGGCATTTTCCTTTCAATTGTTTCTTGCTTTGATAAAAACCTACTGTGCTGACAATGCCAAGGAAAGATATTAAAGGGGGGGGGCAGAACTAACATTTCCAATTGACTCAACGTACCACACATGAGTGACAACCGTTCCACAACAGTTCCACAGTAGGCTAGCGTTAAAGATTTGAATGATGGCGCCATGTGGAGTACCTGACTAATTCCACGGACATGTCAGTGGGAGAGCGAAACTGTGCACATGAAAAGTCTTCACTCAGACACGCCAGACAGCAGTACACGGGGCTGATCTTCAATAAACACACAAAGATCAGTTGCAAAGTTGTCCATGTGCCATCATTAGCTTAGCGGTGGGATGCAGCTGACAAGTGGAGGCATTCATTTACTCAATACCACTAACATGACGCTTGCATTCCTGGGTGGATGTGCATGGAGTCGCACACGACACACAGGCATCGGGATCAAATCTCCAAACAGCCCAGATGCCTGCTGCCAGAACTCAAAACATGAGACCAATAAAATGCCATTCCTCGACTGTCTGCATGACGTCTGTCTGTCTGAGAGAAGATGGTCTGGGAGAGAGTTGGAGAGCGGCCAAAGATGACATGACAATCATTTTCATTTCTGCGCTACTGTCTCTGTGGCTACAACACAAAGGAATATTTTCGAGCCAGTTACCAGGACAGCCTGGGGGCAACGTGTGGATATGAGGGATTTGAGAATGGAGAAACAGCTCTTCTGTCTCCAGAGAAGAGGCTACCGGTCGAGGCTCACTCTTGTGCATGTATGTTTCCGCTCTGTGGCAGACCAGAGAATAGTCAAATAGTATCACAGATGTGCTTTTAATTCCACGCTCCCTTCTTGCAAAGGATTTACTATACTTTGAGGGAATACAAATCTTCATTATGTAGCACATACAATGACCATTGTTGACAATGGCCCCATTACCCTTTCATTTAATTATATTTAATTTTACCCCTTCAGAAAAAAAGGGAAAAAAGCAGAACTTATTGTGGATGCAACACCATCCCCGCTGCTGTCACCTAAGGGGGCCATTGCTACACAGTCCAATGGCATGATCCCAAAAGAAGAAAGAAAGAAGGAAAAAAAAGAAGAATTTAGAAGTCTACAGTGCTGTTTGCCGTAGTGCAATGAACTCCCTCAACTCACTTAGAGAGAGAGACCACTGGGTAAGGAGTACATCACATGCGGGACACAGCTGAATTTCAAATCTTTGGTAAAAAAAAAAAAAAAGAAAGACAAAAAAAGCAATTATTCTGCTCCCCTTCTTTTGAACCATAACAACAACTTTTATTCATTTCAATTGAAATCCCCCCCCCCCGACCGCCTGAACCGGCCCCGGCCAGACGAGAACGTGGATGTTTATTATAAAGTGAAAGTCTAGGGGGTCGGGGGGGTATTACAGAATGAGTTACCGGTATGTACGAATGAGAATAGGGTGAAGTGCATGGATCTATAGCCGTCCTATACTACTGAGCATTAAACAACCATAAGAACATGTAGTCCTATGTTTTCATATCATGGGCCATTTTCTAGAGGTTGTTTCTGTTTGAGGTGTTGGCACAGCAACACACACATTACACATGGAATATAACACCAACAGACATAATAAAGTTCACTATTATTCTACGTGAGGTGGGATTCTTTGCTGATGTTTGCTCAGCTTTGCTTTTTCCACACACACACACACACACACACACACACACACACACACACACACACACACACACACTCACGTGTGTGTGCGTGCGTACGTGCGCGCGCACACACACACACACACACACACACACTCTACTCGCAACCATCGCTGGGCTTCAAACCGGCTAATCTCACTCGTTGCCAGCTTCTCTGTCTTTCACTGGCTAACCCTGCAGTTTATTTAGTCCTTTCTCTGTACCTGTCAACACCTCCCATTGCCCGTGACATTTTACTTCATATACATTTTCCAACGCAGCAGGGCTCAGTGAGAATGGCTCATTGCACACGGTGGAGCCTCTAGAGTCAGTCCCCGGAGGAAACCATTTATTCTTACTAAACTTTGCCATCATCACTCCCATCGTTGGCTTTACATTAGAGGCCTGGCAATGACCCCCATGTGTGCTGCAGACAGTGTTCCATATAGCTGCCAATGCAACTCTTCATTGCATAATGTTTGTAAATAGTGATGGATGTCTGGCTTGTAAAGGCATATAGTACAACACCATTTTACTACAATTACCACCACCACCACTACTACTACTACTACTTCTAATAATACTGCTTCTAATAACAATGAACCTCAACAATAGTGAAATATACAAATTACAAATGTCATTGCTACTTATTTTCTTTGCAAATCCGTCACTCAGAGTATATTCGACATACTGTTCAAGTTATCAATGACGTTTTATTGTACACTATGATTCAGCACCAGAATAGTATAATAATAATAATAATAATCTAAAAATGCATTTTAGATGCATAACCTACGCAACAGGAGTGGAAAATGGACCACCTGTGCATACGTGTCGTGTCTGTGAAGCAGGCTGATACAGTGACACTGTATATTCATAATCTGCTCAGAGCAGTAGTGTTATATTTTCCACCTTATTTAAGCCTAAACCTAACAAGTTCTGTTGCTTTTTGAGCGCGGAGGAGGAATATTACCTTCTACACATGCTTTTGTTATATTTCAGTAATTGGGTACCATTTCCAACATCTCCACCTCACAAGACACCAAAACAGGTGCTTTGTGTTGTGCGTGCGTGCGTGCGTGCGTGACATCATCAAACCTGGAAGTTATGCGGGAACGCCGACTGGGTGTCAAAAAAATACTTTCCGTCCTTGACAGCCTGTACATCCAAACATAAAAGTCCTATCTGATTGCATTAAACAACGTTAAACAATGTTAAACTTTGCCTCTCACTTTGCCACTGGATTTACCACTGGATTTGCCGTTCATTTTATGCATACCCTCTATAGAGCGTCGCAGTCCCACCCCCTCGAGAGACCATGAGGAATACAAATCCCTGTTCATTTTCCTCATAGACTTTTCAGAAAGTATTTATTTAAAGACGTTTACGCCGCGGACAAAGCCAACTCTTGTCGTGACAAATCATGACAATAAACACAATGTTTTGGTCCAAACAAAGAATTAGAAAGTCGAAAAAAACGGCAGGTTCCAGCACTTTTTTTTGTTGTTTTTCTTCTTTGTAATTATTTGTTTGGTCCAAAATATTGTGTTTTTTGTCATGATTTGTCACGACTCGAGTTGGCTTCGTACAACGCTTAAAAGGTCTTTAAATAAATACTTTTTAGAATGTCTATGGAAAAAATGCAATGGGATTCATTTCCTGGGCCTGGCGTCGTCATCAAAGGGGGCGGGACTGCGACACTCTATACCGAATCTGCATGCACATATAACATGAACATGTGCGTAGGTGCTCCTCTCTACACCTATAACAGTCAACCCTGGCTGAACCGTGCCTCACACAGAAAAGCACAAATCCCACGTGTTTCTCCATCAGCCTGAACTTGCAGGTTGTGTGGTCTGGTGTCTCTAAGATCAACCCCCACACCCCCCCCCCCCCCCCCCCCCCCCCGCCGCCTCCTTCTCCTCCTCCAGACTCCCCCAATTCCCACCGGTCACTTACTCTAAACGCATGCCAATCATTCCCTCCAGCTGTTGGCTCAAAACAAAGCCTCTTCTAGACAAAACCACTGCAGTCTACGGAGGCAACAAACCATAGACAATGACAGACATGACCATGTGCGTGCATGGCACAAGCGCACACACGAGTCAAATAACACAGGCACTAGTTTCCCCCTCTCTCCTGTCACACGGACAGACTATAGCATTGCTCACATCTGAGGAAAACCGCATGAAATGCTGGTTGTATCTTAGATGTCATAGTGACGATATAAAAATTAAAAAAACTGGTGAGATTTTAGGAAAAGTGTTGAAGTTGCCCCTGATCTTTTCCTCTCCCACACTTTTCTCTATACCACTTTCATGGTGTGCTCCAAATGCTCCTTTTTGGGGGGCGGACTGTGTGTGTTTCTAAGAAATGTTGGATGAACTTCAGACCACCCTGCCCAAGTCCCATCTGGTATATCACAGGCCAGGCCATGCCAGAGGTAGTAGGAATGTGAGTGTGCGGTATTTTCCCTCTGGCCCACTCTCGGCTGACGATGTGTTCCACACAGCTTCAGAGTTGAAAAATTAAAGGAACCGTGATTCAGATTAAGATGACTCTCTGTCTTGGCGTACAGACAGACAGACAGACAGAGAGAGTCTCCAGGCCACTGTATACTGTACATCTCCAGGAGGGAGATGAGAAGGCCTCGATTATGCCCTGCTGGGATTAGAGAGCCGGCCAACGTGGATGAACGTACTGTGATATGTGTGTGACCACATATATCATCATGGGAGTTTTGTTATTATATGGTCATGATGTAGCTTAAGCAGTTGATTTTACACATATGATACTGGGGGGTGGGGGGGTGTACATAACTTTTTGGGGGCTGGTTCTCAGAGGAGCACCAGGATGTTGCGCACGGTGGGGGGCAAGGGGGGGGTCTCTACTAGGGGTGCACGATTATGACCGATATCCGATCTCTGTTTATTTGTAGGGTCATATATACCGATTTTGACCGATTCCGATATTATGTACAGAGTTTCCACAATGGAAACAAGCCTTAGGCCCGATAGGGGCTTGGCCCAAAGCCTGTTAATAAAGTATTCAATCAATCATTAAATAGCATACTCTTTCCAACTGAATGACTACGAGTACACAAATTAAATGTAGAATTTATTTATTTTATATTTATTATTTAAATCTGTATTTTCTTTTCCAATTTTTTTCCAATTCCAATTACGCTACCGAATAATCGTGCATCCCTAGTCTCTACTCTTCCACAACGTTGCTTTAGCCAGCACGAGATTACACATCAACTCTGCATATAGCCAACTCTGCATATAGCTTCATCACAGATACAATGAATTGCTCACCTATGCCGTGGAAGTGGGTGCATGTTTGGTATGACGCACTCACAGTCCTACAGTCATGAGTCCGACACCCCTACCCAAAGGTTCCAAAACCCAACCCTAAACCTAACCTCACAGGAAGCCACAGGTTAGTTTTAACCCGACTAGGGGTTAGTTGTAACTGGCCGCACATTGTTGGCGGACTAATGCCTGTTGAGCTGTTAGTATGTCTAACAAATGTATGCACCCCGTGGAGGTCCCATGTTTACCGTTTTCATGTCGTAAATATATGAACTTTGGCTAAAAGCTTGCGTTTATACCACGTGGCCTCTTGTTTACTGTTATACTAGCGCTTCGACGGGCAGCCGCATCACTTGTAATGTAGTACAGTACGTGACACCATTTTGACGAGTGCCTGGCTGTTAATGCAGCGGAATGTTGTGTCAGGATTCTCAGTGAATTCCTGTCCCAGTGGCTCTCGCACGCAAAAGCGCCTCCATGCCTTTGATCTGCCGCGCATCATGCACGTTGACGGCACGTGCACACTGGTGCACCAGTTATGTGCATATCTGGATATTTACACATATACGTAAAGGCATCGACTGACTGCTTTAATTGTAAGACGGTGGGTGGTAAGCCATTCCAGAGAATAGGGGCTACCACTGCAGAAGCTCCATCACCTTTTGTTTTCAGCCTCGTCGTATAGGGACATTGAGAAGGTCTTTGTTTGAAGACCTAAATAAGCTCATGGGCGGGGCGGACGGTTCTCAGCCATGTCACTCAGACATAACCATAAACAAAACCCAACACGCCATTCCATAACCATAAAGAAAGCTCATACTGTATACAGTTACAGTATATAGGCAGGGCCACGTCACTATGACTCAGACATAACCATGAACAAACACGCTACGCCCATATAAAGGCATGTCCAGAGGAGCTACGCCCATACTGTAGTTCATGTGCATCTGGGACCAATACATGCTTCAAACTCGTCGAGTAGTTCGGATATGCGGTTGTCCAGAACCGCCGATCCATCCTTTTATGTCCATATTCTGTATAGGCATAATGTGGATGTCCAGAACAGTTGACCCAAGCGATATTCCCATATGTGAGCATAACAATAATATATGGGCATATACTGATGACATCATAGATATATCTCCATATATGGGCACAAAAGGGACACAGACAGACGAGTACAATATGACTCAGACATATTGATCAGTGTGAGGGGCGCGTAGTGGCCCGAACTTTATATGTGAGGGCTGCGCTGTGTATGTATACTGTATATAGATCTCATCGATCTGGTGGTTTCACTATTTTGGAAGAAGATTCTTCGAAAATGTTCACCTATGCCCAAAGTATTTCATGGTCATTGAGTTTGCATGTGATAAACATTTTCTTAACTTCCAAAGCTGGTGAAATGATCATCGAATGCCTCCACCTGTTTGGTCATCATATCTTCATCATGATTAATACTAGATAGTTTCTCAAAACACTTAATCACATTATTGATATTGAGGTATTCAGTCAGAAATTGTTATATTTCATTTAGCCAAGTTAAAAATACAATGTTTTTTGCACTCGTACACTGAGTGACACCGATGCATTTCAGCCCTGAAATAGGGGGGGGAAAGAGACTAAAAGGTTATGTATGAGGCAGGCAAAGCTAAGATTAGCCGTTGGTTGAAAGCATTGAGTGATGCGACTGCTCCTAACAAGCTGTGACTGACACAGCGCAGGAACATGACAGAACGACTTTGAAAACAAAGTGGCGCTAGGGTTTCTGTAAGTCATTATTATTGGAGTAATGAGCCTTTCCACATAGCGCGGGTATGATGCAAAGTGTACAAGCACTGCTATTCAACTAGCGCGAGGGAAGGAAAGTCCCCTATCTTGAACTGCTGAACGCAACAGGATATGACCGACCATTATGTCATCCGTTGTCCCCTCTGGTCATTTGCGACTCACAAAAGGACATGTCAGCATGTCCCCTAACCCTCACACTAATTGATTGATTTGAGGTTCTATAGTGAATGTTAACATTATAGGAATGACTTGTGACGTCAAAATGTTGCCTTTTAATCGAGTACATTATACAATTCATTCTAGGGATGTCCCGATACACTTTTTTCCTTTCCGATCCGATCCCCATACCTCAATTTATGTGTTATCCGATACCGATACCGAATAGCGATACCAGTGTTGTGATCTCATGTGTTTATAGCTATATCTCGTGTTGTGTTTATAGCAGACTCCTCACTCAAATGTGCACTTGCAGTTTGGGCAACTCCAAAGCAAACTCCACATGTCCCAACATTTTATTTACCTGCCATATAGTGTCAACCCCTTCCTTACCCCTGTGTCGGATATGTGGTTAGACTGGCATATTCACTGATACCGATATGACCCGATATGACAAATAAGGGCCGATCTGATACTTTTCCCCTATACCGATACAGTATCGGGACATCTCTAATTCATTCTATTCTTTCTTTCTTTCTTTCAACAAAACGCTGCCCTGGGTTGAATTATTGGCTTGCAATGCTGAGAGGTTGCATTCAGGCAATAGGAGTGGAAAGCTGTAAGAATACAGCTGGGATTGGGAACGGGAGTGTGTGGGGCATATTATATGGGAAGGCCCCGATTCATACTTAGTTGTGTGCCGGTGTCACACGCCGGGAGAAAAAAAGAACAGATCTACAAGCTCACTATGAATCGTAGCGTGACACGTTGTGAGCTTTGTAGATCTGCTATTTTCGGTGCGAGACACTATGCACAACCAAGTATAAATCAGCCGTAAGAGGTTTAACTGCTATGTGAGAACTCAAGACTTCCAAGGTCAGCAGCTCAGTTGTAGTCACTGTGTGACTGGCACAGATTGGGCGCGCAGCGGTGTCCGTCCGCATGACTCCCCCCGTTCTAGCCTGCTACGCCATGGCACAGAGCACCCCCAGTACCAGCACACACCGACGCACCAAACACACTCAGGCACACACAACCGATTCGCACACGCTGACACGGGAATCAGAGCACTGTTATTTGGTAACGGAGCGAGAGAGAGAGGGGGATAACAACAACGCTCCGATAGTTTATACTCTTGGCAATACTTTTACACTCTATTAAGGGGTGTGCGTGTGTGCACTGTGCACAGTTTATAGATCCCTAACTCAAGATCTGTGTGTTTATTTTGCATCGGGGTGGAAGCACTTCAGTGGATAGGTCAAGCATGTAAAAACAAATCACTATCAGAGAACAGAAGCCAGTACAGTAGCTTCAGCCATGCATCAGCGAAGAAGAAAAGAAAAATAGACAATTATTAATTAGTTTAGTTACAGTCACCACCAGTAATATATTATGCTTTTTCCGTCCGCGCCCAATTGTTGGGTCCAACACCCAATTGTTGGTGTTGTTGAAGGACCATGGAAGTGAAATTCGGTATTTAAGCCACACAAGAAAAATATATTTTGTTTTAGTATGAAATATAGGTATACATGATGACGAATAATTTATATAAGCTGCCAAGTATGATTTTGCCATTCACAAGACTGAGTTCCTGTGAGTTTATAACACTTTGTTAATTTATTATTAGAGATTGATTAACTATCATTAACTGGTGTTAGTAACACAAATGTAAAGAAACTACAAAGAAGTAGAAGTGTCTCCTAGAGTAGGTATACCCTCACAAGAAAACATGCAGTAATCCTGGTCTCTAAACTGCCGGGGCGCCTGATGGAGGGGAAAGAAACTGGTTGGAATAACGTGTTCCTTCCACGCGCTACGTCCAGCTGGGGAAACTCCCCCCTGTTAGGTGAAAAGAAGCGGCTTGTACTCCTCATGCATTGAAGGAAGCATGAGGTCAGTCTGTTGCTCTCCCCAGGTTGGCGGAGAGAGTGTATACTAGAGCAAAGGACTACATTAGATAATTGACACTAGGGGAAAACGTGGGTTACAAAAAATCGTGGGATAAAAAACAGAAGAAAGAAAATAAAGAGAAACTAGAAAGAATTCAAAGAATTCATTTTTGGTTCATTGTAGACAGTTAAAACTTTTAAGCATATGCCCATGCATGTCCATGAAATGATTAGCTTACAGCAACCTTAGGATTATGAACACAATTAAAATGCCTTGTGGGGGAAAACCATCTGTGTTATAACACATATTTGGCATACACACACACACACACACACACACACACACCCTCTCTCTCTCTTGCATGCATGCACGCACGCACGCACACACACACACACACACACACACACACACACACACACACACACACACACACACACACACACACACACACACACACACACTTGAGGGGGATGTGAGTGCATGTAGGGTCATGTTTATTCATGATGATCAACCAGATATAGTACCTAGCATATACTCAACTGATGGCCACCAGAAATGCAGGACTAAACTTAATGACTCTATTGTGCTTTATTGAATCTTCCTTTATATACTGTATGTAGTCATTCATTTCAAGGGGATCAGGAGTTGACATAGCAGCATAGTAGCATAGGAATTAACACACTTTCTATAGTCTCTGTAATGCAGGGGTCCTTGAGGGGGTTCCAGGGGATCCCCAGCTAAATGATAGTTAGGACCCAAATGGACCCTTATGGGTCTGTAACTCAGAGTGTACAAATGGAACCAAATGGACCCTTATGGGTCTGTAACTCAGTGTACAAATGGACCCGTTAGGGTCTCAGAGTTAAATTAACACTGATTTTACAATATAAATTGGGGGTCCCATAGATAGAAATGCTATTAAATGGGGGTCCGTAGACTAATGCATGTCAAACTGAGGGTCCTTGAAATTAAACGGGTTGAGAATCACTGCTAGAGCCTTCTCTCACGGGGATCCTTGGCATATCTTTTCTAATTAGTGTCAATTTGGGGGTCCTTGGCATGAAAACGTTTGGGAAACCACTGTTGTAATGTCCCCACAAAAAAAAGAAATGACCTTAAACGGCCGCCCTCTCCAAGCAAGACATAAGGCAAAGATTTACTGCAGGGCAACCAAACTTTGTCAATCTACTAATGTTGGCTCATGTCAAGTGCAGTGCCTCTGCTGTTCCCACAGAGCAGGCACAGAAACAACCCTGTGGTCAAAGTATGGAAAACACAGGACATGGCAATCCCACTAATTAGCATCATCTCATCAATTCCTGACCACTAAAAGTATCATGGGTCTATATTGGCTTTCCTGTTTTGCAAATTACCCATGTCTCCGACTCCCATCTGTAAAGAACATCATGTATGTTATGTACCTTCTTACCAACACGAGTTTCCTTCCCATATCTACTGCCTATCCACCCATATTAAAGTGCACCGCTGACTGAGAGAACTGGACTTGAGTTGCTCGCTCCTTTTTTTTAAAAGCCAATTCATCTTAAACTGCGGTCTCTTCGGCATGCAGATGATACCAGATCTGGAAGCGCTTTGTACATGAGTGGGCCAAATGCATTTTAATAGCCCCCTTGAACCATGTAATCTTCAAAATATACAGTAAAAACCATGTCATTACACATTATAAGCCTCGTAGCGGCCCACAACAGACACAGCTAAAGCATTCATAACAAAGGTGTGCACCAAGTTGTTTTCAACCTAGTGAAGGGCAATTTATCTAGGCTGTTTGTATTAGATTAAAGAAATCGCACATCTTTGTAGGGAAGGTATTTTGTATTTCTGAATGTATTTTGGGCCAACACTATAGGCTTATGTGTAGCTATTTCCCCCTATTCTATTTTCACAGCACCCACAGCCTTTCGATTTCACTGTTTTAACATTTCATTTCCCACTGTGCTAAGGTTACACAAAGAGGTAAGAAAGTGCTGATTGAGAACCATCCTACTCTCCCAGAATACACTGCTCCCCCCTGTGGAGTCCAGAGGCATAACGTGTCCTCCGCGAGGAGATGTCAGAGGGCAGGGGCACTCACAAAGCCGGGCTTAACTCAAAACCAGATATATCAAACGGAAATATAAAGAAAACAAAGCTCTCTTTTGCAGAGAGGGGCATGTGGTCTTTTATCTAAGCCTGCAGGTTTGCGTGATCTCACCAGACTACATGATCATCGCGCCGCCAACGCTGAGAGAATCCTATCTTCTTGGCTCTACGGTAAAGTGATACCCTTTGAGGTGTGGCTCTAGCCACAGGATATCCTATGAAGTTGGGAAATCCCTCTATCCGCGGTGCTCCCCGCCCTGCTGTGCGTCAGGGCTAATCAGTCCTTAAGGCCTGGTAATGAGACGCCCGCCACCGCTGTCTGCCAGGCAAACACCAGCCATGAGCCCCACTCTGCAGCTCCTAATGAGTGGTAATCACCCAGCAGCTCCCCACAAACCACGGCAGAGATGCCGGCACGCACACACGAGGCGGGGAATAGAGAGAGAAACCGGTAGGCAGGGAGAGGAGGAGGAGGAGGAGGTGGCTGCAGGAAATGTTTACATGGAGCAGCCACTTCAGAAAATGTTACGTCTCCATCCTTCATTAGAGGGAAAAGAAGAGGCTCATCTATACGCAAAGCTTTAAGATGCGTTGACGTATAACACACACCACCAGGAACTATATAAGCGAGGAACTGTGACCTTTTCCACTTATACAGAAATTCACTCCACCTAAGTACATTTACACACATCCCACGTATTGCTGTGTTTCTTTTGGCATATTGCCTTACTTAATGGAGTGGAAAACAATAAGACCACCTGAAAGGGAATCAGCCTCCGTTTTGTGAACAAATTCACTCATGACGGTCGCTGAAACAATCAAAGTACCAAGTACCAACCGAGCACTATCTCGACTTCATCTGGATAATATGGTGCCTCAGTGTTGGGTAAATCACAGCCTGCTGTGGGCAGCCTTCCTGTATATGTCGCACAAGGGTTCTAAATAAAAACAAACTCCTGACTCAGTGTTAGGCCTCGCACTCGGCACAGTTTACAAGACCACAGAATGACATGCCATGGACCGGGGGAAAAAAAACGCTATTTTTTAAATGAATGGAATTGTCTCCAGCATGCATTCCAGAACTCCTTGACGTGAACCCTGAAGGGGGTCAACCGAGCCAACAAATCACTCCCCTCTCCCCTCTGACAGCTCGCGAGAACGTTCCCTGGAGGTGCTGTAACCTATCAAGCCAAAGAATGAGTACTCGGCGAACATCTCCAATTGTGGCCTTAATGATAACGGATTTAAGTGAGAGGACCAGCACCTGCCACAACAGGCCGAGGGGAAAGAAAATGAACGCTCACATTCTTGTGGCAAAGGATGACAATTTAAGCGGGTGCTTGACTTCGCCAGGAATCCCACCCCACCCTCTGCTGTGCAGACTATGGGCAACAGAGATTGTGTTTATGTTACACTTACGCTCCACCGCACTCTGGAAATTGGGTATGCAACATTGACCCTCTATTTTGAGTAAATCAGTACCCAGGAAGCCCTAGGATACCTTGTGCTCATGGCATATTTATTTGCACAGGTTTGTGTTAGTATGTTCTCCACTCAATGTCATGCGGCGGGCCTCTGTTGCAGTGTCCGCGGTGTCCGATTTCTGGGAAGTGGGGCTGTGTGGGGCAGTCACATTTTGCATGTATCTATGTCACCTGGGCCGGGTCTTTCAGTATGTGTCTGGTGTTGTTCAGCTGCAGGGCTAAATCATTCACTGACACTCATTCATATTCCCCTCTCCTCGGGCCACGGAATAATAAATCTCGGAGTATTGTAATACCACATGTCTCTTTGCACTTCAGAGGCCAAAGATACAGAACAGATCGACTGAGGGAATTGCAAACAAGTGCTAACTGAATAAGTAAATATGCATTACCATTAGAGTGGCCGCGAGTGCCAATTTGGCACGTCAACTCTGATACATACTACAGGCCAGGCGCGACACTGCCAGAAGATTATACTCAACTGGAGAGAGAGAGAGAGAGAGAGAGAGAGAGATAGAGAGAGAGAGGGCATATTTGATACTCGTGTGAGTTTCATCGATGGTGGAGTTTCTGTGCGAGACATTATGCAGCATCCTACCAACACTGTGCAACATGAAAGTCCTAACAGGTGCCACATGTGTGTATTAAACATTGCCAGAGTGGCATCCCTTTATCAAAGTATCCCAGGGTAGACACTTTACCTTAATCACCTAAGAGTGATCTATACATGCGAATGTGTTGCATGTTGAAAATCTGAATGTATTTTTACATTCTTAAATTGAGCATATACAGTAAAGACAACAACATGCCCAAAATAGGTGCAGGATGGAAGTGGTTAAGTCACATCATATGATGGGGTCTGTTGCCATTTCAATTTTCCCAAAAATGTGCGCCAATATAACTTGTGCACTAGTGCTGCACATAACTCCATGAGAAGGTAAGGCTCAATTTGAATAGCCCCCTGAGGTCTAACAAACCAGTTCACAGCTTCATAACGCCCAACTGCAGGTCCTGGGGGGCCACTCCCTGTGTTCCCCCCAACAGATTCACAGCTAACAATGCCCTTATCACCTAATACTCCTGGAGCTCTCACAGGCACAACTCATACCTACCATAAATATGACGCCCGCTGGAGCGGCTTCAAGTGTCATCACTCCACAGCCGCATACGACTGTTTGTCTCTGTGTGACTTCAGAACGGCATTGTTTTCAGCACAAGGGAACTCTAACAACATCCATCAACGGAGATATTAGTGTCTGTGCCGCAATAATTTAAAAGAAAAAGAACATTGCGGATTGCGATTCTTGCCAGATCATGTCACATGATTGTCCTGCATTGTTCCCATACGAGATGCCCCTAAAAGCCTATATGGCTTGCTCGGTTGACAGAAGAAATAAAGTGACCGTGATTTATGAACTACATGCTGGGAAAGGACGCGGAATAATTCTTAAATGAAACGTGTGCTCCACTACTTGACCTGCTGAATGGCCTTTTGGGTTCCCTTAATTGGTAAAGAAAAAATACAAATGAAATAAAAGAATGCCTGAGTCAGATTTACAACGAGGAGTGATTTTTATCTGAGCAGACACAGTTAAGTGTAGCATGCAGTTCAGTCAGTCTGAGGTCTGGGTCAATGTGGGCTACACCTTAAAATGTAAGGCGTTCCCCAGGAATGACTTACTTTGAAATATATACCCCTCTCTGCTTTTACTAAATTAAACGTTATTGTTGTCGATGTGATATGATTCATGTGATTGCGCAACTGTACATTCTGTAAGATAAATTCCCTAGCATGTGCTTAAAGTGTTTTTAAACTTAGTTGGAGCATGAAAACCTGCGGGCCAGAGTTTCTCTCTCTCATGTTTATGCTGGATGGGGAATTTTCTGTGCAAGCTGAGCAGACGGTTCGGCCACCAGTTCAGTGAGTTATATTGCTTTATTGTTACCAGCTGTTGAGTCTGAAACCTACACTCACCTTTTGCTCTATGTCTGTTTTCAGAGTCTACTTGACTACTTACAATATGATATTACAAGTGTTTCAACAAAATAATCATCACACAACCGCTATGCCTGCCATTCAAAAGAAAAGCACTGGGTGCATGCGCGCGGGCACTGGCCCACCTGTCAAGCAAACGAGTGGTGCCAGCTTTGCCTTGGACACGATTCACGAATAGGGCAGCGGGCTGCTTTCGATTCGTCTAAATGTGTTTTTTTTTTAAACCCATGCTTTACGATCACGAAAACGATTGTTCTGCTGGATACAGTACAGTGTTAGCACCACTAGTTGTACTTGTTACAGATGTGTACTGTGTAACCTGAGCGAGACTAGAGAGAAACAGGGTAGCCTATAAGCATCAAGCAAAGAGTCAGCAGACGCAATCCTGCTGAAAGCGACCCAGGACAACCTGCTGTTGCACGCAGGCAGCCACCAGCGGTACTGGACCCACCGCAAGTAACAAGCAGCGTACCGCGAACTGACAGGTCAGTTACACAGGGACCACAGACTAAATCAAAACACTAGTATACAACATACGCCAACGACCATAGACACATCTAAATTCATGATTTGGATTGGAGTCATCGGAAGAAAACTAAAAAAAAGAAGAAGAAAATAAATATGTAGCCTTGTAAATAATAAATGCGTCTGTTTTGAGAGCCAATCACCGGATCAATGAGTGTGTATAGCATCATGAACATGTGGTGGCCTATAATGATAATATGACCGCTAGTGCTTCTTACCCGAAATATGCGGTGGTTGGTCCAGGCAAGTTGATAAGGTACACTATAACTGTGATCGATAACCATCCCAGGAGTAGGTGTCCATCCAGCATTTTGCTGCGGCTCTAGGGCAGATCATTTCGTTTCTTCTGAGTAGCTGTGTAAAATCCCTTGTTGAACGTTCAGCACTTCTTATAGAGAGAGGAATTCTGCGCTCCTCCCATTAACAGGGAGCAAGTGGGAGAACGAGGAGAGAGAGAGAGAGACAGACAGACAGAGAGAACTTAGCCTATAAGGCAATGCCAATAAAAGTGGACTGATTGTTCTTTCTCTGTATGATAGAATAATTGGTTATATTGAAACCTGCCTAGCCTATATATTTACTTGCCAATTAACGTTATGCCTGCAGATATGTTTAACCTCATTAAATGGATACTATACTATTATATATCTAACATCAGGAGTACAATGCAATTCATCCCACTGTCTGTATACGGACCCGTTCCTGATCATTTCAAACGATTGAATGGCTTTGAATAGTAAACCTTTCACATTTGTGTTCAACAGTGCTAATTATGTAGCATATACTGGACAGACGACAGTCAAACAATACATGTAACATCATATATCACAGGAGGTTGTGTTTCTTCTTTGGTTAAAGATTGTCTTCAAAGTTAAATATCAGTCTAGTCTTGCCTTTGAAAGACAACATGATCAGTTTCACCTAATCACAAACTGAGACAAGTTCACATGTAGTTCATAATGAAGAAAGCGAATTTGTCAGCAAATATAACTTTAGGCTATTTCACAAGTGTTAAAGATGAAACCTTTAAACCTGATCACTTAGAAAAATACCATATTGAAAGTCATAAATCAAATGGCAAACTATCAATCATTCTTGCAAGAATTCTGAACCCTTTGGCAAAATGTGATCGCATGCGATAAACATTAACATCACATTTACTGGTCAAGACATAAAAATAAAAGCTATACATAACAGTAGCTAATTGAGACCCAACTTTCTCTTTAAGTATTCTCAAGTGAGATATATATATATATAATTTTGTATAATACTGGCAATGTACAAAAAAACCTCTTCATACTCAGTTCAGTTCTGTTTATTTTCAGCTTTTGGATAAAAAATACATGATCTGTGTATCATGTACAAAATACAAATTGTACAATTTTGAACAATGAGCACCCAGCAAATTATGCCAGTAGCACAATCTCGCACAAGTCCGTGGTACGACCGTACGATAGTCCGGTCCATTTGACATTCGACATCCAAGATGCCGAAAAAGGGGACAGGGAGAAGCATTATCAAATAGATTCAATTATCACAGTGTTGAACTATAATATTCAAAAATATACTCTCAAATGTTTATTTAATGGTATTTTTGCATCACTGCATTCTTTTGTAGGAAAGAAATTACGTGTATTAGTATTTATTAAATTGACGGACTGATTAGTGAATACCATCCAATGACTGCTGGCTGATTTCTTAAGTCAGGGACAACCTACTTAACTCCTGTGTAAACACCTTTCAGTGGCTTTGCTACCACCTGACATCTTTTATGTCCACACACACCTTGCTTTCTGGCACATCATAAGTGACATAACGACAGTCGTAAGCCTGATTTATACTCTGTCGTGTGGTGCATGAAAATAGCCGATCTACAAGCTCAGAACACGCCACAGAGGCACAGATGTGACGTGTTGTGATCTTGTAGATCACCTATTTTCAGGACATGACACCGTTGTACTACGGAACATAAATTAGGCAGTATAGCTGAACTTGGGAAGGATCCAGCTTTCCTCAGCTACACCTGGGGAGCACTCCTGCCAGGATCTCTATTCATTTCCAACCTCAAACAATATCAACGCCATTCATCACACGTCGGAAAAGATCAACAGATGGGCCAACACAGGCTCTATGTGCCAAGTTTCTGTTTACTGTGGCTACTTAAACACAATTGCATCCCAAATTAGGGATCATTGCAAATGATCTAGAGATAATTGCTGCAGTGGGTTTCATATCAAATTGGACGTCTAATCTCTCTCTTCTGCAGAGATCACTATTGAGCATTGCGTATGAGTGCAAATGTCAAGCATGATAAATGAAGACAGGTTAGTTTGCAAGTTTGTGCAAGGATAGCTGAAAAATATACCAAATTGAACCATTGATTTGTGCCGCCCCGTCGCACAAAGCAGACCATGTTGACATCCTCTATACTGCTTTAAGGTTTTCTAAGACTTTAAGGCTTTTTAAGTGTGAAAACGTAATTTAATCCACACAGTGAATATGATTCCAGATTTCATACAGGTGTGTACTTAGAGCTATTCATCAGTCATTGCTAAAAGTGTACAGTGAGTCAAAGCCTTATGGGTAAAGGCCCCCAGTAAGGGCCTTGATTCTTAATAACACCTGGTTTTAAGGAGATCAGCTGGAGGGTTTGTCAGTACATGACAAGAATGGACACTAATCCCAGAAATACCCACTGGTCCTGCATGTCTCTTGAGTGGGATAATTGATTCCCACACCCTTCTAAACGTTCGCCTCCTCTTCACCGACAAAAAAAAACAGTGCTTGTTTCATTCTGGTGTCCAGGGAACATGGCAAATGAAGACAAAGGCATGTTATTTTTTTTTGTTGAGCGTTCCTATGAGGGTTGTACGGCTTGTCAAAAGTGCTGTAGGTGTTAGCTGAAATTTGTTTGGTAATGGACACTAATCTGTTTGAGCTGTCAAGAGACTTTCCCTCAGTCCTGCTGTCCTTACACTTACTGTACCTTCCCGTGTCCCTATTTCTGTTTTCATACTATCTCTCTTGGATAGAAAAACATTTAATTTAAATAGTATTATATATATGTATTTTTTTGTCTTCCGTTTCTCAGGAATGTGAATATCACAGATCATTCTTAAAACAGGAATATCAAATGTCCTGAAGAAATGACCCTTAAATAAAGCGTGGGTGTGTACTTGCCTTTTTTCCTGTTGAAAGTCAAATTCTAGTGTGACTAGAATACGCAGACTGGATTAGCAGCGTTAGCCTGTAGTGTTACATTTCTTTGCAATTACAACGAGGCTCCTTTGGGCATTGAGGTTAGGAGCACTTCTGTGCACAGACTATTCAAATGAGATGGAATGCACTGTAGGATGTTGATGGATTTCAAGGTATTTCCGTCAGTAGAGGCAAAACTTCAATTGTGTGTGTGTGTGTGTGTGTGTGTGTGTGTGTGTGTGTGTGTGTGTGTGTGTGTGTGTGTGTGTGTGTGTGTGTGTGTGTGTGTGCGCGCGCACTGTCAAGCTTCTGCCAAGTGACCAAACAAATACTGATTAGTTGAGTGGAGAGAAAGTACGGAGCAGATCGTATATATTCGTCAGTTAACATGCAATGTCCAGAGTTACCATGCAAGGTGTCATGTTTCGTAGAACGTATACGTTTGTCTCTTTATGTCCACTTTTGAGGGAAAGGGTGAAGTGGGGGCCCAGACCATGCAAGGCTCCGCCTTTCTCTTTCTCTGTGTCTTACGTATTAGCCTTGGTCTGACCTTGTCTTGATATCACATCCCTGGAGAGGAATGTAAATCGTATCCGTCCTATCCCAACCCAGTTACCACCAACCTCCTTGCTCTCACCACCCTTCTACTCCGCTTGCAGGGCCACATGATCTTTTCCATGCACCAGACATAATTTGTGGCTTAGGTTTGGAGGCTGACGGTGCGTCTGCGCCACTCTGCTGTTTCAGGCGTCGGGCGCACCGTTGTGCAAGTTCTCATAGGATCGGTTCGGGGCTCAGGACGAGTCACGTCTGAGTCGGTGCTGTTGTTTTTGAAACCACAGTACATGCACTGTCACCCCCCCCCCCCCTGCTTTGATTGTGTCCCACCAGTGCGTCTTGCAGTTGTCATAACTCACCAATGGGCCCGGCACAGCAAAGTGCTTGGAAGTGAAGTGAAGTTGAGCAGATCGAGAAGCATATGCTGGAAAGAAAAGCGATGTACAGTAAAAGATCCCATCTCATAACCCACTGCAAAACACTCAACATGTCATGTCCTTGGCAACATCAGCGCTACATGCATAACATAATACATTACTTCATGACATTTGAAGTTTTGGAACTTATATGGCTTATTGTTGCCCTAACAGGCTGGTGCATTTACAGCATGAGGCTAATAGTATCACCCACATTTACCTTGTGTAGGAATAAAAGATGGTAGCTGTAGTATAAAGAAGGAGCTCTCCCCTGTCAATAAACACCTTTAGTGGAACTTAATCCCAGTGCTTCATTTGTGGCATGTAACCTATGGTCCGTGCACATTTTCTAGTGAAATGTTATGACACACTTGAGCCAAATTGTATGTGTCTGCATGTAGTGACTTGTCCATTTCTCAAAATGTCTGTTTAAGTAGGATTTGTCTAATGCAGTGCTGCAGCATTGCTGTTCGGAGCATTATGGGTGGCTAGATAATTGAACATGAAATTAATTTGCTTTCCTAGGTGAACTATTTCATTGAGCCAAAATATGTTTTCATTAGCAAATATATGGAGATAAAGATAGGCTTCCAGTTCCAGAAGAAGTGAACACAAAAGTGAACAAATGTACTAATAGTGTACTCTACAGAAAGCCCTGTTTGAAGATAACGTGTTATTGGTGTGGGTTTAAAGGAAATGATCGTTCCACAGATATCTTCTGGTTTATTATGTTTGCTTATACATTCAGTGGGTTTAGCCCAGGGCTTTGTTCCCCCAAGCACTACTTACACTTCCTCTCTATTAACTCGCAAAACAATGACGTTTATATCAAACCACAGAGGTTTTTTTTTTTCATCTCTCCGTCAAAGCCACAAGATATGATCCACTCTGTGGTTGCCCAGTAACCTGTGGAACGCCCTGCTTGAGCGATGTTTACAGAATGACAAATTTGTATTTGCCTTTGCTCAAACTCTACAACTCATCCAAGTTCACTCTCCATAGGGAAAGTATTTCCATTGACACAACACAGGCCCAACAGTAAAAGTAATACAATAATAATAGTAAGGTGCCAGGAAATTACAGGTTACAGTGTGAGACAGACGATATGGTAGATATACAGTAGTGAATGGGTCACGCTCTTGACCAGCAGGTGGTGTTGATAGAATGCTATGATCTGCTTTACTTAGCATAATGAAACAAGACAGAGTCCAGCTGAACGGCTGTAGTCACTGCTACCTCCCTCTCAGTTGATCGTGACCTGGGATGACCCTGATGAATTGGAATTGTCCGGAAATGCAGGGGAAAGGGAAAATAAGAAATGTACAGGCGGGTTGCATTTCTCCGTCTCTCTCTCTCTCTCTGTCTCTGTCTCTCTCTCTCTCTCTCCGTCTCTCTCTCTGTCTCTCTCTCTGTCTCTGTCTCTCTCTCTCTCTCTCTCTCTCTGTCTCAGTAAGAATCTCTGCGTGTGTGTGTGTGTAAGAACGTTGCTGGGCTCTAAGATGATAGGCTCTCATAATTCTCATGTTCTCATTATTGTCTCCACCAGGCCGAAGGTATGGTGAGAGAGTATGTTTTGCACTCCGTCCATGTGTCCGTCCGTCCGTCTGTCTGTCCGTTACAAGCTTATCTTCAGCACCGTTAACCCGGTCGATTCCACATTTTGCACACGCACTCCCTGGATGCCAACTATGAACCTCTGCCCCAAATTTTCCAGAACGGCCTGTTATAGCACCACCATGAGGCAGCTTTTCACATTTTCCTATATACAGGTTTAATGTTTGTTTTTCCTTAAACAAACATTAAAAACGGACAGAGTTTAATGTTTGTTTTGTCCATGTTTGTTTTGTCTGATGACTACGTCATAAAAGAGGTGTATATATATAGCGCCCCTCACTTCACTCACACAGGTGTGATTATTTTACCTATAACTGCGTGAAACGTTGCATGCACACTCCTCATCATTAATCTGTGACCTCAGCATTGATACAGCTTTTGACACGACAAGTGTCTTGAGCACCTTGTGATTCGGCCATGACATGTACTGATAATGTTCTGTTAAATATGGTGAGTTATTCTTTGAAAGCCTAAAGCTAATTTTTTTTATACAAGGGCCTGAAAAACATCGAAGACCCCTAACCCCCAATTGACCCTCGAACGGTTACAGTGCATCGTACCTCATGGGCTCTAATGCCCGACAGCGAATATATTTGATGAAAGCTATTTGCGAACTATTTGCTGCTGCGTGTCACTTCCCTGCTCTCGCTGTGTTTCCTGCCGCTATTACATCTATCTAGCTCCAAAAAGACCCAAAAGATAGCGTACAAAATAAGATTCCCCTTATCATAGTGCTTTTACACCCTGTATTGCCGTGAAGCCAAAGGAGGAGATAGGGATGTCAACGCCTATGGTAATGCCCATCCTGCAGATAGGTGGCCCTGCCCGCTTCCCTGGTTCCCATGTCTGTGGCCGTCACCTTGTGTCTGAGACCTGGACATTTCCATTTTTCAGTGGAAATAAAACGTTCTTCTGAGTTTAAATTAACACCATGTCAACTCCTTGTTGACATGGTGTTTTTCAAAAAAATTAAGAAATTAAAAAAAGAAATATATACAATAAACTGGATCAAAAAATATTAAACAATGTTTAACTTTGCCTGTTGCTTTGCCACTCGATTTGCCACTCGATGTGCCATTCACTTTAAGCATGCGCATACCCTCTATTGCACCCAAAAAAACTGAACTTATAACATTCAGTAGATTTTCTGTGGAGTGATGAGGGTTGCTATGATCCTACATTCCCAGTTTTCCTATCGAGGCACTACACTGTCTCTCTGCATTCTATGTATGTGATTACCGCGCTTATTGTATCTTGCTCTGGATAAGAGTGTCTGCTAAATGCCTAAATGTATTGTTAGTGTTGATAGTGTTAAGTAGGCCTACTGATTGTGTGAAGTATTAGTTGTGTTAAGAGTGTTGATAGTGTTAAGTATTAGTAGTGTCTTGAGAGTTGATATTGTTGATAAATGTTGTTATGGTTAAGTAGTGTTAAGCCCCAGAATGCATCAGCACCCCTGGTCCATCCAAACTTTTCAAGTCTCCCCCTTTTCTGCTCCCTCCATTGGCTCACAGTTGCTGCCCACACTGAGTACAAAACACTGGTGTTGGCCTACAAGGCAACCAAAGGCATGGCAATGGACATATCTTCAAAGCCTGATCGAACCATGCAACCCTCCCCGCTCACTCAGATCAGCTAACACATGAACACTGCCTGACACATGAACCCTGTGTTCTCTGTATGGATAAGAACGTTTCCTAAATGCATAAATTGTCATTTCAAGGGTTGTTTTTGTTTCTTTTTACAGTAAAACAGGTGGTTGCTATAGGGTCTATTATTCTGATGATTGCTATATAGGTCTAATATGCGGTTGCTATGGTAAAACAGGTGGTTGCCAGGGTAGAACAGTGGTTGCTAGGGTCTAATAAGCATTGTTAGGGTAAAATTGGTTGCAACAGGAAAATGTATGGATGCTAGGTAATACAGGAGCTGCTATGGTAAAACATGAATGAGACATTTCTGCCTTTGAGAGATTGACCTAATTCTTACACAAAAGTGGCAGGTGTAGTTAATTAGTGAACATGCATGTCTGTTCAAATGGTCCTACAGCAAGAAATATAAATTGGCTTTTACAGCTTAGGCCTACAGATAATTCCCATAGCATTCAGCAGGTTTGTGTGAATTTTTCAATTTATAGAATATTATACTCTATTTTGGGGGTTTAGTGAGTTTAGACAATATCTCAAAAAATAAAGACATGCCAAACATTGTAGAGTTGGAAAGGCGTTTCTAGCTAAGAGTGTGAAGGACTGCAAAAAAGAAAAGAAAAACAATAATTAATAAATTAACCGAGGTTATGCTCCTCGGAGCACAGGTCTCCGTTAGCTCTGTTCCATAGCTCTAATGCGTTGCATTAGAGCTATGTTACTATCAACTTCCGCCGCTCGCATGAATGCAGACCAGCCTCTACTCTTTAGTGTAAATAAAAAGAACGTTTTTGCTACTCACCAAAACAAAGGCGGGTTGTGTCAATAGAAAGACTACTTTACTTAGTGGAAGCACTCTGAGCCCCCCACCACACGTATAAACTGTACTTTTTGGCCAAAAAGGAATTTTGTTTCCACCGAAAAAAAAACATTTTTAGTTACTCCGCTGCGCCCTCTACTGATATTGCCCAGAGAACTGCCTCATAGAGAATATTTTTCCTCCGGTGAAAAAAAATCCCTTTTTGGCCAAAAAGTACCGTTTATACGTGTGGTGGGGGGCTCAGAGTGCTTCCACTAAGGAAAGTAGTCTTTCTATTGACACAACCCGCCTTTGTTTTGGTGAGTAGCAAAAACGTTCATTTTATTTACGCCAAAGAGGAGAGGCTGGTCTGATTTCGATTTGAGATTTAAAATTGTAAGTCCCATAGCCTTGTACTGCGCAGGGCAGAATCAGAGTCTCCGTCAGGGAAGGTACGGTGGTTAATGTGCAAAAGTTTCACAATTGGACGCAGCGTTCATGATTTGAGGCATTTAGTTGAAAAGGGGCCACTCCCTGCAAACTAGTTTGGAAGCCAATCTTAGTCGGATCAAGACAGACAGATCTGCCTTGATTACATGATATGACTATTGGAGATAATGTATAGCGAATACCGATTTGCTAGATGTTTCAACATAAATCTGTGTTTTTTTTCAATAATCACATTTATCCTGGTGGCACTATAACAGGCCGAAATTTGGGGCAGAGGTTGAATGGTAACCGACACATTGTGAGTAGACATACCGATGTTTAAAATCTAAATTTAGCCGAAAGCCGATACCAATACCGATATGTGTTTATTTAGTTTTAGTTTTTTGTATTTCTGCAGATAACCGAACATTTACCAACTCGCCCCAGGCGCACAGCCGGCGGAACTGGTATTCCTAAAGTAACCTAAGTAAAATGATGCTTAAACTGTTAAACTTCACCCTATACCTAAACTTAACCCCAGTAAAACTTTGCCTAACCCTAAACATGGTTATTTCTAAGCTTATTCTCAGTAAAACAAAATAAAGAATACAAGAACCGAGGCACCGAGCAGTCGGTGTGAGGTCGGCGGAAAAAATCGAGGGGCAAGATGGTTTAGGCCGGGGCGACCGTACCTGATACCAGATAACCAACATAGCCAACATGAAATGTATGCTTATCAACAACAGATACATCTGCTACTGCCATCGGTTAAGGTGGTTGCACACTGGACACGTTTTTCGGAAAACCGATAGAGAAACGCGGCTAAAAATCAAAAAAATGCGCTCTGTGTGCAGGGGCCTTTAATGTCGATACCGATAACAGCAAATATTTTCGATTGTAGAGCTTGAAGATCTGTTTGTTACGGAGTTTCTATGATTTGAACAACAAAGTGTTCTAAAGTTCTAAAGTCAATGTTTTAAAGTCTGGTGGCCATGTGTATCTGGAAGGAAGGAAGGAAGGAAGGGAGGGAGGGAGGGAGGGAGGGAGGAAGAAAGAATCACACTCCTCAACCTGATAGATTGATTGATTGAAGTATTTATTAACAGTTTGCAGTACAACAGTACATTTCAAGCACAAACAAATAACAATACAACTAAACGTTAACTGTGAGTGGACGAGCCAATAAAGCATTGCACTTGTTTACAGGAGGGTCCACCTTGTTCAATTCATCATAACATTTAGAGACATACAAATAGCCTAGGCCTACTACTACTACGGGCACTATTTATCATCAATGCTGATAATCATTTCACTGTATGATCTCGTATAGTTCAGTCACATTATAATTTCATAACACAATAGTGACATCTAGTGGGACAAACACATTTGCACAGTCACTCATCTTCCATCATGTGAATATAATTAATAGCCTTCTTGGCTTCACAAAATACTTCGTGAATCCTAGTCTAGACTAGACACCCATGAACGCAAACATGAGCGAACGATCGGTAACAACCTATAACAACCCTCACTCACACAGTCACACTTAAGGGAAACATTTATGGAAAACTGTGTAAGTAATGAAAAAAAATGTGATTACGTTGATATTTTTCTGTTGCATGATGTTGGTGGTGGGGACTGTCTGTCTTATGTCAATGGAAGTCAGTCTGACTGTGGCTTATTACGAGTGGGATACAGGGCAGAGGCGAGGCCCGTTCGCTCCGGACATGACTTGGGCCTAGCGCTATTTTTTTTTTGCTCAATGACATCATCATTGTAGTGAGGTCACCGACCGTGGGCACGCAGAGGTGCCATGAATGATGGCTGGCACAATAAGTCCCTCTGTTCAAGGCTAAGGGGAAAAACTGAATGGACATGTCACATGGCGAACAAGAGGCCGAGCTGTAGATGGCTTATTGTCGGTTTATTAGGAGAGGACACATTTCTCAATGCATGCCAGGCCCAGCCACACAGTATGACACGACATGACAGGAATGATTTTGGGGATATTAATCTCTTGTGGGGGTTGCCTCATTTGAAACACGATCACGCCCTGCATAATTCAACGCTATATGCACAAGTGAAATTTACACACAAACACATGGTTTTATGCTAGGCTAATATAGCTTATAGAAGTGTGTGACTGCTGTCGCAGCCTGGCAGTTCCACTGTACTGTGCATACATTCACCTGCCACATGGCTGATGTATAAACTGAACAGACATTACATTTTTCCCCATGCATTAAACACCCAGGGCTGCCCTGCTGTGCTGACTTTGCCTCTGTGCCAGCCAGTGCTGACAGCTGCTGGAAAAAAGGCCCTAGCTGCGTTGCCCCCTTGAGAATGAAAGGTCTGGAGGCCAGGCCAGCCCACTACTCAACACCTGCAGAGCAGGCCAGGAGGCAGCTGGCTCCCTGGCAGTCCCTGCAGTGGTTTCCACTCCATTTTTAGAACGTGCTTGGATCACTCAAATTATAAGTGGCATTGAATAAATTGGTCAATCAAACAATTTGTCTTTAGACGTGTAGGCCTTTGAGGCTACATTATAGGCTAATTCTACGATGCGCTTCCTTCTGTCAGGGTCGTCCAACTGTGACCCGTTTAGAGAATGCGTTGAGTTAACTTGAATAGCCTATAGGATATTGGTCAGTCAACATGGCGAACATGCACACTTCAATTTAACAATGAATCAATTTGAGTCTAGATTTAATTGCCGTTATGAGTCAATTAAGTCGTGACTCGTGAGTTTTTGTTGTTGCCAAGTGCCAACAATGTATCACATTTTGTTGAATAGCCGCAGTGAGAGTAGGCTGCAGTCTCCATCCACTGTTTAATTAATGCACTTGCTTGTGTTTCTTCATGACTCCACTAGATGGCATTAACATTCAAGCTGTTTCTCATAATCAGTGATTGAAATTAGGCCTATACATTTTAGATACATTTCACTGTATGGTGCAATCATAATGGCATTATTTTCAATACCCTATATGCCTTGAAATATGATACTCAACAGCACATTTTCTGCAGACTAATGAAATAGCCCAAGTTTATTATTTGTTTACGATGTTTGTTATTTTACACACTAGCCTAAAACTATAATTTTGACTGTTTTGGGTTGGTTTACACGGTTTACATGTAAACAACTCTTCACAAATAATGCCAGGTCGAGTTGCCATACTTTCTAAAAGCAATATTGTCATTTCCTTAAATTCCCTTTACAACCAATAGAGAAAGTTGTTATTTGTTCCCATTATTTGTTTTATGGGGTGGGGGCGCAATGGTTTTTACTTGCACTTAAATTATTATTGTGAGTTTGGGGTAAAATTAGATAATGAATAGGTAACCTCCTTTATTTAAAAATAAAATAAAAAGCTTCCGCTAAATTAATTCCCTTTGATCTGGTTGCATCCTTAGGCTACTTAAAACAAACAGCAGTGCACTTATGCTATGGTAATTGTGCTAGCTTAATTATAGTGTAGGCCTAATGATAAAATGAAAAAGGCTATTAGACTTAAGCCTGCACCGACTTAAATGTGGGGGGAAACGATTAAACGAAGCAATAAAAATGTTATATCCTATAATTCGTTGCAACTTTCGTTAACTGATAATTTCCCCCGAAGCAATATGCCTATAAGCAGAAAAAAATGTATGTCGCCCATACATGAAATAGTGTAGTATATTGTTGAACATTGCATTACGTAACTGAAGCAGTTTTTTTTTTTTTTTTGTAAGCAAGGTAAGCACCAGTCCAGTGCCTATAAATGGAGAGACTGCATCTAGGCCCTACTTCCTATCAGCCGCATGAGACACTTGACATTGAAAGGGGGAAGACAGACAGACAGACAGACAGACAGCATTCCATTGACGCTAAACGGCGCGGGTAATGCTACATCGGTCGGATATTGCCATCGGATATTCATTTATTGGACTGCCTGGATAGGAATCTTTCCTCTAGGCTATACTGTATGTTTATGAATATGATGCAGGTGCATGTTGCAACCATGCAGGCTCTTCATGCCTAAATAATGCTACAATAACTTTTAATACACACCATTTAATGAGTGAAACTATATTTCTTTCGTTTCCGTCAATTAATGCCTATATGTGGCCTAAAATGAGATGAAAGAAGATCTGGAAAAATTATGACTCTGACAATGGGAGAATTTAAATATACCAACTGTTTGTTAATTTCAACTATTTTGTTAAAAACGTTATATAGAAGGCTTATCCAGCTTTGGTTTAACCTAAATTGATATGCAATGCTGATACCTTAGTTTTGCATTTTAATTATAGCCAAGCTTAATTCGTTTGGGTTGTATAGGCTAAATTACATATTAAGTCAATTAGAAGAAAAAAACCGTTCCCAATACACTCATTCATAAAGGCACACGAGGCCAAATAAAGAACTCATGAGCCTAATAATGGGCTCAAGCAATTCACACATTTATTTCTGCATTTTAGAAGCTTCAAACCAGGGAGTGAAATCCGGACAGGTTGTTATAGCTACGCAATCCACGGGGGTTCCGATGTCTATTTAAAACGCCTCGGACCCTCCCTCTCCCCTTAAACAACATTATATATCACACACGCACAGCATGCTAATGCGACCAATTCACAATGAGCACTAAAACACATCTTAAAATTGGCTCATTCGAGTTAGTGCGTTCAAACTGACTCACTCAGGAACGGAGCGCAAGGGAACAGTATCACCAGAATACCCCCTTTGGCAATACCTGCTGATTGGGTCCTAAAAAAGCAGGCAGCTTTTAACTTTTAATATTTGGCTCCCGAGTTTTGCCACGACTAGTCGCAAAAGACAGATTCTCCGCCAGTTTCAGAGGACATTAGTCATTATTCCTTATAGTGCAGAGATATAGGATTTTGTTTTTGTTCGTCACTTAAAACAACTGTGCGCGTCGGAGCGCGCATGTAGGCATTTCTATAGTGGAGATGTTTTGCGAAACTTTTTCAAGGATGATATACACTGGATGTTTCCTGTTGCTCTGTGGGCTTACGCATGTCATGGCAAGCTATCCAATCTGGTGGTAAGTTTTATTTTTAATTTCGTCCTGTGCAAATTGAGACAGATTTTCCGTTTTTTAAATGATCCTATGTCGTTAGAGCTTTATATGTGTGCGATAATAGCATGCAGCAGCATGTCAACGAGTGACGTTTGGTTTGTGTGCGCATGAATGGCATCGACATTGTGTTAATTTGAGTCCGCCATGTTATCCTATACCGGTATACTTATCGAAGTTAAACAACTGAAGTGCAATCTCAGGATGGCCTGATGGACAAGTGAAATTCTAAAGGAGAAATCAGCGCACGTGAGTCAATGACGTTATCGATTTCAAAGCCTGTGGCTGCGAACTTCAAATCTAACCCGGACTATACTTCCAATAACATAACAATGACAAATGTCTAGCCTAATTGATTAATTGTATGTTGATTGTGTAGGCTATTTTGAGAGAAAGTGCAGACATACATTTTAGAGATGTTTTTTTTAAATACATCAGCAGGTGCAGTGTGTGTGTGTGTGTGTGTGTGTGTGTGTATGTGTGTGTGATGTGCACGCGCACGTTTGTTCGTGCATGTGTGGGTGGGTCAATTGTCGCAGAAAAATGAACATCATGTATATGTATAGGCTATTTAAAGGTTTTCTTTCTAACAATCCATTCCTAATTATCTTATAAAATATTGTATGTATATATATATATAGGCCTAGCTCTGGTCCATAGCTCTAATGCGTGCAGAAGCAGTAGAAGGATATGGATCAGATCTAATATAGGCCTATAAATTATAGGCTTAAAACTATATTGGCCTGTTGTTGCATATATTAGGCCTACATGTCTTGTAGCCTACATAGGGGGATTATATGAAATGAATTGAGCTTCAACTGAACTTTTTTTCTTTTTTGGAATTTGTCATCTGTATTTATTGATATATAATATTGCTTAAGACATTTATGTGGCCTATGTTAGTTTTTGTAGCTTTTATCTTTGAGCAAAGGGATATAAACTCTCTGTGACTTGAAGCAGTATTTGACATCAGAGGTATGAAATTGTTAAAAAAAAAAAGGGGGGGGGGGGAATCAGGCATTATCAGCAGATGTATTTAATGTTTCACCTATAAGCCTTCACTCTAATCCAGAAAACGAATAAATAATAGACCTATAAAGAATAATTAAAATATGTATTTGCTGAATAAATAATGAAGATTTACTTCTGAAATACATGAAATTGGTTTGGGATTACATGTCTCCTAATTTAGCTTCCTTAATGGGTCCCCTGGTGGTTATACTGATGAGAACCTAATTACATGCTCTGCTGGAGGGGAATCCAGATATAATAGTGGAGCTTCAAGTCCACGGGTTGGATGAAATGGACCTAAATGAGGATCAGCAGCCAACTGCTCAACAATGATGTGACTGGCTGCAAAAATATCTTCCAGCTTCCGTTTGTTGATCCATGAAATATTGATTTATTCAACCTAATTAAATGAACAGAGGGTTCGAATACTTATGAGAAATTTGCCGGATGACTTTTTGGTGACCTCTCTGTCACGACAAATAAGTGTTTTATGTCTGTATCGCAATTCTTTATTATCAGGCTAAAGATACCAACCAGCCAGCCAGTCATTTCACACTGACTTGGACGCCAGCTTTTCATTTTGTAACGGTAAATCAAATCATCAATGAACGTAGGAGTTTTATGATGTGCTATCAGTGGGTGGGTCAGGACATTCAATGTCAGGGTATTCAATTTGCATCTATACAACTAGTACAGAAGGTAAAAAGGGCAGCTATGGGTTTGCTGTATCATTGTAACCAATACAAACAATCTCTGAGTGTGGTGCAGGAAAGGTAAGCAGAGATGAAGTCACCACTGAGCTCGGCATATATACAGTACTCGACGTCATATTGAGCTTTGTTTTCATTTCAATAGCTAACTAAAGAGCAACGGCATGTATTGTGTTTATTGGAAACTCAACCCATTCCCAATAACATCCAGATTCTGGATATGTAATGTATATGATGATAGGCGAACATTCAGCAAAAATAAGAACATTTGGTGAAAATAGGTGATCATTTGGTAAAAAATAAATCGGCGAACATTAGGTGAAAATAGGTAATCTACAAGTTCACTGTTGTTGTAAGCATGTAAACCCGCTGATTCGCTACCACATTGTACTGTATATAAGGTTTTAAGTGGTTAATGGCTACACTGTCTATACTGTGTTTGCATACAGCTTGTCAGCTATCCGAGGGCTGTCATACATTTACAGTCTTATGAAAACCAGCATGGTGGTCTTCTGCTGACAGAAGTTACAGTTGAACCTAGCTCGGAGTATGGCCATCAGAGCTTCATCAGACTCCTTCAACACAGTAGTCTACTCTGTGGGGGGATTGGTGAAGGACTAAGACAGGTTCATGTCTGCCTCTTCTCGACCTGCCATGGCATAGCCTGACTGCACCTCCCACCAACCTCCCTTCCCTCCCCAGTCCACCCCACCTTAGAAGATAAATACCTGGAGGTGAAAGCTTGCCGCACATTCCTTTTCCCAAACATGCTCTCTTGATGTCAAAGTCGGCTCCAAGGCCCCAGGGCCCAGGAGTAAAGTGGTAATTCTAAGGCACCGTGCTTGGGCTTGCTGAAATATGCATTAAACCTGTGTTGGATACACTTAGATGAGAGAGGGAAAAAATATTCTATACTGAGACTAAAATTGAATATGATACCTTCTGTTCTCAACTTGTTTACCTGTAACAGTAAACACATTTGACAATGGTTTTTGGTGAGGTTTTTACAAATCCACTGCTTTATTAACGTCAGATTTGGTTACAAATTGAAAACTCACTTCCTTCAGAGGTGGTGTCTATCGCTCAGACCCAGTGTTGGTTCAGTTGAGGCTGTGATAGGGAAAAAGTGCAATCAGAGGATGTCCAAAACTTGTATTTTCCTCCTGGGCTTGTAAATGTAAATACCAGCAGTTACTGTACATAGAGATTTATTATAGCTGATAGTGGTATCCAACAACAGCTCTCTCGAATCACAATTCCTCCTTGGTGAACATTCGCTGCCTCCACTCTTCAGTGTTGCCTAACACAGGAAGAGGTGACAGGGATGCATTGAGAGACAGTGAGTCTGTAGAGTAGACATTGTGTGAGTGGAACTGTCCAATCTGGGTGACTCAGCATGGTCTCGTGATCCCATACTGAATCCAAACGTTGAATTATTATGCAGGTGGAATGACACAAAACCACAGACCCTCCTCACCAGTGCTTTATTTGGTCCAGATTACACCTGTTGCTCTCACTCATCACAGGTCTGAAGGAAACACCAGTGTTCCTCACAGAGTAAATTAGAGTAGAATGGCTTCTTCCCACCTTGAGAAGAGGCGGACTCTTACAGTGTGTTTAAAACCATAGCTCTCTCTCTCTCTCTCTCTCTCTCTCTCTCTCTCTATATATATATATATATATATATATATATATATCAGACTTGGAGATGCAAAAGCTGATGATATTCGGTTATATTTTATAAAGTGACTTCATTGTGCAATTATGGGATCTCTAGGGGAGGAAGAGGAGGTTCCAGAAAAGAAAGAAAAAAACTTGCGTGTCAAATATTTTAACCTGCGGCACTAGTTTTCCTTTTTTTTCGCTTTCCCCCCCTCTTTCCGAGAACATCTATTCTGCTCGCACTTGTATTGATGAATCTGGCTATACTCTGCATGTTATGTGTATTGGAGAGGCAAATGTCTTGTCTGTTTGTGATGCAGACTCGGGTTTCTGTTGTGAAAGGTCTGCCCATAGTGCCTTAGGGTGCGGATTGACAAGGGCCAAACAGAGGTCAGTTTGGTTATAGGAGTGTCTCCTGTGTTTACTGATACCTTCACTCTCATTGATGTTGCAGACACGCAGACAACAACAAAAAAATGTGTGATTTCCTCTTTTTAACTGGGCATCCTTACTGGATCTCTCATGTTCATGCTTAACAACACATTAGTTGAGCTCCAGAGTTTGGGCAGGGCTGCAAGTACAACATTGGAGTTTGAAAAGCAATCGACCCACTGCGGTATTCAAGGTCACCGTGTCTTACACAGGGTAACAGTCAGTCAAGGGTCACGTGGCTGTGTGGAGGTCTCTTAAGGGATGTGAGGTTTTTAAGAAAGAGCCCGAGGTGGGTGTCGGGAGTTTGCTTAATCTTGCTGTGATCAGTAATTAGTCCTTGAACATCACTGAACAGGTCAACATACAGCGAGCTAATTGAGCAGCACAGGACTACACAGTAAAACCACAGAGTGTTCCTTTAACCCCCAATAGCTTTCAAGTGGATCTGTAAAGGGTAAATTTGTTACACTTTCAGGGTTAAAAACAAAAAACCCACTTTGGATTTTCTTGTCCACTCACACCTGCTTTGGCTTTGCCTTTGTGCAAAAAAAAACCCGATACAGCCCCTGTTATCATGCCCAGATCACTCAGGTGGAGGATCATCAGATTACTGTCATTAATACTAGGTTTTTAAAGAGACAGTTAATGTGGAATGAAGGCTTGTCTGGATTGCCAGCAAGCTACTTTGTAGCTACTCTACAGTGGCTTTGCCAATGATAATAGGAAGTCAGCGATCAAATAATTTAGCTGTTCCGTGAGAGTACAAAGCGTTGTCAAAGCACTGATGTAGGGTAGCAGTTCTGCGAGAGGCAAAGAGTTGATAGGTCAGTAGTTCAGGAATATTCACTCATTCATTCATATACAATGCCACCGTTTGATATTCATTTTTATGAGGTCAATTATGTTTAAACAACCTATTATTGATGTTTTCCACTGATGGGTGGAAGCCATGATGTATATAAATGCAAATGCACTCCAGGCTCACACAGGCTTACAATTAAAAGCATCGCTAAAGTCTACTTCAATCACATGACATATAGCCTACAATGATACAGTGGAATGGTTGTTCCCTTTGCCATGGTTATGAGGTATAAACATTCATAATTGAGAGGAAAGAGAGAGAGAGAGACACAGCGAAAGAGAGAGAGAGATGTAATCAGTGAACCACCAAGTTTGCACTTGTTGCATCCCAGAATACCCCCCTCAAAGGCGAAGAGGGCTGGGTTCAGAGTCACACTTAATACACCCTGTGAAGTTTCAATGTGGGGTTTGCACTCTTATTACCCTAAGCTGAGGGCCTGTTAAGTGTGTGGACAGTTAATAACAAGGTGTAGGTTTCCAGGTTGTCAACTTAAGGTCCTATGAAGCACTCTTGGTGTGTTGTGGACTTTCATCTTAAGCCGTAGCCATGCTTACGTCTGTGGTGGTAGGTCTGCAATTTCAATGCTCACAAAGGCCAGGTGTGTGCAGAAAGGGTAGTTGAAGGGATAACGGATTGATCGCTAATGGTAGCATCTGATATAACAAATGGACGCGTGTGTGCATGCACATTGCGCACGCACGCACGCACGTACGTACTGTACACACGCACTTTGTACTTTGACAAGAAATTCTGAATCAATAGTTTGTGGGAAGGTGATTTTGCCAATGCATTTCTGTTGACGCCGTCTGTAAATGTAGTTTATTTGGCGAAGGGGGCACAGTGGCACAGTCGGTAGCGCTGTCACCTCACAGCTAGAAGGTCCTGGGTTCGATTCCCGCTGGGGACGCTCTGGGCGCTGGGGGTGTGCTCTCTCCTCCATCAGTGCCCATACCCGAGGCGAGGTTGGCGAAAGGGCCCCTCTGTGTGGAGTTTGCATGTTCTCCCCGTGTCCCCCAAGTGTAGGTACCCTCACAAAAAACATGTAGTAATCCTGGTCGGAACTGGTCGGAATAACGTGTTCCTTCCACGCTCTACGTCCGGTCGGGGAAACTCCCCCCTGAAAAGAAGCAGCTTGGACTCCTCATGTATAGAAGGAAGCATGAGGTCAGTCCGCTGCCCCCCCAGGTTGGCAGAGGAAGTGTAGCGCCCAGGATTACATTAGTTAATTGACTGAGTGAAAAAATGGGTTGCGATACCGTGGGATAAAGAAATGTGGGGAAAAAAATATAGTTTTTTTGGGCATATACTGTATATTTTACAATGTCTGTATATCCGCAAATTACATTTATGTAATTTTACCACTTTACCACTTTTCAACCTATCTTTATATAAGAGGTCCTCACTAATAATCATGATAAAATGTCACAATTTATTTTCTACTCAGTCTGTCCATAGGAGGGCTGTGGTCAGTTCAGAAATCATCATCAGTTCAGGAATCATCTTTAGGCAGATTCTTTTTAAAGAATCTGCTTGTATACAGTATACTATTTTGGTTCCGTTTGTACACTCAGAGTTACAGACCCATAAGGGTCCATTTGGTTCCAAACTATCATTTAGCTGGGGACCCCTGGAACTCTCAAGGACCCCTGGGGGTCCCTGGACCCCACTTTGGGAACCACTGGTCTATACAACACTTTGGACAGAATAGAAAACAGACAGATGCAGTACACTGCACAATGTTGCATCAACCACTTAAACCCTATACATAACAAAGCCAAAAAATAGCCAATCTACAAGCTCACAATGTGTCGCATGGCAAATGTGCTGGGAACTTGCACATCTGCTGTTTTCACAAAATGTTCGCCTATTATAATAACATGCCCAGAAAACTCTCACGGTTATAGGTACTCCGAATCCACTCACTCCACACTAACTGTGAATCTCTCAACCTCCTGTAGGTCTCTAGCAGTGGGCCACCAGTACTCATCAATGGGCACCCAACCTATCCTGTGCGGTAGTATCCCTGGCCTGGTGCCCAAACAGCTACGCTTCTGCCGGAACTATGTGGAGATCATGCCCAGCGTGGCAGAAGGGGTGAAGATTGGCATCCAGGAATGCCAACACCAGTTCAGAGGCCGGCGCTGGAATTGCACCACCGTCAATGACAATCTGGCCATATTTGGACCAGTGTTAGATAAAGGTATGTTAATTATCTAGCACTTATTATATTCAAAACAATTGGTTATCATATAGGTCTGCAATTTTGATCACACGGTAACCGTCATGTCATCTGTCAAGTCATTTGACTCCGCAAGAGGCCTATACTGTTCCTCCATTTGAAACCAATATCTTTCACACGCCTCTTCTGTCAGTCAAATGACATAATAAAGAGCTGGGGTTGGTGTTTTCACCATTTATGAATTCATTTTCTTATATGGCTGACATTTTGAGTCAAGTTCTCAATAAAGTTCTAAATAAGCTAGTCCTATACTGTATAGGACTAGGTTTTATATGAATGACTGTTCATTTTTCAAGATTGTCTATTTTTGCAGGTATAAATATTGCTTCAGTACTTCACAAAACATAAACCATCCATATCCAAGGACAAGAAGTGATATATATCTTTTTTCCCCTCCTGTGCAAATCTGTTAAAAGGTGTTACACTCCCTGTGTGCATCATTCACTGTATTCACTCAAATCCCTGTTCAAATACACTTCACAGAGTGAATGAGCGGTCTGCATGCATGAAATAATGTATGTGCAGAATTAGGCAGAGTGAGTTGTGTCTTGTTGGAGTTTTTCTTAGAAGGGAATCCCCTTCGATTGTTCTTCTGTTTGTTAAATTCCTCAGAAGTTCCTTACACAAGACTTTTAATCATGCCATGTTCACCGAAATGGATGTTTCCCCTTGGATTCCAAACTTCTTGAATGGAGGTTTGCAGACATATGCTGGGTCTGATTTAATAATGGGCTCTCACTGTAGAAACCCCCCCTATATATATATATATATATATATATATACGTGTGTGGTGTGTAGAGGTGGGTGGCTATACGTGGCTTCAAACCTACTTGACAGTAGTCTCCATGTACTGTATTTGCATGTTACATGTCCATACCACAAGGCATGTTTCATAATAGAATAGTGTGCCAGGAGGACACTTGTTTTTTTGTTTGCCTGGTTTGAGCATGAGAACTGATAAGTTGTGGGTTCTAAACCTGTCAAACTGTTTTTACAGAAAGGCTGATGTTTACTGTGGTGGGATATGAGGTTAGTTGGGGCAATTGTTTTTAATACACTCTTGAGTCAGTTGTTACAATGACAGAGGAGGCTTGAACTCAAGTGGGTGGGTACCGACGGGGGGTTCACAGTCCAAACCCCATTGTGGTGCAAAATGCTCATCACATTGCTTCGACCTCCCTGGTCTAAATTGCAGGGGCACTGACTGGAAAGGGGAGGTGGCTACTCTTTGGATTCTGGGCTTTAGTAAATCATTTTGATTGGATTAAGGTCACCGAGGGCCCTTAATAATGTGAGAGGTCAAAGTGGCTGGATTAAGTGCCTTTGTCGGAGGCCACGGAGAGTGACTCGGGGGCTCACGGGCCTTTGATAGGGCTTAGTAGGAGAGGGCTCCCATTTCATTGGCTTTGATTGATGCTTGTGTTTGTCTGCGCATCGCGGGCCCATTGTCCTCGCTGGCGTATGTCTGTCTGTCCATGCAGACGCTTGTATGTTGGTTTCCTCATCCCCTTTTGAGGAAGACGCTGGAAGCGGCAGTAGGCCACATACCGGTATGTCTTAAAGGTGACTGTACTTCATGCAAATAAATTATTTTGGCAAGTTCGTTACGAGACTGTGTATGTTCGTGTGTGACCATGTTTAAACGTTCGTTCCCGGCTTACTCCATACGCCCACCCACCTGTACAGCAGTATGGGCCCTACAGTATGTAGAGTTCTGAAGTATACAACATAATCTGTCAGTTATAGCCCACTACGGCCCAGGTCAACATTAGGAGCTTATAGAGACAGTCATGATTGAACATATTATGGACCAACACAGAGAGGAGGACGTTTTGTCAGTTGCTGCCTAAACCCCACAGTTGAAATATCATGAAAGGACTTTTTTTTCTTCTTTTTTTTTTCTTCTTTTCTTTTTTACAGGTACTGGCAACAGCCTGTGAAAATTATCATACGCTTTCAGTGAGTCTGTCTCCTCTCATAACAACACAAATACACAAACATGGACTCCATTAAAATCGAAATGACCACACACTAACATACACATACTGTATGTACAAACATACACTACGTTGTGCACTGTGAAACAGACATAGCAAGCAATAGTTAATTGGTTCTCTTGCTTGTAAAGTGAACCTATTCGCTCTACCTCCCTCTCTCTCTCTCTCTCTCTCTCTCTCTCTTTCTCTCCCTCTCAGTCTCTCTCTCTCTCCGCCTCTCTTGCGCTCTGCCCTGATCACAAGCCCTACCTTCAGGCTACGTCTGCGTCAGCACTCATTAATTTACATTAACCAAAGTGTCAAAACATGCACCGCTGGAATCTGCCTGTGATGAAAGTCTATAGAAGGGCTGTGCAGGTGTTCTTCTTTAGTCGGGCGGCAGAACTGATCCCAGGGCTGCGTTTCAGCACGTGTGGCTCTCGCAGAGGCCCTGCCAATCTGCACTGTAATCAGCCGATAGGTTATGAGTTACATGACACCATTATCGAGGCCAGCGTTGCCACAGAGAGTGGACAGTCACGATTACACAGGCATGAACAGCCGTGCAGGCATGGGCATGCACTGTTACTCACTGCTCTTTACTTGCAGCCATAAAAAAAAAATGAAATGAAGGTTTATGGTAAATCCAATGACATAATATGTAAAATATGTAGCCGTTATTGTTTGATTCTCCAATCAGTTGTTGAAGGAGTTTCCCCCGACATTGAAGATGAAAATAGATAAATGGTCAAAAAGTGTAAAATGTGGAGGACGTACTCGAGGGCCTCCCATTTTCATTACATGAGTAAATCCACTTCAGAAGCCATACTCGACCATCCAAGCGAGTCCCACCAGGAAAAGGTCAGGCGATGCAGGTTATGACCCATGACCTGAGGATGAGAAAGTGTTACAATTTAGGATGTGCTAAGAGGTCTCTGCTTTTCATAAAACGCATGTTTGTCCATGCTGGGGGAGGGAGGTTAGCACACCGGTATATCATTAACTCTGGCCCAGAAAGAAAGCAGGGGTGTGGTAAATGGAGTTGATGGGGGGACCTTAGCCCCGCTCCCCGCTGAGTGCTGCTCGGAGCACAATATCTCCGCAACCATGAGATTAAGCAGGAGAAAAAGCGCTTTTCCCCATTCACACGCCCTTTAGATTGTTTTATTAAACCATTTGAATAGGGATTTCCCCGTCTGCCGACAAGCGGGGTCCAGCCAACGCATACTTCTCTGTTGCTATGACTTAACTTGGTCCCCACTAATCACTGGCCAGGGCAAATTTCATATAAAATATCTTGGCCCATTGTGGGGCTAACACAGCGTGACAGTGGCAGCACAATAGGGGATTCAGCCCCCCAGCAGGTCGTAGGGACCACTTGCCATGCCAGGGTCTGGCAAAGTTTGGTAAAGGGAGCGCTGTCGGAACAAAGTGCCTTGAAACCCTTTAAATGTGTTTAACACCAGAAGAGTGCAACCAAGCCGGTGTTTAGGGGGGATTGAAAGTAAACCCAATTACAGGTGTGTTCACATGGGTAAATGCTTTTAAAAACGCCACAGCTTTCTGAAATTCCCAAGTTTGTTACGTCTCAATGTTGAAAACACGATTTGGGAGAAGCCATTTAGGGTTAGGCTTTTAGTAAAACCTGTAAGGGGGGGAAAAAAAGACAACATCAAAGCATTTCTCCTGAAATTGGAATCTAAAAGGTATTTATTATCATATTTCATGTCTCCTCAAGTGTAAATGGTACACACATACAAGAGGAGTTCAATCAGTTTAACATCGTAATGATCTGAATCCTGCGCCGCCGTGATTGACTTTGAGAACTTGATTGCCACATGCATTGTGGGATCATAGCTTGGCATTTGGTAGACTTGTCTTGTCAGGGATCCAAGTGTGCGCTGTGGTTAGCGATGGATTATATTTAGATCAGAGCAGTGATACAGTAGTTGCTTCACATTTTCATTTCATTGGGTGTTGATATTGAGTGCCTCAGGGCACTATAGATTTACATATATATGAGCATATGAGGTATTTGGACTGCAGTCTGTGAATGCCATGTGGTGTAATAAGACTATAGTCAGTGAATATAGGCAGCACAGTTTGGGGTTTAAGAACCTTTAAATGAGTTTGGGACTGTCACCTACTAAAGCTTAATTTATACTACTTTGTATGTGTTGCTCCGTTGATAAAGACAGCAAAGTTAAGGCGATCCCTTTTAAAGGTTTTCTTTTGTTTTGTTTTTATATCCAAGTAAGGTACTTATATTCTCCTCTCAAGCTGTCAGGAGGACATATTTCTTTTGCCGCTGCCTGCCTTCTTTTTCTCATTTTGTCCCCAGATAATCCTCTTTTCCTCTCTTATAATTCATCCAACCGTCCCTCCCTCACACCCCTTTAGCTCTGCTGCATCATTGTCAGCTTGACCCACACTTTATTGGCTTCCTGACAATAAAAGGGGGAGTCTGGGTGGTTTTAAATCGACATAGCAGAGGAAGCATCTTAGCTACATGACTCTCACACTCCTCCAGCCACCCCCACCCCCATGATGATAACTAATGACACAACGACACCCACTTCATTAGGATCATCTTTACAATTGACTCTATTGAGATAAGTGTCCTCATTATTCTTGTCTGGCATTCATTTGGTTTTTATAACACGAGTGGCAATAAGAGGTGGCCCAGGAGTGAAGCAGATTCAAAGATATTGCAAACGTCAGTGGATCTGTGCACCTTTCTCTTGCATCATTGTTTCTAATGCCCTTTTAGTCCTCCGACCAGTTGGAACCTGCTGCAAGGGAGGAGTTCATACTCCTCTTTACTCCTCCCTTCTTTCATTTTGCTCTCTTTATACCTCTCTTCTCTTTACACATCTCTCACTCTCACTCTTGCGCTGCCCTATCCCCTTTTGCACTTTTACACAATTTTCCCTCTTTCATCTTTATCCTTTTCTTTTTCCTTCTCTTCACTCCCATGTATGTATGCTAATATCATGTGTTTTTTCTTAGGTTAACCCCTTGCCTCTCCACCCTCTCTCCATCCATCTTTCTCTCTCTTTCTGTCGTTTCTTGTGGTTGTGCAAGACCATACAAGTAAGGCAACCTCCCTGTCATAATGAATCCAGTAAAATCCGGCGAGGTAGAAGCGTGGAATGTCTACTACGGCACCCTCCTTCATATCAAAAACTAAATCCACAACTTCTGTTGCGGTTTTCTCTCTGGACACTCCGCAGACCCCATTGGTCTCTTGAGAGTCTCTCTCCTCTTGGCCATTCGGTGTGAGGCCATTTCCTAACCTTTCAAAAGCTTAATTGAGTCTCTTAATTATAGGCCTGTCAGACCTCTGTCTCCTCCTCTCATCTTGGAAGTTCCTGATCCCCTCTGAGTCATCACTCAGCTATGCCAGACAGAGACAAGAGCCCTCGCTGGCTTTATTTAGGAGGATTGATGTCTTGGCATGAGGATCAACCCACACGTTTGGTCTCCAAGAGGTATTAGACCCCCAGTCATTGATACGACTCCATCTACAGTGCCGATGATGACCACTTCTCTAACAGCGCCGTTTTGGATCATTTCACTGTTATGGCTTCATGACATAATGTACACAGTAAAAACCTCCAAGGTTAATTCAACAGTGAGATCAAACACGGTAGATGAAATACAGTCAGGCTTTGCTCATTAATATCGCCAGACTGGTGCCCGGCTGCAGATCACCAAGTCGGTAACGATGGGAAGTTGGAGGTCCATGCCCGCACCCGGCTATGCAATGCTGTTGTACCCGTGTCAGAGTACCCGTTCCACCCATCTGTCTGTGTCTCTTTTATGCCCATATATATTTATCCATTTATTCCTATACAGTATATGGAGTTCTGTGTCAGTTAAAGACGTACGTACACGCAGAGACATGGTGCATTTATAGATAAGATAGATAAATAAGGTTCATTGCATAATATAATAGTTGATTATATTGTACAAACAGCCGTCAGCATCAGAGGATTGTGACCCACATTATGACCCGAGACTTTTACCCTTGTTTCCTTTTTAGCAGGAAATCAAATGTGTCATGCCCATGCTTGTTCATGCATGGATGCTTACTACAGTGTGCTCTCCTCTTGCTTCTCCTTCCAGCCACGCGAGAGTCGGCCTTCGTGCACGCCATCGCCTCGGCGGGAGTGGCGTTCGCGGTGACCCGCGCCTGTGCCGAGGGCTCGGCCACCATCTGCGGCTGTGACACGCGTCACAAGGGACCCCCCCGCGAAGGATGGAAGTGGGGGGGCTGCAGTGAGGACGTGGACTTTGGCAGCATGGTGTCCCGGGAGTTTGCCGACGCGAGAGAGAATCGCCCCGACGCGCGTTCTGCAATGAACCGCCACAACAATGAGGCGGGGAGAACGGTGGGTTCAAAGCGCTTGGGAACCATTTCATTTGGGGTATATGATCCGGTCGGGAGCGGATGATATCGTTACGTCATGTTGTAGTATTGTTTTGTAGTCGACAGGCAGGAACAATCAAACGGAACTTCCTTTACCCTCAAACCGATTTTTCTCAATAAAAGCTGCAGGCTACTTTTATTGTTATTCTTCCGGTTATTCTGCTCTAGCAGTGATTATCAACCCGTTTACTTTAAAGGACCCCTAGGTTTGACATGCATATTAGTCTACAGACCCCCATTTAATGGCATTTCTATCTCTGGGACCCCCAATTTATATTGTAAAATCAATGTCTCTGAGTTACAGACCCATAAGGGTCCATTTTGGTTCCAAACTATCATTTAGCTGGGGACCCCCTGGAACTCTTTCAAGGACTATATAGAGGGAATGACCTGATAACGTTTTTGAGGCCCTCCTATGTCCAGCTGTGTGTAAACACAACCAATGAAGACAAAAGTGTGTAAACACAACCAATGAGGCCAAAAAGTGAAGACGGAAAAGTGAGGACGCAAATTGTGATTGGCCAGAATGTATGATGATAAGAGCGCCCCTCACTTCACACGGGCGTGAGAGGTTTTCTTGAATCACAAGAAACCCCTCTTCAAAGACACTCTTCAACATTCTTTTGAGAGTCTGTTTTAAACTCATCATCCCCCCGTTTCTTTCTTATCTCTTCTCCAGTCCCTCAACGACAAGATGTTCCTGAAGTGCAAGTGTCACGGCCTCTCGGGCAGCTGCGAGGTGAAGACCTGCTGGTGGTCGCTGCCCGACTTCCGGGTCATCGGGGACTACATGAAAGACAAGTACGACAGCGCGTCGGAGATGGTGGTGGAGAAGCACCGGGAGTCGCGCGGCTGGGTGGAGACGCTGCGGCCCAAGTACAACTACTTCAAGCCGCCCACGGAGCGCGACCTGGTCTACTACGAGAACTCGCCCAACTTCTGCGACCCCAACCCCGAGACCGGCTCCTTTGGCACCCGCGACCGGACCTGCAACCTGACGTCCCACGGCATCGACGGCTGTGACCTCCTCTGCTGCGGCAGGGGTCACAACACGCGGACCGAAAAGAGAAAGGAGAAGTGCCACTGTATTTTCCACTGGTGCTGCTACGTCAGCTGCCAGGAGTGCGTGAGGGTCTACGATGTCCACACCTGCAAATAGGGAACCCTATTATATAGCACTGTCCTTCAATCACCAAAAAACATTCAAGACTTCATTAGGTAGAAGATGCGAAATGCAAACGAACAGACCAGCTTGACTTCAGAGACTAAAAAACCCGCCGGACCTGTCCGTGGATTGAGCTTGACGACAGGCGACGTGGCCTTGTGTTTTTTTTTTTATGCTGTGACGCTAAAAGAAAAAAGAGCCATTTCTCTGCCTTGGTTTACTGAAAACAGTCGAGCTGATGCTCGGAAACGGCATCCGTGCGATCTGCGCGTTCACCGCGACGTCGATGCTTAGATGTTGACAACATGGAGGATATTGATCGCGGTGACGATGACGATGGACCAGGAGAGCCAGAGTTGGAGGTTGCCGAGTGGTGGCCTCCTGTGCGATGAAGGGGTTTCACGTCCTGACTTATAGGAAAGGAGAAGTGTTAGCTAATTGTCTCCACTTGACGAGCGCCATATTGGTGAATGTCTCTCTGCATTTCAACTTTGTTGAGGAAAGCACAGCATTGTAAAAATGCAGAGTTTTTAATTTATCTCAGAGTTAAATTATCCGAGTTAGATTAACAATCTGGATTTTTCTTTTTTACTTTGACAATACTTGCATGGTATGCTCTTATCATGGAATTATATTTTTCTCGTCCAGTTTAACCGAACTCTTCCACTGTTTCAGTTATATGATACGTTTGTTTGCCACGCAACAACATTTTACGAGCAATCTGTGCTTTTCATACACTTAGAAACATCTATTTCCTCTTCAAAGTTAGTAGTATGTATGTATGTATGTACCTGGTAACTAACTGTTTAATTGTGTGAATGATTGTTTTGCATTTTATAGTGTTCATTCATTACTGATGATCACTTGCACCTGAGTGAATGTAGGCAGTACATTGTCTTGTGTTTACGGTATCCTGAAACTCTTAAGCTAGCAAGTAATCAATCTGCTTTGAAATAACTTTAGTTTTTTTTATCTCAGAGAGTACATGACTCGAGCCACATCAATTGAAACATTGGCAAAATAAGAATATTTCTCAGTCCACACGTCCTCCAGCATTTCAGGTGCATCTCGAAGCACCTGAGGAAAAAAAAAAAAAATTATATATATATATATATATATATAGTATACATATACATATACATATATATATATATCACACACACACACACACACACACACACACACACACACACACGTATATATATATATATCATGGAGAGTTATGACCAAAGACAAACAACTCTTCACTAAGCTAACACACAGACGTTGTCTGAGAGCTGTCAGTGGAGTTCTGAAAGGTCAGCACTTGCATCCTATTGAGGAATATGAAGCATGTTCTCCTTATTATCAGTATTAGCAATGTCTCATGCGACTGGATGCGTTAAAAAATACCTGCTATTTATGAAAGGGACCTTCCCACTATATTTCTGTCTCGCTTGTTTGTCTTGTTTGTTTTTCTCTTTTCATCAAATAGAAGTAATGTGTATGCTCCCTGAAAGATTCACAAAATGGCAAACAAACCCCAAGCTACGCCGTATCATATAAGCTGTTGTAGATTCTGGTATATTTAGCAGTTGCTGTAAAACGATGACCAAAACCTTTGCATGTGATGATTATCAGTTGTTTCCCCCACCTTAAGAGCAAGCAGCATCACTGATCAGTACTTTCCCTCTTTATATGCTGCTAGCAAACATTATAACTGTGGGCATGTTAAGGTCCTGTGTGTGTGTGTGTGTGTGTGCGTGTGCGTGTGCGTGTGTGTGTGTGTGTGTGTGTGTGTGCGTGTGCGTGCGTGTGCATTTGTGCATGCCTGTGTGTGTCTGTCTATCTATCTGTGTTGTATAAGTTTGCATGTATTGATTCTTTCTATGAAAGACACCTACTGTAATAGTTTGGAGGAAAAAAATGTGAAGTTTTTTTGTTTTGTTTTTTATACTAATTCTTGCATATCGTCGCTGTCAGGAGGAAACCGCCTAACTCCCATTTTTTTGGTTTTTCTTCATAAATCTATTCTATTGAACACCCTTTACGTCTGTGTGTTGGTTAAACGAATATTGAACCAATGGAAAGTATTAAAAAGCGCTTCGGAACAAAACCTCTTAACTCCATTGGACCGGACCCTCAAACTGTCTGCTAAAGCAACTAACTCCACCACCTCCGGTACCGTCGCCCATAATCCATCTCGCCCTCGATTTTTTTCCGGCCAACCTCACGCCAACCGCTCGGTGCCGCGGTTCTTGTATTCTTTATTTTGTTTTACTGAGAATAAGGTTAGAAATAAGTTTAGGTTTATGCATAGTTTTACTGAGGTTAAGGTTAGGAATAAGGTTAGATTTACCCGTTTAAGCATAATTTACTTAGGTTACTTTAGGAATACCAGGGCGCGCAGTTCCTCCGGCTGTACGCCCGGGGCGAGTTGGTGAATGGGCGACTCGTCTGGTATTCATTGACAATATATAAAGTCACAACACCAACTTTGATGAGGCAGTATTGCTTTGTTTAAAAAATATATATACGGTTTTCTCCATTTCCTGAAAATGAATTCTTTTAATTTTAATTAAAAAAAAATTGGAGTTAGGTGGTTTCTTCCCGACAGCAGAGATATAGTAATGCTCATCTTAACCAAATAGCCTTAAAATGTTTAGATGTTGTTAGTTTCTAGCTGGTCCCATAATAACTTTGCTGTCATGCAGAACATAAGATCTGTAGGGCAAATATGGTTCATCTTGCTAGCCCAGCATAATTGAACCACTCAACCACTTGAACCCTGTACTTTGTTGACCGGGGTCTTCTAGGGGTCTATACTTGAACCCCCCACCCCCCCTTTCCCCCCTCTACACCAAATCTATTTGCCAAAAATAGACTATCTACAAGCTCACAATGTTGTGAGCTTGTAGATTGGCTATTTTCAGTGAATGCTTGTCTATTTTTGCCAAATGGTAGACTATTATGACATGCCTTGAATAGGTATGTTAGGGTGGATGTGGTTAAGCCCTTAAAGGCTTAAATAGTCAAAACTTCTCAGAATAGCCGATCTACAAGCTCTCAACACGTTACATTGTGATGCATTGTGAGATTGTAGTTCTGCTTTCACTGTTTTTGACCATTTTTTGGGACAGGTTGAAAGTGGTTAAAATATATTTTTTTTAGAATTTTATTTCTGTCGGATTGAAACCTTGTATGTCCAAAAACTTCCCTTTTTTATTATTATTTGAAAAGATATTTAAAAAGAATGGTGAAAATAGCCGACCTATACAATTTCACAAAGTGTCAATCTTCTATTTGCGCGACACTCTTGTATGATGATGTACTGTAGGTAGGGTGTCAATTAGCGAAACAACGTAAAATGTTTAAATATAGAGATTCAAGGTTTCTACCCAACAGCAACGATATGAAATAATAGCCTTCTGAATGCTGAAACAAAGTCTTAACAGTCTACACTGACATTGCATTTGATTTATGTTACGGTCTTCACAATGAAACAAGTTGTATAGTGGTTGATCAATTAATGTTTACAGCCGAGGTGACGTAAAGTCTCAGGCAAGAATAGTTCTCAAAATCCTAATCTAAATGGCAGATCAGTGTATCATTTTCTGTGATGAAGATTATTAATAATTAAGTACCGGTACATTCCCAGTTTCGAATATTGAAATATCTATAACAAACTACACAGCAACAATGCAGTACAATATTTGGTATCTTGCTTCAATCTTTTGTAGAGTGTATAAAAGTAATTTTGTTTGTTTGCTTATGTTAAAATAAAATGTTTTTGTAAAAGTCTGTAAATCCAAAGTTTTGTACAAACTAGTTTTTACTTTTTATGGATTTCTAAAATTTGATGTTTTTTATAATTATTTATTTCATGTATATATTAGGTAGGTAAAAGTATATATTTGCAGATAAAAAAAGAAAGAAAGAAACCACGTTTTTTTTTTTTTTAAACAGTGTTTTGAAACACTTCTAAAGGTCCCTGCACACTGCTGCGCTTTTCGGATTTTTAGCTGCGTTTTTCTGTCGTTTTTTCCCGAAAAACGCCTCCAGTGTGCAACCACCTTCACACTGCAGCAATTTTACCTCACACATTTGTCCCCCCCCTGACTGCACACAGGTCCCGGTATTGTCCAGGTATACCTGTAGTAGATGTCTAGATGTTAACTCTATAACACCAAAATAAAATAACATAAACAATAGCTACTGTGTTGCCTCTTCATTGATTCTTGCATGCGTGAAAGTGACAGTGCTGTTGTAAGAAACTTACAGGGACACTTCTGGGGGTCTTCATGTGTGTAATATGTATATGTGGTTTTAGTTATTTTAGATTTTTAGCAGTGAGCCTAGTGTCTCTGATGTCATTGATAATGATCATGATCATTTATCATTATTCGTTGAGCTTAGTGACAACAAATTGTTTTATTGCACGTAAACAAAACACTGTTTTCACAGTCTTGTTGTACTACTGTTAATTCTTGCTAATGTGCACATCTTTTAATCATTAAATAAAAATTGGTTCATTCACCTAATGTAGTGCACTCCCCCTCACGTGACACGTCTTGTTTTACGGCACGTTGCAAAAATCAAAATGGCGGCTCGATATTGTCACTCTTGGGATATTTTGGACAGAAAGTAGCTCATAACATCTCTACAGGGGATTTTTATGAAAAACAAGCTCGGCAGATTGAAAGAGGATAATTCAAGCTTGGACTGCAGCTGCAATGTTGGTGAACCAAAAAAGATGAATAGGAAGTGGATGGAGGGTATTGGAATACTGGACTGCAACTGGGAAGCACCCTATGATCCGACGGACCATTGCAACTCTAGATTCAGCCCATTGTAAAAAAAATCTAGAGTTGCAAATTGCGGCTAAGTGAATACCAAAGCTTGACACAATATTAAGCAACGCTTTCCAAATTCTGCTAGAGCGATTATTTAAAACACATCCACCTGGTGCTTCAAGTAGCTTCAGACTGTAATCTACCTATGTAATTGGGTGGGAAAACAGCTGACAAAAACAGCCGTTGTCACCATTGCTTTCCACAGACATCCTCAGAAGTCGGACAAGTCGGACAAGCCTTGTCTTTGCCTTGATAAATGATGTTGACTTAGGCACACGAAGAAGTGAAATCATGCTCATCTTGAAGGGAACTCTAAAAACAGACTATAGGGTGCATGGGGGATATCCTTGCCTGAAAACATCATTCTTCCCTCAGGTGAGATCACACTGTTTACCTTTTCTGACTCTGACGTGGAGACAGCTTGTGACAAAATGTAATATTAGTGTAAGTATGTGGAAAGAAATAGGTATTTCTGTGGCCTATACTGACACTGTTCACATGAACTTTGCAAGTGATTGGGTACTGTAATTGTTATACTGTACTGAACTCCTGTACAGGCAGACACTCTTGTTGAACAAGACTGGTGTTGCGCTAAAAACTCAGCTTCCCATCATGCACCCTGTGCACAGTGTGAAGAGGCCACTTTCTCACCTGTTGGTATACTTGGTACCCTAAACAGACAGGCATAGGGAGTCAGTGACACAAGGCTACATGTCACTGCACATACTCCTATGGGCTGGGGCAGCACCTGTCTGAAGGGAATGTTGAGCAGGAGGAGTAGAACGAATAAGGTCTCTTTATGGCAGCAGTGACAAGAAGTACAGGAGGTCTCCTTGCATTACAACTCTTGTCATTTTTGTCATAATTTGTTCACTGAAACACTGACTGACACCATAAATAGGGTTCAGTCAGGATAATTCATGAATGAATATAATATATATTTTATTGAATATAAAACAAGCAATATATTTATTATGGTTTGGCGAGGAATTTCACTTTTATACTAGCCTTGGTCATCATCATAATTTTTCGACCGTGGTCGAGATCGTGGATTTCACAATGCCACGTCAGACTTTCCGGTCCTTCGTTGTCACCCCCAGTTCCTGCTTACTGATGCATGTGTCCCTATAGCGATGACATCAGGGAACAGAAGTGTTCTACCTCTGGTTTGCTTTGAGGCAGGTTTCCAGCATAGCCTGGTAAACCTTCCCGGTCGTGTGGATTCACATTATCTGTGTCCTCTGCGGACCGGTCCGGCTGGGCGTTTTGCAGAAACCAAAAACGTGGAAGCGCCGGCAATCAGCGTCTGTCAATCACAGTCTATAGCCCTGACCGCAGACGCTGATTGGCTCTTCCACTTTTTTGGTTTCTGCAAAACGCCCCGCCAGCGCTTGGTGCCAGACCGGTCTGGAGCAGATACGTGATGATGTGGATTCACACGACCGAGATGGTCTACCATCATACATAAATACTGCCAAACGTGGTCCTTTTCAATAACCATCTCTACAGGCAGGGAAAAGTACAATTGGCAGCAAATGGACATAACCCCTTTAACCCATTTTGGGCGGGAACCCCTTTTGGTGTTGCATTATGTAATGCTTTAGCTATTGAAAAATAGCAGATCTACAAGCTCATATAGCGTGCCACCGAGTGGCGCGCTACGAGCTTGTAGGTCTGCTATTTTTTGAAGAGTCGTGAAAAGTGACATGAAAGTGTTTGAGAACGACTGACATAGAAAAACTGCTTTTTCAAGAAAACTGTCAGGATTTTAGAAGACATTTGCAGAATCGTTCCCACTTCAAATGCCTGAAGGTTATATTGTATCATCCAGTTGTAGTTTGTGGACTGGGTCGTGTATAGACATAATTACCCTAAGTTAACCTACGCTAATGCTATGGGTCTATTATTATGGCACTCACACATAAAGAGCTGCAGGCAACTGCTGCCTGCAGGCTATTTATTCTTATAGATATGTGTTTACTTTTTGTCCTGCACCAGCAATCTATTATGGACGTGAAAACCAATTCCCTTTGAACCTCCACATATAACAGAACATATAACTGCTAGGTTGTAACCATTAGATTTAGGGGATATTCCACATGCACAGATGTCTATAGGCTATGGAATTGTTAGAGATGATAATAATAATAAGGGTAGGCCTAATAATAATAATAATAATTATTATTATTATTATTATTATTAACGTACAGTTATAATGTGATTCTTTTCAGAGTGCAGAAGCCAGCTGTGCTCTTTAAACAGACACAGACGTAAAAACAGAATACATTCTTTGCCATATAGAGAGTTTTAGAAACGGAGGGTGATCTGGGGAGGAGAAGGAGCTGATCTGGAGACAGATTAATATGGAGAGTTTTAGAAACAGAGGGTGATCTGGGGAGGAGAAGGAGCTGATCTGGAGACAGATTAGCGATCAGATGTGAATGGAGCCCCACCAGTGCTCCGGCTCAGCCCCTTTTGGACCCCTGATAGTCTTTGAGGTCTGCAACAATGTCACCACCAGAGGCCAGGTCTCTACTGCTATCTAACCCCATTATTATCACACAGAAAGATTGATACCCCCACACCACGCACCCCTCCGCTAAAAAAGCTATACCATCCCCGTTTCCATTCATGTGGATTCATTTGTCTGCCCCCCCCCCCCACACACACACACACACACACACACACACACACACACCAACTTATATTTATTTTTAAGCTGTCTTGTATTGCAATGTATTGCTAGGAACGTATTGGCACTTAATATTTTCCCACACATTGAGAAAGAAATGCTATAACGTATAAACCTCCCCTCGTGATGGGAAAATTAATAAAAACCCATGTGGTCTCTCTCTTCCCCAAGAGTTTGTTGCATATATGACCTCCAGGAGCAGGTTTGTGGTTTGGTTTGGTTTAGTGACAAGGAGGCTGAGAGAGAGAGAGAGAGAGAGAGAGAGAGACAGACAGAGAGAGAGAGAGCTCCTAGCTCATTCCACACCTCGACCCTTGACACTTTTCACACTATCTGAAAGGGAGAAAACATGAAACAGATCACAGGATGGACAGAAACTCAGACCCTGGAGCAACACTGTGCTTTGCTGAAGGAAATGGGCCCTTCCCCTCAGCCAGACCCACCTAGCAGCATTGTCACCCAAGTGAGACGAACATTGTTAGCAGATAGTTGCCAGAGAGGGCTATGGCGGCTCCAGTGAGCGACATGGCATCCTGACTGTGAGAACTTTGACACGGCCAGACCCCAAAGTGGCACAAACCCAATAACCATATAAATGGGAGACAATGGAACTAATTGCAATCAGTGGTCTCCACCCCTTTTTATGTCCTACGTTTGCTACTGTTGGATAAGTGGGGAGAGCTGCGTCGTTGTCACTGTGACATTCAAAACCAACAAGGGAAGAATAGTTCTAGTGGGGACTGATCAGAGCAAGATGCACAATGTAGTGGTGGAAAAAAAAAACACTCATAAGCGTACAAAACAATCCCTCTCGCTGTTGTACTTCTTGTTTAAAACCCCTTTAGACCTGCAGGCCGCAGGCTGCAAATATTGTCTTCTAAATCCTAACAGTTTTCTGAAAAACCTATGTTTCTATGTCAGTGGTAGCTCAACCTTTTTCATGTCAAGGACCCCCAGAAGTATCTGTATTTGGCTGCGGACCCCCATCTGAAAATATGTTGTTCCAGGGACTGAAGCAAAGATTTGAGTTAAAAAACGTTCACACTGATTTTTCAATAGCTCAAGTATAACATAATGCTTAAAACACCAAAGGGAGTTCCCGCCCAGAATGGTTTAACAGTTTCACTGATGTTGAAACAAGCCACATTGGAATTCTCATAACACTCAGTTAATAAATCAACTGCAATAAATAAATAAATAAATCAGCTGCAGTCCTTGACCATTCCAAAGAAGTCCCCTTTGACCAATATCAACGCCTGAGGATGGGGACAGGGTGAATCTCAAAGCTGTTCTTGTGCACATTATTGTGCACAGCAACAAAAAAAATGTTCCGCCATAATAGAACTACAGAGCCGTTTGAGTGTGTGGGCATTTCAGTATGCAAGTAACTTTGAAGCCAACCTTTTGATGTGCATGTGTGTTTCAGTCTGAAATTAGATCACTCACTTGACGATACAATACCTCAGTTCAGAGGGCCATGAGAGTATTCAGGCCTACGAAACTCTTTACATGTATAATACCCATTCCTTTTACTTTAATATTCCTTCTTGATAGTGCCAAATAACAGATTGTCTCTAAAATAACAGATCGTGTCACAATACACTTGAGCTTTTAGCCTTTTATAGATCTGTTTTTCACAATTTGTCGATGGTACAATGACGTCTTAATGGCAGTCTTCTTTTATTACTTGTGGGTTGTGAAACGTTTGCCTTCTGTTTTCCAAGCAAAGAGATCTTGACAGCTCTCTCACCTTCACTATAGTCTAAGTTTAGGCTGATTTGTGTTCTCACACAAATTGGATCACCATTAGATCACCATTATACCACTGGACATGCAGTGCCCCGGGATTATCATACCTATAGCAGAGGTTTACAGGTGGCGTAAAATGACTCTCGCATATTCGCTTTTAGTCTGACGTGATGTGAGCTTGTACTGTAGATCTCTGCTGGGGTTTTTTTGAGCAACGCCGAAATGTAGCATTTCTCTCCCATGGCGAGTGTTAATAGTACTGTTGTAAAATCTGCAGCGAGCGAATGGGAGGAGGAGGAGGAGGGAAACGTGAGAAGTATGTCACCTGCCGTGAATGAGGATGATGGGTTATCCACAGCTTTCTAAAAAGGACCCCCATCATCATCAGAACAGACAGGGCACCTGTAAAGCAGCCTTATCCCGTTTGAAGTGCTTGTTTGTATTGTTGAGGCCAACAAAGGAATGTTTGCCACCTTTGTACTTCCAAGGGAACATTAGTCAAAGTTGGAAGATAATAGTGTTGTGTGTGTGTGTGTGTGTGTGTGTGTGTGTGTGTGTGTGTGTGTGTGTGTGTGTGTGTGTGTGTGTGTGTGTGTGTGTGTGTGTGTGTGTGTGTGTGTGTGTGTGTGTGTGTGTGTGTGTGTGTGTGTGTGTGTGTGTGTGTGTGTGTGTGTGCGCGCGCGTGCATGTGTACGCGCGTGTGCGCGCTAATGATGCACTGTATGATGCGCGTGTTCTTGCACATGCATGCGTGCATTGATAAGTGTGTCTGTGTTTACAATTGCATGCAGTATACATTCTTTGAAGTGGCCCGTGCAGGAGAGCTGGGACACTGAAGGTTCTTCTATTCTGCATGTTCAGGTATACAGCTTGCATGCTGCCGTAGAGGGGGATGAGGTTGCGGTGTCTGTATACATGTGTCTGTGCTGGTTGGAGGGGTAGAATAGGGCCAGGGGGCATTGGGGTGGGGAGGGGAGGGGGTTCAGGGGGTATTTGTTGGTGGTGGGGTGGTTGCCGGTATAGTTGCTGGCAAGCAGGGGGTTGATTAGTGGTCACTGGGATGGGGAGGAGAAGGTGTCAGCTCTGCTCACCCTTTGACCTCTCTCTGAGCACGCATGCATGAGGCACTTCATTTGTACAGTAATTGTTCTTTCTGCTTGCAGGGATTCATTACTGCGTAAGCTAAAAGATATTGAATCTTTACTTGTTATTAGCACAGAAAATAACGGGTTCTGCCCTTAATTAAGCCAGAAGTGGTTAAGAGGGACAAAAGGCTGTTGTGGGGATGAAACCTACACCCCTATAGTGTGAGGTCGAGAGACCAGGTTCAATCCCTGCGAATAGAAAGGGCTTCATCACTGCCAAAGTGCCACTGAGCAAAGCCAGTAGGACCCGAATCACAGAGCTGAATCAACATCTGTGCAAAAAGGGACAGCCGACAGGGCGGGACAGGACAGGACAGGAGACAGGGCAGGGGTGGGATCTCTAAGGTCTACGCAACGTTCTGGCTCAAACGGCTCCCTGCTTGTCTTCAAATTGTCCGCCAAGGTATTTCTGAACGCACACATTTTGTGTGGCAACAGCTGTCATCTCACTGTAAGCAGCATGCTCTGCCTCTGCCATGTGCAACACTGCTGTAGTCACATCTCTGAGTGTGTGAGGCACAGACAGTGAGTGAGCAAGTGAACGAGCGAGTGAGTTAGTCAATGAGCAAAGGAGAGAGAGAATGAGTGAGTGAGTGAGTGAGTATGTTAGAAAGTGAACAACTAAGTGAGTGAGTGAGTGAGTGAGTGCGTGAGACTGTGAGTGCAGAGTGAGTGAGTGCAGAGTGAGTGAGTGAGTGTGTGAGACTGTGAGTGAGACAGTGAGTGAGACAGTGAGTGAGACAGTGAGTGAGACAGTGAGTGAGACAGTGAGTGAGACAGTGAGTGAGACAGTGAGACAGTGAGTGAGTGAGACAGACAGGGTGTATCAATGACAAGGTGACTGGCAGGGCAGATGAGAGGGGTTATCATTAGCAGGGACTGGCGCTGTTCTCTGGTAGTTCCAGTAATTACCTCACAAAGGGTGCTGCCTGCCTTCCCACTGCTTTTCCCACACTGCATTGCAGGCTCAGAATTCCAATGGGCCCCAGACCTGCAATCTCCTTGGTTTTAGCCAGCAAATTACTGACAAGTCCCATTCTTCACTGCACTGTAATTGCATTTTAGTGCTGTTTTTATTGAGGCACCCGCACGGCCCCCTTGTCCCCTCCCTCTCACAAGCCGTGTCAAGGAGGGGGTGAAGGGTTAATATAGATAGCATTAGTTCCTAATTGGAAAAGTCTAGACTGCAGGGATAAGTTTGATGCAAAGTTGGTGTTGTTGTGCCTTGATGAATGCAATTATTAATAAGCTCAATAATACTATGTTTACCCAGGGTAACTGGACTATAAGCTCAATAAGCTATTATTGAGCTTAGTCCAGTTACCCTGGGTAAACATAGTACCTTTCCCTTCCTTTTGACATTAATAATGTAATGTAAATGTACGTGTCCTGTTTTCAACTGGAGTCTATTTTATATGAATCCCAAATTCCTTTATTGTAAGGCAGGCACACACACACACACACACACACACACACACACACACACACACACACACACACACACACACACACACACACACACACACACACACACACACACACACACACACACACACACACACACACACACTGCACCATATGAGATTATGTCACAGATCACTGATGGCATCCCATATAAAGAGACGTATTAAGCATCTTGGCTACTCTGCTTCTTTAATCACCCCGTGTTGTCTTTCCCACCCCTCTGCATTAGTCTCTCAATCTATTACTATGTGGAAATCATTAGTCTCCATGTCAATACAAGCTCCGAGCAGAGAAAACATCTCATTACGGGACTTAAAGAGATCAGTGGCATTCTTGGCTCTGTCAAGATGTTCTTCGCTTCTTCAATATAGTTACTTTTCTTTTCAGGAGAGAGAGAGAGGACAAATTCTCAACGTTCCAGCGCCGGACAACCAAACAGTCGCCATTTGAAATGAAAAAAAAAAAGAAAGGAAAAAAAAAAAAAATGGCAGAAGGATTAGAGGATCCAAACAGGATAAAGGGATAAGAGATTCTTGGTGTGATCCAGTTTAGTCTGAAAGATGGAGGGTCTTACCAAGGATTTGAGACTTTAGAATTCATTGTGTGCCATTATTTCTATCCTATGAGTTTTCAACTAAAATGATGGCCCATACAAGCCCTCCCCCAATTCCTTCCCATCCTTACATCTGCACATGCACCCCAAATGCATGCACGTGGCCTACATATTAAAGAAGGCGAAATGCATTCATTTGTTTAGTTATTTCGTATCAGCGGTATAGGATCAGGAATGACAATCCATTCATGTCCAGCTTGTTTTTGCGAAGGCAGTGAGCACTTACTATGAGACCTAGCAGATCATGTCTGTCTGTGTGTGTGTGTCTGTCTGTCTGTCTGTCCCGCTTTTGTGCCCGTCACCATGTCACCATGACTCAGCCATAACCATATAAGGAGTCCCCAAAGCAGCTATACGTCCAAAACCCAAATATGTACGAGCTGCGTTCGCTTCCCGCGTTTGCGCGTCTTACTGGTGTATTTACACGCATACGGCATACATACTTCACTGGGTTCATGTGTAAAACTAGTGAGAAAGTGTAATCTAATGTCAATTCTGGTATGAGTATAATTCTACTGTCCGTGTTCACTTTCTTAAAGTCATGCCAGCTATTGTTTCACATAGCAAAAACAATGGGAACAGCATTGCGTTTGTCTTCAAATACAGATAAGTCCAAAAGAAGTGATTGTCAGTAGCTTTATTGGCGGATCAGCAAGGTGCCTTTGGGCTACAACCTGCAATTGACTCTAGAGGAGCAACCTAATTCTCCCGTGTGCCCTAATGTGTCCATCTCTCTGTCAGTCGGGGCAGGTTGACACCTCTGACCCTGTCGAGACGAGTGTCAAATGTGTATGTCAGAGGCCTTCAATAAAGCACAGTGACAAGCCCTCTAATGCATTACCACATGAGCAGCAGCCAGAAATGAGAGGCTGCAGCCCATTCGGCCTGGAGGCAGACAGGTGCGCTGTCGATGAACACGGACGGACGCACGCACACGCTCGCGCACGCACACAGACACAAGAAAGTTGTCAAAACAGTGACAGTAGACTAGTAGTAACGACAGCAGTAACTTCCGTAACGTAACAGTGGTTATATCGACACACTACGTATGTGTTGGTTGTATTATATAACATACCGTGTGTTTATATCAATTATTATAAATTTCAATAATGAAGAAAACAAAATCAACAATTGTCTCACACTACACTCCTTTCAGAAGATCTTTGGATAAACCCAAACATCTATATGCTATATGCAGCCAACACTTCCTCGTTCAGCTTCCTTGGTCTAAACTGCGCATGCTTCTTTCCTTCCATGGAGCACCATGTGAGCAACATGGCGGCGCCCTTACGGTCTTCGCGTCTCGTCCTCTTTAGACAGTCCTTGGATAGTGGGAGGATGCAGTGCCCAGCAGTATGTGTATGGGCATCCATCTATACCTCTACCTTTGATGCCACATGGCTTCAGTTGGTGCTGCATGGGTCTCCTGCCTCTGCTTCGACATGCTGTGCATTCCAGCCAATTATTATCGAGCCCAAGGTGGAACAGGTTAACTTTGATGCCTCCTCCCAAATGGGATATAGCTGGATTTAAAACGGGGAATAGGGGTGGGGCAACTCCTTAAAAAAAAGCCTGTATATACTACGCAGACATGAATCAACTTCAAGCTAACCCGCTGAGGTAAACAAAAGGTCTTTTTAAGAAATGCTTTTTTTTATATCCTCGTCATTGTTTCATCTTCCAGCAACATGTACACGTGTACCTGGATACCTGAAACGGGGTTCCATGAGAACACCTCTAAATGAATACGGTATTTCAGACCGTCTTGTCCCTTTAGTCGACTGAAATGAAATGGCACCATTCAAGGGATGTTTAGGAACTCATTTGAAGAACTATAGATACTATAGGTAACAATAACCGCACATACGTTACCAGGGACAGAGATAGTGTTCTATATGCACTCTGTCACTCTCATTTGATTTCCTTAAGCTCTCCCCCTGTCACCCTCTTCTTTTCATTCCTCTTTCATTCTGAATACAACAAAAACGAACTGGCAAAAAAAAAAGAAAGTCACAAATTTCACCCACTTCCTTATACGGTATACCTGGCTGTGCAATTCCCTTTCTTCTAAGCCTGAACTACACTTATTTTCACACAGTGGTCACGTGCTGAAAATAGCAGATCCACTATAGCTCAGCACAACAACGCATCACGCTACTACGGCGCATTGTGAGCTTGCAGATCAGCTATTTTCCATGCACACAACCAAGTATAAATCAGGCATTATACTTTGCTACACACACGGGCTCCCCCCCCCCCTTTGAGGAAGTGAGCGCTTCAAGGGCTTGTCAGAACCATCTGTCACGGATATCTGTCCCCAGATATCTCCCATGAAGGACTCCAATATGGCCCACACAGATGCTGTCCTCTCCATCAAGGACCCAAAGTATCTCTGGCACCATCCTAACGCCGTGAGGAAAATGATAGTTCACCTCATTACTTTTTCTTTGATAAATTTGTGCCGTCATACTCATAACACATGAGAACGGTCTTCGTGTAGGGGAGGCCTCAATATGCTGTCAGACATTTCCTCATGCGCCCACAGGGCGGAGTGCAAAATGCTATGTAAATCCCCTTAACGACCTTTTCAGGCTGCTGACAATCGGGGCATACAAAGGTGATTGGCAGTCGACACCACGGTGCACATTTATCCTTTGCCCCGGCCCGCCTTTCTCTAGGGCGCCCCCTGCTGTGAGAGGCATGGGGGGTAGGATGCCCAGTGGCATTGGCTGCCAATGGGGTAAAGCCAGCGTGGATCCTCTCATGGCAACGATGTGGGTCGTTGTAATAATGTTGGGTTTGTTTCCTCCTGTGTGCACCGCCCTTTGGGAGTTTGCCCGACCCATAATCCAGTACATGAGGCCCAGAGGGAGGCCTGGCCCTCCCACGCCTGTCCGTCCCAGTTCCAGCCTCGCCTGCATGGCCCAATATGGCCCCATTGTGCGTTTCATACAGGGCTGACTATTGGTTGCCCCAAAGGCCCGTTCCATAAGATGTACTTATTATCGTCAGAATTAGGATTATTGTTGTCGAACAGCCTTGCCAGTGGACGGATGCATTCCATACACAGTATGAACTTAACGACATTGGAAGGCCATGCAGCTGTACAGACAACAAATCTCCTGTGCGCGTGAGCGCATGTACACACGCATGCACACACGCATGCACACACGCACGCATGCATGCACGCACACACACACACACACACACACACACACACACAGGCAAACACGTACACACATTCACAGACACGTACAGCAGACAAGGGTTCCCAAGCCCCTTACTGAGCGTTTCTTATCCTTACTAGGCCTCATCTCAGAGGGGAGCAAGGCCCCTACTGTGACCCATGCCCACTTGGGTATGCGAGGGCTGTTTGGACCCTTTGGCGGCCTTTGCTCCATTCACACACTGCAGACAAGCCTTTCTCACTGCTTGGTCACCAATACATTCACTTTGATTTGGCCATGACTGACTCAGCGACATGGATAATTGGCTGATGACCTGAACCCCTGCAGGTTGCCTATGAAAATATCCCAAAGGACATATTATTCATCACTGTATAGAGAGGCTTACAGTAATTGCCCAAAACATCACAACAAGCGTACAGTACCTGTCTGTTATGAGACACCATAGGTGGGCGCAGTAGGGGTCATGAAGACACGGATGATATGAGTAAAGCGAGTGCGTGTGAGTGTGTGCGCATGCGTATTTGTGCTAATATTGTATGTGTGAGAGGAAGGGTGTGCGAAAGGAGAAGCATCAGAATTTGTATGTGTGTGTGTGTGTGTGTGTGTGTGTGTGTGTGTGCGTGTGTGTGTTCGTTGGGTGGGGGCCGTGCATAATATATACACCCCCTGCTTCCTATCAGTAGCTCTCTGGCCACCCAATCACAGCTGTCAGTGTCCAGTCAGTGACATAATGAAGCTAAAAGGAACAATCTCTGTTGAAATGGATATACCCAACCGCTCTATCTGCCTATCTGTGGATTATGGAAAAGAATTTAGTGGTGCCCTTCAGGAACTTTACTGTACCTTTGGTCGACTGCACGGTACGTTGGATGCCCTTTTTGTGGTGATAATGTCACTGAAGCCATTCTGCTTTTGAATGTTTTGTCATCCGTATTTCTAAGTATGAAATGTGTTGTATTCTAAAGTATGTATTCTAAGTAGGTTTTGAGAATTTGTTGACTTACACAAAGAGCACCTCATTTCGACAATATAGAAATGTGTTTTTGTCATTTTGTCATTGTAACAATGGACTGTGGGTCCATTTTTGCACTCTCGTGGATCAGTACTTCTGAACTGCACTGTGGCTATTAGTGATGGGGAAGCAAGGCAGCAAGAAAGGAATGAATGAAGTATACTGACAGGATGCAGAGCAGGTGTTTCCCCCTAACCCAATCTGCCAAACCCCAAAACCTGCACCTGTGCTTGATAGCTCCCTGCATGATAGAGATCTGTGGTGGTGGGGGGGGGAATGAATCATTTTGTTCCTGTTGGAGGCAATATCTCTTCCAATCAAACAGCACTTTGTTGTCAGATCCGCTTCATTTGTCTTGTAAACTGGGCTTACTAAAGTGGCCCTAGGCATGGGCTGAACTGTAGTATCATCCACTCCGTAAACTAAAATCCAGAGTGTTCATTTTTTACTGTGATAATATGTATCCGTGTAAGGGTCCATTTTTACACCCGTCCCTCATCAGAGTTACTCAGGATTTTGCAGTGAAAGCATATAACCCATTCTGACCTGAGATCAGATTCATGCGAGGTTTCCACTGGACACACACTGGTCTGATTAACCCATTCTGACCTGAGATCAGATTATAAAAATGTCAGTCGTTCTTCGATTTTTCAAAAAATAGCAGACCTACAAGCTCGTAGCGCGCCACTCGGTGGCGCGCTATGAGCTTGTAAATCTGCTATTTTTCAATAGCTAAAGCATAACATGATGCCAACACCAAAACGGGTTCCCATACAGAATGGGATAAGCAGCGGTGACGAGTCACAGAGCAGTGCAGTGTTGAGGCCTTTTGTCTGCTGTCACTTTGAGACATATATATATTGCATGTGATTCCACTGCACGATGCAAAATAATCTGAAATGCAGTATACAACTAGTACGAGCTATTCCATGTTCTGAATTAAGAGCGTGCAAATCCCTCGGGTGTGGTGGTGAGCTTGCCTCAGAACATGAGGCAAACAGATTGCTTAATTTTTAATTGCGTGTTGCAACATATTTATGTGTGGTAAGTAAAGATACTCAATTAATTGTGCCAAAATTGTTGTTTGGCTTATATTTCTAGGGTAATCCCTTTTGGCGTTAATTAAACGATCATTGCCTTGCACTAGATAGAAATATTCTTTAGACCGAAGTGAGTCATTTGAATGTAATGGAATTCATTCAGCAGTTATTTCAACCATAGTCTCTCGAGTCTCGAGACAGACTGATGACTCGCATGTAAATTCAAAGGGAAAAAGGGCGCTGTTTTTCCTTTACTTCTTGCCGATGGGTTCTCAGATTGTTTCAACCATTATGTACCAGGTCTTATTACTTAACTTAAGACCTGGAGGCTTGGTCAATGCTCTTTGGCCACTCAGAATAGCCAAATGGCATTGATCACGCCTCCAGGTCTTAAGCTAAGTAATAAGACCTGGTACTTAAGACACGCAAATACAGTCCGACTCCCATCTGTTTTTTTTTCTCTAGAGCCATTTGTATGAAGTGACTTTCCAAACTCTTCAACACTGTATCGGTTTTGGGTGCCTTGTCTCTAGTTGAAAGATTGCATCTAGTCACAGCCAGTCACTATAACCACTAACCCTAACCCCCACAGAGCTGGGAAAAGGACACGTGAACATGTCAAGCTATGTGTTTAATTTGAAATGGATTCTATAGCCATTGCCAAAATAGTGCAGTGTTTATGATGCCAATCACTATGGTTGTTTTTGCAACATGCTTTAGTACCCTGATGTGGAGAAAGTTAAATAAAAAAACCTGATACTTTACTGACAAATATGGCATCGTTGTTTCTAATTGACCCCCCCATCCCCAACCCCCATAATAATGTATGAGGCTGTGTGAATGAAAATTTAGAAACAAAGATTTTTTTTTAAATAATAATCTAAAAGCAAAGGAATTACCTCCCCGAGCAAACACAAGCTGCTCTTGTGTACAATTAAGTGAAGACAGTAGTCGCTGTGAAAATATGCTGAAAACTTTTCCCTGCAGGCATTTGGCAGGACAAAACCACAAATTATGGTACCACAGTGAGATGGCATTATGAGCCTTCACTGTGTGGTCCATTACACCATGGACCCTTACTCCTTCCCTGCTGATCCCCTCCCTGTCCCTCCCGCTGCCCCCTCTGCTGGGGGTGGCAGGCATATAGTTGACCCTGGTTAAAATTCAACTGACCCAACAATAAGATTCAGTTAGACTTTTCCCTTAATGAACTGGTCATGAATCAAGAGTGGAAGTGAATGCTGAAGGCTTTGAAAGGAGACGTCTGAATGAATTAATAATATACATTTAAACTGCAGACTTCTTTTTTGTTATTTGAGAATATCTCTTTTCGCCTAGATACTTTTTTATTAATACAGATAATACAAATAAAAGTTAGAGGGAAAGTGCACATTAAGCATTTCTGTAAAAAATGCTATTTTAGTCAGAGATCCCATTGTGGTGTGAGCGTTTTTTGTCTTTTCCTTTTCCTTGGATACAGTGTAAATTAATATTACCCAGGTTCAATGGAATTGTCTTAATTTCTTTTTCTCTTTCTTTTGTATTGTATTGTGTTGTATTGTATTGTATTATCTTTGGTTTGGTAGTGTAGTGTATTGTATTTTTTTCCCTTGTCTCAGTCATTCCTTTGTGCCTAAACTGGAAAAAACAATAAAACTATATATGCTATATTTTAGCCATCTTGGCACATTTTCAACTGTAGTCCCTGAGCAGGTATGCTGAAGGCTACACAATTACACTGAAACGGGAACAGCAGTAGCACATTTCATAACATAACACTTAAAAATAAAATCCAAAACAATTCAGTGAATTCATTCAGACATCAATCTACAGACGTCGGAGGTGCTCTCCCTACTCTTCTATTGAGAGCTTTAGTACCAGCCTGTCAGGTATGACGCAATACTGGTTGGCAATAAGTAGCCCTGCCTGAAGCTCATAAAGTGCAATATCTCCCCTAAAGGCAAATGGGGATTCCATCTTGACTAAACTGGGAAACCCAGGGTACGAATCATGGGCAGTGAATCGTCTGGATTATGGTTTTGCTCTCACTGTCCAAAGGCAGCTCCTCCTCATATGTAGGTATTTTACAGCCAGATTATCAGTTGTTTTCCGAAAGTCATTTCCCCTTGTTTTAATTACAAAAAGAATGAATCAGATTATTACCTCATCCATTACCACCATTGCCCCTATACCAACCTCCTGTTATAGCCTATATAGTTACGTCTTTGTGAGGGGACGTGTATTTGACTGAGACAGCCTTGTGTGAAAGCCTAAGGAAAAGGATTGCTGGGTTTCTGCCCTCCTTCCAATGTCGATGGACCATGGCGGCAACACGCAACACCATAGGTCAGGATCTCTCTGGTTGCTACCAGCATCAGTTGACATGGTCTATGGATAATGGTTATTTTCCTTTCTGAGGAGGCGTAGGCAAATGTTCAGTGACGTAGATGAAAAGATAAGTCAAAGATTTCATGGCTGTTTGCCCAAACCTAGGTAACTGAGACGATGAAGTGAATGCTTGATGCTGGCTGCCACCGGTATACCACTGGAGATGTGATATGATATTGGATGTGTTTGTCTCTGCAATGATTGTCATATTTTGCAAACAATGCTACAGTGTGGCTTGTTTCATGCTCTGTTGGCGCAGCCAAACCTGACAACTTGTTTGTAGTTTAGTCTTAAAATAGAAACATCCTCAGTTCTGGAGGTACTTTTACTTTTACTGAAGTATTTGCATTTTTCCAAAATACTGTCCATTACATCTCAGAGCCAAATGTTGTATACTTTTTGATTATTATCGCAAAACATGCATAAGCAATTTAAGTCCCATGTTGTTCTTAATAATACCACTACTTTCGTACCTTCACCCAAATAGCGTTTTGAATAGGCCTACATTTATTTGTAACAGAATTAGGCCTACTACATTATGGTATTGCTGTAGGCGACTATTGCTACTTTTACGTAAAGCCAAGGGATAATTCACTTATAAAATTAATAATAAAATAAACATCCCCCTTGTGCATTAGAAGGACATTCTGTCTGTCTGCCCCTTTCTCTCTGTGTGTGTGTGTGTGTGTGTGTGTGTGAGTGTGAGAGAGTCTGTCTGTCTGTCTGTCTGTCTGTCTGTCTGTCTGTCTGTCTGTCTGTCTGTCTCTCGCTCTCTCTCTCTCTCTCTCTCTCTCGACTCCTGCCCATAGAGGGCGGTAGCGTCTGAGCAGATGATCACGGAAGTACCACTGAACGTCTGACGTGTCAAATGATCGGCTCCGTCTTATGAGCTAATTTAGAACTTCCTGTCTGAGAGCTAGCTAATTTAAGACATCCGGTTGCCTTCAGAATAAAATAAGGATATTTAATTCGTTATTTAAATAATTATTACATTACATTATTAGTATTATTATTACATTACAGTTATTGTAAAGACACACATTATGTTTCTGTGTAAAAATAAGTAATTAAATAACATAAAAAAGTTATCTAAATGGATAAATGCTATTCACTGGAGTGCATGGACTTTATAAAGTGGACACTGGACAAAAGACGGCTCCGCGAGGCAAATATCTGGACATACCCACGCGTTCGGGAAGATGTCCTCTACCACCCCACAGTCTCCGCTAAGCGGGAGAGGTGTAAAATTCACAGCAGCAGAGCTTCTACTGGGGTCAATGCAAAAAAATGTACCATTTCCGGACCTAGAATGGACACTGGACAAAGAGGCCTCCGCGAGGCAACTATCTGGACATACCCACGCGTCCGGGGAGATGTCCTCTACCACCCCACAGTCTCCGCTAAGCGGGAGAGGTGTAAAATTCAGAGCAGCAGACCTTCTATTGGGGTCAACACTCAAAAAATTACCGTTTCCGGACCCAGACTGGACACTGGACAAAAGACGGCTCCGCGAGGCAACTATCTGGACATACCCACGCGTCCGGGGAGATGTCCTCTACCACACCCCACTCTCCGCTAAGCGGGAGAGGTGTAAAATTCACAGCAGCAGAGCTTCTACTGGGGTCAATGCAAAGAAATGTACCGTTTCCGGACCCAGAATGGACACTGGACAAAAGACGGCTCCGCGAGGCAACTATCTGGACATACCCACGCGTTCGGGGGGATGTCCTCTACCACCCCACAGTCTCCGCTAAGCGGGAGAGGTGTAAAATTCACAGCTGGAGCCCTTCTACTGGGGTCAATGCAAAGAAATGTACCGTTTCCGGACCCAGAATGGACACTGGACAAAAGACGGCTCCGCGAGGCAACTATCTGGACATACCCACGCGTTCGGGGAGATGTCCTCTACCACCCCACAGTCTCCGCTAAGCGGGAGAGGTGTAAAATTCACAGCTGGAGCCCTTCTACTGGGGTCAATGCAAAGAAATGTACCGTTTCCGGACCCAGAATGGACACTGGACAAAAGACGGCTCCGCGAGGCAACTATCTGGACATACCCACGCGTTCGGGGAGATGTCCTCTACCACCCCACAGTCTCCGCTAAGCGGGAGAGGTGTAAAATTCACAGCTGGAGCCCTTCTACTGGGGTCAATGCAAAGAAATGTACCGTTTCCGGACCCAGAATGGACACTGGACAAAAGACGGCTCCGCGAGGCAACTATCTGGACATACCCACGTGTTCAGGGAGATGTCCTGTACCACACCCCAGTCTTCGCTAAGCGGGAGAGGTGTAAAATTCACAGCTGGAGCCCTTCTACTGGGGTCAATGCAAAGAAATGTACCGTTTCCGGACCCAGAATGGACACTGGACAAAAGACGGCTCCGCGAGGCAACTATCTGGACATACCCACGCGTTCGGGGAGATGTCCTCTACCACCCCACAGTCTCCGCTAAGCAGGAGAGGTGTAAAATTCACAGCTGGAGCCCTTCTACTGGGGTCAATGCTCAAAATGGCTCTGCAAAAAGTGTACTAAGTATACTTATAGTTTACTTTTATATACTCAACAGATATATACTTAAGACTAGTATACTTTAAGTCTACTTGTGTATATACTCAACAGATATATACTTAAGAGTAATATACTTAGTGTACTTGGCTCATACTGGAAAAAGTATAAAGACAAGTCTATGTATACTAATTAGATTACCATGTACTATAATTCTAAGGCCTATACTTATACTTCCTGAGGCAACATAGTATATGACTAAATATATAGCTTGATCCAAGTATAAGGTAAGTATGGCGGCACATTGTGTAGTCGCATTGTGCCACAGTTTCACTCCTGCTTCACTAAAACATATAACCTTAAGGGGACTAACTTTAATAACTTGAATGAATCTGTGCTTCTAATATATCTACCTCTCAATTTGTCCTTTGTGTGATGTATGTTGCCAGTGTAAGCTATATGAAATATGCCGTCTTCGAATGAAGACAACTGGCTTTATAGGCTGCACATGAACACTGCTGGTTTGATTTAAATGTGATTCATCTACACTAGTGCTGTCTTCCTCAACTCCAACAACTGGCTTTATAGGCTGCACATGAACACTGCTATTCTTTTCAGTATATAAAATCCCCTGTGTCAATGGCTCATGATTGCAAGTAGTGGATAAACACGCATAATTGAGTTTGTCTGGACTAGGTGAAACTCCCAGACAGTCCATATGAAACCAGGCTCCACAGAGGTCACATGCAATCATAGCTTTATTTCGGTCATTTGGCGCTTGGCAAATGCAATAGACAGCCCTTTTACTTGGCATGACCCATTCATTAGCATCTAGTGGATGTTTGGCACACCGTCTGTTCACACGCATTTTCATGGGTGTAGCATCGCCAATAACTGGACATTCACTAATTCCATCCACATCCTCTATGTGTAGGCTGTTACCAATATCAACTGAACAAGCACTTGCAACATGAGCAGTTACCAGTATGAGCCAAGTACACTAAGTATATTACTCTTAAGTATATATCTGTTGAGTATATACTTGCAACATGAGCAGTTACCAGTATGAGCCAAGTACACTAAGTATATTACTCTTAAGTATATATCTGTTGAGTATATACACAAGTAGACTTAAAGTATACTAGTCTTAAGTATATATCTGTTGAGTATATAAAAGTAAACTATAAGTATACTTTGAGTTGATGAATTAAATGAACTTACTATAATTTCATAATACAAAATCCTTTTCTCTGTTAGTTTAGTCTTAATGATCCCCCCTGTGGCATCCCATGATGATTGTCAGACATGGCTTGCTTGATTTTCTAACGACAGCGGTAGAAAAGTAGTGATTAACAAAACGGATTATACAATATGGATTAGATTCCTTGACTTTGCTGGCAAACAGCTCTTGCCATTCATACATCTTAAAATATTTATTTCCTTTGACTCTTAAGGAGTTTACAGTGTCCCATTCTGAAGACTTCAAAGTAAAGGTAGTAGGTTCAATGGCACTGTGTTTGAAGGGTCCTAATAGAAGGTCTGCTGCTGTGAATTTTACACCTCTCCCGCTTAGCGGAGACTGTGGGGTGGTAGAGGACATCTCCCCGGACGCGTGGGTATGTCCAGATAGTTGCCTCGCGGAGCCGTCTTTTGTCCAGTGTCCAGTCTGGGTCCGGAAACGGTACATTTCTTTGCATTGACCCCAGTAGAAGCTCTGCTGCTGTGAATTTTACACCTCTCCCGCTTAGCGGAGACTGTGGGGTGGTAGAGGACATCTCCCCGGACGCGTGGGTATGTCCAGATAGTTGCCTCGCGGAGGCCTCTTTGTCCAGTGTCCATTCTGGGTCTGGAAACGGCACTTTTTTGAGTGTTGACCCCAATAGAAGGTCTGCTGCTCTGAATTTTACACCTCTCCCGCTTAGCGGAGAGTGGGGTGTGGTAGAGGACATCTCCCCGGACGCGTGGGTATGTCCAGATAGTTGCCTCGCGGAGCCGTCTTTTGTCCAGTGTCCAGTCTGGGTCCGGAAACGGTACATTTCTTTGCATTGACCCCAGTAGAAGCTCTGCTGCTGTGAATTTTACACCTCTCCCGCTTAGCGGAGACTGTGGGGTGGTAGAGGACATCTCCCCGGACGCGTGGGTATGTCCAGATAGTTGCCTCGCGGAGGCCTCTTTGTCCAGTGTCCATTCTGGGTCTGGAAACGGCACTTTTTTGAGTGTTGACCCCAATAGAAGGTCTGCTGCTCTGAATTTTACACCTCTCCCGCTTAGCGGAGACTGTGGGGTGGTAGAGGACATCTCCCCGGACGCGTGGGTATGTCCAGATAGTTGCCTCGCGGAGGCCTCTTTGTCCAGTGTCCATTCTGGGTCTGGAAACGGCACTTTTTTGAGTGTTGACCCCAATAGAAGGTCTGCTGCTCTGAATTTTACACCTCTCCCGCTTAGCGGAGAGTGGGGTGTGGTAGAGGACATCTCCCCGGACGCGTGGGTATGTCCAGATAGTTGCCTCGCGGAGGTTTCTTTGTCCAGTGTCCATTCTGGGTCTGGAAACGGCACTTTTTTGAGTGTTGACCCCAATAGAAGGTCTGCTGCTCTGAATTTTACACCTCTCCCGCTTAGCGGAGAGTGGGGTGTGGTAGAGGACATCTCCCCGGACGCGTGGGTATGTCCAGATAGTTGCCTCGCGGAGCCGTCTTTTGTCCAGTGTCCAGTCTGGGTCCGGAAACGGTACATTTCTTTGCATTGACCCCAGTAGAAGCTCTGCTGCTGTGAATTTTACACCTCTCCCGCTTAGCGGAGACTGTGGGGTGGTAGAGGACATCTCCCCGGACGCGTGGGTATGTCCAGATAGTTGCCTCGCGGAGGCCTCTTTGTCCAGTGTCCATTCTGGGTCTGGAAACGGCACTTTTTTGAGTGTTGACCCCAATAGAAGGTCTGCTGCTCTGAATTTTACACCTCTCCCGCTTAGCGGAGACTGTGGGGTGGTAGAGGACATCTCCCCGGACGCGTGGGTATGTCCAGATAGTTGCCTCGCGGAGGCCTCTTTGTCCAGTGTCCATTCTGGGTCTGGAAACGGCACTTTTTTGAGTGTTGACCCCAATAGAAGGTCTGCTGCTCTGAATTTTACACCTCTCCCGGTTAGCGGAGACTGTGGGGTGGTAGAGGACATCTCCCCGGACGCGTGGGTATGTCCAGATAGTTGCCTCGCGGAGCCGTCTTTTGTCCAGTGTCCACTTTATAAAGTCCATGCACTCCAGTGAATAGCATTTATCCATTTAGATAACTTTATTATTATTATTATTATTATTTAATTACTTGTTTTTACAGAGAAACATAATGTGTGTCTTATAGCATCAATTAAATGCTTAATTTGTAGTTCTAATGTGCAAATTAAACTTTTTTTCAATGCTCTAGAGGGTACTCTTATTTTGAAGAGATCGTCCACCGCAAGTCTTAAATTAGCTCACTAGATTAGCTCACTAGACAGTGCCCAAATGATCGCCATTTTCTTGAGGAAGGAAACGCCTAGAAGGAAAAGAAACGATAACAACTTTGTAAGAGAACATTATTTTAACCTTATTTATTGATTTAGCTACGCGTTGAGGTGTCAAACTCAATGTACCGCTTGTGTAAATAAAAGTAATTTTTGGTGGCATTACTGGTGAAGCCTAGACTCTAAATAAATCACTATATTAGTATATTTGTATAAGAGCTAACGCTAGCATAGCTGGTGGATGAGACAGACAGACAGACAGACCGGATTGTTTTCATGTGTGAACATATAATAATATAATGCTATTGAAAGTGCATAAAGTGGCCGTATTCTGATGTTTGATTACTGTATTATTCTATTAATTAATGGTCCGTCATTAGGAAGAACTCTTTACCACTTAAACGTTTATCAAGCTGGGTAGCCTTAGCATTAGCTTTGCTGTGTGTGGATCACTGTTCAGCCACTGACCTTATTTATGGTTCTAAATGTCACTGTATGTCCACTGTCCAGTGTTGATGGACGTAAAGAAAAATGTTATATCAGAAACGTCACGTGCATTTCAATTCAAGGACCCTCTTTTGATAACGACCCCGATTCGATGTAGCCCAACATTTAGACTCGTAGATGTATTTATCGATTCTGACATGAAAATGTCAGAATCGACAAATGGGTACATGATCTACGAGAGTCAAAAATTTGGGCTAGATTTGATATTTATTTTTTTTATCTCTGGAACCCCGATCTACAGACTAAATAAAACCCTTTGTTAATTTAACTCTGTGTACAAATGGAACCAAATGGACCCATACGGGTGTGTCATTTAACCCACGTTGAGTCTCTGATAGCCATGGTTCACATGACGCTCGTACTTCACGACTGTCATGAATGATAATCATGAGGAGTCATGTTTCAGGGCTAAGTCTCTGAGTGTTTTGACCACTACCCTATTCAAACCCCATACAGTTAAATATCGTAAATACCTTGCATGTCCAACTGTTACTTTTCAAGAAATGGAAAAATGTGTTGCAATAGATCTAAACGTGTTATTAGTTAGTCACACGCTCTTTTTAAATATGAAATATTTATAAAATCCACACACCAGTGCACACTGCACACCACCTTTGAAACTTATTATTATTTCAGAAATGGCAAAAATAGCTGATCTACAATTAAGGTCACAAACGAGTTGCATCGCTTGTAGATTGGCTATTTTTGCTAAAACAGCCATAGAGTAAGACAGAGTTACACAAACTCTGTTCACTTCATGGGGCCAGTCCAATGGCGGTTCTTCTACATAGACTTCTATTGGTTTGTCCCCATTTGAAGGCTTCAAATAGGGACAACCGGACGTTTACGGAATGCATTGGAGTCTATGGGCTCGCACGTGTACATGAACCACGTGACCGGGCTGTTTTCTGCCCCCTCAATGGTAAAAACAAAAAAGTTGAAAAATGGAGAAGGTTTCTGCACAACATCTACGATATAAATGTCTGCCCACACTCCTTGCATGGCTCCCTTTATTGAAACGGCACCTCTGCTTTCTTTTTCATTGCAGGTTTCTACCAAAGTTGTCTCCGATCAGTTTCCACCATGGGGAATATTTTTGCAAGCCTTTTTAAAATGCTCGCTAAGAAAGAGATGAGGATCCTCATGGTGGGCCTGGACGCTGCTGGAAAGACAACGATTCTGTACAAACTCAAACTGGGAGAGATTGTGACTACGATTCCCACAATAGGTACATTGATCAATGCAAAGTAGAGAAACTAGGAGGACAGAATTATTTGATTTATATCAATCAAACGGATATCTTGGGTCGTAGTGTTGTTGTTCTGTAACATCTTTATTTCTCTGCAATGATTTGAATGTTTATGGTTGTTAGGCATGATATGCAGATTGCAGAGATTTGTCAAGCTTGTCATATGTTATAAGAATATTGAGCAGCATATTGCAATGCTTTGCAGGCTTTAATGTGGAGACGGTAGAGTACAAGAACATCAGCTTCACCGTGTGGGATGTTGGTGGTCAAGACAAAATTCGACCGTTGTGGCGTCACTACTTCCAGAACACACAGGGTAAGTTTCTGTATTGTAGTGACCACTGTAGTGTTAGGCAGTTGTTTATTAGATGAGACATATATCACAGCGTTGTATGCGAATAGCTACATGTTCACACCCCTACATGTTTTCTTCTCCATGTGTTCTTTGCTCGCAGGTCTCATCTTTGTCGTGGACAGCAATGACAGAGAGCGAGTAAACGAGGCCCGTGAGGAGCTGATGAGGATGTTGGCAGAGGACGAGCTACGGGAAGCAGTGCTATTAGTGTTTGCTAACAAACAGGTAAGTCATATTTCCTCATGTACTGTAAATCTTTCACTGTGTACAAAGGGAAATCCCCTTAACTAATGTTTTTCTTTTTTTGGAGTGGCTCTTCACATACAGCCTATTGGTTTATTAACTGGGTGATGACACCCATTTGGTTCTGACCTATTTAAGGGTTCCATGTAACTTGAGAAAGCCTGGACGGGCAAAACGTTGTTTGGTTAAAATAAAGAGGACGGGGAGGAAAGGAAAGGAAAGGTACTATGTTTACCCAGGGTATCTGGACTAAGCTCAAGAACTTGTTTACAGCCAGGCCCTGCTCATAGAACATTTCATGGTAGAGGTTCAATGCCTTGTCCAAGGGCACTTCAGCGGTGGTACTTTTAACGTGCCGGTCCGGGGATACGAACTAGCGGCCGTCCGATATCAAGACCGCTCCGCAAACCGTTCGGCCACTGCTGCCCCAAACATACATGTATCGTGTGCGGACATTCCCTTTTTTCTTAATTTGATAATTTTTGGATCCAGCACCGTATTTAAACACTGTGGGGATCATGTACATATCTTATTAAATGTTTGTACAAAGGGCAATCCTGATCATGTTTTGTTCATATTTATATTCTTAGGATCTTCCAAATGCTATGAATGCTGCGGAAATCACGGACAAACTGGCACTTCACTCCCTCCGCCATAGAAACTGGTACATCCAGGCAACCTGTGCCACCAGTGGCGACGGTCTCTATGAAGGACTGGATTGGTTGTCCAATCAGCTCAAAAACGCAAAATAATCACTCACTGTCCTCAAATATTACCCACTATTTTCCCTTGCTCTCTACTCATCTGATGTTGCAAATTGAGCTACTTTGTCCAAAAAAAAGTACTGGAAGCTGCTCTCACTTCATCTCTAATTACAACACAAATATAGGCCCAGGTGTAATCTGCTCTTGTAAAGCTGTCAGGTTTCTTATTTAATGTAAATAGACATTTTGGTCATTGGGCAGCTTATTGCACACAACACCTAACATGGTTACTTCTCTTGGTGGCCTTGGGCAGTCATGTGCAGTGTATGAGAAAGGGAGGCAAATAATTTAACTGTACCAGCTAACACGGGCCCTAGACCTCATTGTAAACTGACAGCTTCCTTATGTCAGCTTGTATGTAAACTGGTGATTTGTACTGTAAAAGGAGTGTTTTACTTTTGGGGCACAAATTATGAATTTATTATGACTCTATTTACATAACACTCATGCACTACTTGCAAATACTATATGGTTACGTTTAAATGATACCAGTATCAGGCCCCCAAAATACCATTAGCAAACACTGGCATTAACTTGTCATACTATCTGTACTGTGAGATTAGTCAGATTGATCTGATTCAAGAACTCCTGTGAACACTTACCAGCTTTTGTTATACAGTATGTCAGTCAGTGGTTAGCTTGAATTGAGAAATTCTGCCATGTTTTCTCATCTACCTGCTTTACGATTTACAGAGAGGCTGTCTGTACAGGCAGTATTACATTTTTGTGTTCATATGACAGTGTCTCAGGTTAATCGTGTTATGCCTTTGCAATATACCCGCATTAGCAAAGAAGATGCATGATGTGGTCTATTGGTCTTGTCGGACATGCAAATGATTGTCGTCATGGGACTTGCTAAGTGATTGTTTACATCATTAGGCTGCACAAGAACTCTTATTACCCCACTGTTTGTGTTGGAGAACATTTAAAACTGTGGACATGTGACATTTTAACTGCCCTATACTGTAACCTAATGTATGTACTGTGTGGTGCAATTGTAACAAGCAGTTGCAGGCTGTGATGTCCTTGTGTCCTTACAATAGGCTCCATAAAAACATGCCTTTTTATTGAAAACTGACTAATGCAATCCATGTGGAAGAAGGTATTTTGATGGCAATACCAATTCAGTTTTGACCTATATGTTGAGCATAGTGCTAGTATTCATAGTTTTGTTGCACATGTCCTTGGGCCGATACAGAAGCCATACCTCTGCCTTCTAATCCAAGACACATGTTGCCTCTTTGTTGTATTTTTATTTTTCAAAGCTTTTTATTTCAAGGTGTGTGGGTGTTACTTCACTCTACTGCTCTGAAAATGTCTTAGTGATGCATTCAACACTTTTTTTGATTGATAACTGCCTATATGTTTGTTGAAAACTGTACGTTAATCTCTTAGCCGACTTTGTCTAAGCATTTTTATGTCAAGTACCTTAGCCTTTGTTTTGTGAGAAGCACTGTAATTAAAGCGATTGGATTTAACCGTTTAGCATTTTTGATTTTCATTTGTTATATTGTATGCAATAAAATGTATTTGTGAAACTAATGTCCTCACTTTGTAAAGCATCTACAACTAGGCTTAAACCTTTTGATATCTAACCCATTAGAACCGGGAAAGCATCTGTCATTTTAGATTTATAGCGCTATACAAAATATATATAATGTATTTAAACTGAAGGCCTATAACCTTTATGACAAATACAAGCTCAGAAGAATGTCTCATGGTGTGCCGTTTGCTTTGCACTGCATATTCACGAATTTTGAAATTCGGAAATGCCACTAGGTTGGTTGAACAATCTTTCTACATTGCAATTCCTATCATTACATTCACTGGGAGTCTGGGACTCTCACCCTGTGACCCAAAATGAGGGCACTGTATTTGTGTTAGGAGTGGTAAATGTGGATCATTCAGCCTGGGTGTTGTCTGGTATAAGCATGCACAGGCGCCAACACTGGAGGTGGGGTTGGGGGTGCAATTGGGGAGCAATCTAGGACAACGTTCTTTAAGGTTAATTAGGCTGCTATGGTTAACGCAGCCAAGCCTATAAAACATGGTGGAAGAGTATGGTGGTCGTGGAAAGGGAGGGGGAAAGATTCTTGGGTCCCTTACAGGGTGGCTTTGTCTGCTCTTCTCTCCTGCTGGTCCATCGGCCCTGGTTTGTGTGTGGCGGTCCTAACAGTACTCGGCCATATAAAAGGACCAGCTTGGTTTTTTGCACTCTTCTTTGTGAATGCCTTGCTCTTTTTTAGTGCACCCCCAGGTGCCAGCCTGCCGAACGCCCTCTTTCAGACCATTTCAAGGCAAATGCAAACACTACACTCTATTATGACGAGTGGAGTGCATTCCAACGGTATCTCACCAGCCAGGGAGCCTAACCTAGAACGGGGAGGGACAAAGGACCACTGGCTTGATAGAGAAAAGAAAAAAAGGGACCAGGAGCTGCTGTGGTGTGAGAGGCACAGTGGGATGGATGAGAGGTGCTAGGATGGAAACCATCAGGGAACATCTGTGAGGATTTTCAACAGATGGCAAAAAGAGAACCGTTGTGCAGGAGTCCATATAGCTAAAGGGCTCGTATGCAACGGTTATAAACGCATGACACCTGAATCAATACTGACAGTGTCTTTTTGGTGTGCTAGTCAGAGGCTTATGATCTACTCCAGGGATACTCAAATAGATTTACCTGTGGGCCACATTACAAAAATGGCAAGGGGCCAGGGGCCAGTAGATAAAATTACGACATTAATGATACTTGATAACTTCTCTCTTTCAATTGCTTTATTTTCGCAAAATGTATCAAAGTACAATGTGCATGCACACAATGTAAATAAATAAATGTGTTACATTTTCTTGCATAAACACAAAGAGCTGTTTCCATAACTGCACAAATTATTGCACATAACATGAGTAGCTCTTCGCCTGCCTGCCTGTCTGTCTGTCTGTCCATGAGTAGTTATTTGTCTGTCTGTCAATGAGTAGCTGTCTTACTGTCTGCCTGTCTATGAGTAGCTGTCTGCCTGCCTGTCTATGAGTAGCTGTCTGTCTGCCTGCCTGTCCAATTGTCCATGAGTAGCTGTCTGTCTGCCTGTCTGAGTAGCTGTCTGCCTGCCTGCCTAATTGTCCATGAGTAGCTGTCTGTCTGCCTGTCTATGAGTAGCTGTCTGCCTGCCTAATTGTCCATGAGTAGCTGTCTGTCTGCCTGTCTATGAGTAGCTGTCTGCCTTCCTGCCTGTCCAATTGTCCATGAGTAGCTGTCTGTCTGTCTATGAGTAGCTGTCTGCCTTCCTGCCTGTCCAATTGTCCATGAGTAGCTGTCTGCCTGCCTGTCCAATTCTCCATGAGTAGCTGTCTGTCTGCCTGTCTATGAGTAGCTGTCTGACTGCCTGCCTGTCCAATTCTCCATGAGTAGCTGTCTGTCTGTCTGCCTGTCTATGAGTAGCTGTCTGCCTGCCTGCCAGCCAGCAAGTTGGTTAACAGAAAATAAATTTTTATGGCTGAGTAAAATAAAATACAATAAACACAATTTGCCTGAAAATAGATTACCCAGCTATGACCTTTTTCATGAAAAAAAATGAGTAGTGATATGGCTGACTGAGTAAAATAAAACAATCTACCTGAAAATAGATAGCTATAAGTGAAGAGCAATTTCCGCAATTTCCATTTCCGCAATTTCCTTAATTTCCGCAATTACCATTTCCGCAATTTCCACAATTACAATTTCCATTTCCAATTTCCGCAATTTCCATCTATTAATGGCAGCTGGGTTTCATCATTCAAATAAAATAGAATTCTGTCCGTTTAGCTATAAAATTATGTCAGGGAATAGGGATACACAGTATATGTCTTTCATTTGCATTGCATCTCCCCCCCCCCCCCCCCCAAGCTTTTATTTTCGTTCGAGTAATAGTACAACTCTAATAGTATTACTTATAATAATGTAATTAAAGATAACTTCATTCAGATTTATAAATTTTTATTTAATTTACTCGTTTTGCAAAACAAAACATGTAGCTCAACTTCGTAAGACAAAACATCTATCATGATATAATAATAGAAAATTAAAAATAATATCACACCATTTCAGACATCATTATTTGTGCAACAGTAGGTAAACAATTTTTTAAAAAAAAAGAAAAAAAAGAGACATCCGTGTGATGCAGTTAAAAACATTTGCTGGTCATACAGATTGTCCCACTTCCATCCACAGTCATGTGGGCTGTCCTGTCCAGGGCAAATGAGGTCCTATTATAGGAGCGCTCTATCCGCGTGTCTCTGATGGGGGGGGGGGAGGGGGGGCACTAGTCGTCCGAGTCTGTGTCATGGCGCCGCCTGTGGCTTTGTGTGGCAGCAGCAGGGGCCGCCTTGTGGCTGGCACGGTTACGGGGGACAGGGGACCCCCTGTCGGACGAGTCTGTGTCACGCCGCTGCTGGCGACGATCGGAGGGGGGGGAGCCGTGGCGCTCGGCCTTTGCCCCCCCCCTTGAATGGCTGTCATGGGGTCTGGCTCCACTCTGACTGTGGCATGATGGATTATGATGATGGTGGTCCTTTCTATGCCTGGGGAGTAGAAAGAAATAAACCATCAATGATTGGGACCCGGCGGGGGGGGTCGAGTAAAGTTGGTGGGAGGGCTGCGAGTACGCACTACGCCGCTTCCTGAGGGACTTATTGTGACACTCAACAGAAATATCAATGGACTTTGCAGATTAATACGCTTCCTTTTCCTCCACAGCAAAGTACAGTTAATAAAAGTAAAGGTTTGGTGAATTCAATTGAACATTTCATCCACCGAACACCACTGATGCATATGGCTTCTAGAATCAAGTCTAGGCTTTATCCACACATATAGCAAACTAAATTAATAGATTGAACTTTTATCACTTCCAAAGTTCCAGCAGAACTTTGAAAATAGGCTATGGGCTAATGCTACAAGTCTCTGACAGTCCATTGGCGCCCTCTAGTGCTCTGTCATGCATCACCAGATGTTTGGCTTATTTCAAACTCCAGGTTCTTCCAACTGCAAGAAATACAACACCTCTTTCTGTCATCGGATTCTGAGGAGGTGGAGTCTCTTCTTTGCCTTTTCTTCCTTTTCTCCTTCTTTTTCTCTTTTTTGTTGTTCTTCTCTTTCTTCTTCTTTTTGCTCTCATGCCTGAAGAATACATTTAAATTTTAAATTAAAGCAAAGTGCATGTGTTGAGAGTTCGTGTGTACCCTTTTTTTTTATTTTTATCCCACGATCTAATGTGATCCTGGGCTCTACACACCCTCCGCCAACCAAGCGCCTTTTTAAACACTTCTAAAATAGCAGATCTACACGCTCACTGTGTCGTAATGCGTTGAACTTATAGATTGGCCATTTTTTCTACTTCACAACCCAACAATGAAGGGCATTAATTTATGAAAGGTTTCTGCCACACAGCGACAATATGCAGGACAGGTGCATTTTGTGTTCGATATTACTCTGCATGTACTCACCTTTGCTCCTTCACCTCCGTTTCAAGACTCTCGTCCATTGTTTTGGCTGAAGTTTCGGAGCGACCCTCAGTCTTGTGGTGCTGTGAAGAAAAGCCCTTGTTTCAGCTTAAACTGTCTAATGACAAATTCATGTGTAATTATTACTGCGATATAATATATCGTGTTATACTAATATTCAGGGATATTACAATATTGTGATATTAAGTGTAATCTTTCCTGATTTTAAAGGCTGCATTAATTAACCCATTTAGACCTGAGCTCAATTCTACAAAAAACCTACGCTCTGAAGGAAAATTATAGGCGTATATTATATATTGTGATATTTGATCTTGTCCATATCGCCCAGTCCTTTCATAAAAGAAAATATCAAAACTATTCATATAGACAATGCCTCAATATAGATCGACGTCTATATTTGCAGTGAAAAGTCTAGTTTAATATGAATAAAATAAATTGTCTTTATCGCCGCGCAATATATAAATCTGCATAATTTGTGAAATGTGCATTTATGTTTTCTGTATCTTTAGGGAACATTATAATGGCATACCTGGGAAGAAAATGCCTATCACGCATACACTCAAATGCATTCATACGTGATGGGCATAATCTTTCTAATTCGGAGTACAATGGGCTGAAACTGTATTGTTTTTAAGCTGGCTTTTCTTCTGCCTTTACTTGCACAACAATTATGACCCCAATTGGTCTGATGGGGACCCTAATAATTAACTCCTAAGCTGTGAGTCTGATTGACAAGAAACTTGGCATCCATCTAGCTTCACTCTACAAATCTGCCTCAATAACTACTACAGGACTACATTTTCTGTCTCCTAAACTATGGGTCCTGTTGAAGATAGTTTGACAAACGTCTTGTTGTAAAACTCTTTTCAGCACCTCAGACAGTGACCAGTGGTTCCCTCTTCAGTGGGATTGTGCGCACCCACGCACAGTGACGTGGGCAAGGAGACCTGCTTTGTGACTTCCCAGCTTGCAACACACCTCCCTTTTCCCCTTAAACTTAGAATTAAGGAAATTAAGCTTTTAATTGCAAAGAAAATACAGCTGTCCGTCTACTGGCATTTGCACCACAAAAGGTCCTGTCAATAGAGCCGAATATCATCTACTTGCCAAGTCTTTAGTTGACCATGTTGTAAAATGTTTATCACCTATTTGGAATGTAGACAGTTTACTAGCCCACGGACCTGTATTTGCATAGTTAATTATGCATCAATATCTCAAGAACAATATCTCGGGTATGGGCTAAACGGACTACCTTCAAACATGACCTATTCCTATAATATATATGCAGTATGCACCATGCAAGACCCGGGTTTGAATCGACCCCCATTTTGTCTTATCTTCTGAAATTAAAGTGCAAGACCACTTTGGTAGACTTTGGTAGGGTTGTATAGTTACCTTGCCATGATGCAACTCCAAATGTGGACAAGAAATCAAAAATAATTGCTCCAGTGATTAGAATTTAGAAATTGATCATTCAAAATATGCTCCTCATTGACTTACATTGTACGCTGAAACAGCTCTCAAAGTTGCTTGCTCTTTTAGTACATAAACAAACACAAAGTTGATTCAGACGATCACAAAACCTCATACTGTTTTTCTATTGTTTTTTTAATAAAAACGTTAACTTCCTGTTGATTTTGCCATTTTTATTAGGAAGAAACCCCGGACTGGATCCAGGTCTTCAAATAGTAAAATCAAGAGGAAGTTAACATTTGTATTAAAAAACTGCATGAGGTTTGGTGATGCTCATATTGTCTGAATCAACTTCGTGTTCGTTTACACACTAAAAAAGTGTAACTTTAGAGCCGTTTCACCATACAATGTAAGTCAATGAGGAGCACAACAATATATTACATTTTAAGTGTCTGAGGACCAGAAACTTACTGTGAATACTGCCAAGCCAAGTTTAGCAGCCTCCTTCTCTTTTTGGGAGAGCATAATTTTCCGTGACGTAACACTGTGGACAGAAACATACTTGTAACTTAAGTACCCTACAATCATGGTCCACTCAATTGAAGAACCCCTTCTCCTCTACTTGAGTTTCAAGAGGATTATTTTTGCTTCAGGAAAAAAAAGGACAAATGAACCGCTGCTTTTGAGGGTTACTTAGCTCTAACTGCCCCTGACATGCATAAGCATTAAAATAATCTCCTCTGACGGAGGTAATTTAAACAACTAAAACATTACTATGTGATACTAAAACGTTTTTAAAAACAATCACCCAGAGCTTCCTAGGCCAGAGATACGGTCCACATCTCTCTCTTCACCATCAGGCTCTTCCCTCCTACACACATCTGCAAAGTCCTGGTGTGGGACACAGTCAATGTCAGGCTTGGGTGACGGAAAGAAGTGAATTAAAACCAAAGCAAGCCTAAATGACAAAAGGGAAATACCTCTTTGGTCAGGCCAGTGGGTTGTCTCCTTATATTCTTGTGTCCTCTAAAGAGAAAGGGGAATATACATAACAGGGATTCATGTGTGTGGGCATGTGTGATGTGTGTACACATTACACATCCTTCCTTCAACAATTATTACATGATGCGAGTCATGACACTTACAAGGCAGCCATCAAAGCTTCCTGCTCTTCAGCTTTCACAGCAGCAATCTCCTCTTCTCTGGACAGCTTCTTTACGTCACCTTGTTTATCTCTAGCATACCATGTCAAGTCTTTGCCCTTCTGCCAGCGCCCTACAGGTGCCATTAATGAGTTCCCTAAAAGAGGTAACAGTGCACATGACATTATGGTAGTGTTTTGATTATAAGAAGCATTTTATAGTCCAGTTACCAGAGTAAACATTCCCTAAAGCAACTTGTTGAATTCCTCCATCACGGTTTTAAATGTATTGGTTTCTGTTGCACTTTCTCAGGTCAAACTCCATAGGGTGCACATCATCAACAACAATCATAAATAGGGTGTAAGCTTATAACTATTTATTGCACTCAAAACAATCTGCGCGTGCACGGAAGTGGTTGGCACAATCTTACAAGAGGACCAGCAGCTGGTGTGATCTATTCGTGCAAGTTTTCTATTGATGTCAGTAGTGTGTGTCGGGCAGCAAACTTCATTGAGTCAACCCAGTTGTACAGAAGCTGCGGCCCCTGGAACCATTGCAATGCGGGATCGGTGTACAAACGGTACAGAATCAGGTAAAACGAAGTGGCATACTGCGTTATGACTGCTCTTTTACAGATGGAACAACTAACTGCCTTTGGTTGGTCTTTCTGGCCATTTAGCCGGGATGCTAGCGAGTTAGCCGGGCTAAGTGCTAGCCGCCAGTCGACTCACCAAGATAGTTTTCTCTGTGCTTGTCGACTTTCACGTCGTCCCAGTTGAACTGGTCTTGGCCTCCCCGAACTCCTCCAGACCTCGAGGAGCCAAACATGTCTGCGTCGCGTAGATACGGTTCTTTCCCACACGTGTACCACAGTAGAGTAGGTAGGTACCACAGTGCTAGCTAGCAGGCCTGGCTGCTATTAAGCTAACTTTAGTAACTTCTCTCTTGACTCTTTTTCATGGAAGGATAATCTCGCGAGGTGGGATCTATTCCATGCGTGTCTGCTCTAGTGTTGCCGTGTCTGCTTATTCTAAGTGACATTGGGCTTGTTTTTCCTGTAAAGTTTCTTGTAAATATTAGTGGTTGTTGTTTTTGGTTATTTTGGCGGAGGGGGGGCTAAGGGCTTATTTCTATTTTCTAAAGTGTAGTTATGTTGGCCTTGTTTCATAATGCAGTTTAAACGAGTGGTTCTCAAATCAAGGACCAACACATTAATATGCACCCCCCCCCCCCCATCTGAAAATGTGCCACGGAGTGAGTGACCCTGTACCAGATTTGTTTTATGTTTCAAACAAGATTCCAGTTTCTTTCATAATAGAAAATGGTAGATAAAGCTGGTAGATCAGCCTTTTTCATCGCTATTTTGTTGGCTTCTTTTCATGGACCCGGTTGCTTATTTCTCTCGCAAAATCCGGCAACACTAGTTTCTGCGCGTGCGCGTCACAACATATGCCACGGTCACAACGCTGATGTTTTAGTTTATGATCTCTTTTACCTACTATATTTAGAACTCTTATTTACCCTACACGTTTCTACTAAACGGCTGAGAACTTAAAGCCATGGCAGATATCCCCGCCCCAAAACACTAAAACAACTGGAATACAAGATAGCTAGGTAAAATAGAAGAACAATTTTGCTAAAAGGTTATCCCCCCACACACACACACTTGTTTCTTTTCCGCTTTCGGGCGTTCTGAAAACCCGAATCATCCGCATCCTAGAAATGACTGAAATGCGAGAGCAAGCGTGAATTAATGGTGTTGACGATGAAGCCTCGGCGATCAAACTATTTGATCACATAGTAGTTGTGTTGGCTGTGTGTTTCCAGTGAGTTGTGTGCTAATGGGTACTGATGCTGCTGTGGCTCCGATGACGTGATGACGTTAGACTCTGTCTGTAATGGCTCTCACGAGGAGACTGGGCACAGGAAAGAGAGACACAATTCTAGGAACGCTGCTAAAGCCTTGGATTTAAAAAAGCTTTAATGTTCATGTACATGAGATACATTTCAACTCGACTCTTCTCAGGTAGGAACTGTCTGGAAGGCGGTTAGTTGATATTTTCCAATTCAGCCATTATTATTATTGCAAATAACCTAAACTAGAAAATCAATGATGCTGTCTGAGATGTACTGATTCAACTGTTTAATTTTGTTCATTTGATACGCTACCCGATAGGCACTTTATGATTAAATCTTATTTATGATTATCTGAAGCACACATTCTTTAAATTGATCATTTGGAGCTCTGATCCATAGCTCTAAATGCATTCAAATGCAACGCATTAGAGCTATGGACCAGAGCTAGGTCTGCACTATTTGCTCTAACTCAGATTATTCTATATGACTATGACTATGCAATGGAATGGACAATGGAGAGTTTATTTTCACAGTTTTTGTTGAGCATATTTTAAGACATTGTCATCTTGACTGACCTGTCACGTCACAGTTTTACAAGTGAAAGGCATGTGATTAATGTGGAACCTGTCCTGTATACTGTACGTTTTGTCTTGTGACAAAATTGCCAAATTGCATCTGTCTGCAGCAACACACTTCAAATTAAGTCCTAACGGATTTCACATGAAGTGAATTATAGCAGATTTCTTAATTGGTTACAGACTAAGATCAGTTGCATACCATTCAATGCACAGGTTTGTTGTAATGTAATCCAATGTCTTTATTCTAATTGGAACCCACCCATACATGAATTCACATCAGTCACATGTCCCACATTTTCTATAATAGAGCCCTTTGTCAGATTAGAAATGTTGAGATTTGCTGTGAAATGTGTGAGAATTAGAAGTAACATTACAGCTGCATTTTTCTGGAGCCGGGTCAGGTCAACGGCTTCATGTCAGATTTATTTTAAACGGTATGTTATATTACCTCTTGGCCTAACAAATTTTCCATTATACTCAAAATTATATATATATATATATATGCACCCATGAATCCTTTAAATAGTACTGCCAATTTTTGAGGTGCGCTAGCCCCTCCTATATACAGGTTTAATGTTTGTTTTTGGTTCAATGTTTGTTTTAAAATCACACCTGTGTGAAGTGAGGGTCGCTAATATATTAAAGTTTAACTCATGTTGATTAGGTGATGTGATGTAAAACAAACGGTGCCAACCCAAACATTAAATGCCATTAACAATAAAGAGACAATATGATGATGTAATGAGGGACAATATGACGTAAATTTTCCCTTCATTGTCAATGGCGTTTGTAAAACGAACATTGAACTAAAAACCACTATTAAACCATGTGTGTGTGTATATAGGAAAACGCCATTGACGATGAAGGGAAATTTTGTTTGTTTGTTTTTGACACCGTTTGTTTTACATCACAATTGCATCACCTAATTATGAGTTAGACTTTAATATATTAGCGCCCCTCACTTGACACAGGAGTGATTCTTTTTATTATTCTTTTTATGGTTACTGTAAGATGTTTATGGAATTGTTTGCAGGCCATGTGAGCCATAAGTGTTGGGAAACAAAGTTGTGAACACTGTTTTCCCTGAAATGTTGTTCCTGTAATATTTCTTTGTGACCTCCCAAAAAGCATCCTTTACTTGTCTATAAGTGCCCTACCAAGTATCAACAATCATGCTCCATTGAAATTAGGAATCTCTCTCGGCACTTAAATATCAAGACAAGAGGAACATTTTGCTTGATTAAAAGAACGGCGACTGCTATGGACATAAATCATGTACTGGCTTCCAAAATAGCAACTATGATATGAATTTGTCTTTGAAAATAGTGATTCTACGTTTCATTTCTAAGATTTTTCTGTGGGGAAGACTTGATTGAAATATTTACTTGTGCAAGTTTGCAGAATTACAGTACATTTCAAGCACAAACTCAATACAAATACTGTTAACTGTGAGTGGATGACCCAATTAAGCATTACACTTGTGTACAAGAGTGTCCACCTTGTTCAAATCATCAAAACATTTAGAGACGTACAAATAGACACTTCTATACAGTCAAAGAACAGAACAGGAATTCATCATAAAGGAGGTAAAAAGGGAAAAGAAACATACAGTGAGGGGAAATAAAGGGTTGGCATTCATTGAGGACATCATTAGTGATCAACAGGACAAGGTTCCGAAAAGGATGTACTTGGCTTATACCGATGAGTCGATACGCACCCATACGTACTTTTCCTTAACGGGGTCTCCATTTATTTATTTATTTGACAGGGACAAAGCTCATTAATCAACATGTCAGTTTTCACATCAATGTAAATGGGCCAGAGTTAGCCAAAGCTAAATTTCATCTGTAGTCCCTGGGCAGGCTCTTAAAAAATGAATGATAAAAGAGAGACAGAGTGTAGGGTGCCTGCACACAACACCATGCGTTGATGCCATGTGTGCATATGTGCAGGCACCCAACACTACGTCCATACAAAAACACAGTACAATACAGATAAAAGAGACAAAGTGTAGGGTGCCTGCACACAACACCATGCGTTGATGCCATGTGTGCATATGTGCAGGCACCACACACTACGTCCATACAAAAACGCAGTACAATACAGATAAAAGAAAGACAAAGTGTAGGGCGCCTGCACACAACACCATGCGTTGATGCCATGTGTGCATATGTACAAACGCAATACAATACAATACAATACAATACAGGAACAGATCAACATGGTACAGGGGACAGAACAACTACAAAGTGAAGTGAGAAATGACACCGGAGATGAATACTCCATCACGTTGCTGTTTAGAGTAAACAATCAAGAGGCTGTGGAGAAGAATGGCACTGTCACTTGCACCTGCAAACCTTGCAACCTCACTGCATCAGTGTTGTTTTGCTTGGAGGCATGGTTTTAATTCATTGATTTTTAGCATTGTTTGGTCAAAGATAATGGAATCACTTTGGTATTTTTAGCCTTCCAGTGTCTTTGGATTGAGTATTTAGTTAAAGGGATACTTCGCCGATTTTGCAAAAAAAAACAACACTTCCCTGGGGTTCTTTTTGCGTGTAAATGTGTGCTAAGGAGGAGCAGTGCACCAAAGCATTATGGGAATTGTAGTCCAGGAAGGAAGTGGGCCCAGTGTCTGATGAATGATCTCATGGACACTGCTAAAATCAAAAATATCTAAAACCACATATTACACACACAAAGACCGCCAGGAAAGTGTTCTAAATCTTCTAAATGCCATTTTGCAAAAAGGATTAAGTGTCCCTTTAAATAACATGCTCGACAGGAACTCTAACCAAATAATGGTCCGGTGCAGGCCGGTGTAAACGTAAATAAAAGCCTACAGCCCCCTGGTTCCTTTTAAACACCGGTGTCCAAATCAAGGTTGCATATTAAGCGCCTGTGGATGGTGCAAGTCAAGATAACTGGTGGGAGGGCTGTGTAATCATCATCTGGTTCTCTCTCTGTTCGTCTTGTCCCCGCCTACAACCTACATGGTATGCCACAAAAAGCTAGGCTACACTCTACACTCCATGTACACATACAATTCCCATCTCTTTAAAATACCATCTATAGCTGAGATCTGCCCCAACTTTCTCACACAATGGTAAGGACAATGCCTAGAGACAACGTATTTATAACTTGATTCTTCAGGCTGCTGAAATACTTTATCTGATTAATTATCAAGTGGTTCAATAATCTGGACAGGCAAAAGTTGTAAAAAGCAATACATGATTGAAGTATTTATTAACAGTTTGCAGAATTACAAGCATTTCAAGCACAACTCGATACAAAAAACTGTTAACTGCGAGTGGACGACCTACACTTGTTTACAAAAGGGTCCACCTTGTTCAATTCATCATAACATTTAGAGACCTACAAATATACACTTTCACATAGGAGCGAAATTAATTTAGTCCCTCGTTTGTGCCAAATCTGGGTTGCACATGGTTTGTTGAGCTCCCTCTGGTGTTTGTTTTGGGAATTCTGGAGCCTTGTTTTGAGGTGCTGTGGTACCAAGAGGTGCATGCATAGTCGAAGAAACCTTGTATGAGGGCCCCTGTTAGGGTCTTCAAGGTTTTTTTTTGTCGACCAGATGTGCTCTACACCAAATCTCCCGGAGTGGGAGGGCAGTTTGTTAACCAGCGTTGTTTCAATGTTTGTAAAGAAGATGTTTAAGTAGTTGGCTACGTCAAGCTTGTCATATGTCAATCGATTTGATGTTTATGTTTGTAAACCTGGTTTTTAGTTTCTGACCGCAGCCTTGGTTGTTTAGTAGCTTCCAGAGCTCCCAAGGATTGTTTTTGTTTTCCCCTGCTTTATCATTGATAAAGTTTCTTTTTGCTGATTTGGTCATGGTAGTTAGAATGTTTCGTTGGGTTTTTAGGATGCCCAGTTGGGTTTGTCGAAGCGCTTGGCTAGCTTGGACTTGCTTTTAAGAAGTTCAGAGCATTTTTTTGTCTCTGGCTTTCATTGCAGTCAGTACAGAGTAGACTCCTATTTTGAGAATCTGTTTTGGAAGAGAGTTGACTATTTCTAATGGGGCATGATATGTTGGCCAAATGGTTTGACGTAAAAGTTGCACAGTCAGATCAGACCCTTTTGTTTAAGGTTAACAAACTTGGACCTTGGACCCCAATTAAGGTGGAATTGTTCCATGACAGCACCTTGTTAACAAGAGGACCTGGCTGTCTCTGCTGGTCTTATGGGAAATCATCAGCGATGGTTCAGCAGTATCTGGAAACTGCTGATTATTTTCTATTGTTAATTGTGTTTATCACACATGATAAAGCGTCCTCAGAGAAAGGCTTAAAGTATGCACCATGACTCATGCTTTTGCAAATGTCATGTCAAACTCCACCCACATGTTTTAAGATTCCAGTGTTTGTATTTTTCCCTCCCATTTGCCCAGTGATTCACTTTGCTCTCTACTTGCATCCACTTAACCCAGTCTCTCTCTCCTCTCTTCAAGCTATGGCTGGTCCCAGGCCTGTGGTGCTCAGTGGCCCATCGGGGGCAGGGAAAAGCACGCTGGTTAAGAAGCTCATGAAGGAATACAATGGTGTTTTTGGCTTCAGTGTGTCACGTAAGTGTGCCTGTGTAAACTACGATAGTACTGACGCATGACTCGTGTTCTTATGAACATATACAGTAAGAGCATATATTTTAGCCTGGATCTTATTTGCTTCGTTGATTTAGGTCTCTGTTTTTCTGTGAACTTTCTTGACTGTTCAAAACTACAAAAATCTCTAAGCCATATGTCATTCCTCAGATACAACAAGAAATCCTCGACCTGGCGAAGAGAATGGCAAAGGTACGTTCTCCTGTGACTCCTTCTTTCAAGTCATTGCCCTTTTTGGCTAAAGATTTGAGTATGTCTATTTTGTTCCCATCGCAGATTACCATTACGTTACAAGGGAAGTTATGCAGACTGCAATCGGCAACGGGGAGTTCCTTGAGAACGCAGAATTTTCAGGAAACCTGTATGGGACTAGCAAAGCTGCTGTGCAAGATGTCCAGGCCAAGAACCTCATCTGCATACTGGACATTGACATGCAGGGCGTGAAGAACATCAAGGGGACAGACCTGACGCCCATCTATGTGTCCATCCAACCTCCGTCCATGAACATCCTGGTGAGGACACAAGGACATGCCGTCTCTGTGGATCCATGTCGGTGATACAACATGGTGTTGCGTTTCATGTATACCGTAGAAAAGCATATGCAGTAAACTGTGCAGGACTTGAGTATTGTCACAAGTCTTGCAGAGCTATCATGAATCGATATTTTTATCTATGCAATTCCTAGCTATTCTATTGATTACTTTTTCGATTTAATAGAATAATGTTTACTTATATCAATGAATTGATTAACCTAGAGCAAGGACACTTTGATAGAGGTTAGGGTTGTGTAGTCGCCTTGCCATGATGCAACTCCAAAGGTGGGAATGAAATCTAACATAGTTGTACATTGATTAGAAATAATTAACTTGCATTGTAAAGTGAAACGGCTCTCAAAGTCACTCTTTTAGCCTGTAAACAAATGCAAACAAAACAGATTTTGACAATATAGAACCTTTAAAAACCCTGTACTTTTTTATTAGTCTTTGTATGTATACCAGAGCAAATGTAGTTATTTGTTCTTTTCTAACCCATTCTGAACGGGAACCCATTTTGGTGTCGGCATCATGTTATGCTTTAGCTATTGAAAAATAGCAGATCTACAAGCTCATAGCGCGCCACCGAGTGGCGCGCTACGAGCTTGTAGATCTGCTATTTTTGAAAATTGGAAGAGCGACTGACATTTTTAGAATCTGATCTCAGGTCAGAATGGGTTCATCAGACCAGTGTGTGTCCAGTGGAAACCTCGTATGAATCTGATCTCAGGTCAGAATGGGTTAAAATAACTGTTGCACCGATTTGTGAAATTTATCCTGCTATCCTAATATTTTATTTATTGTCTTCTCAGGAAAAGCGTTTAAGAGACAGAAAAACCGAGTCAGAGGAAAGTCTCCAAAAGCGTTTACATGCAGCTCAGGTGGACATGGAGATCAGTAAGTCTTCAAAAGTTATTCTAACAATAATAGAGCACCGAAGTCCTGACGTAACTGGCTCATCCCTTCGATTCCCCTGGTTCGCGGAAGTAATTTTTCTATGGAGAATAACATGGGGTGATCTTAATATCGTCTACTATAAGCGTTGTGGTCCAAAAATAAACAAGCTGTCTCGGCGTTATTGTCAGGGAGGTGTCTCTGTATCGTTTGCAACAGTCACTCACTCATATATGATACAGTCTGCTTCTAGCGAAAATCTAACTAATTCAGCAGAAGTAACATTAGCGTTTTCTCTCAGTCAGTTGATTCTTCATATCCATATGAGTGAAGCGGCCGGGGTGACATGTCTATTTTTCAAACACAGTTCTTATATGAAGCAATCTTAAAATCCTCCTATGGCGATTTCAATGCAACTAAACAAATACATGAACCTGGGGACTGACGCCCTCTACTGAAAGTGACGTCAGACTTCGGTGCTCTATTGATACTAGTCATGACTGCCTGGTGGCAGCAATCATGACTAGTTCACTAGTAAGGTCGCTAGGAGGCAGCCAATCATTGCGAACGCAGTGATTGCGAACTCAGTGAGCACTTACTATGAGACCTAGCAGATCATGTCTGTGTGTGTGTGTGTCTGTCTGTCCCGCTATCCAAATATGGAGTGTGTTGCATCAGCAATCACTCGGCTCCATATATGGGCACAAAAGGGGCCAGGTCCACTCAGCTCCATATATGGGCACAAAAGGGGCCAGTGAGAGAGTTCCAGGGGCTCCCCAACTAAATGATAATTAGGAACCAAATGGACCCTTATGGGTCTGTAACTCAAGAGTGTGCAAATGAGTGAAAAAAAAGTGTACACTCTGAGAGAGAAATGCCATTAACTGGGGCGCTGTAGCCTAATTCAGGTCCTTAAGGTCCTAAGACCCCCATAAGAGAAGATTTCTATGGCTTAAGGCTTAAACCATAGAAATCTTATCTTATGGGGGTCCCTGGTATATCTCTTCAAATGGGGTTCCGCGGGCTAATTAGTGTCAAAACATTGATTCACTTGTTGGGCTGTGTTGCTGAACCATCCCGCCTTCTCCTCCCAGGTAAAGAAGATGGCTTATTTGATGTTGTCATTGTCAATGATAACTTGGAGGATGCCTATGCCAAGTTAAAAGATGCTCTTCTTGAGGTAAGTTACCAGTGAGGATAGCCCAAACACATATCCCGAAACTTGTATTAAATACCATCTATCTATAAATGCACCTCTGTTTGCACTGTGCACCTCTCTTTATGTACGTACCCCCACAGGGAGTGCAGTGCCCGGTGTCTAGTCCGTCGAATACACTGTTGTCCAGAACCAGCACAAAAGCCTCTGTCCAGGCTCTGGCCTTGATCACTCCTAATATCTCCATATATGGAGCTGGCCTGTTCTGACATCACATGATGTTCTGACATCTATTCTCCATAGAATCCATATTTGGGCATGCCTGACAAAGAACTTCATATATGGGCATAAAAGGGACACAGACATAACTGGGTGGGACATGCATTTCCAATTTGCATCGTTCCAAGTAGGCCATTGCCCAACGGGCACCGCTCTAGTCATGAAAATGCAAGAATAATATAGTTGCTGGCTTATAACATCAATACAGTACAATAAATAGGGTATTTGAGGGATTACAATTAAGACAAGCCATTATGATATGGGTTACAAGACTAGCAATGAAACAGGAAGCTGCTATAAAACTAAATTGTTTGGTTAAATTGTGGTTTTATTAATTGGCAGGAAGAGGTGAAGTTCTCTCTGCCACGTCTGTAATTTTCCCATATTGGGACAACTCTCAGTGTATTAGTATCACGCTTATATCAAGGCCACTTATCAAAAAACTGTTTATTTTCCTACTTTCATAATTGAGGGGAAGAATCAGCTGGATAACTACTTTCTACTGCTACAGTTTGTTACTGTTATGGATACATGCCGTTTATTATCCATGAGCATTGATTAAAACTGAAACAATTGACCAGGATTATGTTTTGAGGTGTCCCCAAATCTGATATGAACAGACCTACCGGCCACAGCCAAACAGAAAATGTGAAACAAAGTTTTATCTCCCCCAGGAAATAACCAGCGTTAAGAAGGTGGACATGTCTTCATAGAGAGTCCTGAGAGCCCTGAACTCTTTTTAACAAAAGTGCAGCAGGCCTCCATTCCAGTTCTGGACATTCCGTCAGGTGGTGGCCAGTGAATTCAGACGGCATCCTCGGCAACACCTAAAACTATATTTGACACACATTTCAGAGGAAATGTAAATCACAGTATTTACTGTATCTAGTTCTTTAACTCGTTTGGCCTACAAGGTTCTTATTTTTTATTTTTTGACACAATGTCCGCACAAAACTTCATTAATGGTTATTTTATACACATAAACTTAGTGGTGGGGAAAAAAATCGATTAGTCAATTAATCGCGATGCCATCATGGGCGATAATTCATCGATGCACAAATGTCAAACATCGATTATTTAATGTATTTTTTTTACCGGAGCAAAAGGGCGGAACTAATCTGCGACTGCGCTGCGTCGTCGTACCGGACCGTTTAGAGTGACGCACACAGCGCTCGCACACGCTTTAGCTTTCAACAACCAAAACAGAACGAGTTACCAACGCGGAGGGGAAGAGAAAAAAGATGACAGAAAGGGAACATTTTGGATTGTATGAGGTTGAGGGGACACGAGAACTTGATAAAACTCACACCATCGACCGCCTGTGAAATGTGGCCGAGATGGGACGATGTAGTGTGGCTCCAAAGTGCTAACATGGCCCGGAATCCGTCGCTCCCCACGACCGAATGTGAACGTAAATCCTTTGCAATAAAAGTGCCGATGGACTTTGTAATTCTAGTCGCCTTTTCTGAGTGCATGGGCAGCTGTCCGTGTGTTCGGGATCGGGATGGTTGTCTTGACTGCATCTCTGGATGTCAGTGGGCAATATGGTCTTGTACACGTTGTGAGTTGTATCGAGTTCCCGTGTCCCCTCAACATCATAGAATCCAAAATGTTGCCATACACTTATAAAATACTTTAAACCAAATGCTCCTTAATGTGTGCAAACAAACAAAGGTGCAACATAATAGTCTCAATAACTACCCCAAAGCTTCCTTAATGACACTTCAGTAACTGAAAATGAAATCCCTGAATAAGGAAACAAAGAAAAGCACCTTTTTTGTCCTAACAAAGAATAAAGGCAATTTGACAGAGTGCTGCTGACCTCAACCGAAATCCTGCCCATGTATTTCTATGACATGACATCTTATGTCATTATTAATATATATTTATTGTATGCTTGTACAAACTCATTCTTTTTTTTTTAAAGAAAACTGCTTATTACTGTTCTGTATTTGGCCACAGACACCCATCTGAAAATATTTTCTTCTATGGACCCCCCCAGAAGCAAAGATTTGAGTTAAAAACATGCACTGTGAAAGAATATATATATTCATAATCATTAGAAAGCACTTTGTTTATTAGTCACACAGTAACTGAGTGATTAACAGTGAGTGATTAATCGGGATCAATCGGGATTAATCGAATCGTAACGTAGCCCAATTAATCGGGATTAATCAGGATTAATCGCATCGTGACCCTCGGAAACGATGTGTAATCGCATCGCCAGGTACCTGGCGATGAACGCCTCTACATAAACTCCAGATGGTGTTTAAGATTTATTGTCTTTATAATTTTGTCAAAGTAGATTATTTGCTAAACTTAAACGGGCAGTTTAAGTAATTCTGTCCCATTTGTTAGCCATCCTAGCTATGGATTTCTCACAAAGTAACAAAAGACAACTTCATGTCTCACTCCAACTGGATAAACTGGTTAGGTTAGGACTTAGGTCATAGATAGTGGCAAATAGTTGTGCTGCTTTAAGTCATAGTAGTTGTGCTACTGTGAACACCAGAGGCATTCTGTAATGTACCGGTATGACCAGTCACATTATGCGGGTGGTGTTGGATTCCATTGTAGTGAATATTACAGGTTGCATTAGCCAGCCAGATGACCACAGTGGTTGCTGTGTAGACACTCTACACTCTAGACTCGAGTGTAGATGGTAATGTAGCAGTGAGAAACAAGGATTCCAACTAGTGAATAATCCTTGGCTGTACAGGCCTGGTACATTGTCATAAAATATTTAACTCTTTCCATAATCTACTAGTAATGTGGACATGTTGCCTTTGAAGTTTGGTTTGAGACTAGTGTGAGGCCGGGTAAAATCTAAGTGATGTACCGTACTGTACTGTAGTAGGATTACATCCAATACCTACTGTAGGTGACGAGAAAGTCAGAAACAAAACTTAAATGTTGAAAAATGTAAAACAAATGTGTAATGGCCACCAATCTTCGATAGGGATTTACAATAACTACAGTATATAACGTGCAGGCCTTTTTATTAAGACCAGCTGTGAACAGTTTAACTCTGTTATGTTATAGTTAAATTGTACATTTGTAAAACTTTTATATTGTATAATTTCTTAAGTTATGTTAAAGTTTAGACTGTACTATGTAATCGATATCCAGTGGGTTGCTTTAATGACTTGACAAAAGAGCTTTTTAAAGAAACCGTGATACATATACTGTATATGCGACGAACCGATGCATACCCTGTGTGACACACATAAATCAAACACACAAGACAAACTACTGTACTTAACGCATTTTGGGCGGGAACCCCTTTTGGTGTTTTAAGCATATTATACTTTAGCTATTGAAAAATAGCAGATCTACAAGCTCATGAGCTTATAGGTCTGCTATTTTTGAAAAATCGCTTGATTGATCCAGAGTGACTTACATTTAAGCAAAAACATTGCATTGCAATACATTGCATATATAAAAAGTAGTTATCATGAATCGTGTATAAACTAAGAAGACATGAGAACCACTGACATAGAAACAGGTTTTTCATTAAACTGTCAGGATTTACTGATTTAGAAGATATTTGTAGAATCTTTGTAGGTCTAAATGGGGTTAAGAAGGCTACAGTACCCATTGAGGTAAACTATTCAATCTATTTTTTCCCACCTTTTGATGGCTTATTTTCATTCTTGAGTAGAATTGTCATTGTCCTGACTGTATTCATTTTACATTTCAATCCATTCCTTATGGGCAAAGATGTTCTTGTTATACAATGTTAACACCCAACTTCAATGTAAAGCGGCAATTGAAATGCTTGAACATGGAAATGTTACCATTATCTTAAGACCATGTCGTCTTGTGGTTACATTAACGGTGACTTACACAGTTGTGAAGAATATATGTCATGTTTATCTTTGAAGTGCATTAAAAGTCAAGTATTAAGACTGTAACTGTTTATGTATGGTCACTCTAGAAGAAATGGTATATGTGTTACAGTTCTTCGCTGTCACCAACAGTATGGAGCTTCCCTGTCTGTGTCTATGGTTCTTCCCTGTCATGTTGCAAGCTTGTAGATCTGCTATCTTTATGAATCCTAATTTATTAGTCCAGGGACCACCAGTGGTCCTTTGGGGGTGTTTCAGGTGGTCCACAGCTAAATGATGGAGAGTTGGTAACCAAATGCACCCTTAATAGATTTTTAACTCTTGAGAGTGTAAAATGAAACCAAATGAACCATTTGGTTTTATTTTACACTCGAGTGTCATCTGAATTGCTTAATTTACAAGAAGTCTACACAATTAGAATGTAGAAGAATTGTTATTTTAATCAACATGTGCCTGTTGTCTCTCCTAATGGTACCAACATCAATACAGCAATGGTGGCCAAAATAATGATGGTCCTTTTGATATGAAAACGGCTGAAAATCACTGTATTAGACTTTGCAATTGTGTGTGTGTGTGTGTGTGTGTGTGTGTGTGTGTGTGTGTGTCAGTCAGCTTACCACTGTGGTTCACACTTATGTACACTCTTCAGTTGGAGACAGATTCAAACTTGGAAAACATTGTCTCCACCAGGCCGAAAGGCATGGAGAGAGTCTGTCTGTCCGTGTGTGTGTCTGTCTGTGAACAGCTAATCTCTGGCACTGTTGGCTTGATTGCAGCCAAAGTGTGCACACACGCTCCCTGAATGGCACGTTATAGCGCCACCAGGAGGCCGACTTAAAGGACCACTTCACCACTTTTCAACCTATCTTCATATAATAGGTCCTTTTCTACTCGGTCTGTGTCTCATAGGAGGCCTGTGGGCAGTTCAGAAACCGTCTTCCAGTGACATCATCGATGGGTAATACAAGCTCATAGAAACTGCAGGCTTTCTAGTCCTGAAAAGTTGCAATGCGAAAATGGAAGCCATCGTTCTCACGATAATGAAAATCGAAACATTTTTGTAAAAAAAATCTTGTTTAAAAACAAATGTGCCTAATGATGATGTCACTGGAAGACTGTTTCTAAACTGCCCACAGACCTCCTATGAGACATGGACTGAGTAGAAAAAAATCGTGCCATTTTATCATGATTATTAGTGAGGACCTATTATATGAAGATAGGTTGAAAAGTGGTGAAGTGGTCCTTTAAGTAAAAATATATATTACTTATCCAAATTTCATGCAAAGCGGTACACATGATCAGTCATGTAATCAAGACTGATCAGCTACATTTTTCATACTCCATCCTGATTGACATATAGGCCTACATTTGCACGAGTGGGCCATTTTGAACGAAATGCCACTTTACATTTTTCAAATGAGCCTCATGATGGCATAACAGGCCGAGTCGCATCTTTACTCTTTACCTATAACTCCACCGATCTCAGCGATCTGCGTAAAACTTTGTATGCATACTCCCAGCAAAAATGTCTGGCCTGCAATCTGTAGCATTAATCATCGATAGAGCTTTCTATTCATGGAAATTAACATGCATGTCATTATGGAAGGCATTGTTCTCACGCTAATCCAAATATATATATTTGATTGATTGAATAGTGTAAGCGCCAAATGACCACACATTTATGTAACCTTGGGGTGGCGCTGTTGTGGACATAAGCGTCAAGTTCACGGGCATGGTGAGGGAGGATTGAACCAGAAGGGCAAATGGCTTTGAACGCAGGTACGTCAGCTCATTCAAAATACTGCGAGGCGAAATGTTTGTCTGACAATATCTGTTTCTGGCTATGCTTATACTCTATTCTAATTATACCTTTTACTTTGAAACGCAGATCTGATGCTGTACCATGCACTCACTATGGAATAAAATGTCAAATGCATGAGGAGCTTGCATGTGTGTGTTATTGCTGCTGAGTGCTGACACACACACAGTGAACCATCACAGCATTAGTATTAGCGCGTCAGCCAGGTCCAGCCACGGATCAATCCAAGAGATCCGTATGAGACGGAGCCTCTAATAGCCCATGTTTTTTGAAATTTTGAAAAAAAAAGTTAGCCTCGTTTCTCATCATTTTGGACCGTGGGCTATAGCCCATATCGTACGGCATACTATAGCGCGCAGTTTTTCATCATTTTTGAAGATTTGAAAAAAATGACGAAATGACAAAAACGATGGGTTATAGCCCATGTTTTTTGAAATTTTGAAAAAAAAAGTTAGCCTCGTTTCTCATCATTTTGGACCGTGGGCTATAGCCCATATCGTACGGCATACTATAGCGCGCAGATTTTCATCATTTTTGAAGATTTGAAAAAAATGACGAAATGACAAAAACGATGGGTTATAGCCCATGTTTTTTGAAATTTTGAAAAAAAAAGTTAGCCTCGTTTCTCATCATTTTGGACCATGGGCTATAGCCCATATCGTACGGCATACTATAGCGTGCCGTTTTTCATCATTTTTGAGGATTTGAAAAAAATGACGAAATGACAAAAACGATGGGTTATAGCCCATGTTTTTTGAATTTTTGAAAAAAAAAGTTAGCCTCGTTTCTCATCATTTTGGACCGTGGGCTATAGCCCATATCGTACGGCATACTATAGCGCGCAGTTTTTCATCATTTTTGAAGATTTGAAAAAATGACGAAATGACAAAAACGATGGGTTATAGCCCATGTTTATTGAAATTTTGAAAAAAAAAGTTAGCCTCGTTTCTCATAATTTTGGACCGTGGGCTATAGCCCATATCGTACGGCATACTATAGCGCGCCGTTTTTCATCATTTTTGAGGATTTGAAAAAAATGACGAAATGACAAAAACGATGGGTTATAGCCCATGTTTTTTGAAATTTTGAAAAAAAAAGTTAGCCTCGTTTCTCATCATTTTGGACCGTGGGCTATAGCCCATATCGTACGGCATACTATAGCGCGCAGTTTTTCATCATTTTTGAAGATTTGAAAAAAATGACGAAATGACAAAAACGATGGGTTATAGCCCATGTTTTTTGAAATTTTGAAAAAAAAAGTTAGCCTCGTTTCTCATCATTTTGGACCATGGGCTATAGCCCATATCGTACGGCATACTATAGCGCGCCGTTTTTCATCATTTTTGAGGATTTGAAAAAAATGACGAAATGACAAAAACGATGGGTTATAGCCCATGTTTTTTGAATTTTTGAAAAAAAAAGTTAGCCTCGTTTCTCATCATTTTGGACCGTGGGCTATAGCCCATATCGTACGGCATACTATAGCGCGCAGTTTTTCATCATTTTTGAGGATTTGAAAAAAATGACGAAATGACAAAAACGATGGGTTATAGCCCATGTTTTTTGAAATTTTGGAAAAAAAAGTTAGCCTCGTTTCTCATCATTTTGGACCATGGGCTATAGCCCATATCGTACGGCATACTATAGCGCGCCGTTTTTCATCATTTTTGAAGATTTGAAAAAAATGACGAAATGACAAAAACGAAAGGTTATAGCCCATGTTTTTTGAAATTTTGAAAAAAAAAGTTAGCCTCGTTTCTCATCATTTTGGACCGTGGGCTATAGCCCATATCGTACGGCATACTATAGCGCGCCGTTTTTCATCATTTTTGAAGATTTGAAAAAAATGACGAAATGACAAAAACGATGGGTTATAGCCCATGTTTTTTGAAATTTTGAAAAAAAAAGTTAGCCTCGTTTCTCATCATTTTGGACCGTGGGCTATAGCCCATATCGTACGGCATACTATAGCGCGCAGTTTTTCATCATTTTTGAGGATTTGAAAAAAATGACGAAATGACAAAAACGATGGGTTATAGCCCATGTTTTTTGAAATTTTGGAAAAAAAAGTTAGCCTCGTTTCTCATCATTTTGGACCATGGGCTATAGCCCATATCGTACGGCATACTATAGCGCGCCGTTTTTCATCATTTTTGAAGATTTGAAAAAAATGACGAAATGACAAAAACGAAAGGTTATAGCCCATGTTTTTTGAAATTTTGAAAAAAAAAGTTAGCCTCGTTTCTCATCATTTTGGACCGTGGGCTATAGCCCATATCGTACGGCATACTATAGCGCGCAGTTTTTCATCATTTTTGAGGATTTGAAAAAAATTACGAAATGACAAAAACGATGGGTTATAGCCCATGTTTTTTGAAATTTTGAAAAAAAAAGTTAGCCTCGTTTCTCATAATTTTGGACCGTGGGCTATAGCCCATATCGTACGGCATACTATAGCGCGCAGTTTTTCATCATTTTTGAGGATTTGAAAAAAATGACGAAATGACAAAAACGATGGGTTATAGCCCATGTTTTTTGAAATTTTGGAAAAAAAAGTTAGCCTCGTTTCTCATCATTTTGGACCATGGGCTATAGCCCATATCGTACGGCATACTATAGCGCGCCGTTTTTCATCATTTTTGAAGATTTGAAAAAAATGACGAAATGACAAAAACGAAAGGTTATAGCCCATGTTTTTTGAAATTTTGAAAAAAAAAGTTAGCCTCGTTTCTCATCATTTTGGACCGTGGGCTATAGCCCATATCGTACGGCATACTATAGCGCGCCGTTTTTCATCATTTTTGAAGATTTGAAAAAAATGCCGAAATGACAAAAACGATGGGTTATAGCCCATGTTTTTTGAAATTTTGAAAAAAAAAGTTAGCCTCGTTTCTCATCATTTTGGACCGTGGGCTATAGCCCATATCGTACGGCATACTATAGCGCGCAGTTTTTCATCATTTTTGAGGATTTGAAAAAAATGACGAAATGACAAAAACGATGGGTTATAGCCCATGTTTTTTGAAATTTTGAAAAAAAAAGTTAGCCTCGTTTCTCATCATTTTGGACCATGGGCTATAGCCCATATCGTACGGCATACTATAGCGCGCCGTTTTTCATCATTTTTGAAGATTTGAAAAAAATGACGAAATGACAAAAACGAAAGGTTATAGCCCATGTTTTTTGAAATTTTGAAAAAAAAAGTTAGCCTCGTTTCTCATAATTTTGGACCGTGGGCTATAGCCCATATCGTACGGCATACTATAGCGCGCAGTTTTTCATCATTTTTGAGGATTTGAAAAAAATGACGAAATGACAAAAACGATGGGTTATAGCCCATGTTTTTTGAAATTTTGGAAAAAAAAGTTAGCCTCGTTTCTCATCATTTTGGACCATGGGCTATAGCCCATATCGTACGGCATACTATAGCGCGCCGTTTTTCATCATTTTTGAAGATTTGAAAAAAATGACGAAATGACAAAAACGAAAGGTTATAGCCCATGTTTTTTGAAATTTTGAAAAAAAAAGTTAGCCTCGTTTCTCATCATTTTGGACCGTGGGCTATAGCCCATATCGTACGGCATACTATAGCGCGCAGTTTTTCATCATTTTTGAGGATTTGAAAAAAATGACGAAATGACAAAAACGATGGGTTATAGCCCATGTTTTTTGAAATTTTGAAAAAAAAAGTTAGCCTCGTTTCTCATAATTTTGGACCGTGGGCTATAGCCCATATCGTACGGCATACTATAGCGCGCAGTTTTTCATCATTTTTGAGGATTTGAAAAAAATGACGAAATGACAAAAACGATGGGTTATAGCCCATGTTTTTTGAAATTTTGGAAAAAAAAGTTAGCCTCGTTTCTCATCATTTTGGACCATGGGCTATAGCCCATATCGTACGGCATACTATAGCGCGCCGTTTTTCATCATTTTTGAAGATTTGAAAAAAATGACGAAATGACAAAAACGAAAGGTTATAGCCCATGTTTTTTGAAATTTTGAAAAAAAAAGTTAGCCTCGTTTCTCATCATTTTGGACCGTGGGCTATAGCCCATATCGTACGGCATACTATAGCGCGCCGTTTTTCATCATTTTTGAAGATTTGAAAAAAATGACGAAATGACAAAAACGATGGGTTATAGCCCATGTTTTTTGAAATTTTGAAAAAAAAAGTTAGCCTCGTTTCTCATCATTTTGGACCGTGGGCTATAGCCCATATCGTACGGCATACTATAGCGCGCAGTTTTTCATCATTTTTGAGGATTTGAAAAAAATGACGAAATGACAAAAACGATGGGTTATAGCCCATGTTTTTTGAAATTTTGAAAAAAAAAGTTAGCCTCGTTTCTCATCATTTTGGACCGTGGGCTATAGCCCATATCGTACGGCATACTATAGCGCGCAGTTTTTCATCATTTTTGAAGATTTGAAAAAAATGACGAAATGACAAAAACGAAAGGTTATAGCCCATGTTTTTTGAAATTTTGAAAAAAAAAGTTAGCCTCGTTTCTCATCATTTTGGACCGTGGGCTATAGCCCATATCGTACGGCATACTATAGCGCGCAGTTTTTCATCATTTTTGAGGATTTGAAAAAAATGACGAAATGACAAAAACGATGGGTTATAGCCCATGTTTTTTGAAATTTTGGAAAAAAAAGTTAGCCTCGTTTCTCATCATTTTGGACCATGGGCTATAGCCCATATCGTACGGCATACTATAGCGCGCCGTTTTTCATCATTTTTGAAGATTTGAAAAAAATGACGAAATGACAAAAACGAAAGGTTATAGCCCATGTTTTTTGAAATTTTGAAAAAAAAAGTTAGCCTCGTTTCTCATAATTTTGGACCGTGGGCTATAGCCCATATCGTACGGCATACTATAGCGCGCAGTTTTTCATCATTTTTGAGGATTTGAAAAAAATGACGAAATGACAAAAACGATGGGTTATAGCCCATGTTTTTTGAAATTTTGAAAAAAAAAGTTAGCCTCGTTTCTCATCATTTTGGACCATGGGCTATAGCCCATATCGTACGGCATACTATAGCGCGCCGTTTTTCATCATTTTTGAAGATTTGAAAAAAATGATGAAATGACAAAAACGAAAGGTTATAGCCCATGTTTTATGAAATTTTGAAAAAAAAAGTTAGCCTTGTTTCTCATCATTTTGGACCGTGGGCTATAGCCCATATCGTACGGCATACTATAGCGCGCAGTTTTTCATCATTTTTGAGGATTTGAAAAAAATGACGAAATGACAAAAACGATGGGTTATAGCCCATGTTTTTTGAAATTTTGAAAAAAAAAGTTAGCCTCGTTTCTCATCATTTTGGACCATGGGCTATAGCCCATATCGTACGGCATACTATAGCGCGCCGTTTTTCATCATTTTTGAAGATTTGAAAAAAATGACGAAATGACAAAAACGAAAGGTTATAGCCCATGTTTTTTGAAATTTTGAAAAAAAAAGTTAGCCTCGTTTCTCATAATTTTGGACCGTGGGCTATAGCCCATATCGTACGGCATACTATAGCGCGCAGTTTTTCATCATTTTTGAGGATTTGAAAAAAATGACGAAATGACAAAAACGATGGGTTATAGCCCATGTTTTTTGAAATTTTGGAAAAAAAAGTTAGCCTCGTTTCTCATCATTTTGGACCATGGGCTATAGCCCATATCGTACGGCATACTATAGCGCGCCGTTTTTCATCATTTTTGAAGATTTGAAAAAAATGACGAAATGACAAAAACGAAAGGTTATAGCCCATGTTTTTTGAAATTTTGAAAAAAAAAGTTAGCCTCGTTTCTCATCATTTTGGACCGTGGGCTATAGCCCATATCGTACGGCATACTATAGCGCGCCGTTTTTCATCATTTTTGAAGATTTGAAAAAAATGACGAAATGACAAAAACGATGGGTTATAGCCCATGTTTTTTGAAATTTTGAAAAAAAAAGTTAGCCTCGTTTCTCATAATTTTGGACCGTGGGCTATAGCCCATATCGTACGGCATACTATAGCGCGCAGTTTTTCATCATTTTTGAGGATTTGAAAAAAATGACGAAATGACAAAAACGATGGGTTATAGCCCATGTTTTTTGAAATTTTGGAAAAAAAAGTTAGCCTCGTTTCTCATCATTTTGGACCATGGGCTATAGCCCATATCGTACGGCATACTATAGCGCGCCGTTTTTCATCATTTTTGAAGATTTGAAAAAAATGACGAAATGACAAAAACGAAAGGTTATAGCCCATGTTTTTTGAAATTTTGAAAAAAAAAGTTAGCCTCGTTTCTCATAATTTTGGACCGTGGGCTATAGCCCATATCGTACGGCATATTATAGCGCGCCGTTTTTCATCATTTTTGAAGATTTGAAAAAAATGACGAAATGACAAAAACGAAAGGTTATAGCCCATGTTTTTTGAAATTTTGAAAAAAAAAGTTAGCCTTGTTTCTCATCATTTTGGACCGTGGGCTATAGCCCATATCGTACGGCATACTATAGCGCGCCGTTTTTCATCATTTTTGAAGATTTGAAAAAAATGACGAAATGACAAAAACGATGGGTTATAGCCCATGTTTTTTGAAATTTTGAAAAAAAAAGTTAGCCTCGTTTCTCATCATTTTGGACCGTGGGCTATAGCCCATATCGTACGGCATACTATAGCGCGCAGTTTTTCATCATTTTTGAGGATTTGAAAAAAATGACGAAATGACAAAAACGAAAGGTTATAGCCCATGTTTTTTGAAATTTTGAAAAAAAAAGTTAGCCTCATTTCTCATCATTTTGGACCGTGGGCTATAGCCCATATCGTACGGCATACTATAGCGCGCCGTTTTTCATCATTTTTGAAGATTTGAAAAAAATGACGAAATGACAAAAACGAAAGGTTATAGCCCATGTTTTTTGAAATTTTGAAAAAAAAAGTTAGCCTCGTTTCTCATAATTTTGGACCGTGGGCTATAGCCCATATCGTACGGCATATTATAGCGCGCCGTTTTTCATCATTTTTGAAGATTTGAAAAAAATGACGAAATGACAAAAACGAAAGGTTATAGCCCATGTTTTTTGAAATTTTGAAAAAAAAAGTTAGCCTTGTTTCTCATCATTTTGGACCGTGGGCTATAGCCCATATCGTACGGCATACTATAGCGCGCCGTTTTTCATCATTTTTGAAGATTTGAAAAAAATGACGAAATGACAAAAACGATGGGTTATAGCCCATGTTTTTTGAAATTTTGAAAAAAAAAGTTAGCCTCGTTTCTCATCATTTTGGACCGTGGGCTATAGCCCATATCGTACGGCATACTATAGCGCGCAGTTTTTCATCATTTTTGAGGATTTGAAAAAAATGACGAAATGACAAAAACGAAAGGTTATAGCCCATGTTTTTTGAAATTTTGAAAAAAAAAGTTAGCCTCGTTTCTCATCATTTTGGACCGTGGGCTATAGCCCATATCGTACGGCATACTATAGCGCGCCGTTTTTCATCATTTTTGAAGATTTGAAAAAAATGACGAAATGACAAAAACGAAAGGTTATAGCCCATGTTTTTTGAAATTTTGAAAAAAAAAGTTAGCCTCGTTTCTCATCATTTCGGACCGTGGGCTATAGCCCATATCGTACGGCATACTATAGCGCGCCGTTTTTCATCATTTTTGAAGATTTGAAAAAAATGACGAAATGACAAAAACGATGGGTTATAGCCCATGTTTTTTGAAAATTTGAAAAAAAAAGTTAGCCTCGTTTCTCATCATTTTGGACCATGGGCTATAGCCCATATCGTACGGCATACTATAGCGCGCCGTTTTTCATCATTTTTGAAGATTTGAAAAAAATTACGAAATGACAAAAACGATGGGTTATAGCCCATGTTTTTTGAAAAAAAAAAAAAAAAAGTTAGCCTCGTTTCTCATCATTTTGGACCGTGGGCTATAGCCCATATCGTACGGCATACTATAGCGCGCCGTTTTTCATCATTTTTGAAGATTTGAAAAAAATGACGAAATGACAAAAACGATGGGTTATAGCCCATGTTTTTTGAAATTTTGAAAAAAAAAGTTAGCCTCGTTTCTCATCATTTTGGACCGTGGGCTATAGCCCATATCGTACGGCATACTATAGCGCGCCGTTTTTCATCATTTTTGAAGATTTGAAAAAAATGACGAAATGACAAAAACGATGGGTTATAGCCCATGTTTTTTGAAATTTTGAAAAAAAAAGTTAGCCTCGTTTCTCATCATTTTGGACCGTGGGCTATAGCCCATATCGTACGGCATACTATAGCGCGCAGTTTTTCATCATTTTTGAGGATTTGAAAAAAATGACGAAATGACAAAAACGATGGGTTATAGCCCATGTTTTTTGAAATTTTGGAAAAAAAAGTTAGCCTCGTTTCTCATCATTTTGGACCATGGGCTATAGCCCATATCGTACGGCATACTATAGCGCGCCGTTTTTCATCATTTTTGAAGATTTGAAAAAAATGACGAAATGACAAAAACGAAAGGTTATAGCCCATGTTTTTTGAAATTTTGAAAAAAAAAGTTAGCCTCGTTTCTCATCATTTTGGACCGTGGGCTATAGCCCATATCGTACGGCATACTATAGCACGCCGTTTTTCATCATTTTTGAAGATTTGAAAAAAATGCCGAAATGACAAAAACGATGGGTTATAGCCCATGTTTTTTGAAATTTTGAAAAAAAAAGTTAGCCTCGTTTCTCATCATTTTGGACCGTGGGCTATAGCCCATATCGTACGGCATACTATAGCGCGCAGTTTTTCATCATTTTTGAGGATTTGAAAAAAATGACGAAATGACAAAAACGATGGGTTATAGCCCATGTTTTTTGAAATTTTGAAAAAAAAAGTTAGCCTCGTTTCTCATCATTTTGGACCATGGGCTATAGCCCATATCGTACGGCATACTATAGCGCGCCGTTTTTCATCATTTTTGAAGATTTGAAAAAAATGACGAAATGACAAAAACGAAAGGTTATAGCCCATGTTTTTTGAAATTTTGAAAAAAAAAGTTAGCCTCGTTTCTCATAATTTTGGACCGTGGGCTATAGCCCATATCGTACGGCATACTATAGCGCGCAGTTTTTCATCATTTTTGAGGATTTGAAAAAAATGACGAAATGACAAAAACGATGGGTTATAGCCCATGTTTTTTGAAATTTTGGAAAAAAAAGTTAGCCTCGTTTCTCATCATTTTGGACCATGGGCTATAGCCCATATCGTACGGCATACTATAGCGCGCCGTTTTTCATCATTTTTGAAGATTTGAAAAAAATGACAAAATGACAAAAACGAAAGGTTATAGCCCATGTTTTTTGAAATTTTGAAAAAAAAAGTTAGCCTCGTTTCTCATCATTTTGGACCGTGGGCTATAGCCCATATCGTACGGCATACTATAGCGCGCAGTTTTTCATCATTTTTGAGGATTTGAAAAAAATGACGAAATGACAAAAACGATGGGTTATAGCCCATGTTTTTTGAAATTTTGAAAAAAAAAGTTAGCCTCGTTTCTCATAATTTTGGACCGTGGGCTATAGCCCATATCGTACGGCATACTATAGCGCGCAGTTTTTCATCATTTTTGAGGATTTGAAAAAAATGACGAAATGACAAAAACGATGGGTTATAGCCCATGTTTTTTGAAATTTTGGAAAAAAAAGTTAGCCTCGTTTCTCATCATTTTGGACCATGGGCTATAGCCCATATCGTACGGCATACTATAGCGCGCCGTTTTTCATCATTTTTGAAGATTTGAAAAAAATGACGAAATGACAAAAACGAAAGGTTATAGCCCATGTTTTTTGAAATTTTGAAAAAAAAAGTTAGCCTCGTTTCTCATCATTTTGGACCGTGGGCTATAGCCCATATCGTACGGCATACTATAGCGCGCCGTTTTTCATCATTTTTGAAGATTTGAAAAAAATGACGAAATGACAAAAACGATGGGTTATAGCCCATGTTTTTTGAAATTTTGAAAAAAAAAGTTAGCCTCGTTTCTCATCATTTTGGACCGTGGGCTATAGCCCATATCGTACGGCATACTATAGCGCGCAGTTTTTCATCATTTTTGAGGATTTGAAAAAAATGACGAAATGACAAAAACGATGGGTTATAGCCCATGTTTTTTGAAATTTTGGAAAAAAAAGTTAGCCTCGTTTCTCATCATTTTGGACCATGGGCTATAGCCCATATCGTACGGCATACTATAGCGCGCCGTTTTTCATCATTTTTGAAGATTTGAAAAAAATGACGAAATGACAAAAACGAAAGGTTATAGCCCATGTTTTTTGAAATTTTGAAAAAAAAAGTTAGCCTCGTTTCTCATCATTTTGGACCGTGGGCTATAGCCCATATCGTACGGCATACTATAGCGCGCAGTTTTTCATCATTTTTGAGGATTTGAAAAAAATGACGAAATGACAAAAACGATGGGTTATAGCCCATGTTTTTTGAAATTTTGGAAAAAAAAGTTAGCCTCGTTTCTCATCATTTTGGACCATGGGCTATAGCCCATATCGTACGGCATACTATAGCGCGCCGTTTTTCATCATTTTTGAAGATTTGAAAAAAATGACGAAATGACAAAAACGAAAGGTTATAGCCCATGTTTTTTGAAATTTTGAAAAAAAAAGTTAGCCTCGTTTCTCATAATTTTGGACCGTGGGCTATAGCCCATATCGTACGGCATACTATAGCGCGCAGTTTTTCATCATTTTTGAGGATTTGAAAAAAATGACGAAATGACAAAAACGATGGGTTATAGCCCATGTTTTTTGAAATTTTGAAAAAAAAAGTTAGCCTCGTTTCTCATCATTTTGGACCATGGGCTATAGCCCATATCGTACGGCATACTATAGCGCGCCGTTTTTCATCATTTTTGAAGATTTGAAAAAAATGACGAAATGACAAAAACGAAAGGTTATAGCCCATGTTTTTTGAAATTTTGAAAAAAAAAGTTAGCCTCGTTTCTCATAATTTTGGACCGTGGGCTATAGCCCATATCGTACGGCATATTATAGCGCGCCGTTTTTCATCATTTTTGAAGATTTGAAAAAAATGACGAAATGACAAAAACGAAAGGTTATAGCCCATGTTTTTTGAAATTTTGAAAAAAAAAGTTAGCCTTGTTTCTCATCATTTTGGACCGTGGGCTATAGCCCATATCGTACGGCATACTATAGCGCGCCGTTTTTCATCATTTTTGAAGATTTGAAAAAAATGACGAAATGACAAAAACGAAAGGTTATAGCCCATGTTTTTTGAAATTTTGAAAAAAAAAGTTAGCCTCGTTTCTCATCATTTTGGACCATGGGCTATAGCCCATATCGTACGGCATACTATAGCGCGCCGTTTTTCATCATTTTTGAAGATTTGAAAAAAATGACGAAATGACAAAAACGAAAGGTTATAGCCCATGTTTTTTGAAATTTTGAAAAAAAAAGTTAGCCTCGTTTCTCATCATTTTGGACCGTGGGCTATAGCCCATATCGTACGGCATACTATAGCGCGCCGTTTTTCATCATTTTTGAAGATTTGAAAAAAATGACGAAATGACAAAAACGATGGGTTATAGCCCATGTTTTTTGAAATTTTGAAAAAAAAAGTTAGCCTCGTTTCTCATCATTTTGGACCGTGGGCTATAGCCCATATCGTACGGCATACTATAGCGCGCAGTTTTTCATCATTTTTGAGGATTTGAAAAAAATGACGAAATGACAAAAACGATGGGTTATAGCCCATGTTTTTTGAAATTTTGAAAAAAAAAGTTAGCCTCGTTTCTCATCATTTTGGACCGTGGGCTATAGCCCATATCGTACGGCATACTATAGCGCGCAGTTTTTCATCATTTTTGAGGATTTGAAAAAAATGACGAAATGACAAAAACGATGGGTTATAGCCCATGTTTTTTGAAATTTTGGAAAAAAAAGTTAGCCTCGTTTCTCATCATTTTGGACCATGGGCTATAGCCCATATCGTACGGCATACTATAGCGCGCCGTTTTTCATCATTTTTGAAGATTTGAAAAAAATGATGAAATGACAAAAACGAAAGGTTATAGCCCATGTTTTATGAAATTTTGAAAAAAAAAGTTAGCCTCGTTTCTCATCATTTTGGACCGTGGGCTATAGCCCATATCGTACGGCATACTATAGCGCGCAGTTTTTCATCATTTTTGAGGATTTGAAAAAAATGACGAAATGACAAAAACGATGGGTTATAGCCCATGTTTTTTGAAATTTTGAAAAAAAAAGTTAGCCTCGTTTCTCATCATTTTGGACCATGGGCTATAGCCCATATCGTACGGCATACTATAGCGCGCCGTTTTTCATCATTTTTGAAGATTTGAAAAAAATGACGAAATGACAAAAACGAAAGGTTATAGCCCATGTTTTTTGAAATTTTGAAAAAAAAAGTTAGCCTCGTTTCTCATAATTTTGGACCGTGGGCTATAGCCCATATCGTACGGCATACTATAGCGCGCAGTTTTTCATCATTTTTGAGGATTTGAAAAAAATGACGAAATGACAAAAACGATGGGTTATAGCCCATGTTTTTTGAAATTTTGGAAAAAAAAGTTAGCCTCGTTTCTCATCATTTTGGACCATGGGCTATAGCCCATATCGTACGGCATACTATAGCGCGCCGTTTTTCATCATTTTTGAAGATTTGAAAAAAATGACGAAATGACAAAAACGAAAGGTTATAGCCCATGTTTTTTGAAATTTTGAAAAAAAAAGTTAGCCTCGTTTCTCATCATTTTGGACCGTGGGCTATAGCCCATATCGTACGGCATACTATAGCGCGCCGTTTTTCATCATTTTTGAAGATTTGAAAAAAATGACGAAATGACAAAAACGATGGGTTATAGCCCATGTTTTTTGAAATTTTGAAAAAAAAAGTTAGCCTCGTTTCTCATAATTTTGGACCGTGGGCTATAGCCCATATCGTACGGCATACTATAGCGCGCAGTTTTTCATCATTTTTGAGGATTTGAAAAAAATGACGAAATGACAAAAACGATGGGTTATAGCCCATGTTTTTTGAAATTTTGGAAAAAAAAGTTAGCCTCGTTTCTCATCATTTTGGACCATGGGCTATAGCCCATATCGTACGGCATACTATAGCGCGCCGTTTTTCATCATTTTTGAAGATTTGAAAAAAATGACGAAATGACAAAAACGAAAGGTTATAGCCCATGTTTTTTGAAATTTTGAAAAAAAAAGTTAGCCTCGTTTCTCATAATTTTGGACCGTGGGCTATAGCCCATATCGTACGGCATATTATAGCGCGCCGTTTTTCATCATTTTTGAAGATTTGAAAAAAATGACGAAATGACAAAAACGAAAGGTTATAGCCCATGTTTTTTGAAATTTTGAAAAAAAAAGTTAGCCTTGTTTCTCATCATTTTGGACCGTGGGCTATAGCCCATATCGTACGGCATACTATAGCGCGCCGTTTTTCATCATTTTTGAAGATTTGAAAAAAATGACGAAATGACAAAAACGATGGGTTATAGCCCATGTTTTTTGAAATTTTGAAAAAAAAAGTTAGCCTCGTTTCTCATCATTTTGGACCGTGGGCTATAGCCCATATCGTACGGCATACTATAGCGCGCAGTTTTTCATCATTTTTGAGGATTTGAAAAAAATGACGAAATGACAAAAACGAAAGGTTATAGCCCATGTTTTTTGAAATTTTGAAAAAAAAAGTTAGCCTCATTTCTCATCATTTTGGACCGTGGGCTATAGCCCATATCGTACGGCATACTATAGCGCGCCGTTTTTCATCATTTTTGAAGATTTGAAAAAAATGACGAAATGACAAAAACGAAAGGTTATAGCCCATGTTTTTTGAAATTTTGAAAAAAAAAGTTAGCCTCGTTTCTCATAATTTTGGACCGTGGGCTATAGCCCATATCGTACGGCATATTATAGCGCGCCGTTTTTCATCATTTTTGAAGATTTGAAAAAAATGACGAAATGACAAAAACGAAAGGTTATAGCCCATGTTTTTTGAAATTTTGAAAAAAAAAGTTAGCCTTGTTTCTCATCATTTTGGACCGTGGGCTATAGCCCATATCGTACGGCATACTATAGCGCGCCGTTTTTCATCATTTTTGAAGATTTGAAAAAAATGACGAAATGACAAAAACGATGGGTTATAGCCCATGTTTTTTGAAATTTTGAAAAAAAAAGTTAGCCTCGTTTCTCATCATTTTGGACCGTGGGCTATAGCCCATATCGTACGGCATACTATAGCGCGCAGTTTTTCATCATTTTTGAGGATTTGAAAAAAATGACGAAATGACAAAAACGAAAGGTTATAGCCCATGTTTTTTGAAATTTTGAAAAAAAAAGTTAGCCTCGTTTCTCATCATTTTGGACCGTGGGCTATAGCCCATATCGTACGGCATACTATAGCGCGCCGTTTTTCATCATTTTTGAAGATTTGAAAAAAATGACGAAATGACAAAAACGAAAGGTTATAGCCCATGTTTTTTGAAATTTTGAAAAAAAAAGTTAGCCTCGTTTCTCATCATTTCGGACCGTGGGCTATAGCCCATATCGTACGGCATACTATAGCGCGCCGTTTTTCATCATTTTTGAAGATTTGAAAAAAATGACGAAATGACAAAAACGATGGGTTATAGCCCATGTTTTTTGAAAATTTGAAAAAAAAAGTTAGCCTCGTTTCTCATCATTTTGGACCATGGGCTATAGCCCATATCGTACGGCATACTATAGCGCGCCGTTTTTCATCATTTTTGAAGATTTGAAAAAAATTACGAAATGACAAAAACGATGGGTTATAGCCCATGTTTTTTGAAAAAAAAAAAAAAAAAGTTAGCCTCGTTTCTCATCATTTTGGACCGTGGGCTATAGCCCATATCGTACGGCATACTATAGCGCGCCGTTTTTCATCATTTTTGAAGATTTGAAAAAAATGACGAAATGACAAAAACGATGGGTTATAGCCCATGTTTTTTGAAATTTTGAAAAAAAAAGTTAGCCTCGTTTCTCATCATTTTGGACCGTGGGCTATAGCCCATATCGTACGGCATACTATAGCGCGCAGTTTTTCATCATTTTTGAGGATTTGAAAAAAATGACGAAATGACAAAAACGATGGGTTATAGCCCATGTTTTTTGAAATTTTGGAAAAAAAAGTTAGCCTCGTTTCTCATCATTTTGGACCATGGGCTATAGCCCATATCGTACGGCATACTATAGCGCGCCGTTTTTCATCATTTTTGAAGATTTGAAAAAAATGACGAAATGACAAAAACGAAAGGTTATAGCCCATGTTTTTTGAAATTTTGAAAAAAAAAGTTAGCCTCGTTTCTCATCATTTTGGACCGTGGGCTATAGCCCATATCGTACGGCATACTATAGCGCGCAGTTTTTCATCATTTTTGAGGATTTGAAAAAAATGACGAAATGACAAAAACGATGGGTTATAGCCCATGTTTTTTGAAATTTTGGAAAAAAAAGTTAGCCTCGTTTCTCATCATTTTGGACCGTGGGCTATAGCCCATATCGTACGGCATACTATAGCGCGCAGTTTTTCATCATTTTTGAGGATTTGAAAAAAATGACGAAATGACAAAAACGATGGGTTATAGCCCATGTTTTTTGAAATTTTGAAAAAAAAAGTTAGCCTCGTTTCTCATCATTTTGGACCATGGGCTATAGCCCATATCGTACGGCATACTATAGCGCGCCGTTTTTCATCATTTTTGAAGATTTGAAAAAAATGACGAAATGACAAAAACGAAAGGTTATAGCCCATGTTTTTTGAAATTTTGAAAAAAAAAGTTAGCCTCGTTTCTCATAATTTTGGACCGTGGGCTATAGCCCATATCGTACGGCATACTATAGCGCGCAGTTTTTCATCATTTTTGAGGATTTGAAAAAAATGACGAAATGACAAAAACGATGGGTTATAGCCCATGTTTTTTGAAATTTTGGAAAAAAAAGTTAGCCTCGTTTCTCATCATTTTGGACCATGGGCTATAGCCCATATCGTACGGCATACTATAGCGCGCCGTTTTTCATCATTTTTGAAGATTTGAAAAAAATGACAAAATGACAAAAACGAAAGGTTATAGCCCATGTTTTTTGAAATTTTGAAAAAAAAAGTTAGCCTCGTTTCTCATCATTTTGGACCGTGGGCTATAGCCCATATCGTACGGCATACTATAGCGCGCAGTTTTTCATCATTTTTGAGGATTTGAAAAAAATGACGAAATGACAAAAACGATGGGTTATAGCCCATGTTTTTTGAAATTTTGAAAAAAAAAGTTAGCCTCGTTTCTCATCATTTTGGACCATGGGCTATAGCCCATATCGTACGGCATACTATAGCGCGCCGTTTTTCATCATTTTTGAAGATTTGAAAAAAATGACGAAATGACAAAAACGAAAGGTTATAGCCCATGTTTTTTGAAATTTTGAAAAAAAAAGTTAGCCTCGTTTCTCATCATTTTGGACCGTGGGCTATAGCCCATATCGTACGGCATACTATAGCGCGCAGTTTTTCATCATTTTTGAGGATTTGAAAAAAATGACGAAATGACAAAAACGATGGGTTATAGCCCATGTTTTTTGAAATTTTGAAAAAAAAAGTTAGCCTCGTTTCTCATCATTTTGGACCATGGGCTATAGCCCATATCGTACGGCATACTATAGCGCGCCGTTTTTCATCATTTTTGAAGATTTGAAAAAAATGACGAAATGACAAAAACGAAAGGTTATAGCCCATGTTTTTTGAAATTTTGAAAAAAAAAGTTAGCCTCGTTTCTCATCATTTTGGACCGTGGGCTATAGCCCATATCGTACGGCATACTATAGCGCGCCGTTTTCATCATTTTTGAAGATTTGAAAAAAATGACGAAATGACAAAAACGATGGGTTATAGCCCATGTTTTTTGAAATTTTGAAAAAAAAAGTTAGCCTCGTTTCTCATCATTTTGGACCGTGTTCTATAGCCCATATCGTACGGCATACTATAGCGCGCAGTTTTTCATCATTTTTGAGGATTTGAAAAAAATGACGAAATGACAAAAACGATGGGTTATAGCCCATGTTTTTTGAAATTTTGAAAAAAAAAGTTAGCCTCGTTTCTCATCATTTTGGACCATGGGCTATAGCCCATATCGTACGGCATACTATAGCGCGCCGTTTTTCATCATTTTTGAAGATTTGAAAAAAATGACGAAATGACAAAAACGAAAGGTTATAGCCCATGTTTTTTGAAATTTTGAAAAAAAAAGTTAGCCTCGTTTCTCATAATTTTGGACCGTGGGCTATAGCCCATATCGTACGGCATATTATAGCGCGCCGTTTTTCATCATTTTTGAAGATTTGAAAAAAATGACGAAATGACAAAAACGAAAGGTTATAGCCCATGTTTTTTGAAATTTTGAAAAAAAAAGTTAGCCTTGTTTCTCATCATTTTGGACCGTGGGCTATAGCCCATATCGTACGGCATACTATAGCGCGCCGTTTTTCATCATTTTTGAAGATTTGAAAAAAATGACGAAATGACAAAAACGATGGGTTATAGCCCATGTTTTTTGAAATTTTGAAAAAAAAAGTTAGCCTCGTTTCTCATCATTTTGGACCGTGGGCTATAGCCCATATCGTACGGCATACTATAGCGCGCAGTTTTTCATCATTTTTGAGGATTTGAAAAAAATGACGAAATGACAAAAACGAAAGGTTATAGCCCATGTTTTTTGAAATTTTGAAAAAAAAAGTTAGCCTCGTTTCTCATCATTTTGGACCGTGGGCTATAGCCCATATCGTACGGCATACTATAGCGCGCCGTTTTTCATCATTTTTGAAGATTTGAAAAAAATGACGAAATGACAAAAACGAAAGGTTATAGCCCATGTTTTTTGAAATTTTGAAAAAAAAAGTTAGCCTCGTTTCTCATCATTTTGGACCGTGGGCTATAGCCCATATCGTACGGCATACTATAGCGCGCCGTTTTTCATCATTTTTGAAGATTTGAAAAAAATGACGAAATGACAAAAACGATGGGTTATAGCCCATGTTTTTTGAAATTAAAAAAAAAAAAGTTAGCCTCGTTTCTCATCATTTTGGACCGTGGGCTATAGCCCATATCGTACGGCATACTATAGCGCGCCGTTTTTCATCATTTTTGAAGATTTGAAAAAAATGACGAAATGACAAAAACGATGGGTTATAGCCCATGTTTTTTGAAATTTTGAAAAAAGAAGTTAGCCTCGTTTCTCATCATTTTGGACCGTGGGCTATAGCCCATATCGTACGGCATACTATAGCGCGCAGTTTTTCATCATTTTTGAGGATTTGAAAAAAATGACGAAATGACAAAAACGAAAGGTTATAGCCCATGTTTTTTGAAATTTTGAAAAAAAAAGTTAGCCTCGTTTCTCATAATTTTGGACCGTGTTCTATAGCCCATATCGTACGGCATACTATAGCGCGCCGTTTTTCATCATTTTTGAAGATTTGAAAAAAATGACGAAATGACAAAAACGAAAGGTTATAGCCCATGTTTTTTGAAATTTTGAAAAAAAAAGTTAGCCTCGTTTCTCATAATTTTGGACCGTGGGCTATAGCCCATATCGTACGGCATACTATAGCGCGCCGTTTTTCATCATTTTTGAAGATTTGAAAAAAATGACGAAATGACAAAAACGAAAGGTTATAGCCCATGTTTTTTGAAATTTTGAAAAAAAAAGTTAGCCTCGTTTCTCATCATTTTGGACCGTGGGCTATAGCCCATATCGTACGGCATACTATAGCGCGCCGTTTTTCATCATTTTTGAGGATTTGAAAAAAATGACGAAATGACAAAAACGATGGGTTATAGCCCATGTTTTTTGAAATTTTGAAAAAAAAAGTTAGCCTCGTTTCTCATCATTTTGGACCATGGGCTATAGCCCATATCGTACGGCATACTATAGCGCGCCGTTTTTCATCATTTTTGAAGATTTGAAAAAAATGACGAAATGACAAAAACGAAAGGTTATAGCCCATGTTTTTTGAAATTTTGAAAAAAAAAGTTAGCCTCGTTTCTCATAATTTTGGACCGTGGGCTATAGCCCATATCGTACGGCATACTATAGCGCGCCGTTTTTCATCATTTTTGAAGATTTGAAAAAAATGACGAAATGACAAAAACGATGGGTTATAGCCCATGTTTTTTGAAATTTTGAAAAAAAAAGTTAGCCTCGTTTCTCATCATTTTGGACCGTGGGCTATAGCCCATATCGTACGGCATACTATAGCGCGCCGTTTTTCATCATTTTTGAAGATTTGAAAAAAATGACGAAATGACAAAAACGAAAGGTTATAGCCCATGTTTTTTGAAATTTTGAAAAAAAAAGTTAGCCTCGTTTCTCATCATTTTGGACCGTGGGCTATAGCCCATATCGTACGGCATACTATAGCGCGCCGTTTTTCATCATTTTTGAAGATTTGAAAAAAATGACGAAATGACAAAAACGAAAGGTTATAGCCCATGTTTTTTGAAATTTTGAAAAAAAAAGTTAGCCTCGTTTCTCATCATTTTGGACCGTGGGCTATAGCCCATATCGTACGGCATACTATAGCGCGCCGTTTTTCATCATTTTTGAAGATTTGAAAAAAATGACGAAATGACAAAAACGATGGGTTATAGCCCATGTTTTTTGAAATTTTGGAAAAAAAAGTTAGCCTCGTTTCTCATCATTTTGGACCATGGGCTATAGCCCATATCGTACGGCATACTATAGCGCGCTGTTTTTCATCATTTTTGAAGATTTGAAAAAAATGACGAAATGACAAAAACGAAAGGTTATAGCCCATGTTTTTTGAAATTTTGAAAAAAAAAAGTAGCCTCGTTTCTCATCATTTTGGACCGTGGGCTATAGCCCATATCGTACGGCATACTATAGCGCGCCGTTTTTCATCATTTTTGAAGATTTGAAAAAAATGACGAAATGACAAAAACGAAAGGTTATAGCCCATGTTTTTTGAAATTTAAAAAAAAAAAGTTAGCCTCGTTTCTCATCATTTTGGACTGTGGGCTATAGCCCATATCGTACGGCATACTATAGCGCGCCGTTTTTCATTATTTTTGAAGATTTGAAAAAAATGACGAAATGACAAAAACGAAAGGTTATAGCCCATGTTTTTTGAAATTTTGAAAAAAAAAAATAGCCTCGTTTCTCATCATTTTGGACCGTGGGCTATAGCCCATATCGTACGGCATACTATAGCGCGCCGTTTTTCATCATTTTTGAAGATTTGAAAAAAATGACGAAATGACAAAAACGAAAGGTTATAGCCCATGTTTTTTGAAATTTTGAAAAAAAAAGTTAGCCTCGTTTCTCATCATTTTGGACCGTGGGCTATAGCCCATATCGTACGGCATACTATAGCGCGCCGTTTTTCATCATTTTTGAAGATTTGAAAAAAATGACGAAATGACAAAAACGATGGGTTATAGCCCATGTTTTTTGAAATTTTGAAAAAAAAAGTTAGCCTCGTTTCTCATCATTTTGGACCATGGGCTATAGCCCATATCGTACGGCATATTATAGCGCGCTGTTTTTCATCATTTTTGAAGATTTGAAAAAAATGACGAAATGACAAAAACGAAAGGTTATAGCCCATGTTTTTTGAAATTTTGAAAAAAAAAATTAGCCTCGTTTCTCATCATTTTGGACCGTGGGCTATAGCCCATATCGTACGGCATACTATAGCGCGCCGTTTTTTATCATTTTTGAAGATTTGAAAAAAATGACGAAATGACAAAAACGAAAGGTTATAGCCCATGTTTTTTGAAATTTTGAAAAAAAAAGTTAGCCTCGTTTCTCATCATTTTGGACCGTGGGCTATAGCCCATATCGTACGGCATACTATAGCGCGCCGTTTTTCATCATTTTTGAAGATTTGAAAAAAATGACGAAATGACAAAAACGATGGGTTATAGCCCATGTTTTTTGAAATTTTGAAAAAAAAAGTTAGCCTCGTTTCTCATCATTTTGGACCATGGGCTATAGCCCATATCGTACGGCATACTATAGCGCGCTGTTTTTCATCATTTTTGAAGATTTGAAAAAAATGACGAAATGACAAAAACGAAAGGTTATAGCCCATGTTTTTTGAAATTTTGAAAAAAAAAGTTAGCCTCGTTTCTCATCATTTTGGACCGTGGGCTATAGCCCATATCGTACGGCATACTATAGCGCGCCGTTTTTCATCATTTTTGAAGATTTGAAAAAAATGACGAAATGACAAAAACGAAAGGTTATAGCCCATGTTTTTTGAAATTTTGAAAAAAAAAGTTAGCCTCGTTTCTCATCATTTTGGACCGTGGGCTATAGCCCATATCGTACGGCATACTATAGCGCGCCGTTTTTCATCATTTTTGAAGATTTGAAAAAAATGACGAAATGACAAAAACGAAAGGTTATAGCCCATGTTTTTTGAAATTTTGAAAAAAAAAATTTGCCTCGTGTCTCATCATTTTGGACCGTGGGCTATAGCCCATATCGTACGGCATACTATAGCGCGCCGTTTTTCATCATTTTTGAAGATTTGAAAAAAATGACGAAATGACAAAAACGAAAGGTTATAGCCCATGTTTTTTGAAATTTTGAAAAAAAAAGTTAGCCTCGTTTCTCATCATTTTGGACCATGGGCTATAGCCCATATCGTACGGCATATTATAGCGCGCTGTTTTTCATCATTTTTGAAGATTTGAAAAAAATGACGAAATGACAAAAACGAAAGGTTATAGCCCATGTTTTTTGAAATTTTGAAAAAAAAAATTAGCCTCGTTTCTCATCATTTTGGACCGTGGGCTATAGCCCATATCGTACGGCATACTATAGCGCGCCGTTTTTTATCATTTTTGAAGATTTGAAAAAAATGACGAAATGACAAAAACGAAAGGTTATAGCCCATGTTTTTTGAAATTTTGAAAAAAAAAGTTAGCCTCGTTTCTCATCATTTTGGACCGTGGGCTATAGCCCATATCGTACGGCATACTATAGCGCGCCGTTTTTCATCATTTTTGAAGATTTGAAAAAAATGACGAAATGACAAAAACGATGGGTTATAGCCCATGTTTTTTGAAATTTTGAAAAAAAAAGTTAGCCTCGTTTCTCATCATTTTGGACCATGGGCTATAGCCCATATCGTACGGCATACTATAGCGCGCTGTTTTTCATCATTTTTGAAGATTTGAAAAAAATGACGAAATGACAAAAACGAAAGGTTATAGCCCATGTTTTTTGAAATTTTGAAAAAAAAAGTTAGCCTCGTTTCTCATCATTTTGGACCGTGGGCTATAGCCCATATCGTACGGCATACTATAGCGCGCCGTTTTTCATCATTTTTGAAGATTTGAAAAAAATGACGAAATGACAAAAACGAAAGGTTATAGCCCATGTTTTTTGAAATTTTGAAAAAAAAAGTTAGCCTCGTTTCTCATCATTTTGGACCGTGGGCTATAGCCCATATCGTACGGCATACTATAGCGCGCCGTTTTTCATCATTTTTGAAGATTTGAAAAAAATGACGAAATGACAAAAACGAAAGGTTATAGCCCATGTTTTTTGAAATTTTGAAAAAAAAAATTTGCCTCGTGTCTCATCATTTTGGACCGTGGGCTATAGCCCATATCGTACGGCATACTATAGCGCGCCGTTTTTCATCATTTTTGAAGATTTGAAAAAAATGACGAAATGACAAAAACGAAAGGTTATAGCCCATGTTTTTTGAAATTTTGAAAAAAAAAGTTAGCCTCGTTTCTCATCATTTTGGACCATGGGCTATAGCCCATATCGTACGGCATACTATAGCGAACTGTTTTTCATCATTTTTGAAGATTTGAAAAAAATGACGAAATGACAAAAACGAAAGGTTATAGCCCATGTTTTTTGAAATTTTGAAAAAAAAAGTTAGCCTCGTTTCTCATCATTTTGGACCGTGGGCTATAGCCCATATCGTACGGCATACTATAGCGCGCCGTTTTTCATCATTTTTGAAGATTTGAAAAAAATGACGAAATGACAAAAACGAAAGGTTATAGCCCATGTTTTTTGAAATTTTGAAAAAAAAAGTTAGCCTCGTTTCTCATCATTTTGGACCATGGGCTATAGCCCATATCGTACGGCATACTATAGCGCGCCGTTTTTCATCATTTTTGAAGATTTGAAAAAGATGACGAAATGACAAAAACGAAAGGTTATAGCCCATGTTTTTTGAAATTTTGAAAAAAAAAGTTAGCCTCGTTTCTCATCATTTTGGACCGTGGGCTATAGCCCATATCGTACGGCATACTATAGCGCGCCGTTTTTCATCATTTTTGAAGATTTGAAAAAAATGACGAAATGACAAAAACGATGGGTTATAGCCCATGTTTTTTGAAATTTTGAAAAAAAAAGTTAGCCTCGTTTCTCATCATTTTGGACCGTGGGCTATAGCCCATATCGTACGGCATACTATAGCGCGCCGTTTTTTATCATTTTTGAAGATTTGAAAAAAATGACGAAATGACAAAAACGAAAGGTTATAGCCCATGTTTTTTGAAATTTTGAAAAAAAAAGTTAGCCTCGTTTCTCATCATTTTGGACCGTGGGCTATAGCCCATATCGTACGGCATACTATAGCGCGCCGTTTTTCATCATTTTTGAAGATTTGAAAAAAATGACGAAATGACAAAAACGATGGGTTATAGCCCATGTTTTTTGAAATTTTGAAAAAAAAAGTTAGCCTCGTTTCTCATCATTTTGGACCATGGGCTATAGCCCATATCGTACGGCATACTATAGCGCGCTGTTTTTCATCATTTTTGAAGATTTGAAAAAAATGACGAAATGACAAAAACGAAAGGTTATAGCCCATGTTTTTTGAAATTTTGAAAAAAAAAGTTAGCCTCGTTTCTCATCATTTTGGACCGTGGGCTATAGCCCATATCGTACGGCATACTATAGCGCGCCGTTTTTCATCATTTTTGAAGATTTGAAAAAAATGACGAAATGACAAAAACGAAAGGTTATAGCCCATGTTTTTTGAAATTTTGAAAAAAAAAGTTAGCCTCGTTTCTCATCATTTTGGACCGTGGGCTATAGCCCATATCGTACGGCATACTATAGCACGCTGTTTTTCATCATTTTTGAAGATTTGAAAAAAATGACGAAATGACAAAAACGAAAGGTTATAGCCCATGTTTTTTGAAATTTTGAAAAAAAAAATTTGCCTCGTGTCTCATCATTTTGGACCGTGGGCTATAGCCCATATCGTACGGCATACTATAGCGCGCCGTTTTTCATCATTTTTGAAGATTTGAAAAAAATGACGAAATGACAAAAACGAAAGATTATAGCCCATGTTTTTTGAAATTTTGAAAAAAAAGTTAGCCTCGTTTCTCATCATTTTGGACCGTGGGCTATAGCCCATATCGTACGGCATACTATAGCGCGCCGTTTTTCATCATTTTTGAAGATTTGAAAAAAATGACGAAATGACAAAAACGATGGGTTATAGCCCATGTTTTTTGAAATTTTGAAAAAAAAAGTTAGCCTCGTTTCTCATCATTTTGGACCATGGGCTATAGCCCATATCGTACGGCATACTATAGCGAACTGTTTTTCATCATTTTTGAAGATTTGAAAAAAATGACGAAATGACAAAAACGAAAGGTTATAGCCCATGTTTTTTGAAATTTTGAAAAAAAAAGTTAGCCTCGTTTCTCATCATTTTGGACCGTGGGCTATAGCCCATATCGTACGGCATACTATAGCGCGCCGTTTTTCATCATTTTTGAAGATTTGAAAAAAATGACGAAATGACAAAAACGAAAGGTTATAGCCCATGTTTTTTGAAATTTTGAAAAAAAAAGTTAGCCTCGTTTCTCATCATTTTGGACCGTGGGCTATAGCCCATATCGTACGGCATACTATAGCACGCTGTTTTTCATCATTTTTGAAGATTTGAAAAAAATGACGAAATGACAAAAACGAAAGGTTATAGCCCATGTTTTTTGAAATTTTGAAAAAAAAAATTTGCCTCGTGTCTCATCATTTTGGACCGTGGGCTATAGCCCATATCGTACGGCATACTATAGCGCGCCGTTTTTCATCATTTTTGAAGATTTGAAAAAAATGACGAAATGACAAAAACGAAAGATTATAGCCCATGTTTTTTGAAATTTTGAAAAAAAAGTTAGCCTCGTTTCTCATCATTTTGGACCGTGGGCTATAGCCCATATCGTACGGCATACTATAGCGCGCCGTTTTTCATCATTTTTGAAGATTTGAAAAAAATGACGAAATGACAAAAACGATGGGTTATAGCCCATGTTTTTTGAAATTTTGAAAAAAAAAGTTAGCCTCGTTTCTCATCATTTTGGACCATGGGCTATAGCCCATATCGTACGGCATACTATAGCGAACTGTTTTTCATCATTTTTGAAGATTTGAAAAAAATGACGAAATGACAAAAACGAAAGGTTATAGCCCATGTTTTTTGAAATTTTGAAAAAAAAAGTTAGCCTCGTTTCTCATCATTTTGGACCGTGGGCTATAGCCCATATCGTACGGCATACTATAGCGCGCCGTTTTTCATCATTTTTGAAGATTTGAAAAAAATGACGAAATGACAAAAACGAAAGGTTATAGCCCATGTTTTTTGAAATTTTGAAAAAAAAAGTTAGCCTCGTTTCTCATCATTTTGGACCATGGGCTATAGCCCATATCGTACGGCATACTATAGCGCGCCGTTTTTCATCATTTTTGAAGATTTGAAAAAGATGACGAAATGACAAAAACGAAAGGTTATAGCCCATGTTTTTTGAAATTTTGAAAAAAAAAGTTAGCCTCGTTTCTCATCATTTTGGACCGTGGGCTATAGCCCATATCGTACGGCATACTATAGCGCGCCGTTTTTCATCATTTTTGAAGATTTGAAAAAAATGACGAAATGACAAAAACGATGGGTTATAGCCCATGTTTTTTGAAATTTTGAAAAAAAAAGTTAGCCTCGTTTCTCATCATTTTGGACCGTGGGCTATAGCCCATATCGTACGGCATACTATAGCGCGCAGTTTTTCATCATTTTTGAGGATTTGAAAAAAATGACAAAATGACAAAAACGATGGGTTATAGCCCATGTTTTTTGAAATTTTGGAAAAAAAAGTTAGCCTCGTTTCTCATCATTTTGGACCGTGGGCTATAGCCCATATCGTACGGCATACTATAGCGCGCCGTTTTTCATCATTTTTGAAGATTTGAAAAAAATGACGAAATGACAAAAACGATGGGTTATAGCCCATGTTTTTTGAAATTTTGAAAAAAAAAGTTAGCCTCGTTTCTCATCATTTTGGACCGTGGGCTATAGCCCATATCGTACGGCATACTATAGCGCGCAGTTTTTCATCATTTTTGAAGATTTGAAAAAAATGACGAAATGACAAAAACGAAAGGTTATAGCCCATGTTTTTTGAAATTTTGAAAAAAAAAGTTAGCCTCGTTTCTCATAATTTTGGACCGTGGGCTATAGCCCATATCGTACGGCATACTATAGCGCGCAGTTTTTCATCATTTTTGAGGATTTGAAAAAAATGACGAAATGACAAAAACGATGGGTTATAGCCCATGTTTTTTGAAATTTTGGAAAAAAAAGTTAGCCTCGTTTCTCATCATTTTGGACCATGGGCTATAGCCCATATCGTACGGCATACTATAGCGCGCCGTTTTTCATCATTTTTGAAGATTTGAATAAAATGACGAAATGACAAAAACGAAAGGTTATAGCCCATGTTTTTTGAAATTTTGAAAAAAAAAGTTAGCCTCGTTTCTCATCATTTTGGACCGTGGGCTATAGCCCATATCGTACGGCATACTATAGCGCGCAGTTTTTCATCATTTTTGAGGATTTGAAAAAAATGACGAAATGACAAAAACGATGGGTTATAGCCCATGTTTTTTGAAATTTTGAAAAAAAAAGTTAGCCTCGTTTCTCATCATTTTGGACCATGGGCTATAGCCCATATCGTACGGCATACTATAGCGCGCCGTTTTTCATCATTTTTGAAGATTTGAAAAAAATGACGAAATGACAAAAACGAAAGGTTATATCCCATGTTTTTTGAAATTTTGAAAAAAAAAGTTAGCCTCGTTTCTCATAATTTTGGACCGTGGGCTATAGCCCATATCGTACGGCATACTATAGCGCGCAGTTTTTCATCATTTTTGAGGATTTGAAAAAAATGACGAAATGACAAAAACGATGGGTTATAGCCCATGTTTTTTGAAATTTTGGAAAAAAAAGTTAGCCTCGTTTCTCATCATTTTGGACCATGGGCTATAGCCCATATCGTACGGCATACTATAGCGTGCAGTTTTTCATCATTTTTGAGGATTTGAAAAAAATGACGAAATGACAAAAACGATGGGTTATAGCCCATGTTTTTTGAAATTTTGAAAAAAAAAGTTAGCCTCGTTTCTCATCATTTTGGACCGTGGGCTATAGCCCATATCGTACGGCATACTATAGCGCGCCGTTTTTCATCATTTTTGAAGATTTGAAAAAAATGACGAAATGACAAAAACGATGGGTTATAGCCCATGTTTTTTGAAATTTTGAAAAAAAAAGTTAGCCTCGTTTCTCATCATTTTGGACCGTGGGCTATAGCCCATATCGTACGGCATACTATAGCGCGCAGTTTTTCATCATTTTTGAGGATTTGAAAAAAATGACGAAATGACAAAAACGATGGGTTATAGCCCATGTTTTTTGAAATTTTGAAAAAAAAAGTTAGCCTCGTTTCTCATCATTTTGGACCGTGGGCTATAGCCCATATCGTACGGCATACTATAGCGCGCCGTTTTTCATCATTTTTGAAGATTTGAAAAAAATGACGAAATGACAAAAACGATGGGTTATAGCCCATGTTTTTTGAAATTTTGAAAAAAAAAGTTAGCCTCGTTTCTCATCATTTTGGACCATGGGCTATAGCCCATATCGTACGGCATACTATAGCGTGCTGTTTTTCATCATTTTTGAAGATTTGAAAAAGATGACGAAATGACAAAAACGAAAGGTTATAGCCCATGTTTTTTGAAATTTTGAAAAAAAAAGTTAGCCTCGTTTCTCATCATTTTGGACCGTGGGCTATAGCCCATATCGTACGGCATACTATAGCGCGCCGTTTTTCATCATTTTTGAAGATTTGAAAAAAATGACGAAATGACAAAAACGATGGGTTATAGCCCATGTTTTTTGAAATTTTGAAAAAAAAAGTTAGCCTCGTTTCTCATCATTTTGGACCGTGGGCTATAGCCCATATCGTACGGCATACTATAGCGCGCCGTTTTTTATCATTTTTGAAGATTTGAAAAAAATGACGAAATGACAAAAACGAAAGGTTATAGCCCATGTTTTTTGAAATTTTGAAAAAAAAAGTTAGCCTCGTTTCTCATCATTTTGGACCGTGGGCTATAGCCCATATCGTACGGCATACTATAGCGCGCCGTTTTTCATCATTTTTGAAGATTTGAAAAAAATGACGAAATGACAAAAACGATGGGTTATAGCCCATGTTTTTTGAAATTTTGAAAAAAAAAGTTAGCCTCGTTTCTCATCATTTTGGACCATGGGCTATAGCCCATATCGTACGGCATACTATAGCGCGCTGTTTTTCATCATTTTTGAAGATTTGAAAAAAATGACGAAATGACAAAAACGAAAGGTTATAGCCCATGTTTTTTGAAATTTTGAAAAAAAAAGTTAGCCTCGTTTCTCATCATTTTGGACCGTGGGCTATAGCCCATATCGTACGGCATACTATAGCGCGCCGTTTTTCATCATTTTTGAAGATTTGAAAAAAATGACGAAATGACAAAAACGAAAGGTTATAGCCCATGTTTTTTGAAATTTTGAAAAAAAAAGTTAGCCTCGTTTCTCATCATTTTGGACCGTGGGCTATAGCCCATATCGTACGGCATACTATAGCACGCTGTTTTTCATCATTTTTGAAGATTTGAAAAAAATGACGAAATGACAAAAACGAAAGGTTATAGCCCATGTTTTTTGAAATTTTGAAAAAAAAAATTTGCCTCGTGTCTCATCATTTTGGACCGTGGGCTATAGCCCATATCGTACGGCATACTATAGCGCGCCGTTTTTCATCATTTTTGAAGATTTGAAAAAAATGACGAAATGACAAAAACGAAAGATTATAGCCCATGTTTTTTGAAATTTTGAAAAAAAAGTTAGCCTCGTTTCTCATCATTTTGGACCGTGGGCTATAGCCCATATCGTACGGCATACTATAGCGCGCCGTTTTTCATCATTTTTGAAGATTTGAAAAAAATGACGAAATGACAAAAACGATGGGTTATAGCCCATGTTTTTTGAAATTTTGAAAAAAAAAGTTAGCCTCGTTTCTCATCATTTTGGACCATGGGCTATAGCCCATATCGTACGGCATACTATAGCGAACTGTTTTTCATCATTTTTGAAGATTTGAAAAAAATGACGAAATGACAAAAACGAAAGGTTATAGCCCATGTTTTTTGAAATTTTGAAAAAAAAAGTTAGCCTCGTTTCTCATCATTTTGGACCGTGGGCTATAGCCCATATCGTACGGCATACTATAGCGCGCCGTTTTTCATCATTTTTGAAGATTTGAAAAAAATGACGAAATGACAAAAACGAAAGGTTATAGCCCATGTTTTTTGAAATTTTGAAAAAAAAAGTTAGCCTCGTTTCTCATCATTTTGGACCGTGGGCTATAGCCCATATCGTACGGCATACTATAGCACGCTGTTTTTCATCATTTTTGAAGATTTGAAAAAAATGACGAAATGACAAAAACGAAAGGTTATAGCCCATGTTTTTTGAAATTTTGAAAAAAAAAATTTGCCTCGTGTCTCATCATTTTGGACCGTGGGCTATAGCCCATATCGTACGGCATACTATAGCGCGCCGTTTTTCATCATTTTTGAAGATTTGAAAAAAATGACGAAATGACAAAAACGAAAGATTATAGCCCATGTTTTTTGAAATTTTGAAAAAAAAGTTAGCCTCGTTTCTCATCATTTTGGACCGTGGGCTATAGCCCATATCGTACGGCATACTATAGCGCGCCGTTTTTCATCATTTTTGAAGATTTGAAAAAAATGACGAAATGACAAAAACGATGGGTTATAGCCCATGTTTTTTGAAATTTTGAAAAAAAAAGTTAGCCTCGTTTCTCATCATTTTGGACCATGGGCTATAGCCCATATCGTACGGCATACTATAGCGAACTGTTTTTCATCATTTTTGAAGATTTGAAAAAAATGACGAAATGACAAAAACGAAAGGTTATAGCCCATGTTTTTTGAAATTTTGAAAAAAAAAGTTAGCCTCGTTTCTCATCATTTTGGACCGTGGGCTATAGCCCATATCGTACGGCATACTATAGCGCGCCGTTTTTCATCATTTTTGAAGATTTGAAAAAAATGACGAAATGACAAAAACGAAAGGTTATAGCCCATGTTTTTTGAAATTTTGAAAAAAAAAGTTAGCCTCGTTTCTCATCATTTTGGACCATGGGCTATAGCCCATATCGTACGGCATACTATAGCGCGCCGTTTTTCATCATTTTTGAAGATTTGAAAAAGATGACGAAATGACAAAAACGAAAGGTTATAGCCCATGTTTTTTGAAATTTTGAAAAAAAAAGTTAGCCTCGTTTCTCATCATTTTGGACCGTGGGCTATAGCCCATATCGTACGGCATACTATAGCGCGCCGTTTTTCATCATTTTTGAAGATTTGAAAAAAATGACGAAATGACAAAAACGATGGGTTATAGCCCATGTTTTTTGAAATTTTGAAAAAAAAAGTTAGCCTCGTTTCTCATCATTTTGGACCGTGGGCTATAGCCCATATCGTACGGCATACTATAGCGCGCAGTTTTTCATCATTTTTGAGGATTTGAAAAAAATGACAAAATGACAAAAACGATGGGTTATAGCCCATGTTTTTTGAAATTTTGGAAAAAAAAGTTAGCCTCGTTTCTCATCATTTTGGACCGTGGGCTATAGCCCATATCGTACGGCATACTATAGCGCGCCGTTTTTCATCATTTTTGAAGATTTGAAAAAAATGACGAAATGACAAAAACGATGGGTTATAGCCCATGTTTTTTGAAATTTTGAAAAAAAAAGTTAGCCTCGTTTCTCATCATTTTGGACCGTGGGCTATAGCCCATATCGTACGGCATACTATAGCGCGCAGTTTTTCATCATTTTTGAAGATTTGAAAAAAATGACGAAATGACAAAAACGAAAGGTTATAGCCCATGTTTTTTGAAATTTTGAAAAAAAAAGTTAGCCTCGTTTCTCATAATTTTGGACCGTGGGCTATAGCCCATATCGTACGGCATACTATAGCGCGCAGTTTTTCATCATTTTTGAGGATTTGAAAAAAATGACGAAATGACAAAAACGATGGGTTATAGCCCATGTTTTTTGAAATTTTGGAAAAAAAAGTTAGCCTCGTTTCTCATCATTTTGGACCATGGGCTATAGCCCATATCGTACGGCATACTATAGCGCGCCGTTTTTCATCATTTTTGAAGATTTGAATAAAATGACGAAATGACAAAAACGAAAGGTTATAGCCCATGTTTTTTGAAATTTTGAAAAAAAAAGTTAGCCTCGTTTCTCATCATTTTGGACCGTGGGCTATAGCCCATATCGTACGGCATACTATAGCGCGCAGTTTTTCATCATTTTTGAGGATTTGAAAAAAATGACGAAATGACAAAAACGATGGGTTATAGCCCATGTTTTTTGAAATTTTGAAAAAAAAAGTTAGCCTCGTTTCTCATCATTTTGGACCATGGGCTATAGCCCATATCGTACGGCATACTATAGCGCGCCGTTTTTCATCATTTTTGAAGATTTGAAAAAAATGACGAAATGACAAAAACGAAAGGTTATATCCCATGTTTTTTGAAATTTTGAAAAAAAAAGTTAGCCTCGTTTCTCATAATTTTGGACCGTGGGCTATAGCCCATATCGTACGGCATACTATAGCGCGCAGTTTTTCATCATTTTTGAGGATTTGAAAAAAATGACGAAATGACAAAAACGATGGGTTATAGCCCATGTTTTTTGAAATTTTGGAAAAAAAAGTTAGCCTCGTTTCTCATCATTTTGGACCATGGGCTATAGCCCATATCGTACGGCATACTATAGCGTGCAGTTTTTCATCATTTTTGAGGATTTGAAAAAAATGACGAAATGACAAAAACGATGGGTTATAGCCCATGTTTTTTGAAATTTTGAAAAAAAAAGTTAGCCTCGTTTCTCATCATTTTGGACCGTGGGCTATAGCCCATATCGTACGGCATACTATAGCGCGCCGTTTTTCATCATTTTTGAAGATTTGAAAAAAATGACGAAATGACAAAAACGATGGGTTATAGCCCATGTTTTTTGAAATTTTGAAAAAAAAAGTTAGCCTCGTTTCTCATCATTTTGGACCGTGGGCTATAGCCCATATCGTACGGCATACTATAGCGCGCAGTTTTTCATCATTTTTGAGGATTTGAAAAAAATGACGAAATGACAAAAACGATGGGTTATAGCCCATGTTTTTTGAAATTTTGAAAAAAAAAGTTAGCCTCGTTTCTCATCATTTTGGACCGTGGGCTATAGCCCATATCGTACGGCATACTATAGCGCGCCGTTTTTCATCATTTTTGAAGATTTGAAAAAAATGACGAAATGACAAAAACGATGGGTTATAGCCCATGTTTTTTGAAATTTTGAAAAAAAAAGTTAGCCTCGTTTCTCATCATTTTGGACCATGGGCTATAGCCCATATCGTACGGCATACTATAGCGCGCTGTTTTTCATCATTTTTGAAGATTTGAAAAAAATGACGAAATGACAAAAACGAAAGGTTATAGCCCATGTTTTTTGAAATTTTGAAAAAAAAAGTTAGCCTCGTTTCTCATCATTTTGGACCGTGGGCTATAGCCCATATCGTACGGCATACTATAGCGCGCCGTTTTTCATCATTTTTGAAGATTTGAAAAAAATGACGAAATGACAAAAACGAAAGGTTATAGCCCATGTTTTTTGAAATTTTGAAAAAAAAAGTTAGCCTCGTTTCTCATCATTTTGGACCGTGGGCTATAGCCCATATCGTACGGCATACTATAGCGCGCTGTTTTTCATCATTTTTGAAGATTTGAAAAAAATGACGAAATGACAAAAACGAAAGGTTATAGCCCATGTTTTTTGAAATTTTGAAAAAAAAAATTTGCCTCGTGTCTCATCATTTTGGACCGTGGGCTATAGCCCATATCGTACGGCATACTATAGCGCGCCGTTTTTCATCATTTTTGAAGATTTGAAAAAAATGACGAAATGACAAAAACGAAAGATTATAGCCCATGTTTTTTGAAATTTTGAAAAAAAAAGTTAGCCTCGTTTCTCATCATTTTGGACCGTGGGCTATAGCCCATATCGTACGGCATACTATAGCGCGCCGTTTTTCATCATTTTTGAAGATTTGAAAAAAATGACGAAATGACAAAAACGATGGGTTATAGCCCATGTTTTTTGAAATTTTGAAAAAAAAAGTTAGCCTCGTTTCTCATCATTTTGGACCATGGGCTATAGCCCATATCGTACGGCATACTATAGCGAACTGTTTTTCATCATTTTTGAAGATTTGAAAAAAATGACGAAATGACAAAAACGAAAGGTTATAGCCCATGTTTTTTGAAATTTTGAAAAAAAAAGTTAGCCTCGTTTCTCATCATTTTGGACCGTGGGCTATAGCCCATATCGTACGGCATACTATAGCGCGCCGTTTTTCATCATTTTTGAAGATTTGAAAAAAATGACGAAATGACAAAAACGAAAGGTTATAGCCCATGTTTTTTGAAATTTTGAAAAAAAAAGTTAGCCTCGTTTCTCATCATTTTGGACCATGGGCTATAGCCCATATCGTACGGCATACTATAGCGCGCCGTTTTTCATCATTTTTGAAGATTTGAAAAAGATGACGAAATGACAAAAACGAAAGGTTATAGCCCATGTTTTTTGAAATTTTGAAAAAAAAAGTTAGCCTCGTTTCTCATCATTTTGGACCGTGGGCTATAGCCCATATCGTACGGCATACTATAGCGCGCCGTTTTTCATCATTTTTGAAGATTTGAAAAAAATGACGAAATGACAAAAACGATGGGTTATAGCCCATGTTTTTTGAAATTTTGAAAAAAAAAGTTAGCCTCGTTTCTCATCATTTTGGACCGTGGGCTATAGCCCATATCGTACGGCATACTATAGCGCGCAGTTTTTCATCATTTTTGAGGATTTGAAAAAAATGACAAAATGACAAAAACGATGGGTTATAGCCCATGTTTTTTGAAATTTTGGAAAAAAAAGTTAGCCTCGTTTCTCATCATTTTGGACCATGGGCTATAGCCCATATCGTACGGCATACTATAGCGCGCCGTTTTTCATCATTTTTGAAGATTTGAAAAAAATGACGAAATGACAAAAACGAAAGGTTATAGCCCATGTTTTTTGAAATTTTGAAAAAAAAAGTTAGCCTCGTTTCTCATCATTTTGGACCGTGGGCTATAGCCCATATCGTACGGCATACTATAGCGCGCCGTTTTTCATCATTTTTGAAGATTTGAAAAAAATGACGAAATGACAAAAACGATGGGTTATAGCCCATGTTTTTTGAAATTTTGAAAAAAAAAGTTAGCCTCGTTTCTCATCATTTTGGACCGTGGGCTATAGCCCATATCGTACGGCATACTATAGCGCGCCGTTTTTCATCATTTTTGAAGATTTGAAAAAAATGACGAAATGACAAAAACGATGGGTTATAGCCCATGTTTTTTGAAATTTTGAAAAAAAAAGTTAGCCTCGTTTCTCATCATTTTGGACCATGGGCTATAGCCCATATCGTACGGCATACTATAGCGCGCTGTTTTTCATCATTTTTGAAGATTTGAAAAAAATGACGAAATGACAAAAACGAAAGGTTATAGCCCATGTTTTTTGAAATTTTGAAAAAAAAAGTTAGCCTCGTTTCTCATCATTTTGGACCGTGGGCTATAGCCCATATCGTACGGCATACTATAGCGCGCCGTTTTTCATCATTTTTGAAGATTTGAAAAAAATGACGAAATGACAAAAACGAAAGGTTATAGCCCATGTTTTTTGAAATTTTGAAAAAAAAAGTTAGCCTCGTTTCTCATCATTTTGGACCGTGGGCTATAGCCCATATCGTACGGCATACTATAGCGCGCTGTTTTTCATCATTTTTGAAGATTTGAAAAAAATGACGAAATGACAAAAACGAAAGGTTATAGCCCATGTTTTTTGAAATTTTGAAAAAAAAAAATTGCCTCGTGTCTCATCATTTTGGACCGTGGGCTATAGCCCATATCGTACGGCATACTATAGCGCGCCGTTTTTCATCATTTTTGAAGATTTGAAAAAAATGACGAAATGACAAAAACGAAAGATTATAGCCCATGTTTTTTGAAATTTTGAAAAAAAAAGTTAGCCTCGTTTCTCATCATTTTGGACCGTGGGCTATAGCCCATATCGTACGGCATACTATAGCGCGCCGTTTTTCATCATTTTTGAAGATTTGAAAAAAATGACGAAATGACAAAAACGATGGGTTATAGCCCATGTTTTTTGAAATTTTGAAAAAAAAAGTTAGCCTCGTTTCTCATCATTTTGGACCATGGGCTATAGCCCATATCGTACGGCATACTATAGCGAACTGTTTTTCATCATTTTTGAAGATTTGAAAAAAATGACGAAATGACAAAAACGAAAGGTTATAGCCCATGTTTTTTGAAATTTTGAAAAAAAAAGTTAGCCTCGTTTCTCATCATTTTGGACCGTGGGCTATAGCCCATATCGTACGGCATACTATAGCGCGCCGTTTTTCATCATTTTTGAAGATTTGAAAAAAATGACGAAATGACAAAAACGAAAGGTTATAGCCCATGTTTTTTGAAATTTTGAAAAAAAAAGTTAGCCTCGTTTCTCATCATTTTGGACCATGGGCTATAGCCCATATCGTACGGCATACTATAGCGCGCCGTTTTTCATCATTTTTGAAGATTTGAAAAAGATGACGAAATGACAAAAACGAAAGGTTATAGCCCATGTTTTTTGAAATTTTGAAAAAAAAAGTTAGCCTCGTTTCTCATCATTTTGGACCGTGGGCTATAGCCCATATCGTACGGCATACTATAGCGCGCCGTTTTTCATCATTTTTGAAGATTTGAAAAAAATGACGAAATGACAAAAACGATGGGTTATAGCCCATGTTTTTTGAAATTTTGAAAAAAAAAGTTAGCCTCGTTTCTCATCATTTTGGACCGTGGGCTATAGCCCATATCGTACGGCATACTATAGCGCGCAGTTTTTCATCATTTTTGAGGATTTGAAAAAAATGACAAAATGACAAAAACGATGGGTTATAGCCCATGTTTTTTGAAATTTTGGAAAAAAAAGTTAGCCTCGTTTCTCATCATTTTGGACCATGGGCTATAGCCCATATCGTACGGCATACTATAGCGCGCCGTTTTTCATCATTTTTGAAGATTTGAAAAAAATGACGAAATGACAAAAACGAAAGGTTATAGCCCATGTTTTTTGAAATTTTGAAAAAAAAAGTTAGCCTCGTTTCTCATCATTTTGGACCGTGGGCTATAGCCCATATCGTACGGCATACTATAGCGCGCCGTTTTTCATCATTTTTGAAGATTTGAAAAAAATGACGAAATGACAAAAACGATGGGTTATAGCCCATGTTTTTTGAAATTTTGAAAAAAAAAGTTAGCCTCGTTTCTCATCATTTTGGACCGTGGGCTATAGCCCATATCGTACGGCATACTATAGCGCGCAGTTTTTCATCATTTTTGAAGATTTGAAAAAAATGACGAAGTGACAAAAACGATGGGTTATAGCCCATGTTTTTTGAAATTTTGAAAAAAAAAGTTAGCCTCGTTTCTCATCATTTTGGACCATGGGCTATAGCCCATATCGTACGGCATACTATAGCGCGCCGTTTTTCATCATTTTTGAAGATTTGAAAAAAATGACGAAATGACAAAAACGAAAGGTTATAGCCCATGTTTTTTGAAATTTTGAAAAAAAAAGTTAGCCTCGTTTCTCATAATTTTGGACCGTGGGCTATAGCCCATATCGTACGGCATACTATAGCGCGCAGTTTTTCATCATTTTTGAGGATTTGAAAAAAATGACGAAATGACAAAAACGATGGGTTATAGCCCATGTTTTTTGAAATTTTGGAAAAAAAAGTTAGCCTCGTTTCTCATCATTTTGGACCATGGGCTATAGCCCATATCGTACGGCATACTATAGCGCGCCGTTTTTCATCATTTTTGAAGATTTGAATAAAATGACGAAATGACAAAAACGAAAGGTTATAGCCCATGTTTTTTGAAATTTTGAAAAAAAAAGTTAGCCTCGTTTCTCATCATTTTGGACCGTGGGCTATAGCCCATATCGTACGGCATACTATAGCGCGCAGTTTTTCATCATTTTTGAGGATTTGAAAAAAATGACGAAATGACAAAAACGATGGGTTATAGCCCATGTTTTTTGAAATTTTGAAAAAAAAAGTTAGCCTCGTTTCTCATCATTTTGGACCATGGGCTATAGCCCATATCGTACGGCATACTATAGCGCGCCGTTTTTCATCATTTTTGAAGATTTGAAAAAAATGACGAAATGACAAAAACGAAAGGTTATAGCCCATGTTTTTTGAAATTTTGAAAAAAAAAGTTAGCCTCGTTTCTCATAATTTTGGACCGTGGGCTATAGCCCATATCGTACGGCATACTATAGCGCGCAGTTTTTCATCATTTTTGAGGATTTGAAAAAAATGACGAAATGACAAAAACGATGGGTTATAGCCCATGTTTTTTGAAATTTTGGAAAAAAAAGTTAGCCTCGTTTCTCATCATTTTGGACCATGGGCTATAGCCCATATCGTACGGCATACTATAGCGCGCCGTTTTTCATCATTTTTGAAGATTTGAAAAAAATGACGAAATGACAAAAACGAAAGGTTATAGCCCATGTTTTTTGAAATTTTGAAAAAAAAAGTTAGCCTCGTTTCTCATCATTTTGGACCGTGGGCTATAGCCCATATCGTACGGCATACTATAGCGCGCCGTTTTTCATCATTTTTGAAGATTTGAAAAAAATGACGAAATGACAAAAACGATGGGTTATAGCCCATGTTTTTTGAAATTTTGAAAAAAAAAGTTAGCCTCGTTTCTCATCATTTTGGACCGTGGGCTATAGCCCATATCGTACGGCATACTATAGCGCGCAGTTTTTCATCATTTTTGAGGATTTGAAAAAAATGACGAAATGACAAAAACGATGGGTTATAGCCCATGTTTTTTGAAATTTTGAAAAAAAAAGTTAGCCTCGTTTCTCATCATTTTGGACCATGGGCTATAGCCCATATCGTACGGCATACTATAGCGCGCCGTTTTTCATCATTTTTGAAGATTTGAAAAAAATGACGAAATGACAAAAACGAAAGGTTATAGCCCATGTTTTTTGAAATTTTGAAAAAAAAAGTTAGCCTCGTTTCTCATAATTTTGGACCGTGGGCTATAGCCCATATCGTACGGCATATTATAGCGCGCCGTTTTTCATCATTTTTGAAGATTTGAAAAAAATGACGAAATGACAAAAACGAAAGGTTATAGCCCATGTTTTTTGAAATTTTGAAAAAAAAAGTTAGCCTTGTTTCTCATCATTTTGGACCGTGGGCTATAGCCCATATCGTACGGCATACTATAGCGCGCCGTTTTTCATCATTTTTGAAGATTTGAAAAAAATGACGAAATGACAAAAACGATGGGTTATAGCCCATGTTTTTTGAAATTTTGACAAAAAAAGTTAGCCTCGTTTCTCATCATTTTGGACCGTGGGCTATAGCCCATATCGTACGGCATACTATAGCGCGCAGTTTTTCATCATTTTTGAGGATTTGAAAAAAATGACGAAATGACAAAAACGAAAGGTTATAGCCCATGTTTTTTTGAAATTTTGAAAAAAAAAGTTAGCCTCGTTTCTCATCATTTTGGACCGTGGGCTATAGCCCATATCGTACGGCATACTATAGCGCGCCGTTTTTCATCATTTTTGAAGATTTGAAAAAAATGACGAAATGACAAAAACGAAAGGTTATAGCCCATGTTTTTTGAAATTTTGAAAAAAAAAGTTAGCCTCGTTTCTCATCATTTTGGACCGTGGGCTATAGCCCATATCGTACGGCATACTATAGCGCGCCGTTTTTCATCATTTTTGAAGATTTGAAAAAAATGACGAAATGACAAAAACGATGGGTTATAGCCCATGTTTTTTGAAATTTTGAAAAAAAAAGTTAGCCTCGTTTCTCATCATTTTGGACCATGGGCTATAGCCCATATCGTACGGCATACTATAGCGCGCCGTTTTTCATCATTTTTGAAGATTTGAAAAAAATGACGAAATGACAAAAACGAAAGGTTATAGCCCATGTTTTTTGAAATTTTGAAAAAAAAAGTTAGCCTCGTTTCTCATCATTTTGGACCGTGGGCTATAGCCCATATCGTACGGCATACTATAGCGCGCAGTTTTTCATCATTTTTGAGGATTTGAAAAAAATGACGAAATGACAAAAACGATGGGTTATAGCCCATGTTTTTTGAAATTTTGAAAAAAAAAGTTAGCCTCGTTTCTCATCATTTTGGACCATGGGCTATAGCCCATATCGTACGGCATACTATAGCGCGCCGTTTTTCATCATTTTTGAAGATTTGAAAAAAATGACGAAATGACAAAAACGAAAGGTTATAGCCCATGTTTTTTGAAATTTTGAAAAAAAAAGTTAGCCTCGTTTCTCATAATTTTGGACCGTGGGCTATAGCCCATATCGTACGGCATACTATAGCTCGCAGTTTTTCATCATTTTTGAGGATTTGAAAAAAATGACGAAATGACAAAAACGATGGGTTATAGCCCATGTTTTTTGAAATTTTGGAAAAAAAAGTTAGCCTCGTTTCTCATCATTTTGGACCATGGGCTATAGCCCATATCGTACGGCATACTATAGCGCGCCGTTTTTCATCATTTTTGAAGATTTAAAAAAAATGACGAAATGACAAAAACGAAAGGTTATAGCCCATGTTTTTTGAAATTTTGAAAAAAAAAGTTAGCCTCGTTTCTCATCATTTTGGACCGTGGGCTATAGCCCATATCGTACGGCATACTATAGCGCGCCGTTTTTCATCATTTTTGAAGATTTGAAAAAAATGACGAAATGACAAAAACGATGGGTTATAGCCCATGTTTTTTGAAATTTTGAAAAAAAAAGTTAGCCTCGTTTCTCATCATTTTGGACCGTGGGCTATAGCCCATATCGTACGGCATACTATAGCGCGCAGTTTTTCATCATTTTTGAGGATTTGAAAAAAATGACGAAATGACAAAAACGATGGGTTATAGCCCATGTTTTTTGAAATTTTGAAAAAAAAAGTTAGCCTCGTTTCTCATCATTTTGGACCATGGGCTATAGCCCATATCGTACGGCATACTATAGCGCGCCGTTTTTCATCATTTTTGAAGATTTGAAAAAAATGACGAAATGACAAAAACGAAAGGTTATAGCCCATGTTTTTTGAAATTTTGAAAAAAAAAGTTAGCCTCGTTTCTCATAATTTTGGACCGTGGGCTATAGCCCATATCGTACGGCATATTATAGCGCGCCGTATTTCATCATTTTTGAAGATTTGAAAAAAATGACGAAATGACAAAAACGAAAGGTTATAGCCCATGTTTTTTGAAATTTTGAAAAAAAAAGTTAGCCTTGTTTCTCATCATTTTGGACCGTGGGCTATAGCCCATATCGTACGGCATACTATAGCGCGCCGTTTTTCATCATTTTTGAAGATTTGAAAAAAATGACGAAATGACAAAAACGAAAGGTTATAGCCCATGTTTTTTGAAATTTTGAAAAAAAGAATTAGCCTCGTTTCTCATCATTTTGGACCGTGGGCTATAGCCCATATCGTACGGCATACTATAGCGCGCCGTTTTTCATCATTTTTGAAGATTTGAAAAAAATGACGAAATGACAAAAACGAAAGGTTATAGCCCATGTTTTTTGAAATTTTGAAAAAAAAAGTTAGCCTCGTTTCTCATCATTTTGGACCGTGGGCTATAGCCCATATCGTACGGCATACTATAGCGCGCCGTTTTTCATCATTTTTGAAGATTTGAAAAAAATGACGAAATGACAAAAACGATGGGTTATAGCCCATGTTTTTTGAAATTTTGAAAAAAAAAATTAGCCTCGTTTCTCATCATTTTGGACCGTGGGCTATAGCCCATATCGTACGGCATACTATAGCGCGCCGTTTTTCATCATTTTTGAAGATTTGAAAAAAATGACGAAATGACAAAAACGAAAGGTTATAGCCCATGTTTTTTGAAATTTTGAAAAAAAAAGTTAGCCTCGTTTCTCATCATTTTGGACCGTGGGCTATAGCCCATATCGTACGGCATACTATAGCGCGCCGTTTTTCATCATTTTTGAAGATTTGAAAAAAATGACGAAATGACAAAAACGAAAGGTTATAGCCCATGTTTTTTGAAATTTTGAAAAAAAAAGTTAGCCTCGTTTCTCATCATTTTGGACCGTGGGCTATAGCCCATATCGTACGGCATACTATAGCGCGCCGTTTTTCATCATTTTTGAAGATTTGAAAAAAATGACGAAATGACAAAAACGATGGGTTATAGCCCATGTTTTTTGAAATTTTGAAAAAAAAAGTTAGCCTCGTTTCTCATCATTTTGGACCATGGGCTATAGCCCATATCGTACGGCATACTATAGCGCGCTGTTTTTCATCATTTTTGAAGATTTGAAAAAAATGACGAAATGACAAAAACGAAAGGTTATAGCCCATGTTTTTTGAAATTTTGAAAAAAAAAATTAGCCTCGTTTCTCATCATTTTGGACCGTGGGCTATAGCCCATATCGTACGGCATACTATAGCGCGCCGTTTTTCATCATTTTTGAAGATTTGAAAAAAATGACGAAATGACAAAAACGAAAGGTTATAGCCCATGTTTTTTGAAATTTTGAAAAAAAAAGTTAGCCTCGTTTCTCATCATTTTGGACCGTGGGCTATAGCCCATATCGTACGGCATACTATAGCGCGCCGTTTTTCATCATTTTTGAAGATTTGAAAAAAATGACGAAATGACAAAAACGATGGGTTATAGCCCATGTTTTTTGAAATTTTGAAAAAAAAAGTTAGCCTCGTTTCTCATCATTTTGGACCATGGGCTATAGCCCATATCGTACGGCATACTATAGCGCGCTGTTTTTCATCATTTTTGAAGATTTGAAAAAAATGACGAAATGACAAAAACGAAAGGTTATAGCCCATGTATTTTGAAATTTTGAAAAAAAAAGTTAGCCTCGTTTCTCATCATTTTGGACCGTGGGCTATAGCCCATATCGTACGGCATACTATAGCGCGCCGTTTTTCATCATTTTTGAAGATTTGAAAAAAATGACGAAATGACAAAAACGAAAGGTTATAGCCCATGTTTTTTGAAATTTTGAAAAAAAAAGTTAGCCTCGTTTCTCATCATTTTGGACCGTGGGCTATAGCCCATATCGTACGGCATACTATAGCGCGCTGTTTTTCATCATTTTTGAAGATTTGAAAAAAATGACGAAATGACAAAAACGAAAGGTTATAGCCCATGTTTTTTGAAATTTTGAAAAAAAAAGTTAGCCTCGTTTCTCACCATTTTGGACCGTGGGCTATAGCCCATATCGTACGGCATACTATAGCGCGCAGTTTTTCATCATTTTTGAGGATTTGAAAAAAATGACGAAATGACAAAAACGATGGGTTATAGCCCATGTTTTTTGAAATTTTGAAAAAAAAAGTTAGCCTCGTTTCTCATCATTTTGGACCATGGGCTATAGCCCATATCGTACGGCATACTATAGCGCGCCGTTTTTCATCATTTTTGAAGATTTGAAAAAAATGACGAAATGACAAAAACGAAAGGTTATATCCCATGTTTTTTGAAATTTTGAAAAAAAAAGTTAGCCTCGTTTCTCATCATTTTGGACCGTGGGCTATAGCCCATATCGTACGGCATACTATAGCGCGCCGTTTTTCATCATTTTTGAAGATTTGAAAAAAATGACGAAATGACAAAAACGATGGGTTATAGCCCATGTTTTTTGAAATTTTGAAAAAAAAAGTTAGCCTCGTTTCTCATCATTTTGGACCATGGGCTATAGCCCATATCGTACGGCATACTATAGCGCGCTGTTTTTCATCATTTTTGAAGATTTGAAAAAAATGACGAAATGACAAAAACGAAAGGTTATAGCCCATGTTTTTTGAAATTTTGAAAAAAAAAATTAGCCTCGTTTCTCATCATTTTGGACCGTGGGCTATAGCCCATATCGTACGGCATACTATAGCGCGCCGTTTTTCATCATTTTTGAAGATTTGAAAAAAATGACGAAATGACAAAAACGAAAGGTTATAGCCCATGTTTTTTGAAATTTTGAAAAAAAAAGTTAGCCTCGTTTCTCATCATTTTGGACCGTGGGCTATAGCCCATATCGTACGGCATACTATAGCGCGCCGTTTTTCATCATTTTTGAAGATTTGAAAAAAATGACGAAATGACAAAAACGAAAGGTTATAGCCCATGTTTTTTGAAATTTTGAAAAAAAAAATTAGCCTCGTTTCTCATCATTTTGGACCGTGGGCTATAGCCCATATCGTACGGCATACTATAGCGCGCCGTTTTTCATCATTTTTGAAGATTTGAAAAAAATGACGAAATGACAAAAACGAAAGGTTATAGCCCATGTTTTTTGAAATTTTGAAAAAAAAAGTTAGCCTCGTTTCTCATCATTTTGGACCGTGGGCTATAGCCCATATCGTACGGCATACTATAGCGCGCCGTTTTTCATCATTTTTGAAGATTTGAAAAAAATGACGAAATGACAAAAACGATGGGTTATAGCCCATGTTTTTTGAAATTTTGAAAAAAAAAGTTAGCCTCGTTTCTCATCATTTTGGACCATGGGCTATAGCCCATATCGTACGGCATACTATAGCGCGCTGTTTTTCATCATTTTTGAAGATTTGAAAAAAATGACGAAATGACAAAAACGAAAGGTTATAGCCCATGTTTTTTGAAATTTTGAAAAAAAAAATTAGCCTCGTTTCTCATCATTTTGGACCGTGGGCTATAGCCCATATCGTACGGCATACTATAGCGCGCCGTTTTTCATCATTTTTGAAGATTTGAAAAAAATGACGAAATGACAAAAACGAAAGGTTATAGCCCATGTTTTTTGAAATTTTGAAAAAAAAAGTTAGCCTCGTTTCTCATCATTTTGGACCGTGGGCTATAGCCCATATCGTACGGCATACTATAGCGCGCAGTTTTTCATCATTTTTGAGGATTTGAAAAAAATGACGAAATGACAAAAACGATGGGTTATAGCCCATGTTTTTTGAAATTTTGAAAAAAAAAGTTAGCCTCGTTTCTCATCATTTTGGACCGTGGGCTATAGCCCATATCGTACGGCATACTATAGCGCGCCGTTTTTCATCATTTTTGAAGATTTGAAAAAAATGACGAAATGACAAAAACGAAAGGTTATAGCCCATGTTTTTTGAAATTTTGAAAAAAAAAGTTAGCCTCGTTTCTCATAATTTTGGACCATGGGCTATAGCCCATATCGCACGGCATACTATAGCGCGCAGTTTTTCATCATTTTTGAGGATTTGAAAAAAATGACGAAATGACAAAAACGATGGGTTATAGCCCATGTTTTTTGAAATTTTGGAAAAAAAAAGTTAGCCTCGTTTCTCATCATTTTGGACCGTGGGCTATAGCCCATATCGTACGGCATACTATAGCGCGCCGTTTTTCATCATTTTTGAAGATTTGAAAAAAATGACGAAATGACAAAAACGAAAGGTTATAGCCCATGTTTTTTGAAATTTTGAAAAAAAAAGTTAGCCTCGTTTCTCATCATTTTGGACCGTGGGCTATAGCCCATATCGTACGGCATACTATAGCGCGCCGTTTTTCATCATTTTTGAAGATTTGAAAAAAATGACGAAATGACAAAAACGATGGGTTATAGCCCATGTTTTTTGAAATTTTGAAAAAAAAAGTTAGCCTCGTTTCTCATCATTTTGGACCGTGGGCTATAGCCCATATCGTACGGCATACTATAGCGCGCAGTTTTTCATCATTTTTGAGGATTTGAAAAAAATGACGAAATGACAAAAACGATGGGTTATAGCCCATGTTTTTTGAAATTTTGAAAAAAAAAGTTAGCCTCGTTTCTCATCATTTTGGACCGTGGGCTATAGCCCATATCGTACGGCATACTATAGCGCGCAGTTTTTCATCATTTTTGAAGATTTGAAAAAAATGACGAAATGACAAAAACGATGGGTTATAGCCCATGTTTTTTGAAATTTTGAAAAAAAAAGTTAGCCTCGTTTCTCATCATTTTGGACCATGGGCTATAGCCCATATCGTACGGCATACTATAGCGCGCCGTTTTTCATCATTTTTGAAGATTTGAAAAAAATGACGAAATGACAAAAACGAAAGGTTATAGCCCATGTTTTTTGAAATTTTGAAAAAAAAAGTTAGCCTCGTTTCTCATAATTTTGGACCGTGGGCTATAGCCCATATCGTACGGCATACTATAGCGCGCAGTTTTTCATCATTTTTGAGGATTTGAAAAAAATGACGAAATGACAAAAACGATGGGTTATAGCCCATGTTTTTTGAAATTTTGGAAAAAAAAGTTAGCCTCGTTTCTCATCATTTTGGACCATGGGCTATAGCCCATATCGTACGGCATACTATAGCGCGCCGTTTTTCATCATTTTTGAAGATTTGAATAAAATGACGAAATGACAAAAACGAAAGGTTATAGCCCATGTTTTTTGAAATTTTGAAAAAAAAAGTTAGCCTCGTTTCTCATCATTTTGGACCGTGGGCTATAGCCCATATCGTACGGCATACTATAGCGCGCAGTTTTTCATCATTTTTGAGGATTTGAAAAAAATGACGAAATGACAAAAACGATGGGTTATAGCCCATGTTTTTTGAAATTTTGAAAAAAAAAGTTAGCCTCGTTTCTCATCATTTTGGACCATGGGCTATAGCCCATATCGTACGGCATACTATAGCGCGCCGTTTTTCATCATTTTTGAAGATTTGAAAAAAATGACGAAATGACAAAAACGAAAGGTTATAGCCCATGTTTTTTGAAATTTTGAAAAAAAAAGTTAGCCTCGTTTCTCATCATTTTGGACCGTGGGCTATAGCCCATATCGTACGGCATACTATAGCGCGCAGTTTTTCATCATTTTTGAGGATTTGAAAAAAATGACGAAATGACAAAAACGATGGGTTATAGCCCATGTTTTTTGAAATTTTGGAAAAAAAAGTTAGCCTCGTTTCTCATCATTTTGGACCATGGGCTATAGCCCATATCGTACGGCATACTATAGCGCGCCGTTTTTCATCATTTTTGAAGATTTGAAAAAAATGACGAAATGACAAAAACGAAAGGTTATAGCCCATGTTTTTTGAAATTTTGAAAAAAAAAGTTAGCCTCGTTTCTCATCATTTTGGACCGTGGGCTATAGCCCATATCGTACGGCATACTATAGCGCGCCGTTTTTCATCATTTTTGAAGATTTGAAAAAAATGACGAAATGACAAAAACGATGGGTTATAGCCCATGTTTTTTGAAATTTTGAAAAAAAAAGTTAGCCTCGTTTCTCATCATTTTGGACCATGGGCTATAGCCCATATCGTACGGCATACTATAGCGCGCCGTTTTTCATCATTTTTGAAGATTTGAAAAAAATGACGAAATGACAAAAACGAAAGGTTATAGCCCATGTTTTTTGAAATTTTGAAAAAAAAAGTTAGCCTCGTTTCTCATAATTTTGGACCGTGGGCTATAGCCCATATCGTACGGCATATTATAGCGCGCCGTTTTTCATCATTTTTGAAGATTTGAAAAAAATGACGAAATGACAAAAACGAAAGGTTATAGCCCATGTTTTTTGAAATTTTGGAAAAAAAAGTTAGCCTTGTTTCTCATCATTTTGGACCGTGGGCTATAGCCCATATCGTACGGCATACTATAGCGCGCCGTTTTTCATCATTTTTGAAGATTTGAAAAAAATGACGAAATGACAAAAACGATGGGTTATAGCCCATGTTTTTTGAAATTTTGACAAAAAAAGTTAGCCTCGTTTCTCATCATTTTGGACCGTGGGCTATAGCCCATATCGTACGGCATACTATAGCGCGCAGTTTTTCATCATTTTTGAGGATTTGAAAAAAATGACGAAATGACAAAAACGAAAGGTTATAGCCCATGTTTTTTGAAATTTTGAAAAAAAAAGTTAGCCTCGTTTCTCATCATTTTGGACCGTGGGCTATAGCCCATATCGTACGGCATACTATAGCGCGCCGTTTTTCATCATTTTTGAAGATTTGAAAAAAATGACGAAATGACAAAAACGAAAGGTTATAGCCCATGTTTTTTGAAATGTTGAAAAAAAAAGTTAGCCTCGTTTCTCATCATTTTGGACCGTGGGCTATAGCCCATATCGTACGGCATACTATAGCGCGCCGTTTTTCATCATTTTTGAAGATTTGAAAAAAATGACGAAATGACAAAAACGATGGGTTATAGCCCATGTTTTTTGAAATTTTGAAAAAAAAAGTTAGCCTCGTTTCTCATCATTTTGGACCATGGGCTATAGCCCATATCGTACGGCATACTATAGCGCGCCGTTTTTCATCATTTTTGAAGATTTGAAAAAAATGACGAAATGACAAAAACGAAAGGTTATAGCCCATGTTTTTTGAAATTTTGAAAAAAAAAGTTAGCCTCGTTTCTCATCATTTTGGACCGTGGGCTATAGCCCATATCGTACGGCATACTATAGCGCGCAGTTTTTCATCATTTTTGAGGATTTGAAAAAAATGACGAAATGACAAAAACGATGGGTTATAGCCCATGTTTTTTGAAATTTTGAAAAAAAAAGTTAGCCTCGTTTCTCATCATTTTGGACCATGGGCTATAGCCCATATCGTACGGCATACTATAGCGCGCCGTTTTTCATCATTTTTGAAGATTTGAAAAAAATGACGAAATGACAAAAACGAAAGGTTATAGCCCATGTTTTTTGAAATTTTGAAAAAAAAAGTTAGCCTCGTTTCTCATAATTTTGGACCGTGGGCTATAGCCCATATCGTACGGCATACTATAGCGCGCAGTTTTTCATCATTTTTGAGGATTTGAAAAAAATGACGAAATGACAAAAACGATGGGTTATAGCCCATGTTTTTTGAAATTTTGGAAAAAAAAGTTAGCCTCGTTTCTCATCATTTTGGACCATGGGCTATAGCCCATATCGTACGGCATACTATAGCGCGCCGTTTTTCATCATTTTTGAAGATTTAAAAAAATGACGAAATGACAAAAACGAAAGGTTATAGCCCATGTTTTTTGAAATTTTGAAAAAAAAAGTTAGCCTCGTTTCTCATCATTTTGGACCGTGGGCTATAGCCCATATCGTACGGCATACTATAGCGCGCCGTTTTTCATCATTTTTGAAGATTTGAAAAAAATGACGAAATGACAAAAACGATCGGTTATAGCCCATGTTTTTTGAAATTTTGAAAAAAAAAGTTAGCCTCGTTTCTCATCATTTTGGACCGTGGGCTATAGCCCATATCGTACGGCATACTATAGCGCGCAGTTTTTCATCATTTTTGAGGATTTGAAAAAAATGACGAAATGACAAAAACGAAAGGTTATAGCCCATGTTTTTTGAAATTTTGAAAAAAAAAGTTAGCCTTGTTTCTCATCATTTTGGACCGTGGGCTATAGCCCATATCGTACGGCATACTATAGCGCGCCGTTTTTCATCATTTTTGAAGATTTGAAAAAAATGACGAAATGACAAAAACGATGGGTTATAGCCCATGTTTTTTGAAATTTTGAAAAAAAAAGTTAGCCTCGTTTCTCATCATTTTGGACCATGGGCTATAGCCCATATCGTACGGCATACTATAGCGCGCCGTTTTTCATCATTTTTGAAGATTTGAAAAAAATGACGAAATGACAAAAACGAAAGGTTATAGCCCATGTTTTTTGAAATTTTGAAAAAAAAAGTTAGCCTCGTTTCTCATAATTTTGGACCGTGGGCTATAGCCCATATCGTACGGCATATTATAGCGCGCCGTTTTTCATCATTTTTGAAGATTTGAAAAAAATGACGAAATGACAAAAACGAAAGGTTATAGCCCATGTTTTTTGAAATTTTGAAAAAAAAAGTTAGCCTCGTTTCTCATCATTTTGGACCGTGGGCTATAGCCCATATCGTACGGCATACTATAGCGCGCAGTTTTTCATCATTTTTGAGGATTTGAAAAAAATGACGAAATGACAAAAACGATGGGTTATAGCCCATGTTTTTTGAAATTTTGAAAAAAAAAGTTAGCCTCGTTTCTCATCATTTTGGACCATGGGCTATAGCCCATATCGTACGGCATACTATAGCGCGCCGTTTTTCATCATTTTTGAAGATTTGAAAAAAATGACGAAATGACAAAAACGAAAGGTTATAGCCCATGTTTTTTGAAATTTTGAAAAAAAAAGTTAGCCTCGTTTCTCATAATTTTGGACCGTGGGCTATAGCCCATATCGTACGGCATATTATAGCGCGCCGTATTTCATCATTTTTGAAGATTTGAAAAAAATGACGAAATGACAAAAACGAAAGGTTATAGCCCATGTTTTTTGAAATTTTGAAAAAAAAAGTTAGCCTTGTTTCTCATCATTTTGGACCGTGGGCTATAGCCCATATCGTACGGCATACTATAGCGCGCCGTTTTTCATCATTTTTGAAGATTTGAAAAAAATGACGAAATGACAAAAACGAAAGGTTATAGCCCATGTTTTTTGAAATTTTGAAAAAAAGAATTAGCCTCGTTTCTCATCATTTTGGACCGTGGGCTATAGCCCATATCGTACGGCATACTATAGCGCGCCGTTTTTCATCATTTTTGAAGATTTGAAAAAAATGACGAAATGACAAAAACGAAAGGTTATAGCCCATGTTTTTTGAAATTTTGAAAAAAAAAATTAGCCTCGTTTCTCATCATTTTGGACCGTGGGCTATAGCCCATATCGTACGGCATACTATAGCGCGCCGTTTTTCATCATTTTTGAAGATTTGAAAAAAATGACGAAATGACAAAAACGATGGGTTATAGCCCATGTTTTTTGAAATTTTGAAAAAAAAAGTTAGCCTCGTTTCTCATCATTTTGGACCATGGGCTATAGCCCATATCGTACGGCATACTATAGCGCGCTGTTTTTCATCATTTTTGAAGATTTGAAAAAAATGACGAAATGACAAAAACGAAAGGTTATAGCCCATGTTTTTTGAAATTTTGAAAAAAAAAATTAGCCTCGTTTCTCATCATTTTGGACCGTGGGCTATAGCCCATATCGTACGGCATACTATAGCGCGCCGTTTTTCATCATTTTTGAAGATTTGAAAAAAATGACGAAATGACAAAAACGAAAGGTTATAGCCCATGTTTTTTGAAATTTTGAAAAAAAAAGTTAGCCTCGTTTCTCATCATTTTGGACCGTGGGCTATAGCCCATATCGTACGGCATACTATAGCGCGCCGTTTTTCATCATTTTTGAAGATTTGAAAAAAATGACGAAATGACAAAAACGAAAGGTTATAGCCCATGTTTTTTGAAATTTTGAAAAAAAAAGTTAGCCTCGTTTCTCATCATTTTGGACCGTGGGCTATAGCCCATATCGTACGGCATACTATAGCGCGCCGTTTTTCATCATTTTTGAAGATTTGAAAAAAATGACGAAATGACAAAAACGATGGGTTATAGCCCATGTTTTTTGAAATTTTGAAAAAAAAAGTTAGCCTCGTTTCTCATCATTTTGGACCATGGGCTATAGCCCATATCGTACGGCATACTATAGCGCGCTGTTTTTCATCATTTTTGAAGATTTGAAAAAAATGACGAAATGACAAAAACGAAAGGTTATAGCCCATGTTTTTTGAAATTTTGAAAAAAAAAATTAGCCTCGTTTCTCATCATTTTGGACCGTGGGCTATAGCCCATATCGTACGGCATACTATAGCGCGCCGTTTTTCATCATTTTTGAAGATTTGAAAAAAATGACGAAATGACAAAAACGATGGGTTATAGCCCATGTTTTTTGAAATTTTGAAAAAAAAAGTTAGCCTCGTTTCTCATCATTTTGGACCGTGGGCTATAGCCCATATCGTACGGCATACTATAGCGCGCCGTTTTTCATCATTTTTGAAGATTTGAAAAAAATGACGAAATGACAAAAACGATGGGTTATAGCCCATGTTTTTTGAAATTTTGAAAAAAAAAGTTAGCCTCGTTTCTCATCATTTTGGACCATGGGCTATAGCCCATATCGTACGGCATACTATAGCGCGCTGTTTTTCATCATTTTTGAAGATTTGAAAAAAATGACGAAATGACAAAAACGAAAGGTTATAGCCCATGTATTTTGAAATTTTGAAAAAAAAAGTTAGCCTCGTTTCTCATCATTTTGGACCGTGGGCTATAGCCCATATCGTACGGCATACTATAGCGCGCCGTTTTTCATCATTTTTGAAGATTTGAAAAAAATGACGAAATGACAAAAACGAAAGGTTATAGCCCATGTTTTTTGAAATTTTGAAAAAAAAAGTTAGCCTCGTTTCTCATCATTTTGGACCGTGGGCTATAGCCCATATCGTACGGCATACTATAGCGCGCTGTTTTTCATCATTTTTGAAGATTTGAAAAAAATGACGAAATGACAAAAACGAAAGGTTATAGCCCATGTTTTTTGAAATTTTGAAAAAAAAAGTTAGCCTCGTTTCTCACCATTTTGGACCGTGGGCTATAGCCCATATCGTACGGCATACTATAGCGCGCAGTTTTTCATCATTTTTGAGGATTTGAAAAAAATGACAAAATGACAAAAACGATGGGTTATAGCCCATGTTTTTTGAAATTTTGAAAAAAAAAGTTAGCCTCGTTTCTCATCATTTTGGACCATGGGCTATAGCCCATATCGTACGGCATACTATAGCGCGCCGTTTTTCATCATTTTTGAAGATTTGAAAAAAATGACGAAATGACAAAAACGAAAGGTTATAGCCCATGTTTTTTGAAATTTTGAAAAAAAAAGTTAGCCTCGTTTCTCATCATTTTGGACCGTGGGCTATAGCCCATATCGTACGGCATACTATAGCGCGCCGTTTTTCATCATTTTTGAAGATTTGAAAAAAATGACGAAATGACAAAAACGATGGGTTATAGCCCATGTTTTTTGAAATTTTGAAAAAAAAAGTTAGCCTCGTTTCTCATCATTTTGGACCATGGGCTATAGCCCATATCGTACGGCATACTATAGCGCGCTGTTTTTCATCATTTTTGAAGATTTGAAAAAATGACGAAATGACAAAAACGAAAGGTTATAGCCCATGTTTTTTGAAATTTTGAAAAAAAAAATTAGCCTCGTTTCTCATCATTTTGGACCGTGGGCTATAGCCCATATCGTACGGCATACTATAGCGCGCCGTTTTTCATCATTTTTGAAGATTTGAAAAAAATGACGAAATGACAAAAACGAAAGGTTATAGCCCATGTTTTTTGAAATTTTGAAAAAAAAAGTTAGCCTCGTTTCTCATCATTTTGGACCGTGGGCTATAGCCCATATCGTACGGCATACTATAGCGCGCCGTTTTTCATCATTTTTGAAGATTTGAAAAAAATGACGAAATGACAAAAACGAAAGGTTATAGCCCATGTTTTTTGAAATTTTGAAAAAAAAAATTAGCCTCGTTTCTCATCATTTTGGACCGTGGGCTATAGCCCATATCGTACGGCATACTATAGCGCGCCGTTTTTCATCATTTTTGAAGATTTGAAAAAAATGACGAAATGACAAAAACGAAAGGTTATAGCCCATGTTTTTTGAAATTTTGAAAAAAAAAGTTAGCCTCGTTTCTCATCATTTTGGACCGTGGGCTATAGCCCATATCGTACGGCATACTATAGCGCGCCGTTTTTCATCATTTTTGAAGATTTGAAAAAAATGACGAAATGACAAAAACGATGGGTTATAGCCCATGTTTTTTGAAATTTTGAAAAAAAAAGTTAGCCTCGTTTCTCATCATTTTGGACCATGGGCTATAGCCCATATCGTACGGCATACTATAGCGCGCTGTTTTTCATAATTTTTGAAGATTTGAAAAAAATGACGAAATGACAAAAACGAAAGGTTATAGCCCATGTTTTTTGAAATTTTGAAAAAAAAAATTAGCCTCGTTTCTCATCATTTTGGACCGTGGGCTATAGCCCATATCGTACGGCATACTATAGCGCGCCGTTTTTCATCATTTTTGAAGATTTGAAAAAAATGACGAAATGACAAAAACGAAAGGTTATAGCCCATGTTTTTTGAAATTTTGAAAAAAAAAGTTAGCCTCGTTTCTCATCATTTTGGACCGTGGGCTATAGCCCATATCGTACGGCATACTATAGCGCGCAGTTTTTCATCATTTTTGAGGATTTGAAAAAAATGACGAAATGACAAAAACGATGGGTTATAGCCCATGTTTTTTGAAATTTTGAAAAAAAAAGTTAGCCTCGTTTCTCATCATTTTGGACCGTGGGCTATAGCCCATATCGTACGGCATACTATAGCGCGCCGTTTTTCATCATTTTTGAAGATTTGAAAAAAATGACGAAATGACAAAAACGATGGGTTATAGCCCATGTTTTTTGAAATTTTGAAAAAAAAAGTTAGCCTCGTTTCTCATCATTTTGGACCATGGGCTATAGCCCATATCGTACGGCATACTATAGCGCGCTGTTTTTCATCATTTTTGAAGATTTGAAAAAAATGACGAAATGACAAAAACGAAAGGTTATAGCCCATGTTTTTTGAAATTTTGAAAAAAAAAATTAGCCTCGTTTCTCATCATTTTGGACCGTGGGCTATAGCCCATATCGTACGGCATACTATAGCGCGCCGTTTTTCATCATTTTTGAAGATTTGAAAAAAATGACGAAATGACAAAAACGAAAGGTTATAGCCCATGTTTTTTGAAATTTTGAAAAAAAAAGTTAGCCTCGTTTCTCATCATTTTGGACCGTGGGCTATAGCCCATATCGTACGGCATACTATAGCGCGCCGTTTTTCATCATTTTTGAAGATTTGAAAAAAATGACGAAATGACAAAAACGATGGGTTATAGCCCATGTTTTTTGAAATTTTGAAAAAAAAAGTTAGCCTCGTTTCTCATCATTTTGGACCATGGGCTATAGCCCATATCGTACGGCATACTATAGCGCGCTGTTTTTCATCATTTTTGAAGATTTGAAAAAAATGACGAAATGACAAAAACGAAAGGTTATAGCCCATGTATTTTGAAATTTTGAAAAAAAAAGTTAGCCTCGTTTCTCATCATTTTGGACCGTGGGCTATAGCCCATATCGTACGGCATACTATAGCGCGCCGTTTTTCATCATTTTTGAAGATTTGAAAAAAATGACGAAATGACAAAAACGAAAGGTTATAGCCCATGTTTTTTGAAATTTTGAAAAAAAAAGTTAGCCTCGTTTCTCATCATTTTGGACCGTGGGCTATAGCCCATATCGTACGGCATACTATAGCGCGCTGTTTTTCATCATTTTTGAAGATTTGAAAAAAATGACGAAATGACAAAAACGAAAGGTTATAGCCCATGTTTTTTGAAATTTTGAAAAAAAAAGTTAGCCTCGTTTCTCACCATTTTGGACCGTGGGCTATAGCCCATATCGTACGGCATACTATAGCGCGCAGTTTTTCATCATTTTTGAGGATTTGAAAAAAATGACAAAATGACAAAAACGATGGGTTATAGCCCATGTTTTTTGAAATTTTGAAAAAAAAAGTTAGCCTCGTTTCTCATCATTTTGGACCATGGGCTATAGCCCATATCGTACGGCATACTATAGCGCGCCGTTTTTCATCATTTTTGAAGATTTGAAAAAAATGACGAAATGACAAAAACGAAAGGTTATAGCCCATGTTTTTTGAAATTTTGAAAAAAAAAGTTAGCCTCGTTTCTCATCATTTTGGACCGTGGGCTATAGCCCATATCGTACGGCATACTATAGCGCGCCGTTTTTCATCATTTTTGAAGATTTGAAAAAAATGACGAAATGACAAAAACGATGGGTTATAGCCCATGTTTTTTGAAATTTTGAAAAAAAAAGTTAGCCTCGTTTCTCATCATTTTGGACCATGGGCTATAGCCCATATCGTACGGCATACTATAGCGCGCTGTTTTTCATCATTTTTGAAGATTTGAAAAAAATGACGAAATGACAAAAACGAAAGGTTATAGCCCATGTTTTTTGAAATTTTGAAAAAAAAAGTTAGCCTCGTTTCTCATCATTTTGGACCGTGGGCTATAGCCCATATCGTACGGCATACTATAGCGCGCCGTTTTTCATCATTTTTGAAGATTTGAAAAAAATGACGAAATGACAAAAACGATGGGTTATAGCCCATGTTTTTTGAAATTTTGAAAAAAAAAGTTAGCCTCGTTTCTCATCATTTTGGACCGTGGGCTATAGCCCATATCGTACGGCATACTATAGCGCGCCGTTTTTCATCATTTTTGAAGATTTGAAAAAAATGACGAAATGACAAAAACGATGGGTTATAGCCCATGTTTTTTGAAATTTTGAAAAAAAAAGTTAGCCTCGTTTCTCATCATTTTGGACCATGGGCTATAGCCCATATCGTACGGCATACTATAGCGCGCTGTTTTTCATCATTTTTGAAGATTTGAAAAAAATGACGAAATGACAAAAACGAAAGGTTATAGCCCATGTATTTTGAAATTTTGAAAAAAAAAGTTAGCCTCGTTTCTCATCATTTTGGACCGTGGGCTATAGCCCATATCGTACGGCATACTATAGCGCGCCGTTTTTCATCATTTTTGAAGATTTGAAAAAAATGACGAAATGACAAAAACGAAAGGTTATAGCCCATGTTTTTTGAAATTTTGAAAAAAAAAGTTAGCCTCGTTTCTCATCATTTTGGACCGTGGGCTATAGCCCATATCGTACGGCATACTATAGCGCGCTGTTTTTCATCATTTTTGAAGATTTGAAAAAAATGACGAAATGACAAAAACGAAAGGTTATAGCCCATGTTTTTTGAAATTTTGAAAAAAAAAGTTAGCCTCGTTTCTCACCATTTTGGACCGTGGGCTATAGCCCATATCGTACGGCATACTATAGCGCGCAGTTTTTCATCATTTTTGAGGATTTGAAAAAAATGACAAAATGACAAAAACGATGGGTTATAGCCCATGTTTTTTGAAATTTTGAAAAAAAAAGTTAGCCTCGTTTCTCATCATTTTGGACCATGGGCTATAGCCCATATCGTACGGCATACTATAGCGCGCCGTTTTTCATCATTTTTGAAGATTTGAAAAAAATGACGAAATGACAAAAACGAAAGGTTATAGCCCATGTTTTTTGAAATTTTGAAAAAAAAAGTTAGCCTCGTTTCTCATCATTTTGGACCGTGGGCTATAGCCCATATCGTACGGCATACTATAGCGCGCCGTTTTTCATCATTTTTGAAGATTTGAAAAAAATGACGAAATGACAAAAACGATGGGTTATAGCCCATGTTTTTTGAAATTTTGAAAAAAAAAGTTAGCCTCGTTTCTCATCATTTTGGACCATGGGCTATAGCCCATATCGTACGGCATACTATAGCGCGCTGTTTTTCATCATTTTTGAAGATTTGAAAAAAATGACGAAATGACAAAAACGAAAGGTTATAGCCCATGTTTTTTGAAATTTTGAAAAAAAAAATTAGCCTCGTTTCTCATCATTTTGGACCGTGGGCTATAGCCCATATCGTACGGCATACTATAGCGCGCCGTTTTTCATCATTTTTGAAGATTTGAAAAAAATGACGAAATGACAAAAACGAAAGGTTATAGCCCATGTTTTTTGAAATTTTGAAAAAAAAAGTTAGCCTCGTTTCTCATCATTTTGGACCGTGGGCTATAGCCCATATCGTACGGCATACTATAGCGCGCCGTTTTTCATCATTTTTGAAGATTTGAAAAAAATGACGAAATGACAAAAACGAAAGGTTATAGCCCATGTTTTTTGAAATTTTGAAAAAAAAAATTAGCCTCGTTTCTCATCATTTTGGACCGTGGGCTATAGCCCATATCGTACGGCATACTATAGCGCGCCGTTTTTCATCATTTTTGAAGATTTGAAAAAAATGACGAAATGACAAAAACGAAAGGTTATAGCCCATGTTTTTTGAAATTTTGAAAAAAAAAAGTTAGCCTCGTTTCTCATCATTTTGGACCGTGGGCTATAGCCCATATCGTACGGCATACTATAGCGCGCCGTTTTTCATCATTTTTGAAGATTTGAAAAAAATGACGAAATGACAAAAACGATGGGTTATAGCCCATGTTTTTTGAAATTTTGAAAAAAAAAGTTAGCCTCGTTTCTCATCATTTTGGACCATGGGCTATAGCCCATATCGTACGGCATACTATAGCGCGCTGTTTTTCATAATTTTTGAAGATTTGAAAAAAATGACGAAATGACAAAAACGAAAGGTTATAGCCCATGTTTTTTGAAATTTTGAAAAAAAAAATTAGCCTCGTTTCTCATCATTTTGGACCGTGGGCTATAGCCCATATCGTACGGCATACTATAGCGCGCCGTTTTTCATCATTTTTGAAGATTTGAAAAAAATGACGAAATGACAAAAACGAAAGGTTATAGCCCATGTTTTTTGAAATTTTGAAAAAAAAAGTTAGCCTCGTTTCTCATCATTTTGGACCGTGGGCTATAGCCCATATCGTACGGCATACTATAGCGCGCAGTTTTTCATCATTTTTGAGGATTTGAAAAAAATGACGAAATGACAAAAACGATGGGTTATAGCCCATGTTTTTTGAAATTTTGAAAAAAAAAGTTAGCCTCGTTTCTCATCATTTTGGACCGTGGGCTATAGCCCATATCGTACGGCATACTATAGCGCGCCGTTTTTCATCATTTTTGAAGATTTGAAAAAAATGACGAAATGACAAAAACGAAAGGTTATAGCCCATGTTTTTTGAAATTTTGAAAAAAAAAGTTAGCCTCGTTTCTCATAATTTTGGACCATGGGCTATAGCCCATATCGTACGGCATACTATAGCGCGCAGTTTTTCATCATTTTTGAGGATTTGAAAAAAATGACGAAATGACAAAAACGATGGGTTATAGCCCATGTTTTTTGAAATTTTGAAAAAAAAAGTTAGCCTCGTTTCTCATCATTTTGGACCATGGGCTATAGCCCATATCGTACGGCATACTATAGCGCGCCGTTTTTCATCATTTTTGAAGATTTGAAAAAAATGACGAAATGACAAAAACGAAAGGTTATAGCCCATGTTTTTTGAAATTTTGAAAAAAAAAGTTAGCCTCGTTTCTCATAATTTTGGACCGTGGGCTATAGCCCATATCGTACGGCATACTATAGCGCGCAGTTTTTCATCATTTTTGAGGATTTGAAAAAAATGACGAAATGACAAAAACGATGGGTTATAGCCCATGTTTTTTGAAATTTTGGAAAAAAAAGTTAGCCTCGTTTCTCATCATTTTGGACCATGGGCTATAGCCCATATCGTACGGCATACTATAGCGCGCCGTTTTTCATCATTTTTGAAGATTTGAAAAAAATGACGAAATGACAAAAACGAAAGGTTATAGCCCATGTTTTTTGAAATTTTGAAAAAAAAAGTTAGCCTCGTTTCTCATCATTTTGGACCGTGGGCTATAGCCCATATCGTACGGCATACTATAGCGCGCCGTTTTTCATCATTTTTGAAGATTTGAAAAAAATGACGAAAATGACAAAAACGATGGGTTATAGCCCATGTTTTTTGAAATTTTGAAAAAAAAAGTTAGCCTCGTTTCTCATCATTTTGGACCGTGGGCTATAGCCCATATCGTACGGCATACTATAGCGCGCAGTTTTTCATCATTTTTGAGGATTTTAAAAAAATGACGAAATGACAAAAACGATGGGTTATAGCCCATGTTTTTTGAAATTTTGAAAAAAAAAGTTAGCCTCGTTTCTCATCATTTTGGACCATGGGCTATAGCCCATATCGTACGGCATACTATAGCGCGCCGTTTTTCATCATTTTTGAAGATTTGAAAAAAATGACGAAATGACAAAAACGATGGGTTATAGCCCATGTTTTTTGAAATTTTGAAAAAAAAAGTTAGCCTCGTTTCTCATCATTTTGGACCATGGGCTATAGCCCATATCGTACGGCATACTATAGCGCGCCGTTTTTCATCATTTTTGAAGATTTGAAAAAAATGACGAAATGACAAAAACGATGGGTTATAGCCCATGTTTTTTTAAATTTAAAAAAAAAAAGTTAGCCTCGTTTCTCATAATTTTGGACCGTGGGCTATAGCCCATATCGTACGGCATACTATAGCGCGCCGTTTTTCATCATTTTTGAAGATTTGAAAAAAATGACGAAATGACAAAAACGATGGGTTATAGCCCATGTTTTTTGAAATTTTGAAAAAAAAAGTTAGCCTCGTTTCTCATCATTTTGGACCGTGGGCTATAGCCCATATCGTACGGCATACTATAGCGCGCAGTTTTTCATCATTTTTGAGGATTTGAAAAAAATGACGAAATGACAAAAACGAAAGGTTATAGCCCATGTTTTTTGAAATTTTGAAAAAAAAAGTTAGCCTCGTTTCTCATAATTTTGGACCGTGTTCTATAGCCCATATTGTACGGCATACTATAGCGCGCCGTTTTTCATCATTTTTGAAGATTTGAAAAAAATGACGAAATGACAAAAACAAAAGGTTATAGCCCATGTTTTTTGAAATTTTGAAAAAAAAAGTTAGCCTCGTTTCTCATAATTTTGGACCGTGGGCTATAGCCCATATCGTACGGCATACTATAGCGCGCCGTTTTTCATCATTTTTGAAGATTTGAAAAAAATGACGAAATGACAAAAACGAAAGGTTATAGCCCATGTTTTTTGAAATTTTGAAAAAAAAAGTTAGCCTCGTTTCTCATCATTTTGGACCGTGGGCTATAGCCCATATCGTACGGCATACTATAGCGCGCCGTTTTTCATCATTTTTGAAAAAAATGACGAAAATGACAAAAACGATGGGTTATAGCCCATGTTTTTTGAAATTTTGAAAAAAAAAGTTAGCCTCGTTTCTCATCATTTTGGACCGTGGGCTATAGCCCATATCGTACAGCATACTATAGCGCGCAGTTTTTCATCATTTTTGAGGATTTAAAAAAAATGACGAATTGACAAAAACGAAAGGTTATAGCCCATGTTTTTTGAAATTTTGAAAAAAAAAGTTAGCCTCGTTTCTCATCATTTTGGACCATGGGCTATAGTCCATATCGTACGGCATACTATAGTGCGCCGTTTTTCATCATTTTTGAAAAAAATGACGAAATGACAAAAACGATGGGTTATAGCCCATGTTTTTTGAAAAAAAAAAGTTAGCCTCGTTTCTCATCATTTTGGACCGTGGGCTATAGCCCATATCGTACGGCATACTATAGCGCGCAGTTTTTCATCATTTTTGAAAAAAATGACGAAATGACAAAAACGATGGGTTATTTAAAACCCTCGTCTGTGGTCCTTCCAGGTTCGGACAGGACTACAGTTTGTAGTAAACTCAGTCTTTTACTTAATTTCCATATATAAATGTTTAGGCATTTTGAGCAAAGATCCCAGGAGGAGAGAGATACAAAAGTCAGAATACGAAAGTGAGGCAAGAGGAGACATGGGTAGGGATGGAGCTCATTAATTTATATCGATCAGGCTTAGAGCAATTTATATTATTTTGAGGAAAGACAGGAGACAATAAACTCTGAACAGAACCAGTATCTACTGGGGCAATTGCCCCAATGGGGCAAATACTAGGGCAATTGACCTTTTTACCAATAAAATAAAGAAACTGTTAACAGGTTAATATATGTTCCGCCACTTTAAAAGCGTAATTGAGTTTACCCAGATAGTGCTGGTTGGCATTTATTGATTCACCTCTTGATTATTCAAACATGAACGGGCCACTACGCTCAACAAGCCCAAAGCTTATTGATATCGGGTACTCAATAAGTTTAAGGATTTTTCCTGGTATCGCTCCATCCCTACACAGCTTATTGATAACGGGTACTCAAGTCTAAGGATTTTGTTCGGGTATCGAGCTCCATCGCTACACATGGGTATCAACGTTTTATTGCTCACGGTCAAGCGGTCCATGAGCTATGCCCGTTTAAAGTTTGAATTTTCAGTTGAGTGCTATAGCGCCACCTATTGGACAATGGTTGTGGGCTTTGTGTCCTCGCCGTTTGGCATTGCCCTCTAGGTTGTCCTGATCAGATGGGGTGATGGGAAATCAGGGCAAATCGTCATTTTCAAATTATTGGGAGCCCCAAAAAAAAAGGAGGGCTACCATATTGCCAAGTTTGACGAAAACCCGACAGCACAGTTCAGCCAGAACTAACATTTTTGGTGGAAGGAGAAGAGAAAAATAAGGGACCAAGAGTCCCTTCGGGCTTGGTCCCTAAATAGACTTGTAACCCAACTGTAGGGAGTACAAACACAGTAAAGAACCTGGGGGTTATCATCTATGAAAAGGAAACAATGAGCAGAAAATGAACCATGTAAATACAACAAATTGAGGGCACCGCAGGGAGTTGAACCCCGTTCTGGTAAACCAGGAGTACCACACCAGTGCCTTAGTTTTTGTTTATAATTTACAGGTCCAAATCAGTCATTAGTTTCAATTTTGCAATATAATTTAAAAAAAAGAGAGAGCCTACACACTCAATTTGAATCTTGACTATAATGATAGCCATGCTTATGTCTTTATACAATTGAAAGCCGGAAGACTCACTCCACAAATACCTTAAGGAAAACTCCTCAGACATAAACTAAGAAAATATTTTGTCATGCTCATAAAGTGCTGCAAAGTGCTAAAAGTGAAAAGTGCAGCAGAAAACGTTTGGGTCATAGGCCCATCGTCAATGCTAAAGTTTTAGCTGCAAATGGCAGCATAAATAAATCACATCAATACACACCACATAATGTGATGTTAACTGACACGATGAAGCTTGCACATTATAAGACATACATCACATCAACCAACATCACATACCTAGCCCTACCCCAACCCTATAAATTAATTATGTGATGTTGGGATGACATGATGAAGCCTTACTCACAAATGTGAAATGAGACAAGACATAAACACACATCACATACCGGGCCTGTGTTCATAGGTGATGTGGGCTTACGTAATGAAGCTTTACTCACAAATTAGATCTGATAATATAGCACGAACAATGGTCTTATGACCTAGATGTTTGCTGCTGCACTTTTCACTTCAAGCACTTTGAGCGCTTTATGAACATGAACAAAATAGATTTTCTTGGCCTCTGCCCAAGCAGTTGGCCTTTAGGTTTCCGTGGCGCAAGTATTTTTCTATCTAGTTGTCCCATGTAGGAAACATGGGGCAAGACTGTACAATTTATGCCATTTGTGGACGATTGACAAATTATACGAGGTAGCAGCATTCTTTGCACCCCAGTATTTGTCAGCAATATTATGAACATTAGTACACAACATGAACAGCAATAAACACAATTCATATGGCGCAATGCCAACAGACGTGAATGACGAGCTAGCCGCAATTGCTGTGAAAAATCACCTTTAAAAAAAACACATAAATGCACATCACATATCGGCCTGTGTTCATATCTGATGTGAACTGACGTGATGACGCTTTACTGGTAAATTACATGAAACAGCTCCAAATGAGAAACTGTACGCGAGACATGACCCGACTCACACATACACTAGTGAAGAACTAGTGTCATAGATAGGAAAGAAAGAAATAAGAAATTACAATACAATAAAGCAAAATGCGATTAAAAACTCTGAGACCAAAAACAAATAACTTTATTAAAGCAAAGAAGAGAGAAAAGATGAAGGTTGGGTAAAAACCTTGTACGTCCAAAATAGTTACTTTTATGGACCAAAACAACTGATCCAATATTATTAATATAATAATCTGTGTTCCAATGTTATTATTTAGTCACAAGCTCTTGCTGATACTTCACTGGTTTGAAAAACAGAATACTACTTAAATATTCAATAATGGATTATCTTTGCCTCATGAGATTGGCCATTTGCTACTTGTGTGTGACACTGTAGCATGACCAAGTAAGGAAATTAATTTACAAAAGGTTGAACTATGGAGATACAAGGTTTCTGCCCAACAGTCAAGGATAATAAACTACTCACTTACCTTCAATATCAGCACTAAACAAAATACACACACCAACGAAGGAAGCAAATGACACAGCGGCCATCATTTGCTTCCTCTTGTTAGTTTACACAGACCTACAGCATAGTAAGCTGTAAACAGTGTTAAGGGGCTACATGCTACCATAATGACACAAGACATAAAGCACACACCTCCACATCACATAAAACACTAGTGAAGAACAAGGGAAAGATAGGCAAGAAGAAAGAAATTACCTAAATAAAATAAAGCAAAATGCGATTAAAAACTATGACAACAAAATATAAACAACTTTATTAAAGAATAGAGAGGAGACACAAGAGAACATACATTATGTGATGTGGATGTGGACAGACTTTACCCGTAAATTATGTTAAACGATAAATAAATCACATGCCTCCACAAACATCACATAACTGTGATGTGGACTGGCATTATACACACAAATTAAGTGAAATTATACATGGCGCGAAAGACAACCTATGGTATGGTAGCATGTAGCCCACTTAAACAAGCAGCAGGAATCAGACGGTTAACTAACCTTCACTGATAACAGCACCCAGCAGTGGCAACAGCATAGAGTTCACCCAGCAGTGGCAACAGCATAGAGTTCACACCTCCAGTGAGCTTCACTTTCTGAAATGGCAGGGGAAAAGAAAATTAGTTGTCGGCCTACAGGATGACATTTTGGAAGTCATAACAGTCACTGACAGAGCTGTGTCACCATTATTACACACATTCTAGGGCTATAATCTGCCTTGTGCAACCATTTCTTTTATGAAGCCTAAAAGCAAAAAAGTTCTGTATGTAATTACCATGGGGGGCCTTCCGTCACTCGGTTGAAGATAGCCGGTATTAATAGAGCCGCGTAGGTTGTATGGCACAATACGTCCCGAGCACCGTACGCCTCGTAATCTCAGGGAGCGTTCGTTGACACCGTTATTCGTTTCAGCCCAGCCGAGTAGACACTATTATCAATACCAGCCATCTCCTGAAGACTGCATCCAAGGTCACCGCATGACACCAAGGTCACATGATCAACCTGTAAGACACAAACATACACCAACATTACTCTTTATCCAGATATTATACATTGTAGAAACACATCTTTAGGAAATTCTAGCATTTTTCTTTTGCAACCAGATCTTATTTTAATGATGTTTGAGACAAAAAAACACTTTCCTGGGGTTTTTATGCGTTTAGATATTTCAGTATTTCAAAGAGTCCATGATGTCATGGACACTGGGCTCACTTCCTTCCTGGACTAAATGTTGTCTCAGTAAGACAGCCCTCCCCCTATCCACAAGGAGGAGCAGTGGCCCAAAGCATTGTGGGAATTGTAGTTCAGGAAGGAAGTGAGCCCGGTGTCCATGACATCATGGAGTCCATGGACACTTTGAAATACTAAAATATCTAAAAACACATAAAAACCCCAGGAAAGTGCGTCTCAAAAATCATTCAAATAAGATCTGGTTGCAAAAGGGGTGACGTGGCCCAATGAATTAGTCTGAGCCACAGTTACAACTTGTGTTACCATTATGTACTAAAGTAAAAAGGTATGGCATCAAAATGCACTTAAAAAATGAACAAATGTAGCTCATTAAAATTGTGTAGCCAATGTAGCCAAAAGGATATATTTTTTTAAATAATCCGAATCTACAAAATAACTAGTAAAGTGTCCACATAATAGAATATAAAAGTACAATATTATTGTCCACAGTACTTCAGTAGATGTAATTATTTACTTCCCACCTGTTTGTTTGTTTATTTGTTTGTGTCTCAAAAAGTACCAACACATTCCTCATATTGTTGTTCTTTTAGAGTCACAATAAACAACCAACAGTCCTTCTAACAACACTAATATTGTAACAATAACAGAGTTAATGTTGGCTAACAAGTTACAACAACCATGCTGTTCTCAAACAAACCTTACCTTGTTGCAGCTACGCCCCAAACACACTGCTGTCTGCTACGGAACGCGTGCGTCTCCATTTTAAATCATAAGCCCCGCCTACTGTATCCGGGTCTAGACCGTCGGTCATTGGTCCGTCAGAGTGTATGGATCACAGCTGTGTGGAAGGAAGCCGCACGCATGCGCGCGCACACGCACGCACGCACATACACGACTGACTGACAGACAGACAGACAGACAGACAGTTGATGGACAGTTCAACATAATGAATCGGTTCACATTGCTTTCGGTCGGAGGAGGAGAGGTGGGGGTGGAGGTGGGGGTGGAGGAGGAGGAGGAGGAGGAGGAGGGGGTGGGGGTGGGGGTGGAGGAATAGGAGGAGGGGGAGGAGGTGGGGGGGGAGGAGGTGGAGGAGGATTTGCTGTGGTTAACGGAACGTTAGTCAAGTCCATAGAGTATGGTCAAGTCAGTTTTAGTTCCCACTGGGATTTCCTGACAGTGTGGGAGGGTGCCTCACCGGTGGGGAGGGACTGGGAGTTGGCTGAGATCCAGGAAGGTGTTGCTGGCTGCAATGAATAAAGGTTGGGTTTTGGTTACAACTGGTATATCTATCTATTAGTAAAGTAAATGAGGTGGTTGAATGGAGTGATAATAGTAGGCTATGGCTTCAGGTTTTTTCATGATTTTTCTAATTTTTTTATCGTTGAAAATCATGAAAAACAACATAAGTATGTAGGCTATATTAAAGAAATGATGAAAATATGTGTTTTCGGCGACATACGTCGAACCAATCATCGACTTAATGCTACTCATGTCATGTAGGCCTATAGCTTAATCGAGATTCGAGAAGCACATTTTTGGAGGTTATACATTTTTAAAACATCTGATATATCAACGAAAAACAGTGGGAAGTGGGAATGAATTGGTATAGAAGGATAACCTGGGAGAGAAACGGAGCAGAGGACAAACCTAATGAAATGTTGTCCAGCAGGGAGCGTGGGTTTTCCCAGGCTAGGACAAACCGTCACTAAAGAATTTCCTCGTTTCTCATCATTTTGGACCGTGGGCTATAGCCTTAGGGCTATAGCCCATATCGTACGGCATACTATAGCGCGCCGTTTTTCATCATTTTTGAAGATTTGAAAAAAATGACGAAATGACAAAAACGATGGGTTATAGCCCATGTTTTTTGAAATTTTGAAAAAAAAAGTTAGCCTCGTTTCTCATCATTTTGGACCGTTTTCATTTTCATTTCATTCATTTTCAGCCCTCAGTGATGTTGCTCCGTTTGAAGTCCCGTCGAGATATCCCTCGCCCTCGGCCCTTCCCCTCGCTCCAAAGACAATTGAGATAACCCTTCCCCCTCACGTGAACGCGCATAAGCAAGGGCTAAGGGCCAGGACGAAGGGGGGAATTGGGATTGAGCCTAAAGTTCAAGGCCTTCTGTCTTGAACTTGAACATAGGAAACCTGAGGTGGTTCAGGGGAGTCCCTGCAAAATGTGTTTAGCCAGTACTTTAAACGCCCAATGCATTCGCAGATAAGTAAGCCCGAGGCTAGGACCCCAGGGGTCCTTGAGAGAGTTCCAGGAGGTCGCCAGCTAAAATGTCAGATAAGATTTCTATTCATTGCAATGATAGATATCTATAATGAAGGTTATATATAATCACATGTTTAACCTCGATTCACAGAGCCCATTCAGGTTAAAAAAGACAAATGTGCAGTTCATTAATTTTATTCAGATTCAATGCTTGAGTAACATGTCTTTCCAAGAACTAAACATGTACAGTACAGCCAAATTAAATCAAATAAAACCTATCATCAGTGCTTGAAACTGAAATTATTACATACAGTCATTCATGTAATTCAATAAAAGACATGTCAAAAAACAACCAAGAAAAAACAAAACATCTTTGAAAAGCAATCACATTTTTAAAAGCTAGCAAAATACAGTATAAGTTAGTAAATGCTATTAACTCAAGTACTCAGACCAAATATAACTTTGTATCAACTGTGTATAACTTCAAACAAATGTTTCATTGCATAATTTAATAAGATCTTTAATCGATACTAACATCAGCTTTTCAAAAAGCTAATAAATCTCATGCGGTCACAAATATATCTTCCATTTCTTATTATTTGAAGGTGAGTTTCTTGGACATCGCACTGAACTAAAAGACATTAAAATGTCTAAGAAATAACATGTCAATTGTAACATTTTCAGTGCAAAGTGAGCTGAAGTAAAATGATTTTCTTTGCATGCACACCGATTGATGAAATAAATTGTACATTGCAGGCTCTGTTGTGAAATAGATCTGAGCAGCTTGTAGGTGCCCATCAGTGGATAAGCAACAATCAGAGCTGTAGTGAAACGCCACTGGACAACATCATTTAAGTCAGTGGTTCCCCAAATTGACACTAATGAGCCCACGGACCCCCATTTGAAAATACATGCCTGCAGGGACCCCCATAAGAGAAGATCTTTACAGCTCTAGCAGTGATTCTCAACCATTTTAATTTCGAGGACCCCCAGTTTGACCTGAATTAGGCGACAGAAGTGTCATGAGGTGTAGGCGTAAATGGGGATTTAATGGCATTTCTATCTCTGGGACCCCCAATTTATATTGTAAAATCAATGTTAATTTAACTCTGAGAGTGTACAAATGGAAGGTTCCATTTGTACACACTCAGAGTTACAGACGAAAATAGAGACCTAAATGTCCTTTTATTGAACTTCCTCACACCAGTCAAATGCATCACAATATAACTGTAACGCTCGAACGTGCAGACACGCATACGCGCACGTGCACACACACACACACACACACACACACACACCATGATTAGGATAATATTTTCAATTTATATATCATTGTCCTGTAATGTAATTTATGTCGAATGTCATGTTTTTATGTTCCCAGCTAATGGGGATCCTAATAAAACTCTAAACTCTAAACCAGCTGATGTTCTTGGGTTTGCAAAAGTTAGTGTTTTGTGTTCTGCGTATTTCCATGTGTACAGTACATGCTGAACAAGTAGGAGCAGGTACTGTACTGCATATGCAGTACAGTATAGTGAGTTGCTGGCCTGGGCTGGTACTGGCAGGACGATTCAAATAGGAAAGTATATATATACTGCACACTCATTGTAACTCCATTAAGATTATTTCAATGACCAATGTCTTCTTGAAACACATTCATAAAGACGGATTGTCAAAACATTAGTTATAATTAGCTACATTTAGTGCAATATTCTCACCCATTTGGCTTTGCACAGTTCACTAAATTGGAAAACAACACTTCAATAGAACCTGGACATGAACACGATGACGTTTCAGGTTTCAACTGTTGAAAAACTCATGATGTGTAGGCGTATACCAAGATTTAAAGAAGCTTCGAAGCTTTTACTGTATTTCATAGACAAGACATGGGACACTATTTTTTGCTGTCAGACCAAAATATTGAAATTCAGAGCATCTGTCAAAATGGACCAACAGTCAAATTTCAGTCTCACATAATGGCGTCCTCCTTCCAACAGTAAATAATACATTGTAATTATACATACGTGGTAGGCTGGGTTCCAGCCTGCTTCGCTGCGCTCCGTCAATTTGTTTTGTCACTCGCTACAACGGAACGCCGCGAAGCAGGCTGGAACCCAGGCTACATACGTGGTACAGTATTCGTAACAGGGCAACATACACCTGAATACTGCTTAGAGAGTGACTTCTATTTCAGAAAAACTTTATATTCCAACCCCTTTTTGGCTTTTTGTCTGTCCTGCCACATTGTTTGGACAGGAGGAAATGGACTCATGTCATGGGCCTATCACTGTTTCTGATGCGTTACTTCAAAATGGAATGATCTGCCATAACATTACGGTTAGAATATGCTTTGTAACATTTAAGTATAAATGTTCCCATTTAAGACTAAAAGGGTTATGTACCAAATAATTATTGCCATGGGCTTATTTGAAAAGCTATTCGTTATTATTATGCTGATTCTTGCTTATCTGAAGAGTGACAGGGCTGCCCACCGACGTGTAGCCATATGTGTGGGTTGACACCTTGGTTTTGTAGCTTTGCTGTCCACCTTCCACTCTCTGCACCTCTGAACAATATGAAGGCTTGACCTCTAGCTTGGCATGGCTCACTTGGATGGGGACGTCTCTCTCTCTCCTGGACTGGGATCCTGCAGCGCCAGCCGGGGGCACAGCGGACGAGAAGAGGCTGCCGGAGAGATGCTCCCTGAAGCGGGCGAAGAGGCCGGGCCTCTGCCTGGGGAGCGACGCCGTGGGGCGCCCGACGTTGAGCAGCACCGGCTGGCCGACGCTGGAGCCGCCGATCTCCCTCTGGAGCACGGCGACCTCGCAGGGCTTCTCCGCAGGGGCGTCGGAACACCCGTAGGTCTCGCCTTCCCGGGGAACGTAATCTTCCAAGTCCTCCAGGGTCAGAACGTGGCTGCCCCGCGTCAGGATCTGGGGCTCCGGCTGTGCGAGTTGGCCGCTTTCGAGGTCTTCTTCGCCGTCCGGCTCCAGGACGACGGTCGCGCCGTCGTCCAGGTCGTCGTCCCCTGCGTCCGGGGTCAAGGCAGAGGACACCTCATAGGCCTCTCCGCTGATGATTCCGGATTCCGGATGGTTCCCTTGGTCTCCCCAGGCGGCCAGCGACTGGCCGCTCACGTCTCCCTGCTCCACCAGCTTGTTGTTGGAGTTGTTGGCGTTGGGGTTCTCGGGGTGAGAAGGCCTTCTGGGCCTGACGCCGGACGAGGTGGTGGACCTCTCCGAGCCCGCGGGAGAGGCGCCTCTCCTCCTGGACAGCCTCGGGGAGCGGTTCACCTTGTACTCGATGATCTCCTCCACCTCCACCCACCGGGGCCCCATGCACTCCATCGGCCTGGCCTCGGCACCGCCGCCGCCACCACCCTGAGCCTGGGTGACGTACAGGGTAGGGATGGTGGTCCTCCTGGAGGCAAGGGGCGGCCTCCTCTGCCTGCTGGCCCCCGCGGCAGCGGGCTCTGGGGTGGAGGTCTCCGAGCGGTACGGGGACTTGTGCCTCCTCATGCGCTGGTTCTTCACCACCGTGGTTATGGTCTCCTCACTGGACCAGAGAGAGAGAGAGAGAGAGAGAGAGAGAGAGAGAGAGGGGAAGATGATGGGATTATATGGTAATCGTTAGGGTTATGAAGAACTTAATTATGCAGTGGTGGGAAAAAGTAAAGTAAAGTATCAATATTGCAATATTATAGAAGTACTCTGTTTAAGTAAGAAGTCCAGATTTCAAAATGACTCGCTGTAATTACATTAATAATAATAATAATAATAAAACTTTTATAACTTTTAAAACTTTTTATAGCACCTTTCATGACATGAAATGCAGCTCAAAGTGCTTTACAGAACAATGGAGAATAAAAGAAAAGCAAGGCAACAACATTAAAAAAAAGCAGTAATGCAATACAGTGAGGACATGAATAACAAAAAATAAAAAATAAAAGCAATGTTGTAGAAGTGGGTCTTGAGCTGAGCTTTAAAAATGTTTACATTAGTCTATAAATTAGTGGCTTACTGACTAGCATTACAATTCTATTGTCTTTTTCATGTCCAATGAATTTGTATTTAGTTCATAAAGTTAGCATAAATAATTAAAGGCCTTTGAAATTCAATAAAAATGTAACTCTTCAGCATACCAATTCAAGAATAGCAAAAAAAAAAATCAGGATTTCAATTCAAATATAGCAAAAAAATTGCTGATCTACAAGCTAAAAATGTGTCTCAGTATTACGCTTTTTGAGCTTGTAGATTGGCTTTTCTTTTGCTACGACAGAACTATGCAATGCCAGTGCGGCCCTCTGGAGTGAGTGGGGAATCTAGAGCACACCGGGCTTATCTCACAGTACTCGGCACACCGCTTGGGGGGGAAACCCCTGGGTTAGACTTCAAAGTAAGACAATTGGAAAATGGGGTCTTTTCTCTGATTACAGCAGGCGAGTTCCTGCCACACAACAGCACTGGTATAATGTACACCGACATTGGACCAAGGTTCAAAGTAGGGTTGTCCCGATGGGATCGAGTGATGTGAAATCGGCCTTAGTATCAATATTATCCATATGATATTAAGACTGGATATTGTCTGTGATTTTGGATATTGTTATATGGCATAAATGTGTTCTATAAAATATAAATATCGATGATCAAAATCAAATGATCGAAATCTTATCGGGAGCAAAAAAACGTGATCGTCATACGTAGTTCAAAGTCAACGTTATTTTCATCCAAAGTGCACAGGTGAACAAAATGACATTGCTTCCAACTGATTAATGCAATTCATTGAAAAACTACTATTACTAATACACATACTCTAACCAAAACACTGTTTTACATAGTAATACCACTAATATAGGCTCAATTAAATAGGAAAATGTGATGTTTTGTACCACAGGGTGCCACAGTGAGTCTTTTGTACAACTTAACATGGGTTAAAGAAAAAAGGTGCTTTCTGCAAATGAAGGTTAGTTTCTAAAACACACTGATATAATTATACTATTGTCATAGAGCACCGAAGTCTGACATCACTTTCAGTAGACGACGTCAGTCCACAGGTTCATGTATTTGTTTAGTTGCATTGAAATCCCCATTGAGGCGATTTTAGATCGCCTCATATAACAACTGTGTTTGAAAAATAAACATGTCACCCCGGCCGCTTCACTCATATGGATATGAAGAATCAACTGACTGAGAGAAAACGCTAATGTTACTGCTGCTGAATTAGTTAGATTTTCGCTAGAAGCAGACTGTATCATATATGAGTGACTGACTGTTGCAAACGATACAGACACACCTCCCTAACAATAACGCCGAGACAGCTTGTTTATTTTTGGACCACAACGCTTATAGTAGACGATATTAAGATCACCCCATGTTATTCTCCATAGAGAAATTACTTCCGCGAACCAGGGGAATCGAAGGGATGAGCCAGTTACGTCAGTACTTCGGTGCTCTATTACAGTGACCAATAGCAATATTATTTTTGTAATGCTGTAGTCTATATAACTGTACCTCATAACACAGCATTTAAAACTAAAGTACCTGTACTATGAAGTATGCAGCAGCATGGAGATAAAGGCCTACCCTTTCATCTTATTCGTGCTGTGGAGCCCTTCACACTGAGGGTTCACATTCTACATGAGCATGCATACATGGGGCCATGGGGAAAGAGAGACACACACACTGCAAATTGCCACCTGGAACAATACTAATGTGTGTTGCCTGTAATTCAGTCCATGTTGTGTGATAGCAAAAGTTTCCTGAGGCCAAGGCATACTCTGCACAGCTTCACTGGTACACACCATTATGGCAAGAATCCAAATGACAAGTGTAAATTAATATAAGATATTCAGGTGTCTGTGAAACTTGTCTTGATGTCAACAAGCCAGTTCACAACAATATATGAAGCGGCTACGTACATACTGTACGCATGTCTCACTGTAACCTCGGAAACCCATGCCTTTTAGTCTCACTGTGGTTATGTTAGGGTTAGTTTAAAAGACGGTACGATTTCAAACCAGGCAACAGACACCCTTCATGCACATACAGTGGTCCTGCCAACACTTACATGATGATGGTTTTCTTTGGCAATTTAGTCTCCTGCTCGGTGACTATGGGAAAAGCAGAAGGAATGAGATTCAAACGGAAAAAGCGAGGATGAGCGGGCGGCTAAAGCATAAATAAGAACGATGAAAGTCTTCTGTGCGCCGAGCTTTGTGTCTGTAAGTTGCCATTGTTGCATGAATAAGAAGCAGAGCTCTCCTACCTTCAATGGTGATGGCCTGATCTCTGGAGCGAGCCACAGTGGGGTGGACGAGGTCGGCCGCACATTTAGCACTGCCCAGACGATTAGACAACTGGAAAGAGGCAGAGAATGTATTTTTAGGTCGATTGTACAGCTGGGTGTTATTTTGTCCGAGTGATGTAGACTGTCTGTGCTAATTATACCGCATGTAGTTGTTGGTTCTCTACAGGAATTCGAATAGAAACAGAAACGACACTTCACACGGGTGTCAACAATGCAATACTGCTTCATCAAAGTTGGTATTGTGACTTTATATATATTTTTAATCCAAATGAGGCCCTATGTTCCCTCAGCCCTATGTCCCTTACATTTGTTCCAGTTTGTACGCTCTCAGAGATACCTTAACACTGATTATTTACTGTGTAGTGTGTGTGTGTGTGTGTGTGTGTGTGTGTGTGTGTGTGTGTGTGCGTGCGTGTGTGCGGCTGTAGAGTAGACCAACCTCACACTCGTAGTGTCCAAGGTCTCTCTCTGTCAAACACTTGATTATCAGGACCAGGACTCCACTGCGGGTCTCACTGTACGTCTGGTATTTCTCCTGGTCTGTCAGCAGCCTGCCCTCCTTAAACCACCTGGACCACAAAATACAACAAGACGTTTCACATGGTCTTAAAATAAATCAAAGCTGTATTTGAATACATCTCTGCTGTCAGGGAGAAACCAACTAAATCCAAAATGTTCATTTTTCAAGAAATGAAGAAAGCCATATATTTTTTAAAGGTATATTCAGTGATTTCACTTAATTCACATATCACTTATTGTTTTGTTTTGTTGTGATAATCCTCCCTACTATAGTGTGCTGACCATATATAAGGAGTTCCTTCCCTGTCCCCAGTTCACCCCTGGGGCTAGGTGGCCCAGCCTTCATCCAATCAGGATAGAGAGGGGCCCTTCCGCCAATCATGATCGAGGGTCCATTGGTTCAAAGGTTTCAAAGCACCTTTTAATACTTTTCATTGGTTCGTAAAGGGTGTTCAATAGCATTGATTTATGGGGGAAAAAACGTGAACAAATGGAGTTGGGGGGGCATCTAACATCTAAATGACCAATTAATTTGATTATTCTGTAAAGGTCCCCACACACAGACGCGCGTTTTTCGGATTTCTTGCTGTGTTTCTCCATCGGTTTTCCGGAAAACGCGTCCAGTGTGCAACCACCTTAAAGGTTTTATGACATTCATTTTCATTTATTTTTGTTTTTGTTTTTTGTTTTAGGTTTTATGAGCTCAATTACACCCAAAAAACCTGAACTTTGAACATTCAGTGGATTTTCTGTGGTCTGAAGTTTTCTTTGGGGTTTGGAAGCCTTTTGAGCTACAATGAAAACAGGCAAAACAGTGAAAACAGTGACATCTGCTGGCAAATCCCATTGACATATATGGGATTTGCAGGATCTTACATCACAAACTGCCGGCAAATCAGAGGCCTGTTTGAGCCAGAAAACCCCAGATCACAGAAAATCTACTGAATGTTTTTTGGGTGCAATTGAGATTAGAAAACCTAAAAAAAAATAAGCACAATTCTAAAACCTTTTTTTTAATGTCACAATCCCTTTAAGGGAACCGTTCTAACAAATATAGTTTTGACATAATATTCAAAAATGTGTCCCAAATATATTTTCTGGCAATTTCTTCACTACTTTCAAACAAAACAAGTATTACTATCCCAGAGCAGACAAGGTGGTGATGCTTGCTACAGTACGTACCTGATCTTGGGAGTGGGGGCACTCTGTATGATGCAGGTGAACTGGGCATCCTCGCCAGCAGCAAAGGTGGCGTTCCTCAGCTTGTTCACAAAGCGAGGAGGCACTACAAGGAACATCTCACAAGTCAATATACAGTACAGTACATCCCAAGGGAGGATTTGTGGCGCAAAATCAGTTGGCATTCAATTATTGCAAATCACTAAATGATAGCTTAACCTATTTAGGCCTGAAAAAGAAAAAGAAAAGTCCTTATGTTTCTGTATCAGTGGTGCTCAAAAGATGTGAGGCACATTTTCACGATCTTTCAAAAATAGCAGACCTACAAGTTCATAGCGCGGCACTCTGTGCCGCGCTATGAGCTTGTAGATCTGCTATTTTTCAATAGCTAACGCATAACAAAATGCTTAAAGGGATAGTTCAGATTTTTTTTAACTTAAGCTGTATGAAATACCATTTATATAGTGGTTGCAACTGTATTAATTGATTGCTCGAGTCCTGTGGTGGGAGTTCTGCACTGGTTTTGGTCAATATGAAGTAGTTCCGGTCATTTTGTGGGGTGTACTGGGGCCACGCAGTAAAAGTAAATTAATTCAAAAAACGAACGTCATTTGTATTGTTGACCTATTTCTAAAATATTAGCACAACCTTCAACCAACTTTGACCCCTCTATCACATGGAACTATTTTTTTTGCGTAGTGATATGGACACAAAAAGCATAGTTCCGTGTGATAGAGGGGTCAAAAATGAACGAAAGTGGCACTAATATTTATAACAACAATATATCCCCATTGGGATACTGAAGCAGTATACACCTAAACTGAGATATTTGCAAATATATAAAACAAAAAAAGACTGCATCCAGAATACTGCGTGCACATGTAAACATATTCACAGACGTTCCCTCATGTGACCTACCCTGAACAGTGACCTTTCCCAGAGTGCTGGCGTTGCCCGCGGTGCTCGTGGCAAAGCACATGTACTGCCCGGAGTCCTCCGCTGTCATGTTGTCCAGGATCAGTGTGCAGGAACCGTCTGGGTCCTCGATGATAATGTGGTGAGGGTCTGCCTCCACTGTACGCCCATCTGGAAAGTAAGCGTCTGTGATGAGACACTGTGGCTGTACGCTTAAATGCAAGGTTTACAGCCACGCTTTACCAGGGCTATTTGTCTCTGATGCTCCGTATGTAGCACTTTTAAAAGACCTTCTTTTAAAAGACCTTTAGGCATCATGGACCCAATGATGCCTAAAGGTCTTTTAAAATAAGGTCCTTTAAAATAACTGAAGGTCTTTATAAAACCACAGGGTTACAGCAGTTCGAGGATATTACAAATTGTAGTCCTCTCACAAGCAACAGTTAATAAGTAAAAAATACGCGCCACTATCTTTCCCTAGACTAATGACCTCTAGGGAAACCTTTCTAATAGACTAATCCCGCCGTCGTCTGAAACTTTTCAGACTCCATCATGGCCCGTAGCACTTGCCCTAGCCCCTTAGATAACACTTTACGTAGACTTAGATAGCATTTTATACAGACTTATAGCATGTTATGTAGACAGCACTAGAATTACATTTTATGTAGTCATAGCACTTTATAGTATATATGAATAGTATGTATAGTTTCATTATATAGATATTCCACTGTTATGTTCTTAGCTTACGCATGTTTCATGATAACTACTTTTTATGTACATACAGTATGTGATGTATTGTCATGCTTTTTGTTCTTGCTTAATGTAAATCGCTCTGGATTAAATGGCTAAATTGTAGACATGCTTTATTATGCTGCCTAAAAGAGCTCAGATTGGTTGTGAGTTTGACGCTGGCTTCGAGGCAGTCCCACTGTGGTGTGTGTCCTTACCTTTGTACCAGGTGATCACAGGCTTGGGTATCCCCGTGGCCTTGCATGCCAGCTTAACGGTCTGCCCCAGCTCGGCAATGCAGTCTGCCAGGATCTCCGTAAAGTCAGGAGGACCTGGATAAATCGAAGCGCCGCAAATTATCAATAACATTTCCACACTTGAGCTGTGGAATAATAATCCTCAAGTATAAATTGGCAGATAAAGGAGAGAGTGAGTGAGTGAGTGAGTGAGTGAGTGAGTGTGTGTGTGTGTGTGTGTGTGTGTGTGTGTGTGCGTGTCACTCACTCCATGCGGGCATGCTATAGCGCTGCTGCAGCTCTCTGAACTCTCTCAACCAGGAGTTCTTAATGATGGCCGTTCGGGCCTGCAAGGTGTATTTCCTCACAGAGTCCTCTCTCTCGTGCCAGATCTCGAAGGCTCGGTCGTCACCCTCCACGGTCTCATTCACGTCAATGTTGTTCAGCTGCAGCAGGATGGACAATACAACAAACACACACATGATACTGACCATGAAACGGACATACTGACCATGACACTGACCATGACACTGACATGATACTGACCATGATACTGTCATGATACTGACCATGACACTGACATGACATTGACCATGCCACTGACATGATACTGACCATGACACTGACATGACATTGACCATGACAATGACATGGACCATGACATTGACCATGACACTGACCTGGTACAAACAAATCCAGGTAGCAATATGAGCAATACTATGATACATAATTATGTATAATTACCACCAGTGGTAGCTGAGGTACTTTTACTTTATTTGTGTATTTCCATTTTATTTACTTCTACATCTCAGGTGCAAATATTGCACTCTTTACGCTACTTTATTATTACTCTACAATTATTTGACAGCTTTAGTTACTTAATAGTTAATTGTTTAAAATGTAAATAACCATTACAAAACATATATTAAAACACTTGAGACCTAGTACTTTATACTTCGGCTATTCTAAAATAGCCGATCTACATGCTCACGACGCATCGTAATGCGACACGTTGTGTGCTTGTAGATCACATAGACCTGTGTGTCACAGTGTCGCTGTTACCTTCATCATGTTCTTGAACACATAGCCCTGTGTGTCAGAGTTGCTGTCTCTCTTGGGTTTACAGATGATGCAGTAGTTTTTGAAGAGGAAGACGTGGCGATGGTGACCTCTAGTGGACGACCTAATGCCCGGCGCCCCCTCCCACACTTGGAATGGTCCCTGGTGAGAAAAGACACAAACACAGATTCTGTTCAGTTTAGTAGTAGCAGAAGATAAATACACGGATAAATAAATAATGTTTTCTTTTTAAAAGTTATCGTATTGTTTCATGTCGGTTTATTCCGAGGGGAAGATGTGACGAAACGATTTGGTGTAGAAGGAAAAATCACACCCGTGTGAAGTGAGTTGTGTAGGACAAAAATAGCCGATTTGCTCGTCTACATATGACGTAAATTCTCCATTCATTGTCAATGGGAATTTAATGTTTGTGTAAGACGAAAATCTACACTATAGCTGAATACAGGATGGGCTAGCGCCCCTCAAAAAAGGAGGGGAGCTAGTATAGGCCCATGGGGGACACCAGTCAACAATGTACATAGGGTTTAAGTTTTTAGTTTAGTTTAGTTTATTTCGGACCTTTCACATGTATAACATAATACATTATACAAGACATGCACTTGAGTGGCCCGAAAAGGTGTAGGCTGAAGCTAAAAGCTTATAATTGCCTACCCTATTGGTTTCCAGAATCAAATATTAAAACAAATTAATAGAGCTAACAAAACTGTCAAACAGTTTATACATATGTTTGCTAATTCAAATAAAAAAATATAAAAATAATAACGACAACGATAACAATAATAAATATATAATAGAAAAGAAGAGTAACAGAAAACACAAGCCTCATACATTATTATTAGTTGTCATTTGTCAATACGGTCCGTTGCAGCGTGGCAATATGGAAGTATTGCCATCAAGATGCACCAAACCACACCACACTAGCTACACCACTAGGTGGAGAATCGACAAATGGTCAGTTTGCACATCAAGTTTGTGTATGGAAGTGTATAAGTGGTTAAATGGAACTCCGTCAATGGGGATAAACAAAATCTAAATCATCACCATAATTTGAGGTATATGTGGGTCGCACCTGTCTGATAGGCTCTCCAAGCACTTCCAGGGTGGCAGGATAGTTCTCAATCAGGGAGACGTGGTGGGTGTTATCTGAACGCTGATGAAGTGATGACACCATGGCGTAGGCCTCCTCCAACAGGCAGCAGTTCTGACCGTTCCTCGCCTTGTTCCTGATCATCTCCTGAAGTCGGTGACAGGTGGTGAGGTGGGAGAGATCAGTAAAAAAATAGTTATTCTGGTATTCAATTCTTGTCCTGTTCGTAATGCAGAGACTCAAACGTTTTGAAATTCATTGCATGTACGGTATCAAAAATGTGTTACCTTGAGAACGGCCTTGTACTTCTGAATTCTCTCCACTGGTCTTTGGATATATCCATTGATGCTGAGCACAGCAGGATCTGTGAGATCTGCACTGGCCTGCACTTTCTCAGTGTACTCCTGATGGGGAGAATATGCTTGAATTCAGACAATGTTGGTAACATCATGCTACAGTATATGACCTGTTGCAGGACATTAACTTTTTGAGGCACTTGTCCTTTGGACAAATACATTTCCCATTCACACAAAAGTCACTTGTCCGGAGCACGAGCACACACAAATACAATTTAAATCAACTACCTGTAAGTTGGTTAGTGTGGGGTAATTGATCACACCACCTATTCTAAAGGAAGTTTTGATATGTTCATGTTTTCTGCCAGAACTTTCAAATGGATATGAAACTAGTCGGTTGGTTTTCCTGAAGCGTTATAGCACAATATTGGAAAGGCGATTATTAGGAAAGCCAGACAATAATGTCAGACAATATTGTTGTCTGCTAGAAGCTAGAAGCGTCACAGAAAATGTGAAACAAAGAGTCACTTGTCCAACAGACAAGAACATTTTTAATGCAGTTTTCCGGAAAGATTTATTAGTTGTTCCGGACAACAGGACAAGCCTTAATGTCAAGCCCTGCTGTTGTGTACAATAGTGTAACAACGTTATGAGAGTCCAAACGTGAGGAGAGCAGTCTTATACCTTGAAGAAACGATGGATAGACTTCTCGCTGACAGACGACTCCGCCTGACTCTGACCTACGAGATACTGGAGGTACTTCTCAAAGCCCTCCTTGTTCCTCAGGAAACGCATGGCGATATCATCATCTGTGTCGCACTCCTTCAGCTTGGGGAGCAAGAGCCTACAGGAAACAGTAGCACAGTACATTGTTCAAGTATTTATCCAATTTAAATTGACCTGTTTAATGAGCAGGATAAATACTTTCCTAAAATACTGTATTGAACATAAATGTCGTTGCTGTCGGGACTTGGGAGGAAACCACCTAACTCCATTTTTGAGGTTTTTTATTTTTTTATTTTTTACATGAAATCAGTGCTATTGAACACCCTTTTCCCCTGTCAAAAAATGAAATAAAAGGAAAGTAGTAAAAAACGCTTTGGACAAAACCTCTTAACTCCATTGGACCCTCAAACCGTCTGCTAAAGCAACTAATTCCACCACCTCTCCCTTTCTCATGCAAGTAATTGACAATATATAAAGTCACAACACCAACTTTGATGAGGCAGTATTGCTTTGTTTTCCTAATTTCCTGAAAAATGTATATTTTCTTCCCGACAGCAGAGATTTGCTGATTAGAATGTCAGAACATGTAACAAGCAGGCAGCTGGTGAGGTGGGGTGGTGCCAAACTCACTCGCTATGGAAGGCTTTGATGTCACGAATGTTCCGGAATATGGCCTCCTTCTGGCTTGTGACATCAGCGGGAGTGTCAGGAGCCGCCACATCGTTCAGGTGGTGGGTGGTGACGAAATCCAACTCTTTGACGAACTCCGCTTCAGTAGTTATCAACTCCTGAATCATTTGACTAGAGACACGAGAGAGGAGATGCATAGAGCAATGTGGTTATGCCTATGCCTGTAACGATACTAATTATTTTCCATAATCGCCATAATCGTTTCCATGTTGAAACATTTTCAAACATTTAAAAAGATATCAGAAATATCAGAAATATCAGATCTTTTTTTTAAGTCTAAAAGGCAAACAGAAATGTCATTTTTATGTCATTATGTTCCAATGTCCAATGCCGAAAAAAAGCACACAAAAAAACACAATTAAATCGTTAATTTCAATTATTTGCATGACAATGAATGATTGTTTGTGCTTGTAGATGTGAAGGCCTTACAGTAGTTTCCTCTTGTACTCCCCCTCCGAGACCTCCTCCACACTGGTCTCTGGAAGGTCACCTGCCTGCTGCAACAATAGAGCAGTGAAGCTAAACATCCATTTCAGCGCTACTATTTCCAACGTCTGACTTCTACAAGGCAAGTTGATGACAATCGACCTGTCCTCATGGCGGTCATTTTGCTCAAAGGACCATAAGCCTAATTTATACGTTGTTGTATGACTGAGGCCTGTAAGAGCAAAATGGCCTGCTTGTGTAAACGGTCATGAACATTGTCGATATTTGCAACACTCCAAATGAGAAGACTAAGTCTTATACGTGCAAGGCTCAGAGGTACAACAAATGTGAATGAAAGAATAGCCAGCACACAAGAAATATCCTTTTCACAACGCTGAGGAAGGCCCACCTGGCCGAAATGCGTCTGTTATCCATCAGTCGTCAGAGGTAAATAAACCATGTGAAAAGTTCAGTTCTTGAATGCCGGATATTTGTTACGGTTCCTGTTATATTATAGCCTGAGGACTTACTTTGAGTTTCTTGTCTAGGTAAGCAGGTGAAACCCAGCCTTGGCGAGACGGTGTGGTTTTAGTGGGCTTCGTACGGACCAGCCATTTAAGTGGATTGGCTGAGTCCAGCACTTCGACATACTGGCCCTCCTTCAGAGAGATGGCTTCTTTGCTGGCCATGGTGGGGTTGTAGTCAGCCGTAGCCACATAGATGTCAAACATCTGTAAATTGCATCCAACAGAATTAGTTAACCCCCTTCAACATGGTGTCCCTATTTTGGTTACAGGTATCATGGCATGTCAAACAAATATTTTGAACGTATTCAAAGATATCCCACAACTCGATGTGTTGTGAGCTTGTAGGTCGGCTATTTTTGCTATTCGTTGTACGAGGTTGTTAACATGGAGGTTTTCATTCTGGGTGACACAAGATGCTATTGTATTCACATATTTAATATTTGCATATTCTATTAGTTTAATAAATAATATGTTTTAAAGCTTGCTTCATACAGTTTTTCATATGGAAACATATGATTGTATAAAGAGCAAAAGCCCAAACACTTTTTACTGCATACTGAATGCCTGGCCAAATGTTCCTTAAGGAACCATTTTGTTTTATAGAAACGCATTGATTAATGTCAATGCAGTAAAAACATAAACTCAATGCCACAATGTAATAACAAACAACCACACTGTGCAGGTGTCCATTGAGAATGAAAAACCTCCCGTTCATTATCGATGGAAAAGCTATGGGATACGGACAGTATACATGTTTTATGTTCACAAATATGCACACATTATTTTCCTTTTAAGCGCCAAGGCAAGAAAGGCAAACAGAAATACAGTATCGAACATTATTATCAAGCCATAAAATCAAGTATGTAGAAGGAAGGTTTCAACTGAGCATATTCACTCGGCGTATACATGACATAAGAGCGAGTGTGAGAACACGGCCACACGGTCTCACCTCTCCCCTGGCTTCGCCCTCGTCAGACTCAGAGGACGAGTCGGCGATGAGGGAGGGAGGGCGAGAGCGTCCGTGGTGGGGGGAAGCCGAGGGGGTCTTGGTCTCGTCATCACTGTCGGCTCCGGGGACGCGCAATGAGGCTAAGGGGCGAGAGGAGAGAGGAGAGGCGTGGCTGGGAATCCCAAGGATGCAGGAAAACACACACATCTGCTTCACTACGGTGTTACGCTTGTGTTAGGAATGCAAACGGGTAACGCCATAACCGTCTAAACATTAATATCTCTGTGTAAGCATGTACGTAAACCATCGCCTGCCAAGACTATACATAATCAGTATTAATCACTAAATACAATTAACTCTGACAGCAAGACAGCAAAAACTCAATAATGCTTCACAAAGATACAGAACACAGACAAACACTAAGAGGGACAGAGATGTTTGACCCGTGTATAAATGTCATCAGCATATTATGCAGTGTGCTATAGCTAACACTTCAAACTGTGCCGACAGCTCTTTCTTACATTGATGATGACTTTGCTTGTCTTTGAAGTGCACTATAGTATATATGGGTCTTGTTTATGTTGAGAAAGTAACACAAAATTATTTCCACAAGTACTCGTCTGGTCCGCCAATAGTGGAACTCTAAACATCGATCTCACCATGGTGCTAGTTGTACAGCACAAGAAGACTAAATCGACAAGTCATGGACAGCACTCCTTGTGGAAAGAATCTATGTCTACCGTGAAGATTGATGCACTGGTGGTGATACATACTGGATGCTTTGGGCCATGATTTCATCCACTGGAGCACTTGATGATTCTGTACACTGTCTGAATAACAAATCAATGACTGGTGTGAGCATTTGAATGGTTTGTACTGAAGAACTGACGCGTATGAAAAAGTTAGAAAGGTGGAATGATGATGTATGTCGTTGTCTGGTGAAGGAAGGAGATGTGGTGGCAGGACATACACATACAGTACACCGTATACACACACACAAAAACACACCGTAAAGAAGAGAAACATTTATTTCTCCCTCCCAGGTTTGTTGTCAATTCCACTGTTATTTAGAAGTGAATTCCAATTCAAGAATTGCACATTTAATGCATTCAGATGTTCAGTGTTAATGCAGTGTTCCAGTGTTAATGTAATCGCAATTCTTGAATTAGGTCTTTAAATTCACTGAATTGCATCCAAACCTGTTCTACTATAAATTCCACAGAAAACACCAAATGCATATGGACAGAAACAAGAATGTATCCAACATTTGATTACGAACTGGTCAGTTCAATTTATAATTTATCATAACATAGCATGAGCTGTGATTTGATATTTTGGCAGTAGCATTTAGTCTACAGGTATGTTTTGCAGCCAATGGCATTACCACATAAATGAAGCCTTTGCCATGGACAAGAAAATGCCACTAAAAACAAACTATACTGTTTGATAATGAACTTAAGTTTTTATTTTCCTTTCACACATTCTGTCCCATTCCTTTTCAAGTTAATTAAATAGTGACAAATATATATACAGTATAAATACATTTATAGTAAATGATATATATACAGTATAAATACATTTATAGTAAATGTATTTATAATGTATCAGTATTTATGTTAATTTTCTATCAGGGATTATGTTTCCGCTCTGTCTGTCTGTCTGTCTGTCTGTCTATGTTTGGAGAATGTTCCTCTATGACTGAAACATCACATTGTTAAACAACAACCAGGGATTTTGTTCATGGACTGTGATCAAGAACATTACTGCAAACTGTTCTCTAACAAACTAGTGTGGTGTTAATTAGGCACAGCACAACAAAACTGCCCAGCACATGGGCACATATTCCACTTCTCCCCAGTGTGTAAACCTGATGGTAGATACCGACCACTGTTCAGAAAATATGTACTTAATCAGTTTTATTCCACGGTTCTCAGAACACATAATAATGTTGATAATGAACACACAATGTATTCTGATTTGAACAAGCGGTAAAACATTATTTACCATCCAAAATAGTCCAACGTCTAATGACAGTAATGGAACTCACCTTGAGTGAATTTTGCTGAAACCATTTCAGTGATCTGGCTGGTAAGTTTCTTGAGGAATTCCTCTGAACCGACCTCACCTAGATATGGCATTTTACCCGCTGAGTGCAGAGAGATAACGCATCATGACATCAATTCTGTATAATGGATTAACACATGATGCTGAAACAGAGTTACCGGTAGAATAGTTTGTCTTACCTTTGTCTCTGTTAGCCTCATCCTCTGGAGGACTGATTGTAATCACCCTAGAGTCGAATGAAAGGTTTTCATGAGATAACTTTTACGATGTCTATGTAGATATCATTTACAATATAAATATTGAATTGCCAAACATAGACACTTACTCTGGAACTTTGGTCTCTAGCTTTTGTTGCAATGCTGGTGAAAACAAGAGAACAAGTACATGTTAGTAATCGATCACTTTCCTATCTTCTTTAACCCTGTAAGACCCGGATATATTTCTACTTGCAAAAAAGAGATTTCAACCTTACTACTACTTTGTACTACTAGGACTTTGCAGAGGAAATTATGTAAAAAAGAAAAAGAAAAAAGTTGTATGCACATTTATATAATAATTATATAATAACATAATAAATTAATAATTTACATTTGGGGGATATCTTTCACAATAATGAATAAAACAAGTTCTAGACATTCTAATGATAACAAGAAAACATATATTACAATTATTTAAAATTACTTTTATTATGGTTACAGGTCAAATGTCATAGGTTAAAAATTGTTAAAAATTGTCCAGACATTTTTATGGCATTGCAATGAAGATCAATGATGACGTTTAGGTGAAAAAAGAACAGAAAAAAAAAAGATATATATATAAATATATATTATTTGGTCTCCCTGGTCCTTACCGTCGCCCACTTCCAGCCGAGCAGTGCAGACAGATTGTCCTGCCCGGTTTGTGGCGATACAGGTGTAGGTGCCAGCGTACTCTGTGCCCACGTCCATCAGGATCAGGCTGTGCTGGCGCCCAGAGCCGGCGATCTTATACCCTTTGGTGTCGGGTTTGATCCACAAGACGTCTTCCACGGACTGTTCCTTTAGCCAAGCCACCGTGGGAGTAGGAGATCCTAGGAACAAAACAGATGGCATAACGCATAAGAACTATGGTGTCATAATGTACAGAATGGAGCCTGTCAGTTCATAATCGGATTCTGGGAACTGAAATGCAAAGCATCACTGGGGTTTCTGTAAAAATAATTCTGCAATTGAAATCATTCTTTTTCTCCCACTTATTTGTGTATCCTAGTCGCTTTGTTGTCACTGCTACCTCCTACAGACAGCCCTACAGAACCACATGTCTCCTCTGAGCTCTGATACAAGCGGCGTGACGACAAAGCCGCTTCTTTTCACCTGATAACACAGAGCTTTACATGGAGGAGGTACTGTGACAACATAACGCACAGTTCCTCCTAGTTCCCCACTGAATAGGCACCCTGGGCAAACTGTAGGTGTCACTATCCTGAGTTGACCCCACGCCAACGTGTTGGAAACACTCTGCCAATCCCGAGGCCTCTCCGCAGAGGATTCAGGGATTTAATATATTAAAGGACCACTTCACCACTTTTCAACCTATCTTCATATAATAGGTCTTCACTAATAATCATTAAAAAAATGGGGCAATCTTTTTCTACTCAGTCTCATAGGAGGGCTGTGGGCAATTCAGAAACCGTCTTCCAGTGACGACATCGATGTGAAATACAAGCTAATAGAAACTGCTGGTTTTCTAGTCCTGAAAAGTTGCAATGCGAAAATGGAAGCCATCGTTCTCACGATAATGAAAATCTAAACATTTTTGTAAAAAAATCTTGATTGAAAAAGAATCTGCCTAATGATGATGTCACTGGAGGACAGTTTTTAAACTGCCCACAGCCCTCCTATGAGACACAGACCGAGTAGAAAAAAATTGTGCCATTTTTTCACGATTATTAGTGAGGACCTATTATAAGAAGATAGGTTGAAAAGTGGTGAAGTGGTCCTTTAACGAGGCTGGAGCTTCTGAAGTGGAAATGCTTACTGCAGGCAAGACTCTTTTTTCCCTCCCCCCTCTCTCTCCATTGCTCACGTACCCATGGAGCTTATCTTAGCTTAGCAGATCAGCCCAGGCTCTGCCTGGGGGGGGGGGGGGGAGGAAAACCGCATAGAGAACAAACCTTCCACTTTGACAGACAACGTGATGCTGGTGCCTTGTTTCACTTTGCGATTGTTGAACCTCTCCAGGAAGCGAGGGGGCGCCAGGGGCTCCTTGCTGTCTGTAAACAGAATGGTGCGTCGTTATTATGCCACTGTGTGTCTACCATAGAACCTAGAGTATTATTATAACCAAGCACATGGATGTAGATTGAATTAGAAAAGTACCTTTCTTTGCCCAATCTGCAGGCATTCTCTCCCCTGGAGCTGTGAAAGAGAGTTTGCAATGTTTAAACACAATGTGTACTTCCCCTATAAGCCAGAACAGTGCCAAAGAAATACGCGCTGTAAGCTCATTTGAGCCACATCGTCATTCTATTCTATGCATCGTCGCGGGATGGATTCACTTTCTTAGCGTGATTAAAGTTTAGACATTTATAAGGTCTCAAAGCTCAGTTTCTCATTTTGAGGAGAGAAAGGACTATTGAGCGTGTGCGCGGCCACGTGCGGGTCGGATCCGTGTGGAGGCATTGGTTTTTTTTTAATCGCTGGATTAAATGAAATTTAGAAAGACGAGTTCCCTCATTTTTGGCACCGGCGGGTCGTGGAGAGAAGAACGAGGTCCCGCGTTCTTGGCATACATTCGGTTAACCTTTCACCCAAAATGCAACGTGAAACACCACCAACAGTTAGTTTTGTGTGTTGTGGGACTGCGATGCAGTCAGACTCATACCTAGAACCATCAGCCTGGCAGAGGAGTAAGCCGAACCAGCTGCATTGCTGATGTACGCAGAGTACTCTCCCATGTCCTCTCTCTTCACCTCCAGGATCTCCAGAGCGTGAACGTCGCCCCGCTCTACCAGAACCTGGACTCTCTTTGAGGCTCGCAGAGGCTGGCCGTCCTTGAACCAGTACACCCTGGGTCTGGGGAAACCTGAGAGGGAGACACGACGGTAATAACCAGGAAGCGAACGCAGCTGAGACCCTGGTGATTGGGTCGGAATGACATTTGTGGCGATTTGATTGGCTGAGCACAGAATGTGATGTATGATGATGTATGTTGATGTATTGTATCATGATAAGAGCGCCCCTTTTTGAGGGGCGCTAGCCCCTCCTATACAAAGGTTTAATGTTTGTCTTTAGTTTGTTTTGTAACCCCATTGACAATGAAGGGAAAATTTACATCATAATGTGCCATTTACGTCACATTGTCTCTTTATTGTCAGTGGCGTTTCATGTTTGTGTTTTACATCACCATTACATCACCTAATCAACATGAGTTAGACTTTAATATATTATCGCCCCTCACTTCACACGGGACTGATTTTTTTAAAATAAATGAATGCAAGAATAATGTTTTCTATTTGAGCATGCTAACTTTCAAGAGAAAGGCTGTATAGTTGCTTGGAATCCCCACTGATGATGTCATCGTAGGGCAGGCTCCTGAACTGTCCACAGCCCGTCAGTGATTAGACTGATTAGATGGGAGTGAACGAGCAGAGTTGAGTGACATTCCTGGCTTCACAGTCAACCTACCCTTTACTCTGAGCTGCATCTTAGCACTGGGAGCGCCCGGGCCGACGTGCATGTCGTGGAGCTCATCCACCACTTGGGGGAGCTGTTCATCTTCGGCTACGGACTCGAAGGCCTCAGTTTCCCTGCTTCAGGAGAGAAGAGCAGAGCAGCACTCAGTATTTACTCATATTCATTTAGGTTATTATTATTATTATTATTATATATATATATATATTTCTTTTTACAAAACTCTATCAAGGCTGTATTAAAACTCACCTGGATGCATAGCCCTTGGCACTGACATAAGAAGACGTCTCAGTGCCGTCGACTGCAGTGTCATAATCTGAGCTGCAAGACACTGCGTAAGTGACAGATGTATTAGTGTTATATCGTGAAAGCCACCAAACACAAGAGTGCCAGGTACGGCTTCAATGTCATCGTCTATTCACAGCGCAATATATTGAACCTAAAAGAAAAATCCTTTATTTGTAGACAAGGCATTTGTTTTCGTCAAAGTCATTCAAACATGCCTAAACTAACCTGAATAATTGGGTCACTTTTTGTGCAAGTTAATTAAGTCATAGAAAGATTCTCCAGGGACTATATTTTCGCTTAGAACGTTGAAATCATTCCATGCATTATGACACATTCAAACAACAATAACATAACTGAAATTAATGGAATCCCGTGGCTTCTCCTCGTAATTCAAACAAATCAGGGCATGCTTTGTCAAAATGGTCGGCAGCAATGCCAAGTGCACACCGAGTTGTAGTCAATGGGCTACAGCTAAAAATGCCAGATCACCGGTATGATCCTTCAAATTAGTGTTTTTCAACCAGTGGTCCGGGGACCACCAGTGGTCCTTGGGAGGGTTCCAGGTGGTCCCCAGTAAATGATGGAGAGTTGGTAACTAAATGGACCTTTATAGATCTTTAACTCTCTTAAATTCTATTGTTAAACATCTGCATTAGTTAATTTACAAGAAGTCCACACAGTATGTACGTAGAAGAGTTGTTAATTTGATCAACGTTTGCCTGTTATAATAATGGTGCCACATCAACAAAATATTCTTAAGTTTTGGGTCGGAGAGGCTAAATGTCATCAAATGGTGGTCCGTGGCTAAAATTCTGAATAAATAATGGTCCTTCATATGAAAATGCTTAATTGGGTCGTCCACTCACAGTTAACAGTCTTTGTATTGAGTTTGTGCTTGAAATGTACTGAAATTCTGCAAACTGTTAATAAATATTTCAATCAATCAAAAAAAGGACGGGAATCCTTTTTGGCGTTTCCCGTAGTGCCGCGCTACGAGCTTGTAGATCTGCTATTTCTTTTTAATCGTGAAAATGTGGTGCAATCTTTGAATATATATTCTTTCAGAACGTTTTTAACTCAAATCTTTGCTTCTGAGGGGTTCCTGGAATAACATATTGTCAGATGGGGTCGGTGGCCAAATACATATATGATTGCTTTTGGGGTCCTTGACATGAAATATTGAGCACCACTGATATAGAAACATAAGAATTTCAGAACACTGTCAGGATTTAGAAGCCATTTAAAAAATAAATACGTCAGGCCTAAATGGGTTAAATGTGCACATTACGTGTATCATCATTATCCCATTTTGGGCGGGAACCCCTTTTGGTGTCAGCATTACATTATGCTTCAGCTATTTTTTGAAAAATCGAACAACGACTGACCATAGAAACATAGCTCTCTCAGAAAACTGTCATTTTCAAACGGACACCTTTTTTAGAATCTGATCTCAGGTCAGAATGGGTTAACAACCGCCCATGACATATCATGTGCACTCCCACTCACTGTCGACCCTGAGCTCAGCCTTGGTGGCGGTGATGCCGCTGCTGTTCTCCGCCGTGCAGCGGAAGACGCCCATGTCCGTGGGCAGCACGTTGGTGATGATGAGCTGGTGGCAGCCCTCCTGGTCCTCGTTGATCATGTAGTGGTCGCTCTCCTCCAGCGCCTTGCCGTCCTTGTACCAGCGCACGGCGGGCGACGGCTTGCCGATCACCACGCAGTCGAAGCTGACCGGGTAGCCGTCGGGGACGTCCTGGTTCTGGAGCTCCGTCAGGAAGACCGGCGCAGCTGGGAGGACAAGAATAAAAAAATAAATAAAAAAGGAGTTAGATTCAACCCCCCACCGAATAGCAAATGATCCATGTTCAGTTCAAATAGAGCACAGAAGTCTGACGTCGATATCGGTAGAGGCCGGGCGCTAAATCCACGGATTCATGTACTTTTTATTTGCATTGTAATCCCCCATAGGGGGATTTTTAGATCGCCTCATAAGAACTGTGTTTGAAAAATCCCAGCCGTTTCACTCATAATGGATGTGAAGAATCAACTCGCGGTGAGAAAAGTGAAAACACTAATGTTACTGCTGCTGAATTAGTTATATTTTCTCTAGAAACAGACTGTATCAAATATGAGGGACTGACTGTCATAAACGATACAGAGACACCTCCCCGACAATATCACTGAGACAGTTTGTTTATTCTTTAGACCACAACTCTTATATGAGACGATTTTAGGATGACCCCATGTTATTTTCAATAGAGGAAAAACGTCCATGAACCAGGGGATGAGCGAGTGACGTCAGGACTTCGGCGCTCTATTGTCTTCTATGAACCAGGGCGAGATGTCCCTTCAGTTTGGGTCCATGATATGGTCAGTCCTTACCGGTCTGGATGGTGCAATATGTTTTAAATTAATGCTGAGCACAAAGAATGGCACATTGAATGCATGACGGCATGCAAATAGACCAGAGAAATGGAATAGAGTCATTAGATACAAGTGGATGGAAATGGATAGCAATTAGCAAAAATGAGAAGTAAAGATGGATAAACCACAGCATTCAATTGTAGCAAACACACAAGCAACAGAGAAGACGGAAAGACTACATTAACATTAAACACGTAGTGAAAACAGACGAAAGAAAGAAACAGACGAGACTAAACCAAACCAATAACTCACAAAAGACATTAGCAAGCATAGTAACAAACAGTGTGGAAAACACAGAACGACAGTTATCAAGAGACTATGGACATCACATTTAGTTGAATGAGTATTAAAAAGTGAAAAAGCAGAAATTGAAGGATGAAGGATTATTTCTTCCAAAGCTCCAAATATTGCCAAGAGTGGAAGGTTTACAAAGGTTAATGTTGATGATGATTGACATGTTATACGTATTAAAAGGAGGGTAGGTAGATACTCGTATTGCTTTCCTACCAGCGGCTCCGGTCATAAACCCAGGCATCTGTCTATCCTGCGTGGGGGTTTGCGTGCCGTCCTGCGTGTACCCCATCTTCATGATACGCAGCTCCGCCTTGACGGGCCCCGCCTCCAGGATGGTGGTCTCCACGGGCACCCCCTGGGCCGTGAACATGGCCTGGAAGCGCTGCGCCGCCACCTCGGCCTCCGCCCGCGCGTCAAAGCGAATGTAGATGTAGCGCTCGTCCTCGCGGTACGACTGGGGGTCCGGTCCGCCGGCATGCAGGAGGTCGCCCTCTTCGGCGCTGAGGAAGGGCTCCTCCGCCACGTCCGGGGGGAGACTGCAGCGCAGGAGGCGGCGGAGCCGCCGGCTGGCCAGCCTCAGCGACTCGTCCATGTCGCTGCTCTCCGCCTCGCTGTCGGTGCTGTAGCCGACAGTCAGTGGGCGCCGGGCGGACGACTCCCGCTCGGCCCCCACCGTCACCTTGCCGCTGTGGCCCGTGACGCCGAATTTGTTGGTGACCTCGCACGCGTAGACGCCCGTGTCCTTGGTGGTGACGGCCGTGATGACCAGGGTGCAGGTGCCGTCGTTGTAAATGTCGATGTGGTGGTGCTTGCCGTCCGCCAGGGGCTCCCCGTCCTTCAGCCAGCGCACCTTGTCGGGTTTCCCCTCCGCCACGCACTCCAGGTGAACGGTTCCGCCGGGCTCTTTGCTCTGGTCCTTGAAGGTGTCCTTGAAGACGGGTCGCATGACCTTGCGGGCCTTGTAGCCCTTGAAGGCCGCCTGGATCTTGATGGCGGCGCCCGTGAGCTCAGGCTCGTCCTCGTTGCCGATCTCCAGGACGCTGATGTCCTCGACGGTGGCCTGTGTCACCACGGTCTGCTCAGACATCTGGAACTGTGCGTAGAACCTCTCGGTGGCCAGAGTGTCCGTCTGCTCGTCCGTGATGTGAACAGACTTGCTGCTCTTCTTCAGGTACGACACCAGATTAAAACCACCTGAAAGCGACTCGTCCTCCGAGCCGGGTTCCGTCCGTTTCTTGGGCTCGACAGCCTTTGCCTTCTCCTCCTGCTCCTTTGTTTCCACTTTCTTCTCCTCCTCCTTTGTTTCCACTTTCTCCAGCGCCTCCTTGACCTCCTCTGACACTTTACCGTGGCCTCCTTTGCCACTTTCCTCGGGCAGTTCCGAGATGGAGTCGAGGGTAGGCTCTCGGCTCATGCGGCGTTTCTTAGCCGAGGCCTCCCACAGCTCGTTGAGGGCCCCCTCTGCAGCAGCCTCGGGGGGCAGGCCGGGCTGACCCCCTTCCTCATTCTCTGGCTGCTGTACCTCTCCACCTAGAACCACAGCAGTGCACCCGACATTGTTTTGTTAAAAAGAAAAAATGAAAAGAAAAAGGAATCCACACAACACAACTTACCCAGCCAGTGAGAGAGAGCCACACCGCATTTGATTCCCGACTGACCAAAACGTACCATTAATAAACCCTTTGCGTGGGACTCCAAATTAGTTTGACGGACTAAGGACTAGACACGGCACAAAAACAACAGAAGCCATGCGAGGAAAGCGGCTTCAGCGATGCGGTTCTTTACCTTTTATGGTGAGGTTGATGGAGCTCTCGGCCTCACTGGAGGCCACACAGGTGTACACTCCCTGGTCGCCATCTTCAAAGTCCTTAATCAACAGCGCTTGCTGCTTGCCCTCCGTGATGAACTGGTACTTAACCCCTGACTCCAGCTCCTTGCTGTCTTTCAGCCATGTGACCGATCGGCCCCCTACTGAGAGCTGGCACTCCACACGCGCCATCTTACCTGCCTGCAGGTCGGGACAAGTCAACGGCTCCGTCACCGCCACCGGAGCCTCTGTGTGAGAGAAAGAATCAGACGTCATATCGTAATTATATACACGATAATTATACACTGTTAGAACCATCTACTGTGGCCTGGGCCGTGGCTCAGCGGTCCAGGCACCTTGGCTGGTAATCCAGTCTGGCAGTGTGCAGCGGGTTCGACTCCCGATCCCGACGGCCTTTACTCCATGTCACCCCCCCCCCATCTCTCTCCCCATTTCCTGTCAGCCTACTGCCTATCCCTCCATAAAAAATATAAAATAAAGGCGAAAGCCACAACAACAAAAAAACATTAAAAAATAAATCATCTACTGTGTTAATTGTAAATGATAACACTGAGAGTAATAGTTGACAGTTTATGCAGACATGTGATGATGATTTGGTATTTGAATAGTCATTGGCAATCATGCCCCATTCAAAGGTCACGCCATAAACGTATATACGCACCAAGCTGCACCGCCTGAGGCAGTTGGACGGGCTCCCCGAGGCCCGCTCTGTTCAAAGCTGCCACTCGGAACCTGTAGCCACTGCCCGGGATGAGGTTCTCCGCCACAAACTCTGTGTTGCACACTGGCTCCGAATGGCACGGCAGCCAGAGGATGCTGTCGCCGACCCGCATCTCCACCCTGTAGCCCAGGACGGGACTGCCTCCGTCGTGCAGAGGAGTGAACCAGGAAAGCGTGACCGTTTGCTTGTCCTTGCTGAGAACCTCTGGGTCTTCAGGAGGGTCTGGCACGGCTATGGGGGAGAAATACATATCGACCGTCAAGAGGTTTCTAAGAACACCGATGAAGAGGAAAATAAATAAATTCATACAATGTTGATGGCTTTTATGATATTTAAAGCTTCTATTTTTGAATGAAGCCTTGAATGTCTGACATCACCCTCATTTGAATAAAGTGATTAATCTGATTAAATGAGTTAAATGAGTGTAGCCTAATCATTATCGGCAACAGAAAAACTACATTGGTTTAAACCTGATGAACAGACGAATGCAAAAAAGAAAAAAAAAGGTTTTCTGCTATTTGGCACAACAAACAAGCAATGGAATCCAAATATCCAAGGAAAAGATTAATTGAAGCTAATAAGCTATAATACATTTTGTTAAATTCGTCAGTATTCTGTCCCTGTATTATTGTTATTTGTTATTTTCAATAGTATCTGAGGAATGTCACAGAGGCACTGCAACTTTAAGAGACACATGCCACCTGTTTTGATGATTACGTGTTTCTGATTGGTTGTCTATACCTGTGAAATGTATTTAGTGACATGTCAGCCTATTCTGAATCATGCCTGAGGAAGGTCGAAGGACCGAAGCGTTGCATTTGGCCATTAAATAAAAAGCTCTTGAACCAGCAAGTGACAGTGTGCGGGCGGGTCTCCCTCCTCCTCTACAAATTCGTCAGTATAAAATTAGTCTCTGAGGCTAGAGAAGTGTTTCTCCAACACTTACTGATGATGGTGAGTTTGGCCAGGGAGAGACCTTCTCTTGCTGCAAAGGTGATTTCCTGCTGGGGTAAGGCAGTTGCCTGTCTGAGGACGAGACGGTAAGAGCAGCCATCAGCCCTCATGGCCCAGGATTCGTTTGCCTTCAGTTCCACACCGTTGGCATACCAGGCAACTTCCACCATAGGGACAGGCTCAGTCAGCTCCACACAGAACTCCACCTTCTCACCCACCAAGGCCACCTTGTCCTCCAGACCCTTCACAACCTCCACTTTCCACCCTAAGTACAACACAGGAAGCAGAGAAACAGTGTGAGTAAAGCATTCTCACTATTAGTAATGTGTTGCTGTCGGAAGGAAACCACCTACAGTACCTCCATTTTAGATTTTTAGTTTTTTTGCATAAATCAGTGCTACGTCTTACCATAATTTACCCTAAACAAAACATTAAAGTTCATAGACTTGGCTGGCCTATGACGTAATTTCGGAAAGCCATGCTTTGGAGGGGCTAGCGCCCCTAAAAACTGTTACAGAAGAGAATCGAAGCGTTCACAGCGGTTATAAACCGGGATTATCCATTGTATTCACCTTGAAGGTGAACAAAATCGATAACGTGACCATCATACCGATGAGATTCTGGGCACATAAAGATTCTGAGCAAGGTAGGCCATTATTAGTTTATCACTCGTCTCTGCTGCAAACAGTGGAGACCTCTCCGTGGTTGAGTGGCTTTTTCCTGAATCTGATTACCGTCTTGCTTCTAAAATGTATTGTATTTGTGCATGAGATCTCCACGGTTCTAAAGTCTCTGTTTCTTATTCAGCGTGGCTTGTGATATTCTCAATAAATTACTCAACTGCACTAGAGAATGTATTCCAAGGGTAATATGACATGATTACAACCATTTCACTTCCCCCCACATACATTATTTATAATGTTGGAAGACTTGTTTGCTCTTGTTTTCCTTTGAAAGGTGTGATTTTGAGACAAACAAATTTCTATCTATCTATCTATCATAAAATGAGAGTGAATGGTGTCAGCTTTTGCATTTCTCACTATTATGGTACCTACAGTAACGTTCTGCCACTCTATTGGTGTGTTTTCCCAGAGAGTATTGCACAATGCGTGCGCTATTGCAGTCAGTCTGTTATGTGAATGGCAGTGGCCAGTTTGTAATGAATTAGCTTTAAGTAAAGTATTTAAATACAAAAAAGAAGGTTGTCCTATCTGGCTTATCATCGCTACTTCCAGTTCCTCAATCACAGAGCACAGAAGCAACGGATAAATATGATGGACAATATTTTGACTTACCTCATGTTAAGGGTATCTATAAAACCTTTTTAAACCAATGTTCCAACGTGCTCCCCAATGGTAAACGGATAAAACAACAAATAAATAAATACATACTGAACTGTAATAGCAGCATGACTCATATCAATCCTGCATTAAGGCCGTATAACATATGCTCGGTTAACTCACTCTTGACAGAAAGCTGGGCCGATGTGGATGCTGTGCCAGCTTGGAAGGTCATGATGCCAGTGTCTTCAACATGTAACTCTTTCAGCAGGAGCAGGTGACGACGGCCATTCTCAAATGTCACAATCTCAGCATTTGGTGACTCCTTTATTGGTTTGCCATTGAGAAGCCAGCGGCAGTCCTTGCTCTCAGGGCGAGAGATGGCACATTCAAACAACGCCTCACCGCCATCGATGGTCTCTGCGTTTTCCAGCCCCTGTACAATTTCAATGGGCTTACCTGTAGAGTGCATATGTGATAAAAAGAGACAAAAAAATAAAAATCATTATTTGTACGTGAGCTTCATGATGTTGACGTGCATCACAACAATAAAAACAAAACATGTCAATGGTAACAATAGTAAATAATAAGAATAAAAATAAGGATAAAGCAAAGAAAAAGAAGACAGAGCAAATGGCACTGGTAAAAATCAAGAAATCAGTACAGCACTATGTTGAGTAGTGAAATGGACTACTACAGTATCTTTCTATAAAGTCCAGGAATATCCGTTTGTCTGTCTGTCCTTCACATATCGCAAGAACAGTTCATCGGATTGACTTCCCCACTTGCTGTAACTGAAGACCGAGTTCCGTATCGGCTCGAGTATGAAGTCGCTCGGTTTTAACGTCTCTCCAGAACCGGCACAGGGTGCTCCGAGCAGGGTATCTCGCAAACCGTTTATCTGGTCGCCTTCACACTTGGCAGGTGTATTGCTGAGGATCCAAGTTAAGTGCATTGTCGAGTGTGAAGTCGATCGCACGAGCCGTTCTACACACACACACCACACCTTCAGGTGGTTTCAATCTGGTGTCATACCTGAAGAAGAGCAGCAAGTCTGCTCCACCAACCCTTTTCACTAGTAATATTAATCTGGTGTCATACCTGAAGAAGAGTAGAGCAGTAAGTCTGCTCCACCAACCCTTTTCACTAGTAATATTAAAGATTGCATTCCAAAATGCAATATTTACATTTTGGAAATATAAGCATGTGCACATACTGTACTGGTAGTGCACATTCCCAATTTCGATAGCTGTGCAAAATTATGTACATTATATTAAAACTCCTTCGATGCCAGAGGGCGCCAGAGCTCTACCCTGCCAAGTGCCTGAACGACCACCAGAAAAAGCTAGCGGATGTTTACCAGAACTAAAGGTCGGCCATCTCACATCAGAGCAATGGTGGTTGTTTTTCCCGTGCGATCATAGTTTTTGTCATATGTATGTCAAATTAATCTCTAATCAAGCCCCGGATATCGCATTTTGAGCGCATTATGAGGCATAATGCAATTAAAGATGGCATGCGTGTGTGCACACGGGGATTTTGGCCGTTTTTACGTGGACGCTAGCGGTCGTTGGCAACAAATGCAAAAAAGAAAAAGGCAATTTAATGTTTTTTCCTGGATTAACCACACTAAGTAAAATCTTTTTATCTCGGGCATGGCGTCCTGGACAAAGGGAAGTTAATCTCGTTATCTCGGGCACGGCATTTCAATTTATGGCTTTTAAAAATATCTTGACACAGGATTGAAACTAGTAATCCTTTTCAAAGCTAAGAGAGGGACTCCCGAGCCCGGCACGGCCTTTACTGCATGTCATCCCCCCATCTCTCTCCCATTTCCTGTCAGCTACTTTCTTAGCTAAAAAAAGCTAAGAGAGGGGCGGCGGGGAGGGGTTCTTCCTCAAAGTTGTTCCTCCTTTCCTGTGGAAGCTCACCTAACAACGTCAGTGAAGCGACCACGCAGGTCCCCTCTGCCTCACAGGTGTACGTTCCCCTGTCCTCCGAGGACACGCTGCTAATGTACAAGCGAGCCACATTCCAGTCCTGCTCCACTACCACCCTCTGGCCGCCGGGCTGTAACGGCTGCCCGTCTTTGCTCCACTGGGCCTTGACCGGCCGCGAGTACTGGCAGATGAACTCGGCCGCTTGGCCTTCGGCCACCTGCAGGTCCTGCATCTCGCTCACCACTTCTACCGTGGGATCTGAGGGAGGGTGAGGGGTCAAGGGCGTCATCATGGAGTCATATGGGCTTGGCCCGTAAGACGTATACGGACATGCGCCGGACATGCTGAACGGCATGCCGTATGGACTTTGTAACCCCCCGTTGTAGTACTATGGAGTACAGTAGTAGTATTGGGTGATCATTAATTGTGTAGCGATACGGTAGTGATATGTATATGTGTGAATGTAAATGAATGCACTTTATGAAGCACTTTTGAGAAACTCGCTACATACTGTAAATGGAGCATTTACCACTTTGGGTAGTGTCCAACCGTAAACCGCATGTACAAATTATGGGCTGAATTTACGAAAGGTTTGCGGTGACGCTTGTGCATCTGTGTGCTGGAGCTGTACAGGCCTTTTGGAAAGCAGGTTGCTACTCGTTCAGTAATATGTATTCTAAAGACTGGCAACGCTTAGGTGCCAAAATAGAGGAGGTGACAATTCCAATTGATGACTCCCACTGATTTACTAGATTGGATAAACAACAATGTCATTCATTTATTTTTTGTGCTTATTTCCACAGCTGGCTCATGAGACTGAAATTGTATTTCTAGTCCTACTTTTCATATTCCATAGGTCGGAGTGTGGACCAAACTGCTGACCTATGAATTGATCCATATTAGAGCGTCCGTTATTCTAATTGGCAGACTGCGTTTGACATGATTAGAAAGGGAGGTCAAAGTACATCAATCGTTTGCCTGGGGGCTGACTGCACTCCTTAAACAGTTCATCTCTCCAGACAGAATCATTATTTTTAAACCAAATGGGGTTTTTCATGGCACATGATACACTGTAAAGTGTTAAATTGACAAAGTGTCCATTTATCATCTCCTTGGCAGATATGTATGTGTCTGTTTATGGGTGTGTGAGGTGGTAATGTTTTCTGTTTTTCCCTCAAACTGAATAGGGGTTAAAAAGCCCAAACGTCAATGTTCAGGGTCATGGTCACCACATCGATGACCAATAAGCGCTAGCAGCCACTATGGGAGGATTAGGAGGGAGGAGGGGGGATAGAGGTATCATGATAGTAGTGGGAGCGTTAGGGACAGGGACAGGTGGAGGTGACACTAAAAAGGTAAGTATGGGACAATGACCAGCCTGAGTGGATGGGGTGGAGCAGCACTTCCCTAATGTGAACCTCTAAGTCCACACTTATACACCACAAACACCTAAGTAAAGAATTCATGTTTCCAAAATCAAGCCTATACGAGAATCACACATTATACAATTACCACCGAGGATATTGACTTCCGACAGTAATAATAGATACAAAACTAATTCAGACAGAGCTCTACCAGAATGTCTACACATAAAGATATGCAATGACCACCAAGATAAATAGCAATGATTATAACCATTAGAAAGCTTTAACACATCCGCAACATTGGCCACGCTACCTAAACCGGCTTGAAACAAGTTTGCCGCCCGGGTTTTTCCTTTCTAGTGGTGCTGCTCCAGTGGCATGTGTTTATTTTTAAACCAAAGCAACACTGTACAAATCCTTTGGTGTTAATTTAACTCAGGGGAGAGGATATATGAACACACATGTACCTGTGAGTTAAATTAAGACTGGGATTGTATTGTGCAGAGCATGAATCACTCTAATGCCGTTATTATTAATGAAATGAGAAACCATTTCTGCTCATGCACGGATGAGGCACAGAAATCACAAGTTACGCAGCCAGCTTCTACTCAACATCTGTCAATTCATTCAAGGAGCCTAGAACTCTTTCAAGGACACTGTACAATACTCTAAATTTCTTTCTTATTATTACTGTGTATCAAATAATCCATAATTTCACCATAAACAGTGAAATAATTTAGTTTTAATGTACGTGTAAAAATTTGCCCATAACATAAAATACTGTATTAGGAAGAATACAAAAAATACTGCCATTGCTTAAAAGTACATTATTGCTCGGAAAACAGAGGGATTTATCAAACTGCAGGCTCTGGGGGAGAAAAGAGTTCAAGTGATTTTTGCTCCTTTTCCCTGAATGTCTTGAGAAATGAGCAGCCACATCTCTGACCCGGCCACTTCTAACCCTGATACCTTTCACTAAGAGCTTTGCTGTGGACAGCAGCGCGCCGCCGGCTTTAAACGTGACCGTGCCAGAGTCGTCTGGCGCCAGGTTCTTTAAGGTGAGCGTGTGGACGTGGCCGCCGTGGCTCAGCCCGATCTCAGTGAACGGGCCGTGCGCCAGCAAGGTGCCGTCCAGCCACCACTGCACCTCGCCGGCTGCCCTACCGGACAGCTGACAGGAGAACGTGGCCCACTCCCCAACAAAGACGTCGGTGGGCTTTAAACCAGACACAATGGAGACCTCTTTCACTGCAGAGTGAAACACACACACATATACATATACACAGTCACCAGTGTTTGATTTCGTCGCCTAAAGCTATGACGAAAAACGTTCGCCGACTACCTTTTTTTTCCACTGAAGAAAACAAAGTCATTGTACTGTATGTTTGGTTGCATGCTGAAAATAGCTGATCTACAAGCTCACATGCATCGCAGCACGACACGTTGTGAGCTTGTAGATCTGCTACTTTCAGCAAGTATAAAATCAGCCATTATGACGGCATCAAGGGCACACCAAAACACATTTTAGTAGACTGAATCAACTAAAGTTTAGTCGACTAAAACACTAAAACATTCCAGGTAACTAAGATAAAAACTAAATGCAAACTATTTAAAAGATGACTGACTATGAATCAAAATGCTGTCAAAACCAACACTGATACACACATACAAACTCAGGTTTTCACATTACGCATACTGTACTGTACGTTTAGGACAAACAAATCCTTTGTTATAAAACTACTGCATATGTGTACTGTACATAGAAAAAAGTATAGAGGCCTACAGATAGGCCTACGTACAGTATTAAAAATGTAAAATTTAAAGTTAACATTTTCACAAGAAATTGCGGAAGATGTCTCCCATTGACATTCTCCAGCTCAACCGTAAAAAAGTGATGACAGATCCGCTCAGTGACGCGAGGCAGAGACCATGGGGGACAGAGAGACAACGAGCATATTGAAACCTTGAATACTAGTACCTTGCACTTTCAAAGAGGCGGTGGTGAGCTGGTCCCCGGCGTCGCACGTGTAGTACCCGTTGTCCTCGAGCTCCACGTTCCGCACGGAGAGCTGGCGGACGCACCCTTCCTGACTCATCTCATGCTTCTTACCCGCGTGGAGGACCACGCCGCCTTTCCGCCACTCGACGCGAGCGCTCGCCTTAGAGAGCTCGCAGCGAAACGTAATATCGTCCCCCTCCACGGCCTCCTGGCTCTGCAGCTCTTTCTGGAAGAACGCGGGGGCACCTGGTGGACGAGTTAAAAAAACAGCAGAAAATGAAACGGGGGGAGGTTGAAGACACGAATCTTTGCTGCTGGGGAGATAAAAGTAGATTTTTCGATGATGTATGTTGTTGAGAGCGGACCAGGGTGCATGTTAAAGAGGACAAGGGACATTCAAGAATGTTGCATTGTGAGTTTCAACCGAATCCTTTAATCTTGATCCACAGTCTCGGAAGGCAAGCAACAGGTAAAGGACTTTGTTTTTTCTCCTAGCGCCGGCGTCGTTCTTTACCTTCCACAGTTAAGATGACTTCACACCGACTGTCTCCCGTATCGCAGGTGTACGTCCCAGAGTCCTCAGGAAACAGGTTGTGGATGCGGAGCTGATGGCAAGCTCCGTACATTTTCAGGTCGTACTTGAGACCTGCACTGATGACCAGATTGTTCCTGCTCCAGGTGACAGCGGCCTTGGGGTCAGAGACGGTGCAGGCCAGGGTGACAGTCTCACCCTCTAGGGCCACAGTGTCATGTGGACTCTCTAGTATTAGCACTGCGGATATGGGAAACCCAAGACTATATGTTACCTGCTTTTATAAATAATTATAATTTAGATAAATAGAAACGGATGCATGCGGTGACTTTTACAATAGAGCAAATACTTACCTTAAACTTGTCAGCATCAGCATATTAACAGTTACTTTACTTCCATGCAATATTCAGATTTCAGGCTATCATGACAAAATATTAGAGCCACATTTCAAACTGCCCTTCTCCATTTGAACAATGACAGTTTTAGCAATCAATCTAGTCTAATGCAAATGTCTGTGTTAGCCTTTTAGGTGGCGCTTCGTTTTATAGCAAATGCTATAAAGTGAAGGCCATGGGGATGTGTAGATCACATCTAAGAACACGTCTGGGAAGGTTAAGATGAAAGGGGGGGGGGGGGGGGGGGGAATGGCGGCGGGCTTGGCAGCAGATCTTCCATTAGCAAAAGCAAAGCTGCTTGATGGATGATGGAATGGCATGAGATGGCAGGGATTAAAGACCTCTTAGTGGCCATGTCATGTCCATTACCTTTGGGTTTGTCTTGCACCAGGAGAGCGCACACGGTCTTCTCGGCTCCCACGACAAAGGCCACGTCTCCCGATTCATCCGTGGTGACCATCTTCAGTGCCAGGCGGTGCACTCTGCCCTGGCAGCTCATCTCGTTTAGGTCATTGTTTTGCAGGGGATTGTCTCCGAGCCACCATTCCACATCGGTGACTCCCGAGTGTGTCAGTTCGACCTCAAAGAGGGCGTCCTGGCCAGTGATCACGCCGGTCTGATCATAGAGTTCTCGGACGATGCGCACTCGCTCTGAAGGTGAATGGGGATGATGATGGGGAAGGTCAATTGAGCACATCTGAGGAGCAGGGGTTCTCAACAGGAATCGTTAAAGATGTGCATCACCATGAGGTTGGACCGTTTTACATGAATATATAAACTGCCTCTTATCCTGATGCTAACAAGAATTGCAAGTAGTAGGTACTGTCAAAATTGTTCTAGGAACGCTAGCCTGTGAAATTGTTACCTTTACCTTTGCAGACCAGAAAGCTAACATTACAGTGCCATTTTCACGCAGTGGATAATGTTCTCCCATACGCTACTCTCTCCAGATGCAAATGTTTACAACCTGACCTGGTGGTATGCGAAACTCAAAATATGCCAGTGCAGTTTGCAGTGCAACAAATAAAAATAGTTTTGTGAATGGCAGAAACTTTCAATTGATGTACCGGTACTTTACATATTTTTATTCTCAGCCTCCCTGTTGGAGCTTTCGTCTCCACCAGGACGAAGGCATGGCCGACTCAGGCCGAGGCCATGTTTTTGTGTGTCCGTCCATCTGTGATTCTGTCTGTGGACAGTAAATCTCCAGCACCGTTGGACAGAATGTGGTGACACTGTACACGCAAACTCCCTGGAGGCTAGAGCAGAACCTTTTCCCCAAACATCACATCGACCTGTTATAGGAGTAAGGAAGGCCGGTTTTTGGCATAATACATTTTTGAGGGGCGCTAGCCCCTCCTACGTATATTATACAGGTTTAATGTTTGTTTTAAAAACGCCATTGACTGTACGTCATCTTATCCCTAACACAAACATTAAATGCCATTAACAATAAAGAGAATTTAATGTTTGTTTTGACACCGTTTGTTTTACATCCTCATTACATCACCTAATCATAGCAACATGAGTTAGACTTAGATTAATAGAGGTTACACGTAAAACATAACTGTATGTATTAAGTTTGAGTCGTTGTATTATACCAAATTCCCTCCTCGATGTTGTAAGATGATAAGAGCGCCCCTCACTTCACATGGGTGTGATTTCTTTATATTACTCCTACAGAACAGATTTTACCCAAACGAAACCTATCCAATTTGTCATATTCCATCTTGATTGGCTAAGATTGGCTTCCAAACTTTCCAGGAGTGGCCCGTTTTGAACAAAATTCCTCAAATCATGAATGCATCGTCCAAGCGTCCCACAAGCTTTCCACCATGTTGTTTGTTTTTTAATTTGCTGGCCCACAATAAGCTACCTGGCCTGGTGGAGACCTGTGTTCTGAGGTTTTTCTAGTTGGAGCTAGTTTCAAATATTTAGTTTGGAGTACAGCTAGATCGTATAAACGGGAGCTTGCCATTTTTCCAGACACATCTGTAGCTATTATTCTTTACAGTTTCACATGGGTGTCGCATACTGAAAATAGCCTCACAACGTGTCACATTGCGACTCGTTCTGAGCTTGTAGATCGGCTATTTTTGGTGCAAAACACCAGTGCACAACCAAGTATAAATTATAATAAATTATATTAATAGGTCTAAACTCGCCAACTCACCCTTTAACACTTTCTTACTACTTACTATTGCTTACGTGTAATATAAGAGGTGAGAGCAGGTCAAAACAAAAAATGCTTGTGCTCGCGAGTACTAAAAAATAAAGCATTCCTACCTTCCTATTCCTGAATATGTGCTATTTTGTTTTATGTCAGTTTGACAAATTATTATTAGGGTCCCGGGATTCCAGGCATCAGCCTGCAGGATTTCTATCTGTACCTCTAGTCACGAGACATTAACTCTGAGGTTGTCTTTTACCTTTGACAGTCAGCGTGGCTGTGCTCTGCTTGTCTCCTGTATCGCAGATGTAATCTCCGCCATCGTCCGTCTTCAGCTTATGAACCACAAGCACGTGGGTGGAGCCTCTATGCTCCACAGAGTACTTCTCTCCCTGGGAGAGCAGAACGGAACCCTTCCTCCAGGTCACCTTGGCATCCGGACTGGAGACCTCACAGGACAGGGTGGCTTCGCCGCCCTCCACCACCGCCTGGCTGTCGAGGCCCTTCTTGAATAACACTGGAGCCACTGCCAGAGAGATACCGTCATAAGTTAGGTGAAGATACGAACGCACCGAGTCCGAGACCATAATACTATAGGAGATGGGTGAACAGGTTGAGAGTCCAGGTTAGGTGAACACGCTGAGACAATTATAGGTTATGTGAACATGTTGAGAAGTTTTACCAGAGACCGTCATAGTGTAGGTGAACGTGTTGAGAATGTTTAGGAGAGCCCATTGTAGGTTAGGTGAGCACGCTGAGACCATTCTAGGTTATGTGAACATGTTGAGAAGTTTTATGAGAGACCGTCAAGGTTTAGGAGTAAGGAGTGAGCATGGGAATGATGACATATAGACTTACCGGTATCCTCAAAGGAAATATTCAACTAAGCGATTTTGGAGGCATACAAGAGAAACATGACTAGAATAAGAATACGGTGGGACTGAAATCCCAAGCTAAGTTAAGTTCAGTTGAGCTCATTGCTCAACTGACCGTGGTTTAAGAAAAGGAAAGACGGGTGCACAACATAATCTTTCTTTGAGTTGCTTCATTTACCGCAGCAGCAGTCTCCGATAAACGGACGCATTTCGGCTACTCAGGCCTTCATCAGCATTTATAGAATAAGACTGTTGAAAATCCTGGCACACTCTCACTTCTTCTCTGAAACAGTATTGTTCAGCAATGTACATCAAAACAATTTTCATTTTTCAATACAAATGTTCAGTGGAGCATTCCTCCATTATCAGGTTACGAGAACAACTGATACGCAAGTTGTTGACAATGCATGTCAATATGTCACTGTGCCCATGTTAATATATGACAATAATGACACCGTAAAACTGTTGGATGTCTGTGGAACGTCCTCAGTTAGAGATGTAGAGAATGTCCTTTAGAGTATGAGGAGGTTCGGTGTGAAATATGGACATGATGAAGTGGGAAGTGAGAGGGAATGAGATGAACATTTGGAAATCAATAGCATCCAACGTGGAATGCTTTGTTTAAAATGTCCACAACTGCAGACGCGAGACAGGAGCCTGCATGGTTGATGAAAGAAACATGAAGATTATTTCTTCATATACTTCCATAGCGGGGGAAAAAGGTTCCTCTTACCTCGTACTGTCAGAGAGGCAGTGGAAGTGTGGTTGCCCACTGAAAAGGTTACGGTGCCCGAGTCGACCTTGGTGACTCCTCTGAGCGTGAGGCTGTGCACCCGGCCCTCGTGCTGGATCAAGTTCATCTCGTTGCTCTGCAGAGGGACGTCCTGGAGCTTCCACTGGGCCAGCGGCGCGTCCTCGCGAGAAACCTGGCACTCAAAGTGGACGTCGTCCCCCTCGTGCACCACGCAGCTCTCCAAGTACTTCACTATGGTAACCACAACCTCTGTTTGGAGGGGAAAGGATTGGAGTGGTTGGGATATACTCACTTTGTTCAACATGAGGGTGTATGCACAGTGATCAACATTTCGTTTTCCGGTGATTCAAGGTTTGTTAGAGGGAATGTCAAGGCAAGACAAGACAAGCAAAGAGAGGATGTGCTTACAAAAGAAGACAAAAAAAAGGGACAGAAGGAAATGATTGAAAAACAGGAAAAGTGCCAGACACATGGGTTGAATCAAAAAATAGAATCAGGAATGCGTTGAATTATCTCCCAACTGGATGTGTTACATGGGTGAGTCATTGGGTGAAATGTGGTTAGGATGGGAAAAGGGCATGTGAACAAGGAACGATTTAGGAACAAGGAAAGGTGGGAATGACGCCAGAGGCGAGGAATGTGATCGAGAGGGGACGATGAAGAAAGGATGACAGGATCCTTGCTATAATAATCCCTACCATGCACCGTGAGAATGGCCGAGGTCTTCTGGTTCCCAGAGTCACAGGAGTACTCTCCAGAGTCGTCTCCCTGCAGCGTATAGACGATTAGCTGTGCTTGGGACCCGTCCTGTTTCAGCTGGTACTTGCTGCTCGACTCGATCACCCTGTCGCCGCGTCTCCAGACCACCCTAGCGCCCGGCTTGGTGGTCTCACAGCGGAGAATGGCTATCTCCCCCGCCTCCCTGTCTACGTTCTGTAGCTGGGTCTTGAAAAAGACTGGTTGGGCTACAGGGTGGGGGATGGTGTAAAAACGGAATACATATTGTAAGACACGAGAGAAGACATTATGGGGGGGGGGGGGGAGTGATGTGTTGACACCCCATCACAAGAAAATAAACAAGTGGCGGAAAACGGTTTCTACTCATAACATACCCTTCACAATTAGTCGTGAGGTGCTTTGACGATAACCACTGTCACACGTGTAGCTACCCGAGTCCTCCACGTCTACATCACGGATCACTAGCGTGGCACTGTGTCCTTTCTGTGCGATATCGTATTTGGTACAGGGACAAAGACCCAGCTCTCCCTTCCTCCATTCCACCGCGACCCCAGGTTTAGAGAGCTCACAGCGCAGTGACACACTGTCTCCCTCCTCGGCCTCCTGGCTCTCCAACTCTTTAGTGAAAGTAACCGGGAGAGCTGACGAAAAAAAGGAATAATAAGTGATGATTATCTAACCTACAGTTCCCGCAAAACAATTCAGCAAAGGTAAGCAGCACAAATAAACAAAAAGCTGAAGGAGTCTTTCTATACCAGCAAAACAACCAACGTCCTACCATTTACTATAAGAGTGGCCGAGGTTTCCGCGGCCTCTGCACAGCAAGAATAGGTTCCCGTGTCTCCAGGGTTCAAATCCGAGATCTGGAGTTCAGAAATACGTCCCGTTTCTTTCAGCCGGTACTTTTCTCCAGACTTAAGAGCCTGTGTCCCCTTCTTCCATTCCACGGGGACCCCAGGTTTAGAGAGCTCACAGTGCAGGGTAACACAGCCACCCTCCTCAGCATTCTGGCTCCGCAGCTCTCGAGTGAACGTGACTGGAAGAACTAGGGAGTGAAGGTGGTATGTAATTAAGTGGAGGCCCAAAATGTGTGACCCGCAAATTATCAGATTTGATACCACATATGAAGACTAATCTATATAAAATGCAAAAAGGAGATTCACCATGCTCTTACATCACCCATGGGAGTGGGAGTTTCCAGCATGAAATCAGATCAAAATCGGCCAACAATACTAATACAATTTACTAATGTATAAATCACACAAACAGACCAAGACAAATGTGTGAATGAATGCTCAGACACCACAAAACAATAAACCACACACACACATGACAATGGACAATGACTACCATGGTGCTCAAACATAAGCTGTCGATGCACTAGAGTTTCCCTCTCCTCTTGATATTCTGCTTTGGGGGATCTGAGAGCTATCAACAAATGCACAAACTATGAAATGCCAAAATAATGTTTTTTTCCCCAAAGTAAGGTGCTGGGAATACGTACAATTCAAATTCAGCAAACCTGAACAAAACAATATTTACTTAGAAATAACCAAGACAGTTCAAGTCACACGGTGCACACAGGTGCAGAAAACACAAGATGAACTAATTAAGAAACATACACCGAGCACAACTTGCAAAATGCAGGTAGACAAAACTGGGATGAAATGATACCACAAAAACTCTACCTCCATTCTGTACGGCCTCGAGATTAGTGGACTCAGTGGAAACAGCAGGCTTTTCTTTCTCTGCTGATGTAATACAATGCATTAGACTTTGTACCCACATCTACTTTAATGTAAAGAAAGTAGGAGATATACAATGTATAAATAACCTGCAATAACATTAATAACGATCACCAACTTAAATGTATACTATAAACACAAACGGACCAAGACAAATGTGTGAATGAATGCTCAGACACCAAAAAAACTATAATTACGCCACACACAAATGGACAATGACTACCATGGTGCTCAAACATTACAAAGCTGTGGATGCACTACAGTTTTCCTCTCCTCTTGATATTCTGCTTCGGGGGATCTGAGAGCTACAGTATCAACAAATGCACAAACTATGAAATGCCAAAATAATGTTTTCTTTTCCCAAAGTAAGGTGCTGGGAATACCTGAACCTGAACAAAACACTTTACTTACTTAGAAATAACAGTGTATAATAATAATAATAATAATAATGACAGTTCAAGTCACAAGTGCAGAAAACACAAGATGAAACATACACCGAGCACAACTTGCAAAATGCAGGTAGACAAAACTGGGATGAAATGATACCACAAAAACTATACCTCCATTCTGTACGGCCTCGAGATTAGTGGACTCTGGTTTTGCAGTGACTGCCGAAACAGCAGGTTTTTCTTTCTCTGCTGATGTAATACAATGCATGAGATATGAGACACAACTGAACCTTCTGGTTGTTTAGACACACTTTCTAATTGTCCCTGCCTTCTGTACCTTCTCTCTGCTTGATGTCCTGCTTTGAGGGATCTTCTTTAGGAACGACTGCAGATGCTATGGTTTAGATAAGAGTTATACTGTTGCGAAATCATGAGACATCCTTCATCAAGCAGGTGATTCAAATGAACAGCAGCATGAAGGATTTATCACAAATGTTTAAACTCAAGTGGCAGATTTAAAGTAACAGAAGAGCTAGTCATTCTCAATCCAATGAAAATAAGGCCATGCAATTGTATTTGCTTCTTCATCAGGTCACCTGAGACAGAGGGATCTTTCTTTCCTAATTCTTTATTATCCTCTGTCATATTTGTGGGGAAATAATACAGAAACTCCATCCATATTATTAGAAAAGAAAATATTCATATTTTCATTCAACGATCACCTAGCGGATTAACCAGGGGGGCAGTGAAGCCAATAGTGTCTGAAGCCAGTAGGAAATCCTGACTTCCTGAAAGTTCATATAATGGCCTGTTGTGGCGCTGTCATTGGGCCCAAAAACACCCCATAGCTCCATAGAGGTCCATGCATTTGGTCCCAACTTCACCTAGACTGTATTACCTTAATAACCTTGGTCATGAATACTTTCTGCTTCCAGTCACTAGTTTAAAGTCTCATTTCTGATGTCATAATATTCTTTTTGGAAAATTATGGTCCCATTTATTTAAATGACCATAAAGTCGAGTATGTTCTGAGGGGCGTGGCTACCTTTACAGTCTATGATCGGGATCCATCCCCCGCTCGAGTCAAAATAAAAACCAACGAAGAAGAAGGGGGGAAGTCAGGACCAGCCAATGGCCAGCTGGGCCCAAAACGGATCTAGAAAGATGGCGACTTACAATTCATACTGACAGGCTTCATCTTACGTCCATAATCAGACCCTGAGAACGCTTTGTCCATATATTTTTTTACATTCTATGAGATTAACCTGGGTGAACTCACCTGGGTGAAGCTGAAAACTGAATTTCCCCCATGGGATGAAATATGTCTAGTAAATAGCAGTCTGTCCTACAAATGGTAAATGGTGCATTTATATAGCGCCTTTATCCGAGGCGCTTTACATAGATTGTGCATTACATGTGCATTACATTCACCCATTCACACACACATTCATACACCGATTGCAGCGGAGGCCATGCAAGGTACCAACCAGCACATCGGGAGCAATGTGGGGTTCAGTGTCTTGCCCAAGGACACTTTGACATGTAGACAGGAGGAGACGGAATTCGAACCACCGACCATTGGATCATTGGACGACCTGCTCTACCTCCTGAGCCACAGCCACCCCACCTCCTACAGTATATAATGCATGTTCTTGCATCCTTATTGCGACGCATACCTTGCTTGGCTTCTTTCTTATGAGGCTCCACTGCAGGAGCTGGTGACTTGTCAGCTGTGATTTAAATCAATATGATAATGATAAATTGAGTAACTAAGCCAAGTCTAAATACAATATAAGGACATAATAACACAACCACAGACAGAACAGTTTATCAAGTAATCACACCAAAACCAAGGTGCCAGAAACGTTGGAGGGCAGCAATGTTCAGCGCAACATAATAATGTGACATCAGCTCACATTCACAATTAGTCCATTAGGCTTAAACTGACAACAGAGAAAAGCACATGGCTTGAAATTGAAGACAAGGTGGATGTCCATTCCACAGACGATGTACAACAAGAAGACCAATGTTTTGTAAAGCAACAGATAAGAACTGAGACCAAACTGGGACAACATATCTCACCCAACCACAGACAGAAGTGTATCATACTAAAACCTCATGCCAGAGACGTTTGAGGGCAACAAACAACGTTCAGGGCAACACCATAATGTGACATCAGCTCACAATTAGTCCATTTTGCTGACAACTGACAACAGAGAAAAGCACATGGTTTGAAACTGAAGACAAGGTGGATATCCATTTCACAGACGATATGCAACAAGAAGAGCAATGCTTCTTTAAAACAACAGATTACTTGGAAGAACTGGGATGAAACACAGCGAAGCACACGAGCACCACAAAACCTCTACCTTCATTCTGTATGGACTCCAGCTTAGTGGACTCTGGTTTTGTAGGGATGGCAGGAACAGCAGGCTTTTCTTTCTCTGCTGATGTAATAAAACACATTAGAGTTTTAACTCAACTACTATAATAATAAAGAATGCAGGACAGATGCATAATTAACTAGAAAAAGTGCCCCTCGGGGCACAGGTCTCCACCAGGGCAGGTCAGGTTGTGGCCTCCTGGTGGCGCTATACTAGGCCAATGTGAAAAGGGTGTCATTTCTTCTTATGTGAAATGTGAAAAGGGTAGGAGGGGGGCTATAACAGGCCGTTCTGGAAAATTCATCGTTGGCATCCAGGGAGAGTGTGTGTGCAAAATTTGGCATCGACCGTGTTCACGGTGCCAGAGATTAGTTGTACACAGACGGACACACACTGACGGAGTGCAAAACATACTCTCTCAATAAGGAATTAACTATGGCAAAATGTATAGCGATGACCAATACAAATTTACAAGGGCAGCTTATTTAAAAGAAAATCCAACTCCCCAGCAAACACACATGCTGAGTGAAGCTATTGATGAGGCGTGAGACACAACTTAACCTTCTGGATATTTAGACCTATGTTTAGACACACTTTCTAATTGTCCCTTCCTTCTGTACCTTCTCTCTGCTTGATGTCCTGCTTTGAGGGATCTTCTTTAGGAATGACTGCAGATGCTATGGGTTTAGATAAGAGTTATACTGTTGTGAAATCAAGAGACATCCTTCATCAAGCAGGTGATCCAGATGAACAGCAGCATGAAGGATTTATCACAAATGTTTAAACTCAAGTGGCAGATCTAAAGTCAAGTAACAGAAGAGCTATGTAGTCATTCTCAATCGAATGAAAATAAGGCAATTGTATTTGCTTCTTCATCAGGTCACCTGAGACAGAGGGATCTTTCTTTCATAATTATTTATTATCCTCTGTCATGTTTGTGGGGAAATAATACAGAAACTCCATCCAAAATTATTAGAAAAGAAAAGATTCATATTTTCATACAACGATCACCTATGTTTCCTTAGCAGATTAACGCTGGCAAGGCACAAGCTTTAGCTTGTGTACTATATGATAATATATAACAATAATAATCAAATATAATAATTTACAAAAGTGCTGCACAGGTTCTTAAAATACGTGGTCCCCTTCCTCTGTGGGCAGCACACAGCTAGCCTGGTAAGGTAACCCATCCCGGTCGTGTGAATTCACATTATCATGTGTCTTCTTCAGACCGGTCTGGCCCCATGCAGGGTACCAACCAGCACATCAGGAGCAATGTGGGGTTCAGTGTCTTGCCCAAGGACAGTTCGACACAGGAGGAGCCGGGATTCGAACCACCGACCCATGGATCATTGGACGACCTGCTCTACCTCCTGAGCCACAGCCACCCCGCCTCTTACAGTATATAATGCATGTTCTTGCATCCTTATTGCGACGCATACCTTGCGCTCCTTGCTTGGCTTCTTGCTTATGAGGCTCCACTGCAGGAGCTGGTGACTTGTCAGCTGTGATTTAAATCAATATATGATCAATTATAACTTAAATAAGTAACTAGGCCAAGTCTAAATACAATACAAGGACATAACACAACCACAGACAGAACAGTGTATCAAGTAATCACACCAAAACCAAGCTGCCAGAAACGTTGGAGGGCAACAATGTTCAGCGCAACACAATAATGTGACATCAGCTCACATTCACAATTAGTCCATTAGGCTTAAACTGACAACAGAGAAAAGCACATGGCTTGAAATTGAAGACAAGGTGGATGTCCATTCCACAGACGATATACAACAAGAAGACCAATGTTTTGTAAAGCAGCAGATTATAAGAACTGAGACCAAACTGGGACAACAAATCTCACCAATGAACCACAGACAGAAGTGTATCAAACTAAAACCATATGCCAGAGACGTTTGAGGGCAACAAACAACGTTCAGGGCAACACCATAATGTGACATCAGCTCACAATTAGTCAATTTGGCTGACAACTGACAACAGAGAAAAGCACATGGTTTGAAACTGAAGACAAGGTGGATATCCATTTCACAGACGATATGCAACAAGAAGAGCAATGCTTCTTTAAAACAACAGATTACTTAGAAGAACTGGGATGAAACACAGGGAAGCACACGAGCACCACAAAACCTCTACCTTCATTCTGTGTGGACTCCAGCTTAGTGGACTCTGGTTTTGTAGTGACGGCAGAAACAGCAGGCTTTTCCTTCTCTGCTGATGTAATAAAACACATTAGAGTTTTAACTCAACTACTATAATAATAAAGAATGCAGCACTGATGTCTCCACCAGGGCAGGTCAGGTTGTGGCCTCCTGGTGGTGCTATACTAGGCCAATGTGAAAAGGGCGCCATTTCTTCTTAGTTGTACACAGACGAACGGACACACACGGACGGAGTGCAAAACATACTCTCTCAATAAGGAATTAACTATGGCAAATTTTATAGCGATGACCAATAGAAATTTACAAGGGCAGCTTATTTAGAAGAAAATCCAACTCCCCAGCAAACACACATGCTAAGTGAAGCTAATGATTGAGACGTGGCACAACTTAACCTTCTGGATGTTTAGACCTATATTTAGACACACTTTCTAATTGTCCCTGCCTTCTGTACCTTCTCTCTGCTTGATGTCCTGCTTTGAGGGATCTTCTTTAGGAACGACTGCAGATGCTATGGTTTAGATAAGAGTTATACTGTTGTGAAATCATGAGACATCCTTCATCAAGCAGGTGATCCAGATGAACAGCAGCATGAAGGATTTATCACAAATGTTTAAACTCAAGTGGCAGATTTAAAGTCAAGCAACAGAAGAGCTAGTCATTCTCAATCAAATTAAAATAAGGCCTTTCACCTGAGACAGAGGGATCTTTCTTTCCTAATTCTTTATTATCATCCGTCATGTTTGTGGGGAAATAATAAAGAAACTCCATCCATATTATTAGAAAAGAAAATATTCGTATTTTTATACAACGATCACCTATGTTTCGTTAGCAGATTAATGCTGGAAACTTACAAATGAGCGTCATTTGTTTTGGATCATTCGTTCGGTTATGCACTCATAGTAGATGGTTGTTGCATGGCATGCAAAAATAGAACAGATCTACAAGCTATCAACGGGTAAAAACAGACGTGCGTTGTAGCTTGTAGATCTGTTTTTGTTGTCTGGGGTCTCATCTCACGGCCAAGCTACACCAGGCAATTTTGTGCGAGTGCGTATGCCTTTACTGCGAGCATAAAGTGCGTTTGGATAGGACCAATATTATGTCAATGATACCAGCAGGGACGTGGTGGGCCCATAATTCAGCCTGGGAAGTGGAGTTGTGGAGGCCCTCTAGGCGCGCGGCCGATGGCTGCGTGCCGAAGAAACTAAACACTGACGTTTCCTATATAATACCTTGCACTCCTTGCTTGGCTTCTTGCTTATGAGGCTCCACTGCAGAAGCTGGTGACTTGATATGATCAATAATAACTTAAGTAACTAAGCCAAGTCTAAATAAAATACAAGGACATAATAACAACCACAGACAGAACAGTGTATCAAGTAATCACACCAAACCCAAAATGCCAGAAACGTTGGAGGGCAACAATGTTCAGCGCAACACAATAATGTGAAATCAGCTCACATTCACAATTAGTCCATTAGGCTTAAACTGACAGAGAAAAGCACATGGCTTGAAATTGAAGACAAGGTGGATGTCCATTCCACAGACGATATACAACAAGAAGACCAATGTTTTGTAAAGCAACAGATTATAAGAACTGAGACCAAACTGGGACAACATATCTCACCCAACCACAGACAGAAGTGTATCAAACTAAAACCACATGCCAGAGACGTTTGAGGGCAACAAACAACGTTCAGGGCAACACCATAATGTGACATCAGCTCACAATTAGTCCATTAGGCTGACAACTGACAACAGAGAAAAGCACATGGTTTGAAACTGAAGACAAGGTGGATATCCATTTCACAGACGATATGCAACAAGAAGAGCAATGCTTCTTTAAAACAACAGATTACTTGGAAGAACTGGGATGAAACACAGCGAAGCACACGAGCACCACAAAACCTCTACCTTCATTCTGTATGGACTCCAGCTTAGTGGACTCTGGTTTTGTAGGGATGGCAGAAACAGCAGGCTTTTCCTTCTCTGCTGATGTAATAAAACACATCATTTACTATAATAATAAAGAATGCAGGACAGATGCATAATTAACTAGAAAAAGTCAGGTCTCCACCAGGTCAGGTTGTGGCCTCCTGGTGGCGCTATACTAGGCCAATGTAAAACGGGTGCCATTTCTTCTTATGTGAAATGTGAAAAGGGTGGGAGGGGGGGAGCTATAAAAGGCCGTTTTGGAAAATTCATCGTTGGCATCAAGGGAGTATGTGTGCAAAATTTGGCATCGACCGTGTTCACGGTGCCGAAGATTAGTTGTACACAAACGGATGGACACACACGGACGGAGTGCAAAACATACTCTCTCAATAAGGAATTAACTATGGCAGATTTTATAGCGATGACCAATAGAAATTTACAAGGGCAGCTTATCAAACTCCCCAGCAAACACACATGCTGAGTGAAGCGATTGATGAGATCATGATGTGAGGCACAACTTAACCTTCTGGATGTTTAGACCTATGTTTAGAGTACACACTTTCTAATTGTCCCTGCCTTCTGTACCTTCTCTCTGCTTGATGTCCTGCTTTGAGGGATCTTCTTTAGGAACGACTGCAGATGCTATGGGTTTAGATAAGAGTTATACTGTTGTGAAATCACGGGACATCCTAAACAAGTTTGATCCGGATGAATTGCAGCATGAAGCATCAATCTCAAATGTTAAAGCTCAAGTGGCAGATATCAAGGCAGCTATATAGTCATGCTCAACCGAATGAAAGAAGAACTTGCTATTGTAAGTACATTATAATAATTTAGCTTCTTCAACCAGCATCACCAGGCTGAGACAGAGCGATCTTATATTATACAACACATCGTATTATAATCGTAGCCTTCTTTGGCATTCTCTGCATATTTATGGGAAATAAGACTGTAAAATATTAATATTTTCATATAAACATAATCAATATGTTCTATAGCAGATGGAAAGATTTGGAACCCGAACTACAATATATTATTGCACAATTGTGTTGCGCATGTTCTTGAAATACTTGGGTCTCAAACCAACTGGAGTCGTCAACTTAACCAATAATCGGTATGCATGCCCAATGAAATATCACACACCAGAGGCTGAACTCCATCATTATAGCTCCCACTCCCTGGTTGGGGCATCTGAGCAGGAGAGGCAACTATAGATTCCACTACCCACTACTCCACTATACTAACTGTATGAGACGTGACATGTCCTTTTTTTTGCCAGTTTCTATGTGGATTTACAACGAGACACATGTTTGGTCGCTCAGCCAGGTCAAGTGTCATTTCACAATAAGAGACTCTGGCTTCCAATGACACTTAGTTGTTGTACTGTTTGCACTGTCACTTTTCTTTGCATTGCACCGATTGTACTGGTTGCACAGTTTGTCACCAAAAACACCTTTTTGTGCATAGTGCAGGATAGTTTTATAGCTTTCTATCTATCTATATTCATAATTAATCATTGAAGGAAATAGGGGCAGGGATGGATGAGAAGATAACATCAGTCTGTCACATCTGTCAACACATTCTTGAATTATTTACGTGCTGCATACCTTGCACTCCCTGCTTGGCTTCTTGCTCAAGAGGCTCCACTTTGAGCGGTACTGCAGGGTCACGTGGCTTTTCAGCTGTGATTTAAATCAATATTAACAATTAGAACTTAACCTAATTCCAAAGGACATTACCGGTATAACATATTATATACAAGACCAGTAGACCACAGACAGAACAGTGTATCAAATCAAAACCAGAAGCCAGAAAGGTTTGAGGGCAACAAACAACGTTCAGGGCAACACAATCAGCTCACAATTAGTCCATTGGGTTTAAACAGAGAAAAGTGCATGGCTTGGAAAGACAAGGTGGATGTCCATTCCACAGACAATATACAATATATTTTTTTTAAAGCAACAGATTTTGAACTGAGACCAAACTGGGACAACATATCTCACCCAACCACAGACAGAAGTGTATCAAACTAAAACCACATGCCAGAGACGTTTGAGGGCAACAAACAACGTTCAGGGCAACAGCATAATGTGACTTCAGCTCACAATTAGTCCATTGAGCTTAAACTGACAACAGAGAAAAGCACATGGCTTGAAATTGACCACAAGGTGGATATCCATTAATATGCAACAAGAAGAGCAATGCCTTTTAAGAACTGAGCGACATTAGAAGACCACAAATAAAGCAGGACATACAGTATTTACCTTCCTCCACAACATTGAACTTGTTTGTCTTGTTGTCCTGTCCGCCTGCCACTTGAGATGGAGTCTTGACTGCTGTGTTAAAACAATATGGGCACTAGTGAAACGGTCCTCTGAGAACCAATGTAACATTTACTTGCACTTGATCGTATAGTATAACAATGCAGCATTATTAGGCACTTTAAATGTAAAAGACAAGAATCGGACCATGCAAGTATGCTGTGGTCTATCCCTAAATGTCTATCTTTGTAACTGTCTTAAGCTGCAGGATTTTAAATCAGACTAAAGCTTTTAACCCACCAGCAGATCAAAATATGAACACTGAATCACTACCATGTCTTGTGTGACATGAGCCGCCAAACCTTGATTAACATGGCATTTTGTCAACAATGTGTGCTACTACTGTACGTGCTTCCAAAAGTCATTTTGTCAGTTCAACATCATTACCATCGTGGAGTAAAAATAAGTGTTCCTGCACACTGTCTTCACGTAAAAAAACATTATTAAACAAGGGAGAAGAAAGTTTTGGTTAACTGACTGAATTACCGTAAGTTTAGTAAGTGTGTAGGACTACTTTTTGTTTTACGTTGGCTGTTCTCTCCTACAGTACGTACTGTACCTGCCATAAGTAAGTGTGTAAAAGGACTTTGTACAACCAAAACATGCTCAGTAAAAAATATAAATCACTGAAGTGAGGGGCGCTCTTATAATCATACATCACTTTCCGGCCAATCACAATTGGTGACTTCACTTTTCTGCCCTCACTTTTTATCCTCAACGCATACTTTGCTCAGCCAATCAAATCATCTCAATTCCATGCTCAGCCAATCAAATCATCGCTATTATACACACAACGCTGGGCATAGGAGGGGCTAGCACCGCTCAAAAAAATAGAATGGAAATACTGGTAAACAGTGAACACTAAAAGGGAAAGCATCATTTAAAGTAGACGGTATAATTATGTTTAAACTTTCAACTAAGTATATGACACACTGCAGCTGGTTCATCAAAGAACCATTATTATTATTATTATTGCTGCTACTGAGTGGACCATCGTTTGTCAGCGTAGAAAATGAGACACAACTGAAGCAGTAAGTTGTAAAAGTAAAGTGAACAGCATCCTTCCAGACCTTGGACTGCTGCTTTGGTCCCCCCTGCTTCCCTATCTCTTGTTTGGCAGCTGCTCTAGTAGCATGAATCCTCTCTGCCGTGAAGAACACAATAGTAACCCCAACCGCCTTACAGTGACAGACAGGTGTTGCAGCCAGAAACGCAAAGAGGCAGCCAACAAGAACGACCTTGCAAAAAGCAATCTCCACAGTCTTTCCATCTCCCCACCTCCCATTCTGTGCTCCACTCTATATATGGATTCCCTTCTTTTTTTCTTTTTTTTAAGCAATAACTGAGGTTTAACAGCTGCTGTATGATTCAGTATTGTATACTGTATGCTGATATCTCCACAGAAAAAGAATGTACTGTAAATTGTGGGAGAGGTAATCGTGGTTGTTATAGGGCCACACATACGGTTTACGCTGATCAAACCCTTTTGCAAATACGATTCAGTCAATGTCGTACGCCATTATAGAAGCAACAACACTACAGCAAGTACAAAGCACTGGAGATACCGGTAAGTACTGTACTGTAGGTTTCCATAACAAGAGACACGAAGACAACGGGAACTGATAGCAGTGCGGTCTGTAAACTGTAAGCTAATTAAACAGAGAAGTGGAACAACAAGACCGGGTCAAAATCCAACAAGTACTGTAGGCTTTCATAACCAGAGACAGGAGGACGACAGGAATTAATTTGACTGTCAAAGGAAATCTTAAACACATAAATGGAAAAACAACACTACAACAGACAAGGTCCTTTCAGATGGGCACTGGATCGACGACAGGTCTGCTCATGAGGGTCGCGACAATGCAAGCGTAAAGAAAGAACGCTCAACACAATCCAGGTCTAGTCAGCCGCAGGCGTGTGCACGGAACAAGCACGCGCGACAATTTCACGGGACTACTTTATTTCACATTAATATGCTTGCATTGTCGCCCCTCAAATTCTCCGCGCGTACAAAAAACACCTGCAGGCCTCACATTGAAAATGAATTACTAGACGCGTCAGTCGCTGCCCGTCTGAAAAGGACCTTTATTATACTGTATTAGTCTTCAGGGCCGGTCCAAAAACACTGGTTATAATCTAATCAAGCCAGTACAAAGTTTGAGATCACAAGATCACAAGCAGTCTTGATTTAGCCATGAATTATTCATCTGTTGACATTAACAACAGTCCAGATGGTGAATCCAACAAAACTTTGGAGACTATTTAGTAGTGCTTTAGTTTGTCTTCATCCCTGTGCTGTGTGCCTCACAGCTGAGTAACCACAGCAGTGACTGCACATAACAGACAGCAGCCAGAGATACTGACGCCAACAGGCATTCCTCACATCTGTCCCTACCTTCCTCTCCCCCTTTGGCTTGTGCTTGCTGGGACCCTTGTTCATGGGGTTGTTGTCTTGGAATCTCTCCAGTTGTTGAAATCTTCACAGCTGATAAAATTAATGGAAATATCACAGCCATAACATTCAGTGGTATTTTTTAAATAGCTGAAAACGTCGTTTTAAGTTGCTGTGTATGCAACACTATTGCATAATGTGTTTGCAAGAGCAAACTCCTTCGGACAGACAGTAGTTAAGCTCATGAATCATTCAATCGGGCAGTTTACAACAGTAAACACCAATGGCATTCTCCATTTTGTAAAAGTGGCACAATTAAGGTAAAAGCAGAGGAAGAAATCAGACAATACTGTAGACCAGACAGCATTGATTGGGCAAAGTGAAGTGGGCTGAAAGCAGTGCTTCAAACGCATAATGGCAACAAATTCAGCACTAAACAACTGTCAAATTTGAAGACATGGAAGAAATAGAAATATTTAGGATGAAAGTCAGGGTTATCTTAACAGACCAAACTAATTAATTCCCACTAGGAAGTTACTGGTAGAATTATGTCTCCAGGAGTAGCACTTTCAAGATATACTATTAATTTAATAATAACATGAGCAGAGGGTAAAGCAATAAGCATAGGCAAAGTAACTCTGCCCATTACCTGCTACTGTCTCATTGATTTCCTGCTGCTTGACCGCGTCTTTGGCGGCAGTCGATGGTGTTTCAGGTTTCACAACTGGAATACAAACATAATATTGGCAACGCCCAATTTAACAAGTAGTGCGTCATTTGCAAGTAACATGCAAAATGCAACATCTAATAAGCCTGCTTTATACTTAGTTGTTTGCCTGTTTCACACACCAAAAATAGCAGATCTGCAATGTGAGCTTGTAGATTGGCTATTTCCGTGCGCAACATGGCTTGCACTCAAGTATAAACTAGAACTGGGCACTCCGCTGAGCACATATCTCCGCCAGGATGGGTGGCCTACCGTACAACATACGGTTCAACTTTCCACATTGGTGGTGCCCCCTATGGGCAAAAGTGAAAGCACTTTGGAGGTGTGCTCTGTAGAGGCCCCTCAACATGCAATTCCAAGTTGGGGTTAATTGGATGTGGTGTTCATGAATATAGAGTATTTTGTTGTAATAAATATGCCCCTTACACTATTTCTGGAAGCCAATTACAGATAAACACAGTATGGCATATCAAAAGCTGTATTAGTTAGCTAGGTAGAAATGGGCGTGGCCTATGTTTCTGCCTACCTTCACCTCCCTTTTGGGTCTCCTGTTTGTTGGCTGCAACGGCAGTTAAAGTCTTAGCATCTGCAAAATTGTACATCAAATCAGCCACTGAACACCAGGACATCAAGTGGCAAAATATGGTAGAAACGCTCCAAAACATTCAATAGGCAAGTTATGTGCAGTACAGTATGTGCCAAACCAAAAGCAATATGCCACGTCACAGAGCCATGAGGTCAACGGCACCATTTTCAGACAGACACCAATAATATGGTACAATAATGACCACGAGCATGACCTCCAATCTGCCAAAGACATTCAAGCAAAGCTAGGATAAGCATTGCGCAACAACAAATAAAGCAATTTGCCACAGTGAATAGCATCAATCTATAGTCAAATGCAATGAGACAAACAGACCACTGTCATATCGAAAGCGCCATTTTGCCATGACAGAAAGCTAGTGCACGTATAGCAACAAAACATGTATGTATCATGTACACAACAGTTGTAGCTGTAAACAACATACGGCCCAGGTTTAAACTTAGTTTATATTCAACTGCACTGTCTGCACAATGTTGTCACTCGCCAAAAATAACTGACTTAAAAAAAAAAAAAAGGAAATGGAAAATTGGTTATTCTGCGAGTGACACCAGTGTGCAATGAAGCGTGAATTTGGCTATAGAGTGCAAATGCCAAAAGAGCAGAGTAGAGTGTACTGTATATAGCTAGAAGCCAAACTGCTGCTAATGGGAATTTCCCCATACCTTCCTCTTTGCATTCCTTCCTGGACTCCAATGAGGCAGCTTGATCAGCCATGGACTTCACAGCTGTGATGAAACATTCAGAAATGTTGAATGCCATGAGACATGACATCAGCTAGGATTATGATAACCAGCTAAGCTTGACGGAATTACTGGCCTGTAGCAAATCAGAGCCAAACCATAAATTGGTAAAAGCACAGATGGGACACAACTCGCACCTGTGTCTTCTTAGAGATAATGATGACAGGGACTTAACATGAATCCCACCAGTTCATTTTCAGCACAATAGACGATGAGTACGCACAATTCAGATGAAAAGCTAATTATAGCAAACTCACAAAGATGTGTAATGACAACCTTCATCAACAACACTAAACAAGAAGCATTCGTTGCCATGCAGCAGGGTATGGTTACAGAATGCTGAGAATGGTCTGTGTCGGCCTATGCAGTATATGTATGTCAAAACAGAGCAGGAATTCTTCAATATATCCTACAGCAACCCTAGCAGATGTTTTAGGCATCCTTTTTGGGGTTCATATAGCTCTGAACACCAAGGTGAACCAATGTGAAATCCTGTAAATCCCCAAAGAACACTGATTGTCTTCAACAACTGCATATTCTACAGTGCTTCACAAACAGAGAGACAAACAGACAAAAACACCATGAAACAGTGAGAGACAGACAGGACATGTTGCTTTAGACAGCATCATGAAAACACCATGAAACAGTGAGAGACAGGACATGTTGCTTTAGACAGCAACATGAAAACACTTAATGACAAACTGCATCATACAACCAATGATTAAACATGACAGAGAAAAGTGTGATGCCATTTCTGTACACACATACTGTAAATATACAGTATATGCACATGTACTCAACTGTAACACACACACACACACACACACACACACACACACACACACACACACACACACACACCCACACACACACACACACCCACACACCCACACACGAGGTTGGTGCAGAGTTAATAGAAAACACCTCATAGTGAACATTTCTTCTGCAGATAAAAGTTAATCTGCGTTACTTCTAAATCCTCCTCCTACCCTTGATCTTGATGCTGGCTGTGCTCTTCTGGTCTCCACACACACAGCTGTATTCTCCACTGTCTTCCGGCACCACAGTGCTGATCAGGAGTTCGTTCACGGAAGCTTTCTGTTTCATCTGGTACTTTTCTCCAGACTTCAGCACCTGTGTTCCCTTCCTCCATTCCACAGGAAGCCCAGGTTTAGAGAGCTCACAGTGCAGAGTAACACTGGCCCCTTCCTCAGCCTCCTGGCTCTCCAACTTCTGCTTGAAGGTCACTGGCTGAGCTGAAGAAGTATTAGCTGTTAGTAAATAGCCACGGGCAAACGCTACGATTGTACAGTAACAGATTCCAGAGAAAGAAAGGAAAACGATGAAATTATTTTATGAACCACATCAGCATCATCTGAAGTAGGGCTCCAAGACAAAAAACAGAGATGTTATATAACCATGCCACATGTTATGTGCTGTATAAGTGTAGTACACAACCTTGACCATGTACTATGTCCTTAAACTTTGACAAACATTTAAAAATAAATAATAACAGCGCTGCTCATCTGCCAATAAAAAAAAATCGTATTAAATCTGTTCAGAGTGCTCTCTGTTAAAGACAAACAAGCAGACAGACAGATGCAGACAACAATACACCCACTCCGTTGGCTGTGGGTGCAAAACAAAATAATATCGAAATCCGTAAACCTTTTTCCCACGCAATTTCCATTGTCCAATTTTGGTATTATGTTTTTATTTTTTCCACATCCTCCTCCTACCCTTGATCTTGATGCTGGCTGTGGTCTTCTGGTCTCCACACACACAGCTGTATTCTCCACTGTCTTCCGGCACCACAGTGCTGATCAGGAGTTCGTTCACAGAGGCTTTCTGTTTCATCTGGTACTTTTCTCCAGACTTCAGCACCTGTGTTCCCTTCCTCCATTCCACAGGAAGCCCAGCTTTAGAGAGCTCACAGTGCAGAGTAACACTGGCCCCTTCCTCAGCCTCCTGGCTCTCCAACTTCTGCTTGAAGGTCACTGGCTGAGCTGAAGAAGTATTAGTTGTTAGTAAATACACAATGGCAACGCTGCGATATACAGTACAACTACTACATTCCAGAAGACAATGTTAATGCCAATTTCAGTAAATGAACAAAAAGCAGTACATGAAATAATGTTATACACCAGTGGTTTTCAACCAGTGGTCCTTGAGAGGGTTCCAGGTGGTCCCCGGGTAAATGATGGAGAGAGAGTCGGTAACCAAACGGACCCTTATTAGATCTTTGACTTGTACGGGTCCATATGGTTTCATTTTACACTCTCAAGAGTTAAATTTAGTGTTAAAGATCTGCATTACTTAATTTACAAGAAGTGTACAGAGAATGTAAAATAATTGTTATTATGATCCACATTACAATACAGCATGGAATTGTGAAAATCTATTATCCAATGACAACACAATATCTAAAAGTCTTGAGTCTGACAGGCTATATCTCATCAAATGGTGGTCCGTAGCTCAAATGCCAAATAAATAATGGCCCTTGATATGAAAAGGGTTGAAAACCACTGTTATATACATCATTAGCATCAACTAAAGCATGGCTCCAAAACAAAAACGAGAGATGTTAAACCCATGCAACATGCTATATAAGTATAGTGCTCAAACATGGCCTTGTACTATGACTAATACTTTAACAAAAACTAAATAATAATAGAGCAGCTCATTGTCCAATTTTGTTTTCATTTTTCCACATCTTCCTCCTACCCTTGATCTTGATGCTGGCTGTGGTCTTCTGGTCTCCACACACACAGCTGTATTCTCCACTGTCTTCCGGCACCACAGTGCTGATCAGGAGTTCATTCACAGAAGCTTTCTGTTTCATCTGGTACTTTTCTCCAGACTTCAGCACCTGTGTTCCCTTCCTCCATTCCACAGGAAGCCCAGGTTTAGAGAGCTCACAGTGCAGAGTAACACTGGCCCCTTCCTCAGCCTCCTGGCTCTCCAACTTCTGCTTGAAGGTCACTGGCTGAGCTGAAGAAGTATTACTTGTTTTGTTAGTAACCGGCGAAAGCAAAAGACATACACATGCCAGGAAAGATAAGTAGAAAATATGTTTTATCAAATCAATCCAATATCAATCCAATATAGATTTTGTGGTTGCCCAAAATTATGCAACCTTCGTTTGGCCCATCATTGACATAATGTGCAATGTATCCATTCCAATACATGATACGTCAATGTGACGTTAGCACAAACGCCCTACCGATTAAAAATAATAATAATTACATACTAGGGATGTACCGATGAGACATTTTGGCCGATATCGATATAATTAATTGCGGTTATGGCCGATAACTGATATAACCGATGTTGATAATTTTTGCCATTCTGAAAAAGGCTTATAATCTCTGAATTTAAAAATGTTCCTACTTGTTGACTGTTTTGAAAGCTTCCCCAGAAAACATTGATATAATTTGCAGCCTTCATCATAACAAAAGGCCTTTTCAGGCTTTTTCATTATTTCTTCAACATAATTATAAAATAAAATATCTGCTAAAACCGATATTTTATTTCACCGATACGATTACCGATATATAATTTTAAGGCCAATATTGGCCGATACCGATGTGTTTGCCGATTAATCTCTCATCACTATTGCATACCCATCCTTTATTTGACATGGGTATGAGGAATGATACGGAGATGGTGATAAACGTGTTGATTCGTCAGCTGCCATTTAACACCTAGTAGGGCTGATATGACATCTGACCAGTCAATGAAAGCTAAACAGGCAGGGCTGGGGCTGGGCTGTAAGTGACAGTCTGGCACCGCAGCAGACTCTGCATTAAACATCCTTCTGGGGACTAGAGCTTCCACCATGGAGTTCAGCAAGACTAGAGGAAAGCGCCATGTCAAGCATGAAACGAAACTGAGTCGCCAAACATGACTGCTTCGGATAAAGTGGTATTGTGGTAGAGTTCTCAGCTGAGGAGCCACTGGAGTTTATCCAGGCACGGGGTGGAAAAAAGTGACCTTTGAAGGTTCACAGAATGGATGCGTAAGGGGCGAGGTCGGAAGACAGCATTACATGCTGTTTTCAAACAACTCCCTTTTCCTACTCTGTCAGGAAATCCAAGCGGGACTATTATTATTACGTTTAATTTAGATTTCTCCAGAATGACTTTAGTCCTTGTAAAAGAGACTTTAGTCTCAATGTGGTTTTTACTGGTTAAATAAAGTTTAAAAGAACAGTAGGCAGAAAACTCTGATCGTCTGGCTATGCCACAGAAGTACAGCTATGGAACAGGATTGTATTTTAATAATGAGGAGTGGACTAACGTTAAACGACACAGATTCATTTTCTAATTATAAAGTTAGTTACTGTACAGAAAGTCATGGTTATATGGTTATTAACCCATTCTGACCTGAGATCAGATTCTAAAAATGTCTTCTACATCCTGACAGTTTTCCATTCTGACCTGAGATCAGATTCTAAAAATGTCTTCTATGTCAGTCGCTCTTAGATTTTTCAAAAATAGCAGACCTACAAGCTCGTAGCGCGCCACCGAGTGGCGCGCTACGAGCTTGTAGGTCTGCTATTTTTCAATAGCTAACACCAAAACGGGTTCCCGTTCAGAATGGGTTAAGATAAGCAATACTGCATGTACCGCTTAAATAATATTTTGTTATCTTTGCAACCAAATTGCATAAGGCTATGGGTGTGTGATAAACAAATTATCGTATCAGCCTGTATTTGCCAATGGCCTTGCATTGATATGCTCAGCAATCATACATTTCTGGGTATTCATCTATATTTATCAAACACACATTGCCTTATTTAGTTCCAAAGACAAGGAGAGATTAGTATTTTCAGCAATGTAGCAACCATGGTGGCCATGGGGGACGTGTTTCTTGTCTGCAAATAGTTTGATACGTTTCTCCACAACTTCTATTACGCCATTTTCTTTGGAAAAACAAAGGAAAATCCTCCTCCTACCCTTGATCTTGATGCTGGCTGTGCTCTTCTGGTCTCCACACACACAGCTGTATTCTCCACTGTCTTCCGGCACCACAGTGCTGATCAGGAGTTCATTCACAGATGCTTTCTGTTTCATCTGGTACTTTTCTCCAGACTTCAGCACCTGTGTTCCTTTCCTCCATTCCACAGGAAGCCCAGGTTTAGAGAGCTCACAGTGCAGAGTAACACTGGCCCCTTCCTCAGCCTCCTGGCTCTCCAACTTCTGCTTGAAGGTCACTGGTAATGCTGCACAACCAATGTTTGTTGACATTTTAATTCAAGGTTAAATTGGTGGTTGGATACATTGTTTGGAATTACAAATCATATAACAACCTCATCATAGTGTTTCTTCCGGAAATAGATTTATTTGGTGTCACAGTGAAAAAGCTATATTCCCTAGAATCCTTCCACTTTTGGTGGAATTCACAGTAAACTATACGTCGTCATTTAACCACACTCAATCTGCCGTTTGTATTTCATTCCGTACCAGTGACTTTAACATCTGCAGTTGTCTTCTGGTCCCCACACTCACAGGAATACTGTCCACTGTCCTCAACGGTCAAGTTTTTGATTTGGAGCTGGAAAGAAGTCTCCCTCTGTTTCATCTCATACTTCTCCCCAGCTTTGAGAATTTCAGAGCCTTTCTTCCACTGAACCGTGACAGCAGAATTTGATAGCTCACAGCACAGCGTCATGGTCTCTCCTTCCTTTTTATCCTGGTTCTGTAGCCTCTCTTTAAAACTGGCAGGCAGCGCTATGGTAGAATTAACAAGCATTATATCTCCATTAATTCAAACAAGAATCGTTTGAATGTGATGAAAGAATATGATGAAAGAATGTGATGAAAGAATGAAATGAAAGATGAAAACGGTTTTCAAAGTGAATCAGGGCTGATGATCAAGGAACAACTTTTGTGTTTCTTTTTCTAAAAGAAATAAGTCCCAGGAAATGTTTTATGTGTATAAATGATCAGAAACATTTACTCAAGGCTGCATTCACAACTAAACACTTACGGACTGTGTTTACATACTGTACACCAGTTCTAATGGGGTTCATTGTTAGTGTACAAGATATTATCTCATTAAACAAAGGGATTCAATTCAAAGCCTAGGTAAATGCCAGAAGAGGTGTTGAATAAAAACAAGGAAAATAGAAAATATTGAAACACAAACACAAACACACACACACACACACACACACACACACACGCACGCACACGCGCACGCGCACACACGCACACACACACACACACGCACACACGCACACACAATAAAACAAAAGAACTGAGACAAAACAATGCACTGTTTTCAACTAATTTACACCCTGGGGGGGCAATATAATTACTGTCTGGCCCCTGGGGCTAAACTGGTAACAACAAAGGGATGGAAATCCCCCCCTAATGCCTGGGAGGGAGTGGGAGTGGGCTGCAGAATGACTATGTTTGGCACCACTGGCAAATTACTAGGGTAATTACTAAGCATTTACTAAACCAGATTACAAGAATAGCGGTGACAGAATCATGAAAGAGCCACATGGAATATTTAAAAAGCAAAATAAAAATGCTAAATCGTATCCACAAAGTAACACTGCAATAATAATCCTATGACCAAAATAAAACAGTCACAGAATGTATGCTCCGGCAGAAATGCCGGAAAGCGTCGGCCACCACAGCACAAATAATAAATTACATAATGCCCCTTCCTTCTTAATTTAATTTTTATTGAACTGTCAATGTTTTCCCTAAGTGGCACATTGAACAATAGCAGGGTACCCAGCTTGGATTATTACACAGGTGAAAAACATTTCAAGAAAGCTGCCCATGCCCTTCCCCAGAGCATTAACACACCACTATGGAAACTTTCATTCCAATCTGACCTGGGATGTGAACAGGCTACTATAAATGAGTCATACCATATTAAGCAGAGCCGCCTAGCTAGACAGCCACACAGGGGGTGAAGTCGCACAGCTGTAAATATACTCTAGTACCCAGCCAGTCACACAATGTTATGTTGTTTGTGTTGAAAACATGCCGTGACAGAGGCTAATATATGGCACCAATCATTCGGAGGTGTAATGTAACATGCCCCAAACTCAGCAATCTTAAACCACACTGTCAAGCTTACGCTATATTGTTGTATATTGACACCACCTTGCCTAAAGCAGAATGATAACATTTGGTTTCAGATTTGGGGATGCTATACGCAGTGCCGGAATGTAAAAAAGAAAGTAATTGGTATAACTGTGTGCAGTGATGTAAATAGGTTTTCAATGTATTGGGTCCCGGGACCCAGGGGTGGTCTTTGAGATGGGTCCAAGGGACATTTTATTAGTCCTATTTCATCAACGTTAGAATACAGTATTGCATCCTAGGACCCCCGGAGGGTGACACGATTGCGTCCTTTCTCAAATGAGTGAGCCACACCAAAAGGGTCGCCATGCAACTCCTTGCACCCAAACGGTTGCGAGTAGACGCATGGCGGCCCATTGGTGTGGTTTAGGCCATTGAATTGAACCAGTTGAATCACTTGGGCCGACTTGGGTCGACCTTACAACAGGACATACTGTATCACACCGCTGGGACGAACACTAAAACCGTCTCGTACCGTCACAACCCTTTGGTGTGGTTTGGGCTTAATTCCATTATTGCCCGCTAGGTGGTAGCATAAGCACAGCTAAGCCTTAAAGGTATTATGACATTATTTTTAACATAATTTTAACAACATTAAAAGTCTTGGCCATGGTCCTTCAAACGTGTCTAAAAAGTTTGAACTTTTTTTGAACACTCCAGTATTTCTTGCCAGGAGTTTTTGTGTGTATGTAATATGCATCCTGAGAAGGCATAGAAAAATACATTATTTTAGCCTGTAGATGTCGGTAATTCCCCCTTTCCTGTCAATCACTACCCAGCTCCGCCCCCCCACCCCTCAAGCCCTCCATACCTCTCCGCCCCCCTCAGAGAAAGGGACTGTTCTTTTTTTTTTCCTTTACAAGTTCACAGCATCTCAGCCATAGCAACGCTGCCAGTGCCAACGCACGCAACTTCTTCTCCTTTTATAACTATTTGTTTATAGTTTATATAAAATGTTATTTATAATAAGACTATCACTGCATGTATGTACTGAGGGGATGGACAACAACATGTATTCTCTGCTGCAAAAGGAGAGGAGACTGGAGCAACACGGACATTTAGAGCATTTTATTAAGGTGCTGAGTATACAAAACGACTAACGTTTCGACCTTGCGGTCTTCATCAGAGTCCACTCTGATGAAGACCGTCCGCAAGGTCGAAACGTAAAAGGCTCAAAATGTCCGTGTTGCTCCAGTCTCCTCTCCTTTTGCAACTTTGATGTCCCTGCACCTGTGAAGCACCGGATCAGCCGTTTTAGGCTTGAGGCGCGTTGGTAGACTCCCTTTGTAACATGTATTCTCTATTCAACGTCATCGTACGAGCAACAGTTGGTAAACAAATAAGGCACGTTTGGAAATACCGCACCGGAGCGCACTCGCCTATTAGTTTGCATTGCACAGTGCCAGTGGGCTTAGTGCGCTATTTCCGAACGCGCCTATGAAACTCCTGCAATATCTCACCCCACGACCACGTCGACATAAACTTGTGTAATGTCATCGTCATCGATATCATACTCAATGACTATAGCCTATCATTATTCGCCATACTTTTAACGTGGATTATATCACACGAGCGTTGGCTGCGCGTTGCTATTCCACTGTATCGCATTACAAGAACAATAATGAGCACATGCAATCTACAACAGCTGGTGCACGCCACGAATCAAAGATTAATAATAGTCAAACACACAGCTAATGCGGGTAGTGGCAGTGATTGACTATAAATTTAAAGTAGGCTACCATGAAGCATTTCGGAGTGCTGCAGGCGATTGATTTTTTATTGTGAGTCCACTCAAATAGTACTGCACAACAATTTAACACAAATCATTGCAGTATAAATACTTATAGTTGGGATTGGGACACGAATGCTTGGTATTGCTCCTGGGTTCATAAAATGTTTGGTTGCAAATCCACTCTGAACTTGTCCGAGATTTGAAAAACTTTCTGGGGTGAAATGATGTGCGCACACCAAGAGTCCCTTCTTTGACAACTTGGTTGGAACGTTACCGTCAAAAATAAAATGCATCCACCTAGAGCGTGAATCTTCATCTAGGCCAGTTGGTGGAAAGTGCAAGGACTTGTGTTGATTGACACAGCCGACAACGGAGCAGATTGCTTTTTCTCTAGAAGCCATTATTATTATTATTATACTGAAACAAAGTCGCGGACAGAATGAGGAAGAAGAGAGGAGAGCAGGTGGAGGAGAGGAGAGGGGCGGGGATGAGGAGGAGGGGGGCGGGTAGTAGAATTGGTAGACAGGGAGCAGAGGAGAGGGGGCGGGGTTTAGCGTTACATTACGTAGGCCTCCGCCGTCCAAGCCACGAGTCATATTTGCATAATTATTCACAAAAGTCCAGACAGCGGAGAATACACTGAATGTTCAAATTTGGGTTTTTTTTGGTGAAATTGATGTCAAGAAAAGCCAAAGAACACAAAATATCTACAAAAATGTGTTTTAAATGTCACAATCCCTTTAACATCATTGACTCCCCATTGTAACAAGCTGCCGGTTCATTTCCGGTTTATCAGGGAGGTGGGGGCTAGCGTTGCGAGCTGTGATCAGCAGCATTAGCTCATACCCCTTAGCTCTCGTCAAAAACGGTTACATGTCCGGAGCGATGCGAGACAAAGTCACAAATTATTTACGATCATCGGGATGCGCGGCGGCTAACCATGGACAGTGCTCAACGTTTTAGAGATACAGGGCTTTGAAAATCTTGCTTTTAATGGATTTAAATGGAGCCTGGATGTAAAAATAAATCCCATAGCTGGTGGGGACGGAAGCGTTGCATAGCCTTTTTTAGCAATGCTAAAAAGGTAAAGTGATGGTCGCCACTTTCATATATGGAGTATACGGCGGGGGGTACGAACATGTACGTAGGTTGGCACCCGCCGTACGCTAGCCTAGGGGGTACGATTATAGATCATAGATAGCAGAGAAAGAATTAACGATGCAGGATATTTGCATCACTGTAAAAGCAAATCATCTGAGTCTTACCTTTCACCTCCAACTTGCCCTTGGTGGTGGCTCCTCCGATGACCTCACAGCTGTACTCCCCAGAGTCCTGAGCGGTGACGCTGTGGACGGTCAACTTCATGACCGTATTTTCCTGGCTGATGTCATACTTCTCACTCTGCCTCATGGCCTTGCCGTCCTTGGACCACTTCACGGTCATGTTGGCCTGCGTGACCTCACAGACGAACACCGCATCGTCCCCGTGGCTGGCACTAACGCCTTGCAGTCCCTTTGACAAGGACGACGCTTTACCTGCAATGAGTTCATAGGATATCCATTTGCTTTAACTGTTATTGTCAGCGTATACACTTCATTGACCCCATTATGGTCAAATGTTATTTATGGACCTATAAATCATACATGGGCAACTGGCGGCCCCCACCTTCACTTAACGTGGCCCTAAGGTTAATATCAGAATACAAACATGACCCGCTTTAATTACTTCAGTCTAAATGAGTAGCTTAATGCGTAGTATTAAAAGGTTATTGTCTTTTTGATGTCCAATGTAAGTGTACTTACCGGAGGTTCATAAAGTTAACATAACTACAATTAAAGGCATTTGAAAGGCATTTGAAATGAAATGCCTTTTTTGGATTCCAATTCAAAAGTAGCAAACAATAATTCAGGATTTCAATTCAAATATAGCAAAAAATGTGTGTCATAACAAAAAATAGCCGATCTACAAGCTCAAAACGCAATAATATAAATATGCAATGTGGCCCTCTGGAGTGGGTGTGGTGGTAATATAGTGGCCCTCTCCATCGTCAAAGTTGCCCACCCCTGCTTTAAACGAACAGATATCTTACCTTCAACTGCCAACGTTGTCTTGGAGCTCAGGTCATTAATGTTGAAGGTCACCTCACCGGCGTCAGCAGGGCTGACGTCCTTGACGGTCAGCGTGTGCTTGCGGCCTTTAGTGGCGACCGTGAAGCGCCCCCCGTCTGTAACGGTTTGGCCGTTCAGCGTCCACGAAAACGCGTCGGTGGTTTCCCGAGAGAGGATGCACTCAAATCCACACGACTCTCCTTCGTTCACCTCCACCGACTTCAGCCATTTGGTGATGCCGATGCCAATTTCTAACATGAAGGACGGAACGTGTAACAAATAACCGAGGCTTTTAAGCATTTTGGTAGCAGCAAGACATGGTGCATAAAATGGGCATATAGCAACAGACAACAAGGGCTACTGTACATCTTGCGCCCTTATCTAACCCTTATCCCTGAACTAATTTGTCATTTTTTACTATTTAAAAAAAACCTTTTCAAATAGTTAAAATAGCCGATTTACAAGCTCACAATGTCTCGATGTAGATCGGCCATTTGAACTATTTTAACATGTTTTTCAAAATAGTAAAAAAAAATGGCAAATACGTTTAGGGATAAGGGATAAGGGTGGCGCAAGATGGAGCCCTTAACAGTGTTTTGTGAAATTAATTTGACAATTCAAAGAATACCGACCTCTCACGGTGACCTTTGACTTGGACACCTCGGTTCCCAGGTCGCAGGTGTACTCCCCCGCGTCCTCCTTGGTGACGTCCTTAATGATCAGTCCCAAGGACCTGCCCGTGTGCAGGAGCTCATACTTGGGTCCGGCCTTCAGGACGGCGCCATCTTTCTTCCACGCGGGGGTCACCCTGGGCTTGCAAGCCTCACATGCCAGGGTTATCATGCCTTTCTCCTCGCCGACGACGTCGTCGAGAGACTTGAGGAAGACCGCACGTTTCTCTGGAGAGTTAAGGGAGTTAAATTGTTTTTATTTAAAGGTTTTGTATAGCCATTTTGTTATTATACTGCGAGTGTGTAAACAAAGGAAAAAAATCTACCTGAATATAAGTTTTGATGTATTGAGACACACAAAGAAGGGGTAGGACTCGATACATTTTTCAATAAACTTCTTCCTACTCCTTTTTGAACATATTTTTTGACGCTTCTTTTTTCGTTTTAAATAATCGAATTGTCCTTTATTTCCTTTGTCTTTTCTCATATATATTTTAACATGTTCGGAATAAATAAACTTAAACACTTTCAACCTGGCTTCCCTTTTTTGAGCACGTCATCATTATAGTCTAAAGAATTTCAAAAATGATTCACAAAATGTTCATGTACTGATCAGAGAACACAGAGAAAATAGCTCATCGATAACCTCCAAAGTGGTTCATGAAGCAACGGTTCCAAATGGCTCTTACCTTTGACCTTTAGGGTGACAGATTCTTTCACCTTGCGGACCCTGAAGGTGACGGTGCCACCGTCTTGCGGCGCCAGGTTCTTCAGTGTGAGTCTGTGCAGCTTTCCGTCGTGCGCGATGGCGTTGACCTCGTTGGTGCAGAGCTCCTTGTCGTTTAGCAGCCAGTGAACCCCTTCGTCGGCATAGTTGATCTCACACGAGAACACAGCGTCACTATCTTCATCCACCTCAGTGTCCACCAGGTGCTTGGTGATGTTAATTTCACGCTCTGATCAGGAGAAAACAAATGAGAATTTAAAAAAAAAGGACATCGGAGTGCCTCTCCATACCTATGTGATAGTTACTTTTGACCTTGACTGTGAACTTGAACTTTAATGTTTTTGACCCAAAGGTTATCTATTACTAGTTTTTTTTATTTTTTACCTTGAATGTGAACTTCACCTTTGACCTTCCTATCAAAAATGTAGGCTAATCATCTCTTTGGGAGATTTACTGATCAGTGATCACTTATACCAAGTTTCAGAACAATCTGTGTATCTCTAGTTATTTTGTCACACACAATACAAACACAGGCCAAGCAGCCATGCTGTACGCACGGTAGCAAAATATATATTTTCTTTATCTCTGCCAGGCCAGAATGTCTATGACTATTTAGCTAATTTTCTAACAAAATACACGTTTTGCTACAATATCTACATATTGTCATAAACTCCTGCAAATCCTGAGTCATGTACTCATCTTATTTTTGAGGGGCGATGAGAGCGCCCCTCACTTCACACGGGTGTGATTTTTCCGATTACATTTGGGTGATTATACAAAGGGATTGGCATATATACTAACTGTACCTTCCACAGTGAGTGTGCCTTTGGTTTCAGCAGGTCCAGACTGACAGCGGTATTGTCCGCCGTCTTCTCCTGTGAGCTTCTGGATGGTCAAATGAGCCCTCGCTGCATCTTGCTTCATGGCGTATTTGTCCGACGCCGACAGAGGTGTTTGACCTTTGAACCAGCTCACCACCTCCTTGGGGGCGGCGGAGAATTTACAGCTCAGTGTGGCCGAGCCTTTCTCCTTCGCCTTCACATCTTTAATGGGCTCTGTAACCTCAAGAGGGCGCTCTAGGGAAACAAATAATAACTGTGTTGTTACTTTTCACTGCTCGAATACATGGCCATGTTGTGCTGGTATTTCCTTTCAACTACATACAGTTTACAGACATCAGTGGTGGAAAAAGTATTCACATTCTGGTTTCAAATCAAACGTTTTTAACTCAAATCTTTGCTTTTGGGGGGGTCCCTGGAACATCATATTTTTAGATGGGGGTCGGCGGCCAGTTTCATATAATTCTAAGGGTCCTTGACATGATATAGTTTGAGAACCACTGACGGTCACAGAAAACGGTCATGATTTAGAAGACATTTTGTAGAATCGTCCTCAGGTCTAAATGGGTTAAGTATAATGTATAAAATACAGCAATATAAAAATTCTATATTACAAAAATTCAAAGTCAAAGTCAAAGAATTCAAAATGTACTGAGTGAAAGTACAAATGTAATGGTATCAAAATGTATTAAAAATACCAAAAGTAAAAGTGCAAATTGTGCAAATTTCCCAATTTGAAATGCGACGCATTGTGAGCTTGTAGATCGACTATTTTCAAATATAAATATGGGACTGAACTGTGGGTAATGTATGTTTGGTCATAATAATCCAAATCTACAAAGTAACTAGTTTTTCAAAACGTTTTCAAATAATTAGTAGTGGAGTAAAAGTACAATAAATGTCGTTAAAACGTTTAAATATAAACGTTTCACCAGTTCACATTACTTTACCTTTGACAGTGAGTTGGGCCACACACTTGCTCTTGCCAGCGGTGAACTGTACGGGGCCCGTCATGGACGCCTTGGTCTTCTTGAAGGTGAGTCGGTGCATGGTGCCTTCCTTCTCCATCTCCACGTCGGCGCTCTCCTGCACGGCCGCTCCGCTCAGGGCCCACACGGGAGCATTCACCAGCTGCATGCTGACCTCCACCTCGAAGACCGCGGCGAAGGGCTCCGTCACCTCTACGGCACTGAGCTCCCTCACAATGCTGATGGACTGCTCTGGAGAGGCCATAGGTAGAGAGAAGGGTTTTAAACTGAAAGAGGTGCAGCCTGCCCATGCCGTGCTTCCAGAAAAAGAAAAAAAAAAACACACACACACACACACACACACACACACACACACACACAAAAAGGAATGAGGCACGGGTGAGAACTAACACCTGTCGGACTGTTAGTATGTCTAACCAACATATGAACCCCATCTGCTGATTAGCAGATTATGCTAAAACAGACAGACAGACAGACAGACATAGATTAGATATTATCCATCTATCTTTAAGGTACCTCATTGTCGATTAGTCTGATGGCATGAAATCAAAGATTTTTTTGGAATAACTCGTATTCATCGTATATTATAAATGCCCTACGCCTGAACATACGCCAACCCAAAAAAACATGTTTATACAACAGTCCTCGAAAGAACCTCGGTCATCTTCCGCCCCGGTTACCTTCCACGAGAAGTTTACAGGACGTCTCGTCGTCGCCGGCGTCACAGGTGTAGGTGGCTTCGTCGCCCGCGTCGACGTCGCTGATGGTGAGATAGCGGTACACGCCTTCGCTTCGGACCTCGTGCTTCTCGCTGGGCCGGACCTCCTTCTTGCCCTTGTACCACGTGACCGTGGCGCTGGCGCGAGACACTTGGCATTCGAGGTAGCCACGGTGCGCATACATCGCTATCTTATCCCTGAGGCGCTTCACAAACTTGACGGGCAGCTCTACAGCAACAACGACACCGTGTCAATCACCGTAGGCATTAGCGTTAGCGTTATCATGGATGCAAATAGACTGCCAATGTCAAACGCATCGTCAAAGCCACAATATTAAGGACAGAGAATGATCGATTCCAAATCATCTTGGAGCCAATAGTACGCAGGTCTAATGACTGTAAAAAAAAAAACTAAATCATTGCATTTTATGGACCATCCTTCCGCCCTTACTATACTTCGGCTAGTGCAAGTGGCAAGCATGGTGTAATTACAACATTAAGCTGCTCATTATCAGCTCAGTACAACTTACAGCAGAGTTAACATTACTGTTAATATGACAAGGAAAAGCAATTACGTGTAAAGAGTGAAATTATTTTTCAATAGTTTGTTCAATTGATATAAAATCTATATTTGTGCCAGTGAACCTCCACTGACCTCATGCCATCTCATACTACCAGCTCATTGAATAGCTCATTCAAACATCTTTAGACAACCACAGGTCCACAAATCTATATAATAACAAAGTCAAACAAGTCAGGAAACCAAGCCCACCACAAATGTAACGACGTCTCACCAATTACCTCAGTTCAACAAATGCAATCAAAAACAAGTCTTAAAGCTACTTAAGCCGCTATATGTATTAATTAAACGGACGCGCGACACGGGCATCACCAAGGGCCGTCACCAGAGGGGATTGTTAGGTGCCGTCTAGACGCACTGCTTGCTTTTGCGCAAAATTCATTTTCAGTTCAAAGAACAATCTATCCACTAACATAAGAGAGTGTCTGTCCATCCTTTGCATCTTTTAAGGTCCAACTAAAAGGATGGATCATGGACAATCAAATGTGAACATTTTTAAATGGGCCTAAATGTAGGTTTTATTAGTTTCCTTGAGGGTCCTTTTTACTGTTGTTGACAGACACAGATACAGAGATCTCCATCTATGGGAATATCAGTCGTATCGGCGGTGGGAGGTAGGTGTGAGAGAGACCTCTAGTTTTAGAAAGCTAAAAGGGAAATGCATGCAAGGAAGGCACATGTGGGATTCCATGCTAGAAATTCCAGAAGGCCATATCCTTTTAGGCATGAAAGTGTAATGTCCCAAAATGGACACTGGCTTTAGACGTTTAGAGTAGACCGAAGTCAGTCTGCGTGCTGAACAATTTTGTGTGAAACACAACATCCCCAATATGTTGAGGCTCTAATTTGTTATAGATGTATTACTTGCAGTATGTAGTGTATTTATTTAAGAGTGACCGAGGGAGGGGAGTATGCAATCTCCACACAGAAATGACCGGTGCCAGGGTTCAAACCCAGTGCCTAAACAAGGCAAAACAGAAGTTTTAACTTCAAATGTTCTTGAGAAATTATATCAGAAACAGCCCCCCTCAAAAAGCATTTTGTTTTATCCAACAGTGCTGGTATTTCCTTCCACTACATTCTTTTTCACAGACCACCACAATAATCATGTTAAGGCTTGACAAGATTTCCTTAGATATGCTGAAGAAATGCTGAAAGAAATAACTTTCAAAGAAAAGCACAAAAAGCGTTTTGTTCTCATTGCCATCAGATCCCAATGAGGCATAAAGGCCTGAACGGATAACATTCATGAATGCAGGCTGCAAGCGGATATCATACTTGACCTGACTAAAACGTTGTCAGACTGTTACATCAGATTACCTACTTGAGCAAGAACACATAAATCTTTGACAATTCAGCCTGATTATGGAACCATTTGCGTCTAGTATTTATAAATATTAGGTTGCATGTAAGCATTGCTATTTCTACTACATAGCACATGGTAATTGATTTAGTTACCCAATTGCCACCAAATTGGTCAGAATTCCTAATGAATTATGATTTCAAATCCATTGTGACAGCCTGACTCCTTTAGTCATGTTGGGTAGATAGAGATTATCTATTTGCATCCTGCATCTATAAGCATTGTCATCTGAAAAAAGGAAATTATGACATTTCAAGAAACCAAAAGCAAACTTTAATTGTTTTAGTAACGCAATGTGACCCGTTTGAAGTGAGTGGTACGGTACTGTACTGTACTGTACTGTACTGTACTGTACTGTACTGTACTGTACTGTACTGTACTGTACTGTACTGTACTGTACAAGCCCTCCTCCCTGGCCTGTGTGTGTTAAGCAACAGTGACACTTTGTGGTGAACAAACACTATAACGCTATTTTCATGCTCGGACACAGCCAGGGACACAGGGACAGAACCAGGGACCAAGGGACACACCCAGCCACACACATAGCTGTCTATAGGAGTGATTGCACCACTCAAAAATATTGCTGTATGATGCTGTGTATATTAGACAGCTCTGCTTGGCACATGATGCATTGTCTGACATAAACCCAAGCTGAAAAGACTGACTTTGTTTACCTTTGACTTTCAGCTTTGCAATTGAAGAGGCTTTGTCAGCTGTGAATTTAATCTCACCAACATCCTCTGCAGTGACAGACGTGAAGAGCAGCACATAGGTTCTACCTGCATGGGGCCATAGAAGACAATTTGTAATGAGTAATGTCCATCAACAACAAAAGAGAACACACGAGGGCTGTATTGTTTGCATTGTGCCTCGCCTTCTTGTCTCATCTTGATGTTGTCACCAGCTTTGAGTTTGGTGCTTCCTTTGTACCACAGGCAGTCCACTTCATCGTGGGAGACTTCACAGACAAACGCCGCGCTCTCCTTCTCCGTCACCTCCACATCCTCCAGCTTCTTCACAATCTTAATGTCTCTTGCTGGAAGGGAAAACATACTTAAGCCGTTACACTGCACTTGTATTGCATTACTGTTAACTAACACTTTTGAAAAAGGGAAAGAGCACCAAAGTTGATGATGGTGCCATATAATGGCAAGTACCATGAATCGTGAGCTTGGCTGACGTGTTGTCATCAGCAGTGCGGCAGACGTAAGTGCCCTGGTCTTCCGGGGTACACTTGTGGATGAGCAGAGTGCGCTTGCGGCCTTGAGTGTGGATGCCAGTGTTCTTCCCTGGTTTTAACTCCACATCACCCTGTGGAGCAAGTTGGAATTGATGCAATGATATGGGCTGACCAGGAACGAAACGCATGGCTCACTTTTTGTGAATTTGCTGCTATCCAAACTTAAAATCATCTAAGGGCTTTGGCTGAACTTGAAATCAATTGGCATGATTACATAAATACATATAGGCACAACTCCATATAACAAGACCGTTATTGTTAATATTATTATATGCAGATTATGTTGCCAATATCACAGTGTAGTAACCAAATGTACAAAAATCACTTTAGACCTTTAGATTTTTTGCGACCTTTAGTAGACAGAAAACATACAAATATGGGCTAGGGTTTAGTTTAGTTTTAAAACAATATAAAAGACAACTTAAACTATCTACACTAGTGTCTATGTTGTCCTGTCATGCTTCAGGGTTTAGACATGAATTATGATTTCTCACCTTGAACCACTTAACGTCCGCATTGCTTCTGGATACTTCACACTCAAACGTGACTTTGTCCTTTTCGGGTGCACTGATATCCATCAAAGGGCTGGAGATCTTGGCAGGAGGCTCTGTAAAAAACAAAAAAGCAACATTTAATGGTCCACAAGTCCAACTCGACACAGTAACTAACTTGTAACGGTTTGACTTGATGTTACTCTGTTTTGGGGTGCCAGTTAGGCAAATGCCTAACACAATTAGGTCCACTTTGGAACAAACTGCTTATTTATTTTTATTTTTGGGCGGGAACCCCTTTTGGTGTTAACATTATGCTATGCTTTAGCTATTGAAAAAAATATGCGGACTGTAACTCGCGTACGCGATGGCTTCTCTCCACTCCAGTCCAGTCTGGCTTCTCTCTGACAGGGCCGCACCATCTTGGCTACTGTTCCATTCATAGAACGGAAGGGAATGCAACAAGCGTCGGAGGCGTGTCGCTGCGCTGACGTTAGTCTGTGTGAGTAACTAAAACTAACTAAAAAACTAAAACTAGAATTTAACAGTTAACATTTTAGTTAACTGAAACTAATAATAAAAAAATAAATAAAAAAACGATAACTAAACTGAAACTGTATTGTGTGTCCTCAAAACTAACTGAAATTATAGACAAAATACCCTTAGTTTTAGTTTTATATCAATATGCATATGCCTTTCAGATATTTATAATATAATCCTTTTAAATTCATTCGATTAATTTCCTCATTTCTCCAACAAGTTTTACGGCAGTTTTCAGCACCGTACGGCAGCATGTAGCCACACTAAACCTAACCCACAAATAAACCGTACGAAAAAAACTAAAACTAAGCATTTTCACCAAAATAAAAACTAGCAAACCCGCTCTAAAAACTAACTAAAACTAACTGAATTATAAAAAAATATGTCAAAACTAACTAAAACTGAACTATAATGAAAAAAACACAACTATTATAACCTTGGTGAGTACTGGGTTATACGTGGACATGAATGGTGGTGGTGCGAGTGGGTGCGTGTGCGAGGGTGCGATAGCCAAATCGCTACAAACCAAACTAACTGAAAATCATATACACAGTATACCTGTCACAATGAGTTTGCCAGATGTATGGACACCGTCTGCTTGGAAGGCGATCGCTCCGGCGTCTTCCATTTTGAGCTGGGACAGTGTGAGCGCGTGCTTCTTCCCCAGAGCCGTGACACGGCAGGTGGGGCCCGTTTTGACCTTGGCCCCGTCCCTGGTCCAGGACCCTTCCACGTCGGCCTGGCTGAGTTCCACCTCCAGGGTCACTGTCTCCGTCTCGTGAGCCGTGGTTTCCTGCAGGCCCTTCACCACCTGTATCTTTCTCACTGGAGAGAGGAGAACATAGGAGTTTATTAGAGGACTTTGTTGAATACTTGATTCGGAGGCCACACAGTTCTGCCTCCGTTGTTGATGTTGCTATGTTGAAGCTTTTAGCTTATACAATCTATTTCAACTCAATGGTTCATACTAAATAGTTGATTTTGTCGGTAATGAGCTGGTCATCATTGCTAAACAAACCACTTTAGGGTGAAGCAGGACGTCCGCTTTGCATTTGCTTTGCCCTCTTAATGTTTCTATAATAACCGGCTCATTGTACATTATCGTTTAGTTACTTGTACAGTATGCAAGCATATACTGTAGGTAAATCCTACTGTATCATACCACATTAAAACAGTTTAAGCGCCATAAACGTCAAGACGTCTAATTGCCAATTATGTACCAGATGCCACGGACAACAAGATGTGATTTTTTCTTTTCTTTCATATTTTGTAAATTCCTCTAATCTGGTGTACAGGTGATGACATGCACATTACATGCATAATATAATTACAAATTATTTCTTTCTTTATAATGGGAGAATTGGCACTCAAAAACTAAACTGGTGACCACCAGGTGGCACTGAAAGAGTTTTAATCAAACATTGATGCAAAACAAAATGAAAACGTGTAGTTCTTCTCTCTAGGTTGCTGATGGTATGCAGTGCTTGAACAAAGCAACCATTTAATACAAAATGTTGAAATGGAAGAAGAAAAGAAAAAAAACAATCTTACTCTCCACGGAGAGTTTAGCCTGAGTCTTGTCGTCCAGAGTCTCGCAGGAGTACGAGCCCCGGTCGGCGGCCGTCACGCTCTTAAACACCAGGCTCTGCTTGGCTCCGTCCACCCGGATCTCCATGTTCCCTCCGGACTGCAGCACCACGCTGTTCTTCATCCACCGGACGTCCGACGACGGCTGACTCAGCTCCACCTCCAGCCTCGCCTCAGACTGCTCCTCTGCAGTCAGGGGTTCCAGTTTCTTCTTGAAGGTCACGGGCACATCTGCAGAGAGAGAGAGAAAGAAGAGAGAGAGAGAGAGAGAGAGAGAGAGAGAGAGAGAGAGAGAGAGAGAGAGAGAGCATCAAACGTTAACCCATTTAGGACAGAGACCAGATTCTACTAAATGTATTTTTCAGAGAAAAGAAAACTATGTTTTTCTATATCAGTGGTCCTCAAACTATTTCATGTCAAGGACCCTCAGAAGTTATATGTAAATATGGCTGCCAGTGGTTCAGGGACTGCCAGTGTTCCAGGGGTGAGTTAAAAACGTTCATGACTTTAAAAAAATAGCAGATATACAAGCTATGAGCTTGTAGATCTGCTATTTTTGAACAGTCAAAGTTTAAAATAATGGTTAAATTGGTTTAAAGCTAAGGTGACACAGATGCGTTCCAGTCCTTAATGGATGGAAACAGCTGTCGATGAAAACGGAGATCATTCATTCACTCCCAGGGTGTGTTTCTTTCTTACGTTGAACCTTCAGGGTGGCTGTGCAGCCTTTGCCTTCTGCGTCAACGCCTATCTCCCCTGCATCCTCCTGGGTGACGGAAGTGATGGTGAGGGAGTGGCTGGTGCCGCCATGTTCAATCTTATACTTGGGCCCGGCAGAGAGGGGTGCGCCGTCGCGGAACCACTTGACACTGACATCTGCCGGGGTGACGCTGCATTTGAAAATGGCGTCTTTGCCTTCCGTTGCAACCACGTTGTTTAACTTCGTAGTCAGCTTCACAAGTCTGGGTTCTGAAGAAAGAAGAAAGCAAAAGTTTTGGACTCGTATAAATAGTTTTAATGTTATCAATTCTACTGTTTTCATATGGTTTTTTTTAGCACTCATGAAACTCTACCTTTTGAGGAGACTTTAGCAGAGGTCTTGTCGTTTTTACATTCACAGCTGTATTCTCCTTCGTCTTCCTTAGCCATGCCGGTCACAGTGAGTGCCCGCTTGGCACCGTCTGCGCTGATGCAGAACCTGCCACCTGGTTTCATCTCACGGCCATCGTGTCTCCAGAGAACGTCCCCAGAGGGCTGGTTCAGTTCACACATCAGGCTAAGTTTGCCACCAAGCTCTGTGGCCACAGACTTCAAGGGCACCACAAACTTCAAAGGGGAGTCTAGATGGAAACATGGAATATATTTATTAGACCCCCAAAAACATAAGGCGCCTGCAGAGTGTGTAGTACTCGTAATACTAAAACAAATTCACCAACCTTTTACTTGCACTTTGAACTCCATTTTGTCATCAGCAGTGTGACAGGAATATGTCCCGCTGTCTTTAGCAACACTGGATTTTACGATAAGGGTACAAGAAAGGCCATGCTTTTTCATTTCATAATTGCTGCCCTCCTTCAACTCCACACCATCCCTGAACCATTTGACGGTGGCATTCTCTGTGGTCAGCTCAGCAGTAAGAACAATCTTTTCACTCGATTGAACACATGTATCCTTCACCACAGACGTCTTCTGGAATTTGGCAGCTGCATCTAAAGAAGTAAGGACATATTATAGCTACTGTGCTGTATTCTCATGCAGAGAAGAAAAAAACAGAGGCCAAATGTATTGACGTTTTACCTGCCACTTGCAACTTGAACACCAACTTCTCCGTTCCAGCCTGACAGAGGTACTCTCCAGCATCCTTCTTCTCGATCTTATCTACCACCAGTTGACGACTCTTGCCCTTTGACTCCATTTGGATCGTCTTGCTGGAAGTCAGCAGCTTGCCGTCTTTGTACCATTTCACCTCTGTCTTGGTGTCAGACACCTCACAGCTCAGAGTGGCTTTCTGGGAAAGAGTCGTTTTCACCTCCTTCTGGACGGACTCTTTGTTGGAGAATACAGCCTCGGCTTCTGTTAATACAGAGAACACAAATGATGATTTAAACACTGATCATGACCCTGATTAGGACCATGTCAACTAATATTTAAGATCTGCACGAGTCTACGCAACTTAGGGTAGGACACCGTGGACTGTTGGCATTATGTTTGGATCCTGATCAAGCCGTCACAATATTTATAAACTGTACTCTGGACAAATCTGAACGTCATGTTCTCATTCTTCAGCAAAAGAAGGAGAAGGAGAAGTAGCGTATATGATGCGAATGATTCTAAATAGCATACACACATGCTGATATTTAAAGAGGCCCATTCAGTGTTGTCTGACCATACCTGTCGCATGTACTTTGAATGCCAATTTCTCCGTTCCAGCCTCACAGATGTACTCTCCGGCATCCTTCTTCTCCACACTGTCCATCACCAGCAGACGACTCTTGCCCTTTGACTCCATGTGGATCGTCTTGCTGGAAGTCAGCAGTTTGCCATCTTTGTACCATTTCACCTCTGTCTTGGTGTCAGACACCTCACAGGTCAGAGTGGCTTTCTGGGAAAGAGTCGTTTTCACCTCCTTCTGGACGGACTCTTTGTTGGAGAATACAGACTCGGCTTCTGTTAATACAGAGACGACAAATGATGATTTAAACACTGATCATGACCCTGATTAGGACCATGTCAACTGATATTTAAGATCTGCACTAGTCTACTCAATTTAGGGTAGGACACCGTGGACTGTTGGCATATGTTTGGATCCTGATCAAGCCATCACAATATTTATAAACTGTACTCTGGAGAAATCTGAACATGAAGAAGAGGTAAAAGAAGAAGAAGGAGAAGTAGTGTACTGTATATGATGCGAATGATTCTAAATGGCATACACACACATGCTGATATTTAAAGAGGCCCATTCAGTGTTGTCTGACCATACCTGTCGCATGTACTTTGAATGCCAATTTCTCCGTTCCAGCCTCACAGACGTACTCTCCGGCATCCTTCTTCTCCACACTGTCCATCACCAGCTGACGACTCTTGCCCTTTGACTCCATGTGGATCGTCTTGCTGGAAGTCAGCAGTTTGCCATCTTTGTACCATTTCACCTCTGTCTTGGTGTCAGACACCTCACAGGTCAGAGTGGTTTTCTGAGAGAGAACACCTTTCACCTCCCTCTGGACTGACTCTTTGTTGAGGAATGTAGACTTGGCATCTGAAGGAAAAACGAATGGAGGCGACAAAAATAACAATGCAAGATTAAATACCATAACACTGCACACAAAGGGACTAATCAGGACGTCACAAGCCAACAGATTTGCCTTATGAAATCCTCAAATAACAGTGTAATGAAGCGCAAAGATTAAACAAAAGATAAACTCAAGACACCCAAGTGACATCAAGACCAAAAAAAGGTACATTCATTACAGTCTCAGACTAAACAGATCATGCCAAATACTGCTTTTATGACAGAATGCAGAAACACAGGACAAAGAAATACAGATCATTTCAACATTACAACACAAAAGAACATAATTAATACAGACCACCAGACATCCCACCATGAAACAAGCAGATGCTTTAAAGCCAAATTTGTAAAAAGTAAAAAGATAAAATATTGAGCAATTTATATATCCGTAAAATGTGATAGTTTGACATTATGCTCTGAACAATGAGGAACCATAGCTATCATAGCTCAGAAACATCGTGAAGAATAAGACGTGTTCTTCATACTGTATACCTTCCACTTGCAGTTTGAAGTTCAGCTTCTCCGTTCCAACCTCACAGACGTACTCTCCAGCATCCTTCTTCTCCACACTGTCCATCACCAGCAGACGACTCTTGCCCTTTGACTCCATGTGAATCGTCTTGCTGGAAGTCAACAGCTTGCCGTCTTTGTACCACTTCACCTCTGTCTTGGTGTCAGACACCTCACAGCTCAGAGTGGCTTTCTGAGAGAGAACAGCTTTCACCTCCCTCTGGACTGACTCTTTGTTGGAGAAGGCAGACTCAACCTTGACGTCTACAAAAGGTAACAAAAGCAGCGGTGTGACATCAGACAATGACTGGGGCTTCCAATTTATCAGACACTATTGACCATATTATTCACATGGTGGCCATTCTTCTCTTAATACACTGACATCCTCACAGGGTTTTCCCACCCCCTGAGGTTGACAAGAAAAAGAACAAGGAGGAGGAGAAAGAGAAGGCAGACTCAACCTTGATGTCTAGTACAAAGATATCCAAGCAGCGGCGTGACAGACAATGACTGTGGCACACAGTTTTGTCTCACAGTATTGCTCATGTTCATAATGCAGCCATTTTTCTCTCACTTACAGTATACTGTATATACATATTTTGAAGAAGTAGAAAAAGAGGGAGAAGAATGGCAAATACAAGATGGACCGGCAGCAGAGCTGCCCGGCCCCTGCCTAAATACAAGACGCCTGGCCCCCCAATAATAATGGCAAATAGAATAGGGAGCCGGCAGCAGAGTTGCCTAGCCCCCTAAGAATAATGGAAACTACAAGAGGTACCAGAAGCAGGGCTGCCAGGCACCTGATGAAGGGACAGTTTATCAGGTTTAATGTTTTTTAAGAGGCCTTCTTGAGTGCTGTCTCACCATACCTGCTAAATGTACTTTGAATGCCAATTTCTCGGTTCCAACTTCACAGACGTACTCTCCGGCATCCTTCTTCTCCACGCTGTCCATCACCAGCTGACGACTCTTGCCCTTTGACTCCATGTGGATCGTCTTGCTGGAAGTCAGCAGCTTGCCGTCCTTGTACCATTTCACCTCTGTCTTGGTGTCAGACACCTCACAGGTCAGAGTGGTTTTCTGAGAGAGAACAGCTTTCACCTCCCTCTGGACCGACTCTTTGTTGAGGAATGTAGGCTTGGCATCTGAAGGTAAAAAACGGTCATGTGCCAAATGGAAGCGTTAATAAAAAAGAAGCGTGAATGCAAGATGAAATACCTTGACAGCATCACACAAAGGGACTAACAAGGGAGCTACGAGACAACGACGCTGCATTATGCAATCCTCAATGAAGAACTCTGAACCAGAGCAACGGCGGTGTCATGTCATATTGTCCACTTTTCCATAGGACATTTAAAAAAGAAACCCAAGGTATCCAGGTGACATCACTATGTAAAAAATATATATACACCAGTAAGATGCCCTGAGGCCGAGAAGTGCACGCATCCGCCTGCGTGGTGGCAGACTGCTGGGCAAGCGCTGGCGCTTTGACATGGGGGGGGGGGGGGGGGTCAGATCAACATATGGAATTAATGATGTACTGGTCATATATGGAGCGTGTCTTGAGTGTACAGGGTCCGATGAGGTCAGATCAACATAATGGAATGTCAGAGCAGGTCAGCTCCATGTATGGAGATCTAAGGGTGGCAGCGGGGGCAGTGTCTTGAGTGTACAGGGTTTGATAAGGGCCCAAGTAGGGCCGGGCCTTAGGGATCTCCATCTCTGATGAGGTCACGTGATGCCACGAGGCATGACCATATATGGAAGCGTGGGGTGAAATGTGCGTTTACATAGTAAATGCAACCTGCGGTCGCAAATCATCAATTTAAAAAAGCAGAAAATGAGACAACTATTTCAATCACAGACCATGAGGCATTTAGTATAAGACGTGTTCTTCATACTGTATACCTTCCACTTGTAGTTTGAAGTTCAGCTTCTCCGTTCCAACCTCACAGACGTACTCTCCAGCATCCTTCTTCTCCACACTGTCCATCACCAGCTGACGACTCTTGCCCTTTGACTCCATGTGAATCGTCTTGCTGGAAGTCAGCAGCTTGCCGTCTTTGTACCACTTCACCTCTGTCTTGGTGTCAGACACCTCACAGCTCAGAGTGGCTTTCTGAGAGAGAACACCTTTCACCTCCCTCTGGACTGACTCTTTGTTGGAGAAGGCAGACTCAACCTTGACGTCTAAAAAAAGGTAACAAAGCAGCGGTGTGACATGAGACAATGACTGGGGCTTCCAATTTGTCAAACACTATTGACCATATTCACATTTTCAGAAGAAGAAGAAAAAGGAGAAGAAGAAGAAAATAATAAAGGATAGGGTGCGGCAACAGAGCTGCCTGGCTCGTAAATTAACGAAGCTACTGTAGGTTTACAGAGTTCTAGGTGCTTTTCAACTGTCGAGAACATACTGACCCATGAGATAACTACGAAGCCACAGATCATATTTTTATGTTCTGGACAGCCCCTTTGTTGGATCAGACACAACTTTGAATGTGACAGCTGCACAGAATAGCATCATAAACATAGAGCTGAACACTGAAATCATATCCAGCTGGAGGATAGGTTAGAATGGTGTTGATGAAATGTCAACAGCGTGCTGTGCAGACTGTACAGACATGAAATGTCTGTACAGCACTTTGGTACAACGAAAATTGTTGTTAAATGTGCTTTATAAATAAAAGGTGATTTGATTTGATTTGAATGATCAAATCATCATGATCATGGTGTGGAAAAATTATAAAGCTTCATTAACGCATTTAGACCTGAGGACGATTCTACAAATGCCTTCTAAATCTTGACCCCCCAAATCTTGGCCCCCCAAGCATATATGTAATTTCCCACCGAGCCCCATCTGAAAATATGTGGTTCCAGGGACGCCCCCAGAAACAAAGATTTGAGTTAAAAACGTTCGCTTTGAAAGAAAATATTCAAACATCTGGGCCACATTTTCACGATTGTTCAAAAATAGCAGACCTACAAGCTCGTAGCGTGCTACGAGCTTGTAAATCTGCTATTTTTCCAACAGTTAAAGTACAACAAAAGGGGTTCCCGATCAAAATGACTTAATCAAAAGCACTCAATCAATATAAAATGCATGTCTATGGGCCATACTCCCTTACCGGCCACTTGCATCTTAAAGACCAGTTTCTCGGTTCCAACTTCACAGATGTACTCTCCGGCATCTTTCTTCTCCACACTGTCCATCACCAGCTGACGACTCTTGCCCTTTGACTCCATGTGGATCGTCTTGCTGGAAGTCAGCAGTTTGCCATCTTTGTACCATTTCACCTCTGTCTTGGTGTCAGACACCTCACAGGTCAGAGTGGCTTTCTGGGAAAGAGTAGTTTTCACCTCCTTCTGGACGGACTCTTTGTTGGAGAAGGCAGCTTGGGCTTCTGCACGGAAGAATACAGGTTTTGAGCATTCATCAATTGAACAAGTCTGGTGGACATATTCAAGGTGCAAGCAGATAAAGACACTGAAGGGATTATGTTGAGGGAACAATTCAAATCATTTGTGGTCAATTAAGATGCTATGATACCATCCTGGTCTTCCCCGCTGATTGTTAATAATTAATATATTAAATCCTTCTAAAACCTAACCTACGTTTTCAGAAAATCTTCAAATTCTTCTTGAAAAAGAAGAAGAAAAAAAAAATATATATATATACACAGCTATGTATGTATGGTATGCTAGTACAATACATAGTACCGTACTAGTACAAACTGATGAGACACAGAGGAAGCTCACACACACACACACACACACACACACACACACACACGCACGCACACACCTTACCTTTAGTCTTGACCTGAAATGTGACTTTGTCTGCAGCTGTCTCACAGGAGTAGTGTCCTTCATCGCTTTTCTTGGCGCTCTTGATGACGAGTCTCCTCTGAGTCCCCTTTGAGGTGGCGGTGATTCTTTGATCCTCAGTGATCGCCACGTTATCTTTCTTCCAAACGACAACCCCGCTGGCCGTGGACACCTCGCAGCTCAGCTCAACGTCCCCTGAGCTCACCTGCGACACTCCCATGGGTCCTCTGGGCTTGTTCAAGAATTTGACGGGTTCATCTTAAAAGAAAAAGCAATAGAATTTTTAATAATTATCGTTGTAATGTAACGTTTCTAAGATTTGCCTATTATCGCCGACTGACTCGATCAGCTACAGTAATTGCCTTTTTTATCACGTTTATTGAAGGTGAACAGTAGACTGGCAGGAAATAGGGAGAGAGAGATGGGGATTGACACGCAGCAAAGGTTGTCGGGATCGGGAGTCGAACCCACGGCATGGAGTCAGGCTGCATTAGCAGCATATAGGTGCCCGGACCACTACAAGCCACCTGGGCCATTTCTTTTAAAAACGAAAGACTTGAAGAGAAGCATAACGCATTATACACATTCGCGACAAATGGTGTTTTTGTGGTATATTCTTGTCTTTTCGTTCTTTACCTTTTGTGAAGTGAATTTGGCTTCAATTTAATTAATTTGGCTTCATTTCATTTCATTGGTTTGGTATTTGAGGGGCGTTTCATTATGTGGGGGTGGGGTGGGGTGTGGGTGGTTGTCGACGAGGGTCTGAGTCAGACTGGAGTTGATTACATGTTGATACAGAGGTCTGTCTGATGGCAAACGGCTCGCACCTGCTGACAGTCTTCACAGCACGTCCTGTTCCTGCGAGCGATGTGGCATCTGTGAGACTGCTTGCACTATATGTAGGCTAAATGCCAATTGTAGGTCAATCTCATTGAGCAGAGCTAAAGTGTGTGTATCTGTGTAAGGTTTATAATGAAATGTTCAGATTTTTCTTTTGTAAACATTAATAGACTAGTTGCGTCTTTTAAGGGGCAGCGGAGTACAGTCAAGTGTTTTTTTTTTAGTTTTAAGCTAAATGTGTAATTCACTGTGGAAGAAAATAGGTTGAAGGGAACTGCCTGCAAAGACTCAATATTACAGCACATCACGTAAACGGTAAACATGCATACACATTCACTATCTATTGCCCATATACAAATATCGGGATGTACTTTAATGCCTACAGCAGGGTTCCCCAATACATTTTCCTCAAGGGCCATATTTTGACTGAGTCCGCACGCGCGAGGTCGAGGTCTTGCCCTGAAAGTTCATTTTCATGGCAATATAGTGGCCCTCTCCATCGTCAAATTGGCCCACCCCTGCTACACATGATTGAAGTGCTAATGTACCTTTCAGAGCGAGCTGTAGAGACAGTCTATCGTCCTCTAGAACACATTCATAGACGCCCACATCCTCCTCGGTGACATTATGCACTGTTAGGGACCTCGTGCGCTCAGCAGTCCCAACCTCGTACTTCTTCCCCACTTTCACCTCTCGTCCATTTCTCATCCAAACCGCCTGGGAACAAGTGGAGAAAGAAAGAGAAATGCATTATGATATATTACAGAGCGTCGCAGTCCCGCCCCCTCGAGAGACCAGGGGAAATAAAACTAATAAAAAAAGTATTTATTTAAAGACATTTATGCTCTTGTCGTGACAAATTATGACAATTAACACAATGTTTTGGGCCGAACAAATAATTAGAAAGAAGAAAAAAAACGGCAACACTTCTTTTGTTGTTTTTCTTCTTTGTAATTATTCGTTTGGTCCAAAATATTGTCTTTGTTGTCATGATTTGTCACGACTCGAGTTGGCTTAAAAGGTCTTTAAATAAATACTTTTTGAAATGGCTATGGGGAAAATGCATTGGGAATTATTTCCTGGGCCTGGTGTCATCATGAAAGGGGGCGGGACTGCGACACTCTATAAACTTCAAAAATAAGAAACAACAATAAGATAAAGGTGAGGTGAAAAATAACTCACATGCGCATCATGAGTGGACACTTCAGCGGTCAGCTGAGCGCTTTCCTGGGCACTGCAGGTCACGGCCTCTGTGTGAGCTGACTTGTTGATGAACTTGACAGTTGCGACTGAAAATAGAGGTCTGGTGTCACCCACTGAAATGCTGATCTACAGTATGTGTACATGTCTCTGAATTTGTCCTACAGCAAATAGGCAGGTCGCCTGGCCAGTCAGTGGTGGACAGAAAATACATTTAGTTTGTGTTGAATTTGTATGACACTGCATTTAAAAAAATATATATTGTACTTTTGACTCCACTACATTTCTAGGAAGGGAAAAAGTGCATTAACCACTTACAAACATAGTGAAAATCTACAAGCTCGCAATGTGGGAAGCACTGAACATCATAAGACCATTGGTGGTTGCTATTTCCTTTTTGTCCCAATAAATGTTGGTGTGCTTAGTTTGTGGTAGGGATGTTAACGTCAGTGATGTTAACGTCACTTGACACCATAAGTGTCCGCCCTGAGACTCGGAGGTCGGGTTCAATCCCCGGCCGGGTCAAAGACTAAAGACTCTAAAAATGGAAAAGTGGGGAGGAGGCTCCACAGGAGGCAACACGAGACTAGTGGCACAATGCTTTTGTATAAAGTATGAACGGATTGAATGCCCAAACAAAGTACCACTTGAAAACATCTCAAGTGGCGCACAGTGTTGATTTCGTCGACTAAAACTAAGACGAATTTATTTCGTCGACTACCTTTTTCCACAGACGAAAACTAAATGAAAACTAAGCTATGATGACTAAAACTAAGACTAAATATACTGACAATTTCGTCAACAAATAAAAACTAGACTAAAATGTTAGGAAGAGACTAGTGAAAAAAAGTCATTACGACAGCATCAAGGCCCGCCAAAATACATTTTGTTTAGTCGACTAAAATCGTATGATATTTAGTCGACTAAAACTAGACTAAAACTAAAACAATCCAGGTGACTAAAATGAGACTAAAACTAAATGAAAACTATTCCAAGAGACTACGATAAATCAAAGATTTCTGCCAAAAACAACACAGGGTATATAAAGTATGAACGGATTGAATGCCCAAACAAAGTGCCACTTGAGAACATGTCAAGTGGCACAAAGCGTATAAACTAAACCTCTTACTGGCTGAGTGATGCGCTTCGCTTACCTTTCACAGTCAAGACGCAGCTCGTCTCGGAGCCACCGCCCACGAACTTGACCTCGGCCCCGTTCATGTCCATGAGCACGTTGCGGATGACCAGCGTGTGTGTGTTCTTGGAGCGGGTGAGGAGGTAGTCCGAGCCGCTCCGCAGGAGGCGGCCGTTGATGGACCAGAACGCCGAGCAGACCGCCGACAGCTCCACGGAGAGGGAGGCCTCCTCGCCGGTCGCCGCGGTGCAGTTCTTCAGACCCGTCGTCACCTCCGCTGTTGGTTCTGAGGTGGGAGATCGTCCAAAACCAAAGACACGTTGCCGTCAATTATCACGTTAACACATTATACACACATACATTACACACTTATGACTAATGTGTTCAAAACTAATCAAATCTGTCATGAGTAATTATCAACTCTATTTATATGGCTGGTGTCACTTAGTTCTCACATCACTCTGCGGTTGCTCTGTCCCCTGTACCATGTTAATTTGTCCTTGTATTGTATTGTATGTGTTTTTGTATGGATAGATTTATCAGCATTTTTTAAGAGCCTGCTCAGGGACTACAGATGAAAATTATCTTCTGGCTAACTCTGGCACATTTACATGGATGTGAAAACTGACGTGTTCATGAATGAGTATTGTCCCTGTCAAATAAATAAATAAATAGCCAGCTACAACGTATAGGGAAAAAAATCACACTTGTGTGAAGTGAGGGGCACTCTTGTTATCATCATAAATCACATACTGTACATGCAGCCAAACAAATCATCTCTGTGGGGTACACGCATTGCTCAGCCAATCAAATCATCGCTGTGTGTGGGTTACACGTCAGAAACACAGCGCTTTGCATAGGAGCGGCTAAGCACAACCTAACCGTTAGACATTGCCATCAGTCTCACCCAGGTAGAAGCTACCAGGCAGCTCCAGGTAGGCGCTCTGGCCGTAGTCGTTGATGGCAGAGATGCGGAACTGGAAGCTGGACTCTTCGGTGAAGCTGCATATGGTCACCTGTGTGGAGGTGATGGTTTCCGTGGCGTTGCACCTCTGCCACGTCTGAGAGCCCACCTTCTTCCTCTCCACCAAGTAGCCCTTGATGGGCACCGGGCGGTCACTGTCGGGGGGAGACCACTGAAGGGTGATGGAGGACTCGGTCTTGTTCTGGACCACAGCGTCCACTGGGGGGTCTGGGGGATGCTTTCTGGCAGCTAGAACAGAGAGAGAGAGAGAGAGAGAGAGTAACGATGTACCCCAATAATAAACCCTTCATTTCAAGGGAAATCAAAGAATGCATAGTTAAGAAGGGCCTTTGTGTTTCAAATGAAAAGGAAAAGGCCAACAAATTAAACAACTTTTATGCAAGGTTTGAAACAGCTGACTTCTTGCATGAACAAAATGCTGCCCTAGAGTCTGTACCCATACACAGTGATCTGGGAATTACTGTGGATCAACGTGAAGTCCAGAGGATGTTTTCCCCACACATGTCCTCGGAAGGCTTCGGGTCCAGACGAGATATGTGGCCGGCTGCTGCATTCATGCAGTCAGGAGCTAGCGGAGGCTTGGTGTCCCATCTACCAAAAATCACCGGACTCATGTACTAATCCGCCCACCTGGAAAGACTCCTGTTCCCAAAAAGGCAGGCTGCAAGGAAAATAATGACTACCGTCCAGTCGCTTTGTCATGAAATGTTTTGAGAAAATCATTGTCAGTCTGCTGAAAGCAGCGGTAGGCTGCTCATTGGACGTTTTTCAGTTTGCCTATAGGAGCAACAGGGGTATAGAGGACGCAGTCTTGACCTTGGACTATTTTCTTTTGAAACACTTGGACAATAACAAAGCCTATACACGCCTTCTTCTTGTAGATTTCAGCTCAGCATTTAACACAATACAGCCACATCTATTAATAAAACGGTTGAGGGACCTAAATGTCCATCCTCTTATTATTAGATGGTACCATTCATTCTAAAAAAACTACTACTACAACTACTACTACTACTACAACTAAACGTACACAAAGGGTCAGTGTGAATGGCACTATGTCAGAGCGCAGAACCATGAGTACTGGAGCACCCCAGGGCTGCGTTAGCTCACCTATCCTATATCATTAATTCTCGGATGATAGCTGCCATCTTAGCCCTTCTGGATAAGTCCCTGGATAACTACTTTTTACAGAACTTTGTAAAGTGGTGTGACGACCTTATTCTTAATGTTAAGAAGACACAGGAGATGGTGTTTGACCCCAAGAGGATTGGTGACCACAGGCCTGTGGTCATCCATGACTCGACCATCTCACAGGTCTCCTCATATAAATACTTGGGGATCTGTATTGACAACTCACTAACTTGGAATACACATGTTGACAGTCTCTGTAGTAAACTACAGCTAAGACTGCACTTCCTCCGACGTCTCAGGGTTCATTGTGTTGACCAAAGATTTATGTTAGTGTTCTATCGAGCAGTCTTGGAAAGCCTGGTCAGGTTTGGCATCACAGTTTGGTTCGGTAATCTCTCAGTGCAACTGAGGTCCAAATTGTTCAGATTGGTGCAGACTGCAGGGAAGATCTGGGTAAGACAACTCCCCTCTCTTCAGTCTATTTATGAGCAGGCTACATTAAAACAGGCTCAAACAATCGTCAGTGATGTTACCCATGTTTTAAATGGCGAGTTTGTACTCGCCATTTAAAACAGATAAAAGATACAAAGAACCAAAGTGGAAGTACAACAGATTTAAAAAATCGTTTGTACCAGCATCAACTAAGATGCTGAACGAGGCTCTGAAACAGCGGTAATTGTGTGAGGCTAGATTATCCACATCATGTGTGCAATTGTGTAATGTTGTGTCTTCCTCTGTAATGTATTTTTGTTGTCATTGATGTTTTATGTGCGGCTGTAGCGGGGTGAAAGCCCAAGACAAATTTCCCTTGTGGACAATAAAGTTTACCTTGACCTTGACCTTGAGAGAGAGAGAGAGAGAGAGAGAGAGAGGATATAAGATATTAGGTAAATGTATCCTCATCAGACAGGGTTCCAACAAGGAACACTGCCAAACACTGTATGTTTGGCAGTTGGTTTTAGCCTTCTGGTGCGTGATATGGGTGGGAATTTCCACATAAACAAATTGATTGCCAAAACGTTGGGACGAACACAGGAAGTATTTGAATGTTGAATGACAAGAACTGAATCGTCCCAGGGCAATAAAGCCTCATTGTATCACAAGCAAATCAAATCACAGGTCAATTTTGTTTTGCATTTGACCCAGACATGGTCCTCACCGGTGACAGAGAATCGCGTGGATGTCTTGCAGTCTCCAGCCATGAAAGCCACCTCTCCTGAGTCATCTGCGTGGCATTCCCTGATAGTGAGCGTGTACTGTCTGAGCACGCAGGCGATGGAAATCCGGGAATCTTCCTTCAGCCTTTCGCCGTTGCGGGTCCAATAGGCGTCCGGACATGGCCGCTCCAGCTCCACACAGAAAATGACAGTGTCACTGACGGGAACAACCGTCCTTCTGGGAAGCTTCTTGGTAATGTTGCCTGGGAATTTAAAGGAATTTGGAATTAAAAGGATTTCTAGAAGTAACGTCACCTTCTTAAACTATTGGCTTAAGTAATATGTTTTAAGGTTTTCAGGAAAAACTTTAAAAGAAAATGATCCAAAACACAACTATAATGATATGTCTTAATAATTTCACCAAAAACATTTATACAAAATTAGGACTATTTAACTTAAAATAACACTGTCCTTTTCAATTAGTCGATTTTACCAGAGGTACTGTATGTGGCCAGTGTCATGAGGAACTGACTTAGGCCAAAATAAATGACTTAGGCCATTAGTTTAAGAAGGTGACAATAATAATAAAAAGGAAAAAAAAAAAATTAAGACAATGCCATTGAACCTGGTTAATTGTATAGTATAGTATAGTATAGTATAGTACATTATAGTATAGTATAGTACCGGTATAGTATAGTATAGTATAGTAAAGTATTGTCTTTTCTGTAAAGGTTTGGTAGCGTAATGTATTGTATTTATTCTTTTCTTGTCTAGTTTTGTTTCATTTGTTGTCTTAATTGTTTGTATGATTATATTATGTACATTCTCAGTCATTCCTTTGTGCCTAAACTGAAAAAGCAATAAAAAACTTTGAATCATAAAAAGAAGGTGACAATATTGACTCAATTGGAAGCATTATAATGTATGCACAGTGGACAGTACACATGATCAAACTATGGACAAGAAGTGGAGGAGACGTTATAAAAAAAGTGTGCGTTGCGTTCTTCATACCCAGCACGGAGAGCTCGGCCACCGTGCGGCTGCCCTCGCTCATCTCGCAGATGTAGACGGCGTCGTCGTTGGTGGAGACGTTGTGGATGGTGAGGAGACGCAGCGTTCCCTCCTCCTCGATGTGGTACTTGCTGCTCTGCTCCAGGCGGGTCTCCTCCATGAACCAGCTGGTCTTGGTCATGGCGCCGGGCACCTCGCACAGCAGCTTGGCCGACTCCTTCTCCTTCACCTCCACGTCCTGCAGCTTCTTTCTGAACGGCACTTTGGGCTCTAGACGCGATAGAAGGGACACATTTTCACGGTTTGTCAAAAATTGGCAGATCTACAAGCTCATAGCGCGCGCACTCTGTGCTAAAGTTTAAAATAATGGTTAAAGTGGTTAAAAGTTATGAGGTGACACAGATGCGTCCTCAGGTCTAAATGTATTAAGTAAAGAAGTGTCTTCTGAACGGTACTTTGGGCTCTGGCACGAAGTGACAAAATGTTTGTTACATTACATTATGGGTGTGACATTAAATGTGTTATGTCTTAATTCAGCGTGAAGTCAACATTTAAAATGTGACCTGAGAACCGATTCTACAAATGTGTTCTAAATCCTAACAGTTTTCTGAAAAACCTATGTTTCAAGCTATTTCATGTCAAGGAGTCCCAGAATTATATGTATTTGGCCACGATCCCCATCTCAAAATATGTTGTTCCAGGGACCCCCCCCCCCCCAAAAAGCAAAGATACGAGTTAAAAACGTTTGCTGTGAAAGAACATATATTCAAAGATTTGCACCACATTTTCAATAAATAAATAAAAATAGCAGATCTATACGTTTTTTTGTGCGGGACTATGCCACGCTATTTTTCATCAACTAAAGTTTAAAATAATGGTTAAAGTGGTTAAAAGCTATAAGGTCACACAGATGCGTCCTCGGGTCTAAATGGCTCAAATTAATAAATGACTATCTCACTACTTTAATACTGGTAGCCGACTGTGGATTTTGTTTGTGTGTGCGACGTGCGTGCGTCCACCTTCCCACAGCAGACCAGCACAGGGGTATGGGAGGCTTTCATGTACTACTGTTATGTATGTACAGGGGTATGGGAGGCTTTCATGTACTGTAGGAAGGGGCCAATTCAACTCTTGTGAAACTATAAACACGACTCTGGAATCTGGATATGAAAATCCATGGATGGATGGATTTCTTATGAGTATGCAGTATTTTTGACAGGTGACGCCTGGCCTACATCCTCTGCTGTTGGCTATTTAGTAGCCTCGGAAACCCAGACGTTTTTATATCCAGGGAGGAGGGAAAAAAAAGTCTGAGTCCGAGTCCACTTCAAGCAGTGAATGCCACAACAAATGCCGTGATTGAACCACAAACAGAACGTCGGAAACTGACGCAAACAACGGACGCGAGGTTGTGACACGTTCCAAAAATAATAATATGGGAGAAATAAATAAATAAAAAACTGGTGACAGATGCACAACGGAGAGCGCTTGTTTCACCTGGCAGTTAATGATACGCGTGTCATTCTCGTTTTAAATCTTTCTGTGCTGTTCAATTCAACACCACAAATCACAGTTTCAACGTCACATCTTATCCATCAACAAGCTTAGAATCAGGGTTCACGCCAAACAATTTGACCAATGTGTGCTTACTGTAAGCAAATGGGTGTTAACATGTGGCACTCAAACATGAGTTATGGAAGATGTCCACTGGGTACAATAAATCATTCAAAAATATTCATAAAGTAAAGCTAATATTTGTGCTCCCTAGCAATGTGTGAACCTGTGAAAAGAGAATATAGAATAGTTCTAAATTTAGGCTGGTTCTGGTTGACTTGTAAGTCCATTCCAAGACTTTAAAAAGATCTGTGTCAAAGGTAAGCATTCTTAAAAGATGGTGTGAGTGAACTTTACTGCTAAAAGGTAAGAATGCATTCTCTCAGACCAACTGTTTAAGTTCTGAATCTGAACTGTGTTCAGAAACATTGATAAATGTGTCGTTTTGGCTGCATTTTAGATTAGGTTTATGTACAGTAGGCATATTAATGCCTTTCAATTTCAGTAGAAACGAAGGTTTAATTTTGCATGTGTTGTGCTGTACGTTTAGTGAAAGGGACACTTTCATTTCACTTTCCGTGACCTTTCCCAGTACACCGACAACGTGTACACGACTACACGCCAGGGTTATCAGATGAACCTATGTGATGAATACGCACACCCAAGTGTAAAGGGCAGAGGTGTGCTGTCCTCTCTCTTGTAAAGCCTCTAATCTAGCACACAGAGTACACCGTAACATTTGGAGTGTTCATTTTTACAATCTTATTAACACTCCCAATATTACTGTGTCCATCCATTGTCTTGCCCATCCCAGTAGTATATAGGCTACAATGACATTCCAGCCAGCAGCATTACATGGAGTGGAAGGTGAACAATCGTCATTGACAAATTCATGTCCCTGGCCCCCGGCCAATCAGGCCTGGTTCAAAGATAGTTCCCGTATCAGTGGGTGAATGACTAACATAGCAACTGTGAGCTACTCATCACCAGCAGAAAATAGATGCAACACAACACCCCTCTTTCATAACACACCAGGGGCTTCAAACTTGTTTGCATGTGTGCAAAGACACACATGTACCTGTAAGCACAACTTTATTTCATTTGATCTAATCCAACTATCCGTCCATCCATTGCAATACAAATATAGACCTCGAGATTATCAGCGCAAATAATAATTTCACAGCTTCAGCTTCTCACTGAATGCTGTTGACTGCGTCAACATAGGCCAACTGCACATGATCACTTACTCTTGTACCCCTTAACTTTTAGCATTGACATTTAACATGCATTCTGACAACTACAGTATGTTCCAGGGCTGTTCTTGCAACTGTTCTACTGCTCTATCATGTTAGGTTGTCATTACATGGCACAGTTTCTGAAAATAAATTAAAGCTGCATTGGAGATACGTTTGCAATATAATTTCGCTGAATATCCACCACGTTTATGAATTGCATTATTGGAAGAAGATATGAAAGAGTTATTATAAACCATGAATTAATCCGGAATAAACATGATCATGCAACAAGGCCGCATATCACACAGTCTCTCTCGTTCAGTTTCTAGTTGTGATGTGGCCATGCAGCAAACCCAGATTTATCGACGTCAGCTTACCTTTGACAATAACCAACACAGCGCTGTAGGTCTGACCAGCCAGGTTGGTGGCATTGCAGGTGTAGAGGCCGTTATCGGTCTGCTTGCAGTACAAGATCTTGAGGACGAAGTTCTCGGCGTGGTCTTCATAGATGACGTGTCTGCGACCCTCGCTGATGTTCACGCTGTCCTTCCTCCAGATGGTGTGCGGCTTGGGGTGCCCCGTCACGAAACAGCTGAGCTTGGCGTGCTTGCCCTCTGTCACCGTGCAGGTGCGTGTGAACACTCCCTTGGGAAGCTTCGCCATGACGGACGCCCTCAGGTCGTGCTCCTGGTTCAGAGCGGGGAGTCCGTCGGTGATGCTGGCGGAGGTCGCGGAGGAAACGGAGGAGCGGATCTCTTCGGCGTGATAGATGGAGATGTCCTTGTTCATTTCCTCCTTGCGCTTCATCAAGTGAGACAGGAGGGAGGTCTTGTCCGAGCTCTGGTGGCGAGCGTCCTGGTTGTCCACGACGAGCGACGCGGCGGCCTGCGCGCGGCCCGCAGAGTTCTGCGCTCTGCAGATGAAGGTGCCGCTGTCCAGGCTGCGGGCACTTTGGATCCTCAGGGAGCTGCTGTCGCCGTTCGAGACGATCTTGATGCGGTTGGTCACCCCCAAGTAGCGGCCGTCCTTCTCCCAGTCGAAGTTGGGTTCAGGGTAGGCCGCCACCCGGCAGTGGAAGACGACGTCGCCTCCCAAACCCACGCGGGCAGAAAGGGGTTTCACCAGGAAAGAAGGAGCCCTCTGCGCCATCTCCGACGGCAGGCTCACTTTGAGGGTCACGGCGGCGTACGCCTCGCCGACATTGTTCCGGGCCCGGCATATGTACTGACCGCTGTCGTCCAGCGTCAAGTCGTAGACGGTGAGGCGGTACACGTCGCCATCCTCCACCGTCTTGAAGCGGCCGCCGGACGTCAGCACCAACTTGCCCTTCTCCCAGGTGATCAGAGGGGTCGGGTTGCCTACGATGGTGCAGCTCAGGGTGGCATCCTTGCCCACGCACACCGAGAAGGCCTTGGGCCGGGTGAGGAACCTCGGGACTCCTCCAAACATGTCCTTATCCATTATTTTGTCCTGCAATCATATTAGGTGAAAAAGAAGATTACAGTTAAAGAGCTGTCAATCAGAATGAGAATGTGTGTCATTTTTCCCAAAAAATACAAGAAATGGAAAAAGGGGAGCGGGAGGGGTAAGGAAATCAAGGCAGAAAAGAAGAACGTTTTGAGCGCTCTTACCACTGAAAGTACAAGTAAAGGGTTTCAGATCATTTAGAAGCTTGTTTATCTTAATACAGGCTGCAACCAAAGGGTCAAAGTCTATCTATTATTTGTATTTATTTTTAAAGCAATATGCTGTATCAGAGCCAAGTTAAAGCTGCACCATGTAACTTTTGTTTCATGAATAAAATGTAATGTTGTCCAAAACTACTATGGTAGAGTATGTTAATACAATATAACAATATACAATTGGGGTGGTTGTATTTTGTCTCACTGCTCTTCTATTGAGACATCAGGTCAAAGGTCATGGCTCACCTATAGACACAGGGATTTTGACCCTGAAGGTCAAGATGCAATGTATCCCCATAGCAAGCAGGCAGGCTATATTAGCATAGCATTAGTATAGATGGGACTATAATAGAAGAATGAGGCAACTTTTCAGTGCTTGATATTCCAATCCATGTCTGATTTGTTACATGTACAGTATGTCATTGCAGCCATTTTGCTCTCTTACTTGCTTTTGTCATTATTCCCAATCATCTCAACTTTAAATGATGTCTCCATCTGCTATGACAACACCCACATATTGTGTGTATAAATCATGGTTGGCGAATGCGCATAAAAATAGACAGCAGAGATGCCATTTTAAAAAAGGGAAACAAGTCTTCAGCCACCATACCCCTTGTCATACAGATCATTGGCTTACAATGCAGACATGTAGCCCCAGGGGCATTTAATAGTTTAAGTTGATGGGAGGCAGCCGGATTTATGATTCAGCGTACAATGGTGTCGAGAATAGATCTGCGACTGCAAGTATAAATTAAGCATTAATTGTTCCCCAACCATAGGAGTGTCAGTGGCATCTTCCCATGGAAGAAGTGTTCCTGAATTTGTTAAATGTGTTAAATTGACCTATAGCTAAGCCCCTCCCCAAACTGCTATGGTCCAATCACAGCCAAGCATAACATTGGAAGGCCTTGTTGACGGATTTGGAAGAGATTTTGAAGGTCTGGTTCCAAAAATGAACCAGTATTTAATGCGTAAAATCCATGATATTTACATTGGAATGAATGAGCCCGGCTGGAAAGTGTCCAAGTGCGAGTGTCTAAGTGGGAGAGGCCGGTCTTAGCTAAAGGTCCATTTGAAGAACTCTGAGTAAATATAGGCATTCTTTATTGGTGTCGCTCTCGAGTCCCAATGGATCTCTGACTTCATGTGGCCGGTGTGTGACTTCAGTCATCTACAGTGGTTCTCAAACTTTATCATGTCAAGGATCCCCAAAATGATACTCATTAGCCCGTGGACCCCCAGTTGAAAATATATGCCAAGGACCACCATAACAGACGATTTTTAGAGCTCTATAGCAGATATTTTCAACCATTTGTATTTCAAGGGCCCCCGGTTTGACCTGAATTAGGCTTAGCTGGGGACCCCCTGGAACTCCCTCAAGGACCACTAGGGGTCCCCGGACCCTACTTTGGGAACCACTGATCTACAGCAGGGTTTCTTAAAGTGGGCGCCGTGGCACAAGAGCAGGGCTTGCCTCAGAATACTTTGATATTTGGAATGCAATACATCAATATCACTTCAGTTTAAACACTTAGATTCTCTAGTCTATACATTAAGTACTCGGTGCGTTCTTTTTCAATCTACACCAAATCTTGGCAAAATAGCAGATCTACAAGCTCACAATGTGTCATGATGCGACATGTTGTGAACTTGTAGATCGGATATTCTTGGCGAACAAGATGTCAAGTGGTTAAAGTATAAATATTCTTTCAAGTTTTAATCGTGACCAGTGTTGTAGTGCTACTTTTAGAAGTGGGGGGACGCCCCATGAGACACGTGCGCGCACACATGCACGCGCATTTGCGTGCATGTGTGCAACGTGCAGACACACTATTAAAACATGCAGACGTGTATAGCCTATTTAGAAACAGGGTTTACAATGCTTGATCGTATCCATAAACATATTTTTGGCAAAATATATATATTTTAGACTTGACTTCCCCCACCTCCCCACTACACCCCTGATCGTGACATGCTGTATTTTAGGGGGAAATCCGTAGCATAATATGACATAAAGGTAAGGTGCTGTAAAGTAACGATGTACAGTAATTGGGATGCTATGGATGAAAACATGCGCTTGAGACAAACAAATACATTTGAGAACCACTGATCGACAATGATGTACGACTCCAAATTTGGGAAATATCTGATTGACTTCCAATATGAAAGTACAGTTCAATATTTCCAAAAGCAGAACACGTACAGTATATGTGAAAAATAATTGTGGAGGTATTTCTGCGGTGTGCTTGTAGTTTGCTTGAGAAATTTGGCACTGATCCGGTTTGTGAGATTAGGACTACTATTCCAGCACTGTCTCGATGATTAGAGCGCCCCTCACTTCACACAGGTGTGATTCTTATTAAGCTATATTGCTGCACGTGGCTTCAGCATCATAATTGATGCATTAATGTATGTATTTTGTATTCGTAATCCAAATCTCCAAAGCAACTAGTACTGTACCTGTCAAATAATTGAAGTGGAATAAAAAGTAAAATATTGGCCTCTGAGATGTAGCCCAAGTAAGTAAGCCTTGCCGAGCCATGAGGCCCATGGGGCAGGAGCCTACTGTATCTCCTGTTCCTGTAGCGTGAGGCAGCTTGATGTACAAGTACACCCCCTGGACATGACGCTAGTATGTCGCAGCCTCGCAGGGGACTTCATTCCAACCCTTGATGCTGAGTGCCAAGCAGGGAGGGCACACTGGGTCCCATTCTTCAGAGTCTTTGGTATGACCCGGGCGGGGATTGATCCCCGACCTCACAGTCTCAGGGGCGGGCACTCTAACCACTGGTTTTGGAGTGGAGGTGTCACAAACTCACAACATGGAATTAGCCTCCTCGAGTAGGCTAAAGTGATCACAAAGGTAGTACCACAAAACTGTACATAAATAGCAGGCCTACAGACCGTACCTATAGGCTAAATGCTCTTAGAGTTACTTAAGTTTCCACCACTGACAACAAACAAGTAACATGATAACAAGCCATGGGAGAAGTAAAATAGTATTGACCTCTGAACTTGGTAGAATCTGCACCTGATAACAAACTATCATTACACCTGGGGAAAACTATCTATTCTCTTTGGATCAAATAGTAATCTCAGCCAGGACGACGGCTTTTCGGTTAACGTGGGTGACAATCAGAAGCAAAGACAAAATTAACTACCTATAGGTTCCAACTTCCATCCTGGAGGAAATCTTTCCTGTGATAAAATGGCTACCAATGTAATCAGAAGTGTCAAAGAACAAGATTCCTCTTCACTGGTTAGCAAAAAAATACTTTGAAGACCTTAACAGAACAGAAACCCTCAGGTTTCTTCGACTATGCATGCACCTCATTGTACAGATATGCATAGCTCCTCAAAGGCCCTAAACACAAAGCTCCAAACATCCCAAAACAAACTGGTCGGGCTATTACTTGGCCTTACTCAGGCCAGAACCCACCTCACCCCTGCTTATTTTCATTGGAATGGCTTAGGGCTGACTACAGATAGAGCAACTTGCAATGGGCCTGGTCTACAAGATTCGCTATACACCACTAAGATACCCATGATGGCTGTCAAACATACCTCCTGAATGTCAACGAAGTCCACGATCACAACACCATAGGGAGTTCCACAAGCCACGTTCAACCCTGATTCGGCTCAAACAAGGGGTTAAATTAATCTAGCCATAATGCCACTAAAATGTGGCAACAACAATGTGAATCCCTAGCCTCCTTCAAAACCGCTCTCAAAGAGCACTACGGCCGGCAGCAATTCGAAACCTCTTTATTTCTATACTGTACACGTTTTTTCTAACCGTGTATGATTAATTTTTTGCATAGAAGCGTATATTTGTATATCTTTAAAAGTTTTGATGAATAGAAAATGGTGGACCCTCATATAAACCCTGATATAAGTCTTAGTGCTTTTTATTTTTTGCTTTATCCTGACCTGTACCTTCCTTGAACTGCACCCATGAGGCTCCCCATTCTGCAAAACTCAATCAATCAAATTAAATGTATGCCTTCAACATTATTACCAGAGCTAGGCTGCAGCTGACAGGCTTAATTAGTATGCCTCCTCCTAGCTCCTACTATACTTTAGTAGAATCATTCATTAGTACAATGATATTTGAGTAGCCTAGCTATGTTGAGCCTATGTTAATTGAGAGTTCTCAGTTCTCGCCGTATCCCTGTCAAACTATGAGCATGTTGGCAAATTTGGCAACATGTTGTTGCCACTGTGTGAACATGCGTGTGAGGGAGGGAGGCGGAGCAGTGTGACTGCCTGCTGTGCTAATAGACAATGCAAAACAAAACAAAACAAAAGCCTAATATAGCTACAACAAACTAATATATAAGTCTGAGAAGGGACATTGTAAGATTGTAGTTGTTAGTTATTATAGATTTTTAAGATAAATAAGATACCGGTAGTTAAACAGTAGGCTAATAAGAGATGAGGGGCTTGGAGCAATAGCCTATCCGAGGCTTAAGACCCTAACCGCCCCTTCCCTTTTGGACCTCAATGGCTCAGAGTCAGAGCATAAAGTCATAGTAAATTAATTATACATAATAATTCCTTTTAAACAAGGTCGAACGGCACAGATATGTGTCTTTCAAAGGGTGACATTTGTCAGCTTTGTCACCTCACTCCTCTGAAACGCCTGTCCCAAAAATAACCTCAGCTGTCAGACCCCGTCTCTGTCATTGCCATTTGTAGAAGAGAAGTCAGCTGCTTGATAATACTCCCACTTCAGAAAGAAAGATTTTGAACAATGACAATGAACTGAAATATTTTCCATACTTTCACATGACTGGCATTGCTAATCATTCATGGTTAAGTTAGTGGTCTTAATATGTGCGCATTCAATATTAAAGTCAAAAGACTAATATAGTAAGTGGACAAGTAAAAATGTGAATTCAAACCAAACAATGATTAGCCTTTATACAATTAGCCTATGCAATTATAATGCTATACTGGCAGGCCTGCATTTCGCTATCCTTGCAGCAGTGTTTGAAAAAGTTGCACATTTGATTTGAGAATGTTTTGGTGATAACTGCCTATATGTTCCATGAAAGATATTACTTTAAAATAACTTTATCACCTTGAGTCTTCAGCCACACTCAGGTAACACAGATGTTGTCAATCATGTGGACACAAACTTCCGTTGGCTGTGTCGATTTCCGGGAAAATAATCCAGAATTTGTCTTTAAAAAAGAAATCCACAAAAGCGATCTTGCCAGAGGTTATATTTCCAAATGATAGTGTATCCAGGATAGTGTGTGTGGAACATCCCCCAGTCTCCTGCGGTGGGCGGTGGACTAGGCTTCTTTTTCTTTCTTCTGTGGTAGCCTACCTCATGATGCCAACAAGCTGCCGTTCCTATTTCGGTGCAGCCTCCCTTCTAAAATAGACGTGTCATTTACTGTAGAGATAGCCTGTGCTGGTCAAGAGGGGAAGAGAAGTAGATTGGGAGGTTGGCCTGCTGGCGTCTCTCCTAGATAATAGACTGCATTTGTTGTTGTAAACTAGTATCCATCCGCCCACCAGACTATAGGCCTATAGGACAGCTAAAACAATATTAGGCTGCAGTAGCCTGCCCAGATGCCAGACTCATTATTTAAATAGGTGTAGTATTTAAAATGAATTGCTTTCCAAAAAGACTTATGTCTTTTTGGAAAGTAATTAATCCAAACACCTTGTGCAAGGAAGGATGTGTATTCGTGATACTTAGGCTTCATTTTGTTGTATAGGCCCAAATAAATTGGGCTATAATATTAAAAAGACTCGTGTGAAGTGAGGGACGAGCAGATTTTTGGAGGCATGTTGTGAAAAATGAAATAAATGTATTATAATATATAATATTAATAATTTATTATTTATACTATTTATATAGTATCAAGTTGTCATTTACAGGCTGCTCTAAACAAACATTAAAGTCCATAGACTTGGCTGGCACGTGACTTGATTTCGGAAAGCCGTGCATTGGAGTGGATAGCGCCCCTCCAAAATAGGCACGATACAATTGTTATAGTTCATTCATGAAATTCCCTCCCCAATGTATTGTAATGGAATCAATTTAATGTAATGGCTCATTCCTTTTTAGAGAAGTATAATACTGTACATAGCCTAATGATGGATAACACTCATAACAGTTAGGCCTTAATTCATTGGTGCCGGAAGACGTGATGGGATCACTGTCAAGGATGTAAATTTTATTACTTAAGCAGTGTTGGCGTTTACTTGGCCCTCTAGGATCTAGGATGGGCTTTCCCCTAATGCGTATGACTGACAGCAGCAGGCCTCATGCCATGGGCCTCGATTTAACCCCCCCCCCCCCCCCCCCCGAAACTCTAGCAGAGTGTCCTCCCCACTGCTGCTACTTTCTGTGGCTTCATCCTCTTCTGTCCACAGTTTGGAATAATTAGATCTGGGTTGTCTAAGCCAAGGCCAGTTAGACGCTATCTTAATGGCACGTAACTTGATAAATTACCATTTGCAATGCATCTGTGTCACTACCAAATAAGAGGACAGGACAGGAGTGGCAGTTTTCACATGCATTTGCCATTTACTACTCTGCTCAACCTTCAAACATTTAGCCAGTGGCATGCACCACAGGTAGGGACAGAGGGGGAAGTGCCCCTCCCTTTTTAGTCTCAGGATTTAAAAGCAGTAAAGCACCGGTATGTCAATAAACAACATGTAATGGTTTGTGGCAGAAATGTCACTCCTATTCTGGCCACCCTACATTGGCTGCCTGTCTCGTTCAGAATCAATTTTAAAATATTGTTATTCACCTTCAAGGCTATAGGTCCAGGTTATATTTTGTGCCCACTGCCTATTTGAAGTCTGCTGTGTTATTTGATCTATGCTATGTTTTTTTGTTTCTTTTTGTTAAGCAAATTGTGACCCTGTTCTTATACAAATAAAGATGTATTGCGACCATAGGTCGCATTTACTATGAATGTTTTGTACATGGGAAAGCCCCCATATATGGTGCCCAGGTCTCATGACATCACGGGACATCATCTGAAAACTCTAGACGGGCATACCCCAAAGTTATTAATGCACCCGGCGAGTTCTCCACAGGCCCGAAAATTAAGACCGGGCCCCACTTTGGGAACCGAACCACTGGCATAGATTATTTGGTCTGCAGGAGAGTAGAGAGAGAAGTATTTTCCTCAGGAAAATGTACTTTCTCTGCTAACCTACTTGGAGTTCACATGACCTCAGACATTTTCAGAGTAAGGTCAGCTAGGTCCATCATGTTTGGAGCTGACACATGGGTGCTTTAAAAAGAAGCGGTATGTAGCCTATATGTTCAAGTAAGGGTCTGGTGCACTATTCATATACAGTGTGTATTTATATTCAACATATATAAGCTTGAACTGTGTGTGTGTGTGTGTGTGTGTGTGTGTGTCAGAGAGGGGGAGAGAGGAATGAACAGTAGATGACGCCATAATATTAATTACACCAAATTAAAACTTAATGTTGGTCTGCATGTGTGTTGAAGACACATACATGTTATACTTCCTAACCCCCATGCACAGCATCTACAACATTAACTATAACTTATTTGGACCTATGGAGGAGCGGCAAAAATGGGCATTTTAGTGTTGTGGTGGTACTTTTAGAAGTGGGGGGACTTGTGCACATGCACGCGCAACATGTTCAGACACACTATTAAAACATGCAGACGTGTATATAGCCATATATTATATATTTATAAACAGGGTTTACAATGCTTAACCATATCCATAAAAGTAAACGACAAGTCAAAAAACATATATTTTGGCAAAAAATATTTTAGACAGAAATTATTTAACTAATTTAAAGCTGTTTAGAGTATCCATAGTACTGGTACGCTTTGTTTTACATGGCCAAACTGTGTTTCCCAGAATTAGGCAATTTCCTCTTTGAATTGTATGAGTCGTCACCACGCATGGCCTTGTGTAACTGCAAAAAATACAGCAATGAAGACATACCACCACATGGAATCATTAATTATCATTAATGGGCATGGCACAATCAATACGATTGGCAAAATACCAGTAGTTGATTAACTGACTTATAGCCTAGCATATAGTTAAGACATGTTTTATACCGATCTGCATCTTCATAGGGATATTAATTGCAGGCTTCCAGAGGGCATCTTGCCTCATAATACCAGTAGGCTATAGCAACCTGGAAGGAAATCATAACCAGTTGCAAAAATAATAAGTATCCTATTTGGCACTATTGTGTGCAATTATGTTATCTAAAAGCACAACAAATTAGCGACTTACAATAACACTTATAATACACTATGATCCTAACGAAATGTTTTGAGAAAATAAAAATCTGTGAGTGACCAGCATTTATCAACAATGGCCTACTGTAAAAAGTCATTATTTTACTGTGTGCCATATGGATTACTGGTCACTCAAATAAGGATTCTGTTGTTATTGTTAGCAATCCGCAAAACCTGCTCTACTTTTGCCGGGAATACCAGGCTTGGCACTTGGCAGTCAGTGAAGTGAAGTGGTTTGTTTTTGTGAGAATAGTACTTTTAATACACATTACAAAAATACATACAGTACCAGTTGCTCCCAGCAAAAAACAACAACAACGAGACTGTCATAATGTTGTGTTGTTTATGCAGTTTGAGTTCCGCTGTTTCCTTTGTTTCCAACTCCAGCAATCGAGGAGCCAGATCCAGGACGGCCTCGTCGACCTCCTCGACTTCTTCGACCTCCTCCCTTTCCACCACGACCGCTGCGTCCAGATCCAGTACGGCCTCCTCGACCTCCTCCCTTTCCACCACGACCGCTGCGTCCGGAGCCTTTGCCAGACTTGCTTCTTCTTGTCCTGATCTTCTTCTGTCATTTCAGGAGACAAGAGATCAAGTAAAAAGCCTGGTTAATATTTAGTTGTACGATGGTGTCCTGTGTCGAAAATAGCAGATCTACAAGTTCATAACACAACGTGATGCAACACTTTGTGGGCTTGTAGATCCGTTTCCTTTTTTTTGTGTGTGTGGAACACCTTCGTACAACAAAGGTGTGCATTGTTCTGGTTTTGTTCTTTTGTATAACTGAAGATTGTTTCTAGTGTGTTACTTGATGCCTGCTACAGTATGTGTCATTCAAAGGTCAAAGGAATATCATGTGAATTCTCAAATAGAATACCGGTACTATAGCATCTTTAAAAACGACAGATATTGGTCACGGTCTGCATGCAATTATGTACCTGCAAATCTTGTTCTGCCACATCACATCTGAATTCAAAGGCACTGATCTTGTCAACGTCTTGAACTGGGTGAGTAACATCCATGTCGCACAACATTCTTTTCTGAAAAAATACATTTTAATTAAATGTTTTATTGAAGACCTGAAGAACATACTTGTAATTCACTCTGAACACAAGGTGTTGAACAAACACTCTTCATAGTTGCAGTCACCTTTCAATTATAAATTAATTCTTATATAGCTACTTAAACGTACCCCATGTTTCTTCAGAGAACACAATGTGTCGTTACACTCTGTCTCTTGTGCAGTAAATATCAGCCTTCTGAAAGAAACGGCAGATAGGTCGGCATCCTCGGGCTGCAGCTGTCATAAAATAAAATAGATAAGATGAGATCTTTATTCATTCACAGGAAGAAATTCATGTCAAAATCTGCAAAAAAGGCTATTGGAAGTGTCAGTGTAATATGACTTTCCATTTCCAACATGTTGTTTTGCCTAGAGTTTGTGCAAATACAAGTAGTAGGTCTTCTGACATACTCACAGTTTCAATTTGGACATCATTGTGAAGCAGGCGGTAGTTCTGCAGAGGAAATTTGAGGTTTAAAATGAAGTCTTCATAGTTGGGTTCAGCTCTAGCCAGCAAAGCAAGCAGAGCAAGAGTGAAGAACAATGTCATTTGAGTCTTCATCTTTGTCTATTTCCTAAACTGTACGGTGGTAGTGCTTATATACAGTGGTTGACTCTTGCAGAATTTCCATTTTTGAGCAATCCAGGATTGGGGAAATCTGCCCCCTACAACCCAGGAAATAAAACATAGCTTACTGTAACAGGGTCAAAGGTTCACAGGTAGAGTCATGATTTTCACAAGAGGATAAATCTTTTTTTTTTTTGTAAATTGTGAGCATTTGAACTGCAAACGATCTAAGAAAACATCAGATGTAATAATACCGTTCATGGTTGTTTGTTACAGTGTTTTGACAGTTCATGTGTTGGCACAAAACAATTACAAAGAGGAATTTGCTTCACATGTTACAACACATATCTTGCAATGTCTATAGAAAATGTTCATGTCAAAGCAATATCCCAATACAAGAGATTGCGTTAATATGAACAGTAATTGGATGTTTTTGATTTTCCACAATTTCAACATCTATTGCAAAATTAATTTCTTTCAGTTTATCATCAACAATTATGAGGGGCCGTACCCTTTCTGTTAAATCAAGCACCTTCTTTTGGATATAATCTAAAATTGCGTATTCATTAGTTTGAGCTTGTTAACCACTTAAACACTTTACAGTGACTTTTCAGTTTTCACTCTGCATTAAATAGCTTCAATAGTTGGAAAGCTTTCCCCAAAATATATTACTATATTGTCAGCAGACCAATGACTGACAGACTGACAAATTCTTCTGCATTGTCAATTGATGCATTTGTTATTGATTGACAGTTTGTAGAATTACAGTACATTTCAAGCACAACTCAATACAAAGACTGTTAACTGTGAGTGGACGACCCAATAAAGCATTACACTTGTTTATAAGAGGGTCCACCTTGTTCAATTCATCAAAACATTTAGAGTGCAAATATACACTTCTATATAGCCAAAGAACAGAACAGGAATTCATCATAAAGGAGGTGAAAAGGGAAAAGAAACAGTATACAGTGAGGGGGAAAAGAGGTGGGTGGGGTGGGGGGATTCCGATTTTACGGGGGCCAGTTTCAAATTGCAGCCATCCGTAGGTGCCCTTTGAGAGCGGTTTTGAAGTAGTCAAGGGATTCGCATGTCTTAATGACATAGGTAGGGTGTTCCACATTTTGGTAGCATAGGAGCGAAAATAAATTGTTTGTGGCGAATCTGGGTTGCACATGGTTTGTTGCACTCCACTCCCTCTGGTGTTGTGGGTGTGGACGTTAACATTAAGGAAGTATTTAGACAGGTACATACATGGGTATCTTGGTGGTGTAGCGAATCTTGTGGACCAGACCCATTGCAAGATGCTGTACTCGGTCGTCAACCCGAAGCAATTCCAGCCTGCCAAAGTGGGCAGGGGTGAGGTGGGTTCGGGGGTGAGGCCAAGTAGGAGCCTGACCAGTTTGTTTTGGGAAGTCTGGAGCCTTGTTTTAAGGGCCTTTGGGCCGATTCATACTCCTATTTTACCGCTGTTTCGGCGCTGTAGTGTCGAAATTATTTCGGCTCGTCAGAAATTTTCAGTAGCACCGAAGAGCCGACTTTAGGACGGTATCCGCCCCCCCGAACCTCAAATGACGTCACATTGTAGGCACTACAGAGCCGAACCGACTTTTATTCGGCTCTAAAATACGAGTATGAATCGGCCCTTAGAGGTGCTGTGGTACCAAGAGGTGCATGCATAGTCGAAGAAACCTTGTACGAGGGCTCCTGTTAGGGTCTTCAAGGTGGTTTTGTTGACCAGTGAGATCCTGGGAATATCAGGATTGTTTGGCACTCAGTGAAGTGAAGTAAGAATTGAACAAATCTTGGTTTGTTTTTGTGAGAACAGTACTTTAATACACATTACAAAAATACAGCATGTTTAGAAAGTTGGTCAAATGAACAGCAGTTTACAAAAGAAAAATATCCAGTATATTTCAATGAAGCAACGGCAACCATACAGTACCAGCTGCTCCCAGCAAAAAACAACGACAACGAGACATAATGTCATAATGTTTATGTAGTTCGAGTTCCGTTGTTTCCTCAGTTTCCAACTTTGGGCCGATTCATACTCCTATTTTACCGCTGTTTCGGCACTGTAGTGCCAAAATGATTTCGGCTCGTCAGAAATTTTCAGTAGCACCAAAGAGCAGACGTTAGGACGGTACCCACCCCCCCAAACCTCAGATGACGTCACATTGTAGGCTCTACAGAGCCGGACCGACTTTTATTCGGCTCTAAAATAGGAGTATGAATCGGCCCTTTAGCAACCAAGGAGCCAGATCCAGTACGGCCTCGTCTACCTCGTCCCTTTCCACCAGGACCGCTGCGTCCGGAGCTTTTGCCAGACTTGCTTCTTCTTGTCCTGATCTTCTTCTGTCATTGCAGGAGACAAGAGATCAAGTAAAAGCCTGGTTAATATTTAGTTGTACGATGGTGTCGAAAATAGCAGATCTACAAGTTCATAATACGTGATGTAACACTTTGTGGGCTTGTAGATCTGATTACTTTTTTGTGTGGAACACCTTCGTACAACAAATTAGCCTATACGTCTGGCATATAATGGACAGTGACACTTAGGGAAAAGGTGTGCATTTTTCTGGTTATTTTAAAGGGGAATACCACTCATTTGTTACTATGCCATTAATATACCATGATAATGTAAGACACACATTAGACAACTAACTGAGCTGTTCTTCCTGCCTTCCATAGTAAATGCGCCCTCTGGTGGCGGGTGGTGTCACACACACAGACAGACAGACAGACATGTTCTGCCTGGCTTCCATAGTTAGGGCTAGCCTACCCGCGAATGTGGTTACCACAATTCAGGGGGCCAGGGCTCCGTCCACCATCAAGGTGTACGACATAGCATGCGCTGGTGCGCAGCACAATCCAGTTAGGTTGTGCCTTTTCAGGCCTTGAAGAGGGAGGTTCTTACTTTCTACAAGAACTCCTAGATAAAGGCAATTCCTTTTCCTCGCTGAAGGTAAACCTGGTGGCCATATCGTCTTGCCACATTGGCATAGACAACAAGGCCCTGAGTGAGGACATCCTCATAAGGCCGTTTATGAAGGGTGCGCGTAAATTACGCCCGGTGACCCGGTCTCTAGTTCCACCGTGGGACTTGTCCGTGGTTCTGAGGGCTCTTTCAGAGACCCCATTTGAACCAGGTCTGAAAGCCTTGTCCCTGAAGTTCATCCTGCTGGTGGCCCTCACAACGGCTAAACGTGTCAGTGACTTACAGGCCTTTGCTGGGTTTCCCAATTGCATATGGTGTAAGACTTGTAGTGCTGCACATGCTCAGATGCCCTCTATAGGCCTCACACATATGCATGAAATGTATATGTTCACAGGCTTCTATGTGCCACGCAATGGTAGCCCTCAGGCCTGAGGCCTGGTATGGTAGGCCTCAGGCCTGAAATTTAATTTAATAATATTTGGACTGCTGGACTGCTGACAGTATGCTCTCTTTGCTCTATATATATATATATATATATATATATATATATATATATATAAATATATATATATACAGGGCTGCAATAAGTGGGGCGCCAGTGCGCATGCGCCGTCAAAATTCATAATGCGCTGTCAATCAAGCGCCAGGAAGCGCTTCTGCGTACCAACAGCTGGGGCCGCACAGAATGATTATCATGGCCAGAATACTAGTAAATTCTGTCGCGAGAGCATTTCCCACTGACTGCCACTCAAAGTAGCTACTACTGGCCAATCACAGCATGTCTTGCACAAGTGCACTGGCCATTGTGGCTAATCACAGCGCGTCCTTAGTCAAACGAGGGAGGATCCACTCTATGGGGAGGATTCCATGCAGCTCACTGCTTGTTTTCCGGGTGCTGCAAGGTGCTCGTGTGCGATGCAACTTGCTCGTGTGCGATGCCGTCTCTCACGGACTGGCACTGCTGCACAATATGAAGCTTATCAACATGACAACAGTGCGTCCCGACATACTGTCCCTTATTATCGTAAAGTCGGGTAGTGTATACTGTTTATTTTGCACCAAGGAGCCATGTGTGTCTGACTGTGTTGACTGTGTGTACATCGCCTCGGCTAAAAACAAGAGGGAAGCCTGACGTATGCTTCGCCGTACGACGTCTCGTATGTTAAACAAATAGGCAATAGCTGATCTGCAAGCTCACAACGTGTCGCCTCCGCAACACGTTGTGAGCTAGTAGATCGGCTATTTAAATTTAAAAAAAAGTATCTAAATATTGCTTTGATGCTCATATTATCCTTAGGAAGTATTAAGAAGTTTGTATTAGAATATGCATATAGGGCTGGAATACACATGGACATATAGCTGCAATTTGCAACTCTAGATTTTTTTGTATAATGGGATGAATCTAGAGTTGCAATACTCTCCATTGACTCCCCAGTCCCCACTTATCCAATAAATATCGTTTTGCTATAAGTTATTCATGCATCCATCTTTTATCCATCCGGCGAGACGGGTCGCCGCATTTTAGGAGCACCAAGTAACTCCTCCAGGTGCTCCTCTGAGTACTAGACCAAAAAAGTTGTGTGCAGCCCTGTATATATAGACCTGAGGCCTACCATACCAGGCCTCAGGCCTTAACATACCAGGGCTGCGTTCGAATTGCTAGGGTTGTTCCCTACTTCCTACACGGGGATCCAGACTCAGTGGACTCTAATAGTGATACACTCCCTGTATGGGGAGCACCGAGTCTGACGTCGATATAGAGGGCACTATAGGTCTGCGAGTTAATTTTTTATTTGCATTGTAATCCCCATAGGGAACTGTTTGAAAAATAAACAAATCATCCCGGCCATTTCACTCATTTGGATATGAAGAATCAACTGATTACAAGAAACCAGTCAAAACGCTGCTGCTGAATTTTCGCTAGGAACAGACTGAATCAAATAACAAATAAGTGACTACAGGCTGTCACCTCCCTGGCAAGGACAGTTTGTTAAAGGACCACTTCACAACTTTTCAACCTATCTTCATATAATAGGTCCTCACTATTAATCATGAAAAAAATTGTTTCTACTCGATCTGTGTCTCATAGGAGGGCTGTGGGCAGTTCAGAAACCGTCTTCCAATGACATCATCGATGGGGAATACAAGCTAATAAAAACTGCAGGCTTTCTAGTCCTGAAAAGTTGCAATGCGAAAATGGAAGCCATCGTTCTCACGATGAAGAAAATCTAAACATTTTTGTAAAAAAATCTTGTTTAAAAAGATAATTTGCCTAATGATGATGTCACTGGAAGACGGTTTCTAAACTGCCCACAGCCCTCCTATGAGACACAGACTGTAGAAAAAATCGTGCCATTTTATCATGATTATTAGTGAGGACCTATTGGTTTGCAGGCATTTAGGCCAATAATAGCAGACCTACAAGCTCGAGTGGCACGCTACGAGCTTGTAGATCTTCTATTTTTAAGTAGCTAAATTATAACATAATGCTTAGTTGGAGCCATGCATGCAGAAGCAGGTGCGCAAACGCGTGCATGTGCGCTCAAGAGCGAGGTTGCACAATGCATTATGGGGTAGATTTGCTTCGCTGTGTTTTTGTGGTGACCATCGATGGTCCCTACAATTCCCCGTGCATTGTGGAATACTTCAGTCCACTACATTAGGTTGCAAACATGCTCACTACACATTCGGACACTATAACAAAATGGCGGAACCCCAAAGTAGTGCACTATATGGGGCATAGGGAATGAATTCGAACGCAGCCCAGGCCTCAGGCCTGAGGCCTACCATATCGTGGCACATCTATGCACGAAATGTCTATGTTCACAGGCTTCTGTGTGCGGCCTAGAGGGCATCTGAGCATGTGCAGCATTACAAGTCTTACACCATATGCATTTGGGAAACCTAGCCAATGTCTTTAAGTCCGGACTGCACGGTGAGGACAAGACTAGGGTGACGGTTAAACCTAACCCAGCATTTTACCCCCAAGAACTCCAATGCCACAATTGTGCCGGTGGACCGGAGGTCCTTCCACCCTCCTCCTTTCGCGTTAGCTGAGGAGGAGAGGTTACACACATTGTGCCTAGTCAGGGCCATACGGGTGTACATGGCCAGAACGGTTTCCTTCAGGAAAGGAAGTCAGTTATTTGTGGCATGGGGAAGCCGGTGACTAAGGTCAGGCTGTCCCAATGGTTCGTGGAGACCATTCAGATGGCTTACTCCAGCAGTGGTGCTCTACCACCTGTGGGGTTGAGGGCTCACTCTACCAGCAGCATCCTGGGCTCTACACAAGTGCATTTCGGTGCAGGATGTTTGTTTGGCGGCAAACTGGTCGTCGCCTTCAACTTTTGCAAGATATTACAAACTGGACGTTACTGAGCTCTCAGTGGCTCATGCAGTCCTACAGGTTGCTGAGGAGCGTGTGAACCACCCTCAGGCCCCCTAATGAGGGGTTGAGACCAGTATGGTCAGGTCAGGGCATGGGCAACTGCGGTTGCCAGGCTCCTGGCAAGTGTGTGAGATCTTTGGGTCAGGGACCCGTTGGGCCTTGAGATTATGAGATTATCTCTCCAACTAGATTGATAGATCCCAGGGGAGGCGTGTTCACCGTCCAAGGACGCGTTCAGCCGGGGATAGTTGCTCTCTCTCTCTTAGTGATAACGAAGGGAGTGTATGAGTCTCACAAGCGTATCTAAAGCAAATGTTAACAGTTATTAATGACCGTGATTATTTAACCATAACATTTGTGATAGCTACGCCGGGTGGCCCTTCTCACTTGCTTTTTGCACAAGAAAAGGGTTTAGAGAAGCGGAAGCGAAATAGGGGTTTATTCCCTCACGAGCAGGAGCGTGCTGCATGCGCCATCACGCATAAAGCCCATGGTCTTAAAGCATCATGCCGCGGGAGTGTACAATACAATTTTTCTGTAAAATGGAACAATTGGGATGTTCTTACAAGCGTATCAATCGCAAATGTTGTGGTTAAATAACCACGGTTATTAAATAACCTACAGTATTGTTCTTTTGTATAACTGAAGATTGTTTCTAGTGTGTTACTGCCTGCCTACAGTATGTGTCATTCAAAGGTCAAAGGAATATCATGTGAATTCTCAAATAGAATACCGGTACTATAGCATCTTTAAACACTACAGATATTGGTCACGGTCTGCATGCAATTATGTACCTGCAAATCTTGTTCTGCCACATCACATCTGAATTCAAAGGCACTGATCTCGCCAACGTCTTGAACTGGGTGAGTAACATCCATGTCGCACAACATTCTTTTCTGAAAAAAGACATTATCTATTTAATGTTTTATTGAAGACCTGAAGAACATACTTGTAATTCACTCTGAACACAAGGTGTTGAACAAACACTCTTCATAGTTGCAGTCACCTTTCAATTATAAATTAATTCTTATATAACTACTTAAACGTACCCCATGTTTCTTCAGAGAACACAATGTGTCGTTACACTCCGTCTCTTGTGCAGTAAATATCAGCCTTCTGAAATAAACGGCAGATAGGTCGGCATCCTCGGGCTGCAGCTGTCATAAAATAAAATAGATAAGATTAGATCTTTATTCATTCCCAGGAAGAAATTAATGTCAAAATCTGCAAAAAAGGGAAAAAAGAAGAAGAAAATAGGCTATTAGAAGTGTCAGTGTAATATGACTTTCCATTTGCATTATGTTTTGCCAAGAGTTTGTGCAAAAGAAAGTAGTAGGTCTTCTGACATACTTACAATTTCAATTTGGACATCATTGTGAAGCAGGCGGTAGTTCTGCAGAGGAAATTTGAGGTTTAAGATGAAGTCTTCATAGTTGGGTTCAGCTCTAGCCAGCAAAGCAAGCAGAGCAAGAGTGAAGAACAATGTCATTTGAGTCTTCATCTTTGTGTCTATTTCCTAAACTGTACGGTGGTAGTGCTTATATACAGTGGTTGACTCATGCAGAATTTCCATTATTGAGCAATCCAGGATTGGGGAAATCTGTGCCACCTACAGCCCAGGAAAGAAAACATAGCTTACCGTAACAGGGTCAAAGGTTCACAGGTAGAGTCAGGATTTTCACAAGTAGAGTCAGGAGAAATACATTTTTGTGTAAATTGTGAACTTTTGAACTACAAAGTTTACAAACTATAAAGAAAACATCCTATGTAAAAGTACCGTTCATGGTTGTTTGTTACAGTGAACCTACCGTACACAGAAAATGAAGCGTATGTAGTAATGGCAGGAAACATTCTTCTCAACATTACCAGTGGGCGAGCTGGGGGAAGGACAAAAATGCTCGTCTGAACTTATCGTGGGCCTTGGGAAAAAAAATCAGCTTTCCTCTTACCGCCTCTGATGGAATTAAATGTTCTCAATGCCTTCAGATCGAACTGAGACCTCATCTTCTCTCCAGCTTCATGTCCACCTTCACGTCCGCAAACTTCAGCATTTCACTTCCTCGTCGCTTTCATCTTCCCTTTTTCTGGATTTCAGCTTCTATCTGTAAAATGACACACAAAATGAGATGATAAGATCACACATTACAAACAGCAAGTGGCAAAACACAATCAAATATGCTACTGAAAACAATGCAGTTAAGTGGAAATTGTGACAAATACCTTACCCATTTCAACTACCGTACAGGGAAAAGGAAGCATATGTAGTAATGACAGGAAACATCCTCATATTTACCAGTTAACGAGCTGGAGGAAGGACAACAATGTTCGTCTGAATTTATCGTTGGCCTTGGGAAAATGTAATTCCATCAGCTTTCCTCTTACCGCCTCTGATGGAATTAAATGTTCTCAATGCCTTCAGATCGAACTGAGACCTCATCTTCTCTCCAGCTTCATGTCCACCTTCACGTCCGCAAACTTCAGCATTTCACTTCCTCGTCGCTTTCATCTTCCCTTTTTCTGTATTTCAGCTTCTATCTGTAAAATGGCACACAAAATGAGATGATAAGATCACACATTACAAACAGCAAGTGGCAAAACACAATCAAATATGCTACTGAAAACAATGCAGTTAAGTGGAAATTGTGACAAATACCTTACCCATTTCACCTACCGTACAGGGAAAAGGAAGCATATGTAGTAATGACAGGAAACATCCTCATATTTACCAGTTAACGAGCTGGAGGAAGGACAACAATGTTCGTCTGAATTTATCGTTGGCCTTGGGAAAATGTAATTCCATCAGCTTTCCGCTTACCGCCTCTGATGGAATTAAATGTTCTCAATGCCTTCAGATCGAACTGAGACCTCATCTTCTCTCCAGCTTCATGTCCACCTTCACGTCCGCAAACTTCAGCATTTCACTTCCTCGTCGCTTTCATCTTCCCTTTTTCTGTATTTCAGCTTCTATCTGTAAAATGGCACACAAAATGAGATGATAAGATCACACATTACAAACAGCAAGTGGCAAAACACAATCAAATATGCTACTGAAAACAATGCAGTTAAGTGGAAATTGTGACAAATACCTTACCCATTTCACCTACCGTACAGGGAAAAGGAAGCATATGTAGTAATGACAGGAAACATCCTCATATTTACCAGTTAACGAGCTGGAGGAAGGACAAAAATGTTCGTCTGAATTTATCGTTGGCCTTGGGAAAATGTAATTCCATCAGCTTTCCTCTTACCGCCTCTGATGGAATTAAATGTTCTCAATGCCTTCAGATCGAACTGAGACCTCATCTTCTCTCCAGCTTCATGTCCACCTTCACGTCCGCAAACTTCAGCATTTCACTTCCTCGTCGCTTTCATCTTCCCTTTTTCTGTATTTCAGCTTCTATCTGTAAAATGACACACAAAATGAGATGATAAGATCACACATTACAAACAGCAAGTGGCAAAACACAATCAAATATGCTACTGAAAACAATGCAGTTAAGTGGAAATTGTGACAAATACCTTACCCATTTCACCTACCGTACAGGGAAAAGGAAGCATATGTAGTAATGACAGGAAACATCCTCATATTTACCAGTTAACGAGCTGGAGGAAGGACAACAATGTTCGTCTGAATTTATCGTTGGCCTTGGGAAAATGTAATTCCATCAGCTTTCCTCTTACCGCCTCTGATGGAATTAAATGTTCTCAATGCCTTCAGATCGAACTGAGACCTCATCTTCTCTCCAGCTTCATGTCCACCTTCACGTCCGCAAACTTCAGCATTTCACTTCCTCGTCGCTTTCATCTTCCCTTTTTCTGGATTTCAGCTTCTATCTGTAAAATGACACACAAAATGAGATGATAAGATCACACATTACAAACAGCAAGTGGCAAAACACAATCAAATATGCTACTGAAAACAATGCAGTTAAGTGGAAATTGTGACAAATACCTTACCCATTTCACCTACCGTACAGGGAAAAGGAAGCATATGTAGTAATGACAGGAAACATCCTCATATTTACCAGTTAACGAGCTGGAGGAAGGACAAAAATGTTCGTCTGAATTTATCGTTGGCCTTGGGAACATGTAATTCCATCAGCTTTCCTCTTACCGCCTCTGATGGAATTAAATGTTCTCAATGCCTTCAGATCGAACTGAGACCTCATCTTCTCTCCAGCTTCATGTCCACCTTCACGTCCGCAAACTTCAGCATTTCACTTCCTCGTCGCTTTCATCTTCCCTTTTTCTGTATTTCAGCTTCTATCTGTAAAATGACACACAAAATGAGATGATAAGATCACACATTACAAACAGCAAGTGGCAAAACACAATCAAATATGCTACTGAAAACAATGCAGTTAAGTGGAAATTGTGACAAATACCTTACCCATTTCACCTACCGTACAGGGAAAAGGAAGCATATGTAGTAATGACAGGAAACATCCTCATATTTACCAGTTAACGAGCTGGAGGAAGGACAAAAATGTTCGTCTGAATTTATCGTTGGCCTTGGGAAAATGTAATTCCATCAGCTTTCCACTTACCGCCTCTGATGGAATTAAATGTTCTCAATGCCTTCAGATCGAACTGAGACCTCATCTTCTCTCCAGCTTCATGTCCACCTTCACGTCCGCAAACTTCAGCATTTCACTTCCTCGTCGCTTTCATCTTCCCTTTTTCTGTATTTCAGCTTCTATCTGTAAAATGACACACAAAATGAGATGATAAGATCACACATTACAAACAGCAAGTGGCAAAACACAATCAAATATGCTACTGAAAACAATGCAGTTAAGTGGAAATTGAGACAAATACCTTACCCATTTCACCTACCGTACAGGGAAAAGGAAGCATATGTAGTAATGACAGGAAACATCCTCATATTTACCAGTTAACGAGCTGGAGGAAGGACAAAAATGTTCGTCTGAATTTATCGTTGGCCTTGGGAAAATGTAATTCCATCAGCTTTCCGCTTAACGCCTCTGATGGAATTAAATGTTCTCAATGCCTTCAGATCGAACTGAGACCTCATCTTCTCTCCAGCTTCATGTCCACCTTCACGTCCGCAAACTTCAGCATTTCACTTCCTCGTCGCTTTCATCTTCCCTTTTTCTGTATTTCAGCTTCTATCTGTAAAATGGCACACAAAATGAGATGATAAGATCACACATTACAAACAGCAAGTGGCAAAACACAATCAAATATGCTACTGAAAACAATGCAGTTAAGTGGAAATTGTGACAAATACCTTACCCATTTCACCTACCGTACAGGGAAAAGGAAGCATATGTAGTAATGACAGGAAACATCCTCATATTTACCAGTTAACGAGCTGGAGGAAGGACAAAAATGTTCGTCTGAATTTATCGTTGGCCTTGGGAAAATGTAATTCCATCAGCTTTCCTCTTACCGCCTCTGATGGAATTAAATGTTCTCAATGCCTTCAGATCGAACTGAGACCTCATCTTCTCTCCAGCTTCATGTCCACCTTCACGTCCGCAAACTTCAGCATTTCACTTCCTCGTCGCTTTCATCTTCCCTTTTTCTGTATTTCAGCTTCTATCTGTAAAATGACACACAAAATGAGATGATAAGATCACACATTACAAACAGCAAGTGGCAAAACACAATCAAATATGCTACTGAAAACAATGCAGTTAAGTGGAAATTGTGACAAATACCTTACCCATTTCACCTACCGTACAGGGAAAAGGAAGCATATGTAGTAATGACAGGAAACATCCTCATATTTACCAGTTAACGAGCTGGAGGAAGGACAAAAATGTTCGTCTGAATTTATCGTTGGCCTTGGGAAAATGTAATTCCATCAGCTTTCCTCTTACCGCCTCTGATGGAATTAAATGTTCTCAATGCCTTCAGATCGAACTGAGACCTCATCTTCTCTCCAGCTTCATGTCCACCTTCACGTCCGCAAACTTCAGCATTTCACTTCCTCGTCGCTTTCATCTTCCCTTTTTCTGGATTTCAGCTTCTATCTGTAAAATGACACACAAAATGAGATGATAAGATCACACATTACAAACAGCAAGTGGCAAAACACAATCAAATATGCTACTGAAAACAATGCAGTTAAGTGGAAATTGAGACAAATACCTTACCCATTTCACCTACCGTACAGGGAAAAGGAAGCATATGTAGTAATGACAGGAAACATCCTCATATTTACCAGTTAACGAGCTGGAGGAAGGACAACAATGTTCGTCTGAATTTATCGTTGGCCTTGGGAAAATGTAATTCCATCAGCTTTCCGCTTACCGCCTCTGATGGAATTAAATGTTCTCAATGCCTTCAGATCGAACTGAGACCTCATCTTCTCTCCAGCTTCATGTCCACCTTCACGTCCGCAAACTTCAGCATTTCACTTCCTCGTCGCTTTCATCTTCCCTTTTTGTGTATTTCAGCTTCTATCTGTAAAATGGCACACAAAATGAGATGATAAGATCACACATTACAAACAGCAAGTGGCAAAACACAATCAAATATGCTACTGAAAACAATGCAGTTAAGTGGAAATTGTGACAAATACCTTACCCATTTCACCTACCGTACAGGGAAAAGGAAGCATATGTAGTAGGGCTGTCAGAACGAATTTCATAATATGAAAGAAATTCGAATATTAAAAAATATATATATATTCGAAAGCTAAAATTGCCATTCGAATGGAGCTTTTATAATTTATTAATTCTATTTAATATTTTTATTTTGTTTTATGTTATTTTATCCGCTCACTAAATGTATTGAGTAACGCATCTACCGCTGTGAAATCTCCCCGGCCGCTTCCACTGCATGTGAAAAGGTGCACGCCGGTCACGTCGCAGAAGAGGTCATTGATTGGCTAAAGTAGGGCCAGATTTCAGGGTAAGCCAATCAGAGACAGTCTACAGGGTGGGCGGGCTTACTGGCAGTAGCACATTTAATCACAGACACATAAACCCTTGTAACACATACATGGATACTAGTATACTACGCAGACAGAAATCTCCGGTAGAACGAAAATCATAATACAGTCTCACGACGCAACTTTATTGCACATCTGTGCTTGCCTTTCATCCACGCTTCTATAGCCTTTTAAATCTCATTTCCCATCCACGGGCACAAGCAAAGTGATATCAGCATCTTCCACCCGATCTGTGGTGTTTCTGACGAAGGTAGCAATTAGTTAGCATGGGAGCTAACATTAGTTTACTTTAACTCTGGTCCATATCGTTAGAAGCCAAGGAGTCCTCCTTAATAACACACTCGATGCTGCGTTTACACGGGCAGACACAGACGAATGCTAATATCATTTGGAGCAGGCCGAGCAGCTACTGTACACGTCTGTTTGCATCAACATGTTGCTGGCTTCACAATGAATGATAGATTTTATCGTTGCCTCTGCCCGTGTTTAATGGTCAGGATTTCACTGTCCACAGCATGCAGACCTGTCAAAACTATGCACTTCCCAAAACTCACAAGACATGCCAGCCACGTGTATTATTATAGGCTAAATATGAGCTAAAATAAACAATGTAAATATTCGAATATTTTCGAAAATTACAAATAATTAAGCAATGAAATTCGAATTGGATTATAGAGGTGAACTGACAGCCCTAATATGTAGTAATGACAGGAAACATCCTCATATTTACCAGTTAACGAGCTGGAGGAAGGACAAAAATGTTCGTCTGAATTTATCGTTGGCCTTGGGAAAATGTAATTCCATCAGCTTTCCTCTTACCGCCTCTGATGGAATTAAATGTTCTCAATGCCTTCAGATCGAACTGAGACCTCATCTTCTCTCCAGCTTCATGTCCACCTTCACGTCCGCAAACTTCAGCATTTCACTTCCTCGTCGCTTTCATCTTCCCTTTTTCTGTATTTCAGCTTCTATCTGTAAAATGACACACAAAATGAGATGATAAGATCACACATTACAAACAGCAAGTGGCAAAACACAATCAAATATGCTACTGAAAACAATGCAGTTAAGTGGAAATTGTGACAAATACCTTACCCATTTCACCTACCGTACAGGGAAAAGGAAGCATATGTAGTAATGACAGGAAACATCCTCATATTTACCAGTTAACGAGCTGGAGGAAGGACAACAATGTTCGTCTGAATTTATCGTTGGCCTTGGGAAAATGTAATTCCATCAGCTTTCCTCTTACCGCCTCTGATGGAATTAAATGTTCTCAATGCCTTCAGATCGAACTGAGACCTCATCTTCTCTCCAGCTTCATGTCCACCTTCACGTCCGCAAACTTCAGCATTTCACTTCCTCGTCGCTTTCATCTTCCCTTTTTCTGGATTTCAGCTTCTATCTGTAAAATGGCACACAAAATGAGATGATAAGATCACACATTACAAACAGCAAGTGGCAAAACACAATCAAATATGCTACTGAAAACAATGCAGTTAAGTGGAAATTGTGACAAATACCTTACCCATTTCACCTACCGTACAGGGAAAAGGAAGCATATGTAGTAATGACAGGAAACATCCTCATATTTACCAGTTAACGAGCTGGAGGAAGGACAACAATGTTCGTCTGAATTTATCGTTGGCCTTGGGAAAATGTAATTCCATCAGCTTTCCGCTTACCGCCTCTGATGGAATTAAATGTTCTCAATGCCTTCAGATCGAACTGAGACCTCATCTTCTCTCCAGCTTCATGTCCACCTTCACGTCCGCAAACTTCAGCATTTCACTTCCTCGTCGCTTTCATCTTCCCTTTTTCTGTATTTCAGCTTCTATCTGTAAAATGGCACACAAAATGAGATGATAAGATCACACATTACAAACAGCAAGTGGCAAAACACAATCAAATATGCTACTGAAAACAATGCAGTTAAGTGGAAATTGTGACAAATACCTTACCCATTTCACCTACCGTACAGGGAAAAGGAAGCATATGTAGTAATGACAGGAAACATCCTCATATTTACCAGTTAACGAGCTGGAGGAAGGACAACAATGTTCGTCTGAATTTATCGTTGGCCTTGGGAAAATGTAATTCCATCAGCTTTCCGCTTACCGCCTCTGATGGAATTAAATGTTCTCAATGCCTTCAGATCGAACTGAGACCTCATCTTCTCTCCAGCTTCATGTCCACCTTCACGTCCGCAAACTTCAACATTTCACTTCCTCGTCGCTTTCATCTTCCCTTTTTCTGTATTTCAGCTTCTATCTGTAAAATGGCACACAAAATGAGATGATAAGATCACACATTACAAACAGCAAGTGGCAAAACACAATCAAATATGCTACTGAAAACAATGCAGTTAAGTGGAAATTGTGACAAATACCTTACCCATTTCACCTACCGTACAGGGAAAAGGAAGCATATGTAGTAATGACAGGAAACATCCTCATATTTACCAGTTAACGAGCTGGAGGAAGGACAAAAATGTTCGTCTGAATTTATCGTTGGCCTTGGGAAAATGTAATTCCATCAGCTTTCCTCTTACCGCCTCTGATGGAATTAAATGTTCTCAATGCCTTCAGATCGAACTGAGACCTCATCTTCTCTCCAGCTTCATGTCCACCTTCACGTCCGCAAACTTCAGCATTTCACTTCCTCGTCGCTTTCATCTTCCCTTTTTCTGTATTTCAGCTTCTATCTGTAAAATGGCACACAAAATGAGATGATAAGATCACACATTACAAACAGCAAGTGGCAAAACACAATCAAATATGCTACTGAAAACAATGCAGTTAAGTGGAAATTGTGACAAATACCTTACCCATTTCACCTACCGTACAGGGAAAAGGAAGCATATGTAGTAATGACAGGAAACATCCTCATATTTACCAGTTAACGAGCTGGAGGAAGGACAACAATGTTCGTCTGAATTTATCGTTGGCCTTGGGAAAATGTAATTCCATCAGCTTTCCGCTTACCGCCTCTGATGGAATTAAATGTTCTCAATGCCTTCAGATCGAACTGAGACCTCATCTTCTCTCCAGCTTCATGTCCACCTTCACGTCCGCAAACTTCAGCATTTCACTTCCTCGTCGCTTTCATCTTCCCTTTTTCTGTATTTCAGCTTCTATCTGTAAAATGGCACACAAAATGAGATGATAAGATCACACATTACAAACAGCAAGTGGCAAAACACAATCAAATATGCTACTGAAAACAATGCAGTTAAGTGGAAATTGTGACAAATACCTTACCCATTTCACCTACCGTACAGGGAAAAGGAAGCATATGTAGTAATGACAGGAAACATCCTCATATTTACCAGTTAACGAGCTGGAGGAAGGACAAAAATGTTCGTCTGAATTTATCGTTGGCCTTGGGAAAATGTAATTCCATCAGCTTTCCTCTTACCGCCTCTGATGGAATTAAATGTTCTCAATGCCTTCAGATCGAACTGAGACCTCATCTTCTCTCCAGCTTCATGTCCACCTTCACGTCCGCAAACTTCAGCATTTCACTTCCTCGTCGCTTTCATCTTCCCTTTTTCTGGATTTCAGCTTCTATCTGTAAAATGACACACAAAATGAGATGATAAGATCACACATTACAAACAGCAAGTGGCAAAACACAATCAAATATGCTACTGAAAACAATGCAGTTAAGTGGAAATTGTGACAAATACCTTACCCATTTCACCTACCGTACAGGGAAAAGGAAGCATATGTAGTAATGACAGGAAACATCCTCATATTTACCAGTTAACGAGCTGGAGGAAGGACAAAAATGTTCGTCTGAATTTATCGTTGGCCTTGGGAAAATGTAATTCCATCAGCTTTCCTCTTACCGCCTCTGATGGAATTAAATGTTCTCAATGCCTTCAGATCGAACTGAGACCTCATCTTCTCTCCAGCTTCATGTCCACCTTCACGTCCGCAAACTTCAGCATTTCACTTCCTCGTCGCTTTCATCTTCCCTTTTTCTGGATTTCAGCTTCTATCTGTAAAATGACACACAAAATGAGATGATAAGATCACACATTACAAACAGCAAGTGGCAAAACACAATCAAATATGCTACTGAAAACAATGCAGTTAAGTGGAAATTGAGACAAATACCTTACCCATTTCACCTACCGTACAGGGAAAAGGAAGCATATGTAGTAATGACAGGAAACATCCTCATATTTACCAGTTAACGAGCTGGAGGAAGGACAACAATGTTCGTCTGAATTTATCGTTGGCCTTGGGAAAATGTAATTCCATCAGCTTTCCGCTTACCGCCTCTGATGGAATTAAATGTTCTCAATGCCTTCAGATCGAACTGAGACCTCATCTTCTCTCCAGCTTCATGTCCACCTTCACGTCCGCAAACTTCAGCATTTCACTTCCTCGTCGCTTTCATCTTCCCTTTTTCTGTATTTCAGCTTCTATCTGTAAAATGGCACACAAAATGAGATGATAAGATCACACATTACAAACAGCAAGTGGCAAAACACAATCAAATATGCTACTGAAAACAATGCAGTTAAGTGGAAATTGTGACAAATACCTTACCCATTTCACCTACCGTACAGGGAAAAGGAAGCATATGTAGTAATGACAGGAAACATCCTCATATTTACCAGTTAACGAGCTGGAGGAAGGACAAAAATGTTCGTCTGAATTTATCGTTGGCCTTGGGAAAATGTAATTCCATCAGCTTTCCTCTTACCGCCTCTGATGGAATTAAATGTTCTCAATGCCTTCAGATCGAACTGAGACCTCATCTTCTCTCCAGCTTCATGTCCACCTTCACGTCCGCAAACTTCAGCATTTCACTTCCTCGTCGCTTTCATCTTCCCTTTTTCTGGATTTCAGCTTCTATCTGTAAAATGACACACAAAATGAGATGATAAGATCACACATTACAAACAGCAAGTGGCAAAACACAATCAAATATGCTACTGAAAACAATGCAGTTAAGTGGAAATTGAGACAAATACCTTACCCATTTCACCTACCGTACAGGGAAAAGGAAGCATATGTAGTAATGACAGGAAACATCCTCATATTTACCAGTTAACGAGCTGGAGGAAGGACAACAATGTTCGTCTGAATTTATCGTTGGCCTTGGGAAAATGTAATTCCATCAGCTTTCCGCTTACCGCCTCTGATGGAATTAAATGTTCTCAATGCCTTCAGATCGAACTGAGACCTCATCTTCTCTCCAGCTTCATGTCCACCTTCACGTCCGCAAACTTCAGCATTTCACTTCCTCGTCGCTTTCATCTTCCCTTTTTCTGTATTTCAGCTTCTATCTGTAAAATGGCACACAAAATGAGATGATAAGATCACACATTACAAACAGCAAGTGGCAAAACACAATCAAATATGCTACTGAAAACAATGCAGTTAAGTGGAAATTGTGACAAATACCTTACCCATTTCACCTACCGTACAGGGAAAAGGAAGCATATGTAGTAATGACAGGAAACATCCTCATATTTACCAGTTAACGAGCTGGAGGAAGGACAAAAATGTTCGTCTGAATTTATCGTTGGCCTTGGGAAAATGTAATTCCATCAGCTTTCCTCTTACCGCCTCTGATGGAATTAAATGTTCTCAATGCCTTCAGATCGAACTGAGACCTCATCTTCTCTCCAGCTTCATGTCCACCTTCACGTCCGCAAACTTCAGCATTTCACTTCCTCGTCGCTTTCATCTTCCCTTTTTCTGTATTTCAGCTTCTATCTGTAAAATGACACACAAAATGAGATGATAAGATCACACATTACAAACAGCAAGTGGCAAAACACAATCAAATATGCTACTGAAAACAATGCAGTTAAGTGGAAATTGTGACAAATACCTTACCCATTTCACCTACCGTACAGGGAAAAGGAAGCATATGTAGTAATGACAGGAAACATCCTCATATTTACCAGTTAACGAGCTGGAGGAAGGACAACAATGTTCGTCTGAATTTATCGTTGGCCTTGGGAAAATGTAATTCCATCAGCTTTCCTCTTACCGCCTCTGATGGAATTAAATGTTCTCAATGCCTTCAGATCGAACTGAGACCTCATCTTCTCTCCAGCTTCATGTCCACCTTCACGTCCGCAAACTTCAGCATTTCACTTCCTCGTCGCTTTCATCTTCCCTTTTTCTGTATTTCAGCTTCTATCTGTAAAATGGCACACAAAATGAGATGATAAGATCACACATTACAAACAGCAAGTGGCAAAACACAATCAAATATGCTACTGAAAACAATGCAGTTAAGTGGAAATTGTGACAAATACCTTACCCATTTCACCTACCGTACAGGGAAAAGGAAGCATATGTAGTAATGACAGGAAACATCCTCATATTTACCAGTTAACGAGCTGGAGGAAGGACAACAATGTTCGTCTGAATTTATCGTTGGCCTTGGGAAAATGTAATTCCATCAGCTTTCCTCTTACCGCCTCTGATGGAATTAAATGTTCTCAATGCCTTCAGATCGAACTGAGACCTCATCTTCTCTCCAGCTTCATGTCCACCTTCACGTCCGCAAACTTCAGCATTTCACTTCCTCGTCGCTTTCATCTTCCCTTTTTCTGTATTTCAGCTTCTATCTGTAAAATGGCACACAAAATGAGATGATAAGATCACACATTACAAACAGCAAGTGGCAAAACACAATCAAATATGCTACTGAAAACAATGCAGTTAAGTGGAAATTGTGACAAATACCGTACCCATTTCACCTACCGTACAGGGAAAAGGAAGCATATGTAGTAATGACAGGAAACATCCTCATATTTACCAGTTAACGAGCTGGAGGAAGGACAACAATGTTCGTCTGAATTTATCGTTGGCCTTGGGAAAATGTAATTCCATCAGCTTTCCGCTTACCGCCTCTGATGGAATTAAATGTTCTCAATGCCTTCAGATCGAACTGAGACCTCATCTTCTCTCCAGCTTCATGTCCACCTTCACGTCCGCAAACTTCAGCATTTCACTTCCTCGTCGCTTTCATCTTCCCTTTTTCTGTATTTCAGCTTCTATCTGTAAAATGGCACACAAAATGAGATGATAAGATCACACATTACAAACAGCAAGTGGCAAAACACAATCAAATATGCTACTGAAAACAATGCAGTTAAGTGGAAATTGTGACAAATACCTTACCCATTTCACCTACCGTACAGGGAAAAGGAAGCATATGTAGTAATGACAGGAAACATCCTCATATTTACCAGTTAACGAGCTGGAGGAAGGACAAAAATGTTCGTCTGAATTTATCGTTGGCCTTGGGAAAATGTAATTCCATCAGCTTTCCTCTTACCGCCTCTGATGGAATTAAATGTTCTCAATGCCTTCAGATCGAACTGAGACCTCATCTTCTCTCCAGCTTCATGTCCACCTTCACGTCCGCAAACTTCAGCATTTCACTTCCTCGTCGCTTTCATCTTCCCTTTTTCTGGATTTCAGCTTCTATCTGTAAAATGACACACAAAATGAGATGATAAGATCACACATTACAAACAGCAAGTGGCAAAACACAATCAAATATGCTACTGAAAACAATGCAGTTAAGTGGAAATTGTGACAAATACCTTACCCATTTCACCTACCGTACAGGGAAAAGGAAGCATATGTAGTAATGACAGGAAACATCCTCATATTTACCAGTTAACGAGCTGGAGGAAGGACAAAAATGTTCGTCTGAATTTATCGTTGGCCTTGGGAAAATGTAATTCCATCAGCTTTCCTCTTACCGCCTCTGATGGAATTAAATGTTCTCAATGCCTTCAGATCGAACTGAGACCTCATCTTCTCTCCAGCTTCATGTCCACCTTCACGTCCGCAAACTTCAGCATTTCACTTCCTCGTCGCTTTCATCTTCCCTTTTTCTGGATTTCAGCTTCTATCTGTAAAATGACACACAAAATGAGATGATAAGATCACACATTACAAACAGCAAGTGGCAAAACACAATCAAATATGCTACTGAAAACAATGCAGTTAAGTGGAAATTGAGACAAATACCTTACCCATTTCACCTACCGTACAGGGAAAAGGAAGCATATGTAGTAATGACAGGAAACATCCTCATATTTACCAGTTAACGAGCTGGAGGAAGGACAAAAATGTTCGTCTGAATTTATCGTTGGCCTTGGGAAAATGTAATTCCATCAGCTTTCCTCTTACCGCCTCTGATGGAATTAAATGTTCTCAATGCCTTCAGATCGAACTGAGACCTCATCTTCTCTCCAGCTTCATGTCCACCTTCACGTCCGCAAACTTCAGCATTTCACTTCCTCGTCGCTTTCATCTTCCCTTTTTCTGGATTTCAGCTTCTATCTGTAAAATGACACACAAAATGAGATGATAAGATCACACATTACAAACAGCAAGTGGCAAAACACAATCAAATATGCTACTGAAAACAATGCAGTTAAGTGGAAATTGTGACAAATACCTTACCCATTTCACCTACCGTACAGGGAAAAGGAAGCATATGTAGTAATGACAGGAAACATCCTCATATTTACCAGTTAACGAGCTGGAGGAAGGACAAAAATGTTCGTCTGAATTTATCGTTGGCCTTGGGAAAATGTAATTCCATCAGCTTTCCTCTTACCGCCTCTGATGGAATTAAATGTTCTCAATGCCTTCAGATCGAACTGAGACCTCATCTTCTCTCCAGCTTCATGTCCACCTTCACGTCCGCAAACTTCAGCATTTCACTTCCTCGTCGCTTTCATCTTCCCTTTTTCTGGATTTCAGCTTCTATCTGTAAAATGACACACAAAATGAGATGATAAGATCACACATTACAAACAGCAAGTGGCAAAACACAATCAAATATGCTACTGAAAACAATGCAGTTAAGTGGAAATTGAGACAAATACCTTACCCATTTCACCTACCGTACAGGGAAAAGGAAGCATATGTAGTAATGACAGGAAACATCCTCATATTTACCAGTTAACGAGCTGGAGGAAGGACAACAATGTTCGTCTGAATTTATCGTTGGCCTTGGGAAAATGTAATTCCATCAGCTTTCCGCTTACCGCCTCTGATGGAATTAAATGTTCTCAATGCCTTCAGATCGAACTGAGACCTCATCTTCTCTCCAGCTTCATGTCCACCTTCACGTCCGCAAACTTCAGCATTTCACTTCCTCGTCGCTTTCATCTTCCCTTTTTCTGGATTTCAGCTTCTATCTGTAAAATGGCACACAAAATGAGATGATAAGATCACACATTACAAACAGCAAGTGGCAAAACACAATCAAATATGCTACTGAAAACAATGCAGTTAAGTGGAAATTGTGACAAATACCTTACCCATTTCACCTACCGTACAGGGAAAAGGAAGCATATGTAGTAATGACAGGAAACATCCTCATATTTACCAGTTAACGAGCTGGAGGAAGGACAACAATGTTCGTCTGAATTTATCGTTGGCCTTGGGAAAATGTAATTCCATCAGCTTTCCGCTTACCGCCTCTGATGGAATTAAATGTTCTCAATGCCTTCAGATCGAACTGAGACCTCATCTTCTCTCCAGCTTCATGTCCACCTTCACGTCCGCAAACTTCAGCATTTCACTTCCTCGTCGCTTTCATCTTCCCTTTTTCTGTATTTCAGCTTCTATCTGTAAAATGGCACACAAAATGAGATGATAAGATCACACATTACAAACAGCAAGTGGCAAAACACAATCAAATATGCTACTGAAAACAATGCAGTTAAGTGGAAATTGTGACAAATACCTTACCCATTTCACCTACCGTACAGGGAAAAGGAAGCATATGTAGTAATGACAGGAAACATCCTCATATTTACCAGTTAACGAGCTGGAGGAAGGACAAAAATGTTCGTCTGAATTTATCGTTGGCCTTGGGAAAATGTAATTCCATCAGCTTTCCTCTTACCGCCTCTGATGGAATTAAATGTTCTCAATGCCTTCAGATCGAACTGAGACCTCATCTTCTCTCCAGCTTCATGTCCACCTTCACGTCCGCAAACTTCAGCATTTCACTTCCTCGTCGCTTTCATCTTCCCTTTTTCTGGATTTCAGCTTCTATCTGTAAAATGACACACAAAATGAGATGATAAGATCACACATTACAAACAGCAAGTGGCAAAACACAATCAAATATGCTACTGAAAACAATGCAGTTAAGTGGAAATTGTGACAAATACCTTACCCATTTCACCTACCGTACAGGGAAAAGGAAGCATATGTAGTAATGACAGGAAACATCCTCATATTTACCAGTTAACGAGCTGGAGGAAGGACAAAAATGTTCGTCTGAATTTATCGTTGGCCTTGGGAAAATGTAATTCCATCAGCTTTCCTCTTACCGCCTCTGATGGAATTAAATGTTCTCAATGCCTTCAGATCGAACTGAGACCTCATCTTCTCTCCAGCTTCATGTCCACCTTCACGTCCGCAAACTTCAGCATTTCACTTCCTCGTCGCTTTCATCTTCCCTTTTTCTGGATTTCAGCTTCTATCTGTAAAATGACACACAAAATGAGATGATAAGATCACACATTACAAACAGCAAGTGGCAAAACACAATCAAATATGCTACTGAAAACAATGCAGTTAAGTGGAAATTGAGACAAATACCTTACCCATTTCACCTACCGTACAGGGAAAAGGAAGCATATGTAGTAATGACAGGAAACATCCTCATATTTACCAGTTAACGAGCTGGAGGAAGGACAACAATGTTCGTCTGAATTTATCGTTGGCCTTGGGAAAATGTAATTCCATCAGCTTTCCGCTTACCGCCTCTGATGGAATTAAATGTTCTCAATGCCTTCAGATCGAACTGAGACCTCATCTTCTCTCCAGCTTCATGTCCACCTTCACGTCCGCAAACTTCAGCATTTCACTTCCTCGTCGCTTTCATCTTCCCTTTTTCTGTATTTCAGCTTCTATCTGTAAAATGGCACACAAAATGAGATGATAAGATCACACATTACAAACAGCAAGTGGCAAAACACAATCAAATATGCTACTGAAAACAATGCAGTTAAGTGGAAATTGTGACAAATACCTTACCCATTTCACCTACCGTACAGGGAAAAGGAAGCATATGTAGTAATGACAGGAAACATCCTCATATTTACCAGTTAACGAGCTGGAGGAAGGACAACAATGTTCGTCTGAATTTATCGTTGGCCTTGGGAAAATGTAATTCCATCAGCTTTCCGCTTACCGCCTCTGATGGAATTAAATGTTCTCAATGCCTTCAGATCGAACTGAGACCTCATCTTCTCTCCAGCTTCATGTCCACCTTCACGTCCGCAAACTTCAGCATTTCACTTCCTCGTCGCTTTCATCTTCCCTTTTTCTGTATTTCAGCTTCTATCTGTAAAATGGCACACAAAATGAGATGATAAGATCACACATTACAAACAGCAAGTGGCAAAACACAATCAAATATGCTACTGAAAACAATGCAGTTAAGTGGAAATTGTGACAAATACCTTACCCATTTCACCTACCGTACAGGGAAAAGGAAGCATATGTAGTAATGACAGGAAACATCCTCATATTTACCAGTTAACGAGCTGGAGGAAGGACAAAAATGTTCGTCTGAATTTATCGTTGGCCTTGGGAAAATGTAATTCCATCAGCTTTCCTCTTACCGCCTCTGATGGAATTAAATGTTCTCAATGCCTTCAGATCGAACTGAGACCTCATCTTCTCTCCAGCTTCATGTCCACCTTCACGTCCGCAAACTTCAGCATTTCACTTCCTCGTCGCTTTCATCTTCCCTTTTTCTGGATTTCAGCTTCTATCTGTAAAATGACAAACAAAATGAGATGATAAGATCACACATTACAAACAGCAAGTGGCAAAACACAATCAAATATGCTACTGAAAACAATGCAGTTAAGTGGAAATTGTGACAAATACCTTACCCATTTCACCTACCGTACAGGGAAAAGGAAGCATATGTAGTAATGACAGGAAACATCCTCATATTTACCAGTTAACGAGCTGGAGGAAGGACAAAAATGTTCGTCTGAATTTATCGTTGGCCTTGGGAAAATGTAATTCCATCAGCTTTCCTCTTACCGCCTCTGATGGAATTAAATGTTCTCAATGCCTTCAGATCGAACTGAGACCTCATCTTCTCTCCAGCTTCATGTCCACCTTCACGTCCGCAAACTTCAGCATTTCACTTCCTCGTCGCTTTCATCTTCCCTTTTTCTGTATTTCAGCTTCTATCTGTAAAATGGCACACAAAATGAGATGATAAGATCACACATTACAAACAGCAAGTGGCAAAACACAATCAAATATGCTACTGAAAACAATGCAGTTAAGTGGAAATTGTGACAAATACCTTACCCATTTCACCTACCGTACAGGGAAAAGGAAGCATATGTAGTAATGACAGGAAACATCCTCATATTTACCAGTTAACGAGCTGGAGGAAGGACAACAATGTTCGTCTGAATTTATCGTTGGCCTTGGGAAAATGTAATTCCATCAGCTTTCCTCTTACCGCCTCTGATGGAATTAAATGTTCTCAATGCCTTCAGATCGAACTGAGACCTCATCTTCTCTCCAGCTTCATGTCCACCTTCACGTCCGCAAACTTCAGCATTTCACTTCCTCGTCGCTTTCATCTTCCCTTTTTCTGTATTTCAGCTTCTATCTGTAAAATGGCACACAAAATGAGATGATAAGATCACACATTACAAACAGCAAGTGGCAAAACACAATCAAATATGCTACTGAAAACAATGCAGTTAAGTGGAAATTGTGACAAATACCTTACCCATTTCACCTACCGTACAGGGAAAAGGAAGCATATGTAGTAATGACAGGAAACATCCTCATATTTACCAGTTAACGAGCTGGAGGAAGGACAACAATGTTCGTCTGAATTTATCGTTGGCCTTGGGAAAATGTAATTCCATCAGCTTTCCGCTTACCGCCTCTGATGGAATTAAATGTTCTCAATGCCTTCAGATCGAACTGAGACCTCATCTTCTCTCCAGCTTCATGTCCACCTTCACGTCCGCAAACTTCAGCATTTCACTTCCTCGTCGCTTTCATCTTCCCTTTTTCTGTATTTCAGCTTCTATCTGTAAAATGGCACACAAAATGAGATGATAAGATCACACATTACAAACAGCAAGTGGCAAAACACAATCAAATATGCTACTGAAAACAATGCAGTTAAGTGGAAATTGTGACAAATACCTTACCCATTTCACCTACCGTACAGGGAAAAGGAAGCATATGTAGTAATGACAGGAAACATCCTCATATTTACCAGTTAACGAGCTGGAGGAAGGACAAAAATGTTCGTCTGAATTTATCGTTGGCCTTGGGAAAATGTAATTCCATCAGCTTTCCTCTTACCGCCTCTGATGGAATTAAATGTTCTCAATGCCTTCAGATCGAACTGAGACCTCATCTTCTCTCCAGCTTCATGTCCACCTTCACGTCCGCAAACTTCAGCATTTCACTTCCTCGTCGCTTTCATCTTCCCTTTTTCTGTATTTCAGCTTCTATCTGTAAAATGGCACACAAAATGAGATGATAAGATCACACATTACAAACAGCAAGTGGCAAAACACAATCAAATATGCTACTGAAAACAATGCAGTTAAGTGGAAATTGTGACAAATACCTTACCCATTTCACCTACCGTACAGGGAAAAGGAAGCATATGTAGTAATGACAGGAAACATCCTCATATTTACCAGTTAACGAGCTGGAGGAAGGACAAAAATGTTCGTCTGAATTTATCGTTGGCCTTGGGAAAATGTAATTCCATCAGCTTTCCTCTTACCGCCTCTGATGGAATTAAATGTTCTCAATGCCTTCAGATCGAACTGAGACCTCATCTTCTCTCCAGCTTCATGTCCACCTTCACGTCCGCAAACTTCAGCATTTCACTTCCTCGTCGCTTTCATCTTCCCTTTTTCTGTATTTCAGCTTCTATCTGTAAAATGACACACAAAATGAGATGATAAGATCACACATTACAAACAGCAAGTGGCAAAACACAATCAAATATGCTACTGAAAACAATGCAGTTAAGTGGAAATTGTGACAAATACCTTACCCATTTCACCTACCGTACAGGGAAAAGGAAGCATATGTAGTAATGACAGGAAACATCCTCATATTTACCAGTTAACGAGCTGGAGGAAGGACAACAATGTTCGTCTGAATTTATCGTTGGCCTTGGGAAAATGTAATTCCATCAGCTTTCCTCTTACCGCCTCTGATGGAATTAAATGTTCTCAATGCCTTCAGATCGAACTGAGACCTCATCTTCTCTCCAGCTTCATGTCCACCTTCACGTCCGCAAACTTCAGCATTTCACTTCCTCGTCGCTTTCATCTTCCCTTTTTCTGTATTTCAGCTTCTATCTGTAAAATGGCACACAAAATGAGATGATAAGATCACACATTACAAACAGCAAGTGGCAAAACACAATCAAATATGCTACTGAAAACAATGCAGTTAAGTGGAAATTGTGACAAATACCTTACCCATTTCACCTACCGTACAGGGAAAAGGAAGCATATGTAGTAATGACAGGAAACATCCTCATATTTACCAGTTAACGAGCTGGAGGAAGGACAACAATGTTCGTCTGAATTTATCGTTGGCCTTGGGAAAATGTAATTCCATCAGCTTTCCTCTTACCGCCTCTGATGGAATTAAATGTTCTCAATGCCTTCAGATCGAACTGAGACCTCATCTTCTCTCCAGCTTCATGTCCACCTTCACGTCCGCAAACTTCAGCATTTCACTTCCTCGTCGCTTTCATCTTCCCTTTTTCTGTATTTCAGCTTCTATCTGTAAAATGGCACACAAAATGAGATGATAAGATCACACATTACAAACAGCAAGTGGCAAAACACAATCAAATATGCTACTGAAAACAATGCAGTTAAGTGGAAATTGTGACAAATACCTTACCCATTTCACCTACCGTACAGGGAAAAGGAAGCATATGTAGTAATGACAGGAAACATCCTCATATTTACCAGTTAACGAGCTGGAGGAAGGACAACAATGTTCGTCTGAATTTATCGTTGGCCTTGGGAAAATGTAATTCCATCAGCTTTCCGCTTACCGCCTCTGATGGAATTAAATGTTCTCAATGCCTTCAGATCGAACTGAGACCTCATCTTCTCTCCAGCTTCATGTCCACCTTCACGTCCGCAAACTTCAGCATTTCACTTCCTCGTCGCTTTCATCTTCCCTTTTTCTGTATTTCAGCTTCTATCTGTAAAATGGCACACAAAATGAGATGATAAGATCACACATTACAAACAGCAAGTGGCAAAACACAATCAAATATGCTACTGAAAACAATGCAGTTAAGTGGAAATTGTGACAAATACCTTACCCATTTCACCTACCGTACAGGGAAAAGGAAGCATATGTAGTAATGACAGGAAACATCCTCATATTTACCAGTTAACGAGCTGGAGGAAGGACAAAAATGTTCGTCTGAATTTATCGTTGGCCTTGGGAAAATGTAATTCCATCAGCTTTCCTCTTACCGCCTCTGATGGAATTAAATGTTCTCAATGCCTTCAGATCGAACTGAGACCTCATCTTCTCTCCAGCTTCATGTCCACCTTCACGTCCGCAAACTTCAGCATTTCACTTCCTCGTCGCTTTCATCTTCCCTTTTTCTGGATTTCAGCTTCTATCTGTAAAATGACACACAAAATGAGATGATAAGATCACACATTACAAACAGCAAGTGGCAAAACACAATCAAATATGCTACTGAAAACAATGCAGTTAAGTGGAAATTGTGACAAATACCTTACCCATTTCACCTACCGTACAGGGAAAAGGAAGCATATGTAGTAATGACAGGAAACATCCTCATATTTACCAGTTAACGAGCTGGAGGAAGGACAAAAATGTTCGTCTGAATTTATCGTTGGCCTTGGGAAAATGTAATTCCATCAGCTTTCCTCTTACCGCCTCTGATGGAATTAAATGTTCTCAATGCCTTCAGATCGAACTGAGACCTCATCTTCTCTCCAGCTTCATGTCCACCTTCACGTCCGCAAACTTCAGCATTTCACTTCCTCGTCGCTTTCATCTTCCCTTTTTCTGGATTTCAGCTTCTATCTGTAAAATGACACACAAAATGAGATGATAAGATCACACATTACAAACAGCAAGTGGCAAAACACAATCAAATATGCTACTGAAAACAATGCAGTTAAGTGGAAATTGAGACAAATACCTTACCCATTTCACCTACCGTACAGGGAAAAGGAAGCATATGTAGTAATGACAGGAAACATCCTCATATTTACCAGTTAACGAGCTGGAGGAAGGACAACAATGTTCGTCTGAATTTATCGTTGGCCTTGGGAAAATGTAATTCCATCAGCTTTCCGCTTACCGCCTCTGATGGAATTAAATGTTCTCAATGCCTTCAGATCGAACTGAGACCTCATCTTCTCTCCAGCTTCATGTCCACCTTCACGTCCGCAAACTTCAGCATTTCACTTCCTCGTCGCTTTCATCTTCCCTTTTTCTGGATTTCAGCTTCTATCTGTAAAATGGCACACAAAATGAGATGATAAGATCACACATTACAAACAGCAAGTGGCAAAACACAATCAAATATGCTACTGAAAACAATGCAGTTAAGTGGAAATTGTGACAAATACCTTACCCATTTCACCTACCGTACAGGGAAAAGGAAGCATATGTAGTAATGACAGGAAACATCCTCATATTTACCAGTTAACGAGCTGGAGGAAGGACAACAATGTTCGTCTGAATTTATCGTTGGCCTTGGGAAAATGTAATTCCATCAGCTTTCCGCTTACCGCCTCTGATGGAATTAAATGTTCTCAATGCCTTCAGATCGAACTGAGACCTCATCTTCTCTCCAGCTTCATGTCCACCTTCACGTCCGCAAACTTCAGCATTTCACTTCCTCGTCGCTTTCATCTTCCCTTTTTCTGTATTTCAGCTTCTATCTGTAAAATGGCACACAAAATGAGATGATAAGATCACACATTACAAACAGCAAGTGGCAAAACACAATCAAATATGCTACTGAAAACAATGCAGTTAAGTGGAAATTGTGACAAATACCTTACCCATTTCACCTACCGTACAGGGAAAAGGAAGCATATGTAGTAATGACAGGAAACATCCTCATATTTACCAGTTAACGAGCTGGAGGAAGGACAACAATGTTCGTCTGAATTTATCGTTGGCCTTGGGAAAATGTAATTCCATCAGCTTTCCTCTTACCGCCTCTGATGGAATTAAATGTTCTCAATGCCTTCAGATCGAACTGAGACCTCATCTTCTCTCCAGCTTCATGTCCACCTTCACGTCCGCAAACTTCAGCATTTCACTTCCTCGTCGCTTTCATCTTCCCTTTTTCTGGATTTCAGCTTCTATCTGTAAAATGACACACAAAATGAGATGATAAGATCACACATTACAAACAGCAAGTGGCAAAACACAATCAAATATGCTACTGAAAACAATGCAGTTAAGTGGAAATTGTGACAAATACTTTACCCATTTCACCTACCGTACAGGGAAAAGGAAGCATATGTAGTAATGACAGGAAACATCCTCATATTTACCAGTTAACGAGCTGGAGGAAGGACAAAAATGTTCGTCTGAATTTATCGTTGGCCTTGGGAAAATGTAATTCCATCAGCTTTCCTCTTACCGCCTCTGATGGAATTAAATGTTCTCAATGCCTTCAGATCGAACTGAGACCTCATCTTCTCTCCAGCTTCATGTCCACCTTCACGTCCGCAAACTTCAGCATTTCACTTCCTCGTCACTTTCATCTTCCCTTTTTCTGGATTTCAGCTTCTATCTGTAAAATGACACACAAAATGAGATGATAAGATCACACATTACAAACAGCAAGTGGCAAAACACAATCAAATATGCTACTGAAAACAATGCAGTTAAGTGGAAATTGAGACAAATACCTTACCCATTTCACCTACCGTACAGGGAAAAGGAAGCATATGTAGTAATGACAGGAAACATCCTCATATTTACCAGTTAACGAGCTGGAGGAAGGACAACAATGTTCGTCTGAATTTATCGTTGGCCTTGGGAAAATGTAATTCCATCAGCTTTCCGCTTACCGCCTCTGATGGAATTAAATGTTCTCAATGCCTTCAGATCGAACTGAGACCTCATCTTCTCTCCAGCTTCATGTCCACCTTCACGTCCGCAAACTTCAGCATTTCACTTCCTCGTCGCTTTCATCTTCCCTTTTTCTGTATTTCAGCTTCTATCTGTAAAATGGCACACAAAATGAGATGATAAGATCACACATTACAAACAGCAAGTGGCAAAACACAATCAAATATGCTACTGAAAACAATGCAGTTAAGTGGAAATTGTGACAAATACCTTACCCATTTCACCTACCGTACAGGGAAAAGGAAGCATATGTAGTAATGACAGGAAACATCCTCATATTTACCAGTTAACGAGCTGGAGGAAGGACAACAATGTTCGTCTGAATTTATCGTTGGCCTTGGGAAAATGTAATTCCATCAGCTTTCCGCTTACCGCCTCTGATGGAATTAAATGTTCTCAATGCCTTCAGATCGAACTGAGACCTCATCTTCTCTCCAGCTTCATGTCCACCTTCACGTCCGCAAACTTCAGCATTTCACTTCCTCGTCGCTTTCATCTTCCCTTTTTCTGTATTTCAGCTTCTATCTGTAAAATGGCACACAAAATGAGATGATAAGATCACACATTACAAACAGCAAGTGGCAAAACACAATCAAATATGCTACTGAAAACAATGCAGTTAAGTGGAAATTGTGACAAATACCTTACCCATTTCACCTACCGTACAGGGAAAAGGAAGCATATGTAGTAATGACAGGAAACATCCTCATATTTACCAGTTAACGAGCTGGAGGAAGGACAAAAATGTTCGTCTGAATTTATCGTTGGCCTTGGGAAAATGTAATTCCATCAGCTTTCCTCTTACCGCCTCTGATGGAATTAAATGTTCTCAATGCCTTCAGATCGAACTGAGACCTCATCTTCTCTCCAGCTTCATGTCCACCTTCACGTCCGCAAACTTCAGCATTTCACTTCCTCGTCGCTTTCATCTTCCCTTTTTCTGGATTTCAGCTTCTATCTGTAAAATGACAAACAAAATGAGATGATAAGATCACACATTACAAACAGCAAGTGGCAAAACACAATCAAATATGCTACTGAAAACAATGCAGTTAAGTGGAAATTGTGACAAATACCTTACCCATTTCACCTACCGTACAGGGAAAAGGAAGCATATGTAGTAATGACAGGAAACATCCTCATATTTACCAGTTAACGAGCTGGAGGAAGGACAAAAATGTTCGTCTGAATTTATCGTTGGCCTTGGGAAAATGTAATTCCATCAGCTTTCCTCTTACCGCCTCTGATGGAATTAAATGTTCTCAATGCCTTCAGATCGAACTGAGACCTCATCTTCTCTCCAGCTTCATGTCCACCTTCACGTCCGCAAACTTCAGCATTTCACTTCCTCGTCGCTTTCATCTTCCCTTTTTCTGTATTTCAGCTTCTATCTGTAAAATGGCACACAAAATGAGATGATAAGATCACACATTACAAACAGCAAGTGACAAAACACAATCAAATATGCTACTGAAAACAATGCAGTTAAGTGGAAATTGTGACAAATACCTTACCCATTTCACCTACCGTACAGGGAAAAGGAAGCATATGTAGTAATGACAGGAAACATCCTCATATTTACCAGTTAACGAGCTGGAGGAAGGACAACAATGTTCGTCTGAATTTATCGTTGGCCTTGGGAAAATGTAATTCCATCAGCTTTCCTCTTACCGCCTCTGATGGAATTAAATGTTCTCAATGCCTTCAGATCGAACTGAGACCTCATCTTCTCTCCAGCTTCATGTCCACCTTCACGTCCGCAAACTTCAGCATTTCACTTCCTCGTCGCTTTCATCTTCCCTTTTTCTGTATTTCAGCTTCTATCTGTAAAATGGCACACAAAATGAGATGATAAGATCACACATTACAAACAGCAAGTGGCAAAACACAATCAAATATGCTACTGAAAACAATGCAGTTAAGTGGAAATTGTGACAAATACCTTACCCATTTCACCTACCGTACAGGGAAAAGGAAGCATATGTAGTAATGACAGGAAACATCCTCATATTTACCAGTTAACGAGCTGGAGGAAGGACAACAATGTTCGTCTGAATTTATCGTTGGCCTTGGGAAAATGTAATTCCATCAGCTTTCCGCTTACCGCCTCTGATGGAATTAAATGTTCTCAATGCCTTCAGATCGAACTGAGACCTCATCTTCTCTCCAGCTTCATGTCCACCTTCACGTCCGCAAACTTCAGCATTTCACTTCCTCGTCGCTTTCATCTTCCCTTTTTCTGTATTTCAGCTTCTATCTGTAAAATGGCACACAAAATGAGATGATAAGATCACACATTACAAACAGCAAGTGGCAAAACACAATCAAATATGCTACTGAAAACAATGCAGTTAAGTGGAAATTGTGACAAATACCTTACCCATTTCACCTACCGTACAGGGAAAAGGAAGCATATGTAGTAATGACAGGAAACATCCTCATATTTACCAGTTAACGAGCTGGAGGAAGGACAAAAATGTTCGTCTGAATTTATCGTTGGCCTTGGGAAAATGTAATTCCATCAGCTTTCCTCTTACCGCCTCTGATGGAATTAAATGTTCTCAATGCCTTCAGATCGAACTGAGACCTCATCTTCTCTCCAGCTTCATGTCCACCTTCACGTCCGCAAACTTCAGCATTTCACTTCCTCGTCGCTTTCATCTTCCCTTTTTCTGGATTTCAGCTTCTATCTGTAAAATGACACACAAAATGAGATGATAAGATCACACATTACAAACAGCAAGTGGCAAAACACAATCAAATATGCTACTGAAAACAATGCAGTTAAGTGGAAATTGTGACAAATACCTTACCCATTTCACCTACCGTACAGGGAAAAGGAAGCATATGTAGTAATGACAGGAAACATCCTCATATTTACCAGTTAACGAGCTGGAGGAAGGACAAAAATGTTCGTCTGAATTTATCGTTGGCCTTGGGAAAATGTAATTCCATCAGCTTTCCTCTTACCGCCTCTGATGGAATTAAATGTTCTCAATGCCTTCAGATCGAACTGAGACCTCATCTTCTCTCCAGCTTCATGTCCACCTTCACGTCCGCAAACTTCAGCATTTCACTTCCTCGTCGCTTTCATCTTCCCTTTTTCTGGATTTCAGCTTCTATCTGTAAAATGACACACAAAATGAGATGATAAGATCACACATTACAAACAGCAAGTGGCAAAACACAATCAAATATGCTACTGAAAACAATGCAGTTAAGTGGAAATTGTGACAAATACCTTACCCATTTCACCTACCGTACAGGGAAAAGGAAGCATATGTAGTAATGACAGGAAACATCCTCATATTTACCAGTTAACGAGCTGGAGGAAGGACAAAAATGTTCGTCTGAATTTATCGTTGGCCTTGGGAAAATGTAATTCCATCAGCTTTCCTCTTACCGCCTCTGATGGAATTAAATGTTCTCAATGCCTTCAGATCGAACTGAGACCTCATCTTCTCTCCAGCTCAATGTCCACCTTCACGTCCGCAAACTTCAGCATTTCACTTCCTCGTCGCTTTCATCTTCCCTTTTTCTGGATTTCAGCTTCTATCTGTAAAATGACACACAAAATGAGATGATAAGATCACACATTACAAACAGCAAGTGGCAAAACACAATCAAATATGCTACTGAAAACAATGCAGTTAAGTGGAAATTGAGACAAATACCTTACCCATTTCACCTACCGTACAGGGAAAAGGAAGCATATGTAGTAATGACAGGAAACATCCTCATATTTACCAGTTAACGAGCTGGAGGAAGGACAACAATGTTCGTCTGAATTTATCGTTGGCCTTGGGAAAATGTAATTCCATCAGCTTTCCGCTTACCGCCTCTGATGGAATTAAATGTTCTCAATGCCTTCAGATCGAACTGAGACCTCATCTTCTCTCCAGCTTCATGTCCACCTTCACGTCCGCAAACTTCAGCATTTCACTTCCTCGTCGCTTTCATCTTCCCTTTTTCTGTATTTCAGCTTCTATCTGTAAAATGGCACACAAAATGAGATGATAAGATCACACATTACAAACAGCAAGTGGTAAAACACAATCAAATATGCTACTGAAAACAATGCAGTTAAGTGGAAATTGTGACAAATACCTTACCCATTTCACCTACCGTACAGGGAAAAGGAAGCATATGTAGTAATGACAGGAAACATCCTCATATTTACCAGTTAACGAGCTGGAGGAAGGACAACAATGTTCGTCTGAATTTATCGTTGGCCTTGGGAAAATGTAATTCCATCAGCTTTCCGCTTACCGCCTCTGATGGAATTAAATGTTCTCAATGCCTTCAGATCGAACTGAGACCTCATCTTCTCTCCAGCTTCATGTCCACCTTCACGTCCGCAAACTTCAGCATTTCACTTCCTCGTCGCTTTCATCTTCCCTTTTTCTGTATTTCAGCTTCTATCTGTAAAATGGCACACAAAATGAGATGATAAGATCACACATTACAAACAGCAAGTGGCAAAACACAATCAAATATGCTACTGAAAACAATGCAGTTAAGTGGAAATTGTGACAAATACCTTACCCATTTCACCTACCGTACAGGGAAAAGGAAGCATATGTAGTAATGACAGGAAACATCCTCATATTTACCAGTTAACGAGCTGGAGGAAGGACAAAAATGTTCGTCTGAATTTATCGTTGGCCTTGGGAAAATGTAATTCCATCAGCTTTCCTCTTACCGCCTCTGATGGAATTAAATGTTCTCAATGCCTTCAGATCGAACTGAGACCTCATCTTCTCTCCAGCTTCATGTCCACCTTCACGTCCGCAAACTTCAGCATTTCACTTCCTCGTCGCTTTCATCTTCCCTTTTTCTGGATTTCAGCTTCTATCTGTAAAATGACACACAAAATGAGATGATAAGATCACACATTACAAACAGCAAGTGGCAAAACACAATCAAATATGCTACTGAAAACAATGCAGTTAAGTGGAAATTGTGACAAATACCTTACCCATTTCACCTACCGTACAGGGAAAAGGAAGCATATGTAGTAATGACAGGAAACATCCTCATATTTACCAGTTAACGAGCTGGAGGAAGGACAAAAATGTTCGTCTGAATTTATCGTTGGCCTTGGGAAAATGTAATTCCATCAGCTTTCCTCTTACCGCCTCTGATGGAATTAAATGTTCTCAATGCCTTCAGATCGAACTGAGACCTCATCTTCTCTCCAGCTTCATGTCCACCTTCACGTCCGCAAACTTCAGCATTTCACTTCCTCGTCGCTTTCATCTTCCCTTTTTCTGGATTTCAGCTTCTATCTGTAAAATGACACACAAAATGAGATGATAAGATCACACATTACAAACAGCAAGTGGCAAAACACAATCAAATATGCTACTGAAAACAATGCAGTTAAGTGGAAATTGAGACAAATACCTTACCCATTTCACCTACCGTACAGGGAAAAGGAAGCATATGTAGTAATGACAGGAAACATCCTCATATTTACCAGTTAACGAGCTGGAGGAAGGACAACAATGTTCGTCTGAATTTATCGTTGGCCTTGGGAAAATGTAATTCCATCAGCTTTCCGCTTACCGCCTCTGATGGAATTAAATGTTCTCAATGCCTTCAGATCGAACTGAGACCTCATCTTCTCTCCAGCTTCATGTCCACCTTCACGTCCGCAAACTTCAGCATTTCACTTCCTCGTCGCTTTCATCTTCCCTTTTTCTGTATTTCAGCTTCTATCTGTAAAATGGCACACAAAATGAGATGATAAGATCACACATTACAAACAGCAAGTGGCAAAACACAATCAAATATGCTACTGAAAACAATGCAGTTAAGTGGAAATTGTGACAAATACCTTACCCATTTCACCTACCGTACAGGGAAAAGGAAGCATATGTAGTAATGACAGGAAACATCCTCATATTTACCAGTTAACGAGCTGGAGGAAGGACAACAATGTTCGTCTGAATTTATCGTTGGCCTTGGGAAAATGTAATTCCATCAGCTTTCCGCTTACCGCCTCTGATGGAATTAAATGTTCTCAATGCCTTCAGATCGAACTGAGACCTCATCTTCTCTCCAGCTTCATGTCCACCTTCACGTCCGCAAACTTCAGCATTTCACTTCCTCGTCGCTTTCATCTTCCCTTTTTCTGGATTTCAGCTTCTATCTGTAAAATGACACACAAAATGAGATGATAAGATCACACATTACAAACAGCAAGTGGCAAAACACAATCAAATATGCTACTGAAAACTAGAGGCGTTCATCGCCAGGTACCTGGCGATGCGATTACACATCGTTTCCGAGGGTCACGATGCGATTAATCCCGATTAATCCCGATTAATTGGGCTACGTTACGATTCGATTAATCCCGATTGATCCCGATTAATCACTCACTGTTAATCACTCAGTCACTGTGTGACTAATAAACAAAGTGCTTTCTAATGATTATGAATATATATATTCTTTCACAGTGCATGTTTTTAACTCAAATCTTTGCTTCTGGGGGGGTCCATAGAAGAAAATATTTTCAGATGGGTGTCTGTGGCCAAATACAGAACAGTAATAAGCAGTTTTCTTTAAAAAAAAAGAATGAGTTTGTACAAGCATACAATAAATATATATTAATAATTACATAAGATGTCATGTCATAGAAATACATGGGCAGGATTTCGGTTGAGGTCAGCAGCACTCTGTCAAATTGCCTTTATTCTTTGTTAGGACAAAAAAGGTGCTTTTCTTTGTTTCCTTATTCAGGGATTTCATTTTCAGTTACTGAAGTGTCATTAAGGAAGCTTTGGGGTAGTTATTGAGACTATTATGTTGCACCTTTGTTTGTTTGCACACATTAAGGAGCATTTGGTTTAAAGTATTTTACAAGTGTATGGCAACATTTTGGATTCTATGATGTTGAGGGGACACGGGAACTCGATACAACTCACAACGTGTACAAGACCATATTGCCCACTGACATCCAGAGATGCAGTCAAGACAACCATCCCGATCCCGAACACACGGACAGCTGCCCATGCACTCAGAAAAGGCGACTAGAATTACGAAGTCCATCGGCACTTTTATTGCAAAGGATTTACGTTCACATTGGGTCGTGGGGAGCGACGGATTCCGGGCCATGTTAGCACTTTGGAGCCACACTACATCGTCCCATCTCGGCCACATTTCACAGCCGGTCGATGGCGTGAGTTTTATCGAGTTCTCGTGTCCCCTCAACCTCATACAATCCAAAATGTTCCCTTTCTGTCATCTTTTTTCTCTTCCCCTCCGCGTTGGTAACTCGTTCTGTTTTGGTTGTTGAAAGCTAAAGCGTGTGCGAGCGCTGTGTGCGTCACTCTAAACGGTCCGGTACGACGACGCAGCGCAGTCGCAGATTAGTTCCGCCCTTTTGCTCCGGTAAAAAAAATACATTAAATAATCGATGTTTGACATTTGTGCATCGATGAATTATCGCCCATGATGGCATCGCGATTAATTGACTAATCGATTTTTTTCCCCACCACTACTGAAAACAATGCAGTTAAGTGGAAATTGTGACAAATACCTTACCCATTTCACCTACCGTACAGGGAAAAGGAAGCATATGTAGTAATGACAGGAAACATCCTCATATTTACCAGTTAACGAGCTGGAGGAAGGACAAAAATGTTCGTCTGAATTTATCGTTGGCCTTGGGAAAATGTAATTCCATCAGCTTTCCTCTTACCGCCTCTGATGGAATTAAATGTTCTCAATGCCTTCAGATCGAACTGAGACCTCATCTTCTCTCCAGCTTCATGTCCACCTTCACGTCCGCAAACTTCAGCATTTCACTTCCTCGTCGCTTTCATCTTCCCTTTTTCTGTATTTCAGCTTCTATCTGTAAAATGACAAACAAAATGAGATGATAAGATCACACATTACAAACAGCAAGTGGCAAAACACAATCAAATATGCTACTGAAAACAATGCAGTTAAGTGGAAATTGTGACAAATACCTTACCCATTTCACCTACCGTACAGGGAAAAGGAAGCATATGTAGTAATGACAGGAAACATCCTCATATTTACCAGTTAACGAGCTGGAGGAAGGACAAAAATGTTCGTCTGAATTTATCGTTGGCCTTGGGAAAATGTAATTCCATCAGCTTTCCTCTTACCGCCTCTGATGGAATTAAATGTTCTCAATGCCTTCAGATCGAACTGAGACCTCATCTTCTCTCCAGCTTCATGTCCACCTTCACGTCCGCAAACTTCAGCATTTCACTTCCTCGTCGCTTTCATCTTCCCTTTTTCTGGATTTCAGCTTCTATCTGTAAAATGACACACAAAATGAGATGATAAGATCACACATTACAAACAGCAAGTGGCAAAACACAATCAAATATGCTACTGAAAACAATGCAGTTAAGTGGAAATTGAGACAAATACCTTACCCATTTCACCTACCGTACAGGGAAAAGGAAGCATATGTATTAATGACAGGAAACATCCTCATATTTACCAGTTAACGAGCTGGAGGAAGGACAACAATGTTCGTCTGAATTTATCGTTGGCCTTGGGAAAATGTAATTCCATCAGCTTTCCGCTTACCGCCTCTGATGGAATTAAATGTTCTCAATGCCTTCAGATCGAACTGAGACCTCATCTTCTCTCCAGCTTCATGTCCACCTTCACGTCCGCAAACTTCAGCATTTCACTTCCTCGTCGCTTTCATCTTCCCTTTTTCTGTATTTCAGCTTCTATCTGTAAAATGGCACACAAAATGAGATGATAAGATCACACATTACAAACAGCAAGTGGCAAAACACAATCAAATATGCTACTGAAAACAATGCAGTTAAGTGGAAATTGTGACAAATACCTTACCCATTTCACCTACCGTACAGGGAAAAGGAAGCATATGTAGTAATGACAGGAAACATCCTCATATTTACCAGTTAACGAGCTGGAGGAAGGACAACAATGTTCGTCTGAATTTATCGTTGGCCTTGGGAAAATGTAATTCCATCAGCTTTCCGCTTACCGCCTCTGATGGAATTAAATGTTCTCAATGCCTTCAGATCGAACTGAGACCTCATCTTCTCTCCAGCTTCATGTCCACCTTCACGTCCGCAAACTTCAGCATTTCACTTCCTCGTCGCTTTCATCTTCCCTTTTTCTGTATTTCAGCTTCTATCTGTAAAATGGCACACAAAATGAGATGATAAGATCACACATTACAAACAGCAAGTGGCAAAACACAATCAAATATGCTACTGAAAACAATGCAGTTAAGTGGAAATTGTGACAAATACCTTACCCATTTCACCTACCGTACAGGGAAAAGGAAGCATATGTAGTAATGACAGGAAACATCCTCATATTTACCAGTTAACGAGCTGGAGGAAGGACAAAAATGTTCGTCTGAATTTATCGTTGGCCTTGGGAAAATGTAATTCCATCAGCTTTCCTCTTACCGCCTCTGATGGAATTAAATGTTCTCAATGCCTTCAGATCGAACTGAGACCTCATCTTCTCTCCAGCTTCATGTCCACCTTCACGTCCGCAAACTTCAGCATTTCACTTCCTCGTCGCTTTCATCTTCCCTTTTTCTGGATTTCAGCTTCTATCTGTAAAATGACACACAAAATGAGATGATAAGATCACACATTACAAACAGCAAGTGGCAAAACACAATCAAATATGCTACTGAAAACAATGCAGTTAAGTGGAAATTGTGACAAATACCTTACCCATTTCACCTACCGTACAGGGAAAAGGAAGCATATGTAGTAATGACAGGAAACATCCTCATATTTACCAGTTAACGAGCTGGAGGAAGGACAAAAATGTTCGTCTGAATTTATCGTTGGCCTTGGGAAAATGTAATTCCATCAGCTTTCCTCTTACCGCCTCTGATGGAATTAAATGTTCTCAATGCCTTCAGATCGAACTGAGACCTCATCTTCTCTCCAGCTTCATGTCCACCTTCACGTCCGCAAACTTCAGCATTTCACTTCCTCGTCGCTTTCATCTTCCCTTTTTCTGGATTTCAGCTTCTATCTGTAAAATGACACACAAAATGAGATGATAAGATCACACATTACAAACAGCAAGTGGCAAAACACAATCAAATATGCTACTGAAAACAATGCAGTTAAGTGGAAATTGAGACAAATACCTTACCCATTTCACCTACCGTACAGGGAAAAGGAAGCATATGTAGTAATGACAGGAAACATCCTCATATTTACCAGTTAACGAGCTGGAGGAAGGACAACAATGTTCGTCTGAATTTATCGTTGGCCTTGGGAAAATGTAATTCCATCAGCTTTCCGCTTACCGCCTCTGATGGAATTAAATGTTCTCAATGCCTTCAGATCGAACTGAGACCTCATCTTCTCTCCAGCTTCATGTCCACCTTCACGTCCGCAAACTTCAGCATTTCACTTCCTCGTCGCTTTCATCTTCCCTTTTTCTGTATTTCAGCTTCTATCTGTAAAATGGCACACAAAATGAGATGATAAGATCACACATTACAAACAGCAAGTGGCAAAACAGAATCAAATATGCTACTGAAAACAATGCAGTTAAGTGGAAATTGTGACAAATACCTTACCCATTTCACCTACCGTACAGGGAAAAGGAAGCATATGTAGTAATGACAGGAAACATCCTCATATTTACCAGTTAACGAGCTGGAGGAAGGACAACAATGTTCGTCTGAATTTATCGTTGGCCTTGGGAAAATGTAATTCCATCAGCTTTCCGCTTACCGCCTCTGATGGAATTAAATGTTCTCAATGCCTTCAGATCGAACTGAGACCTCATCTTCTCTCCAGCTTCATGTCCACCTTCACGTCCGCAAACTTCAGCATTTCACTTCCTCGTCGCTTTCATCTTCCCTTTTTCTGTATTTCAGCTTCTATCTGTAAAATGGCACACAAAATGAGATGATAAGATCACACATTACAAACAGCAAGTGGCAAAACACAATCAAATATGCTACTGAAAACAATGCAGTTAAGTGGAAATTGTGACAAATACCTTACCCATTTCACCTACCGTACAGGGAAAAGGAAGCATATGTAGTAATGACAGGAAACATCCTCATATTTACCAGTTAACGAGCTGGAGGAAGGACAAAAATGTTCGTCTGAATTTATCGTTGGCCTTGGGAAAATGTAATTCCATCAGCTTTCCTCTTACCGCCTCTGATGGAATTAAATGTTCTCAATGCCTTCAGATCGAACTGAGACCTCATCTTCTCTCCAGCTTCATGTCCACCTTCACGTCCGCAAACTTCAGCATTTCACTTCCTCGTCGCTTTCATCTTCCCTTTTTCTGGATTTCAGCTTCTATCTGTAAAATGACAAACAAAATGAGATGATAAGATCACACATTACAAACAGCAAGTGGCAAAACACAATCAAATATGCTACTGAAAACAATGCAGTTAAGTGGAAATTGTGACAAATACCTTACCCATTTCACCTACCGTACAGGGAAAAGGAAGCATATGTAGTAATGACAGGAAACATCCTCATATTTACCAGTTAACGAGCTGGAGGAAGGACAAAAATGTTCGTCTGAATTTATCGTTGGCCTTGGGAAAATGTAATTCCATCAGCTTTCCTCTTACCGCCTCTGATGGAATTAAATGTTCTCAATGCCTTCAGATCGAACTGAGACCTCATCTTCTCTCCAGCTTCATGTCCACCTTCACGTCCGCAAACTTCAGCATTTCACTTCCTCGTCGCTTTCATCTTCCCTTTTTCTGGATTTCAGCTTCTATCTGTAAAATGACACACAAAATGAGATGATAAGATCACACATTACAAACAGCAAGTGGCAAAACACAATCAAATATGCTACTGAAAACAATGCAGTTAAGTGGAAATTGAGACAAATACCTTACCCATTTCACCTACCGTACAGGGAAAAGGAAGCATATGTATTAATGACAGGAAACATCCTCATATTTACCAGTTAACGAGCTGGAGGAAGGACAACAATGTTCGTCTGAATTTATCGTTGGCCTTGGGAAAATGTAATTCCATCAGCTTTCCGCTTACCGCCTCTGATGGAATTAAATGTTCTCAATGCCTTCAGATCGAACTGAGACCTCATCTTCTCTCCAGCTTCATGTCCACCTTCACGTCCGCAAACTTCAGCATTTCACTTCCTCGTCGCTTTCATCTTCCCTTTTTCTGTATTTCAGCTTCTATCTGTAAAATGGCACACAAAATGAGATGATAAGATCACACATTACAAACAGCAAGTGGCAAAACACAATCAAATATGCTACTGAAAACAATGCAGTTAAGTGGAAATTGTGACAAATACCTTACCCATTTCACCTACCGTACAGGGAAAAGGAAGCATATGTAGTAATGACAGGAAACATCCTCATATTTACCAGTTAACGAGCTGGAGGAAGGACAACAATGTTCGTCTGAATTTATCGTTGGCCTTGGGAAAATGTAATTCCATCAGCTTTCCGCTTACCGCCTCTGATGGAATTAAATGTTCTCAATGCCTTCAGATCGAACTGAGACCTCATCTTCTCTCCAGCTTCATGTCCACCTTCACGTCCGCAAACTTCAGCATTTCACTTCCTCGTCGCTTTCATCTTCCCTTTTTCTGTATTTCAGCTTCTATCTGTAAAATGGCACACAAAATGAGATGATAAGATCACACATTACAAACAGCAAGTGGCAAAACACAATCAAATATGCTACTGAAAACAATGCAGTTAAGTGGAAATTGTGACAAATACCTTACCCATTTCACCTACCGTACAGGGAAAAGGAAGCATATGTAGTAATGACAGGAAACATCCTCATATTTACCAGTTAACGAGCTGGAGGAAGGACAAAAATGTTCGTCTGAATTTATCGTTGGCCTTGGGAAAATGTAATTCCATCAGCTTTCCTCTTACCGCCTCTGATGGAATTAAATGTTCTCAATGCCTTCAGATCGAACTGAGACCTCATCTTCTCTCCAGCTTCATGTCCACCTTCACGTCCGCAAACTTCAGCATTTCACTTCCTCGTCGCTTTCATCTTCCCTTTTTCTGGATTTCAGCTTCTATCTGTAAAATGACACACAAAATGAGATGATAAGATCACACATTACAAACAGCAAGTGGCAAAACACAATCAAATATGCTACTGAAAACAATGCAGTTAAGTGGAAATTGTGACAAATACCTTACCCATTTCACCTACCGTACAGGGAAAAGGAAGCATATGTAGTAATGACAGGAAACATCCTCATATTTACCAGTTAACGAGCTGGAGGAAGGACAAAAATGTTCGTCTGAATTTATCGTTGGCCTTGGGAAAATGTAATTCCATCAGCTTTCCTCTTACCGCCTCTGATGGAATTAAATGTTCTCAATGCCTTCAGATCGAACTGAGACCTCATCTTCTCTCCAGCTTCATGTCCACCTTCACGTCCGCAAACTTCAGCATTTCACTTCCTCGTCGCTTTCATCTTCCCTTTTTCTGTATTTCAGCTTCTATCTGTAAAATGGCACACAAAATGAGATGATAAGATCACACATTACAAACAGCAAGTGGCAAAACACAATCAAATATGCTACTGAAAACAATGCAGTTAAGTGGAAATTGTGACAAATACCTTACCCATTTCACCTACCGTACAGGGAAAAGGAAGCATATGTAGTAATGACAGGAAACATCCTCATATTTACCAGTTAACGAGCTGGAGGAAGGACAACAATGTTCGTCTGAATTTATCGTTGGCCTTGGGAAAATGTAATTCCATCAGCTTTCCGCTTACCGCCTCTGATGGAATTAAATGTTCTCAATGCCTTCAGATCGAACTGAGACCTCATCTTCTCTCCAGCTTCATGTCCACCTTCACGTCCGCAAACTTCAGCATTTCACTTCCTCGTCGCTTTCATCTTCCCTTTTTCTGTATTTCAGCTTCTATCTGTAAAATGGCACACAAAATGAGATGATAAGATCACACATTACAAACAGCAAGTGGCAAAACACAATCAAATATGCTACTGAAAACAATGCAGTTAAGTGGAAATTGTGACAAATACCTTACCCATTTCACCTACCGTACAGGGAAAAGGAAGCATATGTAGTAATGACAGGAAACATCCTCATATTTACCAGTTAACGAGCTGGAGGAAGGACAAAAATGTTCGTCTGAATTTATCGTTGGCCTTGGGAAAATGTAATTCCATCAGCTTTCCTCTTACCGCCTCTGATGGAATTAAATGTTCTCAATGCCTTCAGATCGAACTGAGACCTCATCTTCTCTCCAGCTTCATGTCCACCTTCACGTCCGCAAACTTCAGCATTTCACTTCCTCGTCGCTTTCATCTTCCCTTTTTCTGGATTTCAGCTTCTATCTGTAAAATGACACACAAAATGAGATGATAAGATCACACATTACAAACAGCAAGTGGCAAAACACAATCAAATATGCTACTGAAAACAATGCAGTTAAGTGGAAATTGTGACAAATACCTTACCCATTTCACCTACCGTACAGGGAAAAGGAAGCATATGTAGTAATGACAGGAAACATCCTCATATTTACCAGTTAACGAGCTGGAGGAAGGACAAAAATGTTCGTCTGAATTTATCGTTGGCCTTGGGAAAATGTAATTCCATCAGCTTTCCTCTTACCGCCTCTGATGGAATTAAATGTTCTCAATGCCTTCAGATCGAACTGAGACCTCATCTTCTCTCCAGCTTCATGTCCACCTTCACGTCCGCAAACTTCAGCATTTCACTTCCTCGTCGCTTTCATCTTCCCTTTTTCTGGATTTCAGCTTCTATCTGTAAAATGACACACAAAATGAGATGATAAGATCACACATTACAAACAGCAAGTGGCAAAACACAATCAAATATGCTACTGAAAACAATGCAGTTAAGTGGAAATTGTGCCAAATACCTTACCCATTTCACCTACCGTACAGGGAAAAGGAAGCATATGTAGTAATGACAGGAAACATCCTCATATTTACCAGTTAACGAGCTGGAGGAAGGACAAAAATGTTCGTCTGAATTTATCGTTGGCCTTGGGAAAATGTAATTCCATCAGCTTTCCTCTTACCGCCTCTGATGGAATTAAATGTTCTCAATGCCTTCAGATCGAACTGAGACCTCATCTTCTCTCCAGCTTCATGTCCACCTTCATGTCCGCAAACTTCAGCATTTCACTTCCTCGTCGCTTTCATCTTCCCTTTTTCTGGATTTCAGCTTCTATCTGTAAAATGACACACAAAATGAGATGATAAGATCACACATTACAAACAGCAAGTGGCAAAACACAATCAAATATGCTACTGAAAACAATGCAGTTAAGTGGAAATTGAGACAAATACCTTACCCATTTCACCTACCGTACAGGGAAAAGGAAGCATATGTAGTAATGACAGGAAACATCCTCATATTTACCAGTTAACGAGCTGGAGGAAGGACAACAATGTTCGTCTGAATTTATCGTTGGCCTTGGGAAAATGTAATTCCATCAGCTTTCCTCTTACCGCCTCTGATGGAATTAAATGTTCTCAATGCCTTCAGATCGAACTGAGACCTCATCTTCTCTCCAGCTTCATGTCCACCTTCACGTCCGCAAACTTCAGCATTTCACTTCCTCGTCGCTTTCATCTTCCCTTTTTCTGGATTTCAGCTTCTATCTGTAAAATGACACACAAAATGAGATGATAAGATCACACATTACAAACAGCAAGTGGCAAAACACAATCAAATATGCTACTGAAAACAATGCAGTTAAGTGGAAATTGTGACAAATACCTTACCCATTTCACCTACCGTACAGGGAAAAGGAAGCATATGTAGTAATGACAGGAAACATCCTCATATTTACCAGTTAACGAGCTGGAGGAAGGACAAAAATGTTCGTCTGAATTTATCGTTGGCCTTGGGAAAATGTAATTCCATCAGCTTTCCTCTTACCGCCTCTGATGGAATTAAATGTTCTCAATGCCTTCAGATCGAACTGAGACCTCATCTTCTCTCCAGCTTCATGTCCACCTTCACGTCCGCAAACTTCAGCATTTCACTTCCTCGTCGCTTTCATCTTCCCTTTTTCTGGATTTCAGCTTCTATCTGTAAAATGACACACAAAATGAGATGATAAGATCACACATTACAAACAGCAAGTGGCAAAACACAATCAAATATGCTACTGAAAACAATGCAGTTAAGTGGAAATTGAGACAAATACCTTACCCATTTCACCTACCGTACAGGGAAAAGGAAGCATATGTAGTAATGACAGGAAACATCCTCATATTTACCAGTTAACGAGCTGGAGGAAGGACAACAATGTTCGTCTGAATTTATCGTTGGCCTTGGGAAAATGTAATTCCATCAGCTTTCCGCTTACCGCCTCTGATGGAATTAAATGTTCTCAATGCCTTCAGATCGAACTGAGACCTCATCTTCTCTCCAGCTTCATGTCCAGCTTCATGTCCACCTTCACGTCCGCAAACTTCAGCATTTCACTTCCTCGTCGCTTTCATCTTCCCTTTTTCTGGATTTCAGCTTCTATCTGTAAAATGACACACAAAATGAGATGATAAGATCACACATTACAAACAGCAAGTGGCAAAACACAATCAAATATGCTACTGAAAACAATGCAGTTAAGTGGAAATTGTGACAAATACCTTACCCATTTCACCTACCGTACAGGGAAAAGGAAGCATATGTAGTAATGACAGGAAACATCCTCATATTTACCAGTTAACGAGCTGGAGGAAGGACAACAATGTTCGTCTGAATTTATCGTTGGCCTTGGGAAAATGTAATTCCATCAGCTTTCCTCTTACCGCCTCTGATGGAATTAAATGTTCTCAATGCCTTCAGATCGAACTGAGACCTCATCTTCTCTCCAGCTTCATGTCCACCTTCACGTCCGCAAACTTCAGCATTTCACTTCCTCGTCGCTTTCATCTTCCCTTTTTCTGGATTTCAGCTTCTATCTGTAAAATGACACACAAAATGAGATGATAAGATCACACATTACAAACAGCAAGTGGCAAAACACAATCAAATATGCTACTGAAAACAATGCAGTTAAGTGGAAATTGTGACAAATACCTTACCCATTTCACCTACCGTACAGGGAAAAGGAAGCATATGTAGTAATGACAGGAAACATCCTCATATTTACCAGTTAACGAGCTGGAGGAAGGACAAAAATGTTCGTCTGAATTTATCGTTGGCCTTGGGAAAATGTAATTCCATCAGCTTTCCTCTTACCGCCTCTGATGGAATTAAATGTTCTCAATGCCTTCAGATCGAACTGAGACCTCATCTTCTCTCCAGCTTCATGTCCACCTTCACGTCCGCAAACTTCAGCATTTCACTTCCTCGTCGCTTTCATCTTCCCTTTTTCTGGATTTCAGCTTCTATCTGTAAAATGACACACAAAATGAGATGATAAGATCACACATTACAAACAGCAAGTGGCAAAACACAATCAAATATGCTACTGAAAACAATGCAGTTAAGTGGAAATTGAGACAAATACCTTACCCATTTCACCTACCGTACAGGGAAAAGGAAGCATATGTAGTAATGACAGGAAACATCCTCATATTTACCAGTTAACGAGCTGGAGGAAGGACAACAATGTTCGTCTGAATTTATCGTTGGCCTTGGGAAAATGTAATTCCATCAGCTTTCCTCTTACCGCCTCTGATGGAATTAAATGTTCTCAATGCCTTCAGATCGAACTGAGACCTCATCTTCTCTCCAGCTTCATGTCCAGCTTCATGTCCACCTTCACGTCCGCAAACTTCAGCATTTCACTTCCTCGTCGCTTTCATCTTCCCTTTTTCTGGATTTCAGCTTCTATCTGTAAAATGACACACAAAATGAGATGATAAGATCACACATTACAAACAGCAAGTGGCAAAACACAATCAAATATGCTACTGAAAACAATGCAGTTAAGTGGAAATTGTGACAAATACCTTACCCATTTCACCTACCGTACAGGGAAAAGGAAGCATATGTAGTAATGACAGGAAACATCCTCATATTTACCAGTTAACGAGCTGGAGGAAGGACAAAAATGTTCGTCTGAATTTATCGTTGGCCTTGGGAAAATGTAATTCCATCAGCTTTCCTCTTACCGCCTCTGATGGAATTAAATGTTCTCAATGCCTTCAGATCGAACTGAGACCTCATCTTCTCTCCAGCTTCATGTCCACCTTCACGTCCGCAAACTTCAGCATTTCACTTCCTCGTCGCTTTCATCTTCCCTTTTTCTGGATTTCAGCTTCTATCTGTAAAATGACACACAAAATGAGATGATAAGATCACACATTACAAACAGCAAGTGGCAAAACACAATCAAATATGCTACTGAAAACAATGCAGTTAAGTGGAAATTGAGACAAATACCTTACCCATTTCACCTACCGTACAGGGAAAAGGAAGCATATGTAGTAATGACAGGAAACATCCTCATATTTACCAGTTAACGAGCTGGAGGAAGGACAACAATGTTCGTCTGAATTTATCGTTGGCCTTGGGAAAATGTAATTCCATCAGCTTTCCTCTTACCGCCTCTGATGGAATTAAATGTTCTCAATGCCTTCAGATCGAACTGAGACCTCATCTTCTCTCCAGCTTCATGTCCAGCTTCATGTCCACCTTCACGTCCGCAAACTTCAGCATTTCACTTCCTCGTCGCTTTCATCTTCCCTTTTTCTGGATTTCAGCTTCTATCTGTAAAATGACACACAAAATGAGATGATAAGATCACACATTACAAACAGCAAGTGGCAAAACACAATCAAATATGCTACTGAAAACAATGCAGTTAAGTGGAAATTGTGACAAATACCTTACCCATTTCACCTACCGTACAGGGAAAAGGAAGCATATGTAGTAATGACAGGAAACATCCTCATATTTACCAGTTAACGAGCTGGAGGAAGGACAACAATGTTCGTCTGAATTTATCGTTGGCCTTGGGAAAATGTAATTCCATCAGCTTTCCTCTTACCGCCTCTGATGGAATTAAATGTTCTCAATGCCTTCAGATCGAACTGAGACCTCATCTTCTCTCCAGCTTCATGTCCACCTTCACGTCCGCAAACTTCAGCATTTCACTTCCTCGTCGCTTTCATCTTCCCTTTTTCTGGATTTCAGCTTCTATCTGTAAAATGACACACAAAATGAGATGATAAGATCACACATTACAAACAGCAAGTGGCAAAACACAATCAAATATGCTACTGAAAACAATGCAGTTAAGTGGAAATTGTGACAAATACCTTACCCATTTCACCTACCGTACAGGGAAAAGGAAGCATATGTAGTAATGACAGGAAACATCCTCATATTTACCAGTTAACGAGCTGGAGGAAGGACAAAAATGTTCGTCTGAATTTATCGTTGGCCTTGGGAAAATGTAATTCCATCAGCTTTCCTCTTACCGCCTCTGATGGAATTAAATGTTCTCAATGCCTTCAGATCGAACTGAGACCTCATCTTCTCTCCAGCTTCATGTCCACCTTCACGTCCGCAAACTTCAGCATTTCACTTCCTCGTCGCTTTCATCTTCCCTTTTTCTGGATTTCAGCTTCTATCTGTAAAATGACACACAAAATGAGATGATAAGATCACACATTACAAACAGCAAGTGGCAAAACACAATCAAATATGCTACTGAAAACAATGCAGTTAAGTGGAAATTGTGCCAAATACCTTACCCATTTCACCTACCGTACAGGGAAAAGGAAGCATATGTAGTAATGACAGGAAACATCCTCATATTTACCAGTTAACGAGCTGGAGGAAGGACAAAAATGTTCGTCTGAATTTATCGTTGGCCTTGGGAAAATGTAATTCCATCAGCTTTCCTCTTACCGCCTCTGATGGAATTAAATGTTCTCAATGCCTTCAGATCGAACTGAGACCTCATCTTCTCTCCAGCTTCATGTCCACCTTCATGTCCGCAAACTTCAGCATTTCACTTCCTCGTCGCTTTCATCTTCCCTTTTTCTGGATTTCAGCTTCTATCTGTAAAATGACACACAAAATGAGATGATAAGATCACACATTACAAACAGCAAGTGGCAAAACACAATCAAATATGCTACTGAAAACAATGCAGTTAAGTGGAAATTGAGACAAATACCTTACCCATTTCACCTACCGTACAGGGAAAAGGAAGCATATGTAGTAATGACAGGAAACATCCTCATATTTACCAGTTAACGAGCTGGAGGAAGGACAACAATGTTCGTCTGAATTTATCGTTGGCCTTGGGAAAATGTAATTCCATCAGCTTTCCTCTTACCGCCTCTGATGGAATTAAATGTTCTCAATGCCTTCAGATCGAACTGAGACCTCATCTTCTCTCCAGCTTCATGTCCACCTTCACGTCCGCAAACTTCAGCATTTCACTTCCTCGTCGCTTTCATCTTCCCTTTTTCTGGATTTCAGCTTCTATCTGTAAAATGACACACAAAATGAGATGATAAGATCACACATTACAAACAGCAAGTGGCAAAACACAATCAAATATGCTACTGAAAACAATGCAGTTAAGTGGAAATTGTGACAAATACCTTACCCATTTCACCTACCGTACAGGGAAAAGGAAGCATATGTAGTAATGACAGGAAACATCCTCATATTTACCAGTTAACGAGCTGGAGGAAGGACAAAAATGTTCGTCTGAATTTATCGTTGGCCTTGGGAAAATGTAATTCCATCAGCTTTCCTCTTACCGCCTCTGATGGAATTAAATGTTCTCAATGCCTTCAGATCGAACTGAGACCTCATCTTCTCTCCAGCTTCATGTCCACCTTCACGTCCGCAAACTTCAGCATTTCACTTCCTCGTCGCTTTCATCTTCCCTTTTTCTGGATTTCAGCTTCTATCTGTAAAATGACACACAAAATGAGATGATAAGATCACACATTACAAACAGCAAGTGGCAAAACACAATCAAATATGCTACTGAAAACAATGCAGTTAAGTGGAAATTGAGACAAATACCTTACCCATTTCACCTACCGTACAGGGAAAAGGAAGCATATGTAGTAATGACAGGAAACATCCTCATATTTACTAGTTAACGAGCTGGAGGAAGGACAACAATGTTCGTCTGAATTTATCGTTGGCCTTGGGAAAATGTAATTCCATCAGCTTTCCTCTTACCGCCTCTGATGGAATTAAATGTTCTCAATGCCTTCAGATCGAACTGAGACCTCATCTTCTCTCCAGCTTCATGTCCAGCTTCATGTCCACCTTCACGTCCGCAAACTTCAGCATTTCACTTCCTCGTCGCTTTCATCTTCCCTTTTTCTGGATTTCAGCTTCTATCTGTAAAATGACACACAAAATGAGATGATAAGATCACACATTACAAACAGCAAGTGGCAAAACACAATCAAATATGCTACTGAAAACAATGCAGTTAAGTGGAAATTGTGACAAATACCTTACCCATTTCACCTACCGTACAGGGAAAAGGAAGCATATGTAGTAATGACAGGAAACATCCTCATATTTACCAGTTAACGAGCTGGAGGAAGGACAAAAATGTTCGTCTGAATTTATCGTTGGCCTTGGGAAAATGTAATTCCATCAGCTTTCCTCTTACCGCCTCTGATGGAATTAAATGTTCTCAATGCCTTCAGATCGAACTGAGACCTCATCTTCTCTCCAGCTTCATGTCCACCTTCACGTCCGCAAACTTCAGCATTTCACTTCCTCGTCGCTTTCATCTTCCCTTTTTCTGGATTTCAGCTTCTATCTGTAAAATGACACACAAAATGAGATGATAAGATCACACATTACAAACAGCAAGTGGCAAAACACAATCAAATATGCTACTGAAAACAATGCAGTTAAGTGGAAATTGAGACAAATACCTTACCCATTTCACCTACCGTACAGGGAAAAGGAAGCATATGTAGTAATGACAGGAAACATCCTCATATTTACCAGTTAACGAGCTGGAGGAAGGACAACAATGTTCGTCTGAATTTATCGTTGGCCTTGGGAAAATGTAATTCCATCAGCTTTCCTCTTACCGCCTCTGATGGAATTAAATGTTCTCAATGCCTTCAGATCGAACTGAGACCTCATCTTCTCTCCAGCTTCATGTCCACCTTCACGTCCGCAAACTTCAGCATTTCACTTCCTCGTCGCTTTCATCTTCCCTTTTTCTGGATTTCAGCTTCTATCTGTAAAATGACACACAAAATGAGATGATAAGATCACACATTACAAACAGCAAGTGGCAAAACACAATCAAATATTCTACTGAAAACAATGCAGTTAAGTGGAAATTGTGACAAATACCTTACCCATTTCACCTACCGTACAGGGAAAAGGAAGCATATGTAGTAATGACAGGAAACATCCTCATATTTACCAGTTAACGAGCTGGAGGAAGGACAAAAATGTTCGTCTGAATTTATCGTTGGCCTTGGGAAAATGTAATTCCATCAGCTTTCCTCTTACCGCCTCTGATGGAATTAAATGTTCTCAATGCCTTCAGATCGAACTGAGACCTCATCTTCTCTCCAGCTTCATGTCCACCTTCACGTCCGCAAACTTCAGCATTTCACTTCCTCGTCGCTTTCATCTTCCCTTTTTCTGTATTTCAGCTTCTATCTGTAAAATGACACACAAAATGAGATGATAAGATCACACATTACAAACAGCAAGTGGCAAAACACAATCAAATATGCTACTGAAAACAATGCAGTTAAGTGGAAATTGTGACAAATACCTTACCCATTTCACCTACCGTACAGGGAAAAGGAAGCATATGTAGTAATGACAGGAAACATCCTCATATTTACCAGTTAACGAGCTGGAGGAAGGACAAAAATGTTCGTCTGAATTTATCGTTGGCCTTGGGAAAATGTAATTCCATCAGCTTTCCTCTTACCGCCTCTGATGGAATTAAATGTTCTCAATGCCTTCAGATCGAACTGAGACCTCATCTTCTCTCCAGCTTCATGTCCACCTTCACGTCCGCAAACTTCAGCATTTCACTTCCTCGTCGCTTTCATCTTCCCTTTTTCTGGATTTCAGCTTCTATCTGTAAAATGACACACAAAATGAGATGATAAGATCACACATTACAAACAGCAAGTGGCAAAACACAATCAAATATGCTACTGAAAACAATGCAGTTAAGTGGAAATTGAGACAAATACCTTACCCATTTCACCTACCGTACAGGGAAAAGGAAGCATATGTAGTAATGACAGGAAACATCCTCATATTTACCAGTTAACGAGCTGGAGGAAGGACAAAAATGTTCGTCTGAATTTATCGTTGGCCTTGGGAAAATGTAATTCCATCAGCTTTCCTCTTACCGCCTCTGATGGAATTAAATGTGCTCAATGCCTTCAGATCGAACTGAGACCTCATCTTCTCTCCAGCTTCATGTCCACCTTCACGTCCGCAAACTTCAGCATTTCACTTCCTCGTCGCTTTCATCTTCCCTTTTTCTGGATTTCAGCTTCTATCTGTAAAATGACACACAAAATGAGATGATAAGATCACACATTACAAACAGCAAGTGGCAAAACACAATCAAATATGCTACTGAAAACAATGCAGTTAAGTGGAAATTGTGACAAATACCTTGCCCATTTCACCTACCGTACAGGGAAAAGGAAGCATATGTAGTAATGACAGGAAACATCCTCATATTTACCAGTTAACGAGCTGGAGGAAGGACAAAAATGTTCGTCTGAATTTATCGTTGGCCTTGGGAAAATGTAATTCCATCAGCTTTCCTCTTACCGCCTCTGATGGAATTAAATGTTCTCAATGCCTTCAGATCGAACTGAGACCTCATCTTCTCTCCAGCTTCATGTCCACCTTCACGTCCGCAAACTTCAGCATTTCACTTCCTCGTCGCTTTCATCTTCCCTTTTTCTGGATTTCAGCTTCTATCTGTAAAATGACACACAAAATGAGATAAGATCACACATTACAAACAGCAAGTGGCAAAACACAATCAAATATGCTACTGAAAACAATGCAGTTAAGTGGAAATTGAGACAAATACCTTACCCATTTCACCTACCGTACAGGGAAAAGGAAGCATATGTAGTAATGACAGGAAACATCCTCATATTTACTAGTTAACGAGCTGGAGGAAGGACAACAATGTTCGTCTGAATTTATCGTTGGCCTTGGGAAAATGTAATTCCATCAGCTTTCCTCTTACCGCCTCTGATGGAATTAAATGTTCTCAATGCCTTCAGATCGAACTGAGACCTCATCTTCTCTCCAGCTTCATGTCCAGCTTCATGTCCACCTTCACGTCCGCAAACTTCAGCATTTCACTTCCTCGTCGCTTTCATCTTCCCTTTTTCTGGATTTCAGCTTCTATCTGTAAAATGACACACAAAATGAGATGATAAGATCACACATTACAAACAGCAAGTGGCAAAACACAATCAAATATGCTACTGAAAACAATGCAGTTAAGTGGAAATTGTGACAAATACCTTACCCATTTCACCTACCGTACAGGGAAAAGGAAGCATATGTAGTAATGACAGGAAACATCCTCATATTTACCAGTTAACGAGCTGGAGGAAGGACAAAAATGTTCGTCTGAATTTATCGTTGGCCTTGGGAAAATGTAATTCCATCAGCTTTCCTCTTACCGCCTCTGATGGAATTAAATGTTCTCAATGCCTTCAGATCGAACTGAGACCTCATCTTCTCTCCAGCTTCATGTCCACCTTCACGTCCGCAAACTTCAGCATTTCACTTCCTCGTCGCTTTCATCTTCCCTTTTTCTGGATTTCAGCTTCTATCTGTAAAATGACACACAAAATGAGATGATAAGATCACACATTACAAACAGCAAGTGGCAAAACACAATCAAATATGCTACTGAAAACAATGCAGTTAAGTGGAAATTGTGACAAATACCTTACCCATTTCACCTACCGTACAGGGAAAAGGAAGCATATGTAGTAATGACAGGAAACATCCTCATATTTACCAGTTAACGAGCTGGAGGAAGGACAAAAATGTTCGTCTGAATTTATCGTTGGCCTTGGGAAAATGTAATTCCATCAGCTTTCCTCTTACCGCCTCTGATGGAATTAAATGTTCTCAATGCCTTCAGATCGAACTGAGACCTCATCTTCTCTCCAGCTTCATGTCCACCTTCACGTCCGCAAACTTCAGCATTTCACTTCCTCGTCGCTTTCATCTTCCCTTTTTCTGTATTTCAGCTTCTATCTGTAAAATGACACACAAAATGAGATGATAAGATCACACATTACAAACAGCAAGTGGCAAAACACAATCAAATATGCTACTGAAAACAATGCAGTTAAGTGGAAATTGTGACAAATACCTTACCCATTTCACCTACCGTACAGGGAAAAGGAAGCATATGTAGTAATGACAGGAAACATCCTCATATTTACCAGTTAACGAGCTGGAGGAAGGACAAAAATGTTCGTCTGAATTTATCGTTGGCCTTGGGAAAATGTAATTCCATCAGCTTTCCTCTTACCGCCTCTGATGGAATTAAATGTTCTCAATGCCTTCAGATCGAACTGAGACCTCATCTTCTCTCCAGCTTCATGTCCACCTTCACGTCCGCAAACTTCAGCATTTCACTTCCTCGTCGCTTTCATCTTCCCTTTTTCTGGATTTCAGCTTCTATCTGTAAAATGACACACAAAATGAGATGATAAGATCACACATTACAAACAGCAAGTGGCAAAACACAATCAAATATGCTACTGAAAACAATGCAGTTAAGTGGAAATTGAGACAAATACCTTACCCATTTCACCTACCGTACAGGGAAAAGGAAGCATATGTAGTAATGACAGGAAACATCCTCATATTTACCAGTTAACGAGCTGGAGGAAGGACAAAAATGTTCGTCTGAATTTATCGTTGGCCTTGGGAAAATGTAATTCCATCAGCTTTCCTCTTACCGCCTCTGATGGAATTAAATGTGCTCAATGCCTTCAGATCGAACTGAGACCTCATCTTCTCTCCAGCTTCATGTCCACCTTCACGTCCGCAAACTTCAGCATTTCACTTCCTCGTCGCTTTCATCTTCCCTTTTTCTGGATTTCAGCTTCTATCTGTAAAATGACACACAAAATGAGATGATAAGATCACACATTACAAACAGCAAGTGGCAAAACACAATCAAATATGCTACTGAAAACAATGCAGTTAAGTGGAAATTGTGACAAATACCTTACCCATTTCACCTACCGTACAGGGAAAAGGAAGCATATGTAGTAATGACAGGAAACATCCTCATATTTACCAGTTAACGAGCTGGAGGAAGGACAAAAATGTTCGTCTGAATTTATCGTTGGCCTTGGGAAAATGTAATTCCATCAGCTTTCCTCTTACCGCCTCTGATGGAATTAAATGTTCTCAATGCCTTCAGATCGAACTGAGACCTCATCTTCTCTCCAGCTTCATGTCCACCTTCACGTCCGCAAACTTCAGCATTTCACTTCCTCGTCGCTTTCATCTTCCCTTTTTCTGGATTTCAGCTTCTATCTGTAAAATGACACACAAAATGAGATGATAAGATCACACATTACAAACAGCAAGTGGCAAAACACAATCAAATATGCTACTGAAAACAATGCAGTTAAGTGGAAATTGAGACAAATACCTTACCCATTTCACCTACCGTACAGGGAAAAGGAAGCATATGTAGTAATGACAGGAAACATCCTCATATTTACTAGTTAACGAGCTGGAGGAAGGACAACAATGTTCGTCTGAATTTATCGTTGGCCTTGGGAAAATGTAATTCCATCAGCTTTCCTCTTACCGCCTCTGATGGAATTAAATGTGCTCAATGCCTTCAGATCGAACTGAGACCTCATCTTCTCTCCAGCTTCATGTCCACCTTCACGTCCGCAAACTTCAGCATTTCACTTCCTCGTCGCTTTCATCTTCCCTTTTTCTGGATTTCAGCTTCTATCTGTAAAATGACACACAAAATGAGATGATAAGATCACACATTACAAACAGCAAGTGGCAAAACACAATCAAATATGCTACTGAAAACAATGCAGTTAAGTGGAAATTGTGACAAATACCTTACCCATTTCACCTACCGTACAGGGAAAAGGAAGCATATGTAGTAATGACAGGAAACATCCTCATATTTACCAGTTAACGAGCTGGAGGAAGGACAAAAATGTTCGTCTGAATTTATCGTTGGCCTTGGGAAAATGTAATTCCATCAGCTTTCCTCTTACCGCCTCTGATGGAATTAAATGTTCTCAATGCCTTCAGATGGAACTGAGACCTCATCTTCTCTCCAGCTTCATGTCCACCTTCACGTCCGCAAACTTCAGCATTTCACTTCCTCGTCGCTTTCATCTTCCCTTTTTCTGGATTTCAGCTTCTATCTGTAAAATGACACACAAAATGAGATGATAAGATCACACATTACAAACAGCAAGTGGCAAAACACAATCAAATATGCTACTGAAAACAATGCAGTTAAGTGGAAATTGAGACAAATACCTTACCCATTTCACCTACCGTACAGGGAAAAGGAAGCATATGTAGTAATGACAGGAAACATCCTCATATTTACCAGTTAACGAGCTGGAGGAAGGACAACAATGTTCGTCTGAATTTATCGTTGGCCTTGGGAAAATGTAATTCCATCAGCTTTCCTCTTACCGCCTCTGATGGAATTAAATGTTCTCAATGCCTTCAGATCGAACTGAGACCTCATCTTCTCTCCAGCTTCATGTCCACCTTCACGTCCGCAAACTTCAGCATTTCACTTCCTCGTCGCTTTCATCTTCCCTTTTTCTGGATTTCAGCTTCTATCTGTAAAATGACACACAAAATGAGATGATAAGATCACACATTACAAACAGCAAGTGGCAAAACACAATCAAATATGCTACTGAAAACAATGCAGTTAAGTGGAAATTGTGACAAATACCTTACCCATTTCACCTACCGTACAGGGAAAAGGAAGCATATGTAGTAATGACAGGAAACATCCTCATATTTACCAGTTAACGAGCTGGAGGAAGGACAAAAATGTTCGTCTGAATTTATCGTTGGCCTTGGGAAAATGTAATTCCATCAGCTTTCCTCTTACCGCCTCTGATGGAATTAAATGTTCTCAATGCCTTCAGATCGAACTGAGACCTCATCTTCTCTCCAGCTTCATGTCCACCTTCACGTCCGCAAACTTCAGCATTTCACTTCCTCGTCGCTTTCATCTTCCCTTTTTCTGGATTTCAGCTTCTATCTGTAAAATGACACACAAAATGAGATGATAAGATCACACATTACAAACAGCAAGTGGCAAAACACAATCAAATATGCTACTGAAAACAATGCAGTTAAGTGGAAATTGAGACAAATACCTTACCCATTTCACCTACCGTACAGGGAAAAGGAAGCATATGTAGTAATGACAGGAAACATCCTCATATTTACTAGTTAACGAGCTGGAGGAAGGACAACAATGTTCGTCTGAATTTATCGTTGGCCTTGGGAAAATGTAATTCCATCAGCTTTCCTCTTACCGCCTCTGATGGAATTAAATGTTCTCAATGCCTTCAGATCGAACTGAGACCTCATCTTCTCTCCAGCTTCATGTCCAGCTTCATGTCCACCTTCACGTCCGCAAACTTCAGCATTTCACTTCCTCGTCGCTTTCATCTTCCTTTTTTCTGGATTTCAGCTTCTATCTGTAAAATGACACACAAAATGAGATGATAAGATCACACATTACAAACAGCAAGTGGCAAAACACAATCAAATATGCTACTGAAAACAATGCAGTTAAGTGGAAATTGTGACAAATACCTTACCCATTTCACCTACCGTACAGGGAAAAGGAAGCATATGTAGTAATGACAGGAAACATCCTCATATTTACCAGTTAACGAGCTGGAGGAAGGACAAAAATGTTCGTCTGAATTTATCGTTGGCCTTGGGAAAATGTAATTCCATCAGCTTTCCTCTTACCGCCTCTGATGGAATTAAATGTTCTCAATGCCTTCAGATCGAACTGAGACCTCATCTTCTCTCCAGCTTCATGTCCACCTTCACGTCCGCAAACTTCAGCATTTCACTTCCTCGTCGCTTTCATCTTCCCTTTTTCTGGATTTCAGCTTCTATCTGTAAAATGACACACAAAATGAGATGATAAGATTACACATTACAAACAGCAAGTGGCAAAACACAATCAAATATGCTACTGAAAACAATGCAGTTAAGTGGAAATTGAGACAAATACCTTACCCATTTCACCTACCGTACAGGGAAAAGGAAGCATATGTAGTAATGACAGGAAACATCCTCATATTTACCAGTTAACGAGCTGGAGGAAGGACAACAATGTTCGTCTGAATTTATCGTTGGCCTTGGGAAAATGTAATTCCATCAGCTTTCCTCTTACCGCCTCTGATGGAATTAAATGTTCTCAATGCCTTCAGATCGAACTGAGACCTCATCTTCTCTCCAGCTTCATGTCCAGCTTCATGTCCACCTTCACGTCCGCAAACTTCAGCATTTCACTTCCTCGTCGCTTTCATCTTCCCTTTTTCTGGATTTCAGCTTCTATCTGTAAAATGACACACAAAATGAGATGATAAGATCACACATTACAAACAGCAAGTGGCAAAACACAATCAAATATGCTACTGAAAACAATGCAGTTAAGTGGAAATTGTGACAAATACCTTACCCATTTCACCTACCGTACAGGGAAAAGGAAGCATATGTAGTAATGACAGGAAACATCCTCATATTTACCAGTTAACGAGCTGGAGGAAGGACAAAAATGTTCGTCTGAATTTATCGTTGGCCTTGGGAAAATGTAATTCCATCAGCTTTCCTCTTACCGCCTCTGATGGAATTAAATGTTCTCAATGCCTTCAGATCGAACTGAGACCTCATCTTCTCTCCAGCTTCATGTCCACCTTCACGTCCGCAAACTTCAGCATTTCACTTCCTCGTCGCTTTCATCTTCCCTTTTTCTGGATTTCAGCTTCTATCTGTAAAATGACACACAAAATGAGATGATAAGATCACACATTACAAACAGCAAGTGGCAAAACACAATCAAATATGCTACTGAAAACAATGCAGTTAAGTGGAAATTGAGACAAATACCTTACCCATTTCACCTACCGTACAGGGAAAAGGAAGCATATGTAGTAATGACAGGAAACATCCTCATATTTACCAGTTAACGAGCTGGAGGAAGGACAAAAATGTTCGTCTGAATTTATCGTTGGCCTTGGGAAAATGTAATTCCATCAGCTTTCCTCTTACCGCCTCTGATGGAATTAAATGTGCTCAATGCCTTCAGATCGAACTGAGACCTCATCTTCTCTCCAGCTTCATGTCCACCTTCACGTCCGCAAACTTCAGCATTTCACTTCCTCGTCGCTTTCATCTTCCCTTTTTCTGGATTTCAGCTTCTATCTGTAAAATGACACACAAAATGAGATGATAAGATCACACATTACAAACAGCAAGTGGCAAAACACAATCAAATATGCTACTGAAAACAATGCAGTTAAGTGGAAATTGAGACAAATACCTTACCCATTTCACCTACCGTACAGGGAAAAGGAAGCATATGTAGTAATGACAGGAAACATCCTCATATTTACCAGTTAACGAGCTGGAGGAAGGACAAAAATGTTCGTCTGAATTTATCGTTGGCCTTGGGAAAATGTAATTCCATCAGCTTTCCTCTTACCGCCTCTGATGGAATTAAATGTTCTCAATGCCTTCAGATCGAACTGAGACCTCATCTTCTCTCCAGCTTCATGTCCACCTTCACGTCCGCAAACTTCAGCATTTCACTTCCTCGTCGCTTTCATCTTCCCTTTTTCTGGATTTCAGCTTCTATCTGTAAAATGACACACAAAATGAGATAAGATCACACATTACAAACAGCAAGTGGCAAAACACAATCAAATATGCTACTGAAAACAATGCAGTTAAGTGGAAATTGAGACAAATACCTTACCCATTTCACCTACCGTACAGGGAAAAGGAAGCATATGTAGTAATGACAGGAAACATCCTCATATTTACTAGTTAACGAGCTGGAGGAAGGACAACAATGTTCGTCTGAATTTATCGTTGGCCTTGGGAAAATGTAATTCCATCAGCTTTCCTCTTACCGCCTCTGATGGAATTAAATGTTCTCAATGCCTTCAGATCGAACTGAGACCTCATCTTCTCTCCAGCTTCATGTCCAGCTTCATGTCCACCTTCACGTCCGCAAACTTCAGCATTTCACTTCCTCGTCGCTTTCATCTTCCCTTTTTCTGGATTTCAGCTTCTATCTGTAAAATGACACACAAAATGAGATGATAAGATCACACATTACAAACAGCAAGTGGCAAAACACAATCAAATATGCTACTGAAAACAATGCAGTTAAGTGGAAATTGTGACAAATACCTTACCCATTTCACCTACCGTACAGGGAAAAGGAAGCATATGTAGTAATGACAGGAAACATCCTCATATTTACCAGTTAACGAGCTGGAGGAAGGACAAAAATGTTCGTCTGAATTTATCGTTGGCCTTGGGAAAATGTAATTCCATCAGCTTTCCTCTTACCGCCTCTGATGGAATTAAATGTTCTCAATGCCTTCAGATCGAACTGAGACCTCATCTTCTCTCCAGCTTCATGTCCACCTTCACGTCCGCAAACTTCAGCATTTCACTTCCTCGTCGCTTTCATCTTCCCTTTTTCTGGATTTCAGCTTCTATCTGTAAAATGACACACAAAATGAGATGATAAGATCACACATTACAAACAGCAAGTGGCAAAACACAATCAAATATGCTACTGAAAACAATGCAGTTAAGTGGAAATTGTGACAAATACCTTACCCATTTCACCTACCGTACAGGGAAAAGGAAGCATATGTAGTAATGACAGGAAACATCCTCATATTTACCAGTTAACGAGCTGGAGGAAGGACAAAAATGTTCGTCTGAATTTATCGTTGGCCTTGGGAAAATGTAATTCCATCAGCTTTCCTCTTACCGCCTCTGATGGAATTAAATGTTCTCAATGCCTTCAGATCGAACTGAGACCTCATCTTCTCTCCAGCTTCATGTCCACCTTCACGTCCGCAAACTTCAGCATTTCACTTCCTCGTCGCTTTCATCTTCCCTTTTTCTGTATTTCAGCTTCTATCTGTAAAATGACACACAAAATGAGATGATAAGATCACACATTACAAACAGCAAGTGGCAAAACACAATCAAATATGCTACTGAAAACAATGCAGTTAAGTGGAAATTGTGACAAATACCTTACCCATTTCACCTACCGTACAGGGAAAAGGAAGCATATGTAGTAATGACAGGAAACATCCTCATATTTACCAGTTAACGAGCTGGAGGAAGGACAAAAATGTTCGTCTGAATTTATCGTTGGCCTTGGGAAAATGTAATTCCATCAGCTTTCCTCTTACCGCCTCTGATGGAATTAAATGTTCTCAATGCCTTCAGATCGAACTGAGACCTCATCTTCTCTCCAGCTTCATGTCCACCTTCACGTCCGCAAACTTCAGCATTTCACTTCCTCGTCGCTTTCATCTTCCCTTTTTCTGGATTTCAGCTTCTATCTGTAAAATGACACACAAAATGAGATGATAAGATCACACATTACAAACAGCAAGTGGCAAAACACAATCAAATATGCTACTGAAAACAATGCAGTTAAGTGGAAATTGAGACAAATACCTTACCCATTTCACCTACCGTACAGGGAAAAGGAAGCATATGTAGTAATGACAGGAAACATCCTCATATTTACCAGTTAACGAGCTGGAGGAAGGACAAAAATGTTCGTCTGAATTTATCGTTGGCCTTGGGAAAATGTAATTCCATCAGCTTTCCTCTTACCGCCTCTGATGGAATTAAATGTGCTCAATGCCTTCAGATCGAACTGAGACCTCATCTTCTCTCCAGCTTCATGTCCACCTTCACGTCCGCAAACTTCAGCATTTCACTTCCTCGTCGCTTTCATCTTCCCTTTTTCTGGATTTCAGCTTCTATCTGTAAAATGACACACAAAATGAGATGATAAGATCACACATTACAAACAGCAAGTGGCAAAACACAATCAAATATGCTACTGAAAACAATGCAGTTAAGTGGAAATTGTGACAAATACCTTACCCATTTCACCTACCGTACAGGGAAAAGGAAGCATATGTAGTAATGACAGGAAACATCCTCATATTTACCAGTTAACGAGCTGGAGGAAGGACAAAAATGTTCGTCTGAATTTATCGTTGGCCTTGGGAAAATGTAATTCCATCAGCTTTCCTCTTACCGCCTCTGATGGAATTAAATGTTCTCAATGCCTTCAGATCGAACTGAGACCTCATCTTCTCTCCAGCTTCATGTCCACCTTCACGTCCGCAAACTTCAGCATTTCACTTCCTCGTCGCTTTCATCTTCCCTTTTTCTGGATTTCAGCTTCTATCTGTAAAATGACACACAAAATGAGATGATAAGATCACACATTACAAACAGCAAGTGGCAAAACACAATCAAATATGCTACTGAAAACAATGCAGTTAAGTGGAAATTGAGACAAATACCTTACCCATTTCACCTACCGTACAGGGAAAAGGAAGCATATGTAGTAATGACAGGAAACATCCTCATATTTACTAGTTAACGAGCTGGAGGAAGGACAACAATGTTCGTCTGAATTTATCGTTGGCCTTGGGAAAATGTAATTCCATCAGCTTTCCTCTTACCGCCTCTGATGGAATTAAATGTTCTCAATGCCTTCAGATCGAACTGAGACCTCATCTTCTCTCCAGCTTCATGTCCACCTTCACGTCCGCAAACTTCAGCATTTCACTTCCTCGTCGCTTTCATCTTCCCTTTTTCTGGATTTCAGCTTCTATCTGTAAAATGACACACAAAATGAGATGATAAGATCACACATTACAAACAGCAAGTGGCAAAACACAATCAAATATGCTACTGAAAACAATGCAGTTAAGTGGAAATTGAGACAAATACCTTACCCATTTCACCTACCGTACAGGGAAAAGGAAGCATATGTAGTAATGACAGGAAACATCCTCATATTTACTAGTTAACGAGCTGGAGGAAGGACAACAATGTTCGTCTGAATTTATCGTTGGCCTTGGGAAAATGTAATTCCATCAGCTTTCCTCTTACCGCCTCTGATGGAATTAAATGTTCTCAATGCCTTCAGATCGAACTGAGACCTCATCTTCTCTCCAGCTTCATGTCCAGCTTCATGTCCACCTTCACGTCCGCAAACTTCAGCATTTCACTTCCTCGTCGCTTTCATCTTCCCTTTTTCTGGATTTCAGCTTCTATCTGTAAAATGACACAAAAAATGAGATGATAAGATCACACATTACAAACAGCAAGTGGCAAAACACAATCAAATATGCTACTGAAAACAATGCAGTTAAGTGGAAATTGTGACAAATACCTTACCCATTTCACCTACCGTACAGGGAAAAGGAAGCATATGTAGTAATGACAGGAAACATCCTCATATTTACCAGTTAACGAGCTGGAGGAAGGACAAAAATGTTCGTCTGAATTTATCGTTGGCCTTGGGAAAATGTAATTCCATCAGCTTTCCTCTTACCGCCTCTGATGGAATTAAATGTTCTCAATGCCTTCAGATCGAACTGAGACCTCATCTTCTCTCCAGCTTCATGTCCACCTTCACGTCCACAAACTTCAGCATTTCACTTCCTCGTCGCTTTCATCTTCCCTTTTTCTGGATTTCAGCTTCTATCTGTAAAATGACACACAAAATGAGATGATAAGATCACACATTACAAACAGCAAGTGGCAAAACACAATCAAATATGCTACTGAAAACAATGCAGTTAAGTGGAAATTGAGACAAATACCTTACCCATTTCACCTACCGTACAGGGAAAAGGAAGCATATGTAGTAATGACAGGAAACATCCTCATATTTACCAGTTAACGAGCTGGAGGAAGGACAACAATGTTCGTCTGAATTTATCGTTGGCCTTGGGAAAATGTAATTCCATCAGCTTTCCTCTTACCGCCTCTGATGGAATTAAATGTTCTCAATGCCTTCAGATCGAACTGAGACCTCATCTTCTCTCCAGCTTCATGTCCAGCTTCATGTCCACCTTCACGTCCGCAAACTTCAGCATTTCACTTCCTCGTCGCTTTCATCTTCCCTTTTTCTGGATTTCAGCTTCTATCTGTAAAATGACACACAAAATGAGATGATAAGATCACACATTACAAACAGCAAGTGGCAAAACACAATCAAATATGCTACTGAAAACAATGCAGTTAAGTGGAAATTGTGACAAATACCTTACCCATTTCACCTACCGTACAGGGAAAAGGAAGCATATGTAGTAATGACAGGAAACATCCTCATATTTACCAGTTAACGAGCTGGAGGAAGGACAACAATGTTCGTCTGAATTTATCGTTGGCCTTGGGAAAATGTAATTCCATCAGCTTTCCTCTTACCGCCTCTGATGGAATTAAATGTTCTCAATGCCTTCAGATCGAACTGAGACCTCATCTTCTCTCCAGCTTCATGTCCACCTTCACGTCCGCAAACTTCAGCATTTCACTTCCTCGTCGCTTTCATCTTCCCTTTTTCTGTATTTCAGCTTCTATCTGTAAAATGACACACAAAATGAGATGATAAGATCACACATTACAAACAGCAAGTGGCAAAACACAATCAAATATGCTACTGAAAACAATGCAGTTAAGTGGAAATTGTGACAAATACCTTACCCATTTCACCTACCGTACAGGGAAAAGGAAGCATATGTAGTAATGACAGGAAACATCCTCATATTTACCAGTTAACGAGCTGGAGGAAGGACAAAAATGTTCGTCTGAATTTATCGTTGGCCTTGGGAAAATGTAATTCCATCAGCTTTCCTCTTACCGCCTCTGATGGAATTAAATGTTCTCAATGCCTTCAGATCGAACTGAGACCTCATCTTCTCTCCAGCTTCATGTCCACCTTCACGTCCGCAAACTTCAGCATTTCACTTCCTCGTCGCTTTCATCTTCCCTTTTTCTGGATTTCAGCTTCTATCTGTAAAATGACACACAAAATGAGATGATAAGATCACACATTACAAACAGCAAGTGGCAAAACACAATCAAATATGCTACTGAAAACAATGAGTTAAGTGGAAATTGAGACAAATACCTTACCCATTTCACCTACCGTACAGGGAAAAGGAAGCATATGTAGTAATGACAGGAAACATCCTCATATTTACCAGTTAACGAGCTGGAGGAAGGACAAAAATGTTGGTCTGAATTTATCGTTGGCCTTGGGAAAATGTAATTCCATCAGCTTTCCTCTTACCGCCTCTGATGGAATTAAATGTGCTCAATGCCTTCAGATCGAACTGAGACCTCATCTTCTCTCCAGCTTCATGTCCACCTTCACGTCCGCAAACTTCAGCATTTCACTTCCTCGTCGCTTTCATCTTCCCTTTTTCTGGATTTCAGCTTCTATCTGTAAAATGACACACAAAATGAGATGATAAGATCACACATTACAAACAGCAAGTGGCAAAACACAATCAAATATGCTACTGAAAACAATGCAGTTAAGTGGAAATTGTGACAAATACCTTACCCATTTCACCTACCGTACAGGGAAAAGGAAGCATATGTAGTAATGACAGGAAACATCCTCATATTTACCAGTTAACGAGCTGGAGGAAGGACAAAAATGTTCGTCTGAATTTATCGTTGGCCTTGGGAAAATGTAATTCCATCAGCTTTCCTCTTACCGCCTCTGATGGAATTAAATGTTCTCAATGCCTTCAGATCGAACTGAGACCTCATCTTCTCTCCAGCTTCATGTCCACCTTCACGTCCACAAACTTCAGCATTTCACTTCCTCGTCGCTTTCATCTTCCCTTTTTCTGGATTTCAGCTTCTATCTGTAAAATGACACACAAAATGAGATGATAAGATCACACATTACAAACAGCAAGTGGCAAAACACAATCAAATATGCTACTGAAAACAATGCAGTTAAGTGGAAATTGAGACAAATACCTTACCCATTTCACCTACCGTACAGGGAAAAGGAAGCATATGTAGTAATGACAGGAAACATCCTCATATTTACCAGTTAACGAGCTGGAGGAAGGACAACAATGTTCGTCTGAATTTATCGTTGGCCTTGGGAAAATGTAATTCCATCAGCTTTCCTCTTACCGCCTCTGATGGAATTAAATGTTCTCAATGCCTTCAGATCGAACTGAGACCTCATCTTCTCTCCAGCTTCATGTCCAGCTTCATGTCCACCTTCACGTCCGCAAACTTCAGCATTTCACTTCCTCGTCGCTTTCATCTTCCCTTTTTCTGGATTTCAGCTTCTATCTGTAAAATGACACACAAAATGAGATGATAAGATCACACATTACAAACAGCAAGTGGCAAAACACAATCAAATATGCTACTGAAAACAATGCAGTTAAGTGGAAATTGTGACAAATACCTTACCCATTTCACCTACCGTACAGGGAAAAGGAAGCATATGTAGTAATGACAGGAAACATCCTCATATTTACCAGTTAACGAGCTGGAGGAAGGACAACAATGTTCGTCTGAATTTATCGTTGGCCTTGGGAAAATGTAATTCCATCAGCTTTCCTCTTACCGCCTCTGATGGAATTAAATGTTCTCAATGCCTTCAGATCGAACTGAGACCTCATCTTCTCTCCAGCTTCATGTCCACCTTCACGTCCGCAAACTTCAGCATTTCACTTCCTCGTCGCTTTCATCTTCCCTTTTTCTGTATTTCAGCTTCTATCTGTAAAATGACACACAAAATGAGATGATAAGATCACACATTACAAACAGCAAGTGGCAAAACACAATCAAATATGCTACTGAAAACAATGCAGTTAAGTGGAAATTGTGACAAATACCTTACCCATTTCACCTACCGTACAGGGAAAAGGAAGCATATGTAGTAATGACAGGAAACATCCTCATATTTACCAGTTAACGAGCTGGAGGAAGGACAAAAATGTTCGTCTGAATTTATCGTTGGCCTTGGGAAAATGTAATTCCATCAGCTTTCCTCTTACCGCCTCTGATGGAATTAAATGTTCTCAATGCCTTCAGATCGAACTGAGACCTCATCTTCTCTCCAGCTTCATGTCCACCTTCACGTCCGCAAACTTCAGCATTTCACTTCCTCGTCGCTTTCATCTTCCCTTTTTCTGGATTTCAGCTTCTATCTGTAAAATGACACACAAAATGAGATGATAAGATCACACATTACAAACAGCAAGTGGCAAAACACAATCAAATATGCTACTGAAAACAATGAGTTAAGTGGAAATTGAGACAAATACCTTACCCATTTCACCTACCGTACAGGGAAAAGGAAGCATATGTAGTAATGACAGGAAACATCCTCATATTTACCAGTTAACGAGCTGGAGGAAGGACAAAAATGTTGGTCTGAATTTATCGTTGGCCTTGGGAAAATGTAATTCCATCAGCTTTCCTCTTACCGCCTCTGATGGAATTAAATGTGCTCAATGCCTTCAGATCGAACTGAGACCTCATCTTCTCTCCAGCTTCATGTCCACCTTCACGTCCGCAAACTTCAGCATTTCACTTCCTCGTCGCTTTCATCTTCCCTTTTTCTGGATTTCAGCTTCTATCTGTAAAATGACACACAAAATGAGATGATAAGATCACACATTACAAACAGCAAGTGGCAAAACACAATCAAATATGCTACTGAAAACAATGCAGTTAAGTGGAAATTGTGACAAATACCTTACCCATTTCACCTACCGTACAGGGAAAAGGAAGCATATGTAGTAATGACAGGAAACATCCTCATATTTACCAGTTAACGAGCTGGAGGAAGGACAAAAATGTTCGTCTGAATTTATCGTTGGCCTTGGGAAAATGTAATTCCATCAGCTTTCCTCTTACCGCCTCTGATGGAATTAAATGTTCTCAATGCCTTCAGATCGAACTGAGACCTCATCTTCTCTCCAGCTTCATGTCCACCTTCATGTCCACCTTCACGTCCGCAAACTTCAGCATTTCACTTCCTCGTCGCTTTCATCTTCCCTTTTTCTGGATTTCAGCTTCTATCTGTAAAATGACACACAAAATGAGATGATAAGATCACACATTACAAACAGCAAGTGGCAAAACACAATCAAATATGCTACTGAAAACAATGCAGTTAAGTGGAAATTGAGACAAATACCTTACCCATTTCACCTACCGTACAGGGAAAAGGAAGCATATGTAGTAATGACAGGAAACATCCTCATATTTACCAGTTAACGAGCTGGAGGAAGGACAAAAATGTTCGTCTGAATTTATCGTTGGCCTTGGGAAAATGTAATTCCATCAGCTTTCCTCTTACCGCCTCTGATGGAATTAAATGTTCTCAATGCCTTCAGATCGAACTGAGACCTCATCTTCTCTCCAGCTTCATGTCCACCTTCACGTCCGCAAACTTCAGCATTTCACTTCCTCGTCGCTTTCATCTTCCCTTTTTCTGGATTTCAGCTTCTATCTGTAAAATGACACACAAAATGAGATGATAAGATCACACATTACAAACAGCAAGTGGCAAAACACAATCAAATATGCTACTGAAAACAATGAGTTAAGTGGAAATTGAGACAAATACCTTACCCATTTCACCTACCGTACAGGGAAAAGGAAGCATATGTAGTAATGACAGGAAACATCCTCATATTTACCAGTTAACGAGCTGGAGGAAGGACAAAAATGTTGGTCTGAATTTATCGTTGGCCTTGGGAAAATGTAATTCCATCAGCTTTCCTCTTACCGCCTCTGATGGAATTAAATGTGCTCAATGCCTTCAGATCGAACTGAGACCTCATCTTCTCTCCAGCTTCATGTCCACCTTCACGTCCGCAAACTTCAGCATTTCACTTCCTCGTCGCTTTCATCTTCCCTTTTTCTGGATTTCAGCTTCTATCTGTAAAATGACACACAAAATGAGATGATAAGATCACACATTACAAACAGCAAGTGGCAAAACACAATCAAATATGCTACTGAAAACAATGCAGTTAAGTGGAAATTGTGACAAATACCTTACCCATTTCACCTACCGTACAGGGAAAAGGAAGCATATGTAGTAATGACAGGAAACATCCTCATATTTACCAGTTAACGAGCTGGAGGAAGGACAAAAATGTTCGTCTGAATTTATCGTTGGCCTTGGGAAAATGTAATTCCATCAGCTTTCCTCTTACCGCCTCTGATGGAATTAAATGTTCTCAATGCCTTCAGATCGAACTGAGACCTCATCTTCTCTCCAGCTTCATGTCCACCTTCACGTCCGCAAACTTCAGCATTTCACTTCCTCTTCGCTTTCATCTTCCCTTTTTCTGGATTTCAGCTTCTATCTGTAAAATGACACACAAAATGAGATGATAAGATCACACATTACAAACAGCAAGTGGCAAAACACAATCAAATATGCTACTGAAAACAATGCAGTTAAGTGGAAATTGAGACAAATACCTTACCCATTTCACCTACCGTACAGGGAAAAGGAAGCATATGTAGTAATGACAGGAAACATCCTCATATTTACCAGTTAACGAGCTGGAGGAAGGACAAAAATGTTCGTCTGAATTTATCGTTGGCCTTGGGAAAATGTAATTCCATCAGCTTTCCTCTTACCGCCTCTGATGGAATTAAATGTTCTCAATGCCTTCAGATCGAACTGAGACCTCATCTTCTCTCCAGCTTCATGTCCACCTTCACGTCCGCAAACTTCAGCATTTCACTTCCTCGTCGCTTTCATCTTCCCTTTTTCTGGATTTCAGCTTCTATCTGTAAAATGACACACAAAATGAGATGATAAGATCACACATTACAAACAGCAAGTGGCAAAACACAATCAAATATGCTACTGAAAACAATGCAGTTAAGTGGAAATTGTGCCAAATACCTTACCCATTTCACCTACCGTACAGGGAAAAGGAAGCATATGTAGTAATGACAGGAAACATCCTCATATTTACCAGTTAACGAGCTGGAGGAAGGACAAAAATGTTCGTCTGAATTTATCGTTGGCCTTGGGAAAATGTAATTCCATCAGCTTTCCTCTTACCGCCTCTGATGGAATTAAATGTTCTCAATGCCTTCAGATCGAACTGAGACCTCATCTTCTCTCCAGCTTCATGTCCAGCTTCATGTCCACCTTCACGTCCGCAAACTTCAGCATTTCACTTCCTCGTCGCTTTCATCTTCCCTTTTTCTGGATTTCAGCTTCTATCTGTAAAATGACACACAAAATGAGATGATAAGATCACACATTACAAACAGCAAGTGGCAAAACACAATCAAATATGCTACTGAAAACAATGCAGTTAAGTGGAAATTGTGACAAATACCTTACCCATTTCACCTACCGTACAGGGAAAAGGAAGCATATGTAGTAATGACAGGAAACATCCTCATATTTACCAGTTAACGAGCTGGAGGAAGGACAAAAATGTTCGTCTGAATTTATCGTTGGCCTTGGGAAAATGTAATTCCATCAGCTTTCCTCTTACCGCCTCTGATGGAATTAAATGTTCTCAATGCCTTCAGATCGAACTGAGACCTCATCTTCTCTCCAGCTTCATGTCCACCTTCACGTCCGCAAACTTCAGCATTTCACTTCCTCGTCGCTTTCATCTTCCCTTTTTCTGGATGTCAGCTTCCATCTGTAAAATGACACACTTCATACCTACCGTACACAGAAAATGAAGCGTATGTAGTAATGACAGGAAACATTCTTCTCAACATTACCAGTGGGCGAGCTGGGGGAAGGGCTAAATGCTCGTCTGAATTTATCGCTGGCCTTGGGAAATGTCATTCCATCAACTTTCATCTTACCTCCTCTGATGGAACGAAATGTTCCCAATGCCTCCAGATCGAAACTGATACCTCGGCATCTCCCCAGCTTCATGTCCACCGACTTCACATCAGCGTTTCACTCAGTTCCTTCCATCATTCGTCTACCCTTTTTCTGGAGTTCAGCCTCTACCTGTAAAATGACACACACACACACACACACACACACACACACACACACACAACGAGATGATTATAAGATCACGCAGTGACATTACAAAAAGCACAGGAAAACACTATCAAATATGCTACTGAAAACGAGATGATTATAATTAAGATCACACATTACAAACAGCAAGTGCAAAACACAATACGCTACTGAAAACAATGAAACAGCACACAATAATAGTGTTGTAATTGTCAAACAAGTCTATGGAATCTATGGAAAGGTTTAATCTGCAACTATGCAACTTCATCCAATATGCAGTGGGAAGCTAAGGAGTCTTTAATCCCTTAGCCTGGAATTAAAAAAAAAAACCTGATCTAACACCAGTAACAACCCTAATGAAGCCTAATACAAATACAATCGACACATGACAGTAACAGCATATAACACTAGTACAATAACATAAAACATTAATTATGTAGATTAAAAGACATACATAAAACAACTTCAAAAACCGAAATGTTAAATTATGCATAATAAGGGAAATATGACCCATCAATCAAGCCTCAACAACACCTTAACTATGTACAACCAACCTTCAATAAGATTTTTAACCAACCACAACGTATTTAACCATGCCAACAGACAACCAACCATTACCGTTATTAGTGTCTTTCTAACAGGACAAATAATACACAAAATGCAAAACATTTTGCATTACTTACAGAACTTTAGCGCTCTCCACTGGTAAAACGAGTAGTCCCTGAATCGTTAACGTTCACTGTACAAGCGGCGTTGCCAGATTTTGCGGGAGAAATAAGCAACCAGGTCTATGAAAACTAGCCAGAAACTGACAAAAGAAGAAGGCCACATCATGACTTTAAAACTATATGCATGCATTGGATATTTGAAAATAACCGATCTACAAGGTCACAACGTATTGTGTTTGTGAATCAGCAGACCATGACAAACAACCAACAGTCTGGCAATGCGAGACTAGCAGAACAGTAGCCTCGGTTCCAGGCTTACTTATCTGCGGCAGAACAGACGGTTGGAAAGTCCTCCCAAGGCTCTGGAAAGTCCCGGAAAAGGACTGTTGTGATTGGCCGACCGTGACGTCATTGCGGAATGAGTCACTCTCATTGGTCGTAAGCGCCAAGTCCCATGGTTCAAAAATACTCCCAATAAACGTCCAATAAACGTTTTTAAAATCATTGTGTACTTTTACGTTAGCATTAGGCTACATTACGTTAGCATATCACAACTGACAATAACATAGCCTAATCTCTGTGTTTGAAAAAATATATCAATTCGGACGTTAGTTTTAAATAGGTCGCGGGGACATTCTGTACATAATTATTAGCATCAGATGACATACGCATTCAACATGACAGTTGCTACTAGCTTGTTAACAACAGCTGAAAATGACACGAACAAAACAGTTTCCCAGACTGCAAATTAACTGAAAAATCGATGGTGCTTTGTGGCCTCGTACAGAGCCAGAGCCAGGCCAAAATTGCTTACAATTTAACCAGCACCATTGTCCGATGTCTAGATATCTGGTGCTGGTTAAATTGGTCGTAAGCGCCAAGTCCCATGGTTCAAAAATACTCCCAATAAACGTTTTTAAAATCATTGTGTACCTTTACGTTAGCATTAGGCTACATTACGTTAGCATATCACAACTGACATTAACATAGCCTAATCTCTGTGTTTGAAAAAATATATAAATTCGGACGTTAGTTTTAAATAGGTCGCGGGGACATGATATGTACATAATTATTAGCATCAGATGACATACGCATTCAACATGACAGTTGCTACTAGCTTGTTAACAACAGCTGAAAATGACGATCAAAACAGTTTCCCAGACTGCAAATTAACTGAAAAATCGATGGTGCTTTGTGGCCTCGTACAGAGCCAGGCCAAAATTGCTTAAAATTTAACCAGCACCAGATATCTAGACATCGCATACTATAAGATGGCTCTGACCAGCACTTAGCCCCTCTCGGAACCCTCCATAAAGCTTTTATGAAATTTGGACTTTAACTTAAAGTCTTAAAAATGTCAGAAACTTTACTACCATTGGGTTCTGCTTGTGGGGCTAACCAGCACTAACCCTAAACACACAAACACGGACACCACCACACACAGAGAAACCAAGTACAAACGAAACATTCTGCCTAATTCTTAAAATAAATCATCTACCTGCATGCATGTAAAGGTATCCAAAATAGTCCTCCGGGCCTAGTGGTGAACGTCGCCAAGCTTGGAGGCCCATCTGCTGGCGAAACCGTCGAAAAAAGCCGTTGCGGCTGCTCCTTGCACCGTCCAGTTAAAGTTGACGGTCACAGTGCGTGTCGTCGGTCAGTTGCCAATCTGAGAGCCCATGCCCATCGTCAAAAAATAAAGGAAAAACAGCGCCGAGACAGACTAGTACATTATAGTACATAGTATACAAAAAACAATTTAAAAAATCCGAAATGTGGTATCCAAAAGAGTCGCCGGGCCTAGTGGTGAACATCGCCAAGCTTGGAGGGCCATCTGCTGGCGAAACGAGCCGTTGCGACTATTCCTTGGTTTTTCACCGTCCAGTTAAAGTTGCGTGTCGTGTGTCGTCGATCAGTTGCCAATCTGAGAGCCCATGCCATGCCGTCAACAAATGAAGGAAAAACAGCGCCGGGACAGACTAGTCAACGGTCTGTCTCAAGAAACGAGTCAGTTGCGGACAGGTGTTGCGGGTGCTGCTGGTCAGGGTGGTGGCGCGACGTCTTCTGAAATTCTGGTACACTCTGCGTTCGGACCTGACTAGTGCTCCTCCCCCTCCCGCACCCAAGCTCGTGATTGGTTGACAGGTGCCCGCGCAGAGCGAATCAGCGTGTGCGTGGCTGGCACATGGGCTGGCACAGGCGTCCCGCTTATTGGTCCAAACTGTCATCAACACAGGTGCTGTGTGCATGGCCATTCCGGCTCTGTTGATCTGCGCACTGTAGCCTAGCAACCGAGCAGCCAACTGCTAAAACACTTTGAAAGTATAACATTTTAACAAATGGATGAGTGAAATTAACATGTAGATTAAGTCTACCATCTGTGTTGTTTAAGAGTGATATTTATTTTCTTTTTTGCTATTCTTTGCTATCACCAAATAATAAATATAGCAGAATAGGACACACACACACACACACACACACGCGTGTGTGCACACACATGGTGCACACACAAGTCTCAAAATCGTTTTCCCCCTCCTTTTCAACATTTTTTAATTCGATTTTTTAAATAATCAGACATGGCATGAAAGCAATTGATGTGACCAAAATGGTCTAGCCTGTATATGACCTCTGGACACTTCTATCACCATAAGAGTATAAGGTATATATATCCAGGCTTCTTGTAGAGTAGACTACAGTTACACAATAGTGTTCTGGTCCTGTGCATGTTGCACAAGTAAGCCTATCACATTTCTATTGCATCTCTATCTTTTGTGGCAAAAATGAAGAGAGTTTACATAGAACCAACAAATAAATAACAATCTTATATTTTTGACCGTTAAGTGAATGGTCATTATAAAGTTTAAGCTATTGCACATAAATGTCATTCCATCCTGAGACGACACAATGTCTACTTTCTCCACTACATTTAAACAGTTAACTGTAGTAACTGCAATTAAAATGATACTAGAGCATCAGGCCCCAGTGAGCCACACTGGCACTGCTAATACTGTAGGTGCAATGCTCACTGGACACCCTTTTGGATATAAAGAGTTTACGCATTGATTAGGCATTAAGGGTGCTGTTAGGTAAATGGTAAATAGTGCATTTATATAGAGCCTTCATCCAAGGTTAATATAGATTGTGCATTACATAAACCCATTCACACACCGATGGTGGAGGAAACCATGCAAGGCACCAACCTGCTCATGGGTTGACGCTGGTGACCCCAGCCTATCCCAAAACTCCACTGTGCTTTAATTACTGTGACGGTAAGATTAATTTAATACATACGTTAATGGGAGGACCAACAGAAGACATACATTTGTACTGTACAGGGAGATGCTGTAGTGTAGGCTACACAGTCAAAACACTGAAAATCCTTCCATTCTCAGCGTTGAATGAACACTTATGGACCTCATATAATTTGTTGTTTGCAGTGTTGCACTCCGGAAACAGCAGATATACAAGCTCACAACGAGTGCTGTAGATCGACTAGTAGATTGGTGCAGTAGGTTGTGTATTGTCAGTGTGCGACACCAAAAGCAAATTCCAGCTTGAGGGTTGTGATGTGTATAGGAACACAAGCTTGCATTTCATAGCATGTTGCATGCTGTCACTGTTGGGCAGAAATCTCCAAACTGCAACTTTATTTTTCTCTGTCATTTAATGCCCTACTTCGTCATACAAGATTGTCAAGCAAAAGTAGTGAAAATTCACAATTTCGGAACATTTCCAATTCCATTCCATTCCTGAAAAGTTATGGTTTTTGACATTCCACCTGGCAGCGACGACGTGTACTGATATTGTGTGCACGGGTGGACAAGTTCATGGTACAGTAAGTGTGCTTTAATTTAATTCATGCCTTTTCAAATAAATAAATACCAGGTTTGCTTGGCAATGAACAAATCTTGTTTTGTTTTTGTGAGAACAGTACTTTAATACAGATTACAAAAATACAGCATGTTTAGAAAGTTGGTCAAATTAACAGCCGTTTACAAAATAAAAATATCCAGTATATTTCAATGAAGCAACGGCAACCATACAGTACCAGTTGCTCCCAGCAACAACAAAAAAAGAGACCGTCATAATGTTATGCAGTTTGAGTTCCGCTGTTTCCTCTGTTTCCACCTCCAGCAATCGAGGAGCCAGATCCAGGACGGCCTCCTCGACCTCCTCCCTTTCCACCACGACCACTGCGTCCGGAGCCTTTGCCAGACTTGCTTCTTCTTGTCCTGATCTTCTTCTGTCATTTCAGGAGACAAGAGATAAAGTAAAACCCTGGTTAATATTTAGTTGTACGATGGTGTCCTGTGTCGAAAATAGCAGATCTACAAGTTCATAATACAACGTGATGCAACACTTTGTGGGCTTGTAGATTTGATTACTTTTTGTGTGTGGAACACCTTCGTACAACAAAGTAGGCTATACGTCTGGCATAATGGACAGTGACACTTAGGGAAAAGGTGTGCATTTTTCTGGTTTTGTTCTTTTGTATAACTGAAGATTGTTTCTAGTGTGTTACTCGATGCCTGCTACAGTATGTGTCATTCAAAGGTCAAAGGAATATCATCTGAATTCTCTAATAGAATACCGGTACTATAGCATCTTTAAACACTACAGATATTGGTCACGGTCTGCATGCAATTATGTACCTGCAAATCTTGTTCTGCCACATCACATCTGAATTCAAAGGCACTGATCTCGTCAACGTCTTGAACTGGGTGAGTAACATCCATGTCGCATAACATTCTTTTCTGAAAAAAGACATTTTCATTTTTTTTAATTGAAGACCTGAAGAACATACTTGTATTTCACTCCGAACACTCTTCATAGTTTCAGTTGCCTTTCAATTATAAAATAATTATTATATAGCTACTTAAACGTACCCCATGTTTCTTCAGAGAACACAATGTGTCGTTACACTCTGTCTCTTGTGCAGTAAATATCAGCCTTCTGAAAGAAACGGCAGATAGGTCGGCATCCTCGGCTGCAGCTGTCATAAAATAAAATAGATAAGATGAGATCTTTATTCATTCCCAGGAAGAAATTCATGTCAAAATCTGCAAAAAAGGCTATTGGAAGTGTCAGTGTAATATGACTTTCCATTTCCAACATGTGCAAATACAAGTAGTAGGTCTTCTGACATACTCACAGTTTCAATTTGGACATCATTGTGAAGCAGGCGGTAGTTCTGCAGAGGAAATTTGAGGTTTAAGATGAAGTCTTCATAGTTGGGTTCAGCTCTAGCCAGCAAAGCAAGCAGAGAAAGAGTGAAGAACAATGTCATACTCATTTGAGTCTTCATCTTTGTGTCTATTTCCTAAACTGTACGGTGGTAGTGCTCATATACAGTGGTTGACTCTTGCAGAATTTCCATTGTTGAGCAATCCACGATTGGGGAAATCTGCCCAGGAAAGAAAACATAGCTTACCGTAACAGGGTCAAACGTTCACAGGTAGAGTCATGATTTTCACAAGAGGAGAAATCGTTTTGTTTGTAAATTGTGAGCTTTAGAACTACAAATTATTTAAAAAAAAAACAATAAACAAAGTTATAAAAAAATGTAATAATACCATTCATGGTTGTTTGTTACAGTGTTTATCATTTTGACAGTTCATGTGTTGGCACAAAACAATTACAAAGAGGAATTTGCTTCACATGTTACAACACATATCTTGCAATATGCTCATGTCAAAGCAATATCTCAAGAGATTACGTTAAAGGGATAGTTCCGATTTTTTAAACGTAAGCTGTATGAAATACGTACTTGCCATTAATATAGTGGTTGCAACTGTATTAATTGATTGCCCAAGTCCTGTGGTGGGGGTTCTGCTCTGGTTTTGGTGAAATATTAAGTACCGGTAGTACATTTTGTGGGGGGCACAGGGGGCCACGCATTGAAAGTAAATTAATCCACAAAACTAACGTAATTTGTATTGTTGACCTATTTAGTATTAGTGCAACTTTCATTCATTTTTGACCCCTCTATCACACGGAACTATATTTTTTGTGTCCATATCACCACGCCCAAAAAATAGAAAACCACACACCCTTTCACGGGTGTGTGGTTTTCTTGAATAGAATCACTATACTTAAAGTTCCAAATGATGATAGTGACTCAGATAAAAATACATCACAAGTGATTATTATAATACATTCTAAACTCATATCCTAATCTCATTGTATCCCTCATCAACGTGTGATAGGTGCTTTATGCATATTGGTTACTTGTTCAAGTGTTCTTGTAAAGTTGCTTTTGCTTGACCACAAATACTCAGTATTATTTAGATGGCGTCTTTAGACAGATGGTAGGTGTTCATGTTTACTATAGTAGTATCCATGTTAAAGAACTACATTATTATTTTCCCACTTTACTTATGCAACTATCCTGTTTGTTGACTAGGGTTTATCTTTATGCCATTTGCTCTGACTTTAGGCGTATACAGTAAGCTAAAAGATGCTAAAAGATATCACTAGCCTGGTAAACCATCCCAGTCGCGTGAATTCACATTATCAACTTCTGCAGACGGGAAGCGATGTGTGGGATTTTTGCAGAACAAAAAAAAAAAACATTTCACACCGTCATAATTCAACATGAGAAAATATGATGCACAGATTCAAATGTATATTATATATTTTTTTTATTTCAAATCAACATCACATGTTCAGACACACTTTTCATGATTAAATACACACAAAATGAATTAGCCTCTCTATTTCATTCATAGAAAATGAAATGTGTAGAGTAAAGCTGTGCTGAAAACAAGGTATTTTGGCATGTTTCATTTTCAGCTAGTGTTTCTTAAAATGACCAAACCATAAAACAAAACAAAAACAAAGCTAAGTAACAAAACCTATTCAACACTTTTAAGGGTGAAAACTTAGCACCTTTGTCCAGTCGATATGATTCATAGACTGGTGTATTAGTTAGTGGATACTGGATACGAAGCCATAGTGTGAGAGGGTTGGCCATGATAAGAACGTCAGCTACAGCCTCCTCAGAACTACTGCATGTTTAACAGTGACTGCGAAGACAGATGGTGTGAAGACACCAGACGCGATGACGACATTAGTCGTTGTCGGACGATAATTGATCTCAGCATAATGTCTGTTTTAACTGACGTTACAAGCCACACCCACAATATCATAGTACAATTCCACTGTGCATACTCGATGTCATACACACAATGACATGCCGATAAAAAAATTAATAATAAATACTGTACATACGTGCATCTAAACCTGCAAAGGGGAAACATGAGGGTTTTACGATAAAGTGGCGTGTCTATGGAGAACTAATCCTAAGGCACTGTTAAAGTAAAGGGACGCAGACGTGACAGTGAGCCCTAGATTGCGGAGACAGCCCGAGGAAATCAATTCTGTACACAAACTTGAGCTGCCTCCAACGTCTCCACAACTTACAACTCCCTGCATTCGAGAAATGAGGAGCACAACAAATGAACAGCAAATAGCACAATGCGTGTAGTGTGTCTGACATGTCTAAAGTGTGACAGAAACACAGAGAGACATCATCCCGTACAGGGGCAACTATTACGGACCCCGAGGTAACATCAACCTAATGTATGCTTTCGCCACAGTGCGTCCAGATGGTTTGGTGTGGACAATAGGACTATAATAATAATAATACACATGTTACTGCTATGAGAGGAGACTGACTCAATGTCCCTTTGAGACCTGTCCTATCTAAAATGTAGTTGACGTAAATATATCTATTGTTGATATAAAAGTAGATTGTGAGTCAGTGCAAAATGCTGAGTTATATTAGCGCACGCACGCACGCGCACGCACACGCGCACACACACACACACACACACACACACACACACACACACAGTCTTACAGTAGCGGAGGATGACAGTCGATGGAGATAAGATCAAATTGTAGCCTAGAATGCAGTCCAAGTGAGAGGAGTAATCTACTGTGTGTGATTTCAATGAGTAGTTATGCAGTGGTACAAGTGCACACATGCCACTATTTGTTTAACCAATTCAGGACTGAGAACAGATTCTACAAAATGTCTTCTAAATCTTTTCTGAAAAACCTTGTGTTTATACAGCAGTGGTTCTCAAACTATTTCATGTCAAGGAACCCCAAAAACTATATGTATCTGGCTTCTGACCCCCATCTGAAAATATGTTGTTCCAGGGACCCCGCCAGAAGCAAAGATTTGAGTTAAAAACGTTAGCCCTGAAACAATATATATTCAAAGATTTGCGCCACGTGTTCATGATTTTAAAATAAATAGCAGATCTACAACCTCGTAGCATGGCACTCGGTTCCGCGCTATGAGCTTACAGAGCTGCTATTTTTCAATAGCTAAAGTATAACATAATGATTAAAACACCAAAAGGGGTTCCTTAAAGCTAAAAAGGAATCCCAAGACTGAAAATGATTTTTTTGCAAATCTGCACTGATCTCATTAAATGACCCCCATGAAATCCTCAGGACTGAAATCAGAACTTTAAGCCCTGGGTTCCCGTCCTGGATGGGTTAAATGTGTAGATCACATTCAGTACAACAGGAGGCGCAGTGTCATCATCACTGACAGCAATATCACCAGAAAGCATTTCATTTCAGGTTTGTTTCACGAAACACTGCACCTGCAATGTTCCATTTTCTGATTACATGTCAGACATTCTGAAGTCATTCTTTTCTTTTTGCTTCTTCTCTAAAGCACGGGAGTTTTAAGCGTTTTTCTTTTTTTGCTAAACATTCCTTATTTGTGACAAATCCATATTTGAAATGTACCAGTATTTAACTTTTTTTTTATATATAATAGATTAAATAAGTGGGGCACAAAAATAAATAAACTTAAACAACGATGCAGAGTGTGTAAAAACAAATGCATACATTTTTACCACCATCCTCTCTCTCATTTAGAAAGCAAAAAAAACACTGAGAAGTCTTGCTATTTAAATCTTCAAACTAAAATGTCCAATCGCTGCAGATGCAACAATACATGCTTTAGAATCAGCCCTTGCAAGAAGTTCCATTTCTTTTATGTGCACATTTTGGGAAAAGGGACACAATTTCTATAGCAGCACAAAAAACAATGTACATAACACATGCCAGTGCCAAGAAATTCCACCGTGCTTTGTTCTTGTAAAACTGTCCATGACAGCGATTTTTTTTAACGAAAAAAGATGCGTTTATCAGGACAATGATTTTATCGGGACAATGATTTTATCGGGATGCATCTGTAAGATGAAGAATGGAACCCATTTAAACCTGGCATTCAAATCCTAATGCATATCAATGCATAGTTCCAGGTGTAATTGTGAGCCATGGTTCAGTCTTGCTATAGGCTCCAAGAACGTAAATATGAAGGGAACATTACTAGGTGCTATATTAATACTGAAGAAACTCTGTACTTAGGCCCACAAAACAGAAACTGAGCAGCTTTCAAAGCATTCATTTGGATGTCCAGTTTAAAAACATATTTCATCAAGCCCAATTGGGCTTTTGTCATGGGTTTGCATGGCTGTGTCTCATTTGGAAGAATACGTCCTACAGTATATTCACCATGGTAGCTTATTAGGAATGTTCCTCATTAAGCATCTGCTGTGGAAAGTGGAGGCAGGCACTGCAATATTCAAGTGTCCAAAGCTAAATTCTATGCAGGGCAATGTAATCTACCAAGCCTCTTGAACGGTGTGTACTCGCACCAAACAAGGCTGAAGGCTCTCAAACTATTCAAAATAAAGCTTTTTTTTTATCCCACGATTTTGTAACCCATTTTCACCCCTGTGTCAATCATCTACTGTGATCCTGGGCTCTACACACCCTCCGCCAACCTGGGGAGAGCAACGGACTTAACTCATGCTTCCTTCATGCTTGAGTGTCCAAGTTGCTCCTTTACACCTGACAGGGGGGAGTTTCCCTGGTTGGACGTAGCGTGTGAAAGGAACATGTTATTCCAACCAGTTCCTTTCCCCTCCATCAGGCGCCCCGGCTGGCCAGGGGGAGGCAGTTTAGAGACCAGGATTACTGCATGTTTTTGTGAGGGTACCTACCCTAGGGGACACGGGGAGAACATGCAAACTCCACACAGAAAGGCCCTTTCGCCAACCCCCGCCTTCGGGTATGGGCACTGATGACGCGGAGGAGGAAACACAAAATAAAGAATTTTGCCCATTTCCTGTCAGCCTACTGTCTGTCCCTCCATAAAAAATATAAAATAAAGGCGAAATGTAATTTTATCCCGAAGCTGATGCTAGGGGTCGAGTGCTTTTTCCACTACTACTGACGACCCTCATTAATGATCATCAACGGCTTATAACCGGCAAGATTAAAACGTACTGAGAAATTTAAAATGGACGAATGAAGTCGAGGAAACTGCTGCAGGGACCATGCATAGTATACTGTATAGCCAAATAAGGGTAGACTTAGTCTGCTGCCATTCTGTGCGGTAGTGAAAAAATGAATTTCCTACATGCGGTGGAGAGGTTTGCATTACTTCATACTACTAGATCTGTGTGAGTAATAGTGCATAGTACACAATTGTCATCAAACCAGACGATTTTCGATTGATGCATAATTAAAATATCAATTCAGATCTTAATTGTAATGCAAAACACAATGGAAATAAAAGTCCCAGTTGCAGCGTGTCGACTTTCTGAAATGCTCAAGGATCCTTATTTACTCGAGTCACATGTATAAGGCAACAGTAGTTTTAAAATAGGAACTTCACTTTAGGGAGAGAAAAAAAAGAGTACCTTCCCCTTTTAATGTTTAACTAATTATTGTTAAGACTTAAATTAACATCCCTAGTTTCCTCACAATTTCAACACATTAGGAACTGGAAATTCTGTTGTAATGATGTCCTAAGCATTCTTAAAAATGCTAACTAGGAGCTTCCTTGCAAATGAGACAGAGCCTATGGTGTCTTAGAATTGACTCAAGTAATATGACTGCCACCCACTCCTCATTATCGCAACACAGTTTGATCTTTGTCAAGCATCAGATCTGGTAATACAAACAAAAAGTGATTATTCAGAAGACGGCAAAATGTATTTACAAATACATGGGCCAAGTACAAGGGGTGTTAAAAAAAACGTCAATTAAACGATCCTATGTAATGATTCTGAATATGGTTTGTCAGCTACAATGCAGCTCACATTCTTTGCGACAAACGGAAAGAAACCCATTCAGCGGGAAATCAGACATGGACTGTTAAAACTCCTGAATGCATATGGACGCAGAACAGAAGCTGTGATGATCCACACCGACTATCGTGCCCTTCCGACACAGATAAATATCATAATCACATAATATAGTCTTTCACTCACTCACCCGCACACAATCTTCATGAGCCATATATGAATGTTCGCTCATAACAAAAACGATGATCAAAGGGATGGAAGACATAATGGTTTCCCTGATGCCATATATTCCTCTTGATGTGACAGCGGGAGGCATGGAGGTGCAAAAGACAGTGGTTATTCGATGAGCTTCTCCCGCTACAGACGCTGATGGATGTCTTTAAAAGATCCAGTCTAAAACTCTCTCCACGCAGATCATCTAAGGCCACAATGTTCATTGACGAAAAGTAACGTGTAAACACTACAAAGAGAAGAGAGGAGAAGACCATTATGTTACCCGTGGTAGGACAACGGACCACATTTACACAGCAGCCATGTTGCTCTAATCTCACACCGTACACTCGGGTATGAAGTTAGAGCAAAATGGCCAATACACATATCATCGGTTTGATCCATTACAGAAAGGTCATGCCACGAATGTCATCTGGTTGAGAGTTTTAGAGGACACTTACCCTATGACGTTAAGGCACTTCAGCAGCTACTCCCAGTGCCCTGGAGTTTTGGAGTAGGTCCACTGTTAAGTTCTTCTTCTCCTTCATCCTCCTCTTCCTCTACAGTCCAGCCACCCAGCGGGAGAGTTGTGGGCATAGAAGTGTTGGCTGCATGGCCACTGCGTGCCTGAGAACCTGATGGACATGATGACACAGATGAAATAAAATAATAAGAATAAGAATTACAAAAGAAATGCCATAGTTTCAGACAGTTATACCTTGTTTTATACATTTCATTATTGGTTACATGTTGTCAATTTTCCATGGCACCTCATATTTGGTTGCATGTTCAGTTCATGTCATGGATTTTCTAGAAACAATTCATGTAAAATCCTTCATTAAAAGCAAAGTAAATGCAACTTTCCGGATTTCAACCGGATTTCAACCTGGATTTCCTGCCCAAGTGCTGACATTTTTACCATTGGGTTAATAGAACCTGCTCAGGGAATAAATTACATTTTGACCATCAGGTCAAAATTCCTGTCAGATCCTGTGTCCACTGTCCAGGTGAGACATGACCTTTGACACCGTCTTGGAATGACCTACAGACCAGACTAAAACTGGCTTCTGTGATTCCCCCTAGTGAGTTTTAAAAGGATTGCCATGGGCACACTTCCCAGACACTAGCCTGGTCCAGCCAGCGTGCTTTATGGTCTAGAGGGGTGGGTGCGCATGGAGCAAGTGCTGGAGAATTCTGGTTCACCGATAATATTCTGTAAACATGCATTTCTTACACTTAATGTAGAGGACAAAGCCTGATAAAGATGCATTATTAAATCAATTAAATCATTTCATCGTACATAAGTAACAGTTTTGTAACCACCAAAACCTGTATATTGCTTTGTTGACTTGCTATGTTGTTTTCGTATTTCTACAGTTGATGACATCAGGAATTTGTTCAGGTGTTTGAAATAGCTAAATAATATATTTGTATTGAGCTTTAGAACTACGATTAATATTTTGTGCAGAAGATGCAAAGAACAAGATGATATTATTACAAGCTGTAACTTGCACATTTCCTCGAAAAACAGACTCAATTGTTTTCACAGAGATAGAAAGCAGAAAACAACCACTGAATGCACTAGTACAGGATAAGCTATAAAAAATAAAATAAAATCATAAAAAATATTGCAAAAATATTGCAATTCATCTACAATGAATTATTTATATTACGTGTATGAGCTTCAAGCAGTACTACTTGTCAACTAGCTCGCACAAAAGAGCAGTGGTAATTCGTTGCAAAATAAGCTACAATTAATGTGATTTTCACACAATCAACTTACTGGTGTTACTGTGTAGATCTCTCATTGGCACTGGGTTTTGCCATTGCCCTGAGGTTCTCTGGGGCTGGGAACTCTGCTGGTGGACCTGGGGACAAAAAAGGCTATAAGAGTACAGTACTATAAGAGGCAGCGGTGGCCGAACGGTTTGCGGAGCGGTCTTGATACGGGAAGGTCGCCAGTTCGAATCCCCGGACCGGCACGTTAAAATTACCACGGCTGAAGTGCCCTTGAGCAAGGCATTGAACCCCTACCATGAAATGTTCTATGAGCAAGGTGTGGCTGTAAACAAGCATCTCAAGCTTAGTCCACTTCCCTGGGTAAACAAAGAACTTTGCTTTGCTTTGCTTAGCATTTATTCTACCGCCAAACCTGACATTTTGTCCATGACTGGTAACTTACCTCATGCATGTAGATCGCATGGAGACTCATCTCTGCTGAGGCGAACTCGGAGACTAGTGCATTGCTCCGGGGATGAGACTCACTGTTGGTCATGCTGTGGATAAGAAATACAATTATTATACAGGTTTTTTTATCAATGTTTCAACGCAGTGTACTACTACAGATGATCACAATCGGGCAGAAACCTCGTATCTCCATATTTAAACTTTTGTTTAGTGAATGCCCTACCTAAGCAAGCGAGTGTCACATAAAAGTAATAGCCAAACTACAAAGTTGTGTTGCGAGCTTGTAGATCTTCTATTTTCGAAACATTTCTGACAGTGAAAGTAGTAAGTCTGCCTGTGTGTTATGCATTTTATAAATATTTTAAACCATTAAAAGTAGTTAAAAAAAAGGCAAAATTGGATGCATTTGGAACACAGGTTCTTTTTGTCCACCATTTCCTGAAAAGTAACAGTTTTGGACACTCGTGTCTTCCTGTCCGACAGTGACGAAACGGTGGAATGCCAGATGGGTACCCGTCATTGGTGGAACAAGTACTCAAATGTGTTAGTTAAGTAAAAGTATCAATACTGCAATATAGAAATACTTTTTTACAAGTAAAAGTCCAGAACTTATATATAGAAATATTGGCATGAAATGCCAAATAAGACTTTTTTTCCACTGGAAATATCCTCCGTCGTGTAAATCGGGGACTTAACTAGACCATTCAATGTTCTTTTTCCACAAATGAGTCTTGAAAAATAGGCCTTGTGGTTAGAGTGTCTGCCCTGAGACTGGGAGGTCGAGGTTCAATCCCCAGCCGGGTCATAGCAAAGACTCTAAAAATGGGACCCAGTGCCTCCCTGCTTGACACTCAGCATCAAGGGTTGGATTGGGGGGTAAGTCCCTACGACATAGTAGCGTAATCACGCTGCCTCACGCTACAGAAACAGGAGATAGGCTCCTGCCCTATGGGCCAGCAAATATAACATCCATAATACACCTTAAAGTACCTATGCATAAATACAACAAGTCACCTGTCCTACTTTTTAGTAGCAGGGCAAAATACACCATATACACAATCTGAACCGATACAATAAATATATAGGCATGAACATAGGCTAGTACATATCCAAACATGTGCAGGTGTTGGACTGTACATCAAAGATGATCCTTTTGAAACTTCTCAAAGGGAACTTTCAAAGCCAATTTTAGTTTGGACTGATCATTCCACGACCAAGGGCCGAAGCAGGCCAGACATTTTTTACCCCCCCCCTCGGATTCGAATGCTGGTACTACACACCGCAGCCAAGCATTTGACCTGAGGTTTAGGCCGTTTTTACAACTTACTACCACTACTACTACTAAATCAGAGTGGTCCTATATTCGTTCCTTTCCACCACCAGGGTGGTACCACGGTACCACCTACCTGTCCATGACGGTGCGGTCGCTGCGGTACATGGAGTGGGAGGAGAAGGGCAGGAGGCTGTGCGAGCGGCTGCGGCTGCCGCCGTGGGGGAGCTGGGAGGAGGACGACAGGGAGGCCAGGACGCTGGCGGCCGCCGACGCCGCCGTGTTCTGCGGGAGGAAGCTGCAGCGCCGGTCGCGGCCGCCCGGCAGACCGCTCGCAGTCAGGACGGGGTGGCCCAGGACGCTGGCCAGGAGGTTGTCGGGCTGCACCGTGTGACACACAACACAAGACGTGATGTTACTAGCGGATTTATACGGCGGTTTCGTGAGCAAAAGAAAAAAGAAACGTTGTATATGTGAATCAGATGTTTTGTTTATGGTGTAGATTTGTCATTTAAAAAAATTATGAAAAATTAAATACACACACACACACACACACAGACACACACACACACGTTTTAAGGGAAAACAACGTGTGTGTGTGTGTGTGTGTGTGTGTGTGTGTGTATTTAATTTTTCGACAAATCTACAACATAAACAAAACATTTTATTTTATATACAACGTTTTTTTTTTCTGTGTATGGTAAAGTAAAATTTCACCCTTAATTAATTGATCTGAAATTCTCAATTTCAGTATTGAAAAATAATCTTGTTTTTGTTCACAGTGAACACGGATAGCCTGACATTAATTAAAGCTATGACTGTCTACAGTCTGTGACTGCTATATTCAAATCTAATGTCAGGAATACATGCACAGTATTCTAGGGTCTGGGATACATTGCTGATCGTTGCTGTTGGGAGGAAACCACCTAACTCATTTTCCCCCCTCTTAAATCACTCCGATTGAACACTCTTTACATCTGTGTGTTGGTTAAACATATTGAAAAGCAGTAAAAAGTGCTTCGGGAAAAAAAAACCCTCTTGGACCCTCAAATTCTCCCCCTCTCATTCAAGAAATTGATAATATATAAAGTCACAACACCAACTTTGATGAGGCAGTATTGCTTGGTTTTAAATATATAAGGTTTTCTTCATTTCCTGAAAATTTTATATTGCCGTATTTATTTCCTGAAAAATGAACATTTTGGAGTTAGGTGGTTTCTTTTCCCGACACGACAGTGTCGGGGTCAGGGATACACACCCCAGAGCCGGACTCATTGGAATGGACAGCAGAGATATATATTCTAGTGTCGGGGTCAGGGATACACACCCCAGAGCCGGACTCGTTGGAATGGACAGCAGAGATATATATTCTAGTGTCAGGGTCAGGGATACACACCCCAGAGCCCGACTCATTGGAATGGACAGCAGAGATATATATTCTAGTGTCAGGGTCAGGGATACACACCCCAGAGCCCGACTCATTGGAATGGACAGCAGAGATATATATTCTAGTGTCAGGGTCAGGGATACACACCCCAGAGCCGGACTCGTTGGACAGCAGAGATATATATTCTAGTGTCAGGGTCAGGGATACACACCCCAGAGCCGGACTCGTTGGACAGCAGAGATATATATTCTAGTGTCAGTGATACACAGATACACACCCCAGAGCCGGACTCGTTGGACAGCAGAGATATATATTCTAGTGTCAGGGATACACAGATACACACCCCAGAGCGGGACTCGTTGGACAGCAGAGATATATATTCTAGTGTCAGTGATACACAGATACACACCCCAGAGCCGGACTCGTTGGAATGGACAGCAGAGATATATATTCTAGTGTCAGTGATACACAGATACACACCCCAGAGCCGGACTCGTTGGAATGGACAGCAGAGATATATATTCTAGTGTCAGTGATACACAGATACACACCCCAGAGCCGGACTCGTTGGAATGGACAGCAGAGATATATATTCTAGTGTCAGTGATACACAGATACACACCACAGAGCTGGACTCGTTGGACAGCAGAGATATATATTCTAGTGTCAGTGATACACAGATACACACCACAGAGCTGGACTCGTTGGACAGCAGAGATATATATTCTAGTGTCAGGGATACACAGATACATACCACAGAGCCGGACTCGTTGGACAGCAGCGAGGTGCAGAGCGGAGCCTCAGAGAGCAGCAGCTGGGTGGAGGGTCCCGTCTGAGCGTCCTGGTGCACCTTCTCCTTCAGGTGGCCGATGAACACGGAGCTCTCCTGGGGAGGCTGCCAGCGCGGGTTCTTGATGGTGAAATGCATCAGGGACAACTCCGTCTTTCCGTTCTCAGCCTGCTGGTAAACGGACGCTTCCGTCTGGCCCTCTGACATCCACTGCAAAAAGAGATCAGACGTGATCGGACACGGACGTGCTCTGTCAAAAAACATCAAAGCTGACTATGCAAAAAAAGGTTCAGTAGAAAACAGTAAAACACTAATGCTTCAGAAAACACTCAAATAAAAAAAATTGCCCTTACCATTGGGTTCCCATGGCGTCTGATGTCCATCTGCGCGAAGGAGCAGATGTCCCCGACTCCGACGACCTCCACGGTGAAGTTCCTGAAGAAGTCGATAATCTCCAGGGATTTGTTCCTCAGGAGGAAGATGAGGATGAAGGGTGTGACGATGGGACTGAGCAGCTCTTCCAAAATAAATACCTGATTTGGAGAGAGAGAGAGAGAGAGAGAGGAGTTGCAATTTAGCATAAGGCAAAATGTAGAACTACTGCACTGGAAAACAACAACCACCACCTATAGGAAGTAGCAATTATGCGATTTTCAAAGAAGATATGAAGAAAGGTGTTTCAACATCAGCATTCTTCAGCGGTGAGTTGATGTGGCTCTCCTCTGCTTTCTATTTTCTTAACTTAATCTGTACAGTATGTGTCTCCATAGCTTCACTTAACCCATTTTGACCGGAGATCAGATTATAAAAAAATCTTCTACATCCTGACAGTTTTCTTAGATTTTTCAAAAATAGCAGACCTACAGTACAAGCTCGTAGCGTGCCACTCGGTGGCGAGCTATGAACTTGTAGATCTGCTATTTTTCAATAGCTAAAGCATAACATAATGCTAACACCAAAAGGGGTTCCCGCACCAAAATGGGTTAATCATTACAATACAGCTCAAACAACTGCACTGGCTTCCTGTCAAGTTCCGTATCAGGCTCCACAGTACCTCTCAGGCCTCCTCCATAAACCTCCTGTGACACCTGGAACCTGCGGTCCACAAACTTGGACCTCCTCTCTGTCCCCAAGGCAGTCAAGCGAACCTTCGGGGACAGGGCGTTCAGTGGCAGCCCCCCCCCCCCCCCCCCACCCTGTGGAACTCTCTCCCAATAGAGATTTGCATGCTCCAAAACTGGACTATTTTAAGGCTGCCTTGAAAAGACACTTATTCTCGCAGGCTTATGGCATATAGTTGTTGATTGTTGTTGGTAGTACATTTTGTTCATGAAAGGCGCTATATTATTTATTATTATTAGTTCAAAATATGTGTATGTAATGTACTGTACTGTGTATATCCACAAATCATCTGACATAGGAGCTAATGTAAAAATGGTACTTTGATTGTTCATTACATTACATCATCTTTATATAATAATAGATACAGAGAGAGATAGAGCAGCAAAGTGCCTCCGGTCAGGTTCAGCTGGGAGTAGCACCACAGCCTTATCCACGCGTTATGCCCTCGCACTCAGAAAGCCACGTGAACTGAAAACATACAGTAATGATACCACTAAATCTTTCTGATTGTAGTGTAGTATAGGACTCGTCTTTGTCATAGCATTGACAATTGGCTGTATGAAATGGCTAGGGGTGCAACAGTAAATTAAACTTTTTTTTTTGTAATTGATTTGAAGAATATTCTCTTTTTTCTGTTCTAAAGTAGCAAAAATAACAGTATTAAATAGTGCGTAAGTAGTTAATCAGGCTAATCGATTTAGTCGATTATTATATTAATAAAAAAATCACACCCCGTGTGAAGTGAGGGGCGCTCTCATCATGACCTAGAAATAGACACCATGTCAATTTGCTCAGACACTATGACGTAAAAATTATCCAGTCAACGGGAATTTAATGTTTGTTTGTGGACGGTAACTAGCGCCCCTCAAAAACAATAACCGCTCGTTTCATGTCATTTGCAGATTCTTTAAAAAATAATTAATTAAAACCATGCTTCAAGAATATTCCATTAATCCATTCTGGGCGCCGGGAACCCCTTTTGGTGTTAGCATTATGCTATGATTTAGCTATTGAAAAATAGCAGATCTACAAGCTCATAGCGCGCCACCGAGTGGCGCACTATGAGCTTGTAGGTCTGCTATTTTTGAAAAATCGAAGAACGACTGACATAGAAACAGCTTTTTCAGAAAACTGTCAGGATGTAGAAGACATTTTTAGAATCTGATCTCAGGTCGGAATGGGTTAATAAATGAGAAATCAGCAGAATAACAACATACAGTATAGTTGCACCCTTAGAAATTGCTCCTCAGTGACGGCCAACGACAAAAACAGAAAACTCAATCTGTGTTTTTAGGCCATGAGGGTCATGACTTCCTCACCGCTTTGTACTGGAACAGCTGTGCCACCTCATCGCGGGTCTCGCTCTTGTTAGCGTTGCCCCTCCAGTGGTCGGGCATGTAGTGGATGTGTGCCAACACACACTGCAACAGCTGCTCTGGACACCACACCATATGCTCATCTGGGATGAAGGACCTGGCGTGTTGGTGGGAAAACTCACACATGTCATTTCTTTTTTTCCAAACCATTTATTGAACATGTGAATCATTGAGGAGTGAAGGGATATTATGCATACTGATTACATAATATAACTTCCACATAAAGATGTACGTCTGATGAAGGAAACACTGCATTTAAATTTGTAATGTATTTTATAGTTTTTTATTTGACTTTTTTTTTTCTATGCACCAGTCCACCAAAAAAAAAAGAAAAAAACTTTCAGGTGTGGAAAAGTTTATAAGTTACTATAATATGTGAACTGGGAATGCCTAGGAGTGACTAGTAGTTTGATATGCTTGGCGTAAATCTCATTTGATGAGAACAGACAGTGTGCAAATAAAAATGTCACTTGCTTCTAAATAGTTGGCATTTAACCAATTCTGAACGGGAACCCCTTTTGATGTTTTAAGCATTATGTTATACTTTAGCTATTGAAAAATAGCAGGTCTACAAGCTCATAGCGTGGCACTGAGTGCCGCGCTACAAGCTTATAGGTCTGCTATTTTTGAAAATGTGGCACAAATCTTTGAATATATATTCTTTCATTTTTTTAAACGAAAACCTTTGCTTCTGGTGGGGTCCCGGGAACTACATATTTTGAGATGGGGCTCCCTGACAGGAGCACCACTAACATAGAAACATGGTGTTGTTCGGAAAACTGTCATGTTTTAGAAGACATTCGTAGAATCGATCTCAGGTCGAATCCCTCACCTGGCGATTGTGATGGTAACTCCCAGCACGGTGATAGCGGTCAGGATGTGCTGCACCGTCAGAACGTCCTCGTCGTAGACCGTCAGGGCGATGAGCACGGCCAGCACCGAGCCGGAGAAGAAGGCAAAGTTCTTGGCCAGTACGGTGAGCAGCGGCGACGTGAAGGAGTTCATGTACTTGGAGGTGGGCTTGTAGCCGCGGCCCAGGCGCCCGTGCAGCTCGTGGTCCAGCTCGTTGAAGTGGCGCAGGTAGAAGCGGCCGTACAGCGACCAGCGACGCGCGCCCAGGCTCCCGGGCTCCCGACGGATCACCTCCGTGTAGCTGAAGAAGGCATAGAGCACCTGCCACACCAGGATGAACGGGCACAGCAGCAGGTTGGCCAAGCCCATCAGCAGGATGATGCGGCTCAGCTGCTGGGCCAGCTCCAGGCGGTTCCCGGCGCGCTTGTACTTGGGGTGCAGGTTCCACTTGTTCTGGAACAGCGAGCCGGGCCCCCAGAAGAGGATGAGCTCAAAGTTGTACTTCAGGCCCTGGGTGAGGAAGACCACGTTGCCCAGCAGGGGGAGCTGCAGCTGCACTGGCAGCAGGGACTTGTTCACCATGGCCACCATGTAGTTCTTGAACCGGAGGATGCGGTGGTAGATGTCCAGCTCCGTCAGCTCCTTCTTGTGGATGCACATCTGCTGCTCTCGCTGCAGACTGATGAGGCGGTCCTGGACCTCTTGCCATGAGAAGTTGCACAGTTCGTCCTGGGAGATGAGAAGGAAGCGAGAATGAAAGAAACGGCACTAAAAAGCCTACACGGCACATTACAGCAACACCGAGTAACATGGACGTGCAGAGAGTGTTTGCACTTTTGTGCAAAAATAGCAGATCTACAAGCTCACAACGTGTCGCATTGCGACGTGTTCAGAGCTTGTAGATCAGCTATTCTCGGGTCGCAACCCAGCACTCTTTAGCTAGTGGAGATGCGGTGTACGACATGGATTTCTAAACAAATTTGTTCAGCGCAAAATACTGTTCACGTTCACCATAGTAAAGGCTGCATTCGTGGTCTGGAAAGGGCAGTTGTTTTACAGACGGGTAAAAGGGCAGGGGCTGAAGCCACCTTTTTATGTCTATGTGTGCGCGTCCCTGCCGAGTGATGTTAATCTTCGTTGCCATCCAAAAGTAAACCGAAAATTATGAACTAATCTCAAACTTGATTTGGTTGTGTTGCGCCGTTTTGAAGCGGACTTTTGGCTTCAGAAAGCAAGGTGAATGCAATGCAGGCCTCACCATTCTGATCTTTAGTGCTTTGATGTAGAATTGCCGGATCTCCCAGTAGCTCAGGATGTTACAGAAAACTTTGATGAGACGATAGATCCAGAAGATTCCCGCCATGATGAGGAGGAATATGATCCAGCTACTGTCTTGGATCCTAGGAAGAAACGGAGGGTAGAGCATTGACCACCAACAGTGACCACCAACTTTTTGAACTTCTCAATTTCCGTCCCGCTTTTACTCCAAACCAAGCAAAACAACAGATTCTGAACATAAAACATATGATTTGGGTTAAAACAAAGGAAAGTGGAGAAAGCAAAAACAAAAAAAATGGTACAAGACTGTAGTGCTGCACGATTCCTGCTCAAATGTGAATCTTTGTGAATTTTCCTCCACAAAAATTCGAATTTAAACATTATAGTTTTTTCCATCAAAATATTTATTGCCTTTAGTCTGTAGTTGCTGAACATTACTACATTGAAAATGTAGCACCTGGAGCCAACTACTGTGGCATTATCATTAAATAGACATCAAAGTGCTTGAATTAAACCTCTCTTTTAAGTCTCTCTCTTGTAGCAAAAACATAAGAAGATTCTTGTACAAATTTAGAAATGAGATTGCATAGTTGTCCATTTTTTTCAGATGAATTGTGCAGCACTACAAGACTGTGTATAAAATAATGTATTTCATAAACCATTGCGTTTACCGTTCCAACGCTTCCAACCTAAAATTAGTTTAGCTTACTTACATCTTAAATGTGACCTTTATTGTGTTAAGTGTTTATACTATTATTAATGATAATGTGTTCATATTGTAGATCCCTTGGAATCTAGTAGCAGAAACTCACAAGCCGACGAGTTGCATTCCACTATTAAGCGACGGAGACATTCAAAGGGGCAGTAACCACTTCTATGGTAACAATGGGACAATGGGACATTTCTTAAAAACATGTCACTTTCTGAAAAGAGATTCAGTCATTATAATGGGCAAGTGTTCAAGGCTACATGTGTAAAGTAAACCCTCCACATCTCACCGCATGAACAGATGCATGATGCAATATGAATTATAAACAGATGTAGGAGTTTTGCAAGCTCACAAAGTCCCTTGTAATGCATTCAACCGACACTATCCTCCTAGTTAAGACTCTCAACGTACTCCTTTCTACAAATGAGACACTCAGTATCCCATTTCAAAACAGTGAACACATGGAAGAGACATGGCTTTCTTAGTATTATATAAATATCATTTTCTTTAGAGTTATAATTCCCCGTTATTATTTCTTACGGTATATTTCAGCATGGTTCCATTTAAATATATACAGTAGAAGGAGAAGAAGAGAGTAACCTCTCAACTGTAGCACAAGTTGTTCTCAAGTTAGGATGCCAAGTACCTCCTGCGTCACTCACTTTGTTGTAAACAAAATGTTCAGCCATGGTCATTTCTTGGATCAGGGTACCAAACTAATGGTAGGCCTACTGGTGGGGGGAAAACAAACTGGTGCCAAGCTACATCATGGAAAAGGCTCTGAGGGAGTTAGTGGGAGGGGGGGGGGGGTCTATGACTTGTGGTAAACTAGTGGCGGTGTCATGTGGTTGTCAGGCTGTTGGCCCAGCCTGTTGTCAGTGTCGGTAGCTACTTGGGCCATTTCACCATGCGGGGCAGGGGGCTATCCGTTACATCTTCCCTGCTTCCTAGTGCCACCCTGAGCATAGTGCACAAATAACCTGCTCTAAGGAGACATCCACTACAGGAAGTGTTGCAATTCATCAGCATCACAGGGCATTCCTTGGTGTAAACAGCAATGCCAGCTTGTGGCTCAATCTGGGAGCTTTACCGAATTAGCGAAATCAATGAGCATTAGAACCATTGCATCAAGTGACAGTTTTAAAGCCACAAATGTGACACAGGCCAATTCTCAAAGAGAGAAATATAATGCTATAATATACTTGGCTCTGTAAGTAAACCATAAGCTCTTCACCGTTAGCTAGACTAAAATAGCCGAGTCGGGCTCAGGTTTCACAGGAACCAGCCTCACAAGCACTCAAAAGCGTTTTGAATCAAATGCTATTTCATTGACTGTTGTTGTTTGTTTACAAACCGACCACAACTGTTCACAATCTCACATCAAAGTCGTTTAATGTGTGTGCTCCTGCTACTGCACAAAACGTGAAAATGTTAATACGTACCAACATCAAATATGATTTTACTGTGCAGAGTCTGCAGACTTATTCAAAACGACTGTTTAATAGCATTAGCCTGACATCTTAAATAAAAGTAATTTGTGTTCATCAGGATCTAGGTTAGAGAAGAAACCTGGAGGCTATATTAAAGTAGGCCACCACCACCGCTACATATTCCTTGTCTGTTGTCTGTGAACGGGAGTACATCTTCACGTTTCAAACTTCATTTTAATCTGACAAGAAACACTAGGTCACTCACTGGTCACAAATGTTTTAGGCTAGATCAATATAAAATCTATCACATGGGAGTTATTTCAAGACAAAAACAACCACTGCCAGTCATGGTCAGAGAACACGGAGTGTACAATTCATTACTTACTGAAATGTTTACAATATTTAAAAAGGAGCTGTAAGTGATATTTAAAACAAATGTATTTTGTTCAAAAGTTAAAGCTCCATATTTTCAAAGTACCGGTAGTCATTGCTATAATATATATATAGCTATAGTATTTGTTCAGTAACAGGGGGTCTCAACTCTCAATGTCTCTCCAGCATTTTAGTCTTTAGTAAACATAATTTTCAGGTGGGTCACCAATTTCATCTTTCTTTTTTTTTTCATTATTAGGATCTTAACATTCTGTTTATTGGACATTTCTGGATTGTTTTACATACTTATATGTATATACCGAAGAAGACATCTTAAAATAGTCAAAAACTGTTTTGTCGGTAATACAATAAACAAATAGTAGGAGTAAGACAAAGGATAGTTTTAATATAATATTTTTAATATAATATTTTTGTATCCTGATCTGAAATGTATTTTCTGTTTACTAAAGAGCTGGAGTCAGGAGACCCTGTTACTGAACAAACACTATAGAGCAGTGATTATTATGGAAATATATTTAACCCATTCTGGACGGGAAGCCGTTTTGGTGTTTTAACTAAGCATTATTTAGCTATTGAAAAATAGTTGTAGGTCTGCTATTTTTGAAAAATCAGAAAATGTGGCACAAATCTTTGAATATATATTCTTTTAGAAGACTTTTTTTTTCAGGTCACTTAACTCCTCTTTAGTATGACTGGGGGGAGAATCTGCACAATTGTACAACAATTACTGAGGACATACATACCGTACATTACTACAGTATTACCTTTCTGTGCACTCCTGGCTGGGTAGTATGGCATCAGGCAGAGTAACCTTGTTCCTGTCCAATGGGTTCTGGCCAGGCGTGGTGTGGTTGACGGCCCGGTTGGCGAACAGGACATCATACTCCACACAGTTGAACAGGAATGTTGTAAATGTGACAACAAACAGGAACTGACTGTAAAAGAGTATTATAAAGAGTGGATTTTGCTGTAAATATCATAATATTCTGGTTCAGATACTGAACTGTCAGAAATTAGATTAAAATCCCATGTGAATGGACCCATTACTAGACTGGGACAAGTAATTGAGACATATAACATACAGTAATGGCTTGCAAGTCACCATCAGGTCCCACCAACTTAACCCTATATACTTTGGGTGACTGGGGTCCTTTAGGCTCTAGTCTAAAGTTTAGGGGTCTATACTTACTTATACTTTTTCCCTCTACACCAAATCTCTTCCCCCCATAATTGAATATTCTACAGCTCTGACTCACATGATGAGACCATTTAATACACAACGTCACATCGTGCAGAGATAATAATACATGATTATGTAGATCCAAATGACAGTGTTTTTGTTTAACCTCATTTCTTTGAGGTTAGCAGACGGCGTCTGACATTATACTGTCCAAGCCAGGCCAGGGAATAGGAAGAAGCTGGACCTTATTGCAGATACATTATGAGATTGCATGCAGTACTGTCTACAGCGGCCTGTTCTCGTCTGCTCAGCGCTGGCTGAGCTTGTTCATTTCTCAGGCCTAACTTATCCTCCGTAGTACGGCGGTGTCGGTTGGTGGAGTATAAATTAAGCTTCAGCCTGAGGCATGCAACGGTCAAAACAACATGAAACACTATCTGCAAAATGTAGCCATGAAGGCCGGAGTGATCTGTGATCAGGCATCCTTATAGAATTATACATAATATAATCAAAACTGACTATATTAAATAAAAGCTATGTTCTTAAGAGTGTTTGAGGATGCTTTTCATTTCACATAAAAAACCAAAGGAGTTGCTATTATTTAATACTTACATAAGTTCGAAGAACTCCGTGACCATCATACAGGCAAAGCCATTCTTTTGATGAAAATGGTAGATGTGGACAGTCAAGTTAAGGGAAATATACTTTATGACCATGAACACGAAGTAAACATCACTTCACTCAACTAATAGGCGGTGTGTCAATACAGGCAGCAAGCACCGACAATCTCCGAGCATGCACATTTTCCACAGGCCTCAGGTGTCTTGAGTGACTGGTTAGGAAAGCCACTTTTCTAGTGAGCCAAGTTCAGCCAACATCACATGTTGTTTTCAGACGTCTTATCTCTAGGCCACTCAGAATTATCAAGGTTTAGGAGACCAGTAACCAATCAAAGCTACAGTAATATAACCACAGTGTTGTCAGAGATTAAAATAGGGTGCATTTTGCATCCCAAAACGCACTTTATAGTTAAGGGATGCAATAAAACAAGGACCTCTGCATCTACGGGATGCACTACTGTACTCAGCATGTACAGTAAAGATAATACACACACTAGCTTTAGTTATAATAATAATTTTTTCTTGTTTTCTACATGAATATAACCACATTATAACCATATAAAATGAAATGGGAGTTAAATGCTGCAATTTGTAAAAATGACAAAATATGACTCTTAACGTCGCTGAAGTGGGACACATCAAATGTCCCGTGGACTAATCTAAAAGACCATCCCTGCATACCGGGACTCATTACATTGAAAACCTATTTACATCACTGTGCAGTGTTTGCTAAGAACTATACGGTATACTTGTATTTGTGAAGGATATTCTTGTGAAGAAGTTATCCAGGTTCTTGATGTGGTGCCATGAGTCTGTAAGAGAACGGTCATCAAAGCACAGTGTAGCATTATGAAAAATCAATAATATCAACATAAGACTATTTACAGATACGTGAAGAGTGCTCACCAAAACATTGTGGACACACCTCAATGTTACATCCCCCAAAATGTAAAAACATTAATAATTTGGAAAATGATCTGAAGTGATGTAGGTATAGGCCTACATGATTTGATCAGTCCTAAATTGACCCTTTAACTTCTTTTACATTCCCATGACTGGCTAAGCCACGTAGCAACTTGAAGCCTTACATGTCAACACATGTTCAAATCATGTATACTTTGCAAATACTTCAGTCCATTTTCCAATTATTCTTTGGAGATTTACCATGGATGTGCGGTGCCCAGTGCCACAATGTTTATGTGTCCACTCTTCCAGACGATGAACCCATTTAACCCACGTACTGAACTGAACTGTGCAATGGACTATATGACAGAATTACTATGACATTGTGACACTGTGCTGAATCCATGACAGCAGTTCCCTGTAAAGAGACGAAAGACAGCATGTGCACATTGTGCAGCATGTTTTGAGAACATTGTTGACATATTTACCTTTCAGACCTTCTGTTACATGGAGTAATAATTCTTCCTCCCCTGGTGGCGAGTCCTCCTCGTAATCCTCAATTCTCTGATACTCCTGGTACGCTTCTAAATTGGCCATTATGCTTCACATTCTCCCAGATGGTCCCTGATAAACAAGTGTTGGGAAATTGTGAAACTAATACACAAGTATTCCGCTACACAGCTGCACTCACACTCACACTCACACACACACACACACACACACACACACACACACACACACACACACACACACAGAACTAAAGCTAACTGATATTGGCTAACTTGGTTGACAGCCAGCAGAATGATCTGGTAATTAGATGGACAGACTTGATGTGGCGTTTGGAGGCATTTTAAATCTACAAAGCATACCGACTACCGAGGTTAGGTAGCGTTACCTGCATGCAGCTGTCTATGCGCCTATAGTGTTGTTGTGGTGGCTGCCTGCTAGCCACAATGATTCAGCCACTCGTGGAGTCAACGATCGGGTCCTGCTACGATTTGTTTTGTTCCCGACTTGTCTTTTGGTCCATTCGGTGGGTCCTGAACCTCCTTGGCTTTGCTTCGGGACCTCCGGCGGGTCCTCCGAATAGAGGTCGTTTTCTAGCTATACCTGTTGACCATTAACTGTCTTTACTGTTTATCGAGCTATCTCTCCCCGAGCAACCTTAAGTTGGCTTCCAAAAATAACCCCATCTGCGAGTGATCGAGTCTCTCTCTCCACTGTTTTGTCTTTCACAAACAAATGTCAACAAAACACCATTGGCGTCACTTCCCCTTTGCCCGGCGTCACATCCGGTTATGGGTTGTAGTTTTATTTTTATTTTATTTATTTACAAACACATTTCCTTTTTTCCCTTTATATATATATATTCGGAAATGTTACACGAGTTGCTTGGAATTAATTATTAATCTAGTAATGTTGCACATCAAATTCAAGGAGTGTGGTCGGTGTCTGGTCAAAGCCGCTATTCAAAGCTCACATGCATAATCCCAGGGAAATGCACCCTGGGGGTTACTGTAAAGATGGCAGCCTGCATGGTCCTTGGTGAATCCTTCTTCGCTTAGTGATTAGTTGAACCTAAAGGAAATAATTCCCCCATGAAGTAATCGAAATATGTTTCACTTACTTTGTTGTAGAGCACGCAGCCCCGCAGCACTGCGGCCACTACACGCGCGATTCAATAAAGGCACAGATTTATGGAATATTTCAAGGTAGGATAACATGGGGAGACTTTAGCTAAGTTATTCAAATAGATTACTAGTTGTCTAATAGCTGTTGGTTAGAAATTAACACGTTGGCCTGGAGCTTCCGAGCTTGAACCATTTTACACTGTTATCAAGTAGGATATCTATCAAACCTAATAATAAACACTGCTGCCAGTGACTGAGTCAGTGAGTCGAGTGACAATGACAGAGCTTTGTTTTCATTTGGCTTTATTAACGTGTAGTGACAGTACACTGACTGGTCCAGATGAATGTATACTGACCACTAGACAGACATCCTGACATGACATGACCTGTCATTAGCTCATGACTTAATAGCCTACAGTACACCCTGGCCTATACACAATATGGTTTATTTACTGTACATCCCTTATTCCCTTTGCCATTTTATTTCAGATCCAGGTTGTATGGATCACCAGGGTCCAATGCACACAGCTCCTGCCAACAACCCAGTAATGCTTTTAACCGCATTTGGAGCCTGGGCCAGAGAGCAGTCCGTCAGACCCACACCCGGTCGTCTAAAGCGCCACCCGGGGCTCTGAAGTATATCCTGGGGCCAGTGGCCCTCACCGTTTCTGCACGGCTATTTGGTCATGTCGCTTATTGTGAGGCAGACGTAAATAATAACACCCCGTTTGAAGTTGTAGGCAAAGAGGATGTGCCTGAGTTTCAATGGCATATCCTGTGGGAATTTGTCAAACCTCATCTCTTAGATCTGATTGGAGCTGTTGTGGTAAGCATTAGTCGACCTTCGATTAAAATCTGTGCCTGGGACCTGCTGTGATGTGAATGTGCTTAACTGTCATTACTTTTCTTTTGTTCAGCTTGCATTTGGTGCTGCCATCTTAAATATCCACATTCCCCTGATGTTGGGAAACTTGGTGAATATTGTGGCACGCTACTTGAGTGATCACGCAGGGGACTACGTGGCTGAGATCAGGGCACCTGCCCTTACGCTGCTTGGGCTGTACGGTGTCCAAGTAAGTTGATGAAAATGATGTGAAATGACAATTAGAAAGAACCAATGCCATTACTGTTCCAACGTTTCTGCATTATAACAGTGACAATTCGGATGAATAAGAAAAAATAGTGAACAATATGATCACTCTGACATTGCTTATACTAATTATCATCACCTATTTCACACAGGGTCTGTTGACTACTGGCTACATCATCCTGCTGTCCAGGGTTGGAGAGAGAGTAGCAGCAGACATGAGGAAGACCCTTTTCGCCTCGTTACTGAGGTACCTTTTCCCAGTAGACGGCAGTGACATCAAAGGGGCCTTCAGCCCCTGCCCTTTTTTTTTACCCATCTGTAAAACAACTGCCCTTTCCAGACCACGAATGCAGTACTATTTTACTATTGTGAAATAAATGCAAATGCCACTCCTTTCCATGCCATGCCGGAAGGCAGCATTCAGGAGAATTCCTTTTTTTTTTCACAAAGTCTCCTGAACTTGAACACAGCATTTCGCGTTGAACAAATTTGTTTAGAAATCCATGGCGTGAACCACTAGCTAAAGAGTGCTGGGTTATGCCCCGAAAATAGCTGCTAGTTAAGTTAAACCATAAAGCTGTCAATAGAATTGTCCACAGTGAAGACCTGGGATTGACCACAGTAATGGTCACCATGCCTGTTACCTTTTCTTAGGCAAGATGTGGCTTTCTTTGATGCCAATAAGACTGGTCAACTGGTGAACCGCTTGACTGCTGACATTCAGGAGTTCAAGTCATCTTTTAAATTGGTCATTTCTCAGGTATGATGTTTGCTTGCAGATAAAGTTTCTATGGAAATATGCCAACAATAAGTCATTACGATATGAATTTAACAAAAATACTTTCTTTATTGAGAAATCTGACAGATTTCTCAATAAAGAAAGTATTTTTGTACCTGTGGTGTGCGGGCTCCATCCATCATCTGCTACTGTTTTCTACCCAAGCAGCGATGACATGACATGAAATAAATAAAAAGTGTATTCCTAATGTTTACATTCCTGCGGTTTAGATACTTGTGAATGAATGCTACTTGTTGAAAACCTGAATGAATAGACAATTATTGAAGTGTGATACCAGGTGTACATAATACATTTACAAATATAAAGGGGTATTTCACTTTAAGACACTTCTGAATCATTTTATGTCTAGTTTTGTGGGCACCCCAGTCCGGTTTTCATTCAGAAATCAGACACACCACACCCCTCCTACAGTATATTAACCAGTTGTTACTTTAAACTTCATTTTGACCATGTCCTAATGTACTCTATGATGTTGTCCGGATTCCTAATGTGTGTGTTTAACCTTTTCCATTATACTTTTTTCCCATAAAAAAGGTAATTTTGAAAAACTACAGCATCATGCTTTAGAAGGACAATATCAGTCACCAGAACCATGTCTTTTCAATGAGTCTACATAGTTAAAATGGACTTTGAAGTTTATATGGGAATATCTCAAATTAATATCTATATATTGAATCGAGCAACTTAAAACGGTTTGGGGTGCACACAAACGCAGAGTAAGACGACCCTAGAAGTGTCTTAAAGTGAAATACCGCCTTCAGGTGTTCTAATTATTGGTTGTTTTACATTTTTACAGGGTCTACGGAGTGCTACACAGACAGTTGGCTGTTTTGTCTCCCTTTACTTCATCTCCCCCAAACTCACTGGCTTGACCGTAGTCGTCCTGCCCTGTCTAGTGGGAGCAGGGGCTTTTATTGGCTCGTTCCTTCGCAAGCTGTCACGCTCGGCTCAAGAACAGGTGTGACCCCAGCATTATTGTGCCTTTCATTGTCATTCTGTTGTCTGAAACATCCTGCTGTCTGAATCTGTGATAGCGTCTTGATTGTACTGTATGGAACTTTAGGTGTCGAAAGCGACAGGTGTGGCAGACGAGGCACTTGGCAACGTGCGAACAGTGAAAGCCTTTGCCATGGAAGAGCGAGAGCTGCTGTAAGTGAGATTTGTATAGACACATCCACAGAGGGGTGCCCTGGACGCGACCATTGCTGAGGTGTTCCATTTACTGATTACCTACACCTGTCCTACAGGCCCTAATCCATGGAGCAGTGCACCCCTCTGTGGATTTGTCTATCTATATACACTGTGCATCTGTTAAATCTTTCAATTTGCATTGTATTATTATTATTTATTTTTTCATTAAAGATTATATGCATTTGAAGTGGACAAGTCGTGTGAGATGAATGAAAGTCTTGGTACAGGGATTGCTGTTTTCCAAGGCCTGTCAAATGTTGCCCTAAACTGTGAGTGCATCTCTTTCTGTAATCTTTTTTTAATGTCACATTTTTCAGCTGACTGTTCAGTTCTGTTATTTTTGGCATAAAGTGTAAATATTAGATTACTGTGTCATTATTATTATTATTATTATTATTATTATTATTTTCATGTTGTATGCTGTTCACACAGGTATTGTTCTTGGAACTATTTTCGCCGGAGGATCTTTGATGGCCGGTAATGAATTGTCCCCTGGAGACCTCATGTCTTTCCTTGTAGCCTCTCAAACGGTCCAGAGGTAAGAGGTAGTTCCGTGTGGTCATGGTGAATCATTGCACAATGCACCGCACCACTGTACAACGGTCATGTACTGTAATCTGACATACTGTAGCTAATGTGTACACTCTACCCTCAGGTCTTTGGCTGGCATCTCTATCCTTTTTGGACAGGTGAGTGGGATAAGAAAGCATGAATCTGAGTGCTAACTGTAGAAATGCAATACACGTGCAGGTGGTATGAATTTAGGGGCGCAACACCTTATTGAACTAATGGATATAATTGATTATGAATCATATATTTAGTTAAATACAAAAATGTTTTATTTATTTATTTCAGCAATTTTAAATATACAGTATAAGGAGCATAAATGATGTCTATATTTTGAGCACATTTTTTCAAACAATTAAAAATAAGAAAGAAATGGGCTTCAGTAATCAACCTAAACAATTTAGTTGATTATAAAAAAAGGGATCAATTCGATAAGAAATCCATTTTGTTTTTCTTTAGTTTTTCCAAAGATGTTTAGTTTTTTACAAAACCTGTGCTTTATTATTATTATTATTATTACCGGTATATTTATTTTAAATTAATTGATAGAATACTCACTATGAAAATATTCGATGGTTGCTGCCCTAAATCAATTTTATTTATTTTTCTGTTCAACATTTCCTGTACAGATGGTGAGAGGCATGAGTTCTGGTGCCCGGGTTTTTGAGTATCTGGCTTTGAAACCTACTATTCCAAACTATGGGGGAGGACGCATTCCATTCAGTTCTCTTATGGGACGGGTTGACTTTATGAACATTTCATTCAGGTAAGAACCTTGCTTCATTAAACAATAATGGAATACTTCACCTTTGTTCAACCTACTCTCCATAATCAATTATTGAACTATGCATGAAAACAAATTTCACACTCACTAATAGTAATTTATGTTCTGATAGTTTCCATATATGGAACCTACTACCTTTCGCTTCCTGGACCACATGCTAAAATAGTAGCTAAGGTTGTAGCATCAATAACCTTGTAAAAAAAAGTTTGAATCACCTGAGATAATGTCATTGCATGGCAGGTACATTTTTATCCTCAGTCCATCTCTGAGGCATTAGTGAGCAGGAGATATATTCAAATAACGTTAATTGTTTCTTTAATATACATTTTCTGGGTAACGTTCATATATGTTATTTGTTATGTGAATGTGTATAGCTATCCAACCAGGCCTGGTCACGAGATCTTGAAGAACTTCAACTTAACACTACCCCCTTCTAAAACTATTGCTATTGTTGGCGAATCTGGGGGAGGTAAGTACATATTCAGCTCGTAATCACAGTCTTACTGCCTGCCAAAACTGCGTGTAACTGCTGTTTGTGTTACAAAGCGTGTAAATGTTTCATCCCATGGAACGCAGGAAAGTCCACAGTGGCGTCCTTGATGGAGCGTTTTTATGATCCAACCAGTGGTGTTGTTATGTTGGATGGGCTTGACATTCGGACACTTGACCCATCATGGCTCAGAGGACAAGTTATTGGCTATATTAATCAGGTAATAATACTTTTTCTATATTTATAGAAGCATAAAGTGAAATGTAGTTACGCTTTTCCCACCAAAATCATCATTAGAATTGGGAAAACCCACAACAAGAAAGGAACATTCAATTCGCTCTCTCTGCAGTAGTCTTATGAGTCTTGTTTAATGATTAGGTTCCACAGCAGCAGTCCCACAACAAATTGATTATTGACAAGGATGTCTTTCTGTTGTGTTTTGTTTTTTGTTCTGGTTTGTCTCATTCTACGTCACAAATGCACCAGATATGGGCACAAAACCCGTTACAGGAGATATGTCCCCCATAACATTACAAATAAAAGTATGTCTATCATCTTAGCCAGTGTGCTTTCTGCTCTAGAGGGGCGGGCGCGCTTGGAGCAAGCGCTGGAGAATATTGGTTCACCGATCAGAAATACACTTCACAAATAAGTGTCAATTTCATTATGCTTTAAGTAGCATGTGACAAGTCAACCTAGGGGGTTTTCATGATTCTGAATCCATTCCAAGCATTAGTTTTGCACAAAAATCACAAATGTGATGAAATGTGATGAGGCACATTTGGGCAAATGGCTATGGTCGTGTTTTTTGTGCAAAACTAGTGTTTTTTGTGCAAAACTAATGCTTGGAATGGATTCAGAATCATGAATAAAAAAGACTATATACCAAAGGACTATATTTCCTCTTCCCTCAAATAAAAAGTAGCTCTCTCATACAGTAGCATGGTGCCAGATAAATTAGCAAAAATGTGCATTAATGTTTCCATCACTGCCAATCGAAGCTAGGAGCCGATAAATATCAGTGACTGACTGATTTGAGCTGGGATTGAATGTTGATTGTAACCTGGGGGGGGGGGGGGGGTTCAGGACAGCAGGTTTTTCATACCTGTTTTTTGTTGTCTTAACTGTCTTTGTAGGAGCCAGTGTTGTTTGGCTCCACTGTGATGGAGAACATACGCTTCGGGAAGCCTGAGGCCTCTGACGTCGAGGTCATCAACGCTGCCAAGCAGGCCAATGCTGACCGCTTCATCACAGGCTTCCCAGAGGGCTATAACACTGTGGTCGGTATGTACACTAATTAAAGGGATCGTGACATAAACATTATTTTTGGTTTGTTTTCTGAGCTCTATTGCACCCAAAGAAAACCCTGAACTTTTAACATTCAGTAGATTTTCTGTGGTCTGGGGTTTTCTGGCTCAAACAAGTGCTCTGATTAGCCTGTGGACTGTGAGGTAAGTGTCCAGAACAATTTGCGAGCAAATGTCACTGTTGAGGGATGATTGCCTGTTTTCATTGCAGCTCAAAAGGCTTCAGACCGCAGAAAATCCACTGAATGTTCAGGTTGTGTGGGTGTAATTGAGGTTATAAGAAAACCAAATAAATAAATGAAAATGTACAGTATGTCATGAAACCTTTAACGTTTTTTTTAAACACCTGATTTCAAATTGTATGCCATATGAGCACCAGTGTTCTAGATTAAAATGTATTGACACGTTGCCTTTTCTCTGTGGATGCCCAGGCGAACGTGGAGTGACACTATCTGGCGGTCAGAAACAGCGTATCGCCATTGCCCGCGCCTTGATTAAAAACCCCACCATCCTGGTGTTGGACGAGGCCACTAGTGCTCTGGACGCAGAGTCGGAGCGAGTGGTGCAGGAGGCTCTGGACAGGGCCACCAAGGGTCGCACGGTGCTCATCATCGCCCATCGACTCAGCACCATTCAGGGAGCCGACCTCATCTGTGTCATGAGCAATGGCCGCATTGTGGAGGTGAGGAAGCAGACGGATCATTAGATGAACATGTTACGAGTGTCAGAGTCTTGCACGTTTTATTGCCTTGCTAGTTTCTTAAGGCTTTAGGCTCACTGGTGCTTTTTTTAAATTGCACTGTCTAATGTACATCAGCAGTTAAATCTTAACACCTACTGTATGTATTGTTTTGCCCCCAAGGCTGGGACACATCTGGAGCTGCTCAACAGAGGAGGACTATATTCTGATCTGATCCGCAGGCAAACAACAGCCGAGGGACAGAAATGACCAAGAAAAATAAATGGTGTGTGTGATAGTACTGTCAGTTAAAATCCAATGGGAAGTCTTGCTAGTGATGGTCAGATGTTCAAAGTCCATTTGTACCTACAGTATGTGAATGTCTATTGTAGTTGGTACCTTCTGGTGTTCATTGGGGTTTGATTATTGTTCATGAACACTGTTGTACAGTATTTAATTTAAAGGTTTTTGCAGGATTCTTTTGCCATGTCCTGCGTAGAATTATTGTTTTTGATAAAGAACACAATGTAGTCATTGATTAAGAAAATAAATCATACTTTTAAGTAAAACATATGACTGTTTTCTTTCCCCCTTTTAAGTGCTATGACACAGTTTTCTTTTAGATAATCAGTGTAGCTGAGTAGTGTTACCTGGATGAAACCTGCATAATGAGAGTAGTACTGTAGATCGGTGCAACATGTAATGTGGGCTATAAAAAGCCATGTACTCAAACTACACACAACATGAGGATCACATTGCTATTTGAAAATATGAACAAACAAACCAAATAAGGGGGTGACCTGATAGCTGAGTGGTTAGGTTGCGTGTCACATGTGCTCTAATTACTCAGGGGGTCTAGTAATGCCTGGCGGCATGTTACCTTTGATGTTACTCTCCTACTCCTTTCTCTGTGTTTCCTGGCTCTCTTCACTGTGACTATGAAATAACATAAAAAGAAAGAATACATACACTTTTTGGGTAGAGGCCTGGTCAGTGGGCACTTGATGTGTCAAGTCTTCCCGGAAAACTGCACTATTTGGGGATAAGAGAGGGACACATATTAAAGGAAGCCAAAAGTTCTTAGGACAAACATTTATCTTACTATGCAATGGGTAGTTTCTTAGAGAACAAACCAAGTTAATCGATTAAATAATTGATTATTTGATATTTACTGTAGTGTACATTATGGATACAGAAAACTCTCACACACACACACACACACACACACACACTCCTGCATTTGACTAACTAACTACTTAGAAGATGGTCTGCTTTCCTGTTATGGTGGACAACACCCTGATTGAGCATTACACTTGTTTACAACAGGGTTCACCATTTTCTGTAAATTCTTCTGTCTCTGACCCAGCGCTCCCATGAAAACCGTTATCTATATTTATTGTTCCACTACCTGCATGTTCTGAAGGTCTGGGTCTTATTCTCTAAGGTCTGGGTGCAATTCATAATTTAGCCTCTAGATGTCAAGTTTGCATGATCTCTCAGCCAACCAACCACTGATCCAACAGTCGTCTCGCGAGATGAAGTGACTTCTAGTGCCCAGAGCTCTTCTACATTAGCTAGCAAAACATCAAACCCAAAGCTGGATTTTGCGCGGTTACTTGTTTGCTGGCTGAATATAGGCTAGTGTTATTGGCCAAACATGCAGAAATATGAAAAGCTTGAAAAAATTGGAGAGGGTAAGATCAATACTGCTTTTTTTTTACTCCACAAAGCTAACGTCTGATTTAGCTAGCTTGATATAGCTCAATTTGCATATTGCAGGGAGATAATTCTACTGACTGAGGATAACAGATATTGTGTCATCATGTATTCATTACAATGGAAGTAACAATTATCGTACTGTGAGAGAGGATGTCTGCTTTTGGGGTCAGCTTTACGTTATACAGTAGTCATACTCGATGATTTCTTTATTTTCTCCCGAAGGGACTTATGGTACTGTGTTCAAGGCTAAAAACAGAGAAACCCACGAAATCGTGGCTTTGAAAAGGGTTAGACTGGATGACGACGATGAGGTATGTATATATATATATATATTTATATATATGGATTATGGATTCATAATAAACACACTGATGTTTAATTCCCTTGTTGACCAGCATGCCCATTTCATTTGAGCTTTCATGGTACTTTCAGGGGGTGCCAAGTTCTGCACTGAGAGAAATATGTCTCCTGAAAGAGCTGAAACATAAAAACATTGTCAGGTCAGTATTATTTGCCCCCGAAAATGGATCTTAATTGCGGTTGACTGTACGTGGTTCAAGCTGCCTGGAAGTCAGTGAGTGTTATTCATGGAGAATGCTCTTGTTTTCCCCAGGCTACATGATGTTTTACACAGTGATAAGAAGTTAACCTTGGTTTTTGAATATTGTGATCAGGTAAAGAGAACCTGTCTCATTTGTTTTACTCTCAGTACGTTATGTTGATGATCAAAAATAAGCGTGACTGAAGGAGATTGACTTAGTTGAGACCTCTAATTCCAGGACTTGAAGAAGTATTTTGACAGTTGCAATGGGGATCTAGATCCAGAAACTGTGAAGGTGAGACATTGTACATTTGAATTGACAGTGGGGGGGGGGATTACATTTTGAATGGCATAGTTTCCAGCATGTAATCAATATTTATTCATAGGTTAGCATTCAATTACTTTGAATGTAATCTTTAAACTTGCTGTCATGAACCTTTGACTTTCTCTCTCACGTGCAGTCATTTATGTACCAGCTGTTGAAGGGCCTTGCGTTCTGCCACAGTCGAAATGTTCTCCACAGAGACCTTAAGCCACAGAATCTTCTCATAAACAGAGTGAGTATAATGCTGCTGAACCTTGACAGTTAGGGGGGTTAGCTAGCAATTATTCATTGCTGTGCAGGCAAATCATTTATTTTTCCCCATGCCTAATTGTTGCCTGTCATGCTAAACTGAAGGCTTGAAGAAGGACACATCATGTTAATTCTTTGTGTGATTCATGACTTATTGTTCAAGTCAATGTGCAATCAAATTCAAAACACATGTCACAGGTATTGCAAAACCTAAGGCGATGAAAAGGTTGTAGGCTTTATTCAGACTGCAGGCAAATCCGATTAGTTCCTCATAGTGATGCACCGAATATTCGTCCGCAGAAAGTATTCGGACGAAAATGTCTAAACATGCATTTTCGGCCTATTCGGTTTCGGCCGATATATCACCATAATCATGTCTTTTGCCATAATCGGGCAGCAATGGTAGGAAAAAAATTATATAATATTAGTCATATATTAGTCAACTGTTTCCTATATTCGGTATTCGGTTTCGGCCAAGAATTTCCCTTTCGGTGCATCCCTCACATAATGTGTTGGGCAGACTAAACTGTTCAGACTGTGATTTGCAAGTGATCGGATCAGATTTGTGTATTTTAGACATCATAGATGGTATCGGCACAGGTTGCTTTGGTAACGAAGTAACAACATACTTTAAGGCGTGGCGTGAGCATTGCTTTTATACTGCCGCTCGCTCCACGAAAATAGCCGATCTTGGAGTAAACAACGTGTTGCACCGTGAATCTGTGATGATGACTATGTTGTTTGGAATTTGGTTGTACATTATCTTGAACAATATCTAATGCAATTATAAATCATGCTTGAGTGTACAGACTGAGACGCATCTTTAGGAATCAGATATTTTATTTATTTAAAAAAAATCTGCTTCCATGTTATTCTTTTCTTTTTTTTTTGCTATTCAGACAAACACAAATCTGATCCCAATCTCTATAGACAAAACATCTCATTTGGTCTGCCAATCTGGACATAACCTTTAGTGTCTTATTGCAAGATTTTCCATCACTGTTGTTTTATCTCCAGAATGGGGAATTGAAGCTGGCTGACTTTGGGTTGGCTCGAGCCTTTGGGATTCCAGTGAGGTGTTACTCTGCTGAGGTATGCATTTTCTGTTCACTAAAGAGCTGGAGAGACAGGAGTTACCCCTGACCAAAGGCTTGTGACTCGACAGCAATGGTTACTATGGGACAATATCTATTAAACATAATTCTATGATTAACCCATTTAGACCCATTTTCTATGTCAGTCGTTCTCAAACATTTTCATGTCAAGGACCCCCAGAATTATCTGCATTTGGCCATGGACCCCCATCTGAAAATATGTTGTTCCAGGGACCCCCCAGAAGCAAAGATTTGAGTTAAAGTTTGCTCTGAAAGAATATATATTCAAAGATTTGTAGCACATTTTCACGATTTTTCAAAAATAGCAGATCTACAAGCTCGTAGCGCGGCTTGTTGATCTGCTATTTTTCAATAGCTAAACTATAACATAATGCTTAAAAAACCAAAAGGGGTTCCCGCCCAGAATGGGTTAAGACCTGATTATAATGTCTTCTAAATCTTGACATTTTTCTGAAAAACCTATGTGTGGTTTTCAAACTTTTGCATGTCAAGGACCCCCAGAATGATAAGTATTTGGCTGCAGACCCCCATCTAAAAATAGCAAATAGCAGATCTACAAGCTTGTATCGCGGCACTCGGTGCCACGCTATGAGCTTGTAGATCTGCTATTTTTTCAACAGATACAGTTTTAAATAATGGTTAAAGTGGTTATAAGCTATAAGGTGACACAGATGCATCCTCGGGTCTAAATGGGCTAAAATCTGACAAATTATCCTTTTTATATTTGTCGTCTTGTTGAAGGAACAAACCTATCTTTTTGAAAATGTTATGATCAATTACAATCCCTACCTTTTGTTTAATATATATGTGAAGTTGCCCGAGGGCCAAGGCTCCAAAAACAGTCAGCGATGCTTTTTGGTGGCTTTTATTTCTCAAAACCTCTTCAAAATAATACCGGCCAAAATACAAAATAAAGAACTCAAAAATACTTAAGGTACAACGTAGGAAAAAGGAAAAATAACAAACTACACTAGGCTATGCCCATGACATGGGCCCTAGCAGCTCTCTCACAGGGCTGTCAGCATGATGCCTGCCCCAGCATAACTGACTAGCTCTGGCTGCAGTCTCCTCTTTATAGGAGAGGATCCTACCACCCACAGCGAAGCAATTAAATATAAACAGTAGATCTACAAGCTCACCCCTATCAGCTGAACCTGAATAGGTAACCCCACACCTAGATGTTCTATTTTAGATTATACATCATATGGGGTTACATTCATTTCCCCCGATAATAGACATACTTTACACTTGACATTGTGGAACACCCCTACTCCTCAACAGTACTTGGCACCTTCCCCCCTTCTTAAAGTGCCAGCACTGGAAAGGCCATACAAACACTGAGGTTGCAATAAACACAGGTTAATAAACGGAATGTTTTCCCTTTGTGTATCATTTCATTTGTACATCCTGTAAATGCATACATCAACAGTATTGACATTATATGATATGATTATATGGACCTGTCTTCCCCACTACCCACAGTCTGTGTGGTGTGTGCGTGCGTGCAATGTCCTTAATCAGTGTGTGTGTGTGTGTGTATAGGGCACAGGCTGCCCCGTGACAATATATATATATATATATCTTGCAGTACTTCCACCAAATTATGTAGTGAACCATCTGTGCTCTTCTCCAGGTGGTGACATTATGGTACCGGCCTCCAGATGTCCTCTTCGGTGCTAAACTCTATTCTACCTCAATTGACATGTGGTCTGCTGGTTGCATTTTTGCAGGTTTGTCATTGAGCCTTAGTACATGCTATATTAATGAAACCATCATGTAATGTATTGGTTGAATCTGTGTTTTTGTATGTTCAGAACCTGAAGTGTGACTCATTCACTGTTATTTAGAGTTGGCAAATGCAGGGAGACCATTATTCCCTGGGAATGATGTGGATGACCAGTTGAAGAGAATCTTCAGATATCCTTTTGACCTTTTTTATTAGTAAATAATTTATTCATTTATTTATCTGACCTTCTTCAATGTTGTCAATGGTTTTGCTTTTATTTCCCGTTGCTCCCGTGTGCCTCGTTTTAACTTGATGGGTTTTATATTGTTGTTTCACTGTACAGCACGTTGTAACTTTGTTTTGAAAGGTGCTTTATAAATAAAATGTGTACTCGCTAGGCCTAGTAATATTTTTTTTATATTTAGTTTAAAATCTGATTAGGACAGACAAGTAGATAATGCCGACATGTTCATGTTTGGGTGAGTTATTCCACCAGGTCTGACGGTCTACTTATAATAGTGTTAGTTACATGTTTCAATTTGTCTGTTGTGAACGCTTTCCTTTAACTCCATGCTCACATTGTTGGGTACACCAACTGAAGAACAGTGGCAGACAATGACAAAACTCCCGGATTACAAGGTAAACCTTTGATGCCATACACCAGACCCGGCAAGTGTGTCACCGCCAAAAAGCTGTGCCCTGAATATTTCCAGATTGTCCGACATATAATCAAAACCAAAGATTGGATAGAGATGCCAAATGCTATCGGCTCATTTTACTGTAGGTCACATTCTATATAGGCTTACAATGGCGATGATTCCTTCAAAAAGGAACGAGGCTTTGCGTTGACGTCTTGCCAGTCTGTTTTATATGCCTATGTTGGACCAAAGCTGTTGAGCAGTATGTATGTATATGTATTTAGTCACAAGTTTGTTATACTCAATGTAAAAAGAATATGGCAGATCTACAAGCTCATAACTCATCACATTTTGGTGTGTTGTTAGCTTGTAGCTCAGCTACCTTCACTACTTTCACTGCATAATGCTCGTTAACTGCGTCTTTGATAGCTAACTGAAGCAGATGAATTGGGCATCGCATGTGTAAACTTGACACGGTTAAGTACTGGTTTAGCCTCTAGTCTACATTAGTAACCGCGTCCACTTGGTTTTGCGAGAGCTGAGAGCGCAGGTTCCTCTGCAATTTCCTCCACCACTTCATCATCATCTTTCTCCTCTTCTTCAGCGTCAAGGAGGATGTTAAATGTGATCATGTTGCTGGCACTGTCGGTCGCCACACGAATCACGCGTTTTGATGAATGTTCCAAATTCTCAGCACACTTTCATACTTTTGGTAGATCGTGCGCTCTGCACACACTAAATCCAAGCGTTTAGGTTCTAAACACGTGTGCACTGAGCGACTCGGAGTGGACCCATTGTAAAACCCGCTCGGCTCTCCATTCAAAATCCACCTGCTCCACTCCTTGCGCCGCTCACGCTCGGCGCCACTCACATGCTCTGGTCCTACCTAGAGCAATGATATATTTCAAAAATGTTTGTAGTGAATTGCTGCTTTTCTGCACCTCTCTCCTCTCCACCTATAGCCGTACCCAATGTATCCAGCCACCACCTCGTTGGTGAACGTGGTCCCCAAACTCAGTAGCACAGGACGGGATCTATTGCAGGTAATGCGTTTAGAAACCCATTTAGACTAGATTCTTCTAAAACAGTTTTCAGAAAAAAACCTGTGTTTCTATATCAGTAGTGGTTCTCAAACTATTTCATGTCAAGGACCCCAAAAATCGTGCAGATTATAGCCTATGCTGCATATATATGCCATATTCAGGTTCATATATGTGCATATAATGTTGATAAATAGGAAATGTATGTCTCTATATAGCTCTAAATTTATATTTCCATGTGGGGGGTGTGTCAGCTAGGTCAGGAGGTAACAGGGGGGTGCATGCCCATAAATGTTTGGGAACCGCTGGTCTACAAGAATATCATTTAGATATATAGCTATCTTAAATATTGTTACGGTGTACAAGGGTTGACTGCACAAGCATTTGGTAGGTATGGCTGGCTGTGCGTTGTACTAACGATGTTCCTTTGTCGCTTCCTTTGTTCTTTGCCCAGAATCTGTTGAAATGTAATCCGGTCCAAAGGATCTCTGCCGAAGAGGCCTTGCAGCATCCCTACTTCGCCGACTTCTGCCCTCCATAATGCTTAATTGCCATCTACTGAACCACAGCTGCCATAATCAATCGTCCTTCACTCTGGTGGTCATTAGGACCAGTCCATACACAATAACACTCCCCCCTACATCACTCTGTTGTGCCTCCTTGTGGAGCAATGTCCTGGTGGCCTATAGCTTTTAGTCGGGTGCAAGCCAGTCTGTCTTTTCTCGGTCTCATTAGGTAACGTAATCCTTTTGAACTCTAACCTCCGTAGGCTCTACAGTTCTCAACCACAACGCCCTAATTTGCTCCTACATGATAGCAAATTTCAATGTGTGCTGTTATCTCCATTTGAGTCTAACGGTGAGCTATCAAAATATGCGGTCAGCTCAAATGTCGACGTGCATCTCTTACTTAATGTTACATTGAGAACATAGTTTAAAATGTATGCTGTTAAACACAAATGTTTGTAATGTGACAGCTTTATTTTTTTAGTTTTATTGTAATATTTCATGTTTATGAAATGTTAATAATTAGGTTCTTAAAGTCATAATGTGCAACATATATATATTCATTTTCTTTCTTTGGCAAAGTCAAAGTCGTACGATTAGTCACACACGTTACCGCAGTGAAATTTGTTCTCCGCATTTGACCCATCTCTTGGAGCGGTGAGCCTCAGTGTGCCCCGCGCTCTGGAATCATTAGTTGATTTGACCCCCCAAGACAGACAGACTTGTAGTGTGTACTGTAGTGTACACACAACCTTTCCAACTGCTTTTAATAAACGATTGTATACCGTAATATAATTGGAAGTGGAAAAAGAAAAGAACGTGTTTCTCAGGCTTTACTTTTGTTTTGTTTTTGCACTTTGTAAAATGGCAGTTCCATTCTACAGTAAATAATTTGCGTATATCAAGTATGTTTAACACTGAGAGACAGGTGGTTCAATCAAGAGCCACTTCAGCCCTTTTGCAACCAGATCTTATTTTAATGTTTGGGAGACATATATTAGTATTTCAAAGTGTATGTGATGGACACTGGTCTCACTGTGCTGTCACTACTACAATGACCACAATGCTTTGCTGCACTCACCCCGCCTTGTGGAGAGGGAGTGGGCTGTCTTAGACTGCACCCACACAGTAGTCACGAAGATGCCAAATGCCGCAAGCGGCAGGTGTCTCTTCCTGGTTTTTAGACGGCTGGAGGATGGATGACGACGCTGGAGGCAAGCGTTTCTAGTTTTCTGGCCGACGCGGCCTTTTGCAGCGTGGGTGGAGCTTCATTTTCATGCACCAGCTGTTTAAAAAAAACAGGAAGAGACGTCTGACGCTCAACTTTTGGCATCTGTGAATCTGCTGTGTGGAATGTGGATGCACCCTTACCGTCTGGGCAGACCTTAGCGCAGTGATACTCAACCTCAGGCCCGCGGGCCACATCAGGCCCGCGGGACCATTATGACTGGCCCACCAATGAAAATCTAAAAAAAAAGAAGAAAAAATCTGGAAAATGAAATAAAAATAAATAAATCTGAATGAAGTTATCTTTAATTACATTATTATAAGTAATACTATTAGAGTTGTACTATTACTCGAACGAAAATAAAAGCTTGGGGGGGGGGGGGGGGGGGAGATGCAATGCAAATGAAAGACATATACTGTGTATCCCTATTCCCTGACATAATTTTATAGCTAAACGGACAGAATTCTATTTTATTTGAATGATGAAACCCAGCTGCCATTAATAGTTGGAAATTGCGGAAATGGTAATTGCGGAAATGGTGGAAATGGAAATTGCGGAAATGGTAATTGCGGAAATTTTATCTACTGGCCCCTGGCCCCTTGCCATTTTTGTAATGTGGCCCACAGGTAAATCTATTTGAGTATCCCTGCCTTAGCGCACAGCCGTGGACAGAAGAAGCTGTCTTTTACGTCATTTCCGAGTTTTTAGACAGCTGGTGGATGGAAAAGAAGCTCCGTTTCCGGGAATCTGTCCGTCACGTCTGCCCAGGGGGTTACTGAGACCAGTGTCCATGACATCACTGGCACATTGAAATAACAAACATCATTAAAATAAGATCTGGTTGCAAAAGGGGTGAAGTGGCCCTTTAATGAATGGGCCAACATAGATTCAGAGAGGACCATGAGTGAGTTGTTGCATTTTTTTTAACATTATCTTTTCTCATTAACCCGATATGTTTTAGCTCATTAAAGATGAGCTTTTGTAATAGTGAGAGGTAAAAAAAAAAAAAAGAAAACTAAAAAAACACCTGTATTCTCATTTAATGATTGTTTTTCACCACTTGCTATGCAGTATGTGTATTTTGGCTACTTAATTTGGTTACGAGCTTACAAAATGTGCAGTGTTATTTTACTTGTTTATTGTTACTCCCCCCCCCCCCCCCCCCCAAAAAAAATCCTATATTACGAGTTGTCTTTGAAGTCGTTAAATAGGGGAAATGTTTATTTTCATTTTGCTGATGTAAGACAAGAAAGGAATGCATGTATTTATTGATAATTGAATGTTGGCTTTTTTTGCATTGTCATTTCTTTTCTATATACAGCTTTTCATTTGGTACAGAGGCTCTTCATTAAGTAATGAAACATGACACTCAGATCTACAAGCATTTCTATTTGTAGTCATGGTTGATGCCATTTTCGTGGTGGGTACAAGACGGCCAGACTGCTGTAATCCTGCAGCAGTTTGTATTAAATAGCACTGCTTTAATTTTGAATGAAGAGTCGACTTTGCACTTTCCTAGTATTCCTCTTGGTTTCATTAGTAGAACTTGGGTCATGTTTTGGACGAATACTGTCGCTGGTCTTTTGAACCCCAATGGTTCCAAAAATCCAATAAAGTGGCCACAAATACACCAATTTATCTGCGTCTGAAAGTCATGTACATTTGCTCATAATGAATGCAACGGGCTGTCGCAATCGACTAAACACATTGGAGCTGCGTTAAGAAAATGTTTCCATAAGACTGAGAATGTTAGACTTGGTTGAGAGAGTTAACTATTTAATATGTACCACAGAGTTGAAATCACAAATCTACGATTGAACGCACATACAAATTATGTTAACCAGATGAAGCAAGTCCACTGCCCTAGCATTGTTTTCATTAAATATACAAAGTGTTGCCAGTAAGAGCCAGTCCTACAGGACCCACTGCAATTAAACTCGCTGCAATTACATATTTAATAAAATAAAATGGCCCGTTAACGTTGCAGTTATAAACGTTATACCTTCCTATTTATTGCACAATCCCAAGCGTGGTTTGTGAGAGATTTTATAAAGATTGAATACATTGTATACCTCAGGGTGTGTAGCTCAGCCACTTTGTTTCATCTGGCTTCAAAGTACAGACAATACAAAGTCAATAACATGGCTAGTAAATACATAGGAGCACAGAGACACTTGAAATATACACTGGTCATGCAGAAGAAAATGTGTGATGTGCAATATTGTACGAACAAAATAATTCAACGGCATTGGCTGACAGATAATGTACTACTACTGTACTAATATTGTCATATACTACTTGGTTATATTATATATATATACACACACACACAATTTAAAACAATATCTAAATTAAATTATGCTTTAGTGATATTGTTCCTGCCTGCCGTTACATACTGCCAATCAGGTGAAGAAATCACAGACTGAGGCTTTAAACGAGAGCTTGTAGAATAGGCTACTTTGGCTTAATCACTTATGCCTAAATAGAAGAAATGCTGGCATCTCCAGAATCCAAATGACTGAAATCAGTCACTTTATTCCATGAGCCTCACATCTGTATGCAAATGACAGAACTCTGACTGGAGAGGGGGTCTGGGAGGTGGAGTGAGTCGATAGGTCATTAATCATTTACAATGTCTTGATGGAAAGGAATATTTCAAGAAAGCATACTGTATAAGGTTGTTATATACAACCAGTAACTGGGAAATCATTTTGATGTGTTGTCAATAATCAAATTTGATGTCGACATGTCAAAAAGGTTGCCGAACGCTGTGTAAGACGTACATCATCGTCTCAGTTCTAATTTGCAGCTGTTCAAGCTAGATCTTAATTCAGCAGCTGGATAAGCAATGAATTTAGTTAGTTATTGCTCACAAGACGCCAGCAATTCATCGTTTCACCAAACACCCCTGAAAGGTATAAACACTTCCTTTTGGAGGCCCTTGGTGAGGTTTGGCTCCACTGATAAAGCTGCAACAGTGCACTATTAAATAAATAAATGCAGTGTGTGTACTTTACTACGGCAGGGACAAATTAGCCAGTGGGGCCGGGGCCCTTCAGGGAAATTAGACCGTAAGCGTAAGGTACTAGGTTTGACGCCCTGAAAAGGGCTCCTGGGGCCCTTCATTGGCTGTTGATTTTGTTAAATTTAGGTAAAAAAGATGATAAAAACACATAAAAACACGAAAATGTTGCGCGCACGCGGGCTATGGCAAAATATTACCGGCCCAGGGGCCCTCATGGGGGTTAATCCGTCCCTGCACTACGGTAGTCACAAACGATGACAGTCAGTTATTGGCTTGCGAGTGATGGCTATAACCTCCAAGACTTTGTGCTTCACATCAACAGTCGTCTAATATAATACAGACAGAACAGTAATAACAGAACAGTGTTAAGGACACGGTTTGATTAGTATCATACTCCACATGTCAACAAAAAGAAAGAAGAAATCTCCATTATTGTCAAAGTGAGCTCTTAATTTAAGGCTATGAAATACTTCTCGCGTCAACACTTGAGTTCAGTTGAAACTACGTCCCGTTTGTCTGCAACTCCAATCACTGTACTGTAGTTGCAAGGGATCTCGAATGACACACAATGCATGGACGGTTGGTGAACATTATGAGGAAGTAAGAGTGGCACCAAGGTAATAAGAAAGGTTATGTACATGAACACAATGGTTGTATATATATCGTTTATTATATTTGATAATTTTTTTACATCACAAACGGTGTTATTTGTGGCGTATTACATGTACTGGAATAACAATAGGTTATAATGATGCCATTGTACAATGCATTTCCGTTATAAATTAACCGAACTGAATTGGGTTGAGGAAGGTGGAGGTGTTTTGAGGCAGTTCTCCTGTATCTGTACCCCGATTTATGCTTCAGCGACCAAGTGTCACTTGACGAAAACCTATTTTCAACTGAAAAATGTGTCACTGCATCACTTAAAAAACACTTTGTCGCCAGAGCATAAATCGAGGTTCAACACATTCTACTCAGTGTTCCATCATGTACACTACACTATGAAAGCTGGAAGACACTTGTGGTTCAATCAGATAGAAACACATTCAAGGGCTACACTTGGACTTGTTAATAATCTTTCCCTTTCCACATTCAATGTCCAAGTGCCTTCAGGTGCACAATCAGAGATGAGCAAATACGTTTTCTTTATATAATTATGTGTATGTATGTATGTGTATATCTGACAAATGTCTCCACACAGAGCAATATAGAATGTCTTCAGAGCAGGTATTTACAAATATCTGTCAAGTTTAGGAATGTTACCAACAAACCTTTTTTTACTTCACTAATGTTCAATAGAGAATAGATTACTATCACAGGAGATTGTGCTGATCGGTAGTACATGGTCAAAAACATCCATAAAGAAAGCCAGATTCTTTTCTGTTTTAACGAACCCACTCAGTCATTACACATAAAAAGGGGCCGACTCCTGAAGCAGGCTAAATGCTTTTCTTTTTTGTGACAATCCGTATGCCTAACATAACAACAAAATCCCCAAAACAGGGGAACATGTAGGCTCACTTGAATCATCAGCTGTATAAATATATAAAGATACAATCACCGAATTTGCCTCACAGCATTCCCTTTGAACAACAACGTTCAAAAACTGGCCATGGAGTAAATGCTATAACATCCGATGAAACTCTCTAGCTACCCAAAGGGAAATCAAAACAAGTCATTTTGCACTCTTACATCAGTTCCCTCCACTTGCCTTCCAACAATGTAAGCCAGGGCATACTCCAGATGCTATAGTGACTAGATACATTCTTCTAATCAATGAGACATTTAAGAGCCTCACAGTAGCAAAGGCAGCAATGAAAAACAGTAGTCTTTCCTAATATCAAGTATTTTGACACAGACCAGCCTATAGGCACGAGTATTCTGCCCCATTATCGTCTTGTCACAGTTGAGCATGTCATAGGGTTTGGTAGTCACTCACCACATGGCACTATTTAGATAGATGCCTTGAAACTTCCCCATTTAAACCGATTATAGACTATAGTGCTAGTACAGTATGTATACTAATCCATGGCTGTTCTCTTTGATTGATATACAGAAAAAGAAATCTACAACTGATCTATGTAACTTATTTCACCACTGTTTAGAATAGCAATTTCTTTTTACACTTTCACTTGAATGACTCAAAAATACTTGAAAAAAAAAACTAAGAATCCACAGCATGAGACACAAATGAATTTAAGTTAATGCCATACCATGGCAGTTAAACCTGAGTTCTGTTTTGGAAGTGGTCATTTTCTTTATGATAGTATTCTATTTCTATTCAGGCATTGATAAAGTCTACTAAATGTTCGAGTATACACTCACCCTTTTCTGTAATACATAAATTATTTCACAGTTTGCCGTCAATTCCCAGATATCCCGCCCACCCGCCCCCTACTTTATGTCGTCAACAAGCAAATTCCTCAAAGTTGCCTAGAGTCGGGTGACGAGGTAACATGTTCGGCGTGAATCCGAGACTGTCCGAGTGACTCCGGAGGGTGTCACAGGTGCTCTGCAAAACAAGGGAAGGGAAGGAGGGAAGACGTGTTCAACCATATTAAGGGAGAAATGATGAGGGGAATGGCGATGAAGGAAAGACATGAATCACAGATAAAAGTAGAGAGGGGGGGGGGCGGAACAATCATAAATGGATATGGAAAAATGTATCAAATTCAGCCAGGACCGATATGGTGTCAAGACAAGATAGGCAATGAATGAAAGACAAACAAAACAAAAACAAGAAACGATTCAAAAGGTGATTGTCGAGCATGGTAAACAGACGAGACCAGAGTTCAGAACATATCATTGGAGACAATGAATGACAACGTGTTATGGAGATGATTATGATGGATTTGGAGGTCAAGAGGGCAGCAACATCAGATGAGTTTCACAGGTAGAAGAAAGAGCGCAAAGAAAATGGAGAAAGGATAGTGTAAGATGAACAGCAGGAGGGAGAAGGAAGGAAAGAAAAACAGCACATTTTAGTCCTGATTTTTATATTAGTATGTTAAAGTCTGTGTAGGTGCAGACATTATAAGATCCACATTATGTCTGCCCTATGTGTGCAAAGGTTCAGTTGATATTGCTGAAATGTGGATAAAGAGATGCTACCATATACAGTACGTAGTCACATTGGTGTAAATGTTTATTCCAGCAGACAAAGAACCATTTAGTTTTCTTTGTAAACTATCATGGCATGCAGCAGACCTGCGATAACATCACAAAGTAATGCATCTAGTGATGTTATTGGGCACCTTTGTGCTGCGGGAAAACAATTACAATGTGTCGGGAGAGCACCACTTAAAATAAAACGTGTGTTTATTTTGTTTTCACGGGAATACTGCGATTTATCCTGAAGGAAAGAAAGCATCATTATTCAATGAAAAGATGGAAGCAAGTGTTGTGTATAGTGCTGCCAAGAGTAAAAAAAAAAGTTATGTTCTTGGAGAATCCAACCAACACACTTCTGTTGTTAAGCCAATAATCACAGAAACACTCTGAACTAACCTAGCCTGAGGTATTGGCAATGAATTCAACTTGTTTTTTTTCTCCACGGCTATGAGTCTTATAAATCACCCACTGTTTTGTCATGAAGGCAATCTAAGAAAACCCCAAACCAAATCGGCGTCGTCATGTGACCACAGAGGAATGATGTATGAAATGATGTCTAGAATGTCTGAAGAAGAGGGACAGCATGGTAGGGAGGATCTATTAGCGATGGGGTTTGCTACCTGGGGGCATGATTAGGCGTGACACCAGGGCTGGTTGGGTTCTCTGGAAACTCCTGGAATAGACATGATGAAAAGAAAGATGGGTGAGGGTGACTGAAATGAAAATAAACACAATGCAATGCTATAGGGCTGCAACTAACCATTTTCTGAGCAATTATTCTATTGATTACTTTATCAATAATGAACTAACTGAGAATTTTAAATAATTTGTTTTAGTTTTTAACAAGATTTGTTTTTCTAATCTGCTAAATCGATTATTCTGATTAACACTTATAAATCCTAATTTAATACTATTTTTAAAACAGTGTTGCACAAAAATAGTCCATCTACAAGCTCATAATGTGGGTGAGCTTGTAGCTATGCTATTTTTGCTATTTAAAAAACAAAATTAAAGAAATAATGCTAAATTAAAATAAACTAGAGTGGTACCCGTGGGGCCTCTACAGTGGTGCCCATGGGGCACTGGCCTGCTTGGAACGATGCAAGTTGGAAATTAATGCCCCACCCAGATATTATGCGTTGGAGCCTCTACAGCGGTGACCGTTGGGCACTGGCCTACTTGGAACGATGCAAGTTGGAAATGCATGGCCCCATCCAGATATGATGTCTGTCTCTCTTTTATGCCCATATATGGAGTTCTTTGTAAGGCATGCCCAAATATGGAGTCTAGGCAGACGTCAGATTGATGTCAGAACAAGCCAGCTCCATATATAGACCCTGGGCATGCCAGAGCCAGGGCAGAGGCCCCCTGTGGTGGTGTGGAACCACTGCACCCCCTGTGGTGGTGTGGAACGCACCACTGCACCCCCTGTGGTGGTGTGGAACGCACCACTGCACCCCCTGTGGTGGTGTGGAACGCACCACTGCACCCCCAGTGGTGGTGTGGAACGCACCACTGCACCCCCTGTGGTGGTGTGGAACCACTGCACCCCCTGTGGTGGTGTGGAACGCACCACTGCACCCCCTGTGGTGGTGTGGAACCACTGCACCCCCTGTGGTGGTGTGGAACGCACCACTGCACCCCCTGTGGTGGTGTGGAACGCACCACTGCACCCCCTGTGGTGGTGTGGAACGTGCATGTCCAATTTGATGTCGGCGGGGAGAGCGGTTCTCAAGTTACGTAGACAGACAGACAGACAGACAGACAGACAGACAGACAGACAGACAGACAGACAGACAGACAGAGACTTTGTGCATTTATAGATCCACACGGAATCAATTATTTTCATTGAAGTTGATTATAGCTTTTATAGTTGATTAAATTGATTAGTTTCAATAACAGTTACTGTTGCACGCCTACAATGCTACGTAACCTAGCTAGGGAATATATTCAATTGCATTTTTCCATCGACGGCATTGGGTTTAAGCAAGCATGAATGGAGCACTTGCTGTAGCACTTGCCACTGCCCCGACAACTTAACTTATGTAACTTAGATAGCATTTTATGTAGACATAGCACTATATAGTATATGCATAGTTCATTATATAGATAAGATATTCCACTGTTAGGTTCATACGATGACTGCATGATGACTATTTTTATGTATTTAGCATGTATTTTTGTTACTGCTTTACTATAAATCACTCTGGATTAAGAGCATCTGCAAAATGCCTGAATTGTAAATTGTAATGACTTCATTGCTGGGGTTGTTTAGATGTGATATCTCTGTAGAAATACGGTTAAAATTATATGATAGCAAAGCATAGGAGTCACAGACGATGATTCACTATATGTAGATGATAATATGGTATTATGAATGATGGATACTGCACATAATCACACTTCATTCATTAACTCCTTGTCCCTTGTAAAAGCATAAAAAAATATATTCTAAATACCCGACACCTCAGAGAATAGTTTTTGCTACTATCGCTGTTCTTAACTTCCTAAACTAATTTAGTTTCTTATGTTAGATCAAATGATAAACCATACTGTATACTGTACTAGAAAATCAAATTTGTGTGTGTGCTTAGATTTACATATTCACTCATATGAGGGAGAATAAACAACTTATTTCAATCTTTTCTTCCACACCAGCTGCTGAACCAAATTCTATAATTAAAGCAACCATACATGCAACTATACACAAATACTCATGCAGAGACAAAACCCATGTTTGGTTTTTTTCGGTAACTTCAAGCAAAGTAAAGATGTTATGGTGTCCAAGCAACATGGAATACTTTAACACTTTCTAATTCTTATTGTTAGAAATTAAAAAAAAAAAAAACATGGGTTTGTCCGACACATAAGGGAGTGTCACTCACAATTTGAATTGTTTGCTTTAGCAGACCAGCTACAAAATAGTAAATATATGGTACAAAGGAAAATAAAAAGTAAAATGTCTGCCCTCACAAACTTACGTTTAAAAGCTTTTTAAATGCACAGTAGCAGCTAAACCAAACAATGTCTCATAACAGTGCTTATCCTACATCTACATTTTTATTTTATTTTTGGAAGTGGACTGAATCAATAATCTCTTGGTTTCTTGATGGGGCTGGTTCAAGCGTTACAGTAACTGTAATATGGTAAGGGGTTGTGTTTCTCATACATACATTTGTTCTCGTGTGTGCTTTATTGTGTGGTGGATACAAAGGGGGGGAATCCATTTCGTATTCTCCGAACATAGAACTACGACATGGAATCAAAATGAAAAGTCCTGAGGGACCAAGCTTTTAATTCTAATGGTCTGTTAGACTAGGTTTCAGGGCAGTCGGGCAGTAAATCCCCATGAAATAGGACGAGCACAGGGACTGCTTGGCCTTAACAACCACATCAACCCTGGCCTCCCCATTGTGGCATAAATTAAATACATTCATGAATAAAGTTAAATATACAGGGAGAAACTTGAATGAATGTTTTCCAGGTCTTGGTTGAAGCTGGTACATCATGATCCACTTTCCAGATTGTGGATTGTTGTAATCTTAATCATGGTAAATACCGGTATTGCATTCTTTGTTTACATACATGTGGCTATTATTAGAAATGTATTGTTATTTGTATGAGTAATTGTGTAGTATAACAAGACAGTGCAGACTATAAATGATTAATTATGCCATCTCAAAATATGGGTCCCCTTTGCTCTGGGGGGATGAAAAGTAATACATTTGCACTGCAGCGCTGATATATTTGTTTACTTATGTTGAGGGCTTTACTTTAAAATTCACTGTGAGAGCAAACATTTTTTCTTTTTGTGTGTGTATTGTTTTGTTTCTATAATCCAATGCATTGAGGGGAGAATTACCAGATTGTCGCTCGGACAGCGGCGTGGCCGTCTCTTCCGTAAGAAGTAACCCAAAACCTTATCCTTGAACACCTAAATACAAACACATTAGATTAGCACTACAGACTAGAAATATATGCTATCCACTGTTCATGACTTATTCCAGCGTGAGCAATTCACTTGCAAAACTAACTGATTAGTTGTTTAATAAAAATGGGCTACAACTTGAGAGCCAACACTTTACCTCATATAGATAGTCAAATATTTCCAGTATTGTTAGAACACTGGCTCCAATAAACAACCCCATCTGACCTCCAATGTCACCTAGCCAAAGACAGATGGACAAATACGGACAAGTCATTTAAAGGACCACGCTTCACCCATTTTCAACCTATCTTCGTACAGTATAATTGGCCCTCACTGAAGCTCATTACAGGATTTTCTCTTGTCTCTTGTTCCGACAGTTCAGTTCAGGTAGGTGGGTTTGATTATTTCAAACAAGATTTCCAATTTAAACAATTAACGCGAGAACAATGCTGGCTTCTATTTCAGTATGCTAACTTTCCAGGAAGAGGACGGCTGTAGCTTCCATTAGCTCGGAATGCGCATCAGCATTAACAGATTTTCTGAACTGTCCATAGGCCACCAATGAGACGCAGAGGGAGTAGACACATTCTGACCGACTACGTTTTTCATGTCATACGAAAGCAGGGAGCCATATAGCTTCAAATTGACATATTAGTTGTTCAGTTTGACCCACCAGTTTTGGAGATATGGCTTATAGAGTAATGTCTTGCAGAAAACAGGCTTGAACGGTTCACTTCTGTGGACTCTAACATTACACCTAGCTACATGTTAGCATTTATTTCATATTACATGTCGATTTCAGCTCTGACATTTATTTCAGACAAGCTCTAGGTTCTCAAAGTGGGGTCCGGGGACCCCTAGGTGTCCTTGAGGGAGTTCCAGGGGGTCCCCAAATAAATTATAGTTTGTAACCAAATTGACCCTTATGTGTAACTCTTAAAGAGTGTACAAATGGAACCAAATGGACCCATTAGGGTTAATTTGGTTCCATTTGTACACTCAAGAGTTATTTTACAATATAAATTCAGTTTTCAGAGATAGAAATGCCATTAAAAATGCCTGTTGCATGTCAAACTGGGGGTCCTTGAAATGGAAAATAGTTGAAAATCACCGGGTCCCCGGCATATATTTTCTAATGGGGATCCGCGGGGTAATGAGTGTCATTTTTGGGGTCCTTGACATGAAACATGGGAACCACTGCTCTCGTATGTGAAGAGTCTGCCTGTGCTATTAACTCATTTTGGATAATTCTTTTTAAATAAATTCAGTTTTTCCTCCTCTGGTGAAAAGCTGGAGGCCGCCTCATGGCAGCCCTTCAGTCAAATCTGGCCACTATAATGATGCCATCTTTTAATGAGCATTCAGTGAGGACCAATTATATGAAGATAATATTGAAATGAGTGAAGTGCTCCTTCAACAGTGATGAATTAAATTGTTCCTTGCAGACAACTTCTCACCAGCAGCTCACTTTGACACGGCATGACATTACCATGATGCATTCTGTTCAGGTTTCACACTTTCAAATGGATGGACACAAAAAGCTCTGCCAGTAGGTGATAACAGTGTGACAGTGGTTCTCAAACAATGTGCAGAGGCACTCAGGTGTGCTATACAACTACACAAAAAGCATACAGTAGGTGGACATTTATTTCATTTTATTATGAGGCCACGCACAAAAGGTGCAGGCACCCTATAATATCTACTACTGTAGTAACACCTTTTCTAGTTCGGACATATCAGACTTTGCAGAATGTTAGTGTTTGCCAAATGGGCAAGAAACTAATCTCACACCCATTGGCCAAAGGGGGGCGCTATAGCAATCAATTGAGAATACAAATTTGAACAGGCATATAACTCAGGCCCTGTTTGACTATGACCATGACACTTCAATACATGTGTACCATTATAGGCTCAAACGCACAAACCTTTGTATCACCGGTATTTATTGTGCGTTGAATGTTTTGTGCAGATTGCTCAAAGATCGTTGGAGGAATAGGGATTTAAATGTAAAACTCAGAATGGCAGAAATTCTTGAGGCAAATTTGTTCCTCATGCGGAGAGGCATGATGAGTAAATCATTTTGTGATTTAATTACAAACGGGGCACGAGTTATGCCTATTCACACTGTGTGTTTTCAATCGATGGGCACAAAACGTTTGAAAACCACTGCTGAACAATATATGAATAATGAATATATGAAACAGGTGCGGCGCTTCATGGAGGACTGGAGTGTGGCTTCCCCAGAGTAACCTAGTAAGAGAGTGGCGACACTCCCATTGTAACAAATGGAATGCGGAAGTGCTCATTCTATCTCAATGGGACATAGTTCCAATGTTTGGAACTATATAGCCCACAGACACCCACTTTGCGGCGAGATCAAAGCGTGTCGCCACTCTCTTACTATTCCACTCGGGGCTGCCCCAGCCACTATAATGACTGTGCAGACTTCGCACACTGGGCAGAACCATCACAATGTAATACTTTAGTTTGAAAGCTGATACATTGTCACTTGTGAATTTTAAGGCATTACCACCATACCTTCAAGTACTGGATGCAATCTTTGGCCTATATATATATCACCCGAGTCACATACTAGAAATAACGGTCATGGTTGGTAGTAGCTTACATTGTTTTTGTCGTGACCAGACGTTAAAAAACATTAAATAGTACTTTAATGTTTTGGAGTAGTTGGTTTATTTGCACACTTTACAACATGCAAATTGTCTCCAAATGTATTATGAGTCAAATCATAATCAACAGTTGCCAAAAAATAAATAAAGTAAATTGCTGTCATCAGTTTGATGTCATCATCAATCACTTGTCAACAGTGAGTACAGCCAGATTGTCAATAAAGTAGCCTATAATGATTATGAACTGAATCCAAAAATGTGCCAATTCCCCTAAATATTCTATTAGTCTGGCACATTTTATTGGCCTAAAATGTATTTTCTATACTGTATATATACATTCATGAATCCACTTGCTGACTGGCTGTCACTATTGGGCTTTCCCCCCAATAGTGTCAAACTTTTCTTATGCTTTAAGTAGTAGTAACTAGGGGGTTTGCATGATTCTGAATCCATTCCAAGCATTAGGTTTGCACAAAAAACACTCCAAAATGTGATGAGGTCAGCACATTTGGTTATGGCTGTTTTTAGCGTATTTTGAGCAAAACTAATGCTTGGAATGTATTCAGAATCATGAATACTATAGTTTGACATATGTCACATGCTACTTGAAGCATATGGGAAGTTTGACATTTTTGTCAATGGTGTTAATGGTAGGGTCACAAGAAACCCCTATAAAAAAATTGCCCAAAAGTGACAGTCGGTCAGCAAGTGGATTCATGAATGTATGTATATAGACAACATTTTAGGCCAATAAAAAAAAGACACTACCAAATTTCCCACACCTGTCGGCTGCCGGACTATATATATCTTCTGATGCCTGACAGTGTTGCTCCTATACTCTCACATGCTCTGAACGCTCTGCAGCTGCAGGCATGTTGTTGTAAAGCAATGCAACGGCAAGCTTTAAATGTGTTACTTATAATTCAGCACCGCAATGCAACTGCACAGTGCTTTGTGTGAACCTGGCTTGTCCACCGCACACTGGGACTGTTTAATACAGCATAGAGACGGTTGGAGGAGGGTGATCGATCATGCACCTGTGCCCCCTGGCCCGATCGATCATGCACCTGTGCCCCCTGGCCTGGCGGCTTTGACCTTTTCAGCATCGGCGGCTTTGACCTTTTCAGCAACGGCGGCTTTGACCTTTTCAGCAACAGTAGGCCTAATGCTTAATTCTTACTCCATCGCACAATGGTGTTGCTTGCCGACAAGAACAGATTTTCAAATTGACAACCAAGTTGGCAGCGGCAAGCGACGCCGTCATACCTACGGAGTATAAATTAAGCTCATGCAGCGTGAATCTCACCAAGGAGCCCTGCAATTTCATAGGCCTTCTTCTGCTCAATCTTCTCATAATTCAGTGCTTCAAAGAAGATGTCCAAAACCAATAAATTTTCTCTGGAGAGAAGACAGACAGCAGGTTTGTTACTTCTGATGATATAACATAATGCCAAATGACACCATAAATAAACATTCCCTGCACAGCTAAATCCAGAGTGGTCATTTAACCGCTAAGCAGATGTCATGTCATTAGGCTATACAGTATGCCAAATATTTAATTATTTATTTATTTATTGCAATCATTTTCTAAAACGTTCAAAAACTAGCCAATCTACAGTACAGTACAAGATCGCAATGCATCGCTTCACGAGGCTTTGTTAGTTTGTCAATCTTGTCCTACAACATACGAGTATAAAAGTATAAAACGTTTTTAACTCATTCGCTGTTAAATGAACCCTCTGGGTGTATATTGTCTTTCATTATTGTTGCATTGAAGGTGAACGATGGAGACCAAAGTCATGCTACTGTATGCTATACTGTACATCTTTTCATAAAAAGAAAAAGAAGAAGATTCATTCATCTATCATTTCCTAACTATTACGATTCAATACTTACCCAATGTATTGCTCGGTTTTGTTGAATTTCTTAGCCAGATATTTGGCAGAGGCCTTACTGGGGATCCTAACCATGGACAGCTCCTTGCCATAGCGAGTCATGTTGCACGGGGTCTCGCACACACAGTAATCGTTGTCTTTCTCTACCAAATAGTCTGTGGATGATTAAAGTCATTGAAATGTTGTGATCACTGAAACACATGGCTGCACACACACACACAGGAAAGAAAGAAAGAAATCTGGACCATGCACACGTCAGAAAACTATTTGCTGCCATCGTTCACTTTCCATGAAAGCAAATAACGACTGAAATTGGCATTTGAGGTAAAAGTATAACAGCCCTATATTATTCATTTGACACACGGGTTCTATAAAAAGGATGAGACTCATTAGTGTTATGGCACTACTGTGTGCAGATTCTGCAGAACTGACTTGGTTGACTGGAACTCAGCAATTTATGCAAAACAATAAGCATCACAGCGCTTCCATAAAGGACGAATTATCTCAGTGCAACCCAAGTCCATTATATATAGTGCAGTGCAGACATGTGATGTTAATCTGTGACACTTCATGCAGATTGCAGTGAGTGCTGTGATTGTCCTTTGCCTCACCTAAAGCTGGGTCAGCGCACTCTTTGTACTGCTCCGGTGTGCAGACCGTAGAGGTCCCTGTCCCATGCACAGAACACAAAAGAGATCATAAATAATCACGTTATATACCGGCCACATCAAAGAGCACACTCTTCTTTTATTCCATTGTGGTAGTGGTGTCATCTTGTTTTGCGGTGGTTTGCTCATGACTGAAAACTAGGGCCGTCTCTTCCTAGTTAGTAGTCGAGTGATCGATTAGTTGGATTACTAGTCTTTTTTTCCACGCTGAATTTGTTTATTTCTAAATGATGAGCACATCTACGTATAGATATTATAAACCTTTGATACTACCAGTCTATACACTATAGGTTAATAGCCAGTAACCACTGTTAAATCAGTTGGAATGTTCCGTTCTCAACCTCAAAGGCTGGTCTCTGGTCTCTGAGTGTTGCGGTAAACACTATTTTGCAGATTACTTGATGTACAACATTCAACCAGGCATGAGGCATCCCTTATATTGAGCATAGGCAAAAACATTTTCAACATTCTTTTCAAACAAATTCCCAACATTAACAAAAAGCAAAAATAGCAGAACTACAAGCTCATAATGCTATTCTTCCTATAGGACGATGTATACAGGGGCTTTAGTTACAGTAAGTGGTTATGTAGGCTATACGGTGCTGCGTTGCTACTTGGCTATCGTGTCATGACTCTTTAGTCGACTGGTTAACGTACGTGCCACTGGAATGGGGAACCCGGGTTCGCCTCCCGGCCGAGGCTACAGTTATATAAACGCAATTACAATCACGATTAGTCAAATATATGCATGCGTACCGGGCATATGAACCATCCTGCAGTTACAGTTGGCCACCAGGTAGCGCGTCTCACAGTCGATGCGACAGGCCGTGATGCTGTACGTGGAGAAGAACTCGGAGTCTATGGGCGTGGACTTGCAGTCTCCCCATGGAGGAGGGAGGTACTGCAGCTGAAAGAGAACAAGTTGAGTGCATGTTTCCTCTCATGGGATGGCAGTCAATCACACGTCAATCAAGCCCAGCCCGGCGCAAAACCCAGGCGACCACATAAGCAGATCATAGAATCCAAACACAAATATGTCATCCACAATAGAAAAGAAATACCGAAAACTTAATCAAATGAGAATGTGCATCTGGGGGGTGCTACTGCAATCTCAAATGAAGACAATACACAACACAATATTGCAGGTAATAAAATGGCTCACGAGTAGCAGCAAGCAAACATCATGCATAAAATCACTGATGCGGCTCTAGTCCTGGGGAGGAAGCAGACATGGGAAATGGAGACAGACTTAATATATTCTATAAAAGATGTACTTTAAGACAGGACACCACAATCAATGGACGAATTGTTGAGGATCCCTGAGAATGGAAGATTGTTTTTCCTAATTGAGGCGGAGATTTTAAGTTGTTGTCTACAACACTTTATATAAAGACGTAAGCTTACTTTGACAGATTTATTGAGTAACACATAAATTGTATACATGTCCAAGAGAGTTTTTAATAAAATAAAATAAACCCTGATTGTCCAAAGCCAAGCTATTCAGCAGGATAAATGGAAGAGATTGTCTCAATTTTCAGTCTCATTAGAGGTGGCAAGAGTTTCATTAAATGGTGAAGTGCGGGTCAATTCATTCACAAGTACCCCAGGGAATTATTAGAGCATTATCTAACTGAATCTTAAAATATACTTAATACGTTTTTTCATTAAAACCACAGCACTTGAGTTACACTTACATGGTCATAATTCACAGAATACTGTACTTGACATTCTTGCCAAAGCACTCCAGGAAGCGATTGGATTTCATTAATTTCAGCACAGCTAATGTAAACAAACTTCCGGAGACTTTAAACTTGCTTGAGATAGGTCACTCCAAACCAATGGTGGACTCTTGGATCCACTCTTGGACAGATGGATCCATTCCTGACTAAAACTAAATGAAAACTATTCAAGAGACTACGACTAAAACTAAAATCTAAATTTGCTGCCAAAAACAACACAGCCCCACCTGTTGTCTTTCAGATCAGAAGCCCACAACTAGAAATCCCATTGGCAGACGCCGGGGATTTGACAACTCATGCAAACGTGAGCAAAAGGCTTATTGACATACTGTCGTTCAGCCATTATTATTACCCAAACGCTTCCGCCCGCTTAGAGTAGAATGCTAATTATGTAGCGATGTTTCAAACCAAGGCATACAGTGCTGTAGTTCTAGTCCAGAGAGTTTGAGTGCATGGTGTCATCCCTACAGGCCACAACTGTCCATAAGACCATTTATCCAGCCGTGTTTCCAGTGTGATTTCAAGCATAGGAAATTGATAAATGTATGACATTTGATATTGCCTCATTAACCACTTTAAGCCTTTACACTGGTATATATATTCTTCACTGACAATAGCAGATTTACGAGCACACAACACATTGCGTTGCGATGAGATGTGAGCTTGTAGATCTGCTATTTTCCTGCGAAGGTTTCCCCTTGGGTTCAAGTGGGCAACCACCTTAACACTGGCATTCCCATTATGGGCATGTCATGAAAAAAAGAAAAAAAAAGAAAAACTGAAATCGTAAAACTAAATGTTTTGAAGAATCTCATACATTTTCACAATTTTCAAACATAGCAAAGATCAACAAGCTCACAACGTATCGCTGTTTTTGATATGGGCTTTAAGTGGTTAACAAAACGGCAGGCAAATTGATTAATTAAAACCGTCAGGTTGTAAACACATTGTCATCACTGTCACGTACGTGGGTCCTCATGTCAGGATTAAAGAGAACTAGGAATGGCTTGCTCCCCATCAAAGGCTACTTTAATTATAGTGATTGATAGACCTACATCACGTGTCTTCATAATAGCTGAAATAGACTAATACTACAGCGAGACCATTTTAGTGTTCAAAAGTTGACCAAATGGAAACATTTGTGGGATTTGTGGTGTCCAATAAGTTGATTCATAAGGTCATTGCTCTGTCTCCATCACCCCATGTTAGTCTGCTGAATCAAAAATGAAAAACGTCAATGGACCAACATTTTGGGAGCTAGATCTACCAGTTCAGACTGTTCATTTGAACTATACCATGGTATAAACTGAACGATTATTACAGTCAGACACTGTGTACTAGTGGATATGCTAATGAGGAGCGTGTAGCCTGGCAACACACTGCAGCAATATCTGAAAGGTGGAAAAACCTACCGGCAAGAATGTATCCTAGTGATTTAAAACGAGACTCTATAGGACATAGCTCTATATAATTATATCTGTAGAACAGTATGGGTAGTGTACTATACTGTCCTATCTAGTATGTATTCTAGAGAATATGAGGTCAGGGCAGTGCCCAAACTAGACGAGGAATCTGTGTTTACATGCCTTACGCAACACTGTGAATTCAGCCCTAATTAAAGCCGCCGGTAATTATTATTTCTCCTTCCTCGTGGTGATTACAATGAAACAAACAGCAGCCCCATCTAAGAGGTCTAATTATTTATTACTTATTAATAGAAACCTTTTTTTTTGTTGCCTTCCCTGAAATCAATCGGAGTTGGTAATGGCTTTTAAATAATGGCGCGTGGATCCTGCAGTTCATCTCCTGAGTATACTACAGACTATTATTCACAGTGAGAGGATCTGATTATTTTTTAAACACTCTCCGTTAAGTCCTCGAGGAACTCCAGATTCAATCCACAAAATGTGCTCAGTCATCAATAGTCTGTAGTTATATGGGGGGGGGGGGTGCTTTCATGATGTGTAATAGGCTAAATACTGCAACCAGTAGATCATTTTAGCTATACTGTACATGAGGAAAATAATTCAGTGAAGCCTTAATGGCCATTTAATGATTTGATTTCTAATGCGTCGCTTCTAATGCCTCCAATTCTTTTCATATCTTCACTGTGTGACTTCTGTTAAATGTTTTCCTAAAGGTATTACTCTGTCAGACATGTATACATGCTGTCTAGCCAGTTTTCTTTAACTCCACTACATGCACTTATAGATGAGAATGGTACATCCAATCATTGTTACCACCTCTGTCAATATGATCAGGCTCCATTATTTGATGCCATGTACCCAGAATCATTGGATGATTCCACTAAAGATCCACATTCCACGCACAGGGTAAATCAACAGAACAAATGATCCAGGACATGAGACAAAATGGGCAATGGGGTTTGGAGGGGTAAACACGGAATGATGCAGAGTGAAAGGTTGAAGTTGAAGGGAGGCGGCGTTGGTGCGAAGAGGCTAAACATTAGGTACCAGTTGCTGCTGACACGACACAAACGTTTGAAAACCAGGGGCCACACCGAATCCCAGTTGGTCGATGAAGGGTGGCTCGTCTTGGCTGTGTATCTGAACCTTGATGCCCGCTTCATATGATGTCTCATCTGTGGATACAGTAAACCAGAATCGTGGATACAACAAGAACCAGACATTGTCACTTAAAAAAAAAGAACCCCCTTTATTCTCTTCTACCCATTCCGGGTCAGCTCTGCCCTTCTTTTTCCCCCCTTGTCTCATACACATGAAGTCGCCGGTCACTTCTTTTCATGGAGGAACATGCTGGAACCCCAGTTCCAGCCCATGCCGAACAGGTGGCCTGACCAACATGTCCTGTAGGAGTCATTAGTGCTGAGATAGAGATTGCCCTCCCTGGCTGGCTTCACACCCTCGAAAACGGCCAATGAACTATATGCACACACACTAGGCTAACACACACCATTTTGGAAATAACATAGGGAACTTCCCTACTTCCTTGTGTGTTACCAATAATACTAATGAAGGCTCTGTTCCATTCTGGTCAAACAAAGGCAGGGTACTGCTATTGTGCAATACCCTATGTCACTGGAAGAACTCTGCTACACCAGTGGGTCTCAAAGTGTCCTTGAGTGGGTTCCAAATGGCCCCTTACAGGTGTGTACAGTCCCATAAGGGCCCATTTGGTTCCATTTGTACACTCTCAGAGTCATGGGGGTCATTGAAACTAAAACGTTTGAGAACCAATGCACACTAAATGGAACAGAGCCTCTGGAGGAAGTAGGGAAGCGGCCCGGAAGTAGGAAGAGTTATTCTGTGTGCATATAGCCAAACGTGTTCGTTGGAGTGGTGGTGAGCAGGAACCTTTCCCCTGTACTACTACCCGTAGGGGGTTGCACCACCTGACACTATGTTCAAACTTAGCCTAGTTATAGCTTAAATGGCTTTTAGTAATGCATACGTCTTGACTTAAGCCATTTAAGCTATAACTAGGCTAAGTTTGAACTTAGTGTGAGGTGGTGCAACTGGCAGGTGGCCCTGGGGTTAGCACAGTGAGACTGGGGTGGGGTACTGTCAGGAGTGGAAGTACCCGAGTAGAAAGGTATCGTATTGAGTTAGGGTTGGTCTTACTTCAACATTACTCAAATAGAATTACATAATTACTTTAAGGTTTAAACTACTCAAGTAGTCCGAGTAGCAGTTTATTATACTGCACTGAGGTGCACTGAGGTGCTCTGTGTGGCAGTTTATTAACTACATATAATCGCTGTCGGGCACAACCCTTGTATCTCCATATTTAACTTTTTTCCACAAATGAATGTCCTATTTTAAGATATATATCTTCTGGGGGTGTGTGCTTTTTGCCTTTATTGATACGAATGTCCTATTTTATACTTTTGTGTCTGACAATGTTGTGCAAAAGTAGCAAACAGTATTTACTACTACTACTGAATTCTAAATTTGGAAAGACTTTTATTTCACCTACAGTATAAAAACATGGCCAAAATAAGGATGTCAGGTTGAAAGTGGTTAAGTCCGTCCGTATGTTTGTTTCTAGAGCCTGGAGTAGAAGACAATCCCAGCTCTTCAAGTAGGTACATGTGTCTCCTGTCACAGGCCTAATGGTGTATTTTATTTCATGTTGTATATTATGTAATCTGCCTCGTAAGGATCTGGAGTGTCAGTTTGGTATTCACTTGATCATTGTTTGCAAACCGTCATGTCGGTTTTATTGTAATTGTTTATGTAAACTGTAAAAAGTGTCCTGTAAGTCCATATGGGCTGGGCTTCTTCGGCAGCATGACACTTAAATAAAGAATCAATCAATCAATCATCAATCTATTTAAGCAGATGTACTCGAGGGGCTCATTCAGTGCTATGCAAGTCCCACATGTCAATACGCTGTCGTGGCAATCAGCTGACCATATGGGCGGGGTATTTAAGCTCACTCACCCAATCAGCTGACCATATGGGCGGGGTATTTAAGCTCACCCAATCAGCTGACCATATGGGCGGGGTATTTAAGCTCACCCAATCAGCTGACCATATGGGCGGGGTATTTAAGCTCACCCAAGGCTGAAATCGTCCTGCATTCCTTCTGTTGCGTTCCTGGTTGTTGCTACGAGCTGTTTGCTCACCGGTGGGCTCTGCTATTTCTGTTCCCCTTTTGTTATTGTATACTATCCATCTCCCTGCTCTTAATGGTTAATGAGGGTTGTATAATCCATTTGTGAGTTATCCGACAGAACTACTATTAATGACTAATTTGATCCATTGGAACACAGGCTCGTTTTTCCATTTCCTGAGAGGAAAAGCAGCTTAGTTTTGGACGTAACAAGGTTTCTGCCCGACAACAATGACATATGGTCACCATGAGAGGCCCCAGTATAATAAATAGAAAGATTTAAAGAGGTTCAAAGCTAACTTAACCCATTTTGACCCGAGATCAGATTCTAAAAATGTCTTCTACATCCTGAGTTTTCTGAAAAAGCTATGTTAGTCGTTCTTCGATTTTTCAAAAATAGCAGACCTACAGTACAAGCTGCAGATCTACAAGCTCAGATCTACAAGCTAGCAGATCTACAAGCTCATAGCGCGCCACCGAGTGGCGCGCTATGAGCTTGTAGATCTGCTATTTTTCAATAGCTAAAGAATAACATTATGCTAACACTAAAAGGGGTTCCCGCCCCAAAATGGGTTAAATGGAATATCCATCTGACTGTCATAACAGCACGACAGCAAGCTACTGAAAGTAGAATTACTTATTTTAAAATACAACTCTTTTGTCAAAAATAAAAGTGAACGTAGAATTTTGGAAGAAGCACGTGGAAAAGCTATACACAATAACAGCAACAAGAGTAATTGTATTCACTTTCCACCCCAAGGTTGAAGCATACTCACTCACGCTGAAAGTACTTCCACAGTATGATAGGTAGTGAATATTAAGAGTCTCGGACCTAGAGGCACATTCAATAGATGTGTTTATATCACACAAATGTACTGTAAATGGGATACATCAACAATGCAATCACCAATAGAACACTTTACTGCTAGCCTTGCTGTATCAAGTCGACACATTTCTGCTAAGGTGCAACATTACCGTGAAGGATGAGATCTACTTCAAGTCTGGAAAAGGCCCAGGAGAAGATCCGTTATTATCACTCTAAGCATGCAATACATACAGACAGCACTGTTTCCAAACAGTGCTGTATGGGTCGCGGACAGATTTTTATGGGTCCCGTTATTTTTTATTTCCTACATTTTGTTTTTAATTATTATTATTATATATATATAAAAAAAAAAAGAAAGGTTCACAAAAAAGCAAACATTTACATGAATTAAAAACAAATTAAATTATTATTATACATTTTTTTTCAGTAACTTCATTGAGAAAGGATAAAGAAATTCCATGAATTAGAAAACAAAATGTTGAGCTTGTAGATCAGGTATTTTCACTAGTTTGGCTCCTGACTCCCGGATAAACGTCTAATTTCTCTTTGGGGTCTCAAGCTAAAAAGTTTGGGAACCACAACCACTGCAATACAGGACAGTACATAAACATTGAATCGTTTTTCTTGGCCGAGGGCAGCATCAGAGGATCCTAAAATGATTTAGGCATTTCCCCCAATTGATCATAATTCACACGGCAGCCATTACATCAGTGGTTCCCAAACTTTTTCATGTCAAGGACCCCCAAATTGAAACTTATCAGCCCACGGACCCCCATTATAAAAGATATGCCAGGGACCCCCCATAAGAGAAGATTCTTACGGCTCTAGCAGTGATTATCAACCCGTTTTAACTTCAAGGACCGCCAGTTTGACATGCATTAGCATACGGACACCCATTTAATGGCATTTCTATCTCTTGGACCTCCAATTTATATTGTAACATCAATGTTCATTTAACTCTGAGAGTGTAGAAATGGAACCAAATGGACCCTTAACGGGTCCATTTGGTTCCATTTGTACATTCTCAGAGTTACAAACCCATAAGGGTTCATTTGGTTCCAAACTATCATTTAGCGGGGGACCCCCTGGAACTCCCTCAAGGACCCCTGGGGGTCCCCGGACCCCACTTTGGGAACCACTGTCTTACATCATACTCAGCAGCAGGGTATGGATTATGGTCAACAGAGTTGATAAGATACTGGGGGCATGCGAGTAAAACCTACTACAGTAGTACTGTATATACTTTGTCTTACGAAGCCGTCCTGTGCTAAAATAGCTGATCAATGCATCAATGCACTGTGAATTTGTACATGTAGATCTGCCATAGTGATATTTGTGGCATGGGACACTCATGAAAAAGAATAAATTAGCTATTATGGCTGGGCAATAATTTACATCAATATTATATCCATATTGTGTTATCGAGACTAGATATCGTCTGGCATTTTGAATATCATGATATGATATTTCCTGGTTTAAAACCTTATTTTAAACTATAAAAATAATAATATATATAAATATTGGACATGATACTTATATGATGCTGAGTTCTGACCATGATACCGACATATTTTTAGATCTTCTATTTTCACTATTTTTGAAAATGTTGAACCCATTCTGGGTGTGAACCCCTTTTGGTGTTTTAAACATTATGTTATACTTTAGCTATTGAAAAATAGCAGATCTACAAGCTCATAGTGCTCGCTACAAGCTTGTAGATCTGCTATATTCTTTTAATCGTGAAAATGTGGCACAAATCTTTGAATAGCCTATATATATTATTTCAAAGCGAACGTTTTGAACTCAAATCACTTGAACAACATATTTTCAGATGGGGGTCGGCTGCCAATTACATATATTTGTGGGGGTCTTTGACATGAGAAACTTTGAGCACCACTGACATAGAAACATTGGGTTCTTCAGAAAACTGTCAGGATTGAGAAGGCTAAATGGGTCAAAGCCGTTTACATGTCAAAATACGGTACCGGTATTATCGCCAATAGACTAGGTTTTTGGTCAACAATGTCGTGATATTAGATTGTGTCCATATGGCCCAGACTACATATATAAAGTCAATTTGCACTGACCTGTCTCTCCCCACACTGGCAAGTATTCATCCTGCTGAATGTCCATCATGATCTCCAAGCCGTTCCCTGTGCCGCCCTTCAACGTGGTCAGAATTGGGTTGCCATCCAATCCAGAGTTAAACGTGTAGCATTTTCCATAGCGAGTGTAAATCTGCGAAAGAACACATAAAAATACATTTGTGATGTGTGAGGAGGGGGGAATAAAACAAAACCTTGAGATCTCGTGGACTTTTCATATCAAGGCCCTGCATTGTTTATTTCGGCATTTGAGCCACGGACCACCATTTGATTGACCCAAGACAATTTTGTCCAAAACATTGTAAATAAATGGTAAATGGTGAATTTATATAGCGCCTTTATCCAAGGCGCTTACATAAATTGTGCATTACATTCACCCATTCACACACACACACACACACACACACACGCATTCATACACCGATGGCGGAAACCATGCAAGGCACCAAACAGCACATCAGGAGCAATTAGGGTCTTGCTCAAGGACACTTCGACACTATAACTCTGGGGGAGCCCGGGTTCAAACTGGCAACCTTGTCAAACTTGACAAAAAATGTGTCATTACTGTATAAGAACCAGACAGCACTAAATTAGCTTACGGGGTAGCTACTGTATGCTAATAAATCTCAGTGGTGTTTAACTATCGATCGCTACTCTATAACATTTTCCAGCCAAACAGGTTACATACAGTAGGCTATATGTTTTTCCTCACCATCTGATTAGAACATTAGTTACACTTTATTCAAACTCAAGTTTGAATAACGGCTATTCAGTCAACCGCTTTGAAGCTTTAAGACAATTTGAGAGAAGTCTCAAGCTCAATTTGAATGTGGAATTGATTGGTTGGCGCGCGCACGCATGCACACTAGAATGGCAGCAAAAACAGCCACTGACAAACCTATGCCCACTGCTTTGAGCCTTTGAAAACCAATACTGATATGGACCCAATATGAACGCCCGTCCTAACGTCTTTGCATTGGTTCTGCAACGCAGTTATTTTTTTACATTTCACAATGGTTTCCACACACTGGAACACCCATTCAGTGAATTTAGATGTCCCCAGACGTATAGGCAGAGAACCCTGATTAACTGAAGAGATCATTAACAATGTCACCAGTCTGCAGATACTTTAATCCTGATTGATTGTGTACCTGTGCACCGTGAGTGTCCTGAAGAAAATGTCAATTTCAATGTTTGATTGATTGAATGAAATATGTATTAACAGTTTGCAGAATTACAGTACATTTCAAGCACAACGCAATACAACTGTGAGTGGACGACCAAATACAGCATTACACTTGTTTACAAGAGGGTCCACCTTGTTCAATTCATCAAAACATTTAGAGACGTACAAATAGACACTTCTATTTAGCCAAAGAACAGAACAGAACAGGAATTCATCATACAGGAGGTAAAAAGGGAAAAGACACATATACAGTGAGGGGGAGAGTAAGCATGTTGCAGTAAGCATTTTGCAACTATCATCAGACACGCATTGATTCAATTCACCATGGCCTGTGGGCCATGGTGAATGAATTGTTGGAGATAGACCCTGACGAAGACCTTTTGGTCTTGCTCATCAATAAATTATGTGAATCTTTTTTCACCAAAGACGGGAGTGCCTTAAGGATTGTCTGCAATTTACACCTTTGGGAATCAAGCAGTACAACTTGAAGGAAAGATACCTTTTTTTGTATGTTGTTGGTAGTTTGGACATGAAGTATAGGCAGTTGTTTCAGACAGTGTGGAAAGGCTGCTCTCTAGCCCATTTTAGGCGGGAACCCCTTTTGGTGTTAGCATTACGTTATGCTTTAGCTATTTAAAAATAGCAGATCTACAAGCTCATAGCGAGCTTGTAGGTCTGCTATTTTTGAAAAATCGAAGAACGACATAGCTTTTTCAGAAAACTGTCATTTTCAAACAGACATTTTAAAAATCTGATCTCAGGTCAGAACGGGCTAAAGATCAGGGCCAGTGTTCCATATCCAGACTCAGACAGACCCCCACGCAGCACAGACAGACAGACAGCACAGACAGACATGACAGCGTGTCAGCTTCTCTCTCCTGCCACCGGTAATGAGGCCCTTCAAGCAACTGGCTCATGTGGCAGCTATAGCCGCTTCTTCAAAGATGTCAATTTGAGCACAGAAAAATGTGCAAGTTTAATGTGCTCTCTATCTCTGAAAGCAGCAGCGGTGCATTGTTTTAAATTATGCCACAGAAGCAAGTGATTGTTAAATCTGCATGTGAGAGCTTTTTGCAAGGATGTCACAAATATTGTAGTAGTATTTTCCGAAGCTATGCTTTCCCCCCCCCCATCTGTTTTCTCTTGAACCTGCTCTGTACAGTATGTAGATGCATAATATTGCATTGTGAGGGGGAGCTGATTATGTTGACTTTTGATCTCGTCGATGCAAACAATGCCAACCATTTTCTTTCCATGCAATGGTTATAGGCAATAACTTAAAGGTGTGATGAGCGAAGGGGCTTAACAGATGAATGTACGGTGCTTAAACAGAAAAAGATGTTTTCACATTTCGGGAGAGTGAAGTGAAGTATTACCGTCTATGAGAGCCTTCGGGTGTTTAATTATAGGGATGCTGAAAGTTTTATTTGCAGTGATTTATGACGTCTGAATTATTTATGTCCTCATCCTTCTTTCAGTTGGAGTTGTTATCACACACAGCCAACTGGGTGCTTTGGATGTTAAAGGATGTAGTAGACAAAAACAGGTGAAAGATAAATTAAGGCCTTTGCCATTATATGTCGTTTTGAATGTCTTGTTTAACAATCAAAACATACGATAGTAGAAGGATTACAAAATAATAGCCATAAAATAGGCAATAAGAACAAGTCATGTGGTCATCATGACATACTTTACACACATCTTACACACTTTAAATGAAATTACAACTGTGCAGCGTACGAGTCTGTAAACCTGCATAGAGACCGCCTGCTACAGAGAGGATCATTCAAAAGTAACACGCCTTGTCGTTTAACCAGAACCATAACATTTCCATCAACTCCTCACAGACTTCTCTCTCTCTCTCTCTCTCTTTACATACTGTGCTGAAGTTCTTGTAGGTGCAGTTTTCCCCACGGAACTTGCACTGCAACAGCATGTCCTCCAGCTGGTGGCCCAGTCTGCCGATCATCTCGGTGGTGTTGACGCTGTAGCCGGGGGGCGGGGAGTAGTCGCTGAAGTCCAGGAGACTCAGGAGACCCTGCTTGTGGCCGTCCTTTAGGATGGCCAGGTTCTGCTCCGTCACCGTGTGGTTGGGATACATCAGGTCCATCCAATAGCCACTGGAGTACAGGTCGGCCTTGGTGAGAGTCGACATGCGGAACAGGTTTTTGTTGCACAGAGTGACGGCCGGGAAGGACATGTTCTGAGCCCAGACCATGTAGATCTTGGTGGCGGCCGGGTAGGACATGAGGTGGAGAACGCGGTTCAGGGCCGAGGCGACGAGTAGGCCGACGCATGCAAAGAAGGCCGAAATCCAGAGGACCCTCTGGGGTCTGGACTTATCCGGAGAGAACATGAACTTCAGGCCATGGATCTTGGTCTTTCTCATGAAAGCGACGGTGGTCTCTTTCCCCGACGTCGGCTCACGATGGGTCATGCAGGGCTCTGCGGCGTTGTGGACAGCGGCGGTCTCCTCCTGGGCACCTTTGACTGGCATGACCCGAGGGTGATGGATTCTGATGTGGGACCTGCCGTTAGCGTCATTACTTTATCCCCCAGGCAGGTGCTTCTCACCCAATTACAGTCTCTTCAGGCGTCAACTTTTGGCTTATTAATTTCACGCACTTGGAAGCATGTTTTCGGGATCCTTCGGCGCGACACGTCCTGTGCAACAGCGAGTAAAGCGTGCCAGATGCGCCGCCGCTATCCCTCTCTGCTCAGGCTCGGTAAACTGCCGTGAAGATCATAACAAAGGATTTGCGCTCCTTCTGGGATGTAAAAACTGATTTACATAATGATTCCTTTAAGAGAGACAGAGAGAGGGGGTAAAAAAAAGCCCTGAATCACTCCATTAACAAAATGCATCAAGCGTAACTATACCGTCAAGTCCTCCATCAAAGGATAAATGGATGTGGTAATTGCAGATGTAAGCGACTGCTTCAGTTCAGGAGGCAATCACGTACGGAGACAGGTCTGCCCCTGTTGCTCTGGATCGTTCGGTCCTCCGCGTCCACCTCAACTGACAGATAATACTTGCAGATTTCCATCTGCATACTTGTAGCTGTAGCTGCCCAGGACCCAACTCCTTCTTCTCGGCTGTTAAGTCTGTTGACTTGCAGGTTGCAGAGAGGAATATGGAGCTAGTTCCCCCCCCCCCCCCCCCCCCCCCCCACACACACACACACTCTGTACAGTCGAGTGGAGAATGAGGTGGAGCCAGTGGATGGAATTGTTTTTTTCCAACAGGAGTATAGACCTCCTGTGGTACAGGATAGATGAGATTCCTACCGTATGTGTCAAAACAAAACATAAAGCACAATGGAAACGGCCTTTATATTTTCTTTGGTAATGTGCTTAAAAGAATATGCAGTTTCCCCAGGGATTAAAATCCAATGATAATTGAGTGGAGTGAACTTGCAACTTTTGGTTATTTTTGTGACTTTGTGACTCAAATTAAATTTACATTTCACAAAGCCAGTGCAACAACCAGATTTCCTGCTTGAACAACAAGTAATTGCTATATGTAATTGAGACAGACCAAGTCAGTGGAGACTTTGAGACAAACTTCATGCGATTGCCTTATTCCACCAACAAGTAGGCGCGTCGTTTCTTGTGGTTTGTATGAACACGACATTCAAAGTTGGCCCCTCCTTCCCCTCTCAGCAACAACAGTAGAGTACAGTATACTGTAGCGCAGTGGTGCCCAAAGTGGGGTCCGGGGACCCCCAGGGGTCCTTGAGGGAGTTCCAGAGGGTCCCCAGATAAATGATTGGAACCAAATGGACCCTTATGGGTCCGTAACTCACAGAGTGTACACTCTCAGAGTTACATTAACTTTGATTTTACGATATACATTGGGGGTCCCAGAGATAGAAATGCCATTAAATGGGGGACCGTAGCCTAATTCAGGTCAAACCGAGGGCCCTTGAAATGAAAATGGTTGAGAATCACTGCTAGAGCCGTATAAATCTTCTCTTATGGGGGTCCTTGGCATATATTTTCAAATGGGGGTCCGCAGGGCTAATGAGTATCATTTTGGGGGTCCTCCTTGACATGAAAAGGTTTGAGAACCGCTGCTGTATAGCGCACAGCTACTGCCCAAAGGCTGATGGACAGATCAAATGATCAAAGACAAAAAAACAGTCAAAGTCACCACACACATCTAGTAAGTAGACCATAAGTGCTGGATAATCTTTTTGTATCTATAGATTTTCATATAATACTCTAAGCTTTCCCCCCCCTCACTGTATGTGTCTCATTCTCCTGGCTGCTATTTTGTCGCTCACCCTGAATATTCCGGCATACATAAAGTGCTACATAAAATCAGATTATTATTATTACTATTCCTATAACTAATTAAAACTCCCCAAGGAGGGGGGGATCATGTTCTTTTTGCTCCCAATCGGATTCCGATCATTTGATTTTGAGTATCTGCTGATACCGATTTTTATCCGATATTAATATTTTTATAGAACATTTCATGATATATCACAATAGTATAATATCCAAAATCACAGACGATATTCAGTCTAATATCATGATATGGATATAATATTGATACTAGGGATGTCCCGATCAAGTTGTCCCGAGAGCTTGTATTTAACTCGTTTTTTATATAGTATAGTTTGTTGATTACTTTTGATGCAATAATGGTCTTTTTACCTTCTTATGAGGTATTAGGGTAAAAAGGTCTTAAAAGTTATTTAATTTGGCACTTCACTGTCGTCCCACTGGGAGGAGACCCCGGGGCAGACCAAGGCGCAGTTGGAGGACTCACTGTCCTTAGTTGGAACGTCTCGGGATCCCCCAGGAGGAAGTCACTAATGTTGCTCTGGAGAGGGAAGTCTGGAGCACTCTGGTGGAGCTGTTGCCCCCGCGACCCGACTACGGATAAGCGGTTGAAGATGGATGGACTTCAACGGACTGTCGCATACTGTGCTATAGTGGTTCCCTTATATATGTCCATGGTTTCATGGTAAGTACAACGTGATAGTAAATACTGTGCTATAGTAGTTCCCTTCTATATGTCCATGGTTTCATGGTACGTACAACGTGATAGCCACTAATCACGTCCCCATGACTCATTACAGTGTCACTGGACTATGTCATCGTGCCATTTCTAGGAAAAGGCGTCTGGTTCTGATTTTCCTTGAAAGACTGGCATCCAAACCGTTCCATTGGTGCAAGTACATTCTGGGAATGCCCTATAACAAACTGTACGTAAAAGAGACTTCATACTCTTTGACGGTCACAGCCTCGACAGCTTGACTCCCTTACTGTTTAGGAAGGATCAAAATCATTATGAGGTTCAAATTGAACGGTGCATATTATGTGCTCCAATCTGTCTATAACTGCTGCTGGGATGCACATTTCTCAACTCGATAATAATGAAAAGCAAAATACCAATTCAGAATGAGTGCCATGCGGGCAAGTCAATTACTTCAGCGATACCGTCTCAACCGAGTGAAAGGGCCTTTGCCTGGTTCTTTATTGATCACCAGCTGCTTCGATTTCCTCACTTCTCAATTTCTTTGGGGAAATGTCAATACGCAGCATGGGATTGAGGCCCACTTTACTGGTATCTTAATTGCTAAAGCTCATTTGCAAGGTCAGGGGCCGTAGCTCCTGCATGGTCTCAGAAATGTCTCTAGTCAGCAGTTTGGAGTCAAATTGCTATAATCTCAGTTTCTATCATTCTCAGCACCAGTACAGTATGTAAATCTTGGATATTAACCGGCCTCCCCCTATGTTCTACACATTTGCCATTGCTGCTAAAGTGGTTTGACCAGTATACTATTGCCAGCCTCATTCTTTCTTATTCATCGTCTCCACCAGGCTGAAGGCATGGGGAGAGAGTATGTTTTGCACTCCGTCAGTCCGTGTGTCCGTCCGATGCCAAATGTTGCACACACACTCCCTGGATGCCAACAATGAACCTCTGCCCCAAATCTTCCAGAACGGCCTTTTATAGCACCAACACATTTTTTTAGATTACTCCTCCAGATTCTGTCCAAAGATCCCGCCAATCGTTACACAGTATCTCTACAGTCATGTGCTCAAGACGGATCTGTCCGACATTTCATATTCCATCCTAATTGGCTAACATTGGCTTTCAAAGTTTGCGGGGTTGGCCCGTTATGAACAAAAAGCATCAAATCATGAACGCAGCGTGCAATTTACGTGAAATCTTTCACAGACTTTCCTACTAGGCTGAGGAATATATGATCCTACCTACATAGGTGGATTTTTGCATCCAATTGCCATCAAAGGCGTAAGAAGAAATGGCACCCTTTTCACTCAATCTGAGCTGGTAGGGGAAATAGCCAATAATACGCTTTTGCACAAAATAACACCTGGACCTCTTAGCCATCTAGTATGAAATTCTCCTTTAAAAGAGAAACCAGGAGTGACACACATGCCATTCAACAGTCTCTAGTTCCCCCTCCTCTTCCAGGTACACTGAAAAATATAGAATGCATGAATTGATCTCAGAGTGTAATAATGGACCTTCTCAGTTAAATTAACACTTTTGGTCATTTTTTATTGTGCAATTAAGTTAACATCCCAGCCATATAAAATGATGGATGCCTATAATTTAATCGTCAACGTTGCGCACTGAACTATAAATCAGTTTACTGTAAGTCTACTAGTACTACAGCATAATTTTTCCAGCTTTTATCAAATCACGTCCCTTACGAGAAAATCATGTCGCATCTTGCCGCATTGTCGGTATAAAGTATATAATTTTTGATACCTTGATCTTGGTAGGAGATGAGAAAATAGAAACTATCATATTTGAATGTTGTGAGAGAGATAAAGGCATGCAAGTTTCCCTCCATACGCAAACATTATGAAAGCAAAGGACAAAAGATGAGAGATTTAGGAAGACCCTTTAGGGAGGGTTATGCACTGCATTTGTTTCTGAGATATGATTTTATTGATAAGCCATTTATCACCTTGGACAATCAAAGGCATGGTTCGATGTACTGTACACGGGCATATTAACAGCTCTGGGTAACAGCAAATGACTTTCCTGGTCTATAAAAATCACTGCTGTGCTTATTAAGCATTTTTCTTTCTTGCCAACACGTCCATTGCTATTCTTCCTCCTCAGGAAGACGGCAATCTCAGCTTGATCTCATTATTCAAGCATCTAATTAGAAGGTTGGAGGGTAATACAATTACGACACGAAACAGTTTGCCGTTGTTGACTAACAGACAAAGAGAAAGAAAGTCGAAATATTTGAAATGTGGCAAATGTGCCTCAAGATTGGATAGTTCTGAAGAACATCAGAGTCAAACAAAACCCTTTGCCTCTTTCATATCAAATCTCTGTTGAACCCCAGAGGTCTCATTAGAGTCAAAAGACTGCGTGGAGAGAGCTCTTCCAAGGACCAGTGAACACCACACACCTGGTATATGTCTGCCAACAATTAGACACACCTCAGAAACACGCATGAAGGCATGCGTACGCACGTGCACACTCATACGCGCACGCAAAGGGGCTGTGACACACTAGTGTCAGTCATGTCCAAGGGGTGTACATCAAACTGCCAGGAGATAGGTTCCCAATCCTGACCCAGTGAGGGGGCCACATATGGATCAACCATATTGGTTCCCCATGGCTACGTCTCTTCCTTGGTGGAGGGAGACATCTGGTGGCTCGTTTAGAAATGAGACAATCGTCTCACTGCATTCACTCAGTATGCTAAGTGTAATGCGAGGCAAAACGTGTAATGCAAGCAAAGCGATAATAGATTTTCTGCTAAGAGGGTTCATACTGTGATATTAGTCATATAGAATGCATCAAGATCAAATGGATCCAATACTGCCCACACACTTCATTAAGAAAAGGGCGGAGCCCCAAAGCGATGCTGAAGGAGGTAGTTCTATGCAATAATTGTGTGCATTTCCCTACCAGATTCAGAGGCACTCTGTCTGTATCAATACATAACAGATGGTGTCCCCAACACACACACACACACACACACACACACACACACACACACACACACACACACACCCTCTTCTTTTCCCAGGGCAGACATAATCCCATCTGAGAAAACATAAGTGTGCTGTCACTCAAGTATTTTGTTGTGGAGCCGCCGGCCTGCTCTTGCCCTTTGATATGCCCATTCCTTATACATTCCCCCCCGAATGCTTCCATTTCCTGGGATGAAATGTCATCCATTTCTTATCCCCCTATATTAATTAATTCTGACCTGAGATAAGATTCTACAAATGTCTTCGACATCCTGACAGTTTTCTGAAAAAGCCATGTTTCTAATATGTCAGTCGTTCTTCGATTTTTCAAAAATAGCAGACCTACAAGCTCGTAGCGCGCCACTCGGTGGCGTGCTATGAGCTTGTAGATCTGCTATTTTTCAATAGCTAAAGCATGACATAATGCTAACACCAAAAGGGGTTCCCGCCCAAAATGGGTTAATTCAGCGGAACAGTTTAGGGATTTTGTTATTGTTGAAACCAATTTTGTATTATTTGAATGAAATGGAAGCAGAGACTGCCATGCAGTAATGACAAATGTTGCTTCATCTTATGGTAGTGTCACTTGGAGTTGGCTCATTTTAGATTGAAATGAAATTGGGGCTTTTGTTTGGCGCTGTGCCACTATTTCCAATTTGTGGAAAGTGTACTTTATATGAAAATAGACGATGTACAGAAAGAGCCTGAATAAATAAATTTAAAACAAATATTGTAAATACAGCATTAGAGTGTAGAATAGATGATGCTGAATGCATAAAATAATGACAAAGGGGCGCTTCAGTGGAGCACACATACTGTACAGTAACTCTGTCAGGCCGGGTGACCTATACCTAAATCTTGCCCAAATACGTGGCTCTACTCAGTGATATTGCAATGCAAACTAAGGTAGACTGCTGCACCCATAGCAACACAAATAAAGACCCGGAAGTATATATTATGTGACACCACAGTCTCAGAAAGACCCCCATCAGCCAAAGACCTCTGGCCTCCAGGTCAAGAGTCTATAGCTTTCAAGACCTGTCCTCCGAGACAGTCATCAGGATGACCTCCAGGACTATTATTACCGGGATTCAAACAGCACTCTCTCATCGACACTACCCCAGGATCTATAGGAACATACGGTACTCGTTGAGATTCTTCTACTAGTTACTTTGAGCCACACTCCGAACCATACGGTATCTCAGTAGCATGCGTTCTCTTTCATTCTGGGGGATAAGCGTGCGCCAAAGCAGGGAGAAGAGACCACCTCCTCAGTCCAGGTTGATGAGCGTACAGTACGTATACCGATATGTTACCCATGATGCGACGCGACGCGTTACACTCTCGTTTATCCTGTCTGGACAATGAGGAATTGTTGCCGTGATGAATACGAGGACGACGACCAGGCTGTGGAAGAAGCCACCTAAAAATGCAGAATACTTTCAGAAGGGCCGTTCCTACAAATCAGTGCCATTTCAGCCTAGTCACTTTTTCCAATACAAAATATATTTTTTACAGGATTTCTTTCCTGAAAGAGGGCGGCATGTTCATCGGTCAGATTTTTTTTCCACAGGGGGGACATTTTATGCTAAAGATGGCCATTACTCCTCATGTAATGAATAATATGGTATTACACTGTGAAAACAGAATAAGATTTTAATATATTTATCAACCATATTTTCAGAATTATGAGTATCAAAGTGGTTATTTTGTTTTAACGCTCCATCGTTTTTGCTCCCAAATTAGTCATTTCATTAACACCAATTCCCAATTGTGTAGTCCCCGTTCACTGCTAACTCCAGTTGGTGACATATACAACACATCAGCACTTGGAAAAGCGCTATAACAATGAAATTCATTATTATTATTACAGCACAGCAGCAACACATGACTTCTGTGTTTCCTTATGTTGAGCCAATAAAAGGTTCATCTGTGTGCTTCAAGGGCTCAGAGGAGCTGACTTATAGCTTCAGGATACTCCAACACTAACAAAGAACTTCTTCGGCTTTGGCAGGTCAATAATAAGAACAATATTGAAGAACTTCGACAGTGCCTTTCTCTGCAGTTTCGGCCGTTCTTGTACCTCAGTAGATGTTTTCTAACTAGCCAAACACCTGCTATCATACTACTATGATATCATGCTGCTACTAATGATAGTCTTCAAAATTATCCAGAGAAGAGGGAAAGTATTCTGAGATATGCCATATTCCTTCGTAGCTACGTCACAATTATTAATGACTGATGCAGTCTGAGATCTACATGGGAGTCCCACTCACTTTCACTGTCAGGTGAAAAAGAAGCTGCCACCCTGATAATTCAGGCCCTGACGGTTTCTCACTGTGTATGGACAGTAAAAGTTCCTCCATTATTTTTTACGTGAGAGACATAATTGCAATTCAGTATTCAAAGCCTGGCTTGTCTTCCAGCATGAAAAGATATAAAGCTCCTGGCTGTCCATAATTGGTAAATGTTAATGACTTAAGTTGAATGTATAATTCGTACGGTGCTGTTGCTCTGTGTTGCTTGCCAACAAGAATTGATCTACAAACTCACGTGTCGCATCAGGAAGAAATAAATCAGCCTGTAAACATTTGGGAGTGGATTAAATCACTGCCAAATTGTGAATTGAAAATGTATTTCAACTTACCTGATCTTATAGCAGATCTACAAGCTCATAGCGCGCCACCGAGTGGCGCGCTACGAGCTTGTAGGTCTGCTATTTCTGAAGAATCGTGAAAAGTAACATGAAAGTGTTTGAGAACGACTGACATAGAAAAACATAGCTTTTTCAAGAAAACAGTCAGGATTTAGAAGACATTTGCAGAATCGTTCCCAGGTCAAAATGGGTCTTCCCCAGTTCAAAGGAGTCAGGGTGCAATCAGGGGGGGCTCTGAATACGATACGCAACACCCATCAGGGAAGGTGCAAAGCATGTTTGTATTGGTTAAGAGTGCATGCTATATGGATTCCAGGAGCCATTAGTGAAAGCCAAAGCTAAGTATTGGCATCGGATATAACTCTATTTCAGAGGATATTTGATATTAAACCAATACAGTTAACCAAGACTACAGGGCATATCGATTACAAAGATTATTCAGCATTTCATAAGGTATAACAAGAATTTGCCTATCAGGCATAGCCTGGAAACCAGACGAATCTGCCACAGGGGAAGAGAAACAAAAAGATCCCTGGGGGAGATTGGTCTGGCAACTCACCCAAGGTGTTGTGAATGATCAATCAGAGGCCCGCTAGGGGGGGGGTTCCAGTCTAATATGGCCATGGCCAGGCTATATCAGGCCGTGACAGAATACAGGTGATGTATTGTGTTGGCTTTGGCCCCACACGTTTTTACAGTATGCTCAACGGTCTAGCTAATTAGGTTAAGTGGTTTCTGTCGACATGCCACCTCCATGTTGTGTCCGCCTCTGAACTCGTCTATACTCCCCGACATGCAAAGTCAGCGAAAAAAACAAAACAAACAAAAAAACAACATCATCTCTGTATGCAGTGGTGGGGCAGTGGGCCCCCTGCCCATGGATTCCTTCACTATTCCTCCTCGGCAGCCATCGATTTGATTGCCAATATTGCACTTACTGTAGCTGTAGCGGCTCTGTGGCCCGGCCGGACCTCGCTGACATTGAGTAATGGGACAAACACATTAGGTATTTGCTATCCGGACTGTCATCTACAGACTCTCTCTCTCTCTCTCTCTGCAGTGGGATTTGTCTACTTCATTGTTTGCCCTATAGAGATTTATTCCATCTCTCCCCTTGTTACGCTCCAGGCGGCATTCTTAATTGCTAAGCCCCCTTCGCACGTCTCTTCCCTTCAGCACTCCCTAATGCCCCGTTTCCAGCTGTGTGTTTTTTCGGGATGCTGGCTGGGCTCCAAGTCAAGGATGAGTCATATAGCCGTGGTGTCACTCCTCAGCTAAAAAGTCCCAGTCCTGCCCCTTATCTTAACCCATTTAGGCCTGGGAACGATTATATAAATGTCTTCTAAATCCTGACAGTTTTCTGAAAAAGCTATGTTTCTGTCAGTCATTCTTCGATTTTTCAAAAATATCAATTTACAATTTACAATTTAGGCATTTAGCAGACGCTCTTAATCCAGAGCGACTTACATTAAGCAAGAACAAAAGCATGGGAAATCACATAAAAGCATTTATCATGAAACATGCGTAAGCTAAGAAAGTAACAGTGGAATATCTATATAATGAAACTATACATATAAACTATACATATATACTACTATGCTATACATATGTACTATGGCGTGCTATGACTATATACAATGCAATTCTAGTGCTGTCTACATAACATGCTATAAGTCTGTATCAAATGCTATCCAAGTCTACAGAAATGCTATCTAAGGGGGGTAGGGTAAGTGCTATGGGCCATGATGGAGTCTGAAAAGGTGGGTTTTCAGACTACGGCAGACCTACAAGCTCGTAGCGCGCCACTCGGTGGTGCGCTATGAGCTTGTAGATCTGCTATTTTTCAATAGCTAAAGCATAACATAATGCCAACACCAAAAGGGGTTCCCGCCCAAAATAGGTTAAGTCCCATTTATACTTTGTCGTATGACGTGGCCATTCAAATTGAAATGAAAGGGGTTTTCAGACAACCGATTTTCAGGCCATCATACATTGCCGTGTAAATCCGCTTAAGGCTCATTCATACATGCTTCTCCTACTCTTCCACTCTCTGAATCTCTTTCTGTGGCTGCCTCCATCACTCCCTCTAAAGCATGATTTATACCTATCGAGTGCCAGCGTTGCACGCCGAAAATAGCACACGTCACATTGCAAACGCGCCGCTGTGAGGTTGTAAATCAGCCATAAGCTCTACTGGACTACACCAGTCTCTCGCTGTCACCCTGTCTTTATATCTCTCTCTAATACCACTGGGTTTTGTTTGTCCCCGTCCAGCCCTATACTTCACACCACCACCCCCCCCCCCCCCCCTTGAGTCTGCAGCCCCAGAGTCTCCTTTGAACAGACATGTAATTCTTGACCTCATCTTTCCTCTTCCAACTCGCAGTCTTCACTCCCCCCCCCGGGCTTCCGAAAGGCAAAAGCCTCTAAAAGAAAAAGGGCAACAGAGACGACAACCACACAATGGGTGAACTGACAGCACACCCTGATTTGATTTTGGCAGACCTCAGAGTATCGCGATCTTTGTTACACAGAACAAATCCACTCTCCCACCACACAGACAGAACCTTAATTAAATCTACGAAAGCTCTCTCTCTCTTTTGGTCTCCAACATACAGTAGCCCACCGGACACAACACTGATCCCCCGCAACAGGAAGCTTTTTAATCACGACACACAATATCAACCATTAAAGAGATAAACGTGTTAGTATCAACCCACCCCACTGTAGGTGCATAGCTGGCACGCACCGACACGCTAAACTTTGCTGGTCAATAGCAATGATGTTACGCCAACTCCAGCTATGCATCCTGCATATATATACAGTAGCGTTCAGTGACAGGTGATTTATCTGGCCGGGGACCAATCTCACAGGTTTAATGCAGAGCAGGGAAGTCAGGCTACACTGGACACTTACGCCTCGTGTATTAACCCATTTCGGACTGAAGTCGATTAAAAGAAATGCCTTCTAAAATCCTAACCTTTTTCTGAAAAACCCATGTTTCTATGTCAGTGGGGCTCAACTTTTTTCCATGTCAAGGACCCCCAGAATTATTGGGCCACGGACCCCCCATCTCAAAATATGTTGTTCCACAGAAGCCAATATTTTAGTAAAAAAATGTTCGCTCTGAAATATATATTCAAAGATTTGTGCTACATTTTCACTTTTTTTCAAAAATAGCAGACCTACAAGCGCGCGCTATGAGCTTGTAGATCTGCTATTTTTCAATAGCTAAATTATAACATAATGTTTAAAACGCCAAAAGGGGTTCCCGCCATGAATGGGTTAATGAGGTTATCAATCATGCACTATAGCTCAAACAGACGCTGTGTGGGAAGAGCGGATAAGATTCACTTTGATAATCAAACAGAACATCCACGTAGGAAATGTGCTGAGCCGATCCAGAAATAAAAGATTCCGACGCGGTCTGAAGACTCAGGTGACATGTTTGGTTTTTTCTTCCGTCTACTTTGTCATCAGACAATCGGGAAAGGAAGATTATGGGCCTTTCACACAGAGGTAGATGTATTGTATGGTGGAACAATGCTATAATGTCCAACAGATATAGATAAATGCGCGCGCACGGACAAAACCAATACCTGGAGGGCAACAAAAACACATTTACAGTGTTGTTTTTTGTCATCAGAAAGGAAGATTATGGGCCTTTCACACAGAGGTAGATGTATTGTATGGTGGAACAATGCTATAATGTCCAACAGATAGAGATGAATGCGTGCGCACAGACAAAAACCAATACCTGGAGGGCAACAAAAACACATTTACAGTGTTGTTTTTGTGTGGGTACTAGTATCGGATTCGTCATTGGGCAGCACCTGGTATGATATCAGAGTACTGGAGGCCAGTCTCTGACTCCAGGCATCGTCAGTACTATGACGTAAGCACTATGTGCAGTATGCCACGGGGCGGCAGTGGATGAAGGTCCCCGGTTCGATTCCCAGCTCCCCCTGGGTTAGGGTCAAAGTGTCCTTGAGCAAGACACTGAACCCCTGCCTAAGCCCTATAAGCCTGCTTCCGGTGAGCAGGTTGCACGGTGCCTTGCATGGCTTCCGACCGCCAGTGTGTGAATGTGTGCATGAATGGGTGATTGTGATGCACGTTGTAAACTAAGCACTTTGGATAAAGGCGCTCTATCAATGCACCATTTACAGTGTGTCATCATTAATCTCCATAGTTGGGCATATCGAGAGACACACGCATTTCACTCCCACCTACTCGCGCACACACAGATATTCCTGTAATTATGAATGTTAGGCAAGCCCATATGTGATATAAAAGGACTACACATTAAATAAAAACACCCCTGTGAACTGAGTGGTGCAACTCCCCTCTTCGCCCCCCCCTCTCTCTCTCATTAGAAGGCAACAGTGCAGCACTATCTCTCTCTCTCTGTTTCTAGCACAACAGCGCCCCTACTGGTACTCATAGTCATACTGGTGCTCATAGTCACATTAACCTGACTCTGCCAGCTGGGGGCGGTATTGGGTAACCATGTTCCCCAACACAGCATCCATCTGGGATCTCTCAGGGAGTTGTGCTAACACCGAACCACTCGTGGTTCGAACCAATCAGCGTGAGCTAAGGGCGGGACATGTGCGAAACCGGATGTGACGCTATATAGACACGTCAATATGATTGGTTGTGTTTGCACGCCTACACGGTGATAGACAGACGGTCCATCGAATCATCTACCAAGTATCTTGAAAAAAAGGAACAGCCCTGTCATCGAATTTGCTCCCGAGATCCCAGATCCCAATAAGCTGTGAAACAAATTTGTGTAGCAAGCTTCTTGGATCTGGCAGCGTCAGGTTATAGTCACATAGGTTAACACGCGGACATAGTCACATAGGTGAACACGGACATTGCTGTTCCTTTCATTATCAATAGCAAATATTGAGACGTGTGGGGTCAAAAGCTGTATATAGATCCCTCAAAAAATACAAAAATCACACCCGTGTGAAGTGAGTGGCGCTCTTATCATCACACGTCATCATACATCATCTCATTCTGGTCAATCACAATTTGCCTCCTCACTTTTGTCTTCAATGTTTGACATGTTTGTGTTTACTCAAACCCTCAAACTGTCTATGGGAATTCACTTTGTCTTCAATGTTTGTGTTTACACAAACCGTCAAGGCTGGACATAGGAAGGGCTAGCGCCCCTCAAAAATGTAACACATTTGTACAAATAGTAGGATTATTGTTTGGAGCAATGTTGAATCATTCTGTATATTCTGTATTCAAGTATTTTCTGATATACTTTGGCCCCAGCTCTACCAACTGCACAGAACAACACATCAGAGGATGTCTGCATCATGGTGCTGATGTTGTTGCGACTACATATAGTGGTAATCTGAATTCCATCACATCTCTAGTCAGACCACATATCTGTAAGCCTCCCAACAGTCACAACAGGCCGAGGAGGGGAATTCAGGCAGCAACATGAATCTTTAATTAGACGCCTCTATACTTAGGCCCTCCATGCTTCTCCAATTTCTGACATTTAGCTGAAATTTATCCTTTGTCCATCGAGGATGCGATAAGTCAAGGTCAGCCAAAGGGAAGCATCCAGCCTGCTTGCCGATATTAGAATGTCATACTAAAATGTTAACACCTTGGCAGTAGCAAGTACTGCGACTGTTCCATTTGCATTGCTCAGCAAGTCTCATCTTTAACAGAATTGGCCTTCATAAATTAGACGGATAGGGATTCGGGAACCACTCAGGATTCGTTTTGTCAGAGCTTGAATAACCAAAACATTATTTTTCCATTTTAAAACCTTACGCAGAAAATAATTGTAATGGCCATTTTGGTAACTACTGTGAAATATTAGAAGTCATTTGCTCCTCAATTTCCCTTTCTTGCTGGCTTTTAAAGAGATGCAGTGTGAGCCCATCCCGGGGCTGGGTTTGCATCACTCAAATCAATGGCCCATTTCATCGAAATACAATCCTTCCCCCTGTCTCTGCAGCAGGACGATTAAGTTCCATTCAAATTCTGCTGACGTGATTTCCATCTCTTGTGTACGGGAGTGAAAGAAAACGTACCTGAACCCGAGCACACATCAACATAAATGGCACCCCAATAGATGAGATAAATGACCCTTTTGCAAATATGACAATGTTATGCTTTGTCTACTGTAAATCAAAGCCATTTTGCACCCACATTGTGAGACAAGAAAAAACCTTTAGAGTGACTAAATGTGACTAATGCCGCTTTGTTTGAGAACGAGGATGGGTTTCTGGTATTTTAAAAGAATAACGGTAATGAATTAGAATCTCTATTGGTCTGGAAACCGGCATATGTTTGCTTCATAATGCATGAAGCATGCGCTCAGTAGAGATTTGCTTTCACCAGATGGCCTCTTTCTAGTGTACATTTCACTCAAGGCACATTTTGAGGAGATAGCTGTGATTGTTGCCCTTTAGAACAAAGGGACTGATGTGAGGGAGACAAAACTGACAGTGTAATATTGGCCACTACGTTCTTAATGTGCCTCATCATGACAATGCACATTTTTACTAAGAGACATGTCCGTTTCAAAACGGCTGCAGTCAAAATGTCTCCCAGAGTTCATGATTACTGGAATCAAGATTGGTACGATACGTACCCAAAGGAAGCACTCAAATTAAATAGCCTTTAATAAGAATTTTATTGTGTTTTTGGCACATCTTCAAAACCTTCACATTTTCCCCCAAATGTAAATTTTTAGCAGTCCTCGATTTCATTATGGAACTTGTTCTCTCTGTAATTCCAACGGGGCTATACGCCTTATACGAGCCCAGACAGGGATCAGTGACTCTACACAGCAGCAGCTGTCACGGGAAACCAGAGCCACATTATATGGAACCATACTTACAGTGGTGAAATTCTCAGCGCCGCACTCCTTGCCTCGGTATTTGCACTCCAGCAGCATCTCGTCGATGTTGTGACTCGCCCTTTGCACGAGCTCCAGCATGTTGAAGGTCTTGCTGGGTAAAAACTTGGCGTCCGAGGGCTGTCCTATGGCCAGCAGGAAGTCGTCGAAGTCCACCTGCTCGACGCCCAGCATCGCGGCCATCCAGAAGAGGTCGTTGCGACGGATCTGGGACTTCCGATAGCTGTTGTAGTTGCAGATGGTGATGGCCGGGAAGTACATGACGGGGCTGTCCATCTCGTCCAGGATGGTGACGTGCGGGTACTGGAAGTACGTGATCACCATGCCGGCCACCTGGTACAGGAAGCAAGAGAGGGAGCTGCAGAACGCGGCGGCCCAGATCAGCCGCCGGAACGTCACGCCGCCGGGCAGGAAGATGTGGCTCAGGCCGTGGAGCGTGCAGCTGCCACCGAAGACGGTGATGTCTGAAGGCGGACGTGGTGCTTCCTCTTCAGGGGAACCCATTGTCTACAAAAAAACAGGCACGGTGGTGGGGAAAAAAAGGCTCCAAGTAAAACTTCCGTGATCACCAGATCCCCTCCTATGGCTGTATACCGTCTTGTTGGGAGACCGTGCGAGAACTGATGCGAGGAGGTTTCGACCGACCTATAATGGCGGATGGATATAGGATGAACCAGGAAAGGGTGTCGTTTCGCAGAGACCCAGGGGTGGTGGAGGAGGAAGAGGTGGGATAGGAAGCAGGGAAGATGGACCGTTGGACTCAGCCAATCCTCGTTGAGGTTCCTAGAGGGCACATTGAAGCCAAGAGATTGGGTTTCATTGGGATCCGACACTTGGTCCCACAGTGGGCTGAGAGAGAGAGAGGTTCGATCAGACGACGGGCGCATAGCCTTCTCATGCAGCGCACACTGACGCATCCTCCAGTAACCATGAGGGCTGAAACTAATGATTATTTCCATAATCGATTCATCGGGGGCCGATTATGTAAAAGATTAAATCGGATTATGGCACTTGTTTAGCCATCGCCTTAAAAAAATATATTTTAGGTTATTTTAAGACATTCTAACTTTTAAAAATATATACTTTAAAAGATGAATAATTCATTAAAAAAAATCATTATTTATTACATTTTGCTGAGTTAGGCTGCTATTCAAATATTCAAATAAAAGAAAAAAATTATTAAAGCCACCACATGGTACCTTTACTCTTATTCTGACATATTTTGCTTTGCAGTCGCTACTGTGCATGTGCAACTATCTTCAGGTTGTAAGGGAAGAGAGACGGCTCACTCCTCTTTAGTTTAGTTACACTTAACACTGGAAATACTATGGTTAAGTGGGAAAACACCCATGATTAATTGCAAAAAAAACTACAGCAATTAGTTGCCAATTTGATGAATCGATTACTTCATTAGTTGACTCGATTCGTTCACGATTAATCGTTGCAGCCTTACGTAACCAGTTCATTGTCACCCAACAAATATAAGAATGGAAACAATGATGAATGTAATTTGTAACAACCTAATTTCCAGCACTCAAGTACACTTGAACATTAGTGTCCCTATTAGTGTCATAAACAAGCGGACGTTCTGCAAAAACAGACCCATCGTGATCTTGTAGATCTGCTACTTTCACTATTCCATCTCTGTTAAGCACGGATCCTGCCTCATCATTCATAGAGTAAAGTATAGCAAACATTTACAATGGGTACTGTAGCTGATTGACTATAGTGACTACACTGTCTTCAGGCCCAGAACTAGCTGATGGAGGCATGGAGGGTTACCCTGCATTCATGTCTAGTAGTCCAGCTGATGAGTGACTACACTGTACTCAGGCCCATAACTAGCTGATGGAGGCATGGAGGGTTACCCTGCATTCATGTCTAGTAGTCCAGCTGATGAGTGACTATAGTGACTACACTGTCTTCAGGCCCAGAACTAGCTGATGGAGGCATGGAGGGTTACCCTGCATTCATGTCTAGTAGTCCAGCTGATGAGTGACTATAGTGACTACACTGTCTTCAGGCCCAGAACTAGCTGATGGAGGCATGGAGGGTTACCCTGCATTCATGTCTAGTAGTCCAGCTGATGAGTGACTATAGTGACTACACTGTCTTCAGGCCCAGAACTAGCTGATGGAGGCATGGAGGGTTACCCATTCACAATGTCTAATAGTCCAGCTGATGGGTGACTATAGTGACTACACTGTCTTCAGGCCCAGAACTAGCTGATGGAGGCATGGAGGGTTACCCTGCATTCATGTCTAGTAGTCCAGCTGATGAGTGACTAGTGACTACACTGTCTTCAGGCCCAGAACTAGCTGATGGAGGCATGGAGGGTTACCCTGCATTCATGTCTAGTAGTCCAGCTTGCCAGAATGTGAACCCGGCACATTTTGAGTACCCTAAAGTGCAAGCGTTAGTTTTGTGCCGAATTTAGCCCAAGGAGAGCAATGAAAACCCCCTAGATTGACACATCACATGCTATATATTAAAGCATAATATTTTGCCTTGTATAGGTTGTCAATGGTACCTCAGCGTATTATGCAAAATATGAAAATTGCCCAACATATACAAGTTAGCATCCGTCAGTTTCTAAATGCTGGGGACCCATACTCAACATTTCTAACATAAAACTTTAGGGTACTCAAAATGCCCGGGTTCACAATGGGGCTCTATGGGCTGGAAAGTAAACTATAGTCTAGGGATTCAAGGTGACTTTCTAGTCATCGAGTAAGTCTACTTACTGTATGTACACCTGTTCCCTTGTGAACATATCATATATACTATAGTGTCAATGAAACACAATAAATGGCAGTTAAGTTAAAGTAAAGAGGAAATATCCCACAAATATATCTGCACATTCTCTAACCCAGGGGTCTTCAATGTTTTTCAGGCCAACAAACCCTTAGCCGAGATACAAATGAAGCAGCGACCCCCACTACATATTGCATAAAACTGTGTTGGAGATTAAACGTTTTTATAGTTACAATAAATATATACGGTATTAATAGATATCATCATAGACTTGTTTGGCATAGTATACATTATCTTTTCTATTAATATTTTGGATTCATGTTAAAACACCTTGAGTGGCCCGGGCCTATTTAATCCATTAATAAAATGTGCCCATCGTCAGCAAGCGCCCCTAGGCTGTAGAGTGATGCAATCAGTTTTCAGAGCACTAATTTGACAGAGATTATCAATCCGGGCACATGACCGTGCACTTGAACTTGACAGTGATTTACGTCATGGGCCCTGATGGTGTTTTAATGAGTATTTTCAGTTAACAAACCCTTAATGTTTAGTCAACTTATTGACCGTTGGCTCTGTACTTGGTCTGCTCTTCTTCCCTCTACTACACCAATGCTCTCAAAATAGCCAATTTACAAGCATACAACGCCTGAAGTGAAGTGGTGTGAGCTTGTTGTAGATCTGGTATTTCCGGCTAATGTTTCCCGTCAGGCCCGTCCCCCCAGTGCCTCCCCAGTGTCCCCCCAGTGCCTCCCCAAAAGAAACACCAGCCTGGGGTGCCAGATTGCTCAGGACCGGCCCTGTTTCCCCATCACACTCTAGTTACTCTGAGGACCCCCTAGGGGTCCCGGATCACCTGTTTAGGACCCCTGCTCTAACCTTCCAAGCACCTTCCATTCAACCAAAAAAAACACAGCATCACAAGAATTTGTGAAAATGTGTGAACTAGAGGGAGCTCATATCTGAAGGCTGCAGCATTCCGTCGTACACTATCTTCTCCTGCAACACCTCCGTCGTCCATATGGCAACAGAACGGAATATTAATATGTTTTCTTCATTGCAGCTCGGGTCATTTGGGGATATTAAACTGAATTTAGACACTGAGGTTATGTCAGGCCATCCTCATGAGCAACGTTCTCTAAAAAGACAATTGATCTGTTCATGCAATTACTCGGTTTATGCCTCTGCATTGGTGTCATCCAAGGACAGCAATTTGAATGTGCTCCAATTCTGCAAATCAAAAATCAAGCAGACTTTCGGTATTATTTTTTTCTTTTATAGGAATCCAATAACTTTTAACACCTGATTAATCTCAGGATTATGTCTCAGGAAATTGTGGATTTAATTAAGATGAACGACTAAATTAAAGTAGTGTTGATGCAAATTAACAGTTATGATGAGGGCTGATGGAGATCGTAGTCATACATTTTATCGATCTTGCTCATCGACCTAAGTTCTTATCGATCCCACTCTCGAGCCTCTTCTACATTTAATGAAATACAGAATTTGTATATAAACTCTGCAAAAAAAGGTTCGGAAACTTAACTTTGGTCCATTATTTCTCTACTTTTATAATACCAATTGGTATTGTATTTTATATAATTTTAATCGTTGATTAGTCACCTTTACAACGAGGTATATATTATATATATATAAATGAGAAACACAGCTTTTGTTGCAAGTCATCTAACGTGGTTCTGTTGGTCACTCTAGCACCTACAGCATGCAGGATGTTCAAATGGGTTGAGGTCTGGACCTTAGAGTATATATTACTAGAGACGGCACCCGAGTTCTCCTCCCATCCATTTCACTCCTCCTTCCGGGTAGGAACAGAGTGCATTCTGGGATGGATTGGGTCCAAACCAGGGGGGCAGTCAGACCGATATTTTGTGAAACCACTATGGAAATCGGGTCATCCTGAAAGTTCATATGGCCTGTTGGCCATTTTTCGCAATTTTGGCAGTTCTGTGCTGTAGTTTTCCACAAAATTCGGCAATGGTAGAGGGTCGTGAGAATCGCTCAAGAACTGAAGCTCGCCGTCATTCGCCAAAAGACCTCTGACATTTCGATCTCCCAATGAATGCATTAGGCGATATGATCCGCTCTATCCACTTTTCTTTGATATTTCCTGGCTGCTGCACACCTCCATCCGTATTATTTTCTTGGCTCGATCTGTCCAATTAAAACTAAGCTTTTAACACGTGCAGACAGTTACAGTTAAGAGTGCTAACGTTTAGAAGATTCATTCAGATTCAGTGTTAGATTTGTCGGTGCAGTTGGCACAGAAGACTGTGGTGTTGAATGCTGGACTTGGCCGTTTCTCTCATTTCATTCTCCTTTATAAATCATCCCAAGGGGTTATTCCCAATAAAGAATGAAGACATTCTTGGTGATCTGCCTCCTTGCATTTCCTCCAAATTCAATTTGGTTAAAAATGGGCCTAAACCTCAGATCAAATGCCTGGGCTAGGGTGTGTAGTACCAGCATTCAAATCTGGGGGGGACTCAAGGCCAGACTAAAATTGGCCTTGAAAGTGCCATTGAGAAGTTTCCAAAGAATCATCTTAGATGTACAATACAACACCTGTGCACATGTTCGGATGTGTACTAGCCGTATTATTTATGTTTATATTGTACATTGTGTATTTGCTCTGTGCACAATTTTGCGCCCTGTTACTTAAAGTGTATCACTTTGGAGATTGTTGTATTTGTTGGGTACTTTGAGGTGTATCATGGATGTATTATTGGCTGTTGACATGTACGATATGTAGCATTGAAGTGTCATTTGATTTCTGCCACTTGGCCAGTTCCCACTTGTAAAATTGACACAAGTCACAGTTTTGAAAAACCTGTGAAAATGTGTTGCGCAAATCATTGAATATATTCTTTCAGAGCGAACGTTTTAAACGCAAATATTTTCTTCTGGGGGGTCCCTGGAACAACATAAAGAATATATATTCAAAGATTTGTGCCATATTTTCAAGATTTTTCAAAAATAGCAGACCTACAAGCTCGTAGCGCACCACTCGGTGGCGTGCTATGAGCTTGTAAATCTGCTATTTTTCAATAGCTAAAGTATAACATAATGCTTACCAAAAGGGGTTCCCGTACATAATGGGTTAAGTAAGGTGCAGCGGTTAATATGCCCAGCCTGCAAACAGCATCAGCATTTCAAGATGTCCCGTTTTCCCTAGTCTCGTGGCCTGAAAACACCTTTTTCCTCTACAGTGTGAAGCATTTGGAAAATGCGACCACAGACGTGTCGGGATTACTGATCTCTTCTGATTTCTCAACAACCACTTTGTATTCCCAGCTACGTATGAGGGAAATGTCAGGAGCCATCCAGCTGGGGGTGCGTTGCCATGTGTTGTGGGTAGTTAAGGGGATTCCAATGACCTCTCATGTTTCTGAAGGCTTGGCTGCAGAAGAAGTATAATGTATCTATGGAGAATAACATTGGGTCATCTTAAAATCATCTCATATAAGAATTGTGGTCCATTATTGTCAGGGAGGTGTCTCACTGTCTCTGTCGTTTACGACCGTCAGTCACTCATATTTTATAAAGTCTGTTTCTAGCGAAAAGTTTACTAATTCGGCAGCAGTAACATTAGCGTTATATTTCAGTCATAATCAAAATAAAAAAGAGCACTTAAATTCTACAACAACTTAAGAAGAAAGTGACCCAAATGCACAAATGCATAACAAGGTACTCACAAACGGTGAAACTCTAGAGAGATGCCCCCTCAGCCAGCTGGCCCTGGAACTCAAACAGAGCCACCAGATAGAAAACCCATTGGACTGAGTCAAATTATAAAACCGCAAAAGGAAAACTATCTGACACATTGGAAAGAAGCAACACAAAAGCAGAGTAAACTAGAATGCTATCTGGCCCTAAACAGAGAATGCACTGTGGCAGAGAATACCTGAGCACCGTGACCGACAGAAAACAAAGAACAATCTTAACTAGGTACAGACTCAGTGAGCACTCACTCAGGTCTTGCGATGACCTGTCTCCCGAGACAGGTCTGCCTGGTGTACGGAAGTGGCATAATATACTGTACATTCGCTTTGGTGAGAACAATGTCAGTTGTTGTGCTTCACAGTAAAAAAAACTAAACAATGTAATGCTTCAATTCATGATAGGAGCCAAAAGTCAGGCAAACAACAGTGATTTGATAAAGTTGCCTAAGTAATCAGAGTAGAACAAAAGGCAGAAAAGATTGTGAGAGACAGAGTGAGAGAGAGAGAGAGTCAGTCTTAAAACCTAAACTGCGATAAAAACACAATTTCCATGTGACCTGTGGACTGCAGAAACCTACACTCTCCAAAGAATGAACTTTTCAGAAATTCAGAAAAGCTAATGATTTTATTGGCTTGGCTCAGTCCCAAGGATCAATCGTGAAGCACTACAGTATCTCCATAAAGCAGAAAGTGTCCAAGACACGAAACACCAACACCAGAGCCAAGCCTCCAATCTGCATTGTCATCACTTTAGTTGTCTATACTTGGTCCCTTCGTTCCCTTCTTCCCTCTCCACCAATTATTTTTGTTTGTTTGTGTATTAGCTGATCACCCCATAGCGATGATTTGATGATATTGAAGATAAAAATGAGGGCAGAAAAGTGAAGACGGAAAAGTGAGGACGCAAGTTGTGATTGGCCAGAATGAGAGATAATGTATGATGATAAGGGCGCCCCTCACTTCACACAGGTGTGATTTTTTCACCAATGTCTGCCTGAAATTGATGTTAACGATATAGGTATTATAGGTTTAGGTTATTTTAAATGTCAAGATTTCAATGCAGCAATGCACTGATATTTAAAAAGAAAATGTACTTTATCATTTGAGCTTTTGACAACTTAAATATTGTTAAGTTTTTCATGGTTTTCCACGAAAATAAAATGATTAAAACCATGAAAATAAATGTAGTTTTTCATGGTTTTTGACGATAAATAAACGATAAAAATCATGAACAACACACTTTAGTATGTCGTTTTTCCTGGTTTACAATGATTTTAAAAAAAGCATTAAAATAATGAAACCTGAACTTGGAGTGACGTCAGAAATGACAAGTGTCAATCACAGACTGATGGCCATCACCTGAGTGTGAGAGACGTGCGTCACGCTGATCATTCACGGCTGGACATGGTTGGATTGGTTTGAGGAAGGTGAAACTATAAATTTGCTCAGTTCGATACGGGGTGTCTGAAGAGCGGAGTATTGAGCCAGCTGAGCTATTTGTTTTGCACTCACTACTGGGGAGCCCTAAACGCTGTTTAGGGCCCTAAACGCTGTTTAGGGCTGCCGGCGGCGAAGATAGCCGGGGGCTATAGGGCCAGGTTCGTGCGTCAGGCAGGGAGAGAAAGCGGGGACAAGGAGTGCTCTTATTCCGCTCTCCAGTTTGGGGCGAGCGGTCTCCTACAGCCAACGGCTCACGGCGTCGGACCGGCGGTGTTTCCCACACACCAACACAGACTTTTAAACGTTAAAATAAACAGCCGGTCCAGCGACAAAGCTCCGACCCTGTGGTGGGGGGTCGTTTCCTTATGGAAAGTTAAGTACTAAGTAGCGCTTGAAAGACATTCTTCATTCAGTGTATCAGAATATATGTGTACTGCTTTATGTACGTGTATTATTATTGTAGACTTTTAGGTATCAGGAATTATTGCTTTAAATGTGTTGTGAACCGATATTACAGTACGTGTACAGTAGGTTATGAATTGATGCTTTTAAAGCCCATCGGCGGATGGCTTTCATTCAATGAATTCACTGATTTGTATTATTGCGGATTGTATTGGTTGGGGGGGGGGGGAGCGTTCGGTATGTTTTATTATTGTCTTTGCATATTCATTAATTAAATACATAAAGCAGTATCTTGTAATGTTAGTGGGAAGTTCTGACTCTTGTTATTAATGCCCACAAGTGAAATATTCTGTATAGGGCGGGCTCTTTACATCTTATACCTGAGACAAGGTTTATTACAATATTTTACTAGTATGTCGTTTTAAGCATGTATAGTATACTGAAGTAATCCAGCACTTTATCTCGAGTGCAAATTTGACAGAGCAGCTTTCACTTGTAGTTTTTCCACCCCTGAGTGGCAGTGGTGGGAAAAGTACTCAATTATTTTTACTTAAGTAAAAGTATCAATACTGCAATTTAGAAGTGCCCTGTTACAAGTGAAAGTCCGGAATTCAAAATGTACTTAAGTAAAAGTAGGCCTACAAAGTATTGGCATAAAAATGTACATAAAGTACCAAAAGTTAAAAGTACTATTTATGCAGAATGTCACATTTCAAGTTTTCAGAATGTATCAAAATCCTTTGAAAATAGCAGATCTATACAAGGCCACAATGCGCCGCATCGCGATACATTGTGGGCTTGTAGATCTGCAATTTTCAAATGGCCGAAATGTAAATACTGTAGGGCAGAAGTGGATATTGTATGTTTTGTAATATTAATACTAATCTACAAACTAGTAACTAACGTTTTTAAATATGTATAGTGGAGTAAAAGTACAATATTTGCCTCCGAGATGTAGTGGAATAGAAGTCAATGTACTGAAAATGCATGGAAATACTCCTGTAAAGTAAAAAATACCTCAAAACTGTACTTAAGTACAGTACTTAAATAAGTGTACTTAGTTACTTTCCACCACTGCAAACCGGCTTGCATTCACGTTGCCGTCCTATCCTAAAAGGAGCTTACTGGGCTTGTAGTGACAAATGAAAGGAGGAACTGCACACTTTTAGTCAATAAAAATCGCTCCTACATCTCATTTCCATCTCATTGCCTCATTCGGCACAGCCATTAATTATAACGGCTTTGACCAAGTGTACTGTAGTAGTCTGACTTGATTGTTTTGACAGCTTTGGAAAAATAAGTTTCAAAGAGATAAAACGGTGTAGGATGATGAAAGGGGGTGAGTCTATTACTTTGCCAGAGGCAATGATCACATTGTTGGATTTGAAATGTGTTATCATACTGTAGGGGTCCCAGTACAATTATGTATACTAGAATTTCGCCCCCCTTCGGGGGGCTCAATCCTAGTGTCGTTGCAGCGCAATATGGGAAGAAGGAAATTGCGGGAATTGACAGACTCCACTTCATGTTTCAGCTGTGGTTTTAAACTCAGTAGCGTGCCCTGCACACAGCGCACACTCGCAATTGCAGCTGGAGGGCGACGCGACACACACACACACACACACACACACACACACACACACACACACACAGAGCGATGTGTGGATAAATCACTGAGATTTGGGAAATGTGTTCAGAAGTACAACGATTAAGCACGCACAGGCAAATGTCAGAAGCATCTGTTTCGGTTTCCAAACAGGAAGTTGTAAATGTGCTTATTAGACGGAGGCAGCGTGATGCTGGCATCTATTGTGATGCCAGCATCACCACATTTCACATAGAAATATAAGCACCCATTTACTCGCTTAGCGGAGACTGTGGGGTGGTAGAGGACATCTCCCCGGACGCGTGGGTATGTCCAGATAGTTGCCTCGCGGAGGCCTCTTTGTCCAGTGTCCATTCTGGGTCTGGAAACGGCACTTTTTTGAGTGTTGACCCCAATAGAAGGTCTGCTGCTCTGAATTTTACACCTCTCCCGCTTAGCGGAGACTGTGGGGTGGTAGAGGACATCTCCCCGGACGCGTGGGTATGTCCAGATAGTTGCCTCGCGGAGCCGTCTTTTGTCCAGTGTCCAGTCTGGGTCCGGAAACGGTAATTTATTTTGCATTGACCCCAGTAGAAGCTCTGCTGCTCTGAATTTTACACCTCTCTCGCTTAGCGGAGACTGTGGGGTGGTAGAGGACATCTCCCCGGACGCGTGGGTATGTCCAGATAGTTGCCTCGCGGAGGCCTCTTTGTCCAGTGTCCATTCTGGGTCTGGAAACGGCACTTTTTTGAGTGTTGACCCCAATAGAAGGTCTGCTGCTCTGAATTTTACACCTCTCCCGCTTAGCGGAGACTGTGGGGTGGTAGAGGACATCTCCCCGGACGCGTGGGTATGTCCAGATAGTTGCCTCGCGGAGGCCTCTTTGTCCAGTGTCCATTCTGGGTCCGGAAACGGTACATTTTTTTGCATTGACCCCAGTAGAAGCTCTGCTGCTGTGAATTTTACACCTCTCCCGCTTAGCGGAGACTGTGGGGTGGTAGAGGACATCTTCCCAAACGCGTGGGTATGTCCAGATAGTTGCCTGGCGGAGCCGTCTTTTGTCCAGTGTCCACTTTATAAAGTCCATGCACTCCAGTGAATAGCATTTATCCATTTAGATAACTTTTTTATGTTATTTAATTACTTATTTTTACACAGAAACATAATGTGTGTCTTTACAATAACTGTAATGTAATAATAATACTAATAATGTAATGTAAAAATTATTTAATTAACGAATTAAATAATCTTATTTTATTCTGAAAGCAACCGGATGTCTTAAATCTGCTAGCTGTCAGACCGGAAGTTCTAAATTTGCTCATAAGACGGAGCCTTAGACGGAGCCAACTCGCAGGCAGTGCGAGAGGCTGGTTACAGGATTCTATAGGTCAGCCGTTTTGGTGTGACACACACGGCTTCCACATTTAGCTTCATACTGGGTGAAAGTGTCCTTCCAAAAATTATTATTTCGCTCGAAATTCTTATTCACAATGACATCGAGTTGAGGTGTTTGTGTTTTAGGGTAATTGTTGCATAAGCGCTATTTCGCACTATTTCTCCCTCCCCTCCCCTGTGTCTGAAGCAGCTAGCATGGAAGCTATATGGATTATGGAAGCTTTCCCTCCGATTGCACACAACCATGCCGTTATCCACGCGTCCATCCGATTGCTTTTAATGTAAATGTCCCATCCACTGAGCAATAGCGATATAAGCGCCTTATTCATTCATTGGATTCATTTGGGTGTGGGGCTGTGCAGTGCTGTGGGCAGCCTTTCTGACGGAGGCTCGGAGCTGCTGCTGCTGACGCTGTTCGAGTCGCATGGAGCAGTATAGAGTAGGCGTGGCGCAGCATTAGAAGGGCGCAGCAAATGCACGACATTGAGGGGTAGAAACCATCCCGGTCGCGTGGTTCATCTAACGCGTGTGTCACTGTGAAGGACTGGCCCCAATAAGTGAACGTAGTTGGCGTAGTAGACGCCAACATGACGATTCTGACGTAGGCTGGTGATGTTGAGCAACAATGGCGTGGTTGACAAAAGTAATATTTATTCAGTAATTAAGACATTTCTTTCAATGAAATGTAGCCTATATGTATTCTGGGAGTGTGCCGAATTTATTTTGCATATAGAGATGTGTGGTGAAAGTGTGGTTGGGTCGGAGAAAGCTGTTGGATAAACGGCCATGTGCTTATGTACCCCTGTCTATTAGGGTAGCAGGATTATTATGATTATTATTATTAGTATTGTTATTGTGATTATTACATGGATTATTGTTGTGATGTGAGCTTGTGGCTGACTCACTATCTAGAAAATAAAAACATGGCACTTCATTTAAAATAGGTTACAGACCCCTGTTATATGCGCTTGTTTTGGGATTCTTTTTAAAGACCTATTTACTTGTTTCTATGAGACATGGCAACGCCAACAGCGCAGCGAAAGGCATCCACGTCTTTCTCTTGTGAAATGCTGAGATTAGAAACGACCATAATTATTTCATTTCTCAACCTTAAAAAAAAATAAAGACATCTCCATAATCCTTGGGAAGTGTGTGTAGCAAAAGTAGTCGGCATTGTCATGGTTGAAAGTATTCATGCAACACTGACGCTGTAAGCTGTGTGATGCTAACGCGCTAACACCGTTAGCATGGTCTGTGTTGGTCAAAGGAAAAAGGATAGATATGAAACTACTGGCCAAAGTGTCATACAAAACACAACACCTAAAATCGGAATGTGATGGTGACCTATTGAGCACAAACAGACAATCATGATTTGCTTGCTGGACCTATAATTAATTTATGTGCATTACATTTCCACCTCGCACATATAAATCAAAAGCAAGATGGATGCTAACGCGCTAACACCGTTAGCATGTTCTGTGTTGGTCGGAAAAAGGATAGATATGAAACTACTGGCCCAAATAAATGTCATAGAAAACACAACACCTAAAATCGGAATGTGATGGTGACCTATTGAGCACAAACAGACAATCATGATTAGCTTGCTGGACCTATAATTAATTTATGTGCATTACATTTCAACCTCGCACATATAAATCAAGCCACAGTGCAGTCAGAGAGTAGTTCACAGGTCACACACAGGAGCAGTGAAAGGGGGAGGGGACTTGGGATGGCAGTGTAGAGTAGGCACGACATTGAGGGGTAGAAACCATCCCGGTCGCGTGGTTCATCTAACGCGTGTGTCACTGTGAAGGACTGGCCCCATTAAGTGAACGTAGTTGGCGTAGTAGACGCCAACATGACGATTCTGACGTAGGCTGTTGAGGTTGAGCAAGAATAGCGTGTTTCAGAAAAGTAATATTTAAACAGTAAAGAAGACATTTTTGGCGAATGCAATGTAGTCTATGTCTTTTGTGGGAGTGTGCAGGTTTTATTTTGCATAGAGAGATGTGTGGTGGAAGTGTGGCTTGGTCGGAGATAGAGCACGAATGAACGGCCAGGTGCTCATGTACCCCTGTCTATTAGGGTAGCAGGATATATATATTTATAAAAAAAAGTTTGCTTGGTCTCAAGTAAAATTCCATTTAGTTGGACTTAATAACTTAAAGGACGACTTCAGCCATTTTCAACCTTTCTTATAATTGGTCATCACCAAGGCAAAAGTGTATGCATATACGTTACCTTTTACCCACCCAACATTGAAACATATCTTAACCCATTTAGACCTGAAACCGATTCTACAAATGCCTTCTAAATCTCGACAGTTTTCTTGAAAAATCAGCTCTTATCATCGTACATCATCATGACCTAACATGTCGATTTGCTCAGACACAAATTCTCCATTCATTGTCAATGACATTTAATGTTTGTGTTAGGACAAAAATCTACTCGATAGCTTAATATAGAATGCAAACCTTTGTCATAACAGCATTTGTGACATGATTTTAAAATCTCCATTATAAGCAATAATAGACAATACAGAGAGATTTACAATATCCACAAGCCCTCAGCACTCTGCTTAGCTACGTGATACCGTCCACCGTTTTTCTAGTTCCTCAACTCTGAACAAACTTGACCCCTTGTTTCATGCTGCTTTGAGGTTCATAACCAATTCCCCCTATAGGGTTGGTGCTCCTTAACGTCATACAGGTTGCTACATTGGTATATTCTCACTTACAAAGCCATTCTTCGTAATCTCCCACTTTACGTTTGCTCTAAATTTGAGCTTGTTCAAAACTCTCTCAACCTCAGATCAAATGCTTGGTTGCGCTATGTCGTCCCCTCCAGGCACAGACTGGCACAGGAAATCGGCCCTGGCATTTGTCTTCAGCGGCCCAAAGATGCTACTACTGTATGTCTTTTTTGTATTACTTTTTGTTTTGGCTCAGCCCCGGCCCCATGACTGGCCAGCCCTTCTGGCATTATGCCAGAATTGCCAGACAGACTGTACAATCCGGGCTGGGTGCCCCCAACTAAGTCTAGGAAACAAAGCCTTGCTTTTTTTGGACCCTGGTCATCATGACCTACAGACCTTTAAAAGGATTGCCATGGGCACAGTTCCCAGACACTGCTCCTGCTTTGACGTACAAGCAAATGTTGGTTCTTTAGCTTTTTAGTATATAAATTAGCAAATTTCACTGCTTAGCCTTTATTTGTTGCATTATTAGACGTCCATGTTCTTCCTTTGAGCTTTTTCGTTAGTGCGTACTGTGTTTATGAATGACACTTGTCTGTCCTGTTACTGTCTTGTATTTATTGTTATTGGCAGAGTTGTGTTACTTATTTTGCCTCTTCTCTTGGCCAGTTCACACTTGTAAAAGAGACTTTAGTCTCAATGTGGGTTTTGTACTGGTTAAATAAAGGTTAAATAAAATAGAAATAGCTGTTGAGAATGCTAATTTGTTCATTGCATGGGCTGCTTTGTCTCAAGTTCAATCTATTCTGTTTCTATGGCTTATTGTGCTTATTGCATATTGCTTTTCGCATATATTGCCTTGCATTGCTTGGCCCCTGTATTGCTGCTTGCAGCTAAATCTTTATTTATTTATTTTTACCTCACTTTATTTATACTCTAGTCTAGTCTAGTCTAGTAAAGAACTTTCATGGCGCAAAAAGGCTTGCGCTAACTAATTAGGCTATGCTCTTCCCTTAAATGGCTGAGTAAATGGCATGAGAAATCCAATTAAAGTGGGCAAGTAAACATCCTCTTAGTTACAACCTGTGACATTAATCCTCGGTAGTCGCTACCACCACCCCGATGAGCCTCACTTCCTTTACTCACTCAGGATTTACTTAAAACAATCTTTCTCTTGGTTTAGCAAGCTGACATTATGCTATAAGTAGCCTACTCGTAGGCTATGCGACATAATATGCTCTAAACATAGGTTCTACTTTGAGTTACAGTACCCCCCCACCCCCCCCCCCCCCCCCCCCCCAATACATCAATTGCTCTGCTTTTGAGACCATGCAATAACTGGTCATTGCTTTGATACGAATCAGCAATCGAACCAGACCTGTTTCTCCTCACATAATGTGCTTGTTGCAGCAGTGTAGCCTACATGTAGTATAGCCCTTAGCCACGCCACAGCTTGGATTCAATAATAATCTTGGTGACATGTGGTGGCCATGTACAATAACAGTCAACACCATGCATGTGTGAACCACTGAACCAGAGCAAGTTATGATTACAGAATACAGATGTGACCCCTCTCTCTTTTCAGGAGAAAACTGAACATTTCCCATATACTGTATGAAAGCTTTCATGCCAGGGCCCATTAGGTGTTGGGTTTGATAATGGAACAATGATCTATTCTAGTGACTTTCTTCACTGTGCATCTAGCAAAGACCGTCTGTCAATAGACAATCTCTGTCTGTGATCCTCAGTAACCCACTCTACGCAATCATCTGGGATAAACTATAACATACCAATCAAGTAGCTATTTTTGCTATTTTGAATTGAAATCCTGAAGTATTTTTTTTTTTAATTGGAATCCTGAAAAGTTACCTTTTTTATTTAATTTCAAATAGTTATTACTATAGTTGTTAATTTATGAACTAAATACAAATACATGATTGGACATAAAAAGACAATTTAATACTAGTAATTAAGCTACATATATGTAGACTGAAGTAATTAGCGCGGGTCATGTTTGCGTGTTTGGAATTGTAACAGCTGAAATCAATAATATATCAGTATTCTGATTGCGGGCCACATTAAGTGATGGTGGGGGGCCACATGTGGCCCCCGGGCCACCAGTTGCCCATGTATGCTTCAGCTAAGTTGGTAGCATTACTAAACATGTTATTATTTATTAAGACTTGAAGTGAAAGGTATTGCATTCCCTAAGTATGTGCTTGGCATTTCTTTCGGTACAACTAAATTGGCTACATCTCGCACTATGAGGCTGAGTCAAGCATAATAGCAGAGTGGATAAATGCCAATCAATACCTGTACATTTTGAACAAAAGCTAATTAAAAAAAGAATCATGTTGTATTTCTACCTGAATTAATATTGCCTGGCAGCAGGTGGCAATGTTTATTTAATCAGAGCCCTAGGGTTGTTGAAGGAAGAGCTCTTTAGGTTTCTGGGATAATGAGTTGAAAACACAATGTGGGATCCGTTGAACAAATTATTTAGCGCGTCATTAGCATGTTCACATCTACATCATTGAAAACAGAATGAAACCCACCTCAAGCAGTGGGTTACCTGGCTGTAAGCAGCTATGGGTGAATCATACTTCTAGAAAAGGATAGCTGTGATTAATATCCTGCATTTCATTCTTAACCCATTTTGGGCGGGGACCCCTTTTGGTGTTTTAAACATTATATTATAATTTAGCTATTGAAAAATAGCAGATCTACAAGCTCATAGCACGCCACCGAGTGGTGTGCTACGAGCTTGTAGATCTGCTATTTTTAAAAAATCGTGAAAATGTGGCACAAATCTTTGAATATATATTCTTTCAGAACGTTTTTAACTGGAACAACATATTTTCAGATTGGGGTCGGTGGCCGATTACATATCATTTTTGTGGTCCTTGACTTGAAATATTGAGCACCACTATACAGAAACATAAGGTTTTTCAGTGGTGCAACCACTCCAAGGAACAGCAATGTCCGTGTTAAGTTAACCTATGTGACTTTAATGACTACCAGTAGGGGGGCTGTTGTGCCAGAAACAGAGAGAGCACTGTTGCCTGTTAATGAGAGAGAGAGAGAGAGAGAGAGAGAGAGAGAGAGAGAGAGAGAGAGAGAGAGAGAGAGAGAGAGAGAGAGAGTGGGTGGGGGGGGGAGAGGAGAGTTGCACCACGGCACTCAGTCCACACAGGTGTGATTTTCAGAAAACTGTCAGAATTTAGAAGACATTTTTTTTATTTCGACGTCAGGCCTAAATGGGGTAATAGCAATGTACAAACATATGCCACACACACTGCTCTAGGACCAATAATGCTGAATTCATCATGCAGCAAGTATTGAGCAACAAATCATTCTGTTAGAAATCACAATCACATCATCTATCATCTGCCCAGAATGTGCTCAAGTCAGCAGATCACAAAGATTAGACTGAAGTCCGCTCTGTATGTACCAAACCTCATACAAGTCATAATGTGAAATTGTAGTCTGTCATTTATCGTAATTTTTATTTGGACAAACAATATTATTGTTATTAGATTACAACTACTGACCCCAAAACAAATAATTGTCTAAACAATTTCTCATATCTGACTATAGCAGGCCTACAACTGCCATTTGTCTTTTTTCAGAATCATTTTCAAGCCACAGAAATCTAAACAGTCTGTTGCGATGAGACCATCAGATGCACGTAAAATCATTTAGCCATACAGAGCTTGATCCTGACATAAGAGGGGGGGGGGGGGGGGGGGGGAGAGCCTGTAGGTAGTTTAGGTCGGTGGCTGTACTGTGGAGAGCATGCATCGATTCCCGACAGCGAGGAATTTCAGTTTCATTTGAGCTCACTCATCTGGGAGATTACAGTGGGGTCTATGTGCGCCTGTGAGATGTGCTGGTACATGGGGAGTGGAAGCGGGTTAGACTTGGTTCTGCCTGTTCCTCTCAAGCCCCCGGGGCCGTGACCGATAGCATATAGGCAAAGAAAACGAGCCTGTCCACGCTTGATAAATGCTCTAGGTGGAATCCGTGGGTGACAGAAAAGAATCTGCCATTTACAGGACCCTATATCCACATGAGCACAGTCCGTTCACATTTGAAGAGTCTATAATTTTCTTTCTCTTACACTGTACTGCATGTTGTTGTTCATTACTCCCAAAGTGTGAAACTGTAATCACAGAATAGCTAGCCGGGAGTTGGGGCTGCTCCTGAAGGCATGCATCTTGGGTACATCCATTTAAAGATACTTCTAATCTACACCGATATGCCACAGCAGTCGTATCAGTTTGCAGGCACCTGTTCATTTTTCTCAGAGTATAAAAATGGACCCAAACAATCAGGACGTTATACTGTGCGTCGTCTATTAGCCCTTGTAAAAATACACAGTGAAATGAGTGAATGTCAATTTGTCCAACATGCTACGTCTAATAGTCAGCTTGTTCAAATTAATGATCCATTGGCCTTTCTGATCTCTTTTGTTCTTCACACACAAATGACATGACTGGGCTGCAGGCAAAAAGCTGTCCTTTTCAGGGCAGAGAGAGAGAGAGAGACAGAATCGTGGGGGCCTATTTCAAGACAGACTGGACCTGTGATAGACAGGCTCTGATGGATGGGAAGAGGATGTCTTTTGGTCGCGGGGCTGCAGCTTTTTAATTTGTGGAGGATCATTAGTTGGAGATGGCTGTCGCCTTGGCTGTGGGGGCGGGGGATGGAAGAGAGAGGCAGCACAAAGTGGAGTCTCCTCATCCATCCATCCATCCTCTATCCGGCCGGCGTTATGACAAACGGAGCCAGTGAGGAGAGAGAGCGCATCATTTCTCATGCAGTCACTGTTCACAGCAAAAACGCAGAAATTTTGAATATTACCAGGAACACTTTTGTGCGAATTAGTTCTTTCACAAAATGCAGAGGAAAAAAACAAATGGGCTGGAGAACATAAAAGTCTTTCTAAAATGATATACACTGAACCGGTCATACGATTTCTCCCACCCACACACACAGCAAGGTGTGTGGGCATGAAGTGTCAAGCTTACTGCCGCAGTCACTATGCAAAGTAGACACACACGCAGTGTGTGAACAATTGATTTTCAAAGCGGCACAAATAAACATTTGCACTCACGAAGTGTGCATTAATTAAGTTACGTGTACGTGTGAGACTTTGTCATCGTCATTATCAGCGTACGTTATTTGTTTCGTGTCACATCAGATGATTTTTAGCACAATGGAGTTTATTCTAAGCATTTTAATATGAAAGCCAATTCTCATATATGATTTTGGCATCGACTCCACTACTCTCCCTTCACTAGTGACAGTTCTGCTTAGTGCACTCTTTAGAGCTGCTATACAGTCAGTTTATCCCCAAAAAGCGTAAAAATGTAATGTTACATTTGCAGTGTACTGTAAATGTCGGGTTAAAACAGTAGGGGTTAAAAGCATCGTTTTGAAGCACCCGGAAGAATGGTCTACTTCTACATTTTTTCCGATTTGGGAAGTGCGGAAGTGCAAACGAGTGCTCAATGTTAAACGCCCAGCTGCACGGGGTTTCCTCGTCATAATCCACGGGTCCGCCTGCAGTCCCTGCTCTGACCAGTAGGGCCGAGCGCTTCAACGTTGGAGAGCCTCCCTGGGGGGCTTGGTTAAAAGGAAGTGCTACCTTCCTGAGGTTTTTATCTCAAACCTGCTTTGAATGACTTGCCCGCCCTAATCAATAGAAAAGGAAACAACACCGAGTGCCCAAGGCTACCCGCTCGTTTTTTATTGAATCCAAGTCTTTCACAGTGAGTCTCTTGGAGATAGAATACAGTCATAGCATTGCCAGGGTTGTTTTTCATAGCCAAGACCATCACAAAAGGTATTATGTGAAAAGGGTAAACATTTAATAATACTGTGTGGTATGCTGTATTAAAACAGACGTTTCGTCGTGTGTGTGTGTGAGAGAGAGAGAGAGAGAGAGTGTGTGAGTGAGTGTGTGTGTGTGTGTGTGTGTGTGTGTGTGAGTGTGTGAATGAGTGAGTGAGTGAGTGCATGCGTCATCATCATATACAATAAGATAGAGAGAGAGAGAGAGTGTGTGTGTGTGTGTGTGTGTGTGTGTGTGTGTGTGTGTGTGTGTGTGTGTGTGTGTGTGTGTGTGAATGAGTGAGTGCGTGTGTGCGTGCGTGCGTGTGAGACTGTGAGCGCGTGCATGCGTCATCGTCATACAATAACTGTCCTGCTAGCTTGTATGTACTGAAAATAATGTTCATTTTCAAAGCGAACAACTATTTCTGTATGAATCTACTCATCAATATGACCCTCTCAAAAGAAGGTCTGCTGAGGTGGTTCACGGATCTATGTACAGTATATTGGTTAGCAGAAAGTATGATATTTCCACCCATGCCATATACAGGCTTGCTGTCCAGCCCATCGTTGTTGTAAAGCCTCGGTTATAAAACCCAGTGGGCTATTTATAGAAACATGGTGATGGGCGGGTTGGTGATTTAAAACAGCATAGTGCAGAAACCCTTGGAGCAGATTTACTATAGGGGGTTGTTTCCAACGGGTTCTCTGTGCAGAGAGCCGGAGGGGAAAGGATTTTTGCTGTGTCAGTCATTATGAGATGTAAATTGAAAATATGATGACCGGGAATAAAGGTACCGAAGTGAACCGACGCGTGGCTGAGTGATAATCTTTAATGCTTTTGGCTCTTACAGACATTCTTTAAAGGCAGATAGGGGCGATATAATATAATAATTATAGGCCCAATTAAGCCAAAAAGATGATTTTTTTTAAACCAGCTGCATGTGCATGTAAATGGCTTTTTAGCTAGAAACAGAACGCATATATGTATGTAGGCAATGCATCATTTGCCTTAACAACACTGAAATGATAATATGTTGTTGTGTAAACTACTGTATAGCTAGCCACTAGTCTCAATCCTTTTTTAAATAAAACTTCTGTCAAACGTGTGTTGATTAAGGTAAGACGTTTGTACAGTAGCTTAGTTATACTCTCTCAAAGACAACAGATCTTGTACGTCGGGTGATCTTTCTCCATACATTTCAGTCTCAATTTATTCAGCCCATATAACCTATTAATACTCATAACAAAAAGCTAAATTAGTTATTCATGAAGAGGAACATATCCCCCAAGCTGATAACCCCTCTGAGGCAAAGTAATTATGCAAAACTCATGATTCATTAAATTGAACCTCAACAATGTTCACTCTTCCCCTCTTGTTGTGTCTTACGCCGGTTACTGAACACTTCCCACCTTTTCTAATAATTGACTTATCATTCTTAAACTATTGCCCTTCCATTCTACAGGCGTCTTTTTAATGAGTCACTCCTTTATTTGTTTCTATTCAACCTTTATTTAACCAGTAAAAACACATCTTTTACAAGTAGGAACTGGCCAAGAGGCAGAAATAAAATTACACATACTAAATGTCACATTTTGGAACAACAAATAAAACACCCTCAAGGTACCGATGAAATAAATACAACAAATCACCAAAGTCCTAATCTTTTAGTAGCAGGGCAAAATACACATTATACAAAATGTAAACCGAAAAATAAATATATAGGCACCGCATGAACCATAGGCTAGTACATATCCAAACATGTGCAGGTTTTGGACTGGACTTTTGAAACTTCTCAAGGGAACTTTCAAATCAATTTTTTTTGTCTAATATATTACCTTCTGTCTGACACCGTTGACATACAGTATCACTATAAACAAACCATTTTAGTCTAATATATTACCTTCTGTCTGACACCTACAGTATCACTATAAACAAACACTTTTTCTGAGCGAACTTCCAGTACACGTTGGCTAGACCCTGTGTTAAACTCGCCTAACTTGCGGTAATAAGACCGAGAATCACTATCTTCAAATACACTCTTGGTGGCAATTAGGTTAACACCCAGAGTGTACAAATGGATCTGTACGGGTCCATTTGGGTCCATTAGTATTTAGTACCATTTGGTCCCACAGCGGCACATTATAACTAAGCCTAACCCTGACCTCATACTATAACCTAATATTTGTCAATCTATTCAGAATAATGTGCCGTCTGACTAATGGCCCCCGTGCATGTCTCCCAGACTAAAGAATACTGTATTTCCCTGGAGGGCGGTCGCTAGCGTGTCGTTGCATGAATGCATGAAATTATCCGTGGCCTTTTGACAGTGTTCGTGTCTACATTTTGAGAGTGGTCGATTTCTGTATTAACTAGACGATCATTAAGCAATAGTTCAGACCAAAGATTCAACGAGCCAAAATAGTTTTGATCCTGATTTATGTACGTTATTTTATTTTTTTAAAGGAGAGAAAACGTGTTCTGAATTACCACTGAAAGATGTCAACTTTATTTTGGCCACGGTACAGTAGGCTATTTCTAGTATAAGGTTCTTCTAGACCACGACTTAATATAAACGGCAAGGTAAATAATCACTATGATCAATTATAGAACGACTATGTGCACAGCATTCTCTGTGATAATTATGAGATTCACAGTCAATGCTGTGGAGAGGGAGAAGGTCATTACCATGGTAGCTACTGTCTGGATGAATTCATTTGTAGGAAGCACCAGCTTAAGCTACACAATGTGACATATGATGCAAATCCACTTGTCGTAGCAGAGCAATGTCAAACATGTCCAGTTTGTCCACAACAAAACCTAATGCTTAACTCGCAGCAGCAAATGAGCTCCAATGAGTAGTATAATTTCTACACACATTCCTCATAGAATGGGTCAAATGTATGTTTCACCTTCAGGATAAACCATAATTTGAAAAATCACTTAATAGTCAGCAGCAGAGCCACCATCGTGACCCGAGTTTAGATCTTGGACAAATAATTGTAATGACTTGGCATTAGAACAAGCTACAGAATTAACCCATTTTGGACTGAGGTCGATTAAAAAAAAAAGCTTCTAAATCCCAACATTATTCTGAAAAACCCATGTTTCTATGTCAGTGGTGCTCAACCTTTTTCATGTCAAGGACCCCCAGAATTATCTATATTGGGCCACGGACCCCCCATCTCAAAATATGTCGTTCCAGGGACCCCCCAGAAGCTAATATTTTAGTTAAAAATGTTCGCTCTGAAATATATATTCAATGATTTGCGACACATTTTAACGACTTTTCAAAAATAGCAGACTATTTTTCAATAGCTAAAGTAGAACAGAATGCTTAAAACACCAAAAGGTGTTCCCGGCCCAAAATGGATTAAACTCGATGCACAAAATGCATGCCTGTATGCATTCGTGCGAAACGTTGTCGTCATGCAGACCTCATTACGATCATTATTTCATCACTGTGAGTGAAATTGTTTCTCAAGCTCTTGCTAATTATAAAGCAGGTCTCGTCCATCTCGTTCTTTCACAGCACTCCCGATTGAAGGTTCCGGGAAAAGAATGGAAGCTCATTTTCTGATACAAGAGCAATGCGGTGCTTCCATTTACTCCTCGACATTGAGGGAGAGCGCAGTGGCTTAATCATTTCTGGAGTAATTAAATATTGTTGAAAATGTGACATTCACAGTCGTACAGGCTCCACATTTAATCTGTTGTTCTGCAGTGGAACGTGTGGCTTGCCAGGTGGTTCTTATGATGAATTGAACACGGTGGACCCTCTTGTAAACAAGCGTATAGTGCTTTATTGGTCGTCCACTCACGGTTGACAGTTTTTGTATCGAGCTGTGCTTGAAAGGTACTGTAATTCCGCAAACTGTTAATAAATACTTCAATCAATCAATCAATGTATATGAAAATAGCAGATCTACAAGATCACAACATACTGCGACATGTTGTGAACTTGTAGGTATGTTCATGGTGTGCGACACGGTACGTATAACCATGGCTCTAAATCCAAAGGAAAAATGGTTTTGCTTCAGTGGAGCACAAATCTTAAGCCATGGAAGTGCTTTTGCTTTCCAATCGCTGCTGCAGAGATAAACATATGGCATTTGCCACAGTCCCACACTCTAATTTAAATGCAAAGCTCTTAACAAAGTGACTCAACGTACAACGTGGAATGTACTACTAATGGATTATGGGCTTCTTACTTTTTCTTTTTTTTTGTATCCCATTCTCATCCCAGATGTCAATATGAAGTCCATAAAAAAGGTTAACCATGACAAATCATCAGACAAGCTGCCTCAATACCGGCCGTCAATCTTGACCTGTGGTGGTGTTGTTGCTGATGGATGTGTTCTGTATTAATACGCAGTCCACACACACACACACACACACACACACACACCGAACCAATAGCCCCGCTGACAGTGATCCCATCTGATATGTGGTGGGCTGATCCGACTCCTCATTCATATGCAAGACAGTAGGAGTAGATCAGGTACTCTGTCTCTGTACTGAAGCCTGCTGCACGGGGAAGCAGAAGCCGTGTTTTTTGTTCAGGTGTTTGAAAAAACCCAGAGAAAAAGAACACAACGCAACTGAGGAGGAGGATGACTCAACGCCCTTTCCAAGTATAATGACTATAATGCCCAAATGCAGGTCGTGACATGCAAAAAGAACATTTTCGGTTTAACTGTAAAATTGCATCCATTACGAGTACACGACGCCATCGGGGGTTTTATCTCCATTCTGTTTTTGTTTGTTTGTCAGTTTTTCCCCCCCCGAGAGCAAAACATAATCTGCCCACACTGACTGACACACATCCTGTATAGTATAGCACAACGTCCATCCCCTGACGACGTCCCTTCAGGGAACAGCTAATGAAAGAGAATGAAATGGAAGAGAAAGGATGGGGGGGGAAGAAACTGTACAATGGCCTTTTCCATAGACTTTCCATAGATTCCGTTGTGAAGCAGGGCTGCAGCCCGTATCAGAGTTGGTGATGCCTCATTCATACATTACAGTGTTGATTTCGTCGACTAAAACTACGACGAAAATTGTTCGTTGACTACTACGAAAACTAAATGGAAACTAAATGAAAACTAAGCTGTGATGACTAAAACTAAGACTAATATACTGACAATTTCGTCAACAAATAAAAACTAGACGTTGTTAGGAAAGGACTAGTGGTGGACTAGAGATCCAGTATAAGTCATTGATGCTTTTATTCGCGGTAAAGATCGAATAGTTTAAAAATATACATATTACGTTGTTATAATTGCCTCTTCGTATGTCAAAAAAAGCAGTTTAATGAATGCAGAATAATTGCACGAAATAAACACTCCTGGTGGATCAGAAGAAATAGAAGAGATTTGGTGGTTGTGCCTCCAATTCTGCCTTTACAGTAGAGAGGTTACAGGATAGGATTCCACCAGAGATTGGCAGACTTGTTAGACTGGTGGCTAGTTGGATGTGGCATGGGCATTGGGCAGGGACGTGCCGAGTGTGTTAGAGAGGCAGGGGGCCGAAATCTAGAAAGAGGGCACTTTTGAACAAAAATAGCGAAAAAGCAGATCTACAAGCTCACAACGCGTCGCGCTGCGAAGCGTTGAGAGCTTGTAGATCAGCTATTTTCGGCAAACCCAGCACTCTTTATATCTACTGGAGATGTGGTTTACGACATGGATTTTGAAACAAAATGTGTTCAACGCAAAATGGTGCGTTCCAAGTTCAGGAGACTAGTTCGGGGAAAAAAACGCTCTTCTCCTGTATGGCATGTATGGAAAAGGAGTGGCATTTGCCATTCTTCCACTATAGTAAATGCTGCATTCGTTAGAGTCTGGAGAGGGCAGTTGTTTTACAGACGGGTAAAAGAGCATGACGGTATGTGTGCACGTCCCTGGTCATGACCATATAGACCAAGCGTGCCTCTGGGCAACTATACAACATACAATACTATAGGAGGAGAGCACGTTTTTCTTTTTTTCCCCCTTTTTTTCCCCCTTTTTTTCCTAACAAGCTAACACCGCCATTTGCCAAGAGACGACAGAGCTGACCACACAAATGGAACCAAATGGACCCTAACGGGTTCCAAACTATCATTTAGCTGGGGACCCCCCTGGAACTCCCTCAAGGACCCCTGGGGGGTCCCCGGACCCCATTTTGGGAAACCACTGGTTTAGAGCGGATATAGAAATGGTCTGGGTCAGTGTGTTTGGAAATTGCCTGATAGCGATACAGCAGGGGGGCTCTAGACCATGTGGTTTTCAACCCGTTTCATTTCAAGGCCCATTATTTATTCAGCTTCTGAGACACGGACCACCATTCGATGAGATTTAGCCTCTCTCAGACCCAAAACTAAAGAACATTTTGTTGTCGTCGGCCCCGCGTCGGATAAGATGTTGTCTACAAAGCCATAGCTATAGGTTTTAGGCACAAAGGCTAAACAAAGTGTTTAAAATGTCTGAACAAAGGCTTAATTAAGCCTCTGAATTAGTCATGGTTGTGTTTTAGGCATAATACGGTAACATAAATCAGTCAGACCAATCCGAGTGTCTTCTCATTGGGGTACATGTGAACCTTGCGGCACATGGTATTTAAATGACGGATTGGAAGAAATAGTTCCTGCTGAGCAAAAGTGGGCGCGTGACCATCAAGCAGCACTCGTATATAGTTTAATGATTTCAGGAGACGGATATGTCCTCATTTATGTCCAAAAAATCTTGACATATCAACTTAATAGAACTATGTTCTTTATTTAAACCACCAATTAGAGCACGACAGACACTGCAATATGTGCATGCCATTCGTCCTCGTATCGCGGCTACGTAGATATTTAAGGACAGATAAAGAAAGAATGATATTAAGTGCAGGCTGTACTGTCCCTTTCTCTCTTCCTCCCGCTCTCCTCACCGCTCGTCTCCAAGCAAAGAATTTGATGGTTGGTGACCTCTTGATGGATTGAGCGTGGCATCTAAATACTAGTAAGGAACTATTTGCGCTGGCTAATTTAACCTTAGAGCTGGTCTTAGTGCAAAGCACAGTCTGTGAGATGAAAGGGCACTCCTGATTGCACCAGACCACACCTAATTATAATAATAATAATGAACTTTACTTATATAGCACCTTTCAAAAGCAAGTTTCCAAAGTGCTTCACGACACAAATTACAACAAATCACAAAAGCAGTATAAAACAAACAACCAAGCAAAATCAATTACAATTTAAAACGAAAGCATTCAAATGAGCACCAAAAAGGCTCTAACAAAAAGCCATCCTCTAAAAATGAGTCTTTATATTAGGAGAGTTTTAAAAGTGCCCAGTGAGGTATGCCTGTCTAACTTCCAATGGAAGTTGATTCCACACATTTTAAGACCAACAGGCTAAATAGGCGCAAGATGTGTTACAGAAACAACGTGGGCGTATAGGAAATTATTCATACTGAATGTACCAATATATTTGATGTCTTATATTGTATGTACCAAGTATGCCAGAGAGGATGTGATCTGTGTTGTCGAATATAGAATCGGCCTTGTGCATGTATTATTACACTCATTAGGATGTACACATTATTATAACTCAATTAACCATAGAGTGACGCAAACATCTCGGACTAATTGGCCACACACACACACACACACACACACACACACACACACACACACACACACACACACACACACACACACACACACACACACACACACACACACACACACACACACACACACACACACACACACACACACACACACACACACACACACACACACACACACACACACGTTATATTCAGAACTATATAGGGGCAGTGCAAGCGACCATCGGACAATCACACGCCCGAACTGTCATCCCATGAAAGTAAGCTGTCCAAACTATATGTTTACTTTTGCTTATAACTTAAATGTGACTCCTTAGCAACTACAATAAAGATTCTTGCTGAGTAATATACAACGCATCCTGATTCCTGGGGCCTTCTTCTTTTCAACGATTCTACAGGTGCTATAGGCTTAAAAAAATGACAACTGCATTGGTCGGAAGATAGCAATGATAACAGGGCAGTTGTTTTACAGACGGGTAAAAGGGCAGGGTACTGAAGCCCCCTTTGATGTCTATGTGTGCACGTCCCTGATGTGAAGGAAGTGACCTGAATCCCTATGGGGGCGTCCCTACAGCAGGGTACAGAAGGTTCTGCTATGCCTCAGTGCAGCAACACCACCAAGGTGTTAGTGGACACAGGACACTAAGAAACAATACTCTGCATCAACGCATGCACACGCACGCACACACACACACACACACACACACACACACACACACACACACACACACACACCCCTTTTGGTATAGACACCCATCACCATAGAACATCTGTTTATGTTTTCATTTTACACACACACAAAAGTAACAAAAACAGCAGATCCTCAAACTCGCATCATTTCAAAAATGTGGAAACAAGATTTCACGTGCTTAAAGGACCACTTCACCACTTTTCTCAACCTATCTTCATGTAATTGGCCATCACTAATGATCATGATAAAAATAGAACAATCTTTTCCAACTCAGTCCGTGTCTCATAGGAGGGCTGTGGGCAGTTCAGAAACGCGTCCACCAGTGACATTCCTCAAAATCCACTACCTGCCTATTAGACCCTATTCCCACCAATCTATTTCAAGAGACGCTTTCAGCACTGGGGCCCCCACTACTCCATATTATAAATGAGTCCTCAAATAGTGTCAACACTCTTCAAAACTGCAATAATTAAACCCCTACTTAAAAAAACAAATTTAGATCCACACACTCTATAGCTAACTATAGACAGATCTCAAATATACCATTCATGTCCAAACTTCTAGAAAAAGTTGTCTCCAATCAGCTCACAACCTATCTTACAAATAATAATCACTTTGATAATTTTCAGTCTGGCTTTAGATCCCACCACTCCACAGAAACTGCACTGGTCAAAGTTACCAACGACCTATTGATGGCAATGGATGCCGACAGGACCTCACTCCTACTGCTCCTCGAACTTAGTGCCGCATTCGATACGACCATTCGATTCTTCTAGTTCGCCTAGAACATCGGATTGGTATTAGGGGTCTTGCGCTTGACTGGTTCCGCTCATATCTTACACAAAGATCTCAGTGTGTCTTTTATAACAACTCAATGTCAGACTTCTCCAACTCAACTTCTCAAATATGGATCAGGCCTAGGTGGGGGGGGACATTTTCAGAAAATATGCCATAAACTATGCAGACAACACTCAAATCCACATCGCCATCAAAGAAAACGATCAGTCGAACATTCAAAACCTTGAAACCTGTCTAACAGAGGTTAAGAACTGGATGAACGTAAACTTCCTACTCCTCAACTCAAAGCCAAATTAGAAATGCTGCTAGTCGGCCCAGTTAAACATACCGATCTGTTCAACAACACAACTATAAACCTTGATGGCTGCCCAATAACTCATAAACCAACAGTCAGAAATCTAGGAGTCATTTTTGACTCGTCCCCATCATTTATACCTCACTTTAAAAGCATTACAAAAATCAGCCTTCTTCCATCTCCGCAACCTGGCTAGAATCCGTCCAATATTATCACTTCCCGATGCCGAAACCCTGGTTCACGCTTTCATCACCTCAAGAAAAAGATTACTGCAATGCTCTTTTCTCCGGTCTACACTGGTTACCCATACAGGCCAGAGCCGACTTCAAGGTGCTCCTTCTGACCTTTAAAGCCCTAAATGGACTTGCTCCACCATACATGTCCAGCTTAATAAAAGCATACATCCCCCCCCCCACGACCTCTATGCTCCCAAGAAGCTGGAAAACTCAGTCACATACCACAATAAAATAACGGTTGGGGGGTTAGAGCATTCACACATCGTGCCCCCTGTCTCTGGAATGCTCTCCCACAAACAGTTAGAGATGCCAACTCACTAGACATTTTTTTAATCTAGACCCATCTTTTAGCCCTGCATTATGGTTCCCCCTAGTTTCACTGAAGCCACTATTATTCACCTTGCGGTGCTGTGGTTTTAAAACCCTATTTTATATCAATGGATCTTCTGAACGCATTTTTACACCCATCTGTGATGATCTATAGCTGTGTCCTATCGCATGGTACTTACTGTATGTCAGCCATGTGTATAGACACATTGTATTATGCTTTACTGTGTTTCTTCGCTATTGTGTTACTGTGCTATTGTGGGGGTTTGTTTCGCAGTTTTGGAGTGATGTTGCAATATAAATAAAAATAAACTGAAACTGACATCAATGGGGAATCCAAGCTAATAGAAACTGCAGGTCCTTTAAGTCAGTTTATAAATATTTAACTAATGAAAAGTTAGTAGTTACTAACCACGTTGCGTCTCATTAGAATATTTTGCATTTCCTGAAAAGTAACGGTTTCTGGATATAAAATAAGTTTCCACTCAACAGCGACAATATTGCCCAATACATGTACTGACCAAACTCAGGGAAATGTCTGCATGGTTTGTATTGCAGAATTGCTCCCCGACAACATCCACATCTGGATCCTCGTACAAACATGACGAGGGGTGATGCATGCAATGCATGCATGGGGTGGAAAAGTGTACTGCAGGGGGCCAACAAAGAAAACCTTGTCACGCGATAATGAGGCGGCAAGATGTGGTGTGAGAAATAAGTGCTAAAGCCCACTGCGTGAGCAGAGAACAAGGGCCAGCTGCTCACTGGATGGGCTTTCGGCAGGGGTATCTCACTCCATCACCGCTGCACCAGTGCACACATCACCAGGACGGAGAGAGAGGCTCCATCCATCACCCTGCTACAGCTTCAGCCCCTTGTGGAGGGGGAACTCTGGAGACGCCGGTGCATGAAAAAGGCCACAAAACATCAACAAATGAGTCTCGGGGCTCAAAGCAGAGTTGGAATACAGTCAGATATACTAGAAACAAAGGACCCCCCACTGAGACTGCAGGTGGATGTGTGTATTCCGCAACATGCCGTACACTTTTCCCCCCCCCATGCTTATAAAGCCACAACTGTGCGATTCTCTAATAGAGAGAAGCAAAGAAGCAAGGCTGTTTGGAGGTATATCGACTGCGTGGCTAGGTAGATAGGTAGATAGATAGATGTGGTAAAACGGTGGAGTGCCGGTTCGGTTCCACAACTTCCACCTGTGGAATTAAGATGATTCATGGGGACCCGTCTCTGTGACACAGAGGCTGATTACTAGCAAACGGTTCTGCTATAAACAGAGATAGCGGATAGAGCTGCCTGCACTTCCAGCAGCCGTAGAGGGTAGGTGAGGCCATGCTTTCGCAAAAATGGTAAGTGGTAGTGTCTTGGATCGTCTTGAACTCTACACTCTTAAAACCCAGAATACAAAATGACAAACCTGGCTTGCATCTAAAAGGATGAGTCGGAGCAAGAGGGCCTTATACTTGCATGGTTTCTCCTATGAAATGCCGAGAGAAAATTGCCACAGTTCATATTTAATGTTGACAGTTATATTTTATTATCCTAAACTAAAGCTTTTGTAATGTCAGTCAAATTAATTGCATTCCATCTCACACATGATGTCACCGACTCGCTAACCCTCTACTAGAGCACCGCTACCTCTTTGGAGCCACATGTGTCCTCCAAAGCTTCTGCGTGTCACACGAGGTACTGTATTAGCTGCATAATTCATAAGACAATTAATTGCCTCCTTTTAACTGCCGTCAGTGGCAGAAATGGGCTTCGAAATAAGTGAGACACGAAACAAATCATTTGTTTAAATGGTGAAGCGGCAGAAAATCGATATCTTTTTGAAGGCACACGGGCCATATTCGACAAATGAGCTACATACAACTCTATTGAACAATGAATTAAAAATAATAATTAAGACTTTCACTCTGTAGCCGTCTTTTCCGGACACACAATCGCACGCAAACATAATCTCAAAACACACACACACACACACACACACACACACACACACACACACACACACACACACACAGGAACACTTTAACTTAACATAATGAAAATGTTAAAGGAGAAAGAATATTGTCTCACTTTTAGTTTGCAAAGACCAGCAGAGCTTCCTTTTGAAGAACTGAAGAAAGTGAAGCTTCAAAAGGCTCTCTGATCCAGGACTTAATGACACATTGGATTCTGCTGTGGAGGTTCAGGACGGGTGATGGGTTTGCTGCTGTGCATATGTATGTGTGTGCGTGCGTGTGCGTGCGTGCGTGTAAGAGTGTGAGAGTGGCTGATGTGTGTGTCTGTGCGTGTGTCCGTGTCTGTCAAACGCAATAACGAAGGTACAGGGAATTAGATGAAATCTGGGAAGAGTTTCCTTTTCCTATAAAACAATATAATTGTCAAAAACATGATCTGCTCAGCCAATTTGTTCAATTTGCAGCAGACATACCGACACTCGGGCGGCGCAGTGGTAAAGTGCACCACCGTGGTGCATCCCGCTTTGTCGAGGGTGTACACAAACACAATTGGCCCATATTTGGGGGCAACAAAACGTATGCTATAGTGACATCATGGGACAAAATCTTATCAAAGTCAAAGGCAAGTCAAGACCCAAAGTCTTGAGGCACCGTGGAGCGAGTCGCCGTCCCGAAACGTTGCAAAGTGCATAGTCTGCTTCAGCCATCTCAGTTCCACTTGCCCATTTTGTGAAGACGGCTATATGGCCATTTGAGTGTAAAATGAAACCAACCAAAATGGGGCCAACATCCTAATGTATATACTGTACAAGTGACAAAATATAAGGTATAGGCTTTATACAACAGCAGGGAGATTACTGTATTCAGGATGTCAAGTCGTTATGCCTCCTCCCCACACATCACTGCTGTTGTATTATCCTACTGCCTTGCCTGTCAGTGAGGACCCCCCCTCCCCCCAGGAGGACATATAGAGCCTCACAGAGCCTCCTGTCCATCCTGACAGGTGTCGCCTCCAGCCCTTAGGATTACATGCAGTGACAATTGTCACCCTCCCTGCCCGGCTTCCCCCCTCCTCCTCCTCCTCCTCCTCCAAACACATTCTCACTCCCAAGATGGAAAAACCGGTGACGGCTTTGGACGGATTCGACCATGCGGCAAACGGGTATGTCACATGTTGACTAGGGCGGTGGTTTTCAACCTTTTGCATAATCATTCCAAGGCCCATTATTTATGATGATGGCACCATTAGGTGAGATAACAGGCAAACATTGATCAAAATAACGATTCTCCTACATACTCTAATTGTGTAGACTTCATGTAAATGCGCAGATGTTTAACAATAACTTAACCCTTGAGAGTGTAAAATGAAACCATGTAGGCTGATTTTCTGAAATGGTTTAAAATGACAGGATTTTCTAAATCTTACGAGCACAGCCGTGCACACGAACGTACAGACAGACATGGTGCATTTATGGATATATTATTATTACTGTTATTTGTATTATTATACTAAAGGTCGCTCTACACTACAAAAACTAAACTAATTGCTTTATTAAAGCAAAAACAATTAAAGGCTACAGAATAGAACTAAAATAGTTAATTAGAATAATATTAGAACCTCCGTCAAACTACAAACCGGTCCATTTATACTTCAGTTTTGCGTCTCGTGTCACTCGCTCACTGCAAGAGGGTGTTATATTAGTTTTTAGACACTGGAGGAACACAAGCATTTATCCATGATGGAGGAACACAAGCATTTATCCGTGATAAAAGAGTGTTAGAATACCACCGTTGTTTTTTTTTTGCAGAGCCTCAGTCAATCAATATTCCACTTGGTTTTTATCTGAACCAGCTGAATGGCTGTGGCTGACTTATAACCCCATTTTAGCTACGGAATGCAGCTCCAGCCACTCCATGGCTGTAGCACATTTGTGGAGATTCTGGCAACAAGCCACAGAGAAGGAATTACAGCAAATCTTCTCTGGGCTACCAGTCTAAATTCTGTCTACAGGTAAACAGCTGTCGGCATGTGAAATAATCCCTCGTGCAGTCCTCACGGCCTGTCCTTTTGAAGTCTTGTTCATATTAACACGCACGACACACACGACACGCGCACGCACGCACGCGGGAGTTTTCTGAAGCAAGCCACCAAGGGAGGCCAGTTTATGATGTCCGTTACCTACTACAGTATGACCGCGGGCGTCTAACCATGTGAACAGTAGATTTCTTTTACTTGTGTGTTGTAGAATTGTAGTTACAGGATTTATTGTGACAGGATCACAAAGAGAAACGGCACAAGGTCGATGCTTTGTGTGCTTGTAAGTAAAGTATGTTTGCCGTTTTATAATGTGTTTTAATAATAGGACAATGTTAAAATTGTGGCATTTCTTCCTCAGCCTAGTGGGAATGTACGTGCAATCGGATGCTGAATTTGATGCGGCATGTTGTTCCAAACAGGCCACTACTGCAAACTTTAGCTCAATCTTAGCCAATGAGGATGGTATATGAATCTAATCCGTATTGATCACATGTGTATAGATGTGTACATCATGTGTACTGAATTGCGTGACATTTGAATAAAATCTGTAAGTAATCTAAAAAATAAATGTGTTTTACGTAAATCGGCCTTCTGATGGCTCTGTAAAAGGCAGATGTGAAAAATGCAGGGCCTTGGCCTGGGATACACAGATCGGTACTACAGTTATAGCTAAAAACACGGACCCCCCCCCCCCTCCCGCCTGTTATATCACCATGAGGATGATTTTGAAAGTGGGAATGTGCACTCCTGCAAACCAATCTTAGCCAATCATAAATAGTAAAACAGGGCACCAAATGTTAGACTCTCTCCTCAGCTCTTTTGTGGCATAGGGAGAGGGAAGTCTGGACCACTTAATCTGGAGCCGTTTCCCCCGCGACCCGACTACGGATAAGCGGTTGAAGATGGATGGATGGATGGAGAGTAGAAGTCAGAGTTAGAGAGGAGTAATGAGAAAATACAAGATGCCCCAAAATTGGGTTCCAGAAGAGAACCCAATTTCCCCATGAGTTTAAATAGTCATAGTACTTTAAATAGTAGTTTGAGTGCTATATTCAATATTATCTCATGGTCACTTGGTGTCACAGCTAATCAATTTTGGCAATGGAATGAGATTGCAGAATGAGCGTTTACAAATTGGACATTGTGTTTTCTCTTGTGTATTACCTATTGGATGGTTCAAGTTGTATTAGTGAACTAGCACAATTTGGTGCCCCCTAAGCAGAAATGAGTCATGATCTTTGCTCCTTGTCATTGGTCAAGAGATAATTCTACTAATGCCAACTTAATCACACAAACACTACGCTTTTGAGTTGCAATTATGATTTGGAGTGAGATAAAATACACAAAAACTATGTACCGGTAGATTCCAGAGGAAAAGTTAAAACTATGTTTTAGTTGCAACATGATGCAACTCACAACGTATGTTTGTTGTAGAAGACGTATTCGTTTGGAGAGTGAATACAAAGTGCCAAACAGAGGATAAAGAGGGTGTGCTGCCAACACGGTGTTCCAGGTTCTGTTTAATATGATTACTGTAGATGAGGAACACGTGAGGCCACATTTCCACAGAAGTTAATGCAGAAATGCAGGCAATTTCAAAGGGCTCACAAGCTTTTTCGTAGCACCTGCACAAGTTCTTATGGCTGTCTATCTATATGCAGTACTTTCACAAACACATCTAGGATACACATTGTGTTTAGTCGGGCAGACTGCCAAAAGACTGCATGCAATGAATAAAGATAATAAATAAATGTCAGGCAGAGAGAAACGATGATGGCTCTGGCTTCTCCCGACTTGAAAGTCAGGGTTAAAACGACAAGATGCTCAATTAGAGCAGCTCTAATCCTCCACTGACCCCCAGCAAAAACACTTCAACTTATTGAAGCTACTGTATAACTCTCCAGTAGTCTGTAGTGCTTTCCCCAAAATGGATGGCTTGTGTGCATTTTTTAGAAAGTTTTCGACTCCCATTAAATTCTCTGTGTGAATCGTTGACAGCACACTGGGTGGTTATTGTGAAGGCGCATGCCACATTGTATCCACAGTGTACACATGTATCCACCGTGTTTAAGTCAAATAGACCTGGGTCTTGGCACCATCATGTCAGTCTTGGCAACACAGGCATTATCACTTTATGTATTGTACGTACGGTGGTATATCCATCCATCCATCTTCAACTTATCGAGAGAGAGAGACGAGAGTCTCTCTTGTGTCTGAACTTCTGTGTGACTGAACTTCTCACCCTATCTCTAAGGGAGATGCCCGTCCCCTGTCGAAGAAAACTCATTAATTTTCGGCCGCTTGTATTCGCGACCTTATTCTTTCGGTCATGACCCACACTTTATGACCATAGGTGAGAGTAGGAACGAAGATTGCTCGCTAGACAGAGAGCTTTGCCTTCTTTTCGGCACAACAGTGCGGCACAGCGACTGCAATAACGGCCGATCTCCTTCTCCGTCCTCCCCTCACTCGTGAACAAGACCCCGAGATAATTAAACTCCTTCACCTGGGGGTAATGCCTACTTAAACTCCTTCACCTGGGGGTAATGCCTACCTTCCCTACCCGGACTGCACAATCCACCGGTTTCCTGCTGAGAACCATGGCCTCAGATTTGGAGACGCTGATCCTCAGCCCAGCAGATGTACACTCAGCTGCGAACCGGTGGTACAGTATACGACCAGGATTATGCTAGATTGCTGCAGGCACTAACTACGTATACGACTATGATTACACGACACTGCTGCAGGCACTATCCCTTCTCTATACTGTATGTTTGATATCTGCTGCTAAGAGATAGCTCATACCAGCACCATGGGAACTGCTGCTATTTATATCTGCTGCAAATGTTTCTCTACTACAAAAAGCATTTCTGCCTTGTTTTATTTCTAAATCTATGAATTTTCCCATGAACCCATTATGCAACATTGTATATTTGACAGCATGTCTTCTTTTTATCTGCCTTCGTTTCCCTTGTTTCTTTAGCTACTCTTTACTTGTATAACTCTTTTCTTTCCTGAAACTGCTAAACACGATTACAAAAAAATATATTTTTAACCATTTCACACGTAAACTTTGTCACGTGACATAATGTTGTACAGTTAGTTGTACAACCACCGGTGCCACATTATGATCTCATCTTGTACTCATCTCGTTATGTTGATGCCTGCTCGTGATGAGACTTGTGCTTGCACTTAAAGCCACCGACTGGGAAGTGAGATTTAAGTGAAATGAGAGGGTACTCTCATGTGTAGGCCTCACTGAAATATACAAAAGCACCGTAATGGAACAGGCCACTGAGTGAAAGCACCTCTTACGCCTATAAGGCTTTTCTGTAAACACATGGCGACGCTTGGAGACGGATTGATCGAACAGGCCGTTTTCAGCAGTGTTGTCCAGTCTGTCCGCCGCGGCGAAACACAGTCCATCACCAAAACAACAATGCCGCATCACAGCTGGACCGAGTGCATAGAAAACGCATCAAGTGTCGTGTCAGTGAAATCCTGCTACCTCACAGTCGCCCACTTGCAGAGCACAAACACACATGCAAACACCCCCACGCACGCGCGTGCACACACACCCCCACACACACACACACACACACACTTTCTGCTGGTAATGACATTGCTCCGGTGTAAACACTAATGCTTGATTTGTCTGAGAGTATCTACGCCTCTATTCCCCATTGCCACCTGGGCTATTTTTATCCTGATCATAATTCCACCTACAGCAGCCTAGGCAATTACTGACGTCGTTACAGCAGTGGGTCTATACACACTGCAATATAGCAGGAGAGCTGAGCCCGAGGACCCGCAGAATATGATGTACTGTACACTGTGTGTCTGTAGCCCGAGGACCAGCAGAATATGATGTACTGTACACTGTGTGTCTGTTTGGATTTCAGACTGGAACAAAAAGGGAAAGAAATCCTGCCGCCTCACCATTTGTTCCTTCACGCTGTTCCATGTCTGATAAGTGCTCGGTGACATCAACGGCGCAGTGACTCAACAAGACACCCTGGATTCTAACCTCATGATAATCTATATTATATCACAGAGGAATGATGCTCTTAGATACAGTATAGGTGCGTGTGACAGAGGCATAGGGCGTGTTGTATGGAATCAAGTCAGCGCTATTCATTTCCATGACCGTGCAATTTCCAATAACAAATTAAGGGTTTTCCAGATATATACACAAGCTTGTTTTTTCAAACGACAAACTGTAGGGTCTCTCTTATTTTATTTACATAAGTGGGTCTTATAATATATTATATTATAATATAATATATATATAAAGTATTTTCTACAAGAAAAAAAAAATCATATATACAGTAGTACCTGAGATTATATAAAGTATATAGTGCAGCATAGCAGCCGCTGTGTACTGTGTGCACTGGGCATCTTTTCAGGTTCAGGACGTTATTCAAGCCAAGGTGCTACGTTATTCAAGGTGCTACGTTATTCAAGGTGCTACGTTATTCAAGGTGCTACGTTATTCAAGGTGCTACTGTAAGTTATTCAAGGTGCTACGTTACTCAAGGTGCTACGTTATTCAAGGTGCTACGTTATTCAAGGTGCTACGTTATTCAAGGTGCTACGTTATTCAAGGTGCTACGTTATTCAAGGTGCTACGTTATTCAAGGTGCTACGTTATTCAAGGTGCTACGTTATTCAAGGTGCTACGTTACTCAAGGTGCTACGTTATTCTTATTCAAGGTGCTACGTTATTCAAGGTGCTACTGTACGTTATTCAAGGTGCTACGTTATTCAAGGTGCTACGTTATTCAAGGTGCTACGTTATTCAAGGTGCTACGATATTCAAGGTGCTACGTTATTCAAGGTGCTACGTTACTCAAGGTGCTACGTTATTCAAGGTGCTACGTTATTCAAGGTTCTACGTTATTCAAGGTGCTACGTTATTCAAGGTGAAACATTGTTCAAGGTGAGTATAATCCGCAGGTGGTCAAGTTAGTGGACAAGTTAGTCAACTAGTTATTGCCTGTTACTCAGGTGTTTGCTGGAAGGAGAACAAAAATCACTCGTGTGAAGTGAGGGGCGCTCTTATCATACATCATCACATTCCGTGCTCAGCCAATCAAATCATCACATTCCGTGCTCAGCCAATCAAATCATCACATTCTGTGCTACAAACACACACACACACACACACACACACACAAAACTGTGCATATGGGCTAGCGGCCCTCAAAAAAGGTTCAACCTTTTAAAGAATGTAGTATGACTACAAAAAGAGTGATGTATTATAGCTGGGACGTAGGTGACAAAGAACAAAGAATATGCTAGCGTCGTACAATCTTCACGTTCTGCAATTTGTTCAGAAGACGTGTTACTTAAATACATTCACTGGGCACCCAAATGGTACATTAATCTGGTGAGCGTGTTTTCTGGCTGGCTGGCCGATAACTGATAGTGGTATCTCCGTGATAGATTGTGCGCGCGCGCGTGCGTGTGTGTGTGTGTGTGTGTGTGCACGTGCGTGCGTGCATGCGTGCGTGTGCGCATGTGTGTGCGTGCGTGTGTGCGTGCGCGGTGAAGCAGTGCTCCCCCAGGGCCGTGCCAGACCCCAATGGCACGAAGCCCGGAGAAATTACACTGATTTGTTTTTTCTTTGGGTGAATCTGCAGGTCCACTCTGCAGGTCCACACAAAATAATGCACGCTCAGATCGAGATGAGAAGCAATAGTGGTGTGACTCACCGTCACTTTCCTTCCCTTAACTGATCTTGGCAGCGTTGCTGTTGCACGGAGTAGCCTAGACTGTGACCCGATATGGCCGCAATCAGAGAAAAGATGCAATGGATATTGCACTACAGGGACATATAGGGTGGAATTAACATTTCATTAAAACGGAAACTATTTGAAGTGTGCTTCCTGGATGTGGGCATGTTGTTTACACAATATCATCCAACCAAATGAGCGAAGATATAGCCAACCGAAATGGATGATTTAAAACTTGCCAGCGAGATATATAATATGTCTTTTGCTTGTGGTGGTATTGGTAATATATTTGCAATAGAGGGTATGCGCATGGATAAAGTGAATGGCAAATCGAGTGGCAAATCGAGTGGCAAAGTGAGTGGCAAAGTGAGTTTAACGTTGTTTAATGCAATCATATTGGACTTTTCTGATTGGATGTATGGGCTGTCAAGGCCAGAAAGCAATTCTTTGGCACTCAGTAGACGTTCCCAGTCCCACATAACTTCCTGGTTTGATGATGATGTCACGCGCATACCCTCTATATATAACATTGGTGATACATTAGGTTTCAATGAGACTCTCCATGCAATCACTGGTCATTGATAATCCACAAGATTGGGTTAGTTTGTGTCGCAGTCAGTGATAGCAGGCTCAGCACATACAGTATGGCTACTGTTCTGCGGTCTCACCATTGGGGTCAGTGGCGTGCACTGCACATATGTTTTGCACATGTGCGCAGCCGTTCACTTTGTTTACAAATCTTGCCATTATCTCTGAATCAACGGCGGCTGTCCGTGGTTTTGTGACTTAACCAAGTATATCGTTTCAAATAATATTAACGCTTCTAAAGAGAGATCAGACGAGGTAGCGCGAGGTAGAAATGGAACATTATACCTCCCGGTTTTGGAGGGAAATGGAAGGCGGGGGTTTTTCAGAGTAAAATCTGCCCATCTGCTTGGCACTCTAGCGCCTTTATTCTGAAGTACTCTGGCAGTATCATAAGTGTTCATTCACACTGGTGTGACACTCGGCAGCCTTTGTAAACTTTGTTGAGGTGTGAACTTGAGGTTGTTTTTAAATGATGCATGTGCATGATGCAACACTGGGTCTCATTCAAGACAGTAGGGAAAGTTGCAAACACTAATATATAATGCATGCTTTTAACATGCTGCTGAGAAAGACGAGGCTACCTGCACTGGGACAATAGCTGTTTGATTTAGGCAAATGCTGTGGCCGTTTAAATATCACCTATCATTTGTATTCTTCAGCACAGCCCTACAGAGAGGCAACAAAAGTAGGATGATGAATCAACGGCTCACTAGGGTCCCGGTGCTTGACGTTTGCTCAATCAATGAGATAAACATAATGGCTCTGAATGTCAGAGTTTACATCTACAAGATTGAGGACCTAAATTTGTTTGAATGCGACTGCTCTTAGGGAAAAATCCATTTAAAAAAGGTCAGCTTCAACTCTCTTGCTGAATACCTAAATGTCTAAGCCCCACAGCCGCCGCGCTCTGGGCTCCAGTACAAATACATTGACTTGGATATGATTTCCCTACACCTGAAAGACAATACAAAATAATACTTTCATTATTGATGCCAGCAACCTAGAATTCTAGTTTAAATTATGACTACTGTATATGAAAACTATGTGTTGTTCTAGTGTCTACTTCTTTATGTAAAATATGGTATAGGCAATGGCATTCAGTGTTGAGTTGGAGGCACAATCTATACTAAATTAATACATTTTAGTCGACTAAAATCTTATGACATTTAGTCGACTAAAACTAGACTAACACTAAAACATTCCAGGTCACTAAAATGTGACTGAAACTAAATTAAAACTATTGAAGAGACTAATGACTAAAACTAAAATAAGAATTAGCTGCCAAAAACAACACTGCTCCCGTCAGGGTCAAGTCTAGTGTTAGTCTAGTTTTAGTCGACTAAATATAAGATTTCAGTCGACTAAATCTACAGTTGTTTTTGTCGACTAAAATTTATTTTGGCGGGCCTTCATGCCGTCGTAATGACTGACTTTACACTTGCTGAGCTTGTAGATCGGCTATTTTCAGCATGTAGCCAAGTGCAAAATGACTTATACTGGATCCCTTGTCCACTAGTCCCTTCCTAACATTTTAGTCTAGTTTTTATTTTGTTGACTATATTTAGTCTATAGTTTTAGTCATCACAGCTTAGTTTTCATGTAGCTTCCATTTAGTTTTCGTCAGTGAAAAAAGGTGGTCAACGATCATTTTTTTTGTCATAGTAATAGTTTGACGAAATGAACAGGTGGCTGTATATGATGGGAGAATCTTGGGGGGGGGGGCGAGATTGTTATCAACCCCGCCCCCCAGTAGTAGTGTAGTGTGTGGGCGCATCATGACTGGGAACCTATGTTTTATCAGGTAAATACAATAATGCAATAAATCACTGCCATGTGTATTATCACATTACCCAGCCAGGCTTCACCGTGGGTGAAGACGGTGTTGAAAGGACAGAGAGGGTGGCCAGTGGCGTCCTAAAAATGTGTACTTAAGGCGAGACACCCCAGGTGAATAGGGAAAAAAAGTTAAATAATAGCTATCACAATGAAACTTCTCCAGTTGATTACTTATATTAAAACTAAGATTTTTTGTATTACAAGTTTTCTGAAATTATATGTTTAAATATGCAAATTAGGCATTATATGCGCTAATTTGCATACATTTCGGGACGATAAATCTGAAGATCGGATAAAGCCAGGTTCAAAATTATCATTTCATTTTGTTGACACATTAGAGACAAAGAAAATTACACATGGGATTTTTGATATCTCTAATTATCACTCCACAAATCAGAAAATAGTGTCAACAGGCATAAAAAAACAAATTTTCGGCATTTTTTTGGTATAAAATGTGATGTAAATCAGGCTGTGAATGATATATCAACAAATCCATGTGTAAATGTCTGCGGAATATAGTTAGGAATAAGACTGGAAAGTTTGGTGTATGTGAGTTCAACTGAAGTGGAGATTCTTTGTCCCAAGTATGAGGAAAACTCATTTTGAGAAAACGGCCTTTAAAGATTTGTATTGTAAAATTCCAAAACGTTTTATTTGAAGCCACTATTTTGAGACAAAATATCTCATCCAAACCTTGGCAACAACATATAATGGCATATATCATTGGAAAGGTCTGGACCTCAAGCTGACTGTGGTCTGATCCAAATATGGTCACTTCCTTTGTACCAACAACCAATCATGAAAATAGAGATGGTGGCTTTTCACCCCGAAAAACGAGCTGTCATTGGCTAAAATAAACTATCCAACTAAACATCTAAATCTGTATTTTTAATGTGTATTTTGCTTTAGTTTGAAAGAAAACATGTTTAGGAAGCAAAATAGCAAAAAAAAAAAAAAATGAAAAATCATGATTTCACCTGGGGTGTCTCACCTTAAGTAAAAGTATCAAAACTGTAATATAGAAATACTCCGTTACAAGTAAAAGTCCAGAATTAAAAATGTACTCGAGTAAAATTACAAAAGTATTGGCGTCGATATGTACTTAAAGTATACCAAAAGTAAAAGTACTCATTATGCAGAATGTCCCATTTCAGCTTTTGCTGAAATGCAGACAAATCTTTTTGAAAATAGCAGATCTACAAGCTCACAAGCTTCGAGCTTGTAGATCGGCTATTTTCAAATGGACAAAATGTATCATCTGACCAGTTTCATTGGCTCTCATTGGATCAAATAGACAGGAAGTGGAGCACACACAGCCCAGGAAAAGTGTGGATATAGAGCTGAAGAAGGGGTTAACCCATTCTGACCTGAGATCAGATTCATACGAGGTTTCCACTGGACACACACTGGTCTGATTAACCCATTCTGACCTGAGATCAGATTCTAAAAATGTTCAGTCGTTCTTCTAATTTTTCAAAAATAGCAGACCTACAAGCTCGTATCGCGCCACTCGGTGGCGCGATATGAGCTTGTAGATCTGCTATTTTTCAATAGCTAAAGCATAACATGATGCCAACACCAAAATGGGTGCCCGGTCAGAATGGGTTAATGTATGTGTTGTAATAATAATCTAAACCCCTAAAGTAACTAAAGATGTCAATGTATTGGAGTACGGTCAATTGGAAGTACTCAAGTAAATTAAAAATAATCACATCCGTGTGAAGTGACGGGCGCTCTTGTCATCGTACACATTTATATTATCATATCATATTTTGGCGGACATTTGACCTAATTTCTCATTTCATTGTCAATGGCAAATATTGAGACGTGTGGGGACAAAAGCTGTATATAGGAGGGGCTGGCACACCTGAAAAATACCTCAAAAATGTCTTGAGTGTACAGGATTTGATGAGGTCAGATCAACATATGGAATGTCAGAACAGGAAGGACGGGTGGGGTAGGATCAACATAATTATGGAATGTCAGAACAGGTCAGCTCCATATATGGAGATCTAAGGGTTTGAGGTCAGTTGTAGAGTTACTGGCCGGCTACATATATGCAGATATGGACATCTAAAGGTCTCCATGATGTCACATGTCACGAGGCGTGACCATATATGGAGATGTGATGTCACAAGGGGTGACGATACAGTATATGGAAGCGTGGGTGACTAACTTAACGGACGGACGGGAGATGCAGTCCTATGGTCGCAATAAGTGGCTGGCTGGCTGGCTGCAGAGCATCAATTCCATTGCTCCTTTTCACACTATTTAAAAAAAACATTTTTAAATATTTCAAATAGCCGATTTACAAGCTCACAACGTGTCGGCTAGTTGAACAATTTCAAAATCTTTTTCAAAATAGTAAAACATGGCTACCAAGTTTAGGGATTAGTTTAGGTGGCGTGTGTCAAGATGCGTCAGTGGTTCCTTCACCCACACACAGGAACACAGAGGTCAACTCTACAAAATGAGTTCCCGTCTGTTCAGGCAAGTCTGTGGAAGTGTAAAGTGTTTGACGGAAAAAGCTGATATTCTTCAAATAATATACGAGAGGGGCAGATGTAATGTCAGAGTCAGAATTCTTTATACGCAGCTTGAACTGGGGACTTTTTGACCTACAATTTCTCAAGCAGATATTATGCAGCAGTCTAGCTTTAAACTGAACAGAGAGAGACGACTATGTGTCAGTTTTGATCCCGACCTCATTCTTGAACAGCCACATCAAAGGTCATTCCATCCTCGTGTTTATTTGAGAAACATTTAAAAAATAAATGTGTTCTCGGCCTCTGACCCGACAAAGGTTTTGCATGCCTTTTCATGCCAGCTACACTCACTGTACACTTTCCATGCAAAAGTCCATCTCCAATTTGTTCATAATGCTGCGGCCAACTGTGTCTAATTTAGTTATTATATTTCACCCATTTTAGCTTCCCTATAGACAAATCCATAACAAGTCTATTCATCATCTCTAATTGGTTCAGAATGCTGCAGCTTATCTTTTAACTGGGTCCAAAAGATTTGATCATATTTCAGCCATTAAAGCTTCCCTGTAGTCAGACTAATCCACAGAGCGCTGCCCTGTAGTTGCGCTTATTGCCATTTGACACCGCAGTTATGGTTATTATCACTCTGTGGTGGCCGCCAACAATTGACTAAAATGTTCAAACTCACAGCTCGAGATCCTCGGGCAAAAGCACAATGTATTCCGAAGTCAAAAGACAAAAGGAGACCAGGCTTTTGCACTGAAGAGTCCCTACATATCTATGTATCTCCACATTTGTTCTTATTTATTTCTTGCCATGATCTCCTACTCTGCCCCTTTCTCTTCTTCCCTGTCTTTGTTTCTTGGGAAAAAAAGAACATGATGGGAACTATGCACAGAAATGCGTTTCACATTTTTACTTGTAAAACTGTGATATGACAAACATGATTCCGATGATTGACTGCACACAATACTCCATGTACAGTAGTCTGTTATTACCGTTGATATTTCATCCAAAAAGGAGCCACGATTAATCTTCCACAGAGCAACAATCAAACGTCTTCTATATTATCAGATGACAGAAACGATAATATACATTGTGCGTATGATATCTTTGTGCAAAACCTATGGTGTCAACTATTTTGACAGTGCCCAAACGCATTCACGCGAGGCAATGATACAGTATTGACTGCAGTTGGCAGACAAGAGAGGAAACGGGTCTGGCAAATGAGATCGGGTGTGAGCTATGAGGTGGAGGAGGCGCATGCCATGCGTTTGTCTTAAATCCTCTTAAAAAAAAAAGGGACACAGCGAAGACAGTACACGAGGAGGCTGAATGAAGTGAGCTTTCAACATAGCCAATTAGTAACCAACAATATGTAACGGGAACATGGAGAGTTGTCCACGTTCGGGAGGCCCCGGAGATTGATTTGAGCATAAGCGAACGACCCCGACAAGAGGTCCTGTATAGGAGGCGTTTCTCGGTAAACTAAATGGCGTTCTACAGTCGAGCGCCGTCTGCCTTTAAGCTTTTTTCCCGCCCATTATGTTGACACGGAACCACACCTCTGGGAATATATAGTACTTCCGTAAAGTGCACCTACATGAACTCTGTCTGATACAATGGGGGTGGCGGAGGGGGGGGGGGGGGGGTGGGGGAGGTCATTATTATTTTGGATTGATTTGGCAGACGGAAGACTCTCCGGGGCAATTTTACCATGGTGTTTTCACCCTTTACATGCAGCTTTTGAATTTATTTGAAGAATGTGAAGAACACAAGAGTTGCAAATGCTGTATGAAATGTGCTATATAAATAATATACTTTTGATTCTATAAGTCATATCCTCACATTTCATATACTTTTCATTTAGGCCTATTTCATATTTTATTTTTAATGATCAACCACGCATGGTTAGCGTCCCTTTAGCAGGCATAATATCATTATTTCGACGGTGTTTTGTACATCATCCATTTCCGGCAAAGAGATTTGGTGTAGAGGGAAATAGAAGGGGACCCAAGTATAGACCCTCAGGGTCTATACTTGGTTAGGGTTATAGGTTAACAAAATGCTGTAGCCTATACAGGCCAGGGTTTATGTGGTTAATGCACAAGAGCACAGAATGAATCATACTGCATAGTGCATATGATATCAAGCATTGTGAATAGCATCCACTCTTTGGAAATGAGTCATCCTCCATAGAACGCTACAGTGCAGAAGACGTCATAGAACTAGAGCACCGTGGCCTGGGCCATGGCTCAGCGGTTTTTATTTGCATTGCAATCTCCATAGGGGGATTTTAGATCGCCTCCTATAAGAACCGTGTTTGAAAAATGAACAAATCATCCTGGTCGTTTCACTCATATGGGATGGACTGACTAAGAGAAAACGCTAATGTTACTGCTGCCGAATTAGTAACATTTTTGATAGAAACAGACTAACAAAAATGACTGACTGACGTCATAAACGATAGAGAGACACGTCTCCCCGACAATATCACTGGGACAGTTTGTTAATTTCTGGACCACAATGCTTACGATTTTAAGATGACCCTGTGTTATTCTCCATATGGAAGAACTTCCGCGATCCCAGCGCTAGCGAGTGACGTCAGGACTTCGGCGCTCTATGAAGCACACAAATTAGCTACAAATTATGGGTTTGCTGATAATAGACCCTTAGACTTGTTCTCTATCTTAAACACTCGTCTTAGCCTCGACACTAGGAGCAATTTAGATTAGCAAACCCCAACACAGGTGAAATGCACAGGGCAGATAAGACCCAGAATCATGCATTACCTCCGACACATGGTGGTTAGTGTCGACACGAGTGGTTTAATATATGCACAATATATTAAGTAAATTGTATACAGTAACTGCTGAATGTTAGAAAACAGAAACTGCTGAACTTAACTTCAAAACATTTGGAAACTAAAAAGAGTTATACTGTGGGTTCCTGGCCCTGACAATGTGCAGAGATGTCCCTGAGCAAGCCACTTTAACCCACTAACTGCTGTCCCCCTGCACTCAAGCAGTGTTGTTTTGTTTTCTACTTTAGTTTAGTCATAGTCTTTGGAATTAAACTTCTTTTAGTTTTAGTCATATTTTAGTCACCTGGAATGTTTTAGTGTTAGTCCAGTTTTAGTCGACCGAATGTCATAAGATTTTTGTCGACTAAATCTGCAGTTCATTTGGTCGACTAAAATTATTTTGGCGGGCCTCGATGCAGTCATAATGGCGTAATTTTACACTTGTTGAAAATAGCCAATCTACAAGTTCACAGCGCACGCTATTTTCAGCACGCAACCAAGTGTAAAATGACTTATACGGGATCTCTTGTACACTAGTCCCTTCCTAACATTTTTGTCTAGTTTCTAACTTCTGATCAAGTCCATGCACAACAGGTGCGCAGCCACACCCAGCTCTGAGTCCAGTTCTAGTTTGACTCAGGCCAGGTGTGACTGCTTAAATCAGTCACCCTCCCTCTCACAGAGACATTTCCCCCAGGCTGGAGGGGGGCGGGGGCGTGCGCTTGGGATCGATGAACCAATATGATCCAATATACCGGCGACACCCGCCCCTCTAGACCAGAAATCACGGTGGCTGGGCCAGGCTTCGTGTGCAGCAATCGGCTGAGTAAAGATGAAAACTAGAATTTGCCCTGTGGGATCAAATAGGTCTAATTATTATTAATGAAGGTTCTTCCTTAATTGGCCCTTCTGGGAGTGTTGCCTGGCAAAGTGTCACGGAAATTCGTTCAGCGGTACCCGAGATTATAGGTGCTCACAGACGGTCAGACACATGGACAGACAGATGGACAGGGGCCGAAAACATAATCCCCACACCCGGCTGGAATAACAAACTTGATATGCATGCATAGCTACATTAAATGCCATTTATTGGTATATAAAAATGTGAAATAGAAGTGATATTAATTCCTTACAAAACATTAACCTGTTGTAAAAATGTATACCAGACGACTCGCCCCCGCGAAATGTGTTAATGTAGTTAACAGTTAATTTAGTATTTCCCTCCCTCTCTGAAATCTGAAATGATCTTGTATACAGATGTATTTGATTGTATACAGTAGTCGATCTCTATACTCTGTAAAAATTAAGAAATAATAACATGAGACAGAGACGGTGACTGCTTAATTAAGTTAATTTAGGACCTTCTAGCTGTTAATTTAGTTTATTAAACATTTCTTCCATGTAGCCCATGTTTTGTAATGACATCATCATGCTATTATGCCCGTGGATATACAGAGTGAACTTAACAATGATAAATTGATATGATAATACATTTTATATAATCACCAACATGAATTATGTTTGTTATTTACAGCTAGGTAGAGTAGTGTGGCGAGATGGAAAAGGAGCGACTGTACCCGTTTACCGTAAAAATATACAGGTCTACATAGTAGAAAAAGGAAGCTACTCTGTATTGCTTTGAAAGTGCAATCGATCACAACTCGTCAACTTGACACAGTGACACAGCACCACAGGTAAACAAACCATTATTACTTTGCAAATGGAATATTGACATTGTCCAAAAGTGGAATGACAATGACGCGCTGAATCATGCGTCGATCAATACACCGTGCTTGTCATCATTACTCATCCTCAGCTTTGACGCATGATTAGACTGTAGTTCAAAAGCTCCTGTCATCAGCCTCGCTGGAATGAACGCCAGCACTACACCACCACACTGTTAACCTCCATCGCATGCCGCATGCCTGGAGAAATGTCTGGAAAAGATCTACAGGGCGCCCGCTGGCCTAGTGGTCCAGGCGCATGCTGCCACATTATAGGCTCTGGCCTGACAGCGTGTCACGTGTTCGAGTCTCTCCCCCCTTCTCTCTCTCCCTGTCCGTCTTCACTGTAACTATCAATAAAAGGCAGAATAGCCAAATCTGTTATTTATTTTTCATCCCACGATTTTGCAACCCATTTTTTCACCCAATGTCAATTATAACATGGGGGGGGGGCAGCAGACTGACCTCATGCTTTCTTATATGCATGAGGAGTCCAAGCTGCTTCTTTTCACCTGACAGGGGGGACTTTCCCTGGCCAGACGTAGGGGACACGGGGAGAACATGCAAACTCCACACAGAAAGGCCCTTTCACCAACCCCACCCTTAAAGCTTGAAACAAGACCATCTCCTTTTAATGTGTATATGCAGTAAAGAGATGGATATGCCTTGGGCATGTCAGGCCTGTCTAACCACAGCGAGCAAGATTCTGACTTGTCTGCAGAGAACCTTCTCACAGCCCCAGCCCTGTCTAGGGAAACAGACGTACACACACACTTTCTCATCTCTGGACCTCCGGGGTCAGCTTTGCAGACGAACAGAGACATGCAAGGCCCACGGAGAAGTGATTCAAGCAGAATATCAGAAGGCGTTGGCTTGTGCAATAACTCGAGAGTGTGCAAATAATATTACAGAATGGACCATTTACACTTGTAGACTCTCTTGAGTGAGTATGTGACCGAATATTGCAGTAGTCGGAGAATATTTGTGTTATTTATTCGTTTTCAATTGACTGCCACCATAATGTTCAGAATTCACGTCAAAGCCATAGTTTAAGGCTTCATTTAAAGTAAACATGTTTACTTGACAATTCCTATAGTCATGTCTGTTCATATTATTAACAAGTAAACAAACCATTATTACTATTATTATTATTATTATATGTTGCTGAAATCAGCGTACACAGCACAGCTCACTTTAATAATGCTGAAATCCTCGTCTACACAGGGCTGCAAATATTTGGCTTTAAACACTCCAACGTTTTTGTTATGTAGTTTGATCTGTCTGAGACGCCATGTTTTAATGCTACGAGAAGGATGAATGCTACGAGAAGGATGGAGAGGGAGATGTCTCTCCCTCTCCTCCTTGCGAAACTGGGCCTTACATTGGAAGTATACGCCGTTTACGCTGCATATTTTTGCACTGCACTATTTGTGTAGTTTGGTGAAATTACATCACAAGTTGCCAGCAGCAACAATGGGGATATTAAAAAGTAAAATTAAACACAAAATAATAATTGGGGGTGTTATCATGATAGTATTGTATATCTTAAAAGGTATTTTTAAGATACTTAAATAGATTTAAAATGTTATCATCCCTATATATCTGAGCTACAAATGTATAAATGAACTGCGGGAATCTAGACATGAGTCGCACTATATCATGACGACGATGTGTGTAGTGGGGGGAAGAAGACGACATACTGCCTAAATCCAGCCATTAGGGACTGTGGGACAGACGGTGCTTTCTTAACAACAATTACGTTATAACTGGCGCGTGTCCAAAAAGTGTCTCCAAAAATAAATGTTCCCCCACGGCAGCGACACGGAGACTCTGTCACTCTAATATAGACTTTATCGGCAGATAAGACAGAGATGGAGAGATTCAGAGGAGGAGGAGGAGGAGAGGCAGAGATTCCCTTTGGGTATTGCTGAACTTTCTGGAGGTACTATAATGTATACCTAAAATATCTGACTGCAAGAGGCGTGCGTGGTGCAAGGCGTACGTGCACACCACTGTGTGGAGGCCGAGGTTGATTTCGGCGACTAACGCCAGGGCTCCACCGGGCGTGTTGCACGTAAATACGCTTGCGTTGTTGCCCCTCGACTTCTCCGCACGTACAGAAAAGAAAACGCATGTCTCATTGAAAATGAACTATAGGCACGTTAAATCACTGCACGTTTGAAAGGACCTTAAAAGTATGACACATTTCTTTCGTGGACTACCTTTTCACACCGACAAAAACTAAATGGAAAACGAAATGAAAACTAAGCTACAATGACTAAAAATGTTGACAATTTCGTCAAATAAAAACTAAACTAATATGTTAGGAAGGGACTAGTGGACAAGAGATCCAGTATAAGTAACAGACATTTACCCTGAAAATAGATCTACATACCTTGTGAGCTTGTAGATTGGCTATTTTCAGCAAGTGTAAAATCAGCCATTACGACGGCATCAAGGCCCGCCAAAATACATTTTAGTCGACAAAATCAACTGCAGATTTAGTCGACTAAAATCCTATTATATTTAGTCGACTAAAACATTTCAGGTCAGGTGACTAAATTAACTTTGGTTCCAAAGACTATGACTAAAACTACAAATCAAAATGTGCTGCCAAAACCAACACTGGTGTGACGGTGTCTGACAGACTGGGGTTTGATTCACTCAGTCCACTGGCCGTGCAGGTGGGAAGCCAGAAGGTGGGAAGCCAGCAAGGCAGAGAGTTCTCTGTCGCTTCACTGCACTAATGGCGCGTTCCTCCACAGCGGGTTGGGAATAATGTGGTCGTCTCTCTCTATAGTACACACCAGTGGTTCCCAAACTTTTTGGCCCCACCGTGACCCAAAAGACAAATTAGATGTTTATACCCGGGACCCAAACTAGTGAAAATAGCAGATCTGCAAGCTCACAATGTCTTGGAACCAGTGGTCTACACCAGGGGTAGACCACCTTAGGCACTGGCGCCAACATTGGCACAGCATCGAGGGTGATCTCACTGGCATGTGTGAGAGAGAGGATCTTTATTTGAAAATTATATATTCAAAAAAAGTTTAGTCGGAAATTAAGTCCAGTCTCATGATCACATCAGCATGCAAATGACATCATTCAAGCTCACATTCCTTGAACTCTGACCAGGGAGAGACTCTGGGAGATAGTGGGTTATTATAGAGTCTAATAATCACACATCCCGATGTGAAAGAAGATATTTTTAAAGAAGAAAAATGAATAAATATTGCCATGTGTAATGGGCAATCAAAATCAGATGGACAATGACTATCAAGAAAATAAAAAACATGGCACGTAATGTCAAAAAGGTTGCCAACCCCTACCTCCCCGGACCAACGATTATAGGGTTTGGCAGTGACAGAGACTGCAGACATGGGGGAAATGAACAATGACTATAAATTGAGGAGACAAAAATGCACACCCCCACACAAAGTTAGCCATAAGAAATTAAGATTATCTGACTGCTGCATTGGTGAAACATTATTTTAGTTATCACTGTATGCTGAGACAACCAAGCAATGTTATGAAATGGTATTAGGCACATCAAGTGTGTTTATACTGCATTAATGAATCGTGGCTACAATATGAACATTATATAATAGCCAGCAGTGTATCATAATTTCGTTGCTGTCCGGAGGAAACCTCATAACTACATTTTGGAGGTTTTAGACTTTTTTAAACATCCTTAACGTCTGTGTGTTGTTTCGAAAATCTTGAACCAATGGAAAGTAGTAAAAAACGCATTGGACTCCACCACCTCTCCCCCTCTCATGGAAGTAATTGACAATATATTAAGTTACAACACCAACTTTGATGAGGCAGTATTGCTTTGTTTAAAAAATATAAGGTTTTGTTAATTTCCTTCAAAAAAATGTATATTTTTCATTTCCTGAAAAATGAACATTTTGGAGTTTCGGACAGCAGAGATATACTGTATATATGTGTGATATCAAGTTACAAAAATGTATAGTTTGCAGAAATAATCTGCAATTAGAACCGTTTAGGGTACTATTCAAATGTTTATATGCATATTTTGTGAGCTGTGAATATTATCATTGTGCAAATGGCTGAATGGGCTGGTCAAGTTCATGGAGAGGTTGCACAGACAGACATGCACTACAGTGCTGCAGGACAGAGACACTACAGTGCTGCAGGACAAGAGACACTCGGAGACGAGCACGGTTACAGAACATGAGAGGTTACACAGACAGACATGCACTACAGTGCTGCAGGACAGAGACACACAGACACTACAGTGCTGCAGGACAAGAGACACTCGGAGACGAGCCCGGTTACAGAACATGAGAGGTTACACAGACAGACATGCACTACAGTGCTGCAGGACAAGAGACACTCGGGAGACGAGCATGGTTACAGAACATGCAAACTAGATGACTCACCCACTCCTCCTCATAAGGGTCAGAACATCATATTTCAGGTAGGGAGTCGGGGACATCACAATTACAGATAACAAGCTTGGCTTATTATGCTTTGTACAAGGTTGTGCAAAAGCGACAAATGGAACATGCACATTCCGTTGGATGCTCACAAGTGACACAACAACCCTCCGATGAAATCCACGGGTAGGCTTCTAACGTTTTAAACCCTATACTAACCCCCCCCCCCCCCCCCCCCCCGCGAAAGGTTCAAATTCATAATTCATAAATTGGGGGCCATTGTGTTTTAGATTTCTAAAACGAATCTCAAGACAAAGCACAGCACCCGAGAGTCATTCATCATTTGTGGTAATGGACCGCACATGGGACCGTTTTCTCATCATGAAAGCAAATTTGCCAATTGAGTATCTTAATGCTGTGACAGCCACTCACCATGACAAGATGAGCAGCATACTGTACAATAATGCGTACAGTAGGGCTAGTATTTTAACCCATTTAGGACTATAGGCCAGATTCTACTAAATGTCGTCTAAATCATGACACTTTTCTATACCAGTGAATCTCAAACTATTTCATGTAAAGGACCCCCATCTGAAAATATGTTCCAGGGACCTCCCAGAAGCAACGATATGAGTTCAAAACGTCCGCTGTGAAATAATATATATTCCATGAATTGCACACATTTTCATGACATTTAAAAAATAGCAGATCTATAAACTCATAGCGCGGCAGATCTGCTATTTTTTTCCCAACATCTAAAGTATAACATAATGCTTAAAACTTTAAAGACCTTCCCGTCCAGAATGGGTTAAATTCAGAGGAGTGCCACTGGAGATGCTCGCGCCTCTTGTGAAGCCATTATTTCATATCCTCCAGTGTCTGAGTCATAATGAGTATCTGGGGAGTGAGCAGCTCAGTCACATTCCTCCAAACACAAAAAAAAGATGCAGGATGGACTAATAAAAATGGAACTTGTTACAGCTGTCCTGTTGTCTATCGTTCACAAGCCGTGCAAACGAGTATGAACAAATACACCATTTAGCATCGGGAATTCACCGTAGCATAATTATTTAACCACAATGCCTTGCCTACCACGTGCAGCACTGAAGATACTGTAACATTTATCAAATATTAGCAAGCATGTGTAAAGAACACCAGACGGAATATTTAAACAGCAACGATCATTTTGTGTTGCCTTTTGTCCACAAACTCGAATGACTGAATGTATTAACAGTAGATGAAATCTCAACAAAATTTCAGACTGCTATACTGAATGAGAATAAATGCCACTGAGAATCGCTGACTCTGCCGAGAGATTATTTATTTTTTCTTTTGTCTTTTCTTTTTACGGCCCCTTCGGATGCTCAGCACCATCCCATTAGTCTTAAGGTGAAATTATTGATTCGTATTGAATGTCAACGGCGTTGTTTTAAGTCTTCAATGTCAGGTATTGATCACCAGTGTAAAGACGGATGTCATCATGCGTGACCATTGTTCTGCATAATGGAAGAGGGGAAATGTGAGACTATTGAAAAATAGCAGATCTACAAGCTCATAGCGCGCTACGAGCTTGTAGGTCTGCTATTTTTTTTTAACTGTCAGGATTTAGAAGACATTTTTTTAGAATCTGATCTCAGGTCAAAATGCGTTAAAGAACCACCATTCTTTTCTGTGCGTTAGAATCTGGTCTCAGGTCAGAATGGGCTAGTATCCACATGCAGAGTGCCACGGCACGATGATGAGTGTGGAATCTCTATACAGTATAGTGGAATGCATTCTTGATCATGCAAAGTGGAGCCATTCTTCAGAGAAGACTGCCATGGCAACAGGCAGCCCAAAAGGTAGTGAGTCTTCATTTCACGTTAGAAAGAGAAATTGAGAGCGAAAATATGGATTCATTATAATTTCATATGATAATACTTGTTCTGTTCCATCTATAAACTGATAGTCGTCTGTGATTTTACGCTCGAATGGTGGAAACGTTTGTTTAAAGTTCCAGTTTGGTTTATTGGCTACATCGTCTGATTTAGACTACTGTTAGCTTAGGAATGGCCAAAGTGAAATGGTAGATCAGGGTTCCCCGGTTAATTTTCCTCGAGGGCCATATTTTGACTAGGGACAGGGCCAAGTACCGGGCCAAGTCCGTGCGTGCAGATTTTTTAATTTTTCATTAATTCAAATAAGCTTAGAATAGATGTAGGACAGTGGTTCTCAACCAGTGGTCCGGGGACCACTAGTGGTCCTTGAGGGGGTTCCAGGTGGACCCCAGCTAAATGGAGAGTTGGTAACCAAATGGACCTTTATAGATCTTGAGTGTAAAATTAATTCATTTCCAGGGCAAGACCCCATTTGAAAAGATATGGCAGGGCTCTAGCAGTGATTCTCATCATTTTAATTTGAAGGATGCCCAGTTTGACATGCATAGGCTACTGACCCCCGTTTAATGCCATTAATATCAGGGACCTCAATTTATTATAACTTTTATTTATTTATTTTTATCATAAAATCAATGTCAACTTAACTCTGAGAGTACACTCTCCATTTGTACACTCTGAGTGCCTTGAATATGATTAAGGATCACTGTCTTATGGTAATCTCCCACTTCATATCGCACACGCCATACCTGTAACTTTCATTAGCCCTAAAAAAATACTTCCAGGGGGGCGCATCATGGGCCGCGGGCCGCCTATTGGGGAACCCTAGATGTTCCACTACACCATGGGGTTCCCCACATTTTTTCCTCAAGGGCCATATTTTGACTAGGGTACCAGGCTGAGGGCCGAGTCCGCACGCGCGAGGTCGAGGCCTGAAAATTCATTTTCAGGGCAAGACCCCATTTGAAAAGGATGCCCAGTTTGACATGCACAGGCTACTGACCCCCATTTAATGCCATTTATATCTGGGACCCCCCCCTGGAAATTATTCCAGGGGCCACAAGGGCGCCGCCTATTGGGGAACCCTGCCCTACACTATGGTGTATGTGCTACTTAAATATCTTAAACACTGTATGACAAGAACTGACTTTCTTCAAAAGTAATTCCACATTTAGAGGTACTGAAACATGGTGATGAAGTGGTGACAGCTTAAATTACTAGGGTTATCCACCTGAACACACTGAACGCATCACTCTGACACCATCATGCATGCATTTGTTATCATTTATTGTGATAAAGAAATGCTCACAATAATCGTATCGTAAAGATTTTAATGTAGCGTGAAATTGTCCTCGGTCATACACTATAGGATAAATTAGCTTTTGATGAGATGCAAATTCAGTACCACTAAAAAAAAAACACACCTATAAATATATAAATTCAGTACTATACCACTTCAACCCTCTATTGTCGGGTACGGTCTCAGACTTTGCTCTTCTAGATGTTGTTTTTCTATGTTATGTTCTACTTGTTTTGATTCTATGTTCATGTCTTCCCCATGTGTTTCTCATGTGTAATCAGCCCTCCTGTGCATATTAGTCTTGTTCCCCAGGCAGTCCTTGTCGGTTCATTGTTTGGTGTCACTCAGCTTTAGTCTGTATTTGTGATTTCTGTTCTGTTCACCTCCTGTTAAATACAATGTGATCACTACACCTGCCTGGCTGTCCTGCATTTGAGTCCTCACCACCACCACCAGATCGTGACATCTATCATTGATAAATTCAGTATCACTTCAACCCTCTATACTTGATAAAAAAAACACATAAATATATTAATTCAGTATCACTTTAAACCTCTATACTTGATAAATTCAGTACCACTTCAACACACAAAAATCATGGCACTCTATCTTTAAGATGGTCAAAGAGACAGTGCCCGCAATGCCCTCGTACCCATCGAACTACAAAGTGAGTGACACCCACAGCACTAGAGGGAGCAACCATGATCTGGTACTAAGGATGTTAATAGTTAATTCATTAATCGCCGTTAAGAAATTAGTCTGTTTAACTTAACAGTTAATATTCGTAATGAATCGCAAATTATGCGGTTCTATCATTGGGTGGTTTTCTGTGAATGTAATGCTGTCTGTGCGCGCGTGTGAGGCAGAGAAACGCACATACAAAGATGCGTGCATGGCCCGGTATCGTCAATGGTCAAATAAATATTTGATTATGGAATATAATATGCCTTTTGTATTATTTCTGTATATCAGCAAAATGTAGATTTGTATGTTAGACATTGAGGGAATTAAGCCTAACCCTTACAAAAACGCTGCTTATCAACTAACCGGTTAATCGATCGATAAGCTTATCAAAACTTATCAAAGAACTATTAATGCATTAATCGCTAATTCACATCCCTATCTGGTACCACACAAATTTAGTACAAACATGGGAATACTAATACTAAAAAATGTCCCTGACACTAGTATGCATTAAGGGATGTGAAACACTGGTTTCTTTCAAGATTGGCCTGAAAAACATATCAGGAGACCAGGGTTGCCAAATCGGACAAACCCATGTAAAGCTGCAAAATCATTACAGATTTGACAGTCAAAACGGGACTGGTGCTTTTTTTTGTGTCTTTAACCTTTTCTCTGATTATGGTGTTGTTACAAATAGTACAAAGAGGGGACAGGGATCAAACTCCCATTCCTTCCTTCGTATAGAAAATGTTTTACTTCGAGTTTGAAACTCAATACATGCATACATTTTGCCCACTAGGTGGTAGCATAAGCATAGCTAAGCTGTGCCAGCCATTGGCTCCCGTTATGCGAGCCTCCGTTTTCATTTCCGGGTTATCAGGGAGGAGGGGGTCGGACACACCCTTTACCTCTCGCCAGAAACGGTTATGTGTCGGGAGAGATGCGAGACAAGGTCACAAATGAAATCCGAACATCGGATGCGCGACGGCTCACCATGGACAGCACTCGAAGCTTTAGATATACAGGGCTTTGAAAATCCTGCTTTAATGGAGTCTAAATGGAGCTGGATGTAAAGAACCCATAGCTGGTGGGGACGGAGGCGTTGCATAGCAACCCGGATCAACGTTAAAAAGTAAATTGACGGTCGCCGCTTTCATATATGGAGTATACAAGTAATATATGGGTATGAACATGTACGTAGTTGGCACCTGCCGTACCCTAGCCTTATAGGGGTCCGAATATGTTCATACTGTAGATGACAGAAAAATAATTAAAATAGCCCTCATTGGGCAGACAAATGCAAATAATATCTAGGCAACCACATATGGGATATGCGGTTGACGGTTGTCTAGAACCGCAGATCCAACCGATAAGTCCATACTGTAGATAGTTTTTCAGTGTGTTCATGAAATTAGAATATTAGTTCAGTATGTAATAATAGTTGTTCAGTATAGGCCTTTGTAACAGGACATTTTTTTTAATGAATTGGCACACTTGGACTGGGATGACTTTATGGAAAACGCACACAATCATTTAATTTCTGATGACTAGTTCATATTTAATTAGAAAATAAATTCATTCATGTTTTTATTCACTAATATACTTCAAAGGTCTCTAGGCTATACTATCTGCTTCTTTGAAACTCAAAATGGTTTGTACTTAGATAAACCAAATGTCCTTCAGGCTTGCATCAAATACTGTACATTTGTGATTCACTTATCAGAAAATAGACCTGCTTTATATTGTGTAGTAGTACTGTACAGAATCGTATATATATATGACGTAAAATAGACACTGTATTTGCTCAGACACTATGATGTAAAATTCTCCATTCATTGTCAATGAGAGTTTGTTTAGGACAAAAATACACACATCTACAGAATAGGGGGCCCCTAAAAAAAGGCTAATTGAAAAGTTTACACAGTAGGACTTTAAATGAAATTAAGCTATAACCTTTGTCATAAATAAGGCACATGCAATAAGGGTGGGTCTATGATTTGGCCTCCACAATCCTGCCCAAGCCTTGGCTAAAGATAAACCTATTAATGCTACAGCTCATGAATGTTAATTCCTTTAGCACTGCATCTGCGTTTATGACTAGACAAGACACACTGCAATCAAGGCAACGACAGGTGAAATGACAAATTCTGTGATTAGTGGTGCAGTGAACCTTAAGTTAACCTTAAGTTAACCTTTAAGCCCGGAAAATGAGTCATCACAGTACAAAATTTGGTTGGATTTTAATGAACATTCTGAACATGTAGGAGGACCAAATCGATTTACAGACAGATATAGTAATGTGTTCTCTCCGGTTGTGTTTATGCAGTTTAATGGAAAAGTGCACTCATGTGAAACTGGAGGGAACTAGAGGGTGCAAAAGCCTATACAACACCACAGAAAGACATGTCTTGTCTTGTCTCGTAAAAGTAATATCTTATTCCATTTATGCCGTTTTATACTAGGAAACTGTGAATTAAAGTTAAACCTCTTCGGCATCAGCTTATCAAAGATCTCTTGACACCACAATTACAAATACCACGTATTTAATAGTTCCAGAAATGGCAAGCTTATTAACAGACAAAAAATCACACCAGTGTGAACTGAGTGGTGCAGCTCCCCCCCACCTCTCTCTCTCTCTCTCTCTCATTAGCAGAGCACTATCCCTCTCTCTGTTTCTGGCGCCCCCTACTGGTACCATATAGTCATATACTGGTGCTCATGACCACATACATACACACAATGACCACATGGGTACACGGACATTGCTGGTTGTAGGAGTGGTTGCACCACTCAAAAAAAGGAATCACACCAACATAATACATTATACTGTATACAGCCGATACATATAGAGGTGAAAGATGACACCGATGTGTCAAGCAGCTGACCAAATTAGCCCGTTCACTAAAGCCCACCCCAAAAGTTTATTGTCCAATGCCAATCCAAATAGTTATAGGAACCGTTGATAAGGATGGCAAGCTTTCACGAGACCTGGGCACCAACACACTAACTGACGGGGAATGCTCGATTCCATATTAAAACATAATATATATATATATATATATATATATATATATATATATATATATATATATATATATATAATATAATATTTCTTTGTCGAAATCTATGGAGAATATCTGAAGCTTAATGTTTAATCATTTTTCTGTGCATGAACTCCCTATACCAAAAACACACTCTGTCTCCCAACATCCATTAAGCCTCTGGCCATTGGCCAACTGTTAAAAGATTAGTTGTTACTACCATATTATGAATAATTTCTCTCCACAAAGCCAGCCCATCTAAAACCACTGAATAACACCAGTAACTAAGTATTTTTTTCCCAGGGAGGAATTTTGCAGACATTGCCGTTTACAAAGTGCGTGTGTGCACTTGTGTTGTATGCACTAGTCCTTACCCGTTCTGAATATATGAACAGCAAATTATGTTCAGTGTGGGGAATTGTTTACAGATGGTCTTGGGAAGTTGGGTTGGGCACCACGCGACCGGGATAGTTTCTTACCCCTCAATGTCGTGAATTTTTACGCCTGCGCCACGCCTACTCTACAGTGCTCCATAGAGAGCGACTCGAGCAGCAGCTCCGTCAGAAAGCCCACAGCACAGCCCAACACCCAAATGAATCGAATGAATGAATAAGGCGCTTATATCGCTTTTGCTCAGTGGATGGGACATTTACATTAAAAGCTATCGGATGGACGCGTGGATAACGGCATGGTTGTGTGCAATCGGAGTGAAAGGTTCCATAATCCATATAGCTTCCATGCTAGCTGCTTCAGACACAGGGGAGGGGAGGGAGATGGCCCGGTCACGGGACTCGAGTGCGAAATAGCGCTTTACCCTAAAAACACAAACACCTCAACTCAATGTCATTGTGAATAACAATTTCGATTTTCTTTTTTTGGAAGGACACTTTCACCCAGTATGAAGCTAAATGTGGAAGCCGTGTGTGTCACACCAAAAGTGGTGACCTATAGAATCCTGTATGTTCCTGTTTTTTGTTGACTACTATTCTGTTGTATTGTGCTTGTCTTCGTTTTCTGCATGTAAAGCAGTAAACAGTAAAGCATGTGAGTTTTCTGTGAGAAGTGCTATATAAATACAATTTACCACACACACACACACACACACACACACACACACACACAGGACTTTTCTGTTTGGATGAATGGGCTGTCATTCAATGGGAAGTTGCAACTCGTTAGTACCTTGCTGGATGCAAGATGGCAGCGGCGTGCATGAGGTCACTCGTGGACGCTAGGCCAAGCCGGATGCACGGCGGAAGACTCAAATTGCCCTTTGAACATCAAATCACCAATTCTGCCAACCTAGAGATGAAAGCGGATTCCCCATCTTAAAGACTGAGCTCCAGTTAACTGTGGTGATGAATACCGATTTTAGACATTGCGCGAGAAAGCCCAACAAACTGTGGCCCAGAGGAGCCTGCATGACCTGCCAGTATTTAACCCATTCTGGGCGGTAACCCATTTTGGTGTTGGCATCATGTCGTGCTTTAGCTATTGAAAAATAGCAGATCTACAAGCTCACCGCCACAGAGTGGCGCACTACGAGCTTGTAGGTCTGCTATTTTTGAAAAATCGAAGAGCGACTGACGTAGAAGACATTTTTAGAATCTGATCTCAGGTCAGAATGAAAACTGTCAGGATGTAGAAGACATTTTTAGCATCTGATCTCAGGTCAGAATGGGTTAAGTACAGGGCTTTACATCTACACTATCGGATTATGATAATCGACCCGTGCTCTTGTTCACTCTGCAGTGTATCAATCAAACTGAAGGACATTTTTCAATTTACACATGTGGTTTTAGGCGTGAGCTGCACCCTCCGTCTTTCACGCTAAAGACAAAACAAGACTAAAGCCTAATTTATTACTGTAGTATGACAGTGTTGCTTGCCGACAAGAACCGCGTGCGTGCGTGCGTATATATATACAGTAGTTTAAATTAAGCAATTGGTGCAACGTGGGCAATGCCTTAAGCAATGTTCCACCTGCACTATGGTCGTAATAGTGCGATGTGACTGTGTCCTCTAGTCTAAATGGCATAAGCTGTGGCTCCCACCTGGGCGCGTATAGGTCTGAAGTTGGGGCATTGTACGGCACAAGCCACAATCAAGGCCCAAAAGTGATGTTGCGTGAGAGCAAAGCAACTGTACATCATATGAATTAAAACCACCTCTTATGCCCAATACAGTAAGATGTCCATTTGCTATTTTAAAAGGCACAACAACATGCAGTAATCGTGGTCACTAAACTCCCCTCCCCCTGGCCAGCCGGGGTGCCTGATGGAGGGGAAAGGAACTGGTTGGAATAACGTGTTCCTCCCACGCGCTACGTCCAACCAGGGAAACTCCCCCCTGTCAGGTGCAAAGGAGCAACCCGGAAACTCATGCATGAAGGAAGCATGAGTTCAAGTCCGTTGCTCTCCCCAGGTTGGTGGAGGATGTGTAGAGCCCAGGATCACAATAGATAATTGACACAGGGGTGAAAAATGGGTTACAAAATCGTGGGATAAAAAGTATATAAGTCGAACACCTCTGTCCGTCTTTCCCTCTGTATGGGGCATGGGATTGTTTATGAGCTTGTGCGCATAAACGAAAAGGCAAGTTGCGTTGGTTGCAGAGATATTTGCGCAACCAGCGTGGTGCTGTTGTGGGCATAAAGAAGCTCAATTGTTGCAACTGTGCGTAATTAGTGTACACGCACCATCATGGACTGTCATGAAGGTGTTTCACTTCAACATCAATGGTGAACGGCCGGCCGTCATCTTGCATTATAGAATCAGAACAGTGTAGCATCCTGTACCGTCTCCATAATTATAATCAGCTGTGGCAGAACATGGGAATCACACAGGTGAATGAAATCCTAATGCATTAGTATTAAGGGGCTTGCTGATGCAATCATGCATTCGTTTTTATTTGATAGAAAGTAATTGAGATTGGGTTAGGAAGTCATTTTGCAGGTCTACTCAGGACAGGTGCATAAGAGCGAAAAGCAACGATTCTGTGGGTGCTCGAGCAGGAGACAGCGAGCGCCCACTTGGGATGCGGTCGGTCGTAACGTGCGCACTGCGCAGGATGCATAATGACCGGTTAGACCGCGCCGGTCTGATGCCATACGTAATTCTGAAGGGATTAAGGGGTGTTAACTAAAATGTATTGCTTTTTTGCGAGCCATTCAGTCTCATTAGTCTCGCATGATGAAGAGAAACCAGAAACCCAAGAGCTGAACTTCGTAAGGTTAGTGTCTGGTTAACGGACAAACTGTCTTTCCATCTCTGCAAAACTGAGTCCATTCTTTTTTTTTGGGGGGTCCAATGACAAACTGAAGAAGTCTCCTGGGTTGACTGGTAGGTGACTGACGTTAAATCCATTACTTGCATGGGGTGTAGTTTGGATAACAAGTCATCAGGAGAGAGTATGGGCAAAAAGTAGTTTAAAAAGGTATGTCAATGAACAAAAATCCACATATATATATATAACAGCTTCCATTCATTGTCTTTAAATATTGTATTTTGAAACTGAAGGATGATCAAATAAACTAAACTAAACTAAACTAAAAAGCACTTTGATTATGCCTATACATATTGGTATACTGGCATTTCTATGAGCCTCAAGAAGAAACTTGCTACAGTACATGAATGAATACAGACTTGCCAGGTCAGGTAGGTTATTGTGGCTTCCTGGTGGCGCTATAATAGGCCAATGTGAAAAGGGTGCCATCTTCCGCCTATAGGAATATGAGTGCAAAATGTCACACCACATTGGCGCATTCATAACATGAAAACGTTGGAAGCCAATGTTAGCCATTCAGGATGGAACATGAAACATTGGACAGATCCGTCTTGATCACATGACTAAAGAGATAATAGAGGGACTTTAGTCAACGACTGTTTTCAGGTCGGCTCTGCTAAGCGGAAGTACGGCGGCTATGACGCCCACGCCGTAGCTGTCAAAATCTGTTAAGCAAACAGCCTCCGGCGACAGAGACATTGGTTGCCATGGTGACGCGTCCATGCAGCATGTGTCAAACATAAACAACACATTATTATTATTCTTAAAACACCCCGTCGCGCGTCAGCTAACTTGCCGATATTGCTTAATTCTTACATGCACTGGACATGATCAGCAGTGGAAAGAGAAAGGTGCTGGAGCAATCTGTGTTATTCTAAAAACCGTTTTAATAAACTAAATGGTATTAGTGTTATTTCTTCATTCAGAGCATGTCAACACATTACACAATGCAGCATAAGAGAGGTGATGGAGCAATCGGTGTAAATGTATGACAGCTATAATTTAAATAAACATGGTTATGCCATGGCGTTGTAGACACTACGTGTAAGTGTAGATTCTGCCGTAGTAGAAAGGGCTGCGACGGAGAGCAGGTTTATGTATCGAGCACTGATCCATTTCCGGTTGCCGTCGCCGACTGCCGTATCTGTCGTTGCTTAAAGTCGCTATTGTCAGGGGTGGACTGACCATAGGGACGTACCGGGCACATTTCCTTGTGAGAGCAACAAAGGGTTGTGTAGTTGTCTGTTGGTTTGTATCATTTATGTTGTTCTGTAAAAGTGGTGGTATTAGGGCTTGTTTGTTTGTGTGTGCCTCGACGGAGCGGGCGGTAGAGTTTCTGCTATCTGCGCACTGGTTGTGGTGGGCTGGTCCGGAATGTATGTTTTTATTAGCCACGAGAGTAGAGGGCAGCTGACAGACAGACGCTGTGCGTTGCACGCACCTGCGAGGCTACCATAACGGGCTGGGCCGGGCCTGGGCAACATTTAGGGCCCGTGGTAAATCAGCATCATACTTCCATTTGTACAGTGTACCTGCAATCCCAACACAGTAATGGTTTTGTTGATTTGTTTTGGTAAAATTGCCTGGTCATACAATAGCCTGCTCTGGGGCCCAACCTTAACTAAGTTAAGCCACTAACCAGAAGCCACCAGAAATAGGAAGTAACCACATAATCTCGGCAACAATGTGGTTGGCAGAGATTTTATGCTGTCCATGTCAATTAGCTTCCGTTTCCTGGCCAATTTAGTGTTTTCTTTAACCTTTATTTTTGCAGCCATGTTACTTCTACTTAGATCTGCATCCCAGATCTAAGTAGAAGTAACCTGAGATGCCTGAGTGAGATGACCTCTCCTTTCCCCCCCAACTACACTCTGGGGAATTAATTTAACCTGACCCCGGTCCCAAAACAATATGGCCTCTGTCTTACCTACCTAGTCGCAAGGATAATGATCAGATAACCATGTGCTGATGCTGGGGATCTCTGTGCTGAATCTGCTCTCAGCAGACGGTCTTTAATCAGACAAGCATTTCATCAGAGCATCCGTGCCATCAGCACAGCGCTCTTCGCCGCTTAATAAAAATGTCTATGGATGGAGGTCATGCATACAAATCATCTATATCCACTTATTTCGAAAGGTGTGTGAATGCGTATAAATTTGGCTGATATCAATGAAATTAAAATGGTTTCCCCCCCCGACAAGGCCTGCCAGGGGCTGTGAAGCTCACTGCAATGATAACTCATCTCATCTCATCTCTCCAGCACGAATACAAAGTTTTATTGCAATGCAAAATGTCACCTGCTTAGGCGGGTAACTCTTTGACAATCGAAGTGCTTGGAATTTCAAGGTTTTTTAAAGAAGACAACCCTTAATTATACCTGCCAAGAAAGCTTGTTATGATGAAGGATTTACGAATCAATTTGTCGAATGGCATTTGAAATGTAAATTATGACCCCTTCTTATCCACCCATCCATTACAATACAAAAACACTTTGCATGTTTTTGCTTTCTAAGCTGCATCATGTTCGAGACTTAATGGAATTCTTCTTTCATTTATTCAAGGTCAAAGCTCATCACTCTCGGTCCACAGTGTCCTTTGCATTGTAAATCGTCCTCTCTACGGTGGGTGGATGGGGAGGTGTTGGGGAGAGGTGGAACCGAATTGTGGGAGAAAAACAAGGGGTTGTACCAGCACTGTAAAAGTGCCTACAATGTCCCTGCTTACCCTTTGAATAAAAATGTATGAGTTAAAATAAAATCCTCTCTACACTTATTTGGGAGAATTTGAATAATGATAATTTTGTACTGTACAGTATATCCATCTACATATTTGCACACTCCCCTTGAATACAGATTCCTTGTTTGGAAAAGCAATGGGTAGAACGCTCCCAAAAACAATTAGTATCAGATTTGCCTGTCTGCTTCCTGATTGGTTAGTCACTGCGACCAGGTTTTTTTCCGACCAGTAACAAAGCTTCTAGGAACATCTTTGAATTTAGATTGCGGCCCCTAGATGTGTCACAGAGACTAAATTATTTTTGGGAGCGTTCTACCCGTTGCTGGCTGTCTGAATACCAAAGAAATAAAAAGGTCATTAATATTTTGACATGTCAAAATATTAATTACCTTTTTATTTTTAAGCAATAATATCATTATTGCTGACAGCAGCTTTAACTGGGTTCTGTTTTTCCCCCCCGTTTCAAGAACGTTGCAAAGGTTATGAATTAAGATGCTCCATACGTCCCACGTATTCACAGATACAGCACAGCATACTCTGCTGGATCAGTGTGGCATGCTGCCTGGCACACAGCCCAACCCCTCATGAACACATTTCTGACTGAGTCAATGTAAATCATAATGCAGTGCAGAGTACAGAGTGCAGCAGTGCCTCAGCTTCACCTACTCCATCAAGATGTCATACTATGTCACCAGAGTGTACAGTACATGCTCAAACTGCTCCTATCATATAAACTGTCTTTGAAGACGGGGGTAACAGTATGTTGGACCACATCTTCCTACTGCCAACTGAACAGGCCTCATAAGCCTACAGTTCAGAGTCGGACCCACAAAGAGGAAAATATTTTAAGCCCAATTAAACATTTGTCATACAACTGTGGTATGCACTCTTAATGCCCCCCGCCGGCGGGGGCAGCGGCTGTCCACCTCTGAACAGCACTCAGCGGGTCAATGGAGACCCAACTGCTCTCCGGTTCCAACTCCCCCTGGACCCCCCTGGGGTTTAAGAGGTTAAAGGAATCCATTAAGAACTGAGGCAGATTCTACAAATGTCTTCTAAATCCTAACAGATTCCATTTCCATATGTATTTGGCATTATGCAATAGCCGACCCCATTTCAACATTTCGTGCTGCACTGTTGCCTGCTAATGAGAGAGAGAGAGAGAGAGAGAGAGAGAGAGAGAGAGAGGAGAGGGGAGTTGCACCACTCAGTTCACACGGGTGTGATTATTTTAATATCAAAAGCATGAAATAATGGCTAAAATCTAAAGTGACACAGATGCTTTCCCGGTTTCAATGGGTTACGCATTAGAAAGCATGGCCGTACTTATCGGCAGCAACTTCCATCAGCTTGCTGGAAAAGAAAAGTATTTTCAACTGAGGAAAATGAGCTGGAAATGTATCATTTGTTTCACAAGTCCAATGACTTGAATGCAAACATGCAGGCTAAATGTATGTTTTCATCTTATAAAATATGCTACATAAACTTGCCAAACCCTCAACCAAAGCTAAAACCATACAGTTATTTGATCCGTTTTAAGGATTGTGGAGTCAGTCACTGCTTGGCCATTTGTATAGGATTCCTCCAGGTTTAATTATGTGGGAACTGGGGAAGGAAATTTGCACTTTACAAAGTGGCGAGAGAAAATAGAGAAATTAACATGGTGAAAACCAGGCTCATTAATGGCCCTGTGACACAAGCTTCTACATTAATCTACTAGTGACTCACAGTCACAGAGAGTGAATATTCAAATATAAACTATTTTGCATATACCTATACTGTATATATCATTATTGTAAGAAATAAGTGATACATTCAGAGTGGTACTAATAATCTCTAGTCTGACTGATGAAAAGGGCACTCCAATCTAAAGAGAGCTTTTCCTAGTGCCGCTGCCTCACTTAAATCACCCTAATAACAATGGCAGTGACACAGCCTGATCAAATTCAAGTTTGTCAAAGGGTCCAAGAAGCTCTTCTGGTTGTGCATGTAAGACCGCAAGAAGTTACAACATTTGGATAGCCTACATGAGATGAAAAGTTATATTTCAGAGCTATAGAGACAACAAAGGAATTGTGTTTTCTTAAAATGTTCATATTCTGCCTTCATCTCAATTGATTTAAACCTTAAAAAATGGTTTGCGAGAACATTAGAACAAACACCTCTTCAGCTTGCCTTCTACTTGGAAGTGTGTTCATTTGATTTGGGGAAGAAATGTGGCGCAGCAAACATCAGCTCATTAAGCATTCACTGGCTTTAACAGCAAGCTGTCTAGTTGCAGAATCTATTCAGTTACATGAACCAGTCAGTCCAAGCGATTTCCCCTGTCTTCTTTGTGCAGCGTCCACTGGTTCTAATGCATACCAGTTTTAGGTCAACGCGCCAGGTGAGTGTCATACAGTAGTATTAACATTTTATATATATATTTATATTACTACTACAGTACGGCACACAACTGTTTAACGAGCAGTACATGGCATGCTCAAGTTACTGTGTAGGGTGGGAGATCTTTATCCTAAATCCTTGATCTTTCCATTTTAATTTACTTACTGCCTCGACGTGCGTTTTAATTTCACACTGCGTAAAACATAATGATCATATACTAATGTGCTGCGGGATACATTTCCTCTTGTCATTTGGAGTAAGCCTAATTCATTATGAGCACATGCTAAAAAGTGGAGATAGTGATAACTCACCATGAAAGAGACTCTTCCATCTCTAATTGACTGACTTTACACGAGTCAGCGCTTTGGATAAGGCACTTGATATGCACACGACAACAAAACACACTGCTGTGTTGCGATTACTGATTTATTAAAAATTGCTCTCATACATAACGCATGTATTAACAGAAGCTTCAATGAATAATTAAAGACTTAAAACCATATATACTAAATTGATCGGGGGCCCCACGGGGATCAATCCGTGGCCCGATGCTTTTTTTTCTCTCTAAACCAAATTGCCTTCGACGAAAATAGCCGATCGGCTATTTTCGAACAGTGGGACAGAGCCATCATACAGAAGTGACCTAATCAAGGGCACATGTGAAAAACAACCACAACGCTCTGATGAGACAAGGGCCCTTCCTTCCCACCAAAGACAGATGGACCCGAGGACGATTCTACAAATGCCTCCTAAATCCTGACAGTTTTCTGAAAAACCCCATGTTTCTATGTCAGTCGTTCTCAAACTATTTCATGTCAAGGACGCCCAAAAATTTATGTATTTGGCCGCCGCCGACCCCCCCCCCCCCCCCCCCCCCCCCAGTTACATGAACTGACTGGTTCATGTAACTGAATAGATTCTGCAACTAGACAGCTTGCTGTTAAAGCCAGTGAATGCTTAATGAGCTGATGTTTGCTGCGCCACATTTTTTCCCCAAATCAAATGAACAAAGGTTCCCTGTGAAAGACTATATATATATATATATATATTCAAAGATTTGCAACACTTTTTCACTATGACCTTGTAGATCTGCTATTTCTCAATAGCTAAAGCATACCATAATGCTTAAAACACCAAAAGGGGTTCACCAGAATGGGTATAAGGCAGGTATGGTTGCTGCAAAAACATATATACTGATAAACTCCAACTTCTCCATGTTTCAATAGAGATGCTCTCCATTGCCAAGCTGGAACAAATTCGTCATGGACCGAATACACAAGCTATAAGTTCCAAAAAAAAGCCATTCCTTGCAGTACTTGACAATAGTTGAGTATATGTTCTGTAAATCTATCTGGCTGCTATGGTGCAACCATCTTTCACTATTGGACTCATAACTATCCCTGCTCTCTGATGGCCATCTTACCAATATGTCCCCTTGTTTATGTTTTGTGCGCGCGAGAGAGAGAGAGAGAGAGAGAGAGAGAGAGAGAGAGAGAGAGAGAGAGAGAGTGTGTGTGTCTCTTCTTGTACAGTATGTAGTGTTACGCTTACTTTTCTGTCATTTGATGTCTTGCACTGTTGTGTCTTGTATTTGACAAAAAACAACCACAACATACTCCAGAAAACCTGAGAACATCAACAAGGTATGCAGGTTCTGACATGTTGACTTCTTGCCTTCCTTCCTTCATTTGGAAAGCAAGCATGTCTTGAGATACCTTTGAGCTACGTATTAGACTCATGTCATTGACCTGCTGTATACTCAAGGCTCAATAGAAACTCTTGACTCTCACAACATGTGACGGGAAGCAACAACTGAAGCAACAACTGTTTAAGTTCATAACTAATCTGACAGTGAAAGGCAACTTACACACTTTTAAAAACATAAAAGTTCCATACAACACAAGATAAAACTTTAGATACACTACTACAGTGTACAAAAACTGCTAATAAACCAGACTCGTATCACACCATCTTGTGGTAATCCGCCAACATTTTGCCAACGGCTGATTCGCCAGGCTACAAAAACTGAGATTGCAGCAATAACCTTATGTGACTCCAATTCCAGTGGTAGCCTTTTGTGAGTCCTGGAAGCACTGGAGGTCTACATTGTAAAAGAACCACAATATTTTCTTTTGCCTGACTAAGAACAATGAGTGTATCCTACAGGTAGCCTATAGGTATTTGATTATCTATAATGCATAAACCACAAAAAGCATAATGGATCTGGCTACAGAATACGGATGGCACAGACTGCAGACTCTGACAAGGAATACATAATTATAGCAATAACAAGTATAGCATGTGGGCCGTGGCTCAGCGGTCCAGGCACCTTGGCCGGTAGTCCGAGTCTGGCATTGTGCCGCGGGTTCGACTCCCGATCCTGACAGCCTTTACTGCATGTCACTCCCTCATCTCTCTCCCCAATTTCCTGTCAGCCTACTGTCTGTCCCTCTATACAAAAAAATATAAAATAAAGGCGAAAGCCGCAAAAAACAAAAACAAGTATAGCATGTGAACGTACAGCATTAGCATAAAAGGCATGGCAGCACCCAGGTACTCACAGTGGTGAAGTTCACTGCATAGCATTCCTGTCCTCGGAAGGTGCACGCCAGAAGCATCTCGTTTATGTCGTGACCCGTCCGGTTGTAGAAGTCGGACATGTTAAACGACGCCGGCTTAAAGTTCTGGAAGTTGGCCTTCACCTTCAGCGCCGCCAGCACCTCCGGCTCGGCCAGATGCGGGTTCGCTATCTGGTAGTTGTTGTTGAGGAGGGCCAGCAGCTCGCCGACGTGATAGAGGTCATTCCGGGTGATCTGGGAGAAGCGGAACTCGTTGAGGTTGCAGAAGGTGACCGCCGGGAAGGTGAGGTTGGGCGCCGCCACCTCGTCCAGCTTGGTGACGTGGGGGTACTCGAAGTAGTACGACACGCGGTCCATGCACACCAGCAGCAACAGGCCCAGGGAGCCCAGGAAGGTGATCGACCAGAGGATCCGGCGGAACGTCATGTGCCCGTAGGCGAAGATGTGGCTCATGCCATGCAGCGTGGATATGTTGGCAAACGCCTGCAGGTTGGAGGGCCGGACGCTCTCGATGCTTTCCTCCGAGTCCCCCTTCATGGCTGCACAACAAAGTCCGCCGCCGCCGCCGCCGCCTCCCCCCCCCCACCCACCCACCCACCCACCCCCGCCTCACAAAAGAAAAATAACTTCTGGGTTTACAGACTTTTTGCTCGGCAACAGAATAGTATAATAGAGGCCAACCCGCCGGCGTCTGGGTCCGTCACAGCTGCTTCCGCTACTCCGGCACAGAGACGTCAGTCGTCCACAATAAAAACCCGCTATCATAAAACGCTTGTCAGAGTTTGGTCAATTTCCCTTTCGTTGCGATCCATCCTCCGGCGGTCGTCAGCTGTTCCTGTAGATCCAGCCCCCACCACCACCACCCCCTTTTATTATTTCCAAAGCTCTTCTCTCACACTGCCCGTTATGTCCAGGCTGTTCTTCTGTAGCAGAACCAAACACAATGACAGCTCTCCAGAAACACCCACTTCTATACTGAAAGGCAATGCCTCCTGAATCCAGAGTGGACAATGGAAAGAACAAATACAGAAAATAGAGAGAGATAGAGGAGAAAGAGAGAGAGAGAAAAAGAGAGAGTGTGTGTGGGTAGGGGGCTGCAATGGAAAGGCTAGCGTTTGGGGAGAGGGGCTATAAGCCTCAGCAGTCAATGGGACCCTTCCTCCTCCAATCGGGGTAGAATGCCTCTACATCGCTGTGATAATGGGATGCGGTGGATTTTGTGAATGGAAGTAATAAAGAAAGGAAATGGCTCACTGGTCCCTTCCGCGGTCACCTGCCTTTTTTTGTGTCCTCGTGCGTGTATTTATCCTCTTCTTGCTTCTTCCAGGGTCAAAATGATGAGGGGGTGGTGGTTGGGGTGGGGGTGTGGGTGGGAGGGAAGGAGGGAGGGAGGGGGGGGGGGGGGGTCACAGACCTCCGACCAACCCAACCCAGAGCAACCAGCGTTTGCAGGTTTTTTCCGCGGGGTCCCTGGCACTTCCTCGTCCGCGCTGGTTCCACAGTTAAAGAGGGGAGACCACCTCTTGATGCTTTATGGCCACCCCCTGCAATCAATCCACTGATGCTTCGCCTAGAAAGACCTCCAGTTTCACTCTGTGTATGTTGTCTACATGCAGCTTTATACTCTGCCGTCTGGAGCCTGTCAGGCTCATTCGCAAGCTCGCCTCCTCTCTCTCTCTCTCTCTCTCTCTCTCTCCCTCTCTCTATCACAACGCTACCCACCCCTCTCTCTCTCTCTCTCTCTCTCTCCCTCCCTCGCTCTCCCCCTTGCTCTTTAGTAGTCCGAATACATCCCACTGCCGAATGGCTGCTTGGCTGTGCGTGTGTGCGACTGTGCGTGCGTGTGTTTGTGTGTGCGTCTTTGTGTCTGTGCTCACCAGGGGTAGGGGGGGGGGATGTCGTCTCTCAATCTGGACACCACCTTCTTCAAACACGCTCCGGCAGTCACTGTCATCATTTTGCGCTCTCGTACCGTCTGCAAGAATGCCACAGGTTGGATGTTTATTCCCTTGACGAGCATCACCGAATATACAACTGAATGTGATCACATGTAACATAACAACCAGGCTCACGGGCATCAACCTGAACACGCTTTCTTTCTTTGTCTCCTTCTTTCTTTGTTCACCGAATCAAATGAACAAAGCAAACAAAGAAATTACACTGATTTTATGGATCAATTGATTTCCACGCATTGATTTCATTGATCGCTACATAAAAAGGCCATGAATAAAAATACCTGTTCTAGGGAAGCATCTTTACAATTCACTTATTTCTGCTTTAATGTAATATTGGTAGTCAAAACCCAATGTCATGTCTCTCTTTTTCTTTTCATTGTGTGTGAGAAATGGCCTTGGTTTTGCAATTGGGGTTAAAGGTTCATCACACCCTTCCGAAAAACCTTTTCATTTCCTTTTCATTTCTCTTAGGAGTAAATGTGATCATCACCCATTGGCTACCCTGGGAAGCTTCATTATCATAACAATGAATTACTGAGGATAGATAAATCAATGAGTCAAGCCTAACCAAGCACAGTGAACACACTGTAGTAACCGTTACCCACAAAACAGTGACATGTTATTGAGATTAAAAAATGTAATGTAAAAAGAAAAAAAGATACCATTTCATCCATCAACTTCAGAGAGATAAAGCAATGTTGCCACCATAGAAATGCAATTTGAAAAAATGCTCAGCGAAGGGAAGGCCAACACCATGACTGAAGTGATATAGCACTGTGATGTTACATGGATCACAATGCCTTTTCCTGACAAGCAGTGTTGAGACTTATCTTCCAGAAGCATTTTTGAGGAATTGCAATTTTTGTACTACAAGACAGCAAGCGCTTACTTGCTACCAGCCACCAACAGACAATAGTATGCAATAGTAATGCAAATATAAAAATCACACCTGTGTGAACTGAGTGGTGCAACCCCCCCCCCCCCCCCCCCCAAATGTACAGAAATAATGTACAGTATTTGCAGTCATGACCAATATTGGTTAATGTTCTAAAAAGCACACTAGGAGGATGGATGTGGTTTGGCCCATGGGTGAGACCTTGGCTAGGATTTGATGCGTTTCTCTGCTAATAGACATCAGATGTTATTATTTTTACAACAATAGGACGGGCTACTGTAACATGTGTTACACTATGTGTTACACAATGTCACATACTTAACTTTTACTAAAGGAATCGCCTCATTAATTTTTCCAATTACTGCAAGACAAGTCTCTAGTCCTCAGGGTGCATTCTGCGAAAAGAGATTAAGCAAAACTAATAGGCACATAAATAAATAAAATAAGCACACACATGGACCATTATTAAAACTAGGGATGCACTGATTAGGTGATTAGATATTATTATTAGATATTTAAAATAACATTTTGGTCATAGGAGTGGGAGATATAATATAATATAAAAAAGAATATAATATCACGATTCTTTTTTCGCAATATATCACAATCCACGGTATCACGAATTTGGGAATGAATCAAGTAAATCTTCATTATAAAACATCTCTTCCCAATCTGAAGCTTGGTAGGCTGAAGATGACCAACACAATTGATTAAATTGATGAAAACGGATAAACATGCACTTACTGAAATCAGTCAATTTATTAGCCGATATGCCGATCAGTCAACAAGGCAAATATTGTCTTTGATTGATTGAAGTATGTATTAACATTTTGCATGCTGAAAATAGCAGATCTACAAGCTCACAACGCGTCACGCTGCGATGCGTTGATCTTGTATTTCGGCTGTTTTCAGCAAGTGTAACAACAGCCATTACAACGGCAACAAGGCCCGCCGAAATACATTTTAGTCGACTAAATCAATTGTAGATTTAGTCGACTAAAATCTTATGATATTCAGTCGACTAAAACTAGACCAACACTAAAGCATTCCAGGTGACTAAAATGTGACTAAAACTAAATGAAAACTATTCAAGAGACTAATGACTAAAACTAAAATAGAAATTTGCTGGCAAAAACAACACTGCTATATCTATATGGGCTACCACAGAGGACAATCTACCGGATGTAGAAGACATTTGTAGAATCTTATCTCAGGTCTGAATGGGTTAAGTTTGGACACGTGTAGTCACACACCAGGATGGTTTTCCTCCGGTACTACTAGTATTAGTATTAGTATCAGCATCAGTATTTAAATAAACACGTTGTGTTGTAGTAGATAAACGGCACCGTGGCAACTACATAGTCTTCCTTAAAGGACCACTTCACCACTTTTCAACCTATCTTCATATAATAGGTCCTCACTAATAATCATGATAAAATGGCACGATTTTTATCTACTCAGTCTGTGTCTCATCATAGTAGGGCTGTAGGCAATTCAGAAACCGTCTTCCAGTGACATCATCATTAGGCAGATCTTGTTTTAAACAAGATTTCTTTACAAAAATGTTTAGATTGTCATTATCGTGAGAACGATGGCTTCCATTTCCGCATTGCAACTTTTCAGGACTAGAAAGCCTGCAGTTTATATTAGCTTGTATTCCCCATCGATGATGTCACTGGAGGACGGTTTCTGAACTGCCCACAGCCCCTCCTATGAGAGCTATTGAAAAATAGCAGATCTACAAGCTCATAGCGCGCCACCGAGTGGCGCGCTATGAGCTTGTAAGGCTGCTATTTTTGAAAAATCGAAGAACGACTGACATTTTTTTAAATCTGATCTCAGGTCAGAATGGGTTAATCAGACCAGTGTGTGTGTGTCCAGTGGAAACCTCATATGAATCTGATCTCAGGTCAGAATGGGTTAAGTACTCACGCTGCAGCATGGCGGAGGTGGTGTAGTAGTTGAACGGGACCTTGGCGACTACGTAGTCTTCCTTCAGCTTGGCCACGTAGTCACACACCAGGATGGTCTTCCCCACGCCGGCGTTCCCGACCACCATGACAGGCTTCCTGCGGTGGAGCAGCAGGTCCAGGAAGTACGTCAGACACAGCGTCTCCGGAGTGTGGACCAGCAGCGTCTATGGAAGAAGATATTAACAATATGTAAAGTGTCCCTTGAAGAAATGCACTCCTCTATGTCAAATTGTTTCTTTAATGACAAAGATGAAGAAGCCCTGCAGTAGGCCTACAAACAAACAACAATAGAAAATCATTGACTAAAATAAGTAGGCGAATTCTGACATGAAAATGCATAAAAGCAATCAAGTATTCACATAAGAGTGTATAGAAAATAAAGTAACAAAAACTACACCAGAGTTCCATAGATAAAACATAACATAAATAAACTTACATTTAATTAATTTATTAACAGTTTGCAGAATTACAGTACATTTCAAGAACAAACTCAATACAAAGACTGTTAACTGTGAGTGGACGACCCAATTAAGCATTACACTTGTTTACAAGAGGGTCCGGTCCACCTTGTTATGTGACGTTATTCAGGCATAGGCCACTAACATCCAAAGTGCTAATGTACAAGCAGCCATGCATTCTTTGGCAGATTGCATAAAGGAAGTGCTGGACTTTTTGATGGTAATTGGTTTTCAAGTGTATGGTGATTTGTCTCTTTGTGTGAAAATAGAAATATTCAGCATACAGTTGCCTTGTCCATCTTCTTCATTATAATGAGGGTTGCATTTTTAACGGGAATAAAACAGAGCATTGGAATATTTAACACAATGCAATTGTTTTTTTTTACCTGAGCTGCATGAATAAAACATATGCCCACTGCCGATGAAATTTAATGCACAGAGGAAGAGCTGAAAAAGGAGTGACAATGTCGGATATGTCACAATTTGTCCACCAGGAGGTGCTGAAAAATCCCAAACAAATTGTGCAATTATTATGCACACCTAAAGTTGCCTTGTGTCTTCACGTTTTCTGTGTGTGTGTGTGTGTGTGTGTGAGTGAGTGAGAGTGAGTGAGAGAGAGTGAGAGAGTGAGTGAGTGAGTGAGTGAGTGAGTGAGTGAGTGAGTGAGTGAGTGAGTGAGAGAGTGAGAGAGTGAGTGAGTGAGTGAGAGAGATTCTGCCTTCTCCCTGAAGCCGACCCGTGTTATATATTCTCCGACTATGCTTGTCACAATGACTAAGCCAGGTAGATCTATCCATATTCCATATATGGTTGGTTCTACCACATCTATCTGATATCAGCACTAGGTCAGCTCGGGCCAAATATAGGGATTGTCATACTAGACATGTCATATGTTTTACTTTTTATTTAGCGAATGCAAAGTCCTTAAGCCAAGCGGTTGCCTCCTGGTCTGCTGTATGGAGGGTGATTAATCCTCCTTCCAGTCTTTGGAGAGGACAAACTTCTATGATGTGCTCCATAGTTTGCTCCTCACCACACGCACACAGTGGGCTTGGGCTACGGGCTATGTCGTCCAACAATTTCCTAGTCGGATATCCCCATATATGGGGACTGAATATCCAATGAGCAACTACTCAGATCCAACAACATGACTGGAAGCGTGAGTCTTCGTTACAAATACCAATCGGTATTGCGTTTTTTATATAATTTTAATCGTTGATTAGTCACCTTTCCCACAAGGTATAGATTGTAAGGATCGGGCGTTCATGAAATGAGCAACACACTTGTGTGAAGTGAGGGGCGCCCACTGTATTTATATCAGCCGCATGACATCTTACGTCGTCATTTAGTGCCCGAAACAAACATTGTTAATATATCCTCAAAGTCCATAGACTTGGCTGACAAACGATTTACGACATAAGTGCTCAGTCTGAACAAACATTACAAATCCTAGACTTGGAGACTTGGCTGCCATATGATTTAATCTTCAAAAGCCATGCATAGGAGGGGCTAGCACCCCTCAAAAACTGCACAAACAAACATAAAATAAATGTACAGTTTAAACATGGGAAGCCAAATAAGACAGACAAGAATTTCGAAATAAATCCTTAGTATGCTTTTCTCCTTATTTGTTTTCATTACCCCATCTTGGACAAGAAAAATAAATAGACAGCCTTGGGTACGCTTAGGAGGACACTTTTCTAGTTAAGATTTGGTGTTAGCTACCAAGTCTTTTAATGTAGTCATTGTTGAGTAATGAGTTGAATGCATCAGCAGCCGCAATTCCTTGCATACACATTGGGCGGGAACTCCTGTGTGTTTTAAACATTATGTTATACTTTAGCTATTGAAAAATAGCAGATCTACAAGCTTATAGCATGGATCTGCCATTTTAGAAAAATCGTGAAAATGTGGTGCAAATCTTTGAATATGCGTATTCTTTCAGAACTAACGTTTTTAACTCAAATCTTTGCTTCTGGGGGGCTGGTCCCTGGAACTACATATTTTCAGTGGCCAAATACAGATAATTCTGGGGGTCCTTCACATGAAAATTTTAAAATGTTTGAGAACGACTGACATAGAAACATGCAGGGTTTTTCTGAAAACTGTCTAGAATCTTCTGTTACGCATCTAAATGGGTAACAGCAGGAGCACTGCCTAATGATAATACACCTGCCAACAATGGTAAAAAAAATGGATGAACTGCAGAATGCTGTAACGTAAATATTCAAGCCGTAAATATTCAATCCCTGAGCCACTGCTGCGTTTATGTACAACATAAACTGCCAGTGTGTATGAACCTTTATACTATTGGGGCTAAAAATGAATAATGAACCATGAATAGGGGTCATGAAGTCAGCAAAACAGGATTCCTCCTGTGATTTGTGCATATGAAATGTTTTCTTATAAATAAACATTCTGGCCTGAGGGTGGCAGTGGCACTAAAAGCAAGGTCAACAGGTTAAAGTTCATCCTCCGGGAGTATGAATGTACTCAGTACGTATGTTATGGCAATCCACCCATTACATTTTGAGATATCTTCTGTGTTTTTGTCCCAATAGTGGGGTTTAAAGGCTGAGGGGTCCCCAAAATCAGCAGGGTTTATCTTCTGCAGAACAAATGTGCCCAGTCAGTCTCCTGCAAATAACCCCATTAGATTATGACGTTATCTTGTGTGCAGCTGATATTTTGGCTTGAGGGTGGTGCTAGAGGAAAGGTCATGGGGTCACTGTAGCCTGGAAACCAGACGACTCCGCCAGTGGAAAAAATTTAAAAAAAAAAGAAGGGGGGTGGAATGAAAAGAAAATAGCCCTCAGTGATATTAGTCTGGGCACGCCAGGCTAATTAAGCAGAAAATTACATGGCAATCCATATATTTTCAAGATATAAAAAATGTTTTGTTTATCTTATACCGCTTTTTTTTTAAATGGAGAATTTACATTACATGTGGACGAACACACACACACACACACACACGCACACACGATAAGACGACAAGAGCGCCCCTCACTTCACACGGGTGTGATTTTTATATTATGTTTTTGTGCCCTCATATATAATGACCATACATATTTGCATTCCGTTGTTGTCCTTTGTGTTGTTGAGCAGTGCCTAACCGCTCCATTACGCAGCAATCTGTGTCTGTATGCATGTCTGAGCACGGACAGCTGCAACACCTAAAGTGGGCAGTAAAGTACAGCATGGAGTAAAGTGGCACAGAGTAAACTACAGTACGAGCCCTAAGCGCGTTCCTGGTGTCTGGATGTTCCAGAGACCCCCGGGGACCCGCACATGGACCCCCACATGGTAACTCTGTCATTTCTCGACCGTTTCAGACACGGGGCGGCTCGCCAGAACCCATGGCACACTCCTGGGGACCCCCGCACAGTACACTACAATACAGTACAGAGCACAGTACAGTAACTATAACAATGAATGTATAGTTGCACGGCTCAGTTTACACAGGTGTGATTTTTCTTTGTTTATTTGAAACTCAAATGATTTTTTCTTTTTTGAAAGAAATAAAATAAGTTAAGTCATGGGGTTGAAATTGTTTCCAATTAGTATGCAAGATTCTTTCATGAATCGATGAAGCTGTTATTGTTGGCAAAGCTCCACTTAATCCTGAGAGTAGTCTCATGTGAGATGGTTCCTTTTTCATTCACTGGTAAATTATTCTTCCACTTAGAATTATTAAGGTTGTTAAAAAACTAATTGGTGAAAAGCCCACAATAATTAACCTCCATGTGTGTCCATGACACAGCTCAGAAGAAACAAGCAACTGAATCTCAGCAGGATACAAATATTTCCGAAACAAAGGAAGAGGCCAGATTCAGTTTACATTTCTATAAACAGTTTGACAAAGTAATAATAGATAATAGTCAACCAACCTTTCGCAGTGGTTAAAGGGATAGTTCACAATTTTTAAACTTAAGCTGTATGAAATACAACTGTACAACTGTATTAATTGATTGCCCGAGTCCTGTGGTGGGAGTTCTGCTCTGGTTTTGGTGAATGGTAGTTCCGGTCTTTTTGTGGGGGGCACTCTGGGGCCACGCAGTAAATGTAAACGAATTCACAAAACTAGCGTCATTTGTATTGTAGACCTATTTCTAAAATAGGCTGTTAGTGCAACTTTAGTATCGGGAAATATTAAGACGAGCTGTCCGTTTACCAACTCACCCCCGCGGAAAGTACAGACAACTCACCCCGGCCATGTCAGAAAGTGAAGACAACTCACCCCGGTGAGTTGTCTTCACTTTCTGACACTTTCTGACATTTTTCCCCTGTGCCCCCCACAAAATGACCGGAACTACTTAATATTCACCAAAACCAGAGCAGAACAGAACTCCCACCACGGGAATCGGGCAATCAATTAATACACTTTCCTGGGGGTCTTCATGTGTGTAATATGTGGTTTTAGATTTTAGCAGTGATCCCATGTGTCTCTGATGTCATGGCTCACTTGCTTCCTGGACTGCAATTCCCATAATGCTTTGGTGCACTCCCCCCCCCCCCCCCCCTGTGGATAGGGTGGAGGGCTGTCTAACTGAGACAACATGTAGTCCAGGAAGTAAGTGAGCCCAGTGTCAATGACATCAGAGACACATGGGCTCACTGCTAAAATCTAAAATATCTAAAACCACAAATTACACACATAAAGACCCCCAGGAGAGTGTTCTAACAACCACACAGACACCCTGATCCACACAGGGAATGTAGAATAACAACCACACAGACACCCTGATCCACATAGGGAATGTAGGCCACTCAACTCTTTCACTGTACCAGTGATGTATCCTGAGGTCAACGGTGTTTCGGGTCTACCAACATCATACCCCTCACTCAGGCGACCCAGCCGGGGTTGATCAAATCCCGATTTACGTCCCAGTAGCTACCCTCGATCAGTCCATCAGAGAATGAGCAAGGCCACACAATCCGTTGCTCCGGAACTACTCTGCCGGGACTGGGAGAACCAAATTCTGGTGCGTGGAAGGACTAGGCTCTGTGGGTTGACTCCTGTCCGGGCCCCTCCTACGTCTCACCAGGTCCACTCCTGCTCTCACCAGGCCGGGGACCTGTGGGTTGCACCAGACTCCCAGCACCAGGCACTCCATTCAGGAGTGGTGGATTATAATGGCCCTCCTAAAGGCCTCACCGAGGTTTGTTGGGCTTCCTCCTCACGGAGGACACAGGCCGCCCCATACTGATCACCCGGGTGCCGTCTACAGACTATAGGCTACCTGGTTGGTTGTCACATAGTCTATTCCGTTATCATTAAACATGCTCAAAGACAAAAGGCATCTAAGGCATTTAAAGGAGGTTTTGTGCTGGAGTTTGCATTAATGTGTTGGAGGGATTAATGGGTTACGCGCTCCAATTATACATACATTATGAGTGACATGGGTAAGCTGCAATATTGTATTCCCTCCTTTCTGTTCACATTATCTGAATTGGTTTGGTGCTTGATGTTACAAAAAAAGAGTTCCTATAAAAATGCGTTGTCATGACTACTCCTTTAGATCAGCAACCCACCACCGGTAATTATGTGTCTTATTGTCACACTCACACGTCACTGAACACCACACAGAAAACACTTATATAGTGTCACTGTCTATTGACGCTAAAATGTAATACATTTTCATATATACTCCACTAGATAATTATGGGTTATCAGATTTTGGTTCTTTGCATGAGAAGTGAAAATCACAATAGCAACAAAACAAACTTTTGCATGATAAATAATAAGACAGTCATGGCGCAGTTGTTTTATCCCAAAAGTATGACACAAAGTTATAAATACGAATCACATATGCCTACCTTCTACCCTCCTACAGATAAGATAGGCTATAATTCAAATGGAGGATGCAAATGTGTTTTCCATGATTAAATATTGCTTTCGTAAAGCTGGTACAAGCGCGACACCTAGTGGACTGCTTCGTTAAATACAAGTGATATGGGACCGACTGACTGGACTGGCCTGAGGACCGACAAAGTGCACAGCTGTACCGACTTATCTCCAACGGAAGTTAATTGGCAAAATGGCAACATCAACCGTAAAGTAGCAAAACAAAACAAAAAGATGAAAGCCCGAACCCATAATTATAAAGCCCTGTGTGGGAAAGAAGACGAGTGAGGGAAAGTGGAGAGAAGTGTAGGATGATGATGGCGACTTACCGGGCATGATGCTACGTTTTGCAACAGGTGGCAATTTTGTTTCGATAACCATTTGTCCTCCAGTTTTACCATAGTGGCGTTATTAAAGACTGGTGACGCGACACGCGAGGTTAACCATAGAGCGGTCCACCTTTTGTTTCTTTCAAAATAATGTACTTTCCCGTTGCTTCGGCTCGACGGTCCATCCGCAACAAGGACATCTGGGACTGGGAGAGAAGTAACCAAACAAACAGCAGGCCGAGTCTGACCCGGAAATTAAGGCAAGCTAACGCGTGTGTGTGCGTGTGTGAATACGAGACCGTGATGTGTGCGTGTGTGTGTGTGTGTGTGTGTGTGTGTGTGTGTGTGTGCGCGCGCGCGCGCGCGCGCGCATGATAACCTGTGCCATTTTGGGGAGAGTTGAGAAAGTTGAAGGGTAAATTAAATGTAGGATAGCGTTACTTCAATGATGAGTGTCATCATTCAATGGATACAGGTTCAGTGGGAACAGCAACTTGAACAACAGTAGCTTACAACACACAAAATACATGGTATTTATTATTAGTCCTCCTCATACAGACTAGTGTATAAAGTAATTTCTTTGCAAGGTACTTTTTCTTTTCCATGTTTTATACTTTATACAATTCTACTCTACTATATCTCAGAATGTTGTAGCCACACTACATTTATTTGGCAGCTGTAGGCCTAGTAGCTAGTTTTACTTTGCTTTAGATTATAATAACTAGAATTTCGCCCGCCTTCGGCGGGCTCATCCCAGTGTCGTTGCAGCGCAATATGGGAAGAAGGAAATTGCAGGAGTTGACAGACTCCACTTCATGTTTCAGCTGTGTTTTTAAACTCAGTAGTGTGCCCTGCACACAGCGCACACTCGCAATTGCAGCTGGAGGGCGACGCGACACACACACACGCCCACACACACACACACACACACACACACACACACACACACACACACACACAGAGCGATGTGTGGATAAATCAGAGATTTGGGAAATGTGTTCTGAATGGGCCTGAATATATGTGTGTAGTGTCCTTTTGTGCACTTAAACCTCTCCAGCTGATCCAAAATGCCGCAGCTCGCTTGGTCTTCAACCAGCCAAAATTCTCACATGTCTCCCCCCTGCTCCGTTCCCTCCACTGGCTCCCGGTCGCTGCCCGCACAGAATACAAAACTCTGATGCTGGCATTCAAAGCAACCAAAGGTATGGCTCCCCCATATCTTGCAAGTATGATCGAACCCTACAAACCCTCCCGCTCACTCAGATCAGCCAACGCAGGGAAGCTGGAAGTACCCTCACTAAAAACGCCGGGACAACACTCCACACGTCCCAAACTCTTCTCCCTTCTGGCTCCAAAACTGTGGAATGCACTTCCCATTGCAGTCAGAACGGCAGCATCACTCCCAATCTTCCGCCGTAGTCTGAAAACCCACCTTTTCAGACTCCATCATGGCCCATAGCACTTACCCCACCCCCTTAGATAGCAATTCTGTAGACTTAGATAGCATTTGATACAGTCTTATAGCATGTTATGTAGACAGCATAAGTGCATTGTATGTGCTATTGTCATAGCACGTCATAGTACATATGTATAGCATAGTAGTATAGATGTATAGCTTATATGTATAGTTTCATTATAGATATTCCACTGTTACTTTCTTAGCTTACGCATGTTTCATGATAAATGTTTTTATGTGATGTATACCCATGCTTTTTTGTTCTTGCTTAATGTAAGTCGCTCTGGATTAAGAGCGTCTGCTAAATGCCTAAATTGTAAATTGTAAATTGTAGGCTGCAACAATGATTTCATAAAGTGTAGTTTAGTTTTGAACAGGCAACTAATGTAGTGATAGATTAATTGAATGGGCCTGAATAGATAGATAGATAGATTTCTTTATTTTTGTGTCATGCACCAAAGGCGCCCAGCCCACATGGGCTAATTGGGCTTACAGGACACACCATATCATTGCATTGAATATTGCATTGTGTACAATAAACAGATATGTTTTGTTGATATTGCCTTTTTTGTTTTTACACAAACAAAACATTCTGCCTTATTTCCCACGCCCTGCATAAAAAGTGTGCCAAAGCGCACACTCGCAATTGCAGCTGGAGGGCGACGCGACACACACACACACACACACACACACACACACACACACAGAGAGCGATGTGTGGATAAATGACTGAGATTTGGGAAATGCGCACGCAAGCACAGAATGCACGGCGTGACAGGATTATATAGGTCACCCGTTTTGGTGTGACACACACGGCTTCCACATTTAGCTTCATACTGGTTGAAAGTGTCCTTCCAAAAATATTTTTTTTGCTCGAAATTCTTATTCACAATGACATTGAGTTGTGGTGTTGTTTTTAGGGTAATTGTTGCATAAGCGCTATTTCGCACTGGAGTCCCGTGAGGCGGGCCATCTCACTCCCCTCCCCTGTGTCTGAAGCAGCTAGCATGGAAGCTATATGGAACCTTTCCCTCCGAGTGCACACAACCATGCCGTTGTCCACGCGTCCATCCGATAGCTTTTAATGTAAATGTCCCATCCACTGAGCAAAAGCGATATAAGCGCCTTATTCATTAATTCGATTCATTTGGGTGTGGGGCTGTGCAGTGCTGTGGGCTTTAAATTGTGACGGAGGCGAGCTGCTGCTGCTGTTCGACTTCGAGTCGCTGTCTATGGAGCAGTATAGAGTAGGCGTGGCGCAGCATTAGAAGGGCGCAGCAAATACGACATTGAGGGGTAGAAACCATCCCGGTCGCGTGGTTGATCTAACGCGTGTGTCACTGTGAAGGACTGGCCCCATTAAGTGAACGTAGTTGGCGTAGTAGACGCCAACATGACGATTCTGACGTAGGCTGTAGAGGTTGAGCAAGAATAGCGTGTTTGAGAAAAGTAATATTTAAACAGTAAATAAGACATTTTTGGCGAATGCAATGTAGTCTATATGTTTTCTGGGAGTGTGGCAAATTTATTTAGCATATAGACTTGACTTACTTGACTTAAGCCCGTTGCTCCTCTGGGGTGCATAGGCCGTTGACAAATGTCCTCCATTTCACTCGGTTTTTAGCCGTTCTTTCGAGATCTCCCCAGTTAAGCCCTCTCTCTGCCATTTCTGCCTCGATACTTCTTCTCCAGCTGTTCCTGGGGCGACCTCGTTTCCTTTTTCCTTGGGGGTTCCATTTCAGGGCTTGTCTGGTGATGCTTGTCGCAGGTTTTCTGAGGGTGTGGCCAATCCAACTCCACTTTCTTTTTCGGATCTGTAAGTCAATGGGGTCCTGGCTTGTTCTTTTCCACAGGTCCACATTGCTTACTTTGTCCCTCCACCAGATGTGGAGGATTCTCCTGAGGCATGTGTTTGTAAATGTTTGCAGCCTGTGTGTTGTAAGTGTTGTTGTCCTCCAGGTCTCGGCTCCATACAGAAGCACCTGTTTCACACTGGAGTTGAAGATGCGCATTTTGGTGTTGATGGAGATGTTCTTTGAGCTCCAGATCCTCCTGAGCATGTTGAACACCACTCTAGCCTTGTTGGTTCTGCTTTTTATGTCAGCGTCTGTCCCTCCGGTGGTGTCCACAACACTGCCTAGGTAGGTAAAAGCTTCTACCTCCTCTAGGGCAGTGTTGTTCATACGGATAGGATTGGTGGTGTTGGCATGGATCTTGATCAACTGTGTTTTTGCTATATTGGGAGTGAGACCGAGTTTTATTGCAGTTTGTGAGAGTCTGTCTGTTTTCTCTTGCATCTGTGTATGTGTATGTGAAAGGAGGGCTATGTCATCCGCGAAATCAAGATCGTCCAGCTGTTCCCACATTGTCCACTGAATTCCATTTCTCCTCTCCTTGGTTGTTTCCCTCATGACCCAGTCGATTGCCAGGAGGAACAGGAATGGTGAAAGTAGGCATCCCTGCTTGACGCCCGTCTTGACCTCGAAGCTCTGAGACAGCTGGCCTGCATGCATAACTTTGCATGAAGTTCCCTCGTATGAGTTCTTAATGAGGTTTATGATCTTGGTGGGGATTCCATAGTGGTCCATTAGTTGCCATAGTGTTGCCCTATCTAAACTGTCGAAAGCTTTTTCAAAGTCAATAAAGTTGATGTACAAGGACGTGTTCCATTCAATAGACTGTTCGATGATGATGCGTAGTGTTGCTATTTGGTCTGTGCATGAGCGATTTTTCCTGAAACCTGCTTGTTGGTCCCGGAGCTTCTTGTCCACAGCTTCCTGGAGACGGTTAAGGATGATCCGATTGAAGATCTTACTGGGCACACACAGTAAGGTGATCCCTCTGTAGTTGTTGCATTTCCTTAGGTCACCCTTCTTTGGTAGCTTCACTATGTGACCCTCCGCCCATTCTGTGGGTGTATTTTCCTCATCCCAAATTCTCCTAAAGAGGCTGTGGAGCATGTCAGTGGATGTGTTTTAGCATATAGAGATGTCTGGTAAAAGTGTGGTTTGGTCGGAGAAAGCTGTTGGATAAACGGCCATGTGCTTATGTACCCCTGTCTATTAGGGTAGCAGGATGGGCCTGAATAGATAGATAGATAGATTTCTTTATTTTTGTGTCATGCACCAAAGGCGCCCAGCCCACATGGGCTTACAGGACACACCATATCATTGCATTCAATATTGCATTGTGTACAATAAACAGATATGTTTTGTTGATATTCCCTTTTTTTTTTTACACAAACAAAAGATTCTGCCTTATTTCCCAGGCCCTGCATAAAAAGTCTAAACTCAGTAGTGTGCCCTGCACATGTAGTAACGGATGGGTTATAAATTATTATAATACTGTACTGCACTCCTTAGTATTGCACTGTACTGTAATGTTGTCCTCTGTACTGTACTTTACTGTACGTCTTTACTGTACTGTACTGTACTGTTGTTAGTGTTGTTATTGTTGTTTTTCTTATAATGATTATTATTATTATTGTTATTATTATTACATGCATTATTGTTCTGATGTGAGCTTGTTTGTAAATGAGTGAGTTTACAAAGAAGTTTATTGTTATTATGATTATTATTATGATTATTATTATTAGTATTGTTATTGTGATTATTACATGGATTATTGTTGTGATGTGAGCTTGTGGCTGACTGACTATCTAGAAAATGAAAACATGGCACTTCATTTAAAATAGGTTACAGACCCCTGTTATATGCGCTTGTTTTGGGATTATTTTTATAGACCTATTTACTTGTTTCTATGAGACATGGCAACAGCAGCGAAAGGCATCCACGTCTTTCTCTTGTGAAATGCTGAGATTAGAAACGACCATAATTATTTCATTTCTCAACCTTAAAAAATAAATAAAGACATCTCCATAATCCTTGGGAAGTGTGTGTAGCAAAAGTAGTCGGCATTGTCATGGTTGAAAGTATTCATGCAACACTGACGCTGTAAGCTGTGTGATGCTAACGCGCTAACACCGTTAGCATGGTCTGTGTTGGTGAAAGGGAAAAGGATAGATATGAAACTACTGGCCAAAATAAATGTCAGACAAAACACAACACCTAAAATCGGAATGTGATGGTGACCTATTGAGCACAAACAGACAATCATGATTTGCTTGCTGGACCTATAATTAATTTATGTGCATTACATTTCCACCTCGCACATATAAATCAAGCCACAGTGCAGTCAGAGAGTAGTTCACAGGTCACACACAGGAGCAGTGAAAGGGGGAGGGGACTTGGGATGGCAGTGTAGAGTAGGCACGACATTGAGGGGTAGAAACCATCCCGGTCGCGTGGTTGATGTAACGCGTGTGTCACTGTGAAGGACTGGCCCCATTAAGTGAACGTAGTTGGCGTAGTAGACGCCAACATGACGATTCTGACGTAGGCTGTTGAGGTTGAGCAAGAATAGCGTGTTTCAGAAAAGTAATATTTAAACAGTAAAGAAGACATTTTTGGCGAATGCAATGTAGTCTATGTCTTTTGTGGGAGTGTGCAGGTTTTATTTTGCATAGAGAGATGTGTGGTGGAAGTGTGGCTTGGTCGGAGATAGAGCACGAATGAACGGCCAGGTGCTCATGTACCCCTGTCTATTAGGGTAGCAGGATTGATCAAACCCATTCTGGGCGGGAACCCCTTTTGGTGTTTCAAGAATTATGAATATGTTATACTTTAGCTATTGACAAATAGCACAAGTTTGTAGATCTATTTTTGAAAAATCGTGAAAATGTGGCGCAAATCTTTGAACAATACATTCTTACAGAGAGAACGTTTTTAACTCAAATCTTTGCTTCTGGGGGTTCCCTGGAACAACATATTTTCAAATGGGGTGCGGCAGCCAATTACATATCATTTTTGTGGTCCAATTGACATGAAATATTGAGAACTACTGATATAGAATCATAGGCATTTCAGAAAATCGTCAGGATTTAGAAGACATTTCGACGTCAGGCCTAAATGGGTTACCTTTTCTAAAATAGCAGATCTGGCTACTTTGGCCATTAAAAAAAATCCCTGCTTTTTTCGAATAGCCAAAGTATTAATAGGCCTAGTTAATTGATGTTTTGTATGATATGGGCATTCTTCATGAGTACAGGGCAAGACCACTTGTTTTAGGTTGGAGTTGTACTGTATATAATTTCCTTGCCATGTAACTCCAAAAACCAAAACTGGACAAGATATCAAAAATAATTGCTCCAGTGATTAGAAAATGCTAATTCAAAATATGCTCCTCATTGACTTACATTTTACAGCTTTCAAAGTAATTATTTTAGCACATAAATGAACACAAACAAAGTTGTTGTCAGACAATATAGAACATCACCGAACCCAGTAGTTTGTTTTTTAATAAAGAAATATTAACTTGATTTGACTATTTTAAGATCTGGATCCGGATCCATGGATCCAGTCCGTATTCTCTTCCTAATAAAAATGGCAAAATCAACATTGAGTGACTTTTGAGGACTGTTTCAGCGTACAATGTAAGTCAATGAGGAGCAAATTCTGAATTATCAATTTCTAATCACTAAAGCAATTATATTTTTATTTCTTGTCCACATTTGGAGTTACATCATGGCAAGTAACTAGTAACTATACAGCCCAAATCTCTACCAAATGGTAGAAGGTGTGAGTAATGAGTGTGATTGATGCACATGGAGAATAGGGTGTATGCAGACGGGTAGTAGTTGGAAATAGGGGTCCAGTTAGCCCACGATGAGGTTCGAAGCTCGGTATGGGGGCCGTGGTGTGGGTTTGGTTCCGTTACAGTAAATTAAAAAATAAGGAAAAAATAACATAATTTTTAGTTTATTTTACTTTAATTTTAGCATACTTTAAAAAATATATATATTCAGACATATTCCAGTGTTTTATACAGAGAAGATTACCATATATAATGTGTGGCCAAGTTGCTTCCATTAACCTGATTGCTTGTGCTAGTTGCTCTTACCACAAAGTCTGGCAAACCTGATCAAAGTATGTCGTGTCATAGACCTGATTGCTTGTTTATGTGTGTTCTGGCAAGCCTGTTGCAACATGACAACACATTAAAGATATGTTAGCAGGTGAGACGCAGCTGGCGGACAGGGATTTTGTAATGAGGAGGTGATGAAAATAACACAGCAACAACAACTAACTGTAACAACACAATGGGAAATAGGGTGGGTGGCAGTAATATTTCATCAATAGTTTCTCTTCATTGTATCCGGTCATGAGTCAGTTTGAAGCCAGTGAAATGTACTGGGTTCCTTAATTGAAACCAAGTACCTCCTGAAATTACCAGGTGTGGTTTGGGATTTACCATACAATAGCAGGACAGATCGATGTCTTTGAAAAGTCTCTCATCTTATATACCGTAAACACAATCGGCACAATTAATTGAGACCGTCATGTCTGCTGATTAAGGAAGATTACAATGGCAGAGACAGAGTCCTAGTCTGTGCATGCACACGCACATAATCGTAGGTGAAACAGTTCGTTAATACTAATAGTATTATAACACAGTTAAGGCTGGGGGATTGGGCCCGAATACACAGGCACACATACTCACACACGCACGTGCGCGTGCACGATGCACACAATGACGATGGAGTATGAGAATAAGTTACTGATAGGAGCCGTGCCTGTGAGGATCCGAGCGTTTCTATATATATATATATATATATATATATATATATATATATATATATATATATATTAAGCTATTCTTCAACTTTAAAGATAGGTTTCAAAGGTTTCAAAAGTAGACATGTGTGTGTTGGAATTATGACAGTCTAAAATTCATATTGTAGACGGTGCAGTTTTTCCTCCGAGTGAGACTCACGCACAGACACATGGTACACGAAGAATGTCTCGTCCACACACAACATATGACATTTTACACAGGAGAGGCGATAGCTCTCCACTGTCCGGACAGAGGCTCTCTCTTGAGTCTTTGTAGAGATGACTGATTTATCCTGTTGCACAACAGGTGCGCAGCCACACCCAGCTCTGTGTCCAGTTCTAGTTTGACTCAGGCCAGGTGTGACTGCTTAAATCAGTTATCCTCCATCTCACAAACACTTTCGGGCAGGTGAAGTTTGCTTTCAGGTTGCCCGACTGTGACCGGGCAAGTGCTTGTTTGAGAAGGGACACATCTGTCTATAAACACAATACGAGATCGGTCTAAACACCTGAACATGCATGCCAGAGAGCTCCGTCTTCTGGTCTGTGGATTGATTGATTTTTCTTTAAGTGTAATGCTTCCAAGGAAGCCCAGCCCATATGGACTTACAGGACACTTTTACTTACATTTCACATAAACAATGACGATGAACCGACATGACAGTTCAAACAATGATGAAATGAATAACACCCATTGGGCCTGTAACAGGAGACCGGACATGGACCCACTTGAAGAGCTGAGATTGTCTTTTACTACAGGCTCTAGAAACAAACTGTGCCGTCTTAAATACTTCATGATTAAATATCCACTCCAACTTCTGACCATCATATTCCCAGAATAGCTCAGTTTTTTGTTGTTGCATTACCTCAAATAATGGAACCCTCAAATCATCATACAGTGTACAATAAAACATCAAATGAAATTCATATTCGACATCATTCAGGTCACATACATTACATAACCTGTTCTCTTCTGGCACCGCTGAGAACCAACCTACAGTACCTCAATAGCCAGAGGCAGGATACCAGTTCTCAGCTGAGCACACAATAACCACTGGTTTCTTGTTAAAAAGGATTTGACATACAGTTCGGAACCAAAACACTGCTTCATCTGGACACAATGATCTACGTTTCGGTTTAGAGTCAGACCATATGTATTTGACCATTTACTTTGTAATTACAAAATAGTATTTGTTTGTTGAAATGATGATGTTACCACAAAGCATTTTCTGAAAGTAGTCAGGTCCATCTCTAAATAGGGGGGCATCGTGTTCCCTTTTGTTAACCTACTTTATGGCAGATTAACTGTTCCACAAGCGTATCACTTCTCCCTTTATCCAATCGCCATCGGTTCCCAGCCATCTCCCTGGATTGCAAGAGAAAAGTCTTAAATGTAACGGTAATTCATATTTTACCTATCATTTTATAATGGCTAATTTACTTGGGCATTATGACCTTTGGGCAAGTAGAACAGGACCTGTACTTGCCCGACGGGCAAGTGCCTCTGAGACCCATTTTGATGCTAATACTTCTGTACTTTGACTTAAGTAAACATTTTAATATGTAACATTTTGTAACAGAGTATTTGTATATTGTGGGCATTGCTACTTTTACTTAAGAGGTCTGAGTACTTCTTCCACCACTGCCCATATCATTGGAACTTCTCCATCTATAGTTTTTCGTTGGTAAAAAAAGAAAAAATTCAAAGTCAATTGTTTTATTTTCATATAATATATTTATGTTAACCACTAGATGGGGTTGTTCTACTGTAATGCATACCAAGTCCTTACATTGAATGCATAACAGCATGCAAGTGTTAAGCATCTGATGTTTCCTGTCAATTGAAAACTGCTTTTTCAAATTAATTGTAATTAACTAAATCTACTCAAAACTGCACCTTGTCTCTGTTATGCATGTCATCAGCTTACTCAAGGTGAACAAAAAGCACAGCAACATGGCTTCAAAGATAATTTAAGACATTAAATTGGGTTTATTTAGTTCTGACAAAACTGCTGATACATCCATGCCAGCTGATATGATCAGTCGAGGAAGGGTCATTATTAGTAGTTAGGTACCGGTAGGTTTATTGTTCAAAGTATTTCTGAACTGATGATTCTGACGGAAAAGGGTGAAAATGGAATGATAATGTGATGTTGGATCATCGCACTAAGTCCTAATTAACTTTGTAAAAGATTTAATCACATGCTGTCTGTTCACTGAATAGTCCTTGATTACAGGATAATGGCACTAATGAAGTCACACCAGGGCAATCTGCATGAACAGAGAAAAGATTATAAAGGTCTCTCCACTTAGAATAATGTTTACTTCATCCGGTATACTGTATACACCTATTACCCTTATCAGTGCCGTAGAAAGCCAAACCCCCCTAAGTTAATGTGCCTGAGTGCGACTTCTACCACCTCCTGCGAATCTCAGGATACCCATTTCAGATATTTCCTGGTAATGATGTGAAATCTACATATGTTACTGGTACTATTATGATGTGAGACTTTAATGGCAGTGGTTTTGCTCATGATTGTCATGGCCATTTACGTGTGGCATCGTGCCCTCGCTGTATCCTCCATACAGTGAAGTCGTACGCATGCATTCCTGGTGGTAGTCATCGCCGGATCCTTTAGGCAGAGTGCTCTGAGCACATTATGAATGGGTGCATTAGTGACTGATGCAGCGCCTGGGCTGGCTTGCCTTGTTTTCGTGCGAGAGTGCATCATTAGAAAATGTTCCACTTGGCGGGGAAGCGCGTATTAACTGCGCCCGCAATGAAATGAGGTTGTGATAGATGGTTAAAGTTATAGAGGACTATTAGGCTGAAATATGAACCTCTCAATTGTCACGATGAAGAAGAGGGCTATTTGCATGGTGATCAGTGCATTGAGAGACAATTGAAATCCGCAAAAGGCCGACAATACAGTAGGTTGGGTGGCGGCGAGTTCTGCGCTTTTCAAAAGAGGAGAAAATCATGCTTCCACAGAATAGTTTAAGAGTCACTGCTTAATAAATTCATTTAGGTCATCGCCTCCTATATGGTGGTCTCATCTCACGCAAAGTGATGACACGGGGCTTAGATTGACACACAGGACCTCTTTATGTACCGTATAAGCTCTTAATAGGTTGTAGATGTGGAACTAAACCCTGCTTTTATTAGCCATCAGAGGTATGTGAAGAACAGAAGCCTTGATGCCATACTGATGTCAGTATCATCATCACACCTTGCCACATACTGAGATAAAAATATGGACATTACAACCTGATGTATAAAAGTCACCGAGTAAACTTCTTAACCGCTTCTACAAGCTCACATGCGTACCAGGTGAAGCGATTTGGTGTAGAGGGGGAAAAAAGGACCCTTGGTAAATGGTGCATTTATATAGCGCCTTTATCCAAGGCGGTTTACATAGATTGTGCATTACATTCACCCTTTCACACACACCGGGAAACCATGCAAGGGCAAGGCCCCAGCCTGCACATCAGGAGCAATTAGGGGTTCAGTGTCTCGCTCAAGGACACTTCGACATTAACTCTGGGCGAGCCCGGGTTCGTACTGACAACCTTGCAGTTCCCATCCAGCCAATATTGCTCCTGTGTTTGCACATTGTTGTATTTCTCCCAATAGGTATGGCATTCTTTTGTCGTTGGTCATAGTTTCAAACTCGCTTTGGGTGTGTGTCTCTGTATGTCTTGGTATAGGAAGTGTAGCTCTGTTTCCACCACATTTTGTGCGCAGTGGGTGCATAGTCTGTCTTCCCTTGGGAGCGGGGTCTGTTTGTGGTGGCTTTTCTCTATTGCAAGGCTGTGTTCACCGAGTCTGTACCTGGTCTATGCTTTCCTAAATGGATCATGCCAACCTTGTTTGCCTATACAGTACCATCTAAATCTATGCCCCTCATCAGAACAACAAACTAACTAAACACTTCTAACCCTACATCCACAGAACTGCAAATATGGCAAGCAGAAGGTCATATCTCAAAGATTAAATAAAACAAATCAGTTAAAGGCAGAAACAGATACCGGAGGGCTTAAAACGTTGTGTGTGTATACACATTCACTAAAGTTAGAGCCTTTTTGTGTCTGAGCTCTGTCTTAAACTAACAGCAGCTCCAATTGCAAAGCCATTACTGTCTAATATTACTGTAATTACTGTGTACATTTCATTATGTTCTCAGTGTATTAGATGGCTGTTCTGTGTGGAGGGAGGGCTATAGTTTAATCTCTTTCTGTATTACCGTGTGCCACAGTACTCAAAACAGCATTAAGAGGCACATAATCAGAGGGAACTAATTGCCTATAATTGCATAAATGAAGTGGCGTAGACTCATCAGAGCTGTTTTCAATGTCCAGTTTCTTAACTGCTTCTAACGGCCTCTGGAGAGGGGGAGGGAGGTTGACCACGATGCCGAAAGCCTTGCAGACACAGCTGCTGGTGGGTAATGTGAAGAAACCAGAGATTTACTATGTCCACAGGGGGGCTATGAGAGCAGGGGGTGTTTTGGATGCTGATGTTTCTTGTTGTTTCCGAGAGAGAGAGAGAGAGAGGCAGAGAGAGAGAGAGAGAGAGAGAGAGAGAGGGGGGGGGGGGGGGGGGGACATCAATGCCCACCATTTGAGAAATGAATTTATCGAAGTCACTGTCTTTTTTCCCCCATTAGTAAGTGTTTAGTTCAGCGTTTTAAATAATTGCGTTACCAGGAATGATATTTAAAATACATTTGGGAGTCAATGAGGCGGGAAAGTGCCTACATGTTCTGCTGATGACACCCGGGCCATTTGGAAGACATCAAAGTAGAGAGGTGGTAGCCCAGATGCATATTATAAACTCATTATGGATATCATTTAAAAGGATGTACTCCACCAGCAAAAACAATATTCCTAGACTCTCCCTGGTAATGTGTGTTTGCAAAGTTGGAACTCTTGCACGCCTTCGGTTTAATGTGGCATCTATTACCGAACTGTAACATAAAATAAATGTCCTCGATTTCCATACCAGAATAGTCGTTAAGGTATAGATGAGACGCAACTATGAATCCATGTCTTCAAATAGAAAAGGGGAAAGCACTGAAATGTTTTTATATTTTGTGTGTGTGTGTGTGTGTGTGTGTGTGTGTGTGTGTGTGTAATTCTCTCACACACACACACACACACACACACACACACACGTGTGAGAGTATATATATATATATACACTGTAAATATATATATATATACACACACACACTGCGTGCGCCGCAGCCATGCATTAACATTGCCAGAAGACATACAGACAGAGCCAGATAAATAAAGGAAAGGGCATTAGCAAATTGCATCCAACACTCCTCTTCAACGACTTTTGTCATAGAATCAACAATTTCAACAATGTTTCTAAATAAATCCAACGTTGCCGATCTATGGGTCCATCTGTACACTACACACTCTCAGGGTTAAATGAACTCTCAGAATTTTTTACTGTGTATCGCAGTTGGAGGAAATGGTGGTCCATTTTTCAAAAGAAAGATGTTTGTCGGAAGCCTAGCGAGTAGGCTTAAGAGGCTTAATTATGCATCCATCGTCCCTCCACCATCATAACACTGCACGTGGGGCAGAGTGACACAGCGGTGGGCAGCCATTCAGTCTAATGCCCCATAATGCAGGGAGCCATGCAGATCCATTAGAGCAAAATACTGAACTGAGAGATGTTTTATAAAACACACACTGTACACACAAAGGTTTCTCTGGGACATAATATCAAGTAGAGCTGCCTGCAACAAACTTTTTTTTTAAATTATTATTTGTTTGATTTAATCTGAAGATTTATTTATTTAATTTCATTTTTTTTTTTAATTTTAATTAATCTGCATAGACCATAATGTCTGTAAATTAAGTCAGGCTATAACCAGAAGACATCGTAAAATAGCTAGTTTACCCAGCTCTCAAAACATATATTTTTTGTCATGGGGAACAAAAACAAAGCATTCACATTTTACACACACATTTTATAACCGCACATAATTATCATATTATTATATGATACATCAATAAACCAATTAGTCAAATTTGTATTTGATGAATTGCTGTTGATTCAGTCGGATTCATGATTGCCTCACCAAGAGTAATATCTGATGGAAAATGTAACTGTTAATAATATTAACAATATACATATATAAATGCACCATTTACAATAATATGACACTTTTCTAAGAGCTGATTTCAGGTAGCCCAATCTTTAACTGATTAGCAGGTTCAGTATCCACTGAACAGCAATCCAGTCGGAAACAATGTAACCATCCGATAAACTATTCTTAATCTAGATACACATTTTGCTTTTGTAATAAAATAGATAGAAAGTACGGATTATATTTACCAGTAAGGTTTACTACCTGTTTACATTGAGCGTAATCACCAGATGCGCCCCCTCACTCTATATGGTCATTGGGAATTTCCGACAGAATCGGCCACAAACGGGATTAAAACACTTTTTTTAATTGAAAACTACCGACTAATACATTGCACAAGGACCCCGCAGGCCTCTCTAACAATTTGAGGCATCAGGGTAAGCATCTTATATTTTGCATTTGTGCATTTGTTCGGAGCTCTAAGGACTCAGCTGGTCTCCGTCCTCCACTCTCAGAGAAATGAAGCCTATACTCGAAAATGGCAAAATGGAGTCTACTAAATCTTAGGCTAGTCATCCACCATGACCATTGTTCCAGTGTCAAAAAAGAAGTAAACTAGAAAAAGTGCCCTTCTGGGCACAGGTCTCCACCAGGAGGATAGGACAGTGTGTGATGTTTGGCAAAATGTTTAGGAGTAATATAAACATGTTTGTTTGGGTTTGTGTGTGTGTGTGTGTGTGTGTGTGTGTGTGTGTGTGTGTGTGTGACGCGACTTGGCCTGTTGTAGCGCCACCATGAGGCTGATTCGAAAACTGTCAAGTGGCATTTCTTCCTCAGCCTAGTGGGAATAGGCGAGTTGTGGCGATTTGTACAAAACGGGCTACTCCTGAAAACTTTAGAAGCCAATCGTAGCCAATCAGGATGGATAATTATGAGAAATTAAACATATCACATGATCGCATGACTATGGAGAGCATGTGTACCGATTTGCGTGAAATTTGGAGTAATATTAGAAAATGTGTTTTACATATGTCGGCCTCCTGGTGGCGCTATAAAGAGCAGATGTGAAGAATTCCAGGCAAAGGTTTTTCCTTGGCCTCCAGGAACTGAGCATACAAGGTTTTACACAGATCGGTGCAGTTATAGGTAAAAACACAAATCGGCCTGCCTCCTGGTGGCGCTATAACAGGCCAATGTGAAAACTTTGGGGCAGAGGTTCAGCTCTGCCTCTGGCATTCAGGGAGTGTGTGTGTGTGTGTGTGTGTGTGTGCAGAGTATGGCTGCGATCAAGCCAACGGTGCCAGAGATTAGCTGTTCACAGACGGACGGACGGACGGAGTGCAAAACATACTCTCTCCCTATGCCTTCGGCCTGGTGGAGACAATGATTGCCGTCCTGTTGACTTCCCTCCCAAATGGTAGGCCTAAGTCTTTTGTGACTTTTTATGTGAAAAGTGTTCAAATTTAATAATAATAATAATGGATTGCATTTTTATAGCGCTTTTCTATGCACTACGTGCTTACTCGAAGCACTTTACAATGGCCCGTTCACTCATACATTGGGAGGTGAAACAGTCAACGCCAGCGTAATCACTTCCCACATTCACACACCAATGGTGGCACGTTTGGCAACCACTGGAGGCAAGGTGGGGTCCAGTGTCTTGCCCAAGGACACTTCGACATGTGGACAGGAAGAGCCGGGATTCGAACCGCCGACCCACGGATCATTGGACGACCTGCTCCTCAGTGCTCTACCTCCTGAGCCACAGATTTCAACTTCATAGTCCCCTCCAGACTAGACACCACTCACAGACCAGTGACCTCAGAGGTTCACAGACCTCGACTCAACCTTTGTCCCACTTTGACTGCCAGCTGATTCATAGTGTTTTTCACCAACCTTTGAAAAATCCTAGAATATTCTACGTTGCAGCATTCCGCCCACGGGTGCCTGTCCGTCTGTTCCTTGGGAAAAGAAAGAAAGAAATATTTGCATGTAGTCCTCTACATCCTTTCTGTCATGGTTATATTCTTATACAATCCAGTCAACAGGTATCCAAATAAGAAACTGTTCATTCAATTCGTTTCAGAAAATGAGAGTTTGATACTATAGTGTTACAGAGAAGTAACATACTCGCTGGCAAGCAGAGGTACTGTATAGCTGAAGTGGCCATAAAAGAGAGGTATAAATAGTCTCTCTTGCCACACTGCAGCGAGAGTCACATATAAACAACACTGCGAGCAGCCAACAGGCTGGAGAGAAGAGACAGAAAACCTGCAGAGACGGACTGTGTAAAGTTGATAACCATACGCCTTGTCCAACACCACCACCACCCTCCCGGGGCAAGACATTCAGAATATGGCACATGGCAGCTTCGTCTTCTCTTCCACGGCGCTGCGCTCCTTCCAGCTGGACGAAGTCGACATGCTGGAGAGAGACGACTACAAGAAGAAGCTGGCCTCCCGCAAGCTCAATGGCTACCAGCTGAAGAAGGAGGCCAGGGACAGGGTGTCGTCGCTGAGGAGGTCCAGCAGCGTGGCCCGGCCGCCGGCGCTATGCTACGACCCGGTCATCCAGAATGCCCTCTATACGGGAGACACTGAAGCCGTGCGGCGCCTCTTCCCCAAAGGCTCCACCGCTGCCAACCTCGTCATCGAGCCACAGGGTGGAGACATGCGCTGGGTTGCCAGAGGAGAAGGTATAGTACATGCAGGCGGACACCTGTCCTAATCCCCTATGAAACTAGATAGTATACAACCAAACATATGCCAATGTGTACTGTATGAAGAGCATCCATTTTATAGTACGTCATGAGATTATTATACTTGCTCAAGTAGAGCATGCAAGTACTGCGATCGGTTGTGTATGTGCGTGTGTGTGTGTGTGTGTGTGTGTGTGTGTGTGTGTGTGTGTGTGTGTGTGTGTGTGTGTGTATGCATGCATACTCTATAGAGCAGCAGTCGTACCCAGACAGCAGAGAGCTCTAGGACTCAGAGCAGCAGTCGTACCCAGACAGCAGAGAGCTCTAGGACTCAGAGCAGCAGTCATACCCAGACAGCAGAGAGCTCTAGGACTCAGAGCAGCAGTCGTACCCAGACAGAGAGCTCTATAGTCTATAGGGACTCAGAGCAGCAGTCGTACCCAGACAGCAGAGAGCTCTAGGACTCAGTAGCAGTCGTAGCGGTGATACCAGTGGTGAGCGCACCTCATAGTGCACTCTGCTTGCGCACAAGTAGGCCATGCATGGCCTACTTGTGTGCAAGGTGGCATCTCGACAGAGTGAATTTCTAGTTTTTTTTAACTTTTCTTTTTACTCTCTAGATATGAGAGTAGAGGGACAGGAATGGGGGCAGAGAGAGAGGACAGTCTAGACATGCAAGACATGACTCTACTGTTGATCAACATGGCAGCTGCTGTTTTATTTTGGTCTAGTGTTACTACTTGAACTGCAAAGTGTTTCAGTCACTGGAGGTCATGCAGCAGCTACTACAGTACTGACTACCAGTAAGACGCCTTAATATAGGAATAATGTCACTTCATTATGTCAGCACTGTCATAGAAGTTTCATTCTAAATTGTCTCATATAAGCAGGGGGGCACATTATTACTACTACTCAAAAGGAGCACCTGTACGTATCCTGCCACAACGTTATGCTGCTTTCACACGGGCAGATGCAAAAGATACAAAGATGCAAAGCTGCACAGTGTATTTGTAGTCGTTAAGCAGCAGGAGGATCCCACTAGCAGCAGGTGTAGCACAACCACAAACGTCCAACACTCACCTAATGCTGTAGGTTCCATGTTTAATTCCAACGTGTGTAACCTACGTTGTTTAAGTGACAGACCATGCATGGTTTTCATATTGTAAATAGCCTATGGTCTCTAAGTGGCGACTAGCACTTTGACAGCTCATTCATCATAGCTTGTTTACAACTGAAACGGACTTCCTGTGCAGAAACTTCCTCATCAAAATAAGAGCCACTTGTAATGATTAGTCAATACTAGTTTTATTTCCAACCAAGTCTACTTACAGGACGTTATCTCATTTGAGTGCCTGTCAGCAAAGACAAAAGCGATCTTTATAATCTTAATACTTAGCCACAAACCAACTATTATAAGAACAATATTGATGTAAAGTCAGAGATTCAACGAGTTATATACAGAGATTTAGAAGGAATAAGCAAAAGTTGTGATGTGACATTTCCTGGTTTGATCCTGTGTTACACCGTTCACACAATTAAAATGATGCACATCCATTAAACCATAATGAGTTCATTGCCACATGCATGTGAGCAATGTGACGCAGCAGTCATTCACCCCTCTGGGCCACAGCCCAGGTAGGTTTCTACTCCTAGGCCTAGCTAGGGCACCCAGAATATCACATAACAATAACACCTCCTTAAAATAACCCTGTCCAAGCAGACAGGCTGCATAAGAGCTCATTGCCTTCAATAGAAACCACACTCAAAACAAGACTGCTGAGACCATTTTTCATTGCTACGTGAGAGTTTTATCATAGCCTACAGGCTACACTACAGCATGACCACTGCGATACCTGGCATAAAGTGGCGTAAACAGAAGCCCTACCGCAGCGATGTGATTGCCACCGCTCAGGCCACGGGCTGTGTCCTGCACTTCTGGAACTGTCTGCTCGTGGGAGATGACCTGACGCTTATTGGCATCCTGGACGAGAACGAAGAGTACGACTACCTTATCGACGCCATTTATGACACCAGCAACATAGAGGAGTGGAAGAACTTCAGGTTCAACATCAGAACACTGAGTAGGTCTTGTGAATGTTTTGAGGTCATGTTATGTTACAACAATCAGAACCATAAACTTGTATGTCTGAGTTATATTAAAGAACTAAAAGAAATAAAAGGTCCTGTACCTGCATGAGTAATTGTTTATACTGTAACCAAACTGTGTTGCAGGCAAAAAGGAAAACACAAAACTTTTGCATTTGAAGTTACATTCCAATATATTTATCTGACTTAAACTTGATCAAACAAAATAAATCAATTCAATTGAACAATCAATATATCAAAATACAAATGAAAATGTTCAAACTCAGATTAAGTCTGTCCCGCACCGCAAAGTTCCTTTCAATGTCTCTTCGATGAGTCAAAGAATCAAAAAGGTTATTCCAAAAGAATCTAACCAAAAAGTGTAGATCTTCTATTTTCCAAAAAATCAAGTAATCCATAAAGTCATCAAATAAAAAGGCAATGCAATGCTCAAAAAAAGGTAAAATGTTTGCCTTACCTTCAAATCAGGAGGTCTGCATGCAGGTTCCTTATTTGTCCAAAAGCCCTGAAAGGATTCAGAGCTAAACCCTCAGAAATGTTCCTTGACCAAACTGTTCTTCTTCAGATCTCAACGTTCTCAGACCCCACTATTCTGTGGTTTATCAATGTCTCATTCTGGTTTTGTATTGGTCTTAAAAAAATGTTTTCCAAACACCACCAAACTATCTTTCTGTTCCTGGTACCTCACTTCCTATTGCTAACATGCTTTTCCCCCACAGCTCCCCCTATGATCAAACCTTGTCAACAGAAAATGAATGTACCATTTTAACTAGCCTACACAAAACAATAACATTTCCATACACTACATTTCGATGTTAAAATATTCACCATATTTAACCAATACCTATATTCCCTTGTAATCGCCCAGTATGTTATGTTTCATTTTCTACTCATACGAGGACAGGAATTACATTTCTTCACAGTGTCACATTATGTCTGACACAGATGTGCAAAACAAGCAAGCAACAAAATGATCTGTGATCTCAGTTCATCAACTGATTCTAAGGAGTGGCACAATTAGTCCAATTCTTAAATTGATCATTAAACATTAGGTAATTTAGATTTATATAACTTGGATATTAACCAGTGGGGGGGAACCCCTTTTGGTGTTATTGCTTGGGGGGAGGTGCACCATGTGAATAGCCTATGAGCAATGACTATGCATTTCCAGTATAGTTCCAACCAACAGACACAGATCGTTGGGATGGTGGTGTCGGATTGGACAGTGTTTATAACACTACACATTCCACCTCTGCTTGCCTTGCAGGGCTGTGGTCACTGAGCTACGAGCAGGAGCTGACCACGCCGCTCCACATCACCGCCGGCCGAGGCTTCACGGACAGCCTGAGGGTCCTGCTGCAGCGCGGGGGTGGGGCCAACGTGGAGCTGGCGCCCGGCGGCACCACCGCCCTGCACGAGTCATGTGACACCTGCCACCCCGAGTGCACCAAGCTGCTGCTGTCGCACGGCGCAAATGCCAACGCGGTGTCCGAAGAGGGCCTCATGGCCTTGCACATGTGTACCAGCTCTGAATCCCTCGAGTAAGTCAAAAAGGTTCAGAATAATGCCTTTTTTTTCCAAAGAAAAGCATGTATATGGGCATAATTTGTCGTCTCTGTTATACCTGAATGTAGCTCTGGTCCATAGCCTTCTACTGCTTCGATTCTGCCCTGCAGTATAACTGTATAAGGCTATATGCGACTTTCAGTTTTAAATCTCAAATCGAAATCAGACCAGCCTCTCCTCTTTTGTGGTGGGGGGCTCAAAGTGCGTCCACTAAGGAAAGTAGGCTTTCTATTGACCCAACCCGTCTTTGTATTGGTGAGTAGGTCAAACGTTCGTGAGATTTCCACAAAAGAGGAGAGGCTGGTCTGATTTCGATTTGAGATTTAAAACTGAAAGTCGCATAGCCTTATACTGCAGGGCAGAATCGAAGCAGTAGAAGGCTATGGACCAGAGCTAACCTGAATGTTCCTCTGCTGCAGGTGTGCCAAGCATCTCCTCCAGTACGGCGCCGCGATAACCGCTCGAAGCCTAGGGGAGGACGACACTCCGTTGCACGTAGCGGCCGAGAATGGCCTTCCGGAGCACATTGAACTATACCTGCGCTACGGGGCCGCGGTGGACAAACAGAATGACCAGGGTCTCACGCCACTCAACGCCGCGTGCTCGGAGCAACAGGAGGCACATGAGCTGGAGCGTTACTTCAAGGCGTGCAAACTGTTAGTGGAGGCCGGGTCTGACGTGCGCACTGTAGACCAGGACAAGCAGACTCCACTGCACATGGCCTGTAAGCATGCAAACGCAGACGTGGTGGACCTTCTGCTGACTCACGGAGCTGACGTTAATGCAATGAACTATGGCTGTAAGACCCCCCTGCAGATGATCCTACAGTCGGTGTGCTACAAGACTTCTCAGCGGCCCGAGCGGGTGGTCCGCTCTCTGCTCAACTACGGCTCTGTCCTGGTGTGGCATGTAGCCCTGCCCACGGTAAGGCCTTAAATTCCATCCTTATATCTGAGAAAGGGCGAAATTACATTTAACCACATGTGACATGTCATGAACCCTAGTGTCCCTATTCTGGGCCTATTATGTCATAATAGGTGGACATGAAAGTGTTCCACTGAGAAAGTGAAAGTAGCAGATTTACATGCTCACAGAGTCACAACACGTTGCAACACAATGCGTTGTGACTGTGAGCTTATAAGTAGGCCTACCGGTAATTGCTTTGGATTTTCATTTAAGAGATTGTGGCCAAGAACAGACCCCTGGAAGAAGAATCCCTTTCTGATTACTAGCGGTAATAGTGGTTAAGAATACATAAAATGTGGCCTGAGCCATGGCTCAGCGGTCCAGGCACCTTGGCTGGTAATCCAGTCTGGCAGTGTGCCGCGGGTTCGACTCCCGATCCCGACGGCCTTTACTGCATGTCTTCCCCCCATCTCTCTCCCCATTTCCTGTCAGCCCACAGTCTGTCCCTCCATAAATAATATAAAATAAAGGCGAAAGCCATAAATAAATAAAAAATAATACATAAATTGTTAATATGCAGGCGATAATATAAATATGCTGGCCCATTACTGAAATTTATGCATTTCAGGATTAATACACAAGTAGGCTACAGATGACCAAGTACAGATCAATAATACTAAAAGAAATGCAGAAATTATCGAGTAAAAGTCTAGAGCAGTGATACTCAACCTCAGGCCCGCGGGCCACATCAGGCCCGCGGGACCATTATGACTGGCCCACCAATGAAAATCTAAAAAAAAGAAGAAAAAAAAATCTGGAAAATGAAATAAAAATAAAAAAATCTGAATGAAGTTATCTTTAATTACATTATTATAAGTAATACTATTAGAGTTGTACTATTACTCGAACGAAAATAAAAGCTTGGGGGGGGGGGGGGGAGATGCAATGCAAATGAAAGACATATACTGTGTATCCCTATTCCCTGACATAATTTTATAGCTAAACGGACAGAATTCTATTTTATTTGAATGATGAAACCCAGCTGCCATTAACAGTTGGAAATGGAAATGTTATTTATTTACATATTGTGTGCATGCACATTGTACTTTGATACATTTTGCGAAAATAAAGCAATTGAAAGAGAGAAGTTATCAAGTATCATTAATGTCGTAATTTTATCTACTGGCCCCTGGCCCCTTGCCATTTTTGTAATGTGGCCCACAGGTAAATCTATTTGAGTATCCCTGGTCTAGAGACACTATAAAGATCATTGTATATTGTAATACTACAGACTCACATTTCATGAGTCACAACATCAAGTGTTTCACTCTGCTGGAAACAAACTGCAAGTGCCAAGTAATGCTGAATCCACGTGCTCCAAAATGTCTGCCTCCTAATTATGCAAGTGTTAATAGGAGATTAATTAGCACTAATTGCATAATTTCCAGTTAAACCCCCAGAGGGAAGACCAATCTGTTCATTTCACAAGTGTTTAATTACTCTGCGTTTCTTAGATTCTATGGATTCATAAGCATCATCACTAACTTCGGCATTTAACAGTATGAATCATGTCACTTGGCTCCTCTGACATCTCTTCCAGGTTTTAAAACACTGCTGTATGTCTCCACGCACTATTGAGGTCCTTTTGAATGCCTACGCTCGACTCAAAATCACAGATAGCTGGGTGGAAGCGGTCTCTCCAGAGGTCTTTAAGGTGATTTATTTGAATGTTCACAGTCTTATCTACATTGAGCTAGACGTCTGTTAGTAACTGTAGCCTAGATCATTTATACTTCAACGACCATGTCAGAAATAACCTTTTCAAGAAAACGTTTTCTTTTTTTTCTTCTTTTCTTTTGTTTTGCAAGTGATGCAATTATACAATGTAGTATAATTTAGTCCTGTATATTATTTGCTAAAAAGTCTAAAAATGAACAACAAAATAAAGAAATAAATACTGTAGTAGTGTGTACATGAACCAGGAAGTGACAGCACTAGAATAGCATTTTATGTAGACATATAGCACTTTTTTTTATAGTATATATATGTACAATTTCATCATATAGATATTCCACTGTCACGTATAGCTTACGCATGTTTCATGATAACTACTTGTTATGCATGTGATTGCCATGCTTCTTTGTGTGTAAATCGCTCTGGATTATAAGCGTCTGCTAAATTGTTTCTCCGTTAACCCTGACCCAGGAACACCAGGAGTTCTATGAGTCCCTGTTCTCTCTGGCCCAGACTCCACGCTCCCTGCAGCATCTAGCCCGCGTCCGCCTCAGGACCCTCTTGGAGGGTCGCGTCCTCCAGGTGGTGCCCAACCTCAGCCTGCCCGCTTTCCTCAAGAACTACCTGCTTCTGGAATCCAGAGGCGTTTTCCACTGAGAAAAAAAAAACATGACCCTCATGCAGAAATTGTTCTTGTAAAACAGGGAGGCTGCTGAAAGACTACTATACCCTGCCTCAGTGCCTCGTACAATGCTTTTGTTCTTAATAAACCACACAGGCCACAAAACAAGCATTGGAGAAAGACAAAGCATTTAAAGTTATTACACCACAAGGGGGTGCTATAGACTTGGGGTGACTATTTGTGAAAGTATCTTAATGTGCTTTATTTTATTCATCCTTTATGGTCTCTCGCTCTCTCTCTCTCTCTCTCTGCTGGGTTCTTAGAGTATAGGAAACCAATAATTGCAACATTGTATTTTTCAAAAACTATATTAGTTTTTACATTATAGCTTGACAAACACACAAAAAAAGCAATACTATGCTCATGTTCAAAATGTTCATAATGCACAGCACTTTCCACAAGGTTGTTGAAAATCAAGGCTAGACATATTTGCACTTAGCCCATAATCGATAGGATTGTACCTAATGGAATTATTTTCTATGTGTTTTCCCTGTAATATAAAGTTTAGCCATTTGCAATTATTGTGTGCCTTTTTTATTGTGAGTCCAAATTATGTATTGTTGTAGGCTGCCACAAGAGTATTATGTTTTAATCGTAGACGAATTTAGATTATGGCAAAACCAAAACGTCAGAAATGACAGCAAAAATACATTTAAAAAGAAAGGTTTAACAAACCCAATTCGCATTACAATATAGGCATTTACCACCACCAAGCTTGTTTGGACCAGGATCTGTGTCCATCAAAGGCCATCAGGGACGACATGTGGGTGCGATTTGATTTCATTCAGAAAACACGTCATCTTTGCACCGAGCGAGAAGCCAGACTGCAGGCCTAGATTGTGGAGACATGTCCATGCAAGGCAAGCGAACTGTTATGCAGATACCTGTAAAAATGGTCTGTCATATCACACAAATATTAGGCTAAACAACACAGAACGGCCATCCATAGCATATAGAAGGCATGGCATGGACACATCCAGAGAATATTAAGTGAAAGCTTGCATTGATAGCCTAATAGTTATAGTGCAGGTGCAGGAATTATTTATAATTCTTAAATAAATAAATACGGCCTGCAACCTCAATAGCATTTGGTTAATTCTTGGATGGAATGAATAATGTTGCTCTATAGCCTACAATCTTCATGTTTGACTTTATTGTCCAATTAACGAATAAAGTCAAACACGAAGAAAAAGATTGACACCCGTGTGAAGTGAGGGGCGCTCTTATATCACCATATTACATCACCTCATTCCGGGCCGCGTGTAGCGGACCCAGCTGGCCTTTTAAGGATGAAGTCTGAACTGATGATTTTGAAGTTGATTTATTCATAGATCAACGTAGAACTGGGACAGAAACAAAATACAATGTATCAATGGTCATAAATCACTACAATATAATCCATAAACTGTTCCAATCTCAGGCACAAAATACATTTTCCATGCAACACTAACGTACATTACACAATACATAAACAGCCTTCTGCATACATTTTAACAATAATACCAAATACCAATAACAGTGCAAGCAAATCAATAAAATACCTTGTCCCCCTTTCCAGCTATGTGCTATATTCTGTGTGTGATCAGTTCGTTCCATGGTTAGTTGGCATTTGACCGTTCCTTTGGCCTCCCTTTCCTTAGCCATCCACATAACCAACCAACTTCAGCCACACCATTTGTGTGCTGTCTGTTCCAAGTCTTCTCTGTACTGAGGCAGCATGTCCTTGTTTTTAACCACAGTGCCACAGCTGAGCTGAGTCCCAATCATCTGATTCACATCAGCTGTGATCAGTTGTTGGCACACTTCCTGTTCCAATGCCTCACAACACTGAATATATACTAAACAATAAAGTATTACCTGTGGGTCCGTTACACCGCGGGACCGGCCAATCACAATTTGCGTCCTCACTTTTGTCTTCAAACGTTTGTGTTTATAATATGCATTACGCAATGTTTGTGTTTACACAAACACTCAAAACTGGGCCAGGCCATTCATTCAATGTTTGTGACAATGTTTGTGTTTATACCTTCAAAGCTGCACATAATACATAGGCTATGTATAATAATGACATTAAACATTTTTATTTGAACATAAAAGAGACATATACTATTTTCATTTATAAAGTTAAATTAAACGCTATATAGCCTGATATGTGTGTTCAAATCGAATCAAATAAGACTGTTTGGTTCTGTCCATCATGCCATGGCCATGCAGCCAAGGCAAGTAGAACCATTAGGTTGCAATGGATCAAAGAGAGATGCTGAAGTCATGTGCAATTATCAGAATTAGCATGGCCCGGCGTGGCCTGGTCCTCCATTACTAATCAGAGTCGGTGGTGATCATGTTTTATGCCCTTGTGCAATCAGACGGCCAGTTGGAGGGCCCGCGCACCCAGGACTCAATAGGGCTAATCATCATCAGTTCCAATTGGCATTTAAACGCTGAAATGATCGCCGATTAAATCAACACTTAAAGAAAAGAGAAACGTGATTTTCCTTGCATATTTTGATTAGAGAGACCCATTTTCCCCTAAAGCGCACACCCAAAATTATGTGCGCAACATCGTAAAATGGCTATCACATTCACACATGCTTTCTCAGATCTACAATTTCATTTCATTTAACGAACCATGGCTGAACATTGGTCAAGATTGCATTTTACTGCCATTCAAATAAAGTCCACAGAGTGCATTTGGCTATAGAGGCCATGGTTGCAAAGTGCAACGCCTGCCCCATATTGCCGTTGACCTCGCACATAATGTATTTTATCTGAATCTAATTTTGCACCGAGTATCTCTCTCCAGGGAGCAATAGTTGCAGCACTTTCCCCCCTAAAAGGCCTCAAATGCATTGTTTTAGCCCGGGAGAACAGAAAAAGCCTGTCCCCTCGAGAGAGTTTTAGAAACATCTGCCTCTCCTCCTCCCCGACTCTCCGATGCCATCCGTCCCAAACACCTCAAACAAAAGCCCGCCGTTGTTTTATGTCGTCCCTTGAATCCAAAGTAATTACTTATCATCAATCAAAATTAATAATAGCTGATTGGGTTGGTGTGGTCAACGATTATAGAAGGGGAAGGGCTGGGGCAGTCTCTCACACCGTTTCCACTCAATGTGAACCTGCATGCAAAAAAGAAGGGGAGGAGGGCGCGGGGAGGGGGGACGACGACCCGTCTATTGGGTATCCACACTGGGAAACTACCGCTTCTCAAAAAGTCAGAGGCTGAATAAGGAAATGAAGCGTAATTTGAGGAAGATGGATGAGCCCCTAGGGAAACACCCCCTTTTCATTCTTGTTTTGTAGATGATAACCAAAGCTCTCTCTATCTCCCTCTCTCGCGCGCGCACGCGCACACACACACACACACACACACACACACACACACGCACACACAACGAGAGAGAGAGAGAGAGAGAGAGAGAGAGAGAGAGAGAGAGACAGCCAGCCAGCCAGCCAGGGAGGAGGGAGGAGTTGGAAGAGGGCGACTCATGGGCGAGGTAGATAGAGAGAGCGTATGTTTATGTCTCAGTGTGTGACAAATAGAGGGAAAGGTAGTGCATGCGAGGCGCCGACAGGTCGCATTATAGCGAGCGGAGATTCGGAGCAGCAGCTCAGTGAAGTCCCAGGGATGGTATCGCAGCAGCAGCATCTCTGGACCTTATACTACCCCTGCTATAACTTCACTCCATCCTCGTGTTGAAGGCTATTCGCTCAGGAGGAGGAGAAGGAGGAGGAGGCGGAGGAGGAGGACACCTGTTTCTATAAAGTTTCCACAGAAGAAGGGCTTGCCTCAACAACATTAAAATGCAGAGACCCGGCGGCCACGGGACGGCGTTCTCGATCGATTCCCTGATAGGAACCCCGCAGCCCCGGCCGGGACACCTGCTCTACACGGGCTACCCCATGTTCATGCCGTACAGGCCGCTGGTCCTCCCCCAGGCGTTGTCCAGCTTGTCCGGCTTGTCCGGCTTGTCCCACTCGCCCCTGTCGTCCGGCATACCTCCGCTGGCGCCGCTGGCGTCGTTCGCGGGGCGCCTCACCAACACGTTCTGCGCGAGCCTGGCGGGACAGGCGGGCGGCATGCCGTCCATGGTGGCGCTCACCACGACGCTGCCGAGCTTCTCGGACCCGCCGGACAGCTTCTACCCGCCGCAGGAGCTTCCCGGGCCGCGGCTGAGCGCGGCCGAGCCGGCCGGGGCGAGGAGGTCGCAGGCGAGTCCCCTTCACTCCTCCGAGGAGCGCCTCCACGCGAGGGACAAGAGGGGCTCGGATGAGCGGCTCAACTTCTCGGAAACTTTTCAAACAATATCAGGTATGGATGATGGATCCTATATACTATTCGTCGCTGTTCTTTCCTCGTGCATGGTCGGTTTGGTCACTGTATTTTTTTTTGTTGCGTAAAAGTAAAGTAGACATGTGATGATGCGTATAACACGGGCATTTAGTTGTTATAAGGTCAGTAAATTAATAGGCTGAGGCTATTTCGACATTCAATGTGGGCCTATAGGCTACTTAGGCCTATATTTAATGGGAATTTAATTTATAATTGTATAGAAATTCACATTTGTGTATTTACTATGAGGTTTTGCGCGCGCGCGCACACACACACACACACACACACACACACACACACACACACACACACACACACACACACACACACACACACACTTTTCAGCCTATAGGCCTATAATTTACAGCCAAATTACCTCAACGTTGAAAACTAAACGAGCAAGGACCAAACTCATTTCTCAGGCTGTGTTTTGCAGCCCGTTGGCCTAACTAAGCACACTTTAATGCGTGTGAAATATACATTATTGTTGTGTATTTTTAATGGTTGATATTTTGCAAAGCATGTTGACCCATGATAAACCAATCTGTATGGCCTATAGGTGCAATGGCTTCAAACGGCCCAGTGTCAGTTATTTATACTTTAAGCCGAACTTTGCATTGCATATAGGCCTATAAATATAAGCCTATAAAATGCATTGTAAATGTGCAAGATTTTTTCGCTTGTCTTATGTTCAGGCTTTGATCTTATAATAACACTAGCATGTTCTTCTTCTTTCATAGGTGAAACCAAACTGTACAGTTCAGACGACGAGAAGCTGGACCTGAAATCGGCAGACACGGCGTGCAGCGACAGAGAGGACTGCAGCTCGGCGGACTGCTGCAGCGAAAACGAGAGTTTCTCGGACGGAAACAACTGTGGCTCGCTGTCCCAAAAGAGCAAACTCGTAAAAAGCGGCTCGCAGGAGACGCTGCCGACGGGCACCTCCTCCGCGGGGAAGAGCCGGAGGAGACGGACAGCCTTTACCAGCGAGCAGCTGCTCGAACTCGAAAAGGAATTCCACTGTAAAAAGTATCTGTCGCTGACCGAACGCTCCCAAATAGCGCACGCACTTAAACTGAGCGAGGTGCAGGTGAAGATCTGGTTTCAGAACCGCAGGGCCAAGTGGAAACGCATCAAGGCCGGGAACGTCAACAACCGCTCGGGGGAACCCGTGAGGAATCCCAAAATCGTGGTGCCCATCCCGGTGCACGTCAACAGGTTCGCTGTGAGAAGTCAACACCAACAAATCGAGCAAGGAACAAGACCATGAACTAAGATGGATGGGGGGGAAAGAGACAGAAAAAAAGAAAAGAAAAAACTTCCATTGGACTTAATGTTCCACTGATTTGTTGAATGCATGAAGCACAAAGAGGATTCTATTATTTTGTCCAAGAGACGAAAAGAAAGAGGATTTTGCTGGCAAACAGATAAACAATCTGACAATATAAGCTCTCGAATTTTATTTATTGTTTTGTGAATATGTAAATAATATCTTTGTCAATATGACACAAATGGGCACTACGACATGAAATTGTTGAAATTCTTTTTTTTAAGTATTTATAAATGTATAGGGCCTAAAAGTTTTGTTGATTATGTGCATGTCCTCTACTCAATTTAGTTAATATTTTCAAGTTTTGTATTTGCTACGTTTTGTTGTTGGTCATGTCTGCATGTACCTTCCTTTACATCATTTTATTTTTATTTTTATTTCTTTGCAACTGTAGGAACCACATTTGCCAGCTGTTGTGAGAAAAAAAAATACGTGAAGGAAATAAATGACCAAACGGAATAACTGTAAAGTATACTGACTTAATAAATCAGTTTATATAAAAGTTGGCATCCAGATTGAATCATTATTATTTTATATGAAAACAGTGGTTTCAGCTTTCAGGACAAAAAAGGCTTGTAATTCATTAGCCAAGATTTTACAACTATCAAGGAGGCTAGTTTAAAAGTTTAAAAGATTAAAAAATAATTAATGATGCAATTGCTTAATATCCATTTTTTGTAACACAAATTCAAACAAGCAATATTTTAGGTGTATTTCCCATTAGAGGTCAAAGTAATTCATAGTGAATTGTTATTGTTATTTGAAAATGTGGTTAATAAGTCCACATTCTTTATAATGTGACTAAATGTGATACAGGGTGGCGATTGGACAGGGTATAATAATGTATGTCTTCAGTTGTGAATTAAAATTCTCACAGCTCACTTTTATTGATGTGAAACTTCTTCACAAAGCAGCAAAGATAATGAAAGACTTTGAGGGGTCTTTAATAGCAGCTCACAGTCATTTATCTCTCTTTAGGAGACCATGCATGTTGTCTCAAACTGGACTGATGGAAAGCGTTAGAATGGCCTGCATGTCCTACACGTTGTAATGAAGCGCTCCATCTATCACTGCTCAGGGAAACCAGTAAAGGGCACTCAACAGCTCACATCCAATTTGATTTGGAATTATTGATAGTCAATTACAGACATCGACTATAACATAGTAGCCTATGTTGTAGTCCATGTTTTTTTTGTTTAATTTTTTTTAGAATAGTTCTAAACAAAAAATATAGCCTAGTATTTTACTAGGCTATATATAGCCTAGTAAAATACTGGATATTATATGCACTCTGTGTGTAAATAACTACCTGCTCAATTAGCATAATTATGGGAAATCAGTTTTTCAATTTAGCCTCAATCTCAGAAAGGTATAGTGAAATGAGCATGCTGCAGTAATCATCTGACCAAATATCGCCTACCAGGAAAGGGAATGAAGCTTGGGTTTTTATGCAAGCTTTCATATTCCTCACGTGGCCTATGGTGTGGGTTTAGACCTGGACAGATCTCTTTGAACTGCGTCCAGAAAGGCTGGCATTTAGAATAATTTAACTAAATCAACATTTCAGATGGGAGAAAGCCATTGGGTTCCATATATGCAGCCACAATACAGTGCAGTGTTGTTTTAACTCGGTCTAAAAATGGACAATCTTTAAATTAAAACTGGATTTTACTGTGTAGGTGGTGTATATAGGCCACACAATATATAAATAGCATACAGTACTACAGTTGAAACTTGAAATGTGATGATTGGGGGAGAAATGCTCAAATATTTAACTGTCAGAGATCAAAATGTATATAAGCTCACTTGTGCTTTCTTCATCTTGCACGCAATCAGACTAGAGGAGAGGGCCATTTCCTGATTTAAGATAGTTTTGTTTATTTGACTTATTTCCATTGTGGACAGTTCACACAAGGATCCATCCGAGCCATGTGTCCTGCAAAGCATGAAGCGTTGCACTAGAAAACATTCAGAATTCAAAATCCGAAAACGTCAGCATATTAACCCATTCTGACCGGGCACCCATTTTGGTGTTGGCATCATGTTATGCTTTAGCTATTGAAAAATAGCAGATCTACAAGCTCATATCGCGCCACCGAGTGGCGCGATACGAGCTTGTAGGTCTGCTATTTTTGAAAAATTCGAAGAACGACTGACATTTTTAGAATCTGATCTCAGGTCAGAATGGGTTCATCAGACCAGTGTGTGTCCAGTGGAAACCTCGTATGAATCTGATCTCAGGTCAGAATGGGTTAAACACACTGAACCATATTATCCTTGGTGTCCCTATTCTGGGCATGTCGTTATAGGTGACAATTTTCCAAACATTTTCAAAAATGTAAAAAAAAATAGAAATCTACCACCTCACAACACTTTGCATCATTCGTAATGCATTGTGATGTTGTAGATTGGCTATTTCACCAATCACCCTACAACACTGTTTTACAGCTAAGTATAGTATTCAAGTGGTTGACACTTATTGTGACCATTGTCATACATTTTAATGTCACGCAGAGACCCACCTATGCCAACCTGTTTCAAGCTACATGGGACACAGGGATTCTGTGTTCCATTTGATTTCAGCCTGACCCCAAGCCATAGACAGACAATTCCTAATTCTTGACCACCTGAGTGTCAACATCGTCACGCTTATTTGGTTGTCTACCTCATGTGTGAAGACTGTGACACTTGGCTGGGGATTTAAGAAGCAGTGGAAGTTTTTATTATGATCTAAGCGCTGACTAATACAGCGTGTCAACTCCGTGACATTGTGCCAGAGTGTAAACCTGCTATTTCAGTCTTGGTGAGCGTATCGAGGTGACAATGAAGAGCCATGAGACATAGCTGAGTAAAGCTGACCCTGTAGCACTAATAGTACTTGTTACATTTCCAAAGTCCTGTGAATGATTCTATTTGAAGATGATCCAAACCTTTCAAAATGTTACTCCACAACATTAAAAAAAAAAAAGTGACACGTACGAGCTATGACTAAAATTAAAGTAAAACTAGTGGCTGTTGAATTTATTAGTTATCTCAAGGAATTGCGGAAGATGTCATTTAAAAAAAAATAACTATTAGACAGACGTAAAATTACACTTAAGAAATACACAATGATATACCATTTAAAAAGCTTGAAGTTTCCCTGTGAATCACTTATAGTCTTTAATCTACACATATTAATCGCTGTGCCATTAAAGGCACATTATCTTCAGTGAACACCTCAGAGTCTCAAGGCAGTGAAGCAGCATCATTTTAACATTCTGGTACTTGAATAACAAATTGACATATCATGAGTCCCGTTCAGCGAATGCGATTAAACCGTTCCCACATTCTGCACCTGGAGAGAGAAAGCGAGTGCGCGAGAGAGAGAGAGAGAGAGAGAGAGAGAGAGAGAGAGAGAAAGACCCCATTATCACCCCTGGTGTGAGTGTGCACTGCTCGCCACGGGCTGGAGCTGGCCTGACTTCTTGGGAGGGTCTGGAGAGGAGACGGCCCCCGTGCTACAGTGATGTATGGGCAGATGCATCAAATCGCACAAGATAAACAAGCGATGAGTTTCATCAGGGCCATCATAGCTTTAATTTGGCTGCCTAATGAGTCAGATCTAGTGGTGGAGATAAGAGTTGTCAGAGGCGCGGGGCTCTAATGAATTTCTTGCCACTTGTAATCAAGGTTGCCTGTCTGAGGGGGGATGATTAATGGAACCCTGGAGGATTCCCTCGGCCCTCAGCCTTCATTACAGCTAATGCATTCTCAGGCAAATTAACAGAGAAATGCAAGGCACAAGCCAACGGGGGAAGGAGAGAGGGGGAGAGGGGAGGGGGGAGAAATGAGGAGAGTGGGAGATGGGTATGGAGTAAGAATGTATGTAAAGTCAGGAAGGGTGAGAAGAAGAGTGGGCATGGAGAAATGAGATGTGCGGCAGAAGAGTGAGGGGAAAAAACTGTGTGTGTGTGTGTGTGTGTGTGTGTGTGTGTGTGTGTGTGTGGTCTGTGGTGGTGTGTGTGTGTGTGTGTGTATGTGTATGTGTGTGTGTGTGTGTGTGAGAGAGAGAGAGAGAGAGAGATGATCACTGATGATTAGCAAGATGTGGCTATGGAAATTGAGTATGAAGAAATGGATAAAGGGCAGTCATAGGGGTCAGGGAGGAACATGGATATGCGTTAGGAGGTTACTGGTCACACATGATGGAGGGGAAACCGATGGAACGGATCTTTCGGGGGCTTGTCAGGAGGAGCGACCCGAGAATGAATACTCATGAGAGAGTTGGTCAGATGGAGAGACCCCAGTGGATATAATTACTGGTTGAAGAGGTTAAAGGGTTTTGAAAGGCGGGACGTTTAGTTCCGGTTTAGGATGAAAGAGAGATTTAGCAATGGGCCGGGGCACAGGGGTGGCGCCAGGGGGGCGCCTGCCCTGCATGGGAAGCGACGGAAGCCTGTCCATATCAGGACAAGGCAGAGACAAAGATGTTAAAGGCGAGCTACTCGGACAGGATGTTTTGTGTTGGTGCCCACGTGCACATAACCGACTGCCTGATACCGTCGTGCTGTTATTATAAAGCAAACACCGCGGACCAGAGCATGCTGCATGTTATGGAAATATGGACGCAATGTTTGCAAATATGGCCTCGTCAGGTCTTTGTGTACCCATCCATCAGCTTCAGACCCACCTCTGCAATCTGGGAGGCAATTTGTCTGAGAGGAGGGGTGGGCGTCGGAGAGAGCCCTCCTCACTGTTTAGCCGGCCCTGATGAAATACCAAAACACACAGCAGTGCCTGGGAGCACTGTACCCGTGCTAATGCAAACACAAGTGGCTGGAGTGGCTGCAAAAATCATTGCAATAGTGCAGTAAAGGAGTGTTGATTTTCATTTATTGCGGCCGTAATGTGTCAGGTTTATCACTTAAAATCTGTTAAGTGAAAGTATAAACTATAGGCTTTAGAGGTGAGTGAGTGAGTGAGTGAGTGCAATAGTGCATGCATGTGTGACCTTCTGAGCCGAGAGGAAGAGGAAGAAAGGTGATAAAAAAACACAAAGAGGAAAAGGAAGGGGATGTAAACCAACATTATATGCCGAGACGAGATTAGCCGGAAAAAGTGGATTAGTAAGGGTTTGACTCCTCCGAACAGTGCGGCTTGTCATTGTTCCCTGCTGTGTTGTGCTCCCTTGACACTAAGCTCACTTCTTTATCTTAATCCTCAGAGAGTGTTTGGGGGGCCACGAGCAGGAAGTATAGCAAGGGTAATCGTTTACTTACCCGAATACAGTGAACGATGCATCTCTCAGCACTGCTCTTTTGCGCCGTAGACGCCTGGTTAGCCTGACGAAAATACAGTATTAGCTCTACAAACACACATTCACAGGCAAGCTATTTTCAGTGTGCAATACCATCGTGCGACGAAGGATTTTGGTCACAACAGTGGGCAGGTCTGACACTGTAGTGTGGCGTGGCTTTGGTTTGAATAAGTAAAAGGAACAGAAGGAAATATTATTACCTATGTTAGTGTAGCTGCCCTCGAATTGTGAAATAATCAGATGTGGATGGTCTCAACGGGTGTAATTTATTCGTCTTCAGGTACAGAAGAAGATCACTGGTACACCGTGAAAACTATAAAATTGAATAAATAAATACTTTTAGAATCATACATTTCATAGTTTCACTCACCACAATAATCATAGTTTCGCTCACAATAAAGCAGTGCATTAGATTCATCACTTCAGTATACGATAAACAATAAAAATGTTCATTTAAAGGTCAATTATAAATAATGCAGTGATACAATAACTAAGCACCATAACCAAGATACCAGAGACCAAACGAAATACCACAACAAAATACAATAGACCATAAATTAAATCATGAACTCAAATGAAACAAACAAACACTGCTGTACCTCGCTCCGCTTATCGAGGGTGCTAAGAGCTGGAAGGCCACCTTGAGCTTCAGGAAGCACAGCAAACAGGCACTGTGTCACCAAACAATCAGTACTGTGAGGCACTGTGTCACCAAACAATCAGTACTGTGATCTGTGGGTACACGGTCCACATATTGTATACTGAAGCTACAAACATTTCAATAATGTCGAGTCAACTGGGCAAACATGAAGTTGCAAACATATCCTACCATGTGGCTCTGCTGCTAGAAACACTGCATCTTTCCCTGTCACTCTGGCTGAGTGTGGTGAGTGGTTCTGATGTGAGTGAAGCTAACAGGCTTCAGCTAGATATGTGTTGGTAACAGGAAGTGTCAAAATAAAGGTAAACCAGAATGAGCAAGGTAAATAACAAATTAACTTCAAACTAAAGAAAACATTGGAGTTAAACCCAAGTGTCACGGGCACTTACAGTTAGTATAAAACAGCAATGAAAGATGTGCCAAAGCTACCTTGTAAACAACAAACCTCTACTCTTTTCAGATGGAGCACAATGGAAAGTCAGAACAGCCTTTTCTAGGAATGTGTACCACATATCGTTGCTGATGAGCCTTCCCACATTTTCCAGTGTAAGCAAACTCACAAATGTTCCGTTGTAATGACATCAAAACACAACACCCTGTTCAGTAAGTCATTAAGGTCCATCACGTTATCGTTAACAACACATGGGTCTAATAACGTGGGCATAGCTTCCCTGTTGATCCGAGACCTGCAGTCTATGATGTTAGTCTGATGAGGCACGCTTTCATGAGAGGCAAATTCGCACCGGAAGTTCAATAAATCAATGGCGGGGCCACGGTGGCACAGTCGGTAGCGCTGTCATCTCACAGCTAGAAGGTCCTGGGTTCGATTCCCGCTGGGGAATCGTTGGCGTTGGCGTGTTTTCTCCTCCGCGTCATCAGTGCCCATACCCGAGGTGGGGTTGGAGAAAGGGCCTCTGTGTGGAGTTTGCATGTTCTCCCTGTGTCCCCTATAGTCACAAAAAACATGCAGTAATCCTGGTCTCTAAACTGCCTCCCCCTGGCCAGCCGGCCAAAGGAACTGGTCGGAATAACGAGTTCCTTCCACACGCTATGTCCGGCCGGGAAAACTCCCAGACCCTGTCAGGTGAAAAGAAGCAGCTTGGACTCCTCATGCATAGAAGGAAGCATGAGGTCAGTCCGCTGCCCCCCCCCCCCCAGGTTGACAGAGGAAGTGTAGCGCCCAGCCCAAGTGTAGCGACACTGGGTGAAAAAATGAGTTGCAAAATCGTGGGATAATTTAAAAAAATATATATATATATCCATGGCAGTGAATCAAGGCGTCTGGACCAGCTCTTGAACAAACATTATTTTGGAACAATTGTGACCTTTATCATATAATCAGTTCAGGAATATAACAGAAGACATATCACAGGTTGTTTTCTAATCATTTGCTATTCAATGTGCACAGTAGGCCTACATACATAATCTTATTTGAGGATCTAAACAGCGGCAGGTATCGTTTCTGTCTCTGAGGTATCGCAAGAGTTGGCTGCCAGACAGGAACCGGTGGACTTTATATATTTATAGAGGTATCTAAAGAGCACAAAGTAAGCTTCTGAACGTGCCAAATATCATGAGACTGTCCATTATTTCCTGTCTGGCAGCGAAATCTCGCGACACCTCAGAGACAGAAACGATACCTGCCACTGTTTCAATAAAATGATGTACTGTGCACATCGAAAAGCAAGCGACTAGAAAACAAACTGTGATATATGTCTTCTTTGATATGACAAAGGTTGAAATCGTTCATAAGTAATGCTTGTTTACAAGCTGTACAGCGGGATCCCTGCATCCACTGCCATGGTATTTCATCGAACTTCGGGTGCCACCGATCATAGACAAATAAATGTATAAATGTAGACGCCCTTTCCGGCTCTGGAGCGTATATATGTGCTCAAGGGAGGGCAAAACTTTCCCGAGATTCCTTGCGAAGCCCCGCGGAAGCATGAGCGTGTGTCACAGAGCGCATGTTCGGGTCTGTAAGGTCCCGGAAAAGATGCGCTGTGATTGGCCAGTACATCACTTGAGTGGCAGCGTGACGTGACGTGCCTTCCACACTTCCGGCGTACTTCCTCTCCCAGTGTGAATTCTTCCGCCCCTCCTTCAACCCACATCGCTCCAACGAACTGCAGCGGCCAATGAGGCATCTATTTTTTTTTTTTAAATATCTACGCCACCGATGGGTGTCATGGCGCAGCCCCGGCGTCCAGTCACGTGACTTCATGTCTCTTCCTGGTGTAGTTTGCCTCCCATGGTGCGACGAATCCGGACGTCTGGAATTGCACGATAGCGAAAATGACGTCGGTGTCGTTACCTCCTTTTTCATATAGCGGTACCTTGATTTGGACAGTTTCAGTGCTCACGAGTCAAGCACAGTTGTTGACCTCTGGGTCTAACGCAAAAAAATTATAATTAAATTAAATAATAACAAAAATAATAAATTACAGCTTCCCGTCATGCAACAGGACGATGTGAAAAATGTGGGGAAGCGTTTCTGCTCGGACCTCCAGGTGGTTTTCGTGCACATTTTCGTGTTGATTGGTCCAATGGTGCCGGAGATTAGCTGCACGCGCGCACACACACACACACACACACACACACACACACACACACACACACACACACACACACACACACACACACACACACACACACACACACACACACACACACACACACACACACACACACACACACACACACACACACACACACACACACACACACACACACACACACACACACACAGGGGCGAAGAACAAAGAACAACTTCCACCTGGCAGAGACAAAAAGTACAGCTTTGCCAAAAATTGGAATTCGCAGATTAGATGGAATGGGCCAATGATTAGAATCAGTTTTATCGTCACTTTCACAATACACACTACGCATACAATGGTCTAGTCTAGTGGTGTGAAAAGAAACACTGTGGTTTGCGTTTAGAAACACAGTTTAAGCATAAAAATGTTGGGTCCAACAGCAAAATAGGCAGAACAAGACAAAGTACTACACACATTTGTTTATTTCCCAAATCCAGGGAAGGCTACATTGTTTTATTGGAGTGTTTATTATTAGGTCAACGGTCAGCCAAGCATCCAAGCATACAACAAGTAACTCTTTAGCTTTTGCTTTGTTTCACGTTCTTAACGTAAAAGATAAGGAATTACAATAGGAAAATTAAACAAATAAAAACAAACAAAAACCATATTTACATACTGCATTATAAATATGTCAAATGTACATCATTATACACCAGTACCAGTGATGGCCAAGCAATGTAGAAACATTGGGGCCAAACAGAAGTACCTTACATTATGCTTAAAAGCAGAGGAAATAAAAACATTTAAACATGGTTCATAGGTCAAGGTGAACGTATTGTTGACCTATAACCATTAGAACTTGTGGGCCTAAGAGGAGTATGTCCTATGATAGTACTTAACTAATATGTACACTTATACTCTCCCTTTAGGCTACTTTAAAGAGGTCCTTTTGAGGCAGTTTTCTGGGATTTTAGTGAAGGATATAAGACATTTTGTGGCACAGAGGGTTCAGGTAATCTCTAATAGGTAAGTAGGTATTTATGAACATATGTAGCTCCTCTTAGCAATTCTCCCAGACATTGAAAAGTACCCAACCACTTAAAAACATTAAAAAAAAAAAATCGAAACTGCAAGCTTGCAATACATTGTGAGCTTGTAGATCTGCAATTTCCTTAATGTTTTTAATTATTTTCTTTTTAAACCTCCGCCATGCCTATAATGGCACGCCCAAAATAGGGAAGGCAAGTTGAAAGTAGTCCATTCACTGAAATACACTATGCTGGTACCAATAGAGAGTTCTACCATACAGAAGGCCATTGAAATGATACAGTACCACTGAAACCAATTCAAACATAATCTGATGACATGGGTGTCTCAGCCATCAGTCTCTCTTATGCTCAACCTTACCCGACAACATATTCCATTTCTCTGGGTTTCAATAAACTAGAAATACTGGGGAATGCCATTCGAGTACCAAGTTGATACAAAAAAGTTAATCTGTAAACATAAACCCTGCCATTGTAAACTGATATACGACCCAAAAGAAATAGCTAGTTTAAAATATGAAATGGCAGTTGAAGAAAGACAATTTGACAAAGTACATTAGTGTCAATTCCCTCCGAGTATATTTCTTGTTCAAGCCCGCACGTTGAATCAATGTTGAAGAGTGTGAATTCAGGTCATAATTTATATCCCTTCTTGTTCTTTTGAATCTCTAAATATCAGGTTCATTTCAAGTCATCTTAGTTTCTCAGATCCATTTGGTTAAGTCCCTTTTGTTAGGTTGAGGTGATCGGAGGCTGGGTTAAACCCACATACGTTTGCGGAAAAGGAGAAGGGACATTGTGTTTATGTCTCCCAAGGTCGGAACAATGTTCATATGAGGATACGTTGAAGGAAGTATAACTACATTTTACAGAACTCCGTACATGAAAATACCTCCTACATGTTTGTTCATTTCTCCAGTGTCTTTTCTCCAATGTTCATGAACAGAAATGCCCATCAATTCTCTGCTGCAAAGAATTAAAGAGACACACACACACACACACACACACACACACACACACACACACACACACACACACACACACACACACACACACACACACACACACACACACACACACACACACACACACACACACACACACACACACACACACTTCACAGCAACAACAAAGCAAAATGTGTTTGTGTGTACCAATGTTAGGGCTTCGACCTCAGGAAGTGAATAGATATTTCATTACTCTTGTGTATCTGTGTCAAACAATTATCAGCACACTCTTGTAGATCCAATGCAGAAAAGAAATCCAACAAAGATGTCATAATGAATTTCCTTCTTTCAATCGACCCTTTGAATGAAGTTTGATTGAAGAGGCATCGTCACAAAGACTCAATGGCCATAAAGCATATTGGCCCTAAATTACTTTATAATCATGTATGATTTGCAACAGGATCATAAGGGTGGAAGAGAAAATGTCTCACTTTCAACAAATGCTGTGTAGGCATTGTGCAATCAACTCTTTTATGACAAAACCCCTTTTAGTATTTCAATAATTTGTACTCGTCTCATCTCTAATTGCCTTGCCGTTGTATATGAATAGTATGTCAAGAGTTTGATAGCTGCATTTAAGTCATATGTCATTATGGAACGCCACAATAGCCATAGACATTGATGTAAACTCGATCATATAAGATTTTGTCCCTTTCCAACAAGACCTGACATGAGAGGAAAAGTTCAAGCATTAAGGAAATGCTTTTCGTAGGAGGGTTGCAAAAATGCCGAAGTTATTTGGTTGATGCTTAAAAACAAAAAAGCTTAAAGCCGATAGATTTTAGCTCTGTGACAATAATGCGAGCTATAACCAGAACACGAAAATAACAATCATAACAAGTGGGGGAAAACCAAAGAATGAAATGGTACGGTGGTGTCCACTGTGCGGGGCACACCCGTCCGAACGCGCACTCCTTCTAGCGCAGTGGAATATCTTAGCATTCTGTCCATTATACCGCCTTAACAGCTCTCCACTGATACCGGGCTTACACTGTATGGAACAGAGGAGGAAGGCCTCACTCACACGTAAGACACACGCAAGACACACGTGTGTCCTGTGTCTTCTGTGTGTCATGGCCGCGTCAATGCATTTCCAATGGGAGTCACATGGTTTGAGGCGGCCATGACACTCGCAACATCCAAGACGCAATGTGTCTCGCTTGTGTCTCATGTGTGAGTGAGGCCTAAAAGAGAAATCTGCTAAGTAGACGGCATAGGTGGAATCACTTGGGTTAAGTGTTTGCAGCTGTGTGGTCCCTGCTCGTCTCCTCCTACATGATGCTGATGCTGCGGTTGAGCTCACACTGGGCGTTGTTGTTGTTGACGTTGGGATTGCGGCGGCTCATGTTCGGGGTGGGTTCGGCCAGGCCACTGGCGTCGTTGGGGCAGCCGTGCTGAAGCAAGATGTCGGAACATTCCTGGCTTCCGGCCCGCCGGGCGTACGACAAGGGCGTCTGGCCGCGCGCGTCCCGACTGTTCACGTCCACGGCGTACTGTGAGTTGGATATAATGGTACAGAGACATTTTGTGGTTGTTTTGTGGATTATCCTAATAATTAACTCATTTGGTGGTCGGCTCAGAGCGCCACACATAACCCTATGGGCGAGACTCTTAGATTGAAAGGCCGAATTTGGCCGGAAACTGAGAGTTAGGAAGTAAAAATCTGCTATGTAACATGTCCCACGATGGTCATTTAATCCACCAAAAACATCGTTTTTGTAAGCTAGGATCATATCGTTTAGAGAAATGAGCCGCAAATCAAGCTTGTTTTTGGTCTAAAAAGAAGAATCCGAGATATTGGCGGTCTAAAAACAGCATAACACGGGAGTGTTCTGAATCTGAATGCATACAGGACACAGTTGATCCCCGCAATCAATTGATAGGCGTCCAAAGGTGATTACGGCACCAAATGTCGACTAAAACTATAGTTGATTTACTCGACTAAAATGTGTTTTTGGCGGGCCTTGATGCCGTCGTAATGGCTCATTTGACACTTTGACACAAAATAGCAGACACGTTGTGAACATGTAGATCTGCTATTTTCAGCATGCAACCAAGCATACAATGACTTGCCTTTTAGTTCTACTTGATCTCTTGTCCACTATAGTCTCTGTCAGACATTTTAGTCTAGTTTTTATTTGTTGTCGGTATATTTTGTCTTAGTTTCAGTCATCGTAGCTTCGATTTCAATTCGTTTTCTTCAGTGAAAAAAGGTAGTCGACGAACATCTTTCGTCACAGTTGCAGTCGACGAACTCGACACCGCTCCCCCAATGCAGCTATACCTACGCCCCCCAAATACGGATACGTGGCCGTACTCCTCCATAACCTCAAGGGCCCACTCACTCACTCACCCAAATGAGCAGCTGTGTGATGACCACGTTGGCCATGGCGCAGGAGAGGTGCAGCGCGGTGCGCCCGTCTCCATCCCCGTAGGTCTCATTGACCTCCTCTTTGGTGCCGTGGGCGAGCAGCAGCACCACCGTCCTCAGGTCATCCTCCACCACCGCCCGCAGCAGCTGCTGCCCCAGGGGCACGTCCGACTGGGGCAGCGCCCCCAGGAACAGCTTCTGCTCGTACTTAGCTCGTATCCATCGCTCCTTCTCCTCCCTGGAGACGGTGAGAGAGAGAGAGGGGAAGTCTGAGGCGATGTAGGTCAGGTAGCAGAAGCTAGATTCAGGATTGAATTTGATTCAAGAATGAGAAGCCGAGATAAAACGTGAGATGAAAGTCAACCAGCACAAAAGGAAACATTTAGGTAAAGGGGGGGGTGATTATAGCAATCATAGTTAATGTCTCCACCAGGCCGAAGGCATGGGGAGAGAGTATGTTGTGCATTCCGTCCGTCCGTGTGTGTGTGTGTGTCCGTCCATCCGTCTGTTAGCAGCTAATGTTCGGCACCGTTAACCCGGTCGTTGCCAAATTTTGCACACACACTCCCTAGATGCCAACGATGAACCTCTGCAACAAATCTTCCAGAACGGCCTGTTATAGCGCCACCAGGAGGCTGACTTTTGAAAAACACATTTTCTGCAATTACTCCTCCAGATTCTGTCCAAATATCCCGCAAATCGTTACACACTATCTCTATAGTCATGTGTTCAAGACGGATCTGTCCAATATTTCATATTCCATCCTAATTGGCTAACATTGGCTTTCAAAGTTGGCAGGATTGGCCCGTTTTGAACAAAAAGCATGAACGCAGCGTGCAATTTACGTGAAATCATTCACAGACATTCCTACTAGGCTGAGGAATATATCAAACCCTTTTCACATTGGCCTGTTATAGCGCCACCAACAGGTGGATTTGTGCAAAACACATTTTTGGAACAAAATGCCTCAAATCATCCAATTGCCATCCAAGGCGTAAGAAGAAATGGCACCCTTTTCACATTGGCTTATTATAGCGCCACCAGGAGGCCACGACCTGACCTGCCCTGGTGGAGACCTGTGCCCCGAGGGGAACTTTATCTAGCTTTTCTTCTTTTGCCAGGAATACGCTAATTGCGGTTAAACATATATCTATAGATAAAAAGCAGAGCAAGAAAGAAAAGGGGGTCAAGAAACTGTGCAAAGAGAACCATAATGCTCCTTTTCAATGCAAGAAAAGCCACAATAGTCTTTTTTTTTCTACAATGAGAAACATAAGAGAGCATAACGTGGTACTTTAGTCCATATAGGGTATAGGGTCTATATATCCCTCTATATCCACTGACGGTGGCCCACAGCGATAGGGTTAAAGTCTAGCCAGCGCTCTGTAAAGGTTACACATTGTGAACAGCATGTCTGCTATGGACAATACAGCAGGGGAGGGGGGGGACGACGACGACATGTTTTTATCAGCGCTGTCAGCCGTCAGTCTGAAACTGGTGGATCTCCCTCCTCCCCTCACCATAAAAAAGAGATAGTATATGTCTCATAGAGCCCCAGTTTTTTCCCCTGGGGGTCGGCTGGGGCCCTGAGTCAGATCGATGGGGCTGAATGGCAGACAGAGAGAGGGCTGCAGGGATGTGGGGCGCTCCTTCAGTTCAGCCCCCGAAAACAGAGAATACACCGAGAGGGTGAGAAACAGGCAGAGAGAGAGAGAGGGGTGGGTGGGGGGGGGGGGGGGGAGGACTCAGGCTCCATATCCTCTACTGCCAGTCAGAATTCTATCTATCGCTCTTCATCTTGACCCCTCGTTTCTTTCTCTGCCCACACACAACTGTCCAAAGAAAATAAAGAAAGAAAGAAAAAGAAAAAAAATCAATATCAATACGTTTGAATGACTGAGCATGCCCAGTGTGGAGCTGCCTGCGACCCCGTGAACCCGCCAGTCGGCATGATAAGGGTTGCTAAGAAAGAGGCTGTTGTTTGGAGCGGTGTGTGAGTGACTGACAGAGAGAACAGCGTTTTGTACGGATAGCAGGCGACGCTAGCCTGGGCTGGTTGAGAGTGACAAGGTTTCCCGTGGGGGTCTCTCTCTGTTCACACTATGGCTATCATCATGATAGACCGCTTACTTTCAGCTCGCACTGGCAACACACTGACAGTTCTAATTCACTTCCATTCAATTCAGTCACGATCACGGGAAAAGATAAACGTATAGTGTTTAGCGAAGTGCTAAATAGCACGTGAAATAGAACTGTATCATTTAACTCATTTTGGGGCGGGGAACCCCTTTCGGTGTTAGCGTTGTGTTATGCTTTAGCTATTGAAAAATAGCAGATCTACAAGCTCGTAGCGCGCCACTCGGTGGCGCGCTACGAGCTTGTAGATCTGCTATTTTTGAAAAGTCGAAGAACGACTGACACAGAAACGTAGCTTTTTCAGAAAGCTGTCAGGATGTAGAAGACATTTTTTAGAATCTGATCTCAGGTCAAAATCGGTTAAAGAAAATGTCGTGCGCATGTTGACCACGCAGTACGTCAGGTTGCTAAATGCAGCATTCCGTGGTAATCTGTGACCGTTTCAGTCTTCTTGTTATGTACTCGAGTCAGGAGTATAGCGAGTAGCCGTCGAGGTCAGGGTCCCTTCACGGAGCGCTCCATCGTATAGTTAGTATACCCAGAGTCTGGCACTGGCCCCTAACTGCAGAGGTTAAGTGTCTGACGGAGCAGGGCCAAGCCTTTGTCAGAGGCCAAGCACAGTTTGATTAACTGCAAAACACCACCGGAAGCTCATAAAGCCGCTATTTAAAACACGTATACCTTCAACTTTCACTGTCCCATTATTAAAAATACATTTGAAAAAAGGTCCATGAGTTGTTGTTTTGAAATACTGTAGCTATTGTGTCTCTTGGCTCATTGCAATATACAAATAAAAAAATAACATAAGACCGGGGCTTCTCGGCTGTTGAATGCGACAGGGAATGTCCCCTTTTCTCCCCCAAAGCATAAGCAAAATCTTCTCTAAAAGGGTGAAGTGTTGTGTGAACAACAATGTAGCCCTAATGGCAGGCAATTGGAGTGCCTAGGAGTTTTATGGTGTAAGTCCTCCATCAAACCCCACTCAGTCATTATGTGCGGACAAGCCTGTTAGCAAATCAATGGGCCTCAAAACAAGTGGATTGCTTAGGGTAGCAGGGGACAGTCCTATACCTACCCACCCCTCTTCCAATGGAGGGAGGGATCAAGTAAAAAAAAAAAAAAAAAAAAAACAAGCATCTATTTCTAGTAAAAACGTCCCAAGTAGGATGTTTGAAAACTCAATATGCCTCACCGGTTGACACTCAAGGAGTGAAACCTACAGCTTTGCACGTTTGGTGGGTGGGTGGGAGGGAGGGGGGGACGGGGGGGACGGGGGGGTATCACTGAGGGCTGCTGTCCAAAGTTGGCTTCAGAAAAGCGAGGCCCCTGAATGGGATGCCTGAGTCTGTAGAGCCAAAGTGAATTGATATGAGCTAAATGAGGCAGAAAGTTAGCACCAAGACATGAAACAAAAAAGGGCCGAGGAGAGCCATTAAGAAGACGTCAAACTCCCAGAAAGGAGCCCGGAGGACACTTTGTTAGCCTCTCTAATACAAAAATCGGGCCCGAGGACTCCTGGAAAAGACCTCGGCTCCATAATCAACCACATCTCTTTAGGAAGAGTCAGGGTTTTTTTTTTAAAGGGGGGAAAAAGGCAGCGAGGCGCAGGCAGTGGTTTTTCCGTAAATTCCTCAGCTGCTGCCACTTGAAAGCCGGAGTGTGAAAGGAAGTGAAATGGTAATCCCGCCTCTGTCTTTTGTTTGAATTAGAAAAACAATCTAAACAGAGGTAGAGGTTTAGACAGTCGGGGGGGAAACCGAGACCCTTGAAAAGGACACTTCCTCACCGCAGGAGGAAGAAAAATAAAATCAGCAGACTTAGCATGTCAAAGCGACCAGGAGAGGAGAGGGAGAGGAGAAAGAATAAAAAGAAAGTAAACTTTCGCTGAAAGAGGAGGAGGGGAGGGGGGGTGTTCAGGAAATCAAACCAATGGTTTCCCGCACGCACGCACATGCACACACGCGCACACACACACACACACACACACAGATGTGCGCACATTTTAAAAGCACATACAAGAGTTCCTTCCTTCCACATAAGCACGCACACCCATCAGCACCTCTCTCTCTCTCTGCACATGCTTGTTCTAAATGTATCTGTTGCTCCGGGGACAGCTGGCATCTCAAACCTCCCAATAAAAAAAACCTCCGTCTTTGTCTCATTGAACTAAAACACAACTGGTGTTTGTTTCGGAATGAGAAGCATGAGTTATATCTTCACCGCAATCCGGGTGTTTCATTTCCCCCTTTTGCGACGATTAATTTGATACGAAACACACAAAAAACGTTGAGGTTTTCTTATAAGCGTTAGAACTGTGGCTCTCTTTTCATAGCGTGGCAGCTAGCGAACCTTCAGAGAAAGGGCCACCTTTTATAATTCTATTAGAGTTCCCTTGCCTTCAACCCTGAGCTGAGCAATGGATTCTGACCCTGACTTAATTAAGTGGCAAATGGCGGAATGATTCTCCTAAACCCAGCCCACAGAGTCAAGAACACATGACTGCGTTCAAATAAAGAGGGACAAACAAGGATAATTAGTCAAGCCTGAAAGACAAAGGCAAATGGGAATTTATAGGGGAGGTGGGGACGGGGGACGGGGGGGACTGAGACAGAGAGGGTGGAGTTGGTGCTAAGAGTATAGCCGTAGAATGACCAATCCAACTGCCCTCCAATAAAGGTGCATTGGTCCATATAGGAAGCGGAGGAGGATGTCCGTCCTGCCATTAGGCCATCTTTTCCAACACATCCTTGGTCCTCCCTAAACAATCAAAAGGTTCCCCGGCTCCTCCTCCTCCTCCTCCTTTTCCCCCTGCTTCAAAAAAATTCACTGTGTGGACACATCAAATAGACGCACTGAGGGGAAGAAATGAGGGGGCGAGGGAGGGAGGGAGGGAGCCTAAACAGTCTTCACAGTGGGGGTGGGCAACTTGTAATGGACCGATTTCCCATGCAGCCAGCGGCTTCACTTCCACATATTGAGAGAGAGAGAGAGAGTGCGAGAGCGAGTGTGTGTGTGTGTGTGTGTGTGTGTGTGTGTGTGAGAGAGAGAGAGAGAGAGAGAGAGAGAGAGAGAGAGAGAGAGGGACGGACGGACAGAAAGACACAGAATGGGGGCCAAGAGGAAAACGACAGAGTGAGAAAAAAAAGCACACACACACACACACACACACACACACACACACACACACACACACACCAGGGAAAGAAAGCTGGGCCCCAAAGCTTCAAAGGTTGCTAGGGCCGAGCAATGGAGGCACAACACAGTGAAAAGTGCTAAATAAGACTCCCCGCGGTCGGCGTGGGTAGCCTACAGTTAAAAAAATCTCTGCTCAGAGGGAAAAAAACAACTGTAAAATGTGACTCAAATGGCGATTTAGGATTTCAGATATACAGCAGTTGTTTTTTAGTTTTTTTTTTTAAGTTTCAAGAACATTTGGCCCCGGAAAAAAGACATGCAGTCAGTTGGGCTCAGACCGCCGAACTGCCATAGGTTGTCTTGTGGGAGAGCAGCGGGCTCTCCAGAGAGGTTACAGGGAGGAGAGCATCTGGGTGCCCGCCTAGAGGCAGAAGGATGAGTTGAATATATTGTGACATTAATGAGGTTGTCAGACTCCTCATGATGGAGTGGGCTGTGTTTTTGTGCCAGCAAGACTAACACCCTTTAAACGCTCACGCTGTTAACCCTCGCTGAACCCGGGGCCCTCGCTGACAAAGAGGGGGACAATAATACATGCAGGCCTGCCTTTACACGCACACATATGCTTGGAGACCCTTGTTCCTTATGGAGTGAGAGATTATCGCCCATTAAATCGACCACACTTCATTCAGAGTGACCCATATAGGCTTTGGATCTCTTTCTGTAATGCATTTATACTTTTGTGATAATTGAAACATCTCGACGTACCTAGATATACGTATACAAGTTGGAATAACGTATCAGACCTGTCACTGTGTCTATACCTGGCTTTAGAACCCAGCTGTGGCATGTGGGTAATTAGCGACTGTGGCATCAGTTCTCCCACACAGGGCTAATTACTGACCTGTGGGTTTCATTTAGAGAGACAGAGAGAGAGACATGGAGAGAGAGAGAGAGACATGGAGAGAGAGAGAGAGAGAGAGAAAGAGAGAAAGAAAGAGAGGGTGGTGGTGGTGGTGGGGGGTTAGCCGGAAAGACCTAGCCGTTCATTTGTCTAAATTAATTATCCCCACCTCCACCAGGGCTCCTGGCAAGGCCAGCTATTCTAAAGGCTCTTCAGAGAGTTGGCATTTTCCAGCCACCCCTAACCTGTGAGTAGCCCCGCCCGGAGCCTCGCTCCGCGGGTTCGGGGGAGGACTGATCTTCAGGACGGAGAGACGGACCGAGGGCGAGCTCATTAGACGGCGACACAACCCCCCCAGAACCACCCCAGAACCACCCCCAGATCGCTTTGGGATCCCACAGCGTCTCGTGGTGGCACACAATCAGCGCTACAGTAGCAACAGCTGCAGAGGAAGGAGCGGGGCCAAGTGAAGCCGCCCGCGCGGATGGGATCGGAGCGGAGAGAGTTAAAAACTATATAGCAGCAGGTCCGGATGGGGCTTGAAGAGGTTAGTGGTGTGATTCATTTTTATTACCGCGCAGCCCCTGCAGGCGGCAGGAGTGGCAAATTATTTCTGAAACAAAGTGGAGGGCTCTCATCAGAGCTATTACCTGCCTGTGGCCGTGGGCGCCGAGCGGCCGAGCCCCACAGAGGGTGACAGTGAGAGGGGGCCGCGCGTCAATGAGGGATAGCCGTCCACATCCGTCCCATGCTCCAGGACATCTCCGCCCAAATGAAAACCGCCACGTGTGCATTTGTGCGAGTGGGTGGGTGGGTGGGTGCACGCGTGTGTGTCCGGCAGAGACCGAGGTTAGCAACGAGCAACTGGACAACCCCACACCATCTCCCCCACCTCCCTCTCTCTCTCTCTCTCTCTCTTCCCGTCAAAATACTCAGTGGCACATTTTCTATCGGGAGCGTGCCAAGCAATTAGAGGTGGTGTGCAAAACAAGGCGACTGCCAGGCGCTAATTAAACGAACTAGTACTCCCCTCCGGTTTGCGGACTATATAACCCATTTGGATCATGAGGCCGATCCTAAAGTTTTCTGAAAAAAACCTATGTTTCTAAGTCAGACAGTGGTGCTCAACGTTGTTCATGTCAAAGGACCCCCAGAATGATCTGTATTTGGTCACAATATGTTGTTCCAGAAGCAAAGATTTGAGTTAAAAACGTTCACTCTGAAAGAATATATATTCAAAGATTTGCGGCACATTTTCACGATTTTTCAAAACATTTTCAATAGCTAAAAGTATAAGCTAATGCTTCAAACACCAAAAGGTGGTTCCCGTCCTGAATGGGATAAGTTCAGGGGCGCGCGCGTGGCTCCTGCAAATGTATGGGTGGGCAGATTATTTGTGGCAAGATAATCCATTGACTTGCCTGCCAACGTTTAGGCTCAGCCATGAATTTGTGTGTATTCTATGACTGCTGTGTGATTGATACGGTATATGGCGAAGCAGAGTTTGACCTCTGCTTCTATGGTTGTCCTCTGTACAGTGCAGAGGACTCCCCAAAATGTGACTCCCCCGAATGTATACATATACATCGCGCACGCGCACACACGCACGCACGCACGCACGCGCACACCAACGCCAAGCAATCAGCATGATGTTGTGGACTAATAATTTCAGTGTCGCCGCCTGCATCCGCGTATACGACAAATCTATATGTTGCATCCTTCCTTTCCATGCAGAATATCATAACGCTAAACCAATCTTGTGGATGAATGCCTCCTAACTTAAATCTGAAAAGAGATGGGGGGGGTAGAACTAGTCTTGCAGTAGACATTCAATCAGATGCTATGAGTTCATATTCAGGTAGTTACTGAATCGTTTAGATTAGGTTGTCACTGATGTTTAGTTGGGAGGTGGGAAGCCACACACTGGCTGCCGAGGTGCCATCACAAAGCTGCTACGTGTCACCCCGAGTGACACAATTAAAATCTTATATATGGGAGGTATAGTGTGATGATGGTGTACGCACGAGTTGTAGGAAGGTACGAATAAACACACCCCCTTTTAGTCACTTATATAGCTTAACCCATTTTGGGTGGGAACCCCTTTTGGTGTTTCTAAGCATTATGTTATACTTTAGCTGTTGAAAAATAGCAGATCTACAAGCTCATTTTTAACTCAAATGTTTGCTTCTGGGAGGTCCATGGAACTACATATTTTCAGATGGGGGTTCACAGCCAAATAGGCTACAGATAATTTTGGGGGTCCTTGACATGAAATTGTTGAGCACCACTGACACAGAAACATAGGTTTGTTTTAGAAAAATGTCAGGATTTAGAAGTAATTTAGCAGCTTCAATAGCATACATGCAAGTGTCTGTCCTTAGCTTGATATATCATCATACATACACCATTTTCCTATAATATAAAGTCATTTAAACGTTACTACGTTTACCCAAGTAATTGAGTCAATGTTGGCTAAACATGATTGCACAGTTAATAAGTCACATTTGAATTTCATTCGGAAATCAATCCTTTCTCCGGGGACTATTTTCAGCTAGACTCTTCAAATCAATCGAAAACAAAACCAAAAACCAAATAAATAAAATACAAGTGATATTTAGTGTGTCGGTTTTACTATCTTGAACAAGGTTCAACTCTGTGCAAGTTCCTTTTCATACTGTACTGAAATGGATTGAATCCAGTGGCATTTCTTGAAAATCAAGCAATCCATATTAGTATATACAGTATGCTTTGGAAAGTGGTCTGCAGTCTACCGTGACTCGTGAGTCATAGTCAATGGGCTAATCATGCCAGACCAGTATGATTGCAATGTCTTCTGCCCTGAGAAAACAACAATTCTACTAGCAAAAATACACCTACAATTTATACTATTTATTTAGACACGTAACCGTCCGTCTTATCTTACGAGCGTAAGGTCACAGTAGCCTACATCGAAATGACATAAACCCCATTCAACAAACGGCGTGGTGAAATGGTCAAATATGGTAAAATATGATCACATACATTCTGATAAACACCAGTACTGCTATTATTTGTTGAGAATGAACCACGTCACCATCAACAAGCCTTCAGAATGTTTACTGTCACAGCTAGGTTTACAGGTGTAAGGATGTAAGGAAGTGGGCTGTTTTCCTGAAAGCTCCATCGTGACTAATGGCGGTTGCCAATAGCGGGTTACAGTATTAACCCATTTTGGGGGCGGGAACCCCTTTTGGTGTTGTAAGCATTATGTTATACTGTAGCTATTGAACAATAGCTATTTTTGAGAAAATGTGGCGCAAATCTTGGAATATATATTCTTTCAGAGCAAACTCATCTTTGCTTCCTGGAACAACATATTTTCAGATGGGGGTCGGCGGCCAAATACATATAGTTTTTGGGGTCCTTGACATGAAATATTGCACATCACTGATATTTCAGAAAACTGTCAGAATTTAGAAGATTCTTTTTAAAATTTCGACATCAGGTCTAAATGTGTTAAGATCTGAATTTTCAGTTTTTTGGGACAATGAAGAACCTCAATGCCTGTCCTGAGTCCTCGCGACGCAGGCAGTTGTAGTAGAGAATTACCTCACCCCACATACCAGTCAATACATAACTGTAGGCCATATCACTCAATTCAGAAGTGACCAGAGTGGGGAGGATGGATCAGGAACAAATAATCTGTCTAGACTAGATAAAAGAGCATGATTGTAATTGTATATACTGTACCTACAGACAGTACATTGTGGTGATGTTTACCAGGACGGAAACCCCTTTTGGTGTTTTAAGCATTATGTCATACGTCGAAATTTAAAAAAATGTCTTCCAAATCATGACAATTTTCTGAAAGATTTGAGGCACTTTTAAACGATTTTTTCTAAAATAGCAGACCTACAAGCTCTTAGCGCGCCCTGGAACAACATATTCAGATGGGGGGGGGGGGGGGTCGTCGGCGGCCAAATACATACAATTTCGGGGGTCCTTGACATGAAAATGTTTGAGAACGACTGCCAGAAACATAGGGTTTTTTTCAGAAACCCTGTCAGTATTTAGAAGGCAGTTGTAGAATCGTCCTCGGGTCTAAATGGGTTCAATCTTTTTGGATTTTTTACACAGGTTTGTTGAATTCTAATCCATTGGCTGAAGATGGTTTCAAATGCGTACGAAGAACGGATCTCTCCAAAAGCTTGCGACAGTGGAAGTGAAACCTGCACTGACGTAGAGCATGACTGAGGCACCATAGCCTGCAGGAGGAGGTGCTCCATTGATAATGGATAGAAAATCGACTGTGCTGGCTCTGTAAATGCTTTGGTTTGAATGGCTATATTTGCGCTAGTCTAATCATAGAATGCTATATATATATACAGTATATATATACTCCATTCTTCAGGAAAATAATGCCTAATCTATGCTCCGTCGCTCGACACACAGCACAGCAGATGTATGAACTCACGGCGTGCGTCGCGGTGCGTCGCGGATCGACATTTGTATACGCATAAATCACTGGAAATTAAGTCAAGTTAATTGCAGCACGGAAAGTATAGTAATCGTGGCGACTACTATCGCAATCTGACAAAGTGAGTTCGACCCATTTAGACCCGAGGAGGCATCTGTGTCACCTTATAGATTCTTTAACCACGAAAATAGAGTGCCGCGCTATACGAGCTTGGAGATCTGCTATTTTTTTAATAATGTTCTTTCACAGAAAACGTTTTAACTCATCTGGGACGGGGTGTGTGTGTGTGTGGGGGGGGGGGGGGGGGAGGGGGTATAGGTAGAGGTCCCTGAAACAACCTATTTTCAGATGGCGGTTGGCGGCCAATTACATATCATTTTTTGGGGGTCCTTGACATGATATAGTTTGAGCACTATAGCATGATTTGGAAAGGCATTTTGTAGAGTCAGTTCTCAGGTCGTAATGGATTTAAGAAGTTCAGCAAATGTGTCAATAGTGCATTAACGTTTAACAGACAATACCCAGGGATAGAGAGACCCTGAAGAGCTGTGTCCCCCTAGCCTGTGACAGACAGACAGAGAAAGAGAGAGAGAGAGAGAGAGAGAGAGAGAGAGAGAGAGAGAGAGAGAGAGAGAGAGAGAGAGAGAGTGATGACCAGGCCACTGTGAGTGATGGATACATGACGGTACAGGTCGAGGCCCGAGGGCCCATGGCCATCGAGGTGGGCCTTAACCATAATGGTGTGCTTAATTATGTGCACAGGAGACACAGCAGGCCATTATTCAGACGCCCGGGACGCTAGGCCTCACCTGTCACCGAGAGATAAACAACCATAGTATACTGTACTATACGTACGGTATACCGCAGCGTTGATTTCGTCGACTAAAAAAGAACCAAGACCATTTTTTTCCCGTCGACCACCTTTTTGAGTGGTGCAACCACTGCAAGGAACAGCAATGTCCGTGTACTGTTCACCTATGTGTTCGCCTATGTGACGTTCATGTGTTAATGAGCACCAGTATGACTATGAGTACCAGTAGGGGCGCTGTTGTGCCAGAAACAGAGAGAGAGAGATAGTGCTGCACTGTTGCCTGCTATTGAGAGAGAGAGAGAGAGAGGGGGGGGGGGGTGTAGAGGGGAGTTGCACCACTCAGTTCACACGGGTGTGATTTTTCCACTGACGACGGATACTAAAATTAAAACTAAGCTATGACGACTAAAACCCAAGACTAAATATGCTGACGATTTCATCAACATATAAAAACTAGAGTACCGTAAGACTAAAATGTTAGGAAGGGACAAGAGTTCCAGTCTAAGTCTTTACAATTTGTTGCATGCTGAAAATAGCCGATCTACTGTACAAGCTCACAACGCGTCGCAGATCTTGAATTAAATACATTTTAGTCGACTAAATCAACTGTAGATTTTTTCTAAAACTAGACTAACACTAACGGGTGACTAAAATGTAACGATTCAAGAGACTACGACGAAAACTGAAATAGATATTTGCTGCCAAAAACAACACGGTACAGTACCACATCTGGGTGCCTCTGTTCGAGAGCGACATGGACAGGGGAGGTGTAACTTTAGGGTAAACGTGGTATATACTATATAGTACACGGAGGACCTGGGTGACACTGCATTTTGTGAGACCATTTGGGGAGACACACACACACACACACACACACACACACACACACACACACACACACACACACACACACACACACACACACACACACACACACACACACACACACAGCTGTAAGGAGGAGTGCAGTCTGGAGCCAGTGGCTTCACTGCCTTGTGGGGTAATTAAGTCTTTCTCACGATTAGATTACCGCACTGACATGTCAAGTGACCAGCTTGATCTATCCGGAACAAGTCAGGGCATTTAGCAGCTAGGTGCAAAATGATGTCACGCGCAGCACCCTTTTCATGAGTTATGGGTTTACAGAGGAGACAAAGACGGCAAGACAGGGGCTACAGTGAGGAAAATATAGGGCAGACTTGTCAAAACATAAATAAAAGTATAACTGACAATATGGAATCGTGGAATGTCAATAAAATGCATGGAAACTAACAAAGAAAAAAAGAAAAAATAAATATCCTACACAGTACACTAGGGATGTCCCGATCACGTAATTTTGCTCCAGATCCGATTCCAGATCATTTGATTTGGAGCATCTGCCGATACCGATTTTTCCCGAACCGATATTTATATTCTTAATTATAGAACACATTTATGCCATATGGCAATAGTACAATGTCCCAAATCACAGACAATATCCAGTCTAATATCATGATGTTCCGATTCCGTGTGTGTTGAATTGGTTACATTTGTTAAATGCAGGACACTGAGGATTTCGATGTGGATGCTTTGATGAGCAGTGAACGATGTTCAATGGTGAACAGAGAGACTAATCCAGGGGTCACCAACATGTCCGTAGACGGACAAATGTGTCCGTGGCAAAGATTTGGCCTTGTCCGTCGTACAGTTATGATTTTACACACCATTATAATGTTCTAATTTTTATCATAACACCCACTTACTGATGTCAAGTCTCCAGGTTTTCTCCAGAATAAGTATGGCAATTTTTCTTATGACACTATGCGGCACATTAGCACATTAACTAGTACTAGTGGTTCTCAATTGTTGTATTCACAACGACCCCCTTAACTCTGAGAGTGTTCAAATGGAAGCAAACGGTCCGGTTGAACACTCTCAGAGTTACAGACCTAGTGTTATTCAGGGCTATCTATGCGTTTCTGGTATTGTTATTGTCAGTGGCGTGCACAGATAGACACTAGGTGGTGCTAGAGAGCACCTGCCATTTGCCCTCTGGACAGCAATATGCCCTTTTGAAGAAGAACAAAAATATATTTTTTTGTACAGTGTACACTGTACAGTATGTGGACATTGATCAAGTCTTGATAAAAAGCTTCTAATATATTATTTATGCCCCAAAATCTATAAATCTCACACTATTAAAGGCAACCGGACGGTTCCACGCGCTGCACAAGGTGCCCTTTTTTTCTTCACTTGAGCACCTGACCGTCTAAATGTCTGTGCACGCCACTGATTATTGTACACTCATTTTGTATGTCCGTGGCAAAAAAAACACGTATGTTGACAAAAATATCCACCACAAGCCAACAACATGGCGACGCTTGAGACTAACCTGCTGCATTCTGTGCCTGGGCTTGGAGTATAGCCCTCCACACAGCCCTCCCACACGCTGTCAGCCATGGAGACTAACCTGCTGCATTCTGTGCCTGGGCTTGGAGTATAGCCCTCCACACAGCCCTCCCACACGCTGTCAGCCATGGAGACTAACCTGCTGCATTCTGTGCCGGGCTTGGAGTAGCCCTCCACACAGCCCTACCCACACGCTGTTTGGTTCATGGAGACTAACCTGCTGCATTCTGTGCCGGGCTTGGAGTAGCCCTCCACACAGCCCTCCCACACACTGTTGGCCATGGCGTTGCCGATGGCCGTCATCACCATGCTGAGCTCCACGGGCCAGTCGTCCAGGTCCAGGGAGCGGACGCGAGACAGGTGCGTGCCCAGGTTCCGGTGGATGCCCGAACACTCGATGCAGATCAAGGCACCCAGGTTCAAACTGGCCCAGTCCGGGTCTGCGATGGACGGACGAGGGGATTGTGTGGGTAAGAGAAAACGGTTATAAGGGACTTCAGATGATCCGTTGATTCACAGCATGATCCCTAAGCATCACAAGTCATACTACAGGCTAATTAGTGCCAAATTTGGGGGTCCTTGACATGAAAAAGTTTGGGAACCACTGGTGTACATATAACAAAGTACATGTTTATTCCAAGTTATTCTGCTTTCACACTTGAGCCGAGTGTGGACGGTGAAGTGTGTATGGTGAAGTGTGTATGGTGAAGTGTGTGTGGTGAAGTGTGGCGTACTCACTGGGCACATCACAGTCCACACAGAAGCTGTTCCCCCTCACGTTCCTTACGGACTGCATGGTCAGCGCGTCACTTTGGCTGCCTAATCGAGACTGCAAGAAATGAAGGAAAGAGAGAGAGAGGGGGGGGGGGGAAGGTATATCACCACATTAAAAGAAAGATTAAGAGCAGGCACATAATCATTGCTGGCTTCAAATTACAGAGAAAGGAATAGAAGAAGGAGAGAAAAGCATCTTAAAAAAAAAAAATCTTCGAGGAGAAGAGCGAGACGGAGGAGACGTATGAATATGAAAATGAGGTGCTGTCTCCCCCCCCCCTTCCCCCGGAGCACTGACACAGGCCGTGTTCTAGCTCCTGACGTCTGTCAGTTCTAATAAGAGATCTCCCCACACTGCACTGCACCTGTCTGACAGCCTCCTGCATGTGACGGCTTTTAAAAGGGGTGAGGGGAGGAGAAGGGCAAGAGAGAGAGAGAGAGGGAAAAGAGGAAGGGAAATGTAAATGAGGCAACAGGAACAGGCGTGTCTGCTATTCCGAAACCAATTTTGGGGTGTGTGTGTGTGTGTGTGTGTGTGTGACGCTCGTTTTGTTTCACTCAACGTCCTGTGTTATGTGCAGGGTTTTTAAAAACAAAAGCACTTGAGATTTAAGAGAACAAACAGCAACAGTGTGGCCTTCGAACTCGTGAGGTGCGCCAGAGTGCAGATGGCACACACATTGACGAGTGCTCCGCTTTGAGCCGCATTTTCACGATTTAAAAAAAATAGCAGACCTACAAGCTCGTAGCTTGTAGATCTGCTATTTTTCAATAGCTAGAGTATAACATAATGCTTACCAGTAGTTAAAACACCAAAAGGGGTTCCCGTCCAGAATGGGTTAAGGACGTAGAAAAATGCGTTTTTCACACTTTTATATCCGCATATCATCATATGGGCATACCTAACAATCAACCAAAACAATGGGGAAATTTGCATTTCCATTTTTGGTGTATTTTTATATCAAAAGTCCATAAATATCCATTTTAATTACTTCCTTGTTGAACAAAAACGTGCTGCGTGATAACGTGTCGATTCCTGCATGAATAAAAATGAATCTTGATTTCATTCACCTGGTTGATTCCCATCGCTGCGCGTCCAAACACAGCTGGTTTTGATTACAGAACTACTCCCTTTTTAATCTCATTCACGGTGACATAATCAGCACGCTAAAATATGTATCTGAAAACATCATAGGTTAAAAATAATCCACAGGCTTTGCTGTGACTTGTAAACAAACTGCCCGCGCGTGCGCGTGCGTGCGTGAACGCATGTCGCGGAGCTACGTCCCATGACTGAAGGGATGGGACGCTCTTCCGTTTCGCACTTCCATTTCAGAATTAAACTTCAAAATAAAATGCTCCAAAAAGCCATTGCACCCCGTCTATACGTTGCTGTTTTTTCTTTTCTTTTTTTTGCCTTTAGAACAGTGGTTCCCAAAGTGGGGTCCGGGGACCCCCAGGGGTCCTTGAGGGAGTTCCAGGGGGTCCTTAGCTAAATGATAGTTAGGAACCAAATGGACCCTTATGGATCTGTAACTCAGAGAGTGTACAAATGGAACCTATAACGGGTCCATTTGGTTCCATTTATACACTCTCAAGAGTTAAATTAACATTTATTTTACAGCATGAATTGTGGTCTCAGAGATAGAAATGCCATTAAATGGGGGGTCCGTAGACTAATGCACATCAAACTGGGGGTGCTTGAAATTAAAATGGTTGAGAATCACTAGAGCCGTAAAATAAATTCTCTAATGGGGGTCCCTGACATGAAAAAGTTTGGGAACCACATGCTTTAGAAGAAGAGCAGTTAGCCTGTGATATCTCAGAATTCTACCGTTAATGCAGATCTAATATCTAATATCGATCTACGGGCCCCACCTTGTTCTTCATGCTCTCGCAGGACTGCAGGCTGGCAAAGATCTGGTTCTCGATCTCCTGGACCCACAGCTCCCTCTCCTCGAACGTCGGCGCCTCAAAGTTCCACGTCTGGCCCGTCAGAGACACGATGACGAACTCGAAGGTGTCGTCTTGCTCTGGGAAAATCAGACAGCGATGCGATAAGTATAGGGGCTAAATCCAATCAATTCAGAGGTCTGAAAATGTTTTCCTCTGCCCGCCACGTTTTCACGCACCGTGAAAACTGTGTACACATATAGCCTGGCTTCTTGATCAGACTCATATCACACTGTCGTGGATATGATATCCACGAGAGTGTGATATGAGTAACGTAATCCGCAGAAGGCAATTTTCTGTTTTGCCACAGGCAGATTCGCGTCTGGCCACTGCGAGGCCACTGTACATCCTGCTTTGGAATTTAATTTATATTTGCCTTATCCATGTATGTAAAATATAGATTTCTAAGCGAATCACTTAGTTACCATACACCAAACATTGGCGTAACCCGCATCGCCGTGAAGCAGTTTAAAATAATGAAACTAAGAAAGATCAAAGGAAGAATTCAGGCAGCCTGCACAGGTCATTCATCATCATTTTTAAGCTAAAAAAACAAAAACACTTTTTGAAATAAAATAAACTCTAGTTTGCACTAATAACTTTGGGGAAGGCCCGTCTAGAGGTTAAATGGACAGATATCAGTCAAAAGGGAGACATCGAAGAGGATGGATGGATGGGGAAGGATTCCATAGTAAATGCGACCTGTGGTCGCAATAAATATTGGACCTTAATTGTCAAATTTTAAGCATGCTCGAATCTACATTTTGGACAAAACAGCAAATTTTACATTGAGGTGCCCTGATGTCCAATACCTGTTCTGTTACCGTATAAGGAGCTTTTCATTTGTTTTCAGTGTGGCTTTGAGTTTGTTCATGAGAAGTACAAAATTCCATAAGTACCTTTGAAGTTTTGATTATACACTTGTAAATAACAGATAACAGAACATGTAATGATTCATGTTGAGATTTTATGCAATTACACTTCTGTTATGTTTCAGCTCAGGGTCAGGGACTATATATTTTCTCTTTAATTACATAATATACCAGCATTGATATATATAGCACAACATTATTCGTTATAAGCAAGCACTCATAAATATGCACAATGCTTTATACCAATAATTATAATAATAATAATAATAATAATAACACATTTATAACGCATTGTATAATGATACGTCAAGTATAAATGCACTCTAATCCGTTTATAACGCACGCACGTACGTACGTCTAAAATAGACATTTGAAATTCAAATGTCTTAGGAAATGTAAGTCATTGTGTCAGCCAATAGCAGAACAAAAAAGTGCTGTTCATTATAGAAAATATCAGTTTTGGGGATTCTGGACTTAGAGGTAAAACAATAACAAAAATAAATAAAAGTTATGCATTGAGACCAATTAGAGAACAGTAATTTGAAGGCTAGTGTTCGCTATTTGGGTTGATTTGTATCCATTCACAGTTCCCCACTTTTCCAGGTCCAGTTGGAAGCCTATTTGCTTTAATTGATTTCCAGCCTCTCCACAGGCTGTGGGGTATTAGTGTAATTCACCGCTCATCATTAACTAAGCGTTATGAAAATGTCACCTGTCATCTTGAGCAAAAGGTCTGACACAACATATGCTATAACACATGTCATAATGCCTCTTCTGTTCGGAAGCAATTCATTAACGCAGTACAGTACATTATGACTGATGTAACATCTTTGGTCTCTGCACATGCTTGAGCTCATAGCCAAACGATTTGTAATTACCTAATTATGTCTATGCAAATAGCGGGCTTATTTGCATAAACCATGTTTGAAGGACTGGAGGCGAGCAGACACAGGGGGAATAGTCGCTCCTACACTGCTTTCATCAACCGGCTACTGGGATTGGCGCTCAATATACTAACCGTTAGTGGTCATTTGATCCAATTCATTAATCAAGGGCGATGTTTTCTCATTAAGAAATTAGAAAACATCTCGCAAAAGGAAAAGCCTGCCCACTCAGTAGCATAACAGTGGTTCCCCCAATTCAATGTGTTTATTTTGGCGGCAGAGCCCCATTTTAAAAGAAAAGTGCCAAGAAACCCCGTAAAAGAAGATTTGTTAAAATATTAAAAATAAATATGTCTACAAGCGTGCAATGTCTTACATTGCAACACATTAAGCTTGTAGATAAAACAGGGCCCAAATTATTTAAACTGTTCCTCATTTTCCTGGGGACCCCCTGGAACCCCCTCAAGGACCTCTGGGGGCCCTTGGACCCCACTTTTAAGAACCAATTAGCATACATACGTATGACCAATAAACAGCTGGGATATGCTATAAGCATCTTTCAATAAGTCATTAAATCTGAAAATTAAATGTCCCAATCCTCTGTATAGAAATCACAAAACAATGACCAATTCGTGGTCGACGAGATTGCCAGACGGGGTCACCTGGACAGAGAAATGATTACACTTTATATTTTTCGAATCAATTTCAGCCTCCTTGATGGGAGCCCCATAGCCACGGTCCAGAGCAGTGACAGTGCCCGTCAAATGACAGATGTCTGACACACTCCACTAATGTAGCCATCCTTATGCTCTGGTGGATGGCTATCTCTTCAGGGGGAAAGCAATAATCCAATTAGCTTGACACCGACTTCAATTATCTGATTTAGTTTGTGCCATCGACTACAGGTTACAAGCAATCAATAAAAGTCTTGGGAAGCCTCTTTATTTCGGACCCGCAGTGTTGAAAGTCTTTATTTCGGTGCGGCTGTTTTTCGAGGTGCTTAGCGGAGATTAAAATATAATTCTAAGCCCATTTGAACCGAGTAATTAATTTGGACGACCGTGTAACACCGCTTCACTCGGGGAGATTGAAACAACACCAAATTTCAATCAGACACAGAATTGGGAAAACAATTTCAGCTGTAACTGTAATTACACACGATGGAATTTTCGTCGACACTGACTGCGCTGTACATGAGAAGATGCCTTCCTTCCTTCAGAATCACTGTACACAGTCAAATCTGAGTGTTCAATTTAAAATATTACAGTACAAAATACAAATTGACCCTTACAGTTTTATGTGTTAAATAAAATTAGTACTCAAGGTTTTGCTGCAGTCCTTAACCCATTCTGAACGGGAACCCATTTTGGTGTTAGCATCATGTTATGCTTCAGCTATTGAAAAATAGCAGATCTACAAGCTCATAGCGCGCCACCGAGTGGCGCGCTACGAGCTTGTAGGTCTGCTATTTTTGAAAAATCGAAAGAACGACTGACATTTTTAGAATCTGATCTCAGGTCAGAATGTGCTAATCAGACCAGTGTGTGTCCCAGTGGAAACCTCGTATGAATCTGATCTCAGGTCAGAATGGGTTAAAGACTAAAAAAAAAAGGTATTACACGACGTGATTTCATCTTTTTCACAAACCCGAACAAAGCTAATTATTCTGTTGGTTGGCCAGGCAATAAATTGGAAGCATTAAAACACTTTCATTATGGAGATTAAAAAAAGCAATGGATGGCCGACTTCTTAAACTGATGAGTATACAAGGGGAAACAAATCTAATTCTCCAAGCGTGGTACAGTAGGTGGGGCACATGCAATTCTACACGTATTGTACGTACTTAGGGGACAGGAGACCGTATCCATATACACGTCCCTCCTCCTTACAACAATGTCAGCATACCTTAACCCATTCTGACCTGAGATCAGATTAATGCGAGGTTTCCACTGGACATACACTGGTCTGATTAACCCATTCTGACCCGAGATCAGATTCTAAAAAATGTCAGTCGTTCTTCGATTTTTCAAAAATAGCAGACCTACAAGCTCGTAGCGCGCCACTCGGTGGCGCGATATGAGCTTGTAGATCTGCTATTTTTCAATAGCTAAAGCATAACATGATGCTAACACCAAAATGGGTGCCCGGTCAGAATGGGTTAAAGCGTCATGTGTTCCCATTGGACCCAATGTGGTAATTTTGACACAAGCGCTTGTTTCTATACTTTTAAATTGGCTAAATATTAATTGCGAGCGCACGTCCCAGATTACCATGAAAACCTTCATTTTTGCGACCGTATACAGTAGGTCGCAGATTACTATGAAAACCTGCATTTCATGTCAGTCACACCTCATGTCAGTCAGTCCGTCCGTCAGTCACGCCTCGTGACCGACACTGACCTCATCAAACCCTGGATAGCCATACATGGAGAAGACTGGATGATCACCTAGACCTGCACGTGTGTAGCCGGCCAGCAACTCTACGTCTGACCGCAAACACCAAACCCTTAGATCTCCATATATGGAGCCGGCCAGCAACTCTACATCTGACCTCACTGACACCATGTTGATCTGACCTCATCAAACCCTTAGATCTCCATATATGGAGCTGACCGGTCCTGACAGACGTGACTACTCCAGTCTCAACCTGGACCTCATTTTCAAATTCCTTATACAAATAAAAATTAAATTTAAATAGCAACAAATATGGGCATTCCTAGACCTGTTGTTTTAGCATGACCTCACCCTCAAGGTGTCTTACTGGTTAAAGGTAAACGCATAGACAGACGTGACTACTCCAGTCTCAACCTGGCAACTTAGAAATAGCAAAAATTGTGAACTATTTTTTGCTACTTTAGCGCAACACTGTCATAGTACCAAGTATATAATAAATAATAACAAACAAACATAAAAAGATGGAACATGGAGATACTAGGTTTCTGCCATACAGACAGTACAGATACAGGTCACACTGCTATCGCTTTTTAATGACGCGCACAGAGTAGTCCCAGCTCCACTTTTGATCACAACGACGACATAATTCCCTTCCATGTAAACCACGTTTATACGCTCATAGGGTCAAAGTGTCCCTCCCCTCAAAGACAATCGAATGTGAGCGTGAACGAAGGACGTGCGCGGGGGCCATCATCACTGCTTCATGATGAGGTGCTGAGACAGGCCATTAGCGCTCCTCCTGATCTCACCCAAAACGGTTAACGCAGTTAACGCGTTGTCTAAGAGAGGAAACGAACGATCACACTCGCCCACCACATCAGCATTAACCCCCCCCCCCCCCCCCCCCCCCCCGACCATCTGTACATAATATGCCTGTGACACCATCAACAAGTTCTCTCCAATTAGAAGTGAATTAGCATGACCAGGTCAGTGGGCGGACATGAGGAAAAGAACAATCTAAGAGCCAGCCAGGCCAGGACCCCGCGCTGTGAGGACTGGGGGGGAATTATGATTTGCTTTAATCCATTGAGGACGGGGAAACCCATTTTTAGTGTTTTAAAGGATTATGTTATATACTTTAGCCATTGAAAAATAGCAGATCTACGAGCTTGTAGATCTGCTATTTTTGAAAAGTCTTGAAAATGTATATTCTTTCAGAGCGAACTTTTTTAACTAAAATCTTTGCTCCTATAGGTTCCTGGAATAACATATATTCAGATGGGGGTCGGTGGCCAATTACATATCATGTTTGGGGGTCCTTGACATGAAATATTGAGCACCACTGATATGGAAACATGGTGTATTTCAGAAAACGTGTCAGGATTTAGAAGACATATTTAAAATTTTCGACGTCAGGCCTAAATGGGTTAATTAACATGGTACAATAAAAAGTAAATTAGAGCGTAATGGCTATTGAGCTGTGAAGAGATGGGAAAACGGGTTGAGAGAGGAAGATGTGTGTTCTCCACCGCCTATATCCGCCGTTTACATGCGTCATAAAACGGTCAGGAGATGTTTTTTTCGTCAGTCAGAAAACAGAATACAGCGTTCAATAAATAAAGTCGCTTGCGGTAATAAATAAATAAACGTGCGAGCAAATTGCACACACACTCCAACGTCTCTGTCGCGTGGAAACTTCATTATGTCCCAAACTGTTACTTTTCTGGATTAAAGTTAAAAAAAAATGAAGCAGATCTACAAGCGCAAAAGGCTTGTGGATCTGCTAGTTTTGACACTTTGTGTGTGAACTTCACACAAACAAAGTATCAAAACTAGCACTAGTGTGATCAAGATGGGCGTTGATTTACGAAATAAAAGAACAAAAAACAAGTGTGTGCGTGCGTGCGCGTGTGTATTTATGGTTGGTGCAGAATCAATGTTGTATTCTCAACAACAACAAAAAATTTAAACAATATTTACATGCCATTTATAATTTGAGAATCAAGCTGAACCCCGAAAGAAATAGGGTGTCCCAAGCCTATAAGTGCATCCCTATTTGCTGTGTGTATGTGGCATGGGACACACAGCAGATGCTAAAGTGCAGAGCAGCTGACCACAGATTAGCACCTCTGGGGGTTGACGAGGTGCTGAGCCCAGCTGTGCTTTCTCTATGGCAGTAAGAAACACGCCATCTTTCTCTCCTCTTTGAGCGCCCTAACCCCGCGCCCGGGAGATTGATTCGAAGAGTGTCTCAGAGATGACTTACTAAACCTTTCTCAGCCTTCGGGACTCTTGTCCCTGTGTGTGTGTGTGGGTGGGTGTGCACGCGCGCGTGCACGGCTGAAATGATGTTAAAGCGCAGGCGGACATATCAAAAGGTGAGCTATAGTTTTGGTATGTACGACGTTGTGTTGCACGCGCACGCATCGGGACAGTCACTTAAAGAAGTGCTTGCCGTTTCCCGTGAATTAACGAGCAGTTGGGAAGAACAGGGCAAGGCGGTGCCATCTGTAAATGTCAGAGGCACCGCTTGCTCATTTTACACATCATTAAAGCCAATATTCCTAACCTGTATCAGAGCAATCAGCGAGCAGGCCATTACTGCGACAGGGGCCCCCGGGGAAACCACCACCAAACTCAGAAAGGAGAAAACAGGGGGAGAGAGAGAGAGAGAGAGAGAGAGAGCGACAGAGAGAGCGAGTACGATGGCAGGAAAAAGATAGTGTATAGGCTACTATCTGTCTGACACACATACGTGCTCCTAAACAATTGTACATTATGTACGCTCACGTGCGAGGGAGCAAGGACACCCTCGTGTATACATGCACACTTCCATGCACGTGTGTGTGTACACACAGCCATACAAAAAGGAGAACAGTACCCACAGCGGCAAAGCGCCACACATCGAATCAGCGCGCATACTCTAAACAGCTTGTGCATTTAGCAACGGCACAAAATGAAACGGCGGCCAATTATACGTGTATCTGTGGGCAGTGTGCATGGAGCCCAAATGAGAATCTTGTTATTCTTTTCCCTCAGTGCTGTGGCATTCAAAAAGCTTAAGCCATTACAGGAGCCGAGGCTCCGGGGACAGCTTTGGGAAATGAGAGCGAGTCAGGGTAGTGACAAAACAAAGTATTGAGATAAACACCCACCATTAGAGCAGGCAGTTAAACCTCCCATTTCCTAATCCTCAGCTGGACGCCAGAGAGTATTAACCCTTGGTGTGCTGAGGTGCAGGACACCACTGGCGCTGCAGTGAGGACTCTAGAAGTGATATAGACTCGAGTCAACTCAAGTCACAATCTTTGTGATTTGACTCGGACAAAAATAAGAAATACTTTGACTTTGCTTATTAATAACTTGAATTGACTTAACTAATTGTCTGCTGCAAGGTGGCGACAAGAGCCAACACTAGACTGCCGACCCAGATGTACTTCGTTTTAATGTGTTGCGCCGCTGGATACACGTCCGGCTTGGGCGGCCATCTTAGATGCTAAATAATTAGCGTCAATGCTAGCGAGCTAAAATGAAGCCATCCTTGCTCTAGAAAGCGCCAATGTTCCAATCGGGGTCACCGGATGATCAGTAAAGACCTCCGAACATCGCGCGTTCTATCAAAACCACGGAGAGCTCCGTAGATTTAGAGTTATTCGGCTTTTTAGTGTAGTGGGCACTGTGGATGCACAAAAACCGGCCTAGGATCGCTGAAGAAGGAAAGGCCAAGCCAAAAAATAAATAAATCAGCCTTCCGGTTTGATATCAACAATAAAGATTATCTGACAGAATGTTCCGCCAATAGCGGTTGCCAGTTGGATTCTAATTGGCGGAACGCTCCGTCACGAGCAGTACATTTGTTGTCGGGGGCGGTGCGATCAAAAGTCAGAAATCACATCCGAACCTTGGATGGATGATCAAAACCGTGGACAGCGCTCGTAGGTTCATAGATAATATAGCCATAGAAAATCTTACTTTGATTGGTGCTCTATGTGCAAAAATCCTGGTGCTGGGGGTGACGATATCAATAAAGCACATTAAATGACGCCAGAATTCGGTTGGATTTTAAATGACTGTAAGCAGACCAGTCGGTCACTGTTAACTATTTTTGCCGGGGAATTCTTCAAAATAATGGCGCTATAGACTGCAAGCAGATGAGGCAGATTTTACTCTGAAAAGCCCCGCCTTCCGTTTCCCCCCCCCCCCAAAACCCTTCCGTTCTTACCTCACGCCGATACACCTAAAGTCTCTCTAGAATCGTTTATATACCAAAATGAGAGGCATGCTGAAGTCAAAACCATGGAGAGCCATGTAATGGTTTTGACCATTTTTAGTTATGAGCCATTCTAAATGGAGCCGTAAACAAGGAAGTGAACGGCGGCGCGTATGCGTGAAACACAAGGGGTACGCTGAAGAGGGAAAGGCCAACCATGTATCAATAAAAAAGGCCTAAAGACACCTATACACGTCAAAGGCACCACGTGGTTTTGACTCTAAAGACGTGTATACACGTCCACGTCCTTAGCATAATTAATATTAGTAGTGCATATATTCACCTGTATACTCATTAATGATAATAAGTCTATTAATACATTTATCTCGTTATGTCGTTATCAGCATCCAAGGAGTAAACCGTCTATTGATAAACTCATTCAGTGTTTACTCTGTTTGAATGAAGGCATGTTTTTTTTTCTGGTACCCTGGTTATAGGGTTTATGGTTCATTGGGTTCACGCAATGTTCTGTTGAATTCATTGTGAGGTTGACTTATATATTTGTTTTTAAGGCTATGGAGCAGAGCTATGACATACTGCAAGTTGGAGAATACAGAACAGAAATAGTACAGACTGAATGAAGAAATTGTAACGGCAGTCTTTATATATTCTACCATGGCCAAGAGAGGCATAAAAATGGATCTGTTAACAGCCCTGATGGCTCTGTGTGCATAAACTATTCAGAGTAAGATTACCAGGGGAACACTTAACCTCTTAAGCCAAAGTAAAGTTTACAGTGACCTTGTATTAGACCACCATTGAACAATTAGACTCGCTTATCGAGTAAGAAAGCTAAATCTAATTCTAGCAGTTAGATAGTATACAGAGTATTCCACACAGCAGGACAATAGTTTTTTAATACTATTCCAATAATGATACCTGTGATGTAATGATGTACATCTAGGAATATTGTAACTTGTTTAATTTGCATGGTTTTAAATGTGTCTACCACCGTTTGTTTAATCATCATTCTTCTACATTCAGTGCCACCTGTCGGAAAGAAAGTCTTGTGCAGGTGCCAGAGAAAAAGGTCAAATAAAAAATAAAAAAAGCGTGCGCGCGTCCGTGTGCACGTCGGATTAAAAGAAAATCTAAAAAAAAATATATATATATATACAGTATCTATTTTTGAATAAAAACATAATATTACGTTCTGGCACAGGATGGTTGTGCTGCTAAAAACGGATTAAAACGTATATTTACAAATTTCAGAAAGGCTCAAAGACTCATTTCAAGAACAACCTTTTATGCTTTTTAGATTAAAAAAGAATAATAATTACATAATACACTTCCTGAACCTGTGGAAAGCAAATTGAGGGCAAAAAAAACTCAAACTCTCGAGCAAAACTCAAGTTCGTTTTAAGAGAAAGCGCCAATACCGCACAGAAGTATTATACAGATTGAACCGACGCATGAGAAAGTACATGCCAAGTGTAAACGTTTTTCATTAAATACTTTTAATTGACAATTGAGCTTTCAGAGGTGCTCTCTCACTGACTACTGTGACCCTGACAAGAGTAAATATCCTCATCTGTAAAGAGCACACCTCACTTCCTCTCACACAGTTCACACTTCCATCTCTCCGTCTCTCGGTCTGCTCCTGTCTGCTCCCACTGAACACGTGTTTGCACCGCCAAACAATGAGCACTTGATACACTTTCTTTAACCCATTTAGGACTGAGACCGGATTCTGCCTGAATGTTTTCTAAATCCTGACAGTTTGAGGAAAAACCTCTTTTTCCATGTCACTGTTTCTCAAACTATTTCATGACGGGGACCGCCAGAAATTATATGAAATTGGCCGCCGACCCCCATCTGAAAATATGTTGTTCCAGGGACCCCCCAGAAGCAGAGATACGAGTTAAAAAATGTTCGCTGTGAAAGAATATATATCCAAAGATTTGCACACGTTTTCACGATAAAAAAAAAGAAAACAGACCTACAAGCTCGTAGCACGGCACTCTGTGCTATGAGCTTGCGGATGCTGCTATGCAGATGCTGCTATTTTTTCCAACAGCTTAAAAGTTTAAAAAAATGGTTTAAGGTGGTTAAAAGCTATATAACGGACCACAGATCCCGTTCCCCCGTCCCGAACGGGTTAAAACAGAAATACATTAATGACGCTAGGCTGACAGTCTGCATTAATCAGAGGGGGCTCCCCCTGAACACAACTCTTTATCGGCCATCGATTTTCCAGTGGGTTTTATGGCGAGCGGCGCGCCGAGAGAGCTCCGTCGTGCGAGCGGGCTGCTGAGAAACACATTACGGGGCTGTCAGTTGTCTCGCCATGCATCCTGCATCATTCTTTAACCCATTCTGACCTGAGATCAGATTCATGCGAGGTTTCCACTGGACACACACTGGTCTGATGAACCCATTCTGACCTGAGATCAGATTCTAAAAATGTCAGTCGATTTTTCTAAAATAGCAGACCTACAAGCTCGTATGAGCTTGTAGATCTGCTATTTTTCAATAGCTAAAGCATAACATGATGCTAACACCAAAATGGGTTCCCGTTCAGAATGGGTTAAGCACATGAGAAGTTCATTACACCACACAGCTCTGACGGCGCGCAGGGTTTCAGGTACTGTGTTCGTTGTACACATGTGTCCTTGGAAGGAAACGTAGCGCGGTTGACATACAGCATAGGATTCGCACGCTTTCCATATTATAATCGTGCCATTACGCTGAATTCACGTAAATATATATATATTTTTAACCACTTCCAGCCACACTCTCTGGAGTCTAGACTTAGTAAACTGGACGCGAGTTCTGTATATATCTGGACTGATGTTTTTCCGTCTCTACACCAAAATGTCTTTGCCAAAAAATAGACGATCTACACAATGCAAGTTGTGACGCGTTGTGAGCTTGTGGATCTTCTATATATCTTCTATATTCCGTATTCTGGTGGAAACCAAAAATATATTTTTGGTTCCCACCAGAATATGGATGTTATTGACAACATGAATGGGGGTTTTTTGTTTGAAAAAAAAAAAAAAAAACATCTTGTGACTTAGCTACGGTCATATTATTTTCAAAATGAAACATTCTGAGGGGTATAACTCAAACTTGTCTATACATGCCGGCAGTGTGTGGCTTCTGTCGCATCTCTTTCACAGTCTTGGCAATATGACACGATAGGAAAAATGAATTTCACCCACTTTTGTACTTGTGTAAAACTGTGATACATGTGACAATAAAGATTCTAACACAGCTAACAGATTTAAGATGGATGTCTTGGAACATCTCGTTCTTTCAATGCCACTTTGGGCAGCCGTGGGTTACCGATGATAGCTCAGCAACAGTTCCTCCAGATTCCCTCGGAAATCCTGTATGTCCCATGTTGACTACAACGATTTCTCACCTTAAGACGCTCACGCTACTTTGATTTATGATGCTTCAGAACTACTAAAATTCAATTTCAGCCTGTATTCTGGGCTTCTGATTGCCCTGTAAATGAGATAAACTGATCGCAATTTATTCAAGGATGCTACCTCTCTCTCTCTCCTCTCTCTCTCTCTCATGTTCTATCATCGGGAGGCACAACTCGCATCCTAGACTTGAGTGACTCCAACATTTAAGCAATACGTCTGTATTCCAGAAGCGTTCAGTAGAACAGACAAGCTGATGCTAATAGAAAATCTCACAGAGACAAAAGAAAGACGACAAAAAACAAAAACGATTGTTTGATGGAGTGAAAAACTTTGTGGATCTACCTGCTGCACAGTCAAGTTTTTTTTCCTCTATATGTATATTCAAATAGAACACTTTCTACATTTATTTCAATTATCCCATTCTGACCTGAGATCAGATTCCAAAAACGTCATCTACATCCTGACAGTTTTCGGAAAAAGCTATGTTTCTATGTCAGTCGTTCTTCGATTTTTCCTAAAATAGCAGACCTACAAGCTCTTAGCGCGCCACTCGGTGGTGCGCTATGAGCTTGTAGATCTGCTATTTTCCAATAGCTAAAGCATAACATAATGCTAACACCAAAAGGGGTTCCCTCGCCCAAAATGGGTTATTCAAACAGCGAGGTAATTTTCCAAACGGTTGATGTGATGATGTGGATCCATCCAGCACCCTCCAAGTCCCCTAATGCCAGCCATCACTCACAGAAGGGCTCTAACTAAAGCCATTACTGGGTGATTCTGATAGCTGAAGGTCCATTAGTATAACTACGTATAATGGCATCTAAGGGAGAGCACACAACATTTAGCAAAGAATGGTGAAAAGGGAAGAAGAAAAGGTCCCAACAGAGTTCCAAGACCAAAAAACTTTGATAGGATTGGCTTTACACCAGCACGCCATTTAACCCATTTAGACCCGAGGAACGATTCTATATAAATAACTTCTATAAATCATGACAGTTTTCTGAAAAAACCCTGGTGTTTCTATGTCAGTGGTTCTCAAACTATGTCATGTCAAAGAGCCCCAGAATTATCTGTATTTGAAAATATGTTGTTCCAGGGAGACCCCTCCGAAAGCAAAAGATTTGAGTTAAAAAAACGTTCGCTCTGAAAGAATATATATTCAAAGATTTGCGCTACATTTTCACGATTTAGATCTGCAATTTTTCAATAGCTAAAGTATGACTGAGAAAGGAGAGAGGCCGCACAGCTCGTAGTCACAATGCCATCAACATTTGTTATTATTTTTCAAACGTTTCGACAACATTGCCGAAACGTTGGAATATAATGGTCATAGTTGTATCTCCTGCTGACCACCTCCCCACTACTGGTGTGCGCTCCTACCTTTCCGTTTGTTCAATAGCTGAAGTATAAACATAACGCTTGAAACAAGCGGTTCCCGGCCAAAATG